>NC_138142.1:20649117-22108788 GCF_964188305.1 Podarcis bocagei | reverse complement strand
CTGATCCGCTAAGCCGCTTATCAGCTGATCCACTAAGCCGCTTAACAGCTGATCTGCTAAGCCGCTTATCAGCTGATCCGCTAAGCCGCTTATCAGCTGATCCGCTAAGTCCGCTAAGCCGCTAATAGCGCTAAGCCGCTAAGCCGCTAATGGGCTTGCTTCGCAAGACGAAAAAACCGCAAGACGAAGAGACTCGCGGAACGGATTCTTTTCGTCTTGCGAGGCACCACTGTATACATTTCTGAAAGCCTGGGCCACTCCCTCTCCCAACATGATTGGCTGTCTAAACTTCCAAGCTGCGAATCATGACTCAGAGTTTAAGGGCCAATGGCAGAGGCCCAAATCCTGAAATGTTCTGTGATTGGATATCATGTGTCGAATCAGAACACAGGGGCTCAGAATCCTTAGTCCTGGCTCAGGCAAACACAGACCACAGACTACGTAATAGACAGCTTTTGCCCGATGAGGCATTGCTTCTCAGGACCTCTCAGGAGCTGTGCCTGAGCCAGGAGTGACGAACATTTTCCAGCCAGGGGCTGCATTGCCTTCCAGGCAACATCCCAAGGGCCACATCCCAAAGTGTGGGGGACCAAAGGTAAAAGTAGGTGGAGCAATGAGGTCATGTTTGCTTTTGTGCAGTGGTCTAGTTCGTCTACACAGACACTGTTCTCTGCCCAGGCAAGCGAGAGGCATGAACAGAGTTCAAGGACACATCTTGCCCAGGCAAAAGCACTCGAAGGGGGTGTAAATAAGGGCCAGTGAGGGGTGTGGCTTGTGGATGTCAGGGGTGTTGCCTGAGAGAAAGGCCTAGAGAGCTGAAATTGGGCTTCAGACCTGAAGAGCCCCATCACTACCTGGAACACATTCCTTAAAATCTGCAATGCAGACCCTCCAAGTGTCCCTATTTTCCAGGAACAGTCCCAGTTTTGCAGAAGCTGTCTCGGTTTCTGATTTGATCCCGGAATGTCCCACTTTTCCTTAGGATGTCTCTATTTTCATTGGAGAAATGTTGGAAGGTACAATGAGTTGTGAGCTGGTCTCGAGCCTCTTTTAACTGCCATGGGAGTTAAACTCACAGTCCGTTGAGAGGACCTCAGCTGTTCTGAAAGGCCTGGTTCCTTCAAAGGACTTCCAGGAGCAATTTCAGGTAGCAGAAAGTGCTCCTGGCTCCCAGCCAAAGATCATAGATAGCATTGTAAGGAAAGAGCCGTTTTAAAATCCTGTATTTGGAGCGAAATGTGGTCAGTATTAAGAGTTGGCTCAATCATAACACTAGACACGGTAAGTTTTGTCAAGAGTTTGCAAGTCCACTTCAAACTCTGCTTTGCACCTAAGCGTTTTTGGCAAGGTTGGTTAAATTTTGCATTTTTGTTAAGACGACCTGGTAGAGGCTGGGAAAATGATGCATTGGGTGGAGAAAGTGGAGAAAGAGAAAAGATTTTCTCCCTCTCTCATAACAACTGGAAATTGCAGACATTCAGTGTCCCAGGAGATCCAGGACAGGGCAAAGAAAGGACTTCTTCAGCCACAGTTGAAGTGTGGAACTCACTGCCACAGGAGGAAGGGATGGCCACCAACCCTAGCTGGCTTTAAAAGAGGATGCGACAAATTCGTGGAGGAGAAGGCTATCAGTGGCCATGATGGTTATGCTCTGGCCCAGTGGTCAGAGGAAATAATGCTTCCAAATAACAGCTACTGGAAACCACAGGAGGGAAGAGGGCTCTTGTGTTCGAATCCTGCTTGCTGGTTTCCCACAGGCTGGCCATTGTGAGGGCAGGATGCTGAATCAGATGGGCCATTAGCCTGATCCTGCAGGCTCTTCTTCAGTTCTCAGTTCACCATGTTGGCTGGGGTGGTGCCCGTAAATTGACCAAATGCTTCCTGAGGAAGGGCTGGAGAATCGAGAGCTGTGTTTCCCCCTTGATGAACAGGGCGGTGTGTTGGGTTTCTTCTCCCATGGCCAGGTTCGGACATCCATCCCCGTCCAGCAGATCTGCGCCGTGGAGCGTGTGGATGAGAATGCCTTCCAGCAGTCACACATGATGCAGATTACAACGCGGGAAAATGGAGGGCAGCTGTCCACCATGTACATCCACTGCAAGGTAGGGTATGGATGCGACCATCGTTAATCTGGCTTTGAGAATGTGATGGCTGCTCTTTTTCTTTAGGAATTCCCTTTGCATCGCTCCTCTTGGCCTGCTATGAACTTATGATTCTTGCAATAGGGCATTGTTGCTATAGATGTACATCCAGTGCAAGGTAGGATGTGGATGCGACCATCGTTAATCTGGCTTTGAGAATGTGATTGCTGCTCCTTTTCTTTAGCAATTCCCTTTTCATTGCTCATCTTTTTTTTCTAAAATCATTTTTATTAATTTTTGCATATGTTTTCCAAACAAAACTTCACATCACATCACATCATCCTCATTTTGGCTATTATAGCCTGAGACTTCCATCAATCCTGTCTAGTGATTTTCAAATTTGCTAACCCAGAAATAGTACCTCGGGTTAAGAACTTTGCTTCAGGATGAGAACAGAAATCGTGCAGCGGCAGCGGGAGGCCCCACTAGCTAAAGTGGTGCTTCAGGTTAAGAACAGTTTCAGATTAAGAACAGACCTCTGGAATGAATTACGTACTTAACCCGAGGTATCACTGTACCAGCGGCAAATAAATGAGTGAGGGGAAATGGCGCCACCTACTGACTGGCGCTCTCTTTTCTCCGGCAGAACGTCAACGAGCTCAACCAGTGGCTCTCAGCTATCCGGAAAGTGATGGTCTCCAATGAGTGCCTGCTGCCCTTTTGCCACCCGGGTGCCTTCCGCGGCAGCCGCTGGACCTGCTGTTTACAGACCAACCGTGCAGGTAACTTAACTTGCGCCCATGCTCACATATGCTGGCCTGGGGGCACCAAAGGCACCTTAGCGAGGATAATGCAGAGCTACCCTCTTTATGCAATTAGAAGAGTTTGGATTTGATATCCTGCTTTATCACTACCCTAAGGAGTCTCAAAGCAGCTAACAATCTCCTTTCCCTTCCTCCCCCACAACAAACACTCTGTGAGGTGAGTGGGGCTGAGAGAATTCAGAGAAGTATGACTAGTCCAAGGTCACCCAACAGCTGCATGTGGAGGAGCGGGGAAGCAAACCCGGTTCACCAGATTACGAGTCCGCCACTCTTAACCACTTCACCACCCTGACTCTCAGGGTGTTGTGGTTTTTAAAATCTGAATTTCAGCCAAGCTTTGTTTGCTGTGCAATTGGGATGGAGCCTCCCTCCATAGGAATTGTCCCCTCTCCCTCACCACCTCCCACCCCACTTCTCAAGGTTGTCGCCTGACCTACTTTCTTTGAAGGCGTGGACAGTTAGGGCAAAGGCCCCGCCCCACCAACCTAGGCTGCCATCGGACAGCTCCCACTTGCCTGCCCCTCTTCTGTACAACCAGCCCAGGGAGGGGTGCTGACTGTCAGCTGATAATAATAATAATAATAATTTATTATTTATACCCCACCCATCTGGCTGAGTTTCCCCAGCCACTCTGGGCGGCTCCCAATCAAGTGTTAAAAACAATACAGCATTAAATATTAAAAACTTCCCTAAATAGGGCTGCCTTCAGATGTCTTTTAAAGATAAGATAGCTGCTTATTTCCTTCACATCTGAAGGGAGGGCGTTTCACAGGGCGGGCACCACCACCGAGAAGGCCCTCTGTCTGGTTCTCAGTGTTGCCCCTTGTAATACTCAGCAGGAGGAGGTTGGAGATAAAACTAGAATCAGTTGGCTTCTCCAACCTCTCACTTGCTCTGGAGCCCCCTACTGTTGGGCTCCCTGGCGTCTGCCCAATGAGCACCATCCACTTCCAGGCCTGGGGTCAGGTATTCTGCACCCTTGAGCAGAGGCCAGGTCCCCAGTATTTTGGCAGAATCCGCCTTATTTTAAAGGATTAACCCCCCCCCCCGACAAGATCCTTTTGGGACAAGTGCGTCGGCCAAATCCAGATCAGGCCCTGCACTGTGCAGCCACTCATGGCTTCCCTCATGGGTTGTGGTTTGGTTACAGTTCGGGGCTGCAGCCGCACGCACTCGGCCGTGACCCTCGGCGACTGGAGCGACCCACTGGACCCAGACACAGAGGCGCAGATGGTGTACCGGCAGCTTCTCTTGGGCAGAGACAAGCTCAGGTGTGTGTAAGGCAATGCACCGTCATGCTGGTGGCAGTGGTAGTGGTGGTCATGGGGGAGGCATAGGACTAGCTCTACTCAGAGTAGACCCATTGGAGTTAACGGGTGTGGCGAAGAGAAAAGGAGACACAGCCAAAAGCCTACTTTTTGTGGTGTCAACTCTTTATCATGAGAGCATACAGTTAGGGGTCCCTCAAAGGACATCTAGTCCAACCCTTTGCCATTGCAGGAAATCCTGCGTACGAAGAAAGCCTTAGAATAATAGAATTGTAGAGTTGGAAGGGACCACAAGGGCCGTCTAGTCCAGCCCCCTGCAACGCAGCGAGCTTTTGCCCAACGTGGGATTCAAACCCACAACCCTGAGATTAAAGAGTCTCAATTCTCTACTGACTGAACTATACTAGAAGTCAAAACAGGAAGCCTGCTTAAATTGCCATACTCTAACCATTAATTTGGGACGCGGATGGCGCTGTGGATTAAACCGCTGAGCCTCTTGGGCTTGCCGATCAGAAGGTTGGCGGTTCGAATCTCCGCGACGGGGTGAGCTCCCGTTGCTCGGTCCCTGCTCCTGCCAACCTAGCAGTTCGAAAGCACGTCAAAGTGCAAGTAGATAAATAGGTACCGCTCTGGCAGGAAGGTAAACGGTGTTTCCATGCGCTGCTCTGGTTCGCCAGAAGCGGCTTAGTCCTGCTGGCCACATGACCCGGAAGCTGTACGCTGGCTCTCTTGGCCAGTAAAACGAGATGAGCGCCGCAACCCCAGAGTTGTCAGTGACTGGACCTGACTGTCAGGGGTCCCTTTACCTTTACCCTTTAACCATTAATTTGAATGGGTCTACAACTCAAAGAGCCCGCAAACCAAGTAGGGGTGACGTAAGAGGATAGCTTAGTTGGTTAGACCGTGGTGCAAATAACGGCAAGTTTGCAGGTTCAATCCCTGTGTGGGACAGCTGCATATTCCTGCATTGCAGGGGGTTGGACTAGATGATCCTCAGGGTCCCTTCTAACTCTACAATTCTATGATTCTATGAAGGTGCCTTCCTGGTGCCAATAAACATGTCAGATATACCCTAAGGGAGCCAAAGTCAGACATGCAATACCAGATGTCCCCACCAGAGGCCACCTCTTCATTAAGGAATTTCCACTGCTATCAACATCAGCCGTTCTTTCTAAGAGGAAGATGGGGCAATTTGGCTTTTAAAAATCAAAAGGTCAAGATCTCATCACAGACCACATAGGGGGCCTCAAGCCTGAGGAAAACATCACTGCTCAATAGCAGAGCACATTCTTTGTACTAAGAAGGTTCCAAATTCAACCCAAAGCAGCTCCAGTTAAAAATGGCTCAGTATTTGACCACCAAAAGGTTCAAAATTTATTCACTTATTGTTGGCTTTAGTGCACAAGATCTGATCCTGGACTAATCTTGGCTAGGACTGTGTCAGCCTGCCAGTTTCAAGAGTTCTGGATTTCTTGGGGAGAAATCCAGAAAAGTGTGAAATTGTTATCGTTAATTTATTAAGTGTTCTGTGCGCTGCTCTGGTTTGCCAGAAGCGGCTTAGTCATGCTGGCCACATGACCCGGAAGCTGTATGCCGGCTCCCTCGGCCGATAAAGCGAGATGAGCACCGCAACCCCAGAGTCGGCCACGACTGGACCTAATGGTCAGGGGTCCCTTTACCTTTACCTTTAGGAGTCTTTAAGACGCAGGTGGTGCGGTGGGTTAAACCACAGAGCCTAGGGCTTGCCAATCAGAAGGTCGGTGGTTTGAATCCCCACGACGGGGTGAGATCCCATTGCTCGGTCCCTGCTCCTGCCAACCTAGCAGTTCGAAAGCACGTCAAAGTGCAAGTAGATAAATAGGTACCACTCCGGTGGGAAGGTAAACGGCGTTTCCGTGCGCTGCTCTGGTTCGCCAGAAGTGGCTTAGTCATGCTGGCCACATGACCCGGAAGCTGTACGCAGGCTCCCTCGGCCAATAAAGCGAGATGGGCACCACAACCCCAGAGTCGGCCACGACTGGACCTAATGGTCAGGGGTCATAGAATCATAGAATCATAGAATCTAGAGTTGGAAGAGACCACAAGGGCCATCGAGTCCAACCCCCTGCCAAGCAGGAAACACCATCAGAGCACTCCTGACATATGGTTGTCAAGCCTCTGCTTAAAGACCTCCAAGGTAGGAGACTCCACCACACTCCTTGGCAGCAAATTCCACTGTCGAACAGCTCTTACTGTCAGGAAGTTCTTCCTAATGTTTAGGTGGAATCTTCTTTCTTGTAGTTTGGATCCATTGCTCCGTGTCCGCTTCTCTGGAGCAGCAGAAAACAACCTTTCTCCCTCCTCTATGTGACATCCTTTTATATAATTGAACATGGCTATCATATCACCCCTTAACCTCCTCTTCTCCAGGCTAAACATGCCCAGCTCCCTTAGCCGTTCCTCATAAGGCATCGTTTCCAGGCCTTTGACCATTTTGGTTGCCCTCTTCTGGACACGTTCCAGTTTGTCAGTGTCCTTCTTGAACTGTGGTGCCCAGAACTGGACACAGTACTCCAGGTGAGGTCTGACCAGAGCAGAATACAGTGGCACTATTACTTCCCTTGATCTAGATGCTATACTCCTATTGATGAGGCCCAGAATTGCATTGGCTTTTTTAGCTGCCGCGTCACACTGTTGGCTCATGTCAAGTTTGTGGTCAACCAAGACTCCTAGATCCTTTTCACATGTACTGCTCTCAAGCCAGGTGTCACCCATCTTGTATTTGTGCCTCTCATTTTTTTTGCCCAAGTGCAATACTTTACATTTCTCCCTGTTAAAATTCATCTTGTTTGTTTTGGCCCAGTTCTCTAATCTGTCAAGGTCGTTTTGAAGTGTGATCCTGTCCTCTGGGGTGTTAGCCACCCCTCCCAGTTTAGTGTCATCTGCAAATTTGATCAGGATGCCCTTGAGTCCATCATCCAAGTCGTTGATAAAGATGTTGAATAAGACCGGGCCCAAGACAGAACCCTGTGGCACCCCACTAGTCACTCTTCTCCAGGATGAAGAGGAACCATTGATGAGCACCCTTTACCTTTACCTTTTAGGAGTCTTTAAGTGACTATAAATTCTAAGATCATGGCATAAAATTGGGGTGGTGGTGGGGGGAATACATTACAGTAAATGCCGTACATACTATAACCTATTGAAAAAGAAACAGAAAATTCGTCATAATCCATGCCAAACGCCTGGGACATCCAGCTAAGGGTGGCAGCCACACAATACCCTGGAAGCCCCAGGAGGGGAGAGGGCTCTTGTGGGCTTTTCACTGGGGCATCTGGTTGGCTATGCTAAGAGGTAGAGGTAAAGGACCCCTGGATGGTGAAGTCCAGTCAAATGTGACTATGGAGTATGGCGCTCAGGCCGAGGGAGCTGGCATTTGTCCACAGACAGCTTTGCCAGTGGCCAGCAATGCTGGTGCTTTTTTTCTTTAAAAAATGTTTAGGGGTACTCTCCTTTTGTCTCAAGAAAATCACCATTTTATAGTTCAAATGGGGGAAAATAAATACAGTGGTACCTTGGTTCTCAAACGCCTTGGTACTCAAACAACTTGGAACCCAAACACTGCAAACCCGGAAGTAAGTGTTCCGGTTTGCAAACATTTTTCGGAAGCCGAACGTGCTCCGTTTTAAGGGCCACGCTTCCATTTTGAGGGTTACGCTGAGGTCCGTCTGTTTTTGCTATTTATTTTGTGTTCTCGTTTTTGCGGCTTTTGTTTTCTTTTTGTGACAGTTTGGAACCCAGTTCAGCTACGGATTGATTGTGTGACTGCAGTACATTGTTTATTGCTTTCGTTTTATGGATCGGTGGTCTTGTTAGATAGTAAAATTCATGTTAAATTGCTGCTTTAGGGGTTGTTTTTTAAAGTCCGGAGTGGATTAATCCATTTTGCATTACTTCCTATGGGAAAACGTGCCTTGGTTTTGGAACGCTTTGGTTTTGGAACGGGCTTTCAGAACGGATTAAGTTTGAGAGCTAAGGTACCACTGTACAATAAATGGACAAAAGTACAAAGATTCACAAAATGTTTAGGGGTATGCGTACCCCCCCCCAGAAGAAAAGCGCTGAGCATGGCTAAACCGCTATTGGTGCATACTGGACCAGGTGGGCCACTGGCCTGATCCAGAAGGTCTCTCCTTATGCCCCTATCTCTGTTTTAGCAAGAGATGGCAGGGATCCAGCCTTCGGCATTGCAAAGCACAATGCAAAGCTTGTGGTCATCTCTCCCCATGAAGTAACATCCCGTACCCTGTTAAGGGAGGAACATAAGCAGGCTGTAGAATGAACGGCAATTTCCTCTGGTTCTCGAGTTTAATTACTTGTCTTGTCAATTCAAGTAAAAACTGTAATGGATAATCGGAGGGCCGGGGCCTTCTGGGCTATGAGTGATGGAGCTTTTGATTGCTGCTTCACTCTCCCGTTGTTGCGCCTGTTGTGACGTCGCTCCCATCTGAATGAGCCGCGTGATTGATAGCATCAATCTGCTAGAGAAGCGAGCGTAGCGGATGGCTTCCTGCAGCCAGATCTGATGGTTGGGCCTTCAGCACATTTCCCAATGCAAAATTGTAATAAAGAAATAGAGTACAGTGGTACCTCAGGTTACATACGCTTCAGGTTACATACGCTTCAGGTTACAGACTCCGATAACCCAGAAATAGTACCCCGGGTTAAGAACTTTGCTTCAGGATGAGAACAGAAATCACACGGTGGTGGCGCAGCAGCAGCAGGAGGCCCCATTAACTAAAGTGGTGCTTCAGGTTAAGAACAGTTTCAGGTTAAGAATGGACCTCCAGAACGAATTAAGTTCTTAACCCGAGGTACTACTGTATATATATTTTTCTTTTTAAATAAAAAGGGTTTCCTTTGTGTGAATGCCTTGTCCCTTTGAAGGTGGTTCTTAGAGTTGGTAACAATTATTTCCCATGGAAACGGAACTAGCATGCTCCCCCCAATTTTTAATATATTTTTTCACTTATTTATACCAAATAAAAATCAACAAATAAATCAGCTTAAATAAATAGACACTTGGGGCTTCTTTGGGGGCAGAATTGTTGCCTGTTGGCTTCCTTTTCAAAGCCTGCAATTTAACGATTGAAAATGGAGTCCTATGCATGTTTACTCAGAAGTAAGCCCCATTGCCTTCCATGATACTGGCTCCTTGGGAAGTGTAAATAGCAAGGAAGGGAACCTTGAGCTCAAGAGTCAATTCATCTTCTCTTTATCTGATGCTTGGCCACACCCCTTCACCAGGCCATGCCCTTCACCAGGCCACACCCCTCACCAGGCCACACCCCTCACCAGGCCACACCCCTCACCAGGCCACACCCCTTACCAGCCCTGCCTCGTACCCTTCTTGAGTGTTCTTTGCCTGGCTGGAATGCGCCCTTGAACTCTGATGAAGCCTCTTGCTTGCCTGCATGGAGGGATAGATAAGGGTACGTGAATGTGTATAGAAACTAGCCTACTCTACAGAGGTAAAATTTATATCGATTGCTCCACTCACTTTTCCCTCTGTCTCCACCCACCCCTGGCATGTGGCCCTCAGAAGGTTGCCTAGAATGAAATGCAGCCCTCTGGCTGAAGAAGCCTCCCTGCCTGTAGTGTATTGGGTTGCAGCCCTTGGGAGTTTGATTGCGCAGTTCAATTAGCTTGCAGCCTTGTATCAAATTATTCCTACCTTTCCCTAGGGAGAAATACCTGGAATTTTCAAGCACGGGGGCCACACAGGAGCAAAGCAGCGGGGCCCGGAAAGGTAGGTCTCTATTCCTCTTCTGTTGTCAGAGATGTAAGTTGAGTCGGAAAACTGTAATTCTGCCTCCGAATCCAGGGTTTGACTTCCTGGCATTGTGATTATGCTTGCGTGATGTGTGTGATGTGGCTTAGCCTGTGAGGCTTTCTCGTTGCTCATTCTGGAACTACCTTCCATCAATCGCCATAGCGCCTGGATTTTGCTCGTTTCATCTTCTATGGTCATTACAAGAACTTTAAGCCTGAGTTTGCCTTTTTCCTCCTCCCTCCTCCTCCCTTTTTCCTTTTGGGTCACAGCACTGTAAGCCTGAGGACAGAGGCTGACTTGTGACTCAACGTCCTGAGAGCCTTTCTGGTTAAACAGCATTGCTTAAAATCCTTTAAAATAAAATAATAAACAGTTCCCATGACATTTTGGGGAGGGGTGTTGTCACTAAACGTTGGCAGCTTTTGTGTGAGCAGAAGTGGGGAAGTGGAAGAGGGACACTCTATCTCACTTCCTCCTTCAGCTCTACGGGCTTTTCAAGGCTCAGATCAGTTCCACAAAACTCCCTCAAAATTCCAAATGTTCCCACAGGCCTAAAAAGGTGGGCAGCCCCTTTGGGTAGGGGGTCTGATCCAATTGGTGTCCACCTGGCTGCCTCAGAGGAAAGAGATGAGGCAGTGAAACCTCCTCTGTCAGCATCCCTGGGACCCACTGCCATTTGGATGCTCCCCCACCCCCCAGAGCAGCCTATGTCAGCAGCTCCAGGACCCGAATTCTGCTTATTTCCCTTTTCCTATTCCCTGTTGTATCCTGCCTGTTATGTAAAACTGTGAGCTGCTTTGAGTAGCAGCAGGAAATGAGTAATAAGGATGCGAGTTGCTGGCAGGTCTCACTACCGCAGCCAGCATTCTCTCTGCCTCTCTCTCCAACTGTCCTGGTTTGCCTCGGTGGTCCTCAGCAGAGAATATCTGGTGGTCATTGACTGCCAGCATCACTATGCTTTAAACAGAGGCCTCCTAAATTTACTGCCTTCTCAGCCCACTAACAGTCAGCAGAATCCTAAACTGAGAACAGCGGAGATCATACCAAGTTCAACTTAAGGGTTAACTCTGTGTTAGTCAACTAGCCAAGCCGGTGAGTGAAGGTGTTGCTTAGCAACGAGGCACTGATATGATCCTTGCTGAGGTAGCACATGCTCTGATTGACTGTGTAGTTCTGGGAGAGTTTTTCCAAGGGCTTCCATTTGGCTTCTTCCCAAGAAGAAGAGTGTTAGGAGACCCCCTTACTTCTCTCACAGAACTACAATCCCCAGAGTGGTTTAACAAGGAATCGTTCTCCTCAAGGAACTCTGGGAAATGTAGTTCTGTGGGGGGGGGCTTGTCTCCTAACAACTCTCAGCACTCTCAACAAACGGCAGTTTGCAGTTTGCTTCAGGGTCTGCTTTCTCCGTAGATCTTTATGCTCCCTCTGCCAGAGATCTTGCAGCACCTCCCTCATGGGAAGGAATTGCCTCATGGTTTCAAGGACCATTGTGCTACCAGCAAAAAGAGGCACGTTGATGCACTCCCAGCAAATTCACCTTTCACTCCCCTCACAAAAGCTGCTGTTTGCCATCCTTTTGTTGCCGGATCTTCTCTCCCCTTCCCCTTTGGAAAAGCTGAGTGATATCACAGCAACTCGGCCAATCCGTGCTGTAGTGTGGGGCTAGCTTTACGTTCTGTTGTGTGTCCAACTGACAAATTCTAAACTTAGCATTCCCTCGGTCTCCTGAAAGCTGGAAATTAAGGACCTTGGCCCTCCCCAGTGGGTCTCCCGGATCCATGGGAATGGTGAGGTCTCTTCCGCTCTGCCATCGCATGACAATGAGGGCTCTGTGCGTCCTTAATCAAGTGTGAACGATTCCATCTCCTGGATGGTTGACCAATGTTCATGAGGCTGGAAAGCAAAGCGTCCTTGAGGTAGTAAGGAGGGACGAGGTGGGAGCCTCCAGATGAAAGTCTTGAGTATGGGCCAATGGGATGGGGGCTTCTCTGAAGTGCAACACGACTTGACAGTTCCTAGGGGAGCCCAGCAGGATGTAGCTCCTGTGCTGAGAACCGAAGGCCACATAGGCCACTTCCCATCCCCGGTGGGCTCTTAGATGCATCTTCTGCATCTGAATCTACAGCGTCTTCAGTTGAATCTTGCATTTCACCATTCCCCGTCCAGGTTCTGTCCATTTGGCCAGTCTCAGATTGACATATTGAAATATACTCGGAGTCGAGAGTGGATTTCATGCTCTTTATTCAGCTCATAGTGGTGAGGAATGGAAGTTCCCCCAGAATGTCTGCTTTATAGACATTATTTACACAATGGGCCCCACATGATTGGCTAATTCCGGGATTCTCCTGTAGGCCAGTCAGGTTGCGGATTCACTTCCACCTGGAGCTGGATTGGGTGGCTCCTGAGGACCAATCAGACTACTTCATTCTGAGTCCTATTGTTCTAGGACCAATCAGACTGATGCATTCTGAATCCTATTGTTCTAGGACCAATCAGACTGCTGCATTTTGGATCCTATTCAACTCAGTATATAACACATATTGTGCCAGAGGATTGACCATTGCCAATGGAGACTGGTCCACAAAGGTGAATGGGGCTCTGCCCCACCATAAGGACATAAGCAGGGCCTGCTGGATCAGCCCAGGAGCTCATCTAGTCCAGCTTCCTGTTCTCACACTGGCCACTGAAACCCTAAGCACAGGAGCGCTCTCATCCCTTGCGGTTCCCAGCACAGGCCATGTGTGGGATTTGTGGGACATCATTGCAGTGAAACCAACAATTCATGTTTTGCCAGATAGGCACATGAAGGGGCTGAGGCTCACAGAGCCTTTCTGTAAAATATGCTAGAGAGAATTCTGTGAGATCACTTCCTTTATCTGCCTTGGCAGGAAGCTGTGACACTACATCCTTCCTTCCTGCCCAGGCAGCCTTCTCTTTCTTCATTGTGCTTCCATCCATGCTGACCTCATAGGCATATCTGAGCTCTGCAGCTCAGACACCATTTTTGAGCTTAACTTTTGTGACTTAGATAGTAGTTATAAACCTGCCTCCATTTTTGCTACTGAAATGGCTGCTTCAAGAACTAGGTTATGTAAGTAAATGCTACTTTTACATCTTCACAAAACAAGGCCCCGGGTTGGCTACTGTGGCAATGACCTGTTAGTGGCCAGATCCATCAGGACTCTGGAGGATTATTCATTCATTTGTTTAGAGCATGAGTACCCTGTTCCTCAGAGTGGCTTATATGCAGCCAGAACAAGACAAACCCTGCCCATGCAGGCTCACAACCACAACACGGCACACAAGGAAAAAGGGACAGGGAAGGAAGAGGAAAGTATATTAAAAAACCTCAGACACTCAAAACAAAAAACAAACAAGATGAATTTTAACAGGGAGAAATGTAAAGTATTGCACTTGGGCAAAAAAAATGAGAGGCACAAATACAAGATGGGTGACACCTGGCTTGAGAGCAGTACATGTGAAAAGGATCTAGGAGTCTTGGTTGAACACAAACTTGACATGAGCCAACAGTGTGACGCGGCAGCTAAAAAAGCCAATGCAATTCTGGGCTGCATCAATAGGAGTATAGCATCTAGATCAAAGGAAGTAATAGTGCCACTGTATTCTGCTCTGGTCAGACCTCACCTGGAGTACTGTGTCCAGTTCTGGGCACCACAATTCAAGAAGGACACTGGCAAACTGGAACGTGTCCAGAGGAGGGCAACCAAAATGGTCAAAGGCCTGGAAACGATGCCTTATGAGGAACGGCTAAGGGAGCTGGGCATGTTTAGCCTGGAGAAGAGGAGGTTAAGGGGTGATATGATAGCCATGTTCAAATATATAAAAGGATGTCACATAGAGGAGGGAGAAAGGTTGTTTTCTGCTGCTCCAGAGAAGCGGACACGGAGCAATGGATCCAAACTACAAGAAAGAAGATTTCACCTAAACATTAGGAAGAACTTCCTGACAGTAAGAGCCGTTCGACAGTAGAATTTGCTGCCAAGGAGTGTGGTGGAGTCTCCTACTTTGGAGGTCTTTAAGCAGAGGCTTGACAACCATATGTCAGGAGTGCTCTAATGGTGTTTCCTGCTTGGCAGGGGGTTGGACTCGATGGCCCTTGTGGTCTCTTCCAACTCTATGATTCTATGATTCATTTCTAAATAGCTGTCCCTACAATGACGTCGTGGCGCTGTGGGTTAAACCACAGAGCCTAGGACTTGCTGATCAGAAGGTCAGCGGTTCGAATCCCCGTGACGGGGTGAGCTCCCGATGCTTGGTTCCAGCTCCTGCCCACCTAGCAGTTCAAAAGCACATCAAAGTGCAAGTAGATCAATAAGTACCGCTCCAGCGGGAAGGTAAACAGCGTTTCCGTGCGCTGCTCTGGTTCGCCAGAAGTGGCTTAGTCCTGCTGGCCACATGACCCGGAAGCTGTACGCCGGCTCCCTCGGCCAATAAAGCGAGATGAGTGCCGCAACCCCAGAGTCGGTCATGACCGGACCAAATGGTCAGGGGTCCCTTTACCTTTACAATGACCAGCTGGTGCAATTCAGGGGCAGGAGGTGCCTGGTGGAGCTGATGAAACAAGACCTGTTTCCCATCTCTCCTGCCAAGGCAGCCTGGTGGAATGGCTTCCCTCTGTTGACAGTTGATGGGAGAGGACACCCAATGGAGCATATGTACCTCCAAGGCCGCAAATAATCTTCTGCATCTTCTCTCACTTTCTCCTCCACCTCTCTGGCCCCACCCCCAGATGCAAGCGCTCGGAGGATGGAAGCCACTGCCCAACTCTTAGAAGTCATTCAGAATCTGCAGAAGGCCCACGATGACTTTGAGCGCCACGAAGAGGAAGCAAAGGCAGCAAGCAACCAGGTGCCCCACCATCCTTAGGTGGGACGCACGCACCCCATGTTTGTTCCGTATTGTAATGGTGTGTTTACATAAGTAAGGGGATCCATTGCCTGCCTTGCAAGTTGGATGGCTTTGGATGCAGAGTTGGGGCTTGGGAGGCAAGTTAGGTCGGTTGTGGAGAGAGAGGGAGTGAGACAGACAGACAGACAGACAGACAGAGAAAGGATGGACGCATGTCTTTGATCTCCTCCTGGCTGCACCCAGTCTACGCTCTATATCCAACATGGTGCCCTTCATATGTTAGACTCCAACTCCCATCAGCTCCAGCCAGCATTGCCAATCTTGAGGGCACTTGCGTGAATCTGTGCCAGATGTACAAGTAATTCCTGAAGTGTCCTCTCTTGGATCACTTTCTCCTTACAAAGGGGGCACAATTAGGCCAGTGGTTTTGTGTGGGGTGTGTGTGTGCATGTTACAAATCTGTAGAAGCACAGATTGCGGGCACAGCATCCTGGAAAAATTCAGCCGTTGGGTGTTTATAAAAGGGATGAGGAACCTGTGGCCCTCATAGGTTGTTCGACTCCCAGTTCTAGTTGGCATGACCCATAGTGAGGGACGATGGGAGTTAGGACTCCAGTAACATTCTCTAATCCTTATTTTAAAAGAACAAGTTTCTATCCCTTACAGTTAGGCTTGAAAGCCCACAGCCAATGGCCACCAAAACCGTAGAAGTCAAGGAGGTGTCTGGCTGCAGCTCACTTTTGGTGGGCATGGATGACTTCACGTAGCCAATTTGCAATAAATTGTGGAAAATTAATTTTAGAAAAGCACATTGGAGAATATGTTCTATGGGAATAGGAGATATCGTGGGCATTTTGTATAACTGAGATCGCAGAATCTATTCCCGCGCAGCATTGGCAGTTTCTTTCGTAGCACAAGAGGCAGGTTCCTTGCCCCCAGTGTGTGCTCCCCTTGTTGGTGTGCAACTGTGCTCCACTGTGGATTGGGGCCATGCCGTGGCCACGGTGCTAGGAGCAGTGTGTGTGCAATACAACAACGGTGGGGTCCTCCTGATCACGTCTCCTGGTTTCTTTGCCAAACTCTTGCAGTGCAAGAAAGTTTCTCCTGCTGCAGGTGTGCCTCTTCCTCGCCCTGTTAAAGCTTTTGTGGAAACTGCGGACGTTCAGCCTGTGATTCCCCAGCGCCTGTATAACATATGTTAGTTTAGCATTGAGTGCCCCTTTGCATTTGATCACACGGTTGCAGCAAGCAAACAGCCTAGGACTGTCAGTTTGAAAACAGCAAGAACTCCTTTGATCTGGTGGATTCAGAACAAGCTAGTTGGTGTACAGCCAAACACAGTCTTTCAAACGCCGTGATGTCTTGTTAGATAAGGATTCAGCCTTAAATAACTTAAGCATTCTGCTGGAGAATCTCAGATTCAGAAGGGATGGGCGATCCTTTGGAGTGAATGGGGCACAGCCCTGCCAAACTCAGTCTGCCCTCGGCAAGCCTCCTACCTCCCTGGCTTCTTACTTACACCCAGTCCAGGGAAAGGTGTTGGCTGCCACTGGTTATCCCTTGCAAGACTCAACAGGGAGGAGGATGTGGACAAAGTTATAATTAAACTGGCTTTGCCTGTCATTGGCTCTGGCGCCACCTACTGTCAGACCTCCAATGCCAAGGGGCACTGGCTGCCACTTCTTGGAATATATGGGAAATGAAAACAGCACTACCTGTCCCCCCACAAAGAGAGAGGTGCGCAGATTACAAAATGCAGTTAACTAACCCTATTTCCTGTGGTGGCAGGTGGTTCTGGGAGGCCAGGGAACACCTTGAGATGCTTTGCAGGTGAGACACAGTGATTTCTTTGCATCGTTTTGGAAGAGATCTTCTTTTCCTCTCTGGGCTCTGTCCAGTGTTTCTGCCCACGAGCCCAAGTTTTAAAGTTGCACAGTATTCAACACAGCAGTTGCACTAGCGGAAGCTCTCTGGGCAACAGACCGTGCAATCTTTTGTGCAGCAAACACCTTCATCTGTCTCTTGCACAGCAACGGGCCCACGGAAAATGTTTCACTACCATAACAAGCTAAGTGACGAACTCAGGGCAGATTCCACACCATGCATTTAAAGTCCATCTACAGCAGATGGAAAGCACGTGACTTCCCTTGCAGAATCCTAGGAACTGAAGTTTGTGAAGGGCGCTGGGAAATATAGCACTTTCAATCCATTAAACATTACAGTATGAATCTGCCCTTAGTGGTATCTTGGATACAACCCTCTCATTTTTTGTTACTCCCCTTCATTTCTTTTTTTCCTTTTCTGCTAGTTTAGCAACGTCGGAAGTTGTCCCATACAGAATCATGCCATTGGTCCATCTGGCTCAGTATTGTTTACACGGACTGGCAGCAGCTCTCCAGGGTTTCAGGCAGGGGATTTCTCCCACCCCTACCTAGAGATGCTAGGGATTGAATCTGGGACCTTCTGCACTCAAAGTAGACGCTCTTCCAATGAGCTCCAGCCCTCCGATAGCTTGATTCAACCCGAATCTCACTGAAAACCTGCCTGTTCAACTGTTTTTTGTCCCCCACCTTCTCCAAGGCTGGAGAGAAATGTCTCTGTGTTTTGAGGGCAGTGATGGCGGCCCTCCCACCTCTCTGAAAACATTATGCCTGTTTTTTACTGTAAATGCAGGCAGATGTGACTCACACAGGGGCAGTCTAGTGAAAGGACCAGAAATAGGTTTCCCCCCAGGGAGCTGAGGGCAGGATTAGGACAGGCCACCGGAAGCAGGTGTTTGCTTGCACAAGGGGAGCCATCAGGCGGGGTATTATATTTGCAATGTGGCACACGGCTCACAAAGCCCCTCCTTGCCGCTGGAGTGATATTTGGGGCAGTGAGGAGTGGGGAAGGCTGTCGGACCAGGCTCCTGGCTTGCTGGGAGTGCAGAGAGATAATAGCTTCACGAACCACGTTTCTGAGTGCAGCAAAAGCCGCAAAGCCCAGCTCCCCAGGGATGCCTTGCCAAAAGCTGATGGCGCAGCAGCACTAAATGGCCCCATAAATCATGGCTTGCACCAAAGCATCTGTGGCAGTCTCCCTTGGGTGGGTGGGGAATCTTTAAGCTCTGGGAGATGATTTCCCCTTTTTCCTGCTTCCCGAACAGATGAAGATCTCCTAGGAACCTCTGGGCATTTCTTATCCAGTCCAGAACCTAAGAAGAACCTGCCGGATCAGGCCATCTGGTCCAGCTTCCTGTTCTCATAGTGGCCAACCAAATGCCCAAATTGGGGGACTGGTGAACATGATCTGAGCACAAGAGCCATCTCTTCTCCTGTGGTTTCCAGCAACTTTCAACTAGCCAGCTGTGGTTGTGTTGCTTAGAGAACAAGCCAGCAAGCTAAGTCTTCAACTCTGGCTCCTGCACCCTCCCCCTCTAGCAGGAGAGGCCACCAGGGACCCAAATGCATGCTGCCATGGCAAAAAGCACAAAGCTTGCTTGCCACATGGTTCCCCCAACCGTTGAGCCCAGAGAGGGAAACCTGGGTTCCACACCCTATCACTCTCAGACCCTCCAAGTGTCCCTTTTCCCCAGGGCTTTACAGAAGTCGTCCCAGTTTCTGATTTGACCCCAGAATGTCCCACTTTCCCCTAGGATGCCCCTATTTTCACTGGAGAAATGTTGGAGGTTATGGAGTTATGTGCCCCCCCCAACCAAAAGAGATAAGTATCTATACAACCTTTAGAAGACATCTGAAGGCAGCCTGGTATAGGGGAGTTTTAAAATGTTTAATGTTTTATTATGTTTTTATATATGTTGGAAGTTGCCCAGAGTGGCTGGGGCAACTCAGTCAGATGGGTGGGGTATGAACAATAAAGTTGTTGTTGTTGTAGTAGTTTGTTGTTGTTATGGGATCGGACATCCCTATTTTTATCAGAGAAATATTGGTGGTTGTGCACTCTGTGCTGTGAAGATGATGGACCTTGGACTGGTCAGTCAGCCTGGCCTACCTCACAGGGCTGTTGTGAGGATTAAAAAGAGGGGAGAGGCCCATGTACATTACCCTGAGCTCCTTAGAAGAAGAGAAGTCTATAAATGTGAATAAATGACAATGTAGTATTTGCCCCTTTTCCTTTCCAGCATTGGTGGTCTAGCACCCTCAAGCAGCTGCTGGTGTCCAGGTAACTCATGAGGGCTTGCCGAGGCTATTATTTCTCTCTCTCATCTGCCGATTCCCTTGGCTGCAGACTAATGGCAGCAGTGGTTAGGGAGCTCGCCGCCATTTTGTATTTTCCAACAATGCCCTGGGCTCCCAATGTAGCATCCCTCCAGAGCATTGCATCATGGGGGAATTTAAATGGCAGGTAGCTTCTCAGCTGTTGTCATGACACAAGCCCATAGGGACAGTGGGGAGGTGATATCATGAGGGAGGGACTTCACGCCCTTTTGTTGGGGGCTCCATCGAACCTGGAGCTGGCTCTGGTCCTTTCACACATGAGCAAATTTGAACATCAGATTTTACCAATGGAAAGCTGGTTGAACTGCTGGGATCTTGATACCCAAGGCAGCCAAAATTTAATTAAATGTTGTTTTGAATGTATGGAGTCCGTGCCTCCTTTTTAAACAAACAAACAAACAAACAAACAAACATATATCTAAATAACTGAACTATATTGAAGTTTTTTATTATCTGTTTCTAAACGTTGTTGCTCTCAGCCTCTGGGGAGGGTTTAAAACTGTCCACTTCAAATTAAAAATGGGGAAAGGAAGTTGCTGTGTGTGTGTGTGTGTGTGTGTGTGTGTGTGTGTGTGTTTCAAATCCACATCTGCACCAGCCCTCTCAACCACAGGGGCAAGGCAGTGTGCTTGCTTCCCAGTTTACCCCTTCCCCCAGTGTCCCACCACCATGATCCAGGGTCTAAGTCATCTTCTGTCTCTCCCCTGAGGGGCTCCAGGGCAAGCAGCGCCCACATCTCTTCCTCACCCAGCCAGTCCCTGACATTTAGGTGCGACGAACATAGCCGAGGTGCTTTCGGTTGGAGAGGAAAGAATGCAACACAGAGATAGCATTTGGATTCCACATTTACTGCATAAATTTGTAAAGACATCAACACATGCTGAGCATGAACAGAGAAAGACACCAAGGAAATTACAAAGCCCTTTGGGATCTCCAGACAGGAACCTCAACTGACCATGCCATTGACATGGCAACTTTCCTCCTCAACGCCCAACAACCCCACCCAGAGTTAGACATGCTCGGAAATGCAACCTATCTCACCTGTCCCATGTGAGGCTGTTGGGACTTGACTCTCTTCCACCCAATCACCCAGCTGTGGGGAACCAGTGGCCCTCCAGATGCTGTCAGTACTACAACTCCCATCATCCTTGAGCATCAACCATGCTGGCTGGGACTGGTGGGTGTTGGGAGTCGTGGACAGGGCCACAGATCCCCCATGGCCCCGCTATTACTGTGCTTCAGGTCATATGTTCATTCAAGCCATAGGACACAGTGGTGAATTTCAGACGTAGGGACCAGACGAGAACCTCCAGACAGACCTTTCTGTTGGGCCCTTGGGACTCTCCACAGGCCACACCCCTTTTCCCAGTCACCCCCTTCTCCATAAGCCACACCCCTTTCCCAGCCACACACCCCACAGGCCACACCCCTCACCAGCCCTGCTCCCCCCACCCCTGGGCAAGTGGTTTTGCCAGGCTGCAAAGCATCCTTGAACTCATAGAAGGGACCCCCAAAAATCATCTAGTCCCCTGCAGCGCCAGAATATGCAGCTGTCCTGGACGGGGATCGAACCTGTGACGTTGGCATCATCAGCACCATGCTGTAACTAACTGAGCTACATGATCTATGGGAAGAATTGGGATTCTGGTGATGCTCGTTTGGATGAAGGGAGGATCGAGAATAAGCCTGCACAAACTGGGCTTATAATGAGGAGTTCTGTGTCACTTAGTGAGCTTGCTTACTCCTCCGTTGGCAGGTTTAGTAGTGAGGCTGGCGCACATTTTTGGGCTGCTTGATAAGTAGCGGAAGAAGTCTTTCAGGCTGGCATAGGAGCAAGCGTCCTTTGCATGGGTGCCTTCTGGTCTCTGCTGGTTTAGAAGACAACACCGTCACTGCTTCCGGCAACAAACTGGATCCTAACCATTAAGGAAGCAGGGAGAAGAGAGGAACAGGACAGAGGAGTTTCTTACCCTTTTCACCTTGCTTAAGGAGCATCACACAGATGTCAGTTCCAAGGAGATGTACTCCTGATAGGGACGTGGCTTGGATGCCCTTCCAATCTAGCCGTGGGCATGTGTGGTTTTGTCTAGGGAAGTTGTGGTGGCACAGTGGGAGGAGAAAGGCACTTGGCACATCCTCAGAAACACTCTTGCAAGCCAGGCTCAAGCTCTTGCTATTAGCCAAGAAAAGGAGGGTTGAGGAGAAAGAACATAATGCTAAATAAACTCTGGTTCATATATGCTCAAGACCCCAATACCTCATGCAACAACTCTTCCCGTAGGAACCAACTTGGCACCACCATCTGAGGTCTCCCTAGCCACGCCTCCTTCCAAGGCCACACCCCTTGCCTCCAGGCCACACCTCCCATGAGCCCTGCTCTGATCCCTACTTGAGTGCTTTTGCCTGCAATGTGTCTCCAGGAATTCTGATGATGCCTCTTGCTTGCCTGGAGGGTGTGGGTGAGTGGGATTGATTTATGGGATGTTCTCCCCAGGGAGACTCACCTGGTGCTGACTCTAAAGTACTCCTGGCACCGGGCAAAGACTTTCCCTGTTCTCCTGGACATCTGATGGTTACTTTTTATCCTCGCTGCCCTGGGATTATTTCAGCCAGATGTTTTCGTATGATCGTTTCAATGTTGTGCGGGGTCGATGCTTGGGAATTGACGGAGGACCACTTTTTAGTGCTCATCTTGTTTTAACATATATTGTACCTTTTCTCCATTTGCTAGTCACCTTGAGACTTCAATAATAACAGTAATAACAATAATATAATCATCAAGCCATACTGATTCTCATACACCAAATGAGACCAGCTGGGTCAAGGTGGGGGGTTGTCACAACGCCGGAGGCGGCAATTTTGACGTGGAGTGGAATAATCACTCCAGGTGCACAGCCCAGCAGGAGCAGCAAAAGAACAGCAGAGAAAACTGCACTGAGTTTGTGTGTGTGTGTGTGTCTTTTAAAGATGCAGCCCAAATGTCTGAGTTGCAACTAGGGATGTTGGAAAATTCCGACGGAAATGAAGAAGGAATTTGATTATGTTTGCTTTTTGGTCCTGTATCCAGAACGGAAATCAGTCACCTGGCTGTTGCTGCCTTCAGTTTGTAAATGATACATAATTGATTATACCCCCACCCCACAAAAAAATGCATTAAGTTCCCCTTGCATTCAAATGAAAGTGGTAGAACAATGTAATAACAATGTAATTAATGCAACTGATTACTTAAATTGTCTCAAGTTACATGATTTTTGCTGCAGACGACAGTGAGGTGAATAATGTATATTTGAGAAGAAAATGAACTGCAGCAGAACGGAAACAGCCCTGCCTCCAATGAACAGAGGATGAAATGGTTTCTTGCCCCAAACTTGCCCCTATGCTTTCTTACCCCAGACTGCCAAACGGGGTGTAAATTCTGGGGATTGCCAAATCTGTCCATTTTGGTTTTTTCTTGGTTTCTCATTTTTCTAGTTGTTAAGTCTAGCCTCCACAATCTGCATTATAGAATCATAGGGTTGAAAGGGATGCCAATGGCAATCTACACCAACCCCCCTGCAATTCAGGAATCACTTCTAAGGAATCCTTGACAGATAGATGGCCATTCAGCCTCTGTTTAAAGCGCCCCCCCCCCCAATGAAGGAGAGTCCACCATCTTCAGAGGGAGTACAATCTATGGTCAGATGGTTCTTATCATCAGAAAGTCCTTACTAACATTCAGTCAGAATCTGGTAACTTGAGTCGACTGGTTCAGGTCCTACAGTCTGGAGCAGGGGGGAAAACGCTTCCTCCATCTTCTATGTGACAGCCCTTCAGATATTTGAAAATGGCTCTCATTTCACCTCTCAGTCTTCTCTTCTCCTGCCTAAACATACCCAGCTCCCTCATCAGTTTGAAAAAAAATCCCTCATGGAATTCCATCTGAATTTTAGTGCATGTTTCTCCCAATGGACACATTCTTTGCAAGCCACCTTCCCCAGTTTAAAGCATTCTTGTATCCCATTTTCACAAATATATGCCTTTTACCAAGGGTGGAGGAACACGGGGGAAAAGCTATAAAAAGTAATAAATTAAATTGTTACATCAGAAGAAAAGAAAAATGCTATGGAAAATGGCTTAGAAATATTTTTTTGCTCTCTGGCGCCCTCTGGTGCTGCATGTTTATAACACATTCAAAACGCTGTTTCTTGACTAATGAGTCCCAACACTGATAGCTGGACAATCAAACTTACTACATCAGCCTTGGCCAACCTGGAATCATTCAGATGTTTGGACTTCAATTCCCATCAGCCCCACTTAGCAAAGCCCTCTTGAAGTACAACCCCCATCAGCCCCCGGCATCTTGCGGTCATGTTGGGTTGGGGGTTGATGAGAACTGTAGCACACAACTTCTGGAGGGCGCAGGTTGGGGAAGGAAGTGCTGCCTAATGAAACCAAGCCCCCCCCCTTCCTTCTCTCCCAGAGGTGAGAGATAACTTTGGCAGGATTTCAATGCAAAAAGGTGGATCCGTTCCCTGCTGATTTTATCACTGCAGTAGAAACCTGCCTTTGCAAAAAGGGAAAATAATATTTTTTTAAAACCAAAACGCCAGCCGCTGCTCTCTCTTCCTTGTCTTTCAACAAAGGCCAGGCATGAGTTATGAGCACCAGGAATGTGAAATGAGTTTAGAGGGAGATGGGCACACACTGTGCCCGGGCAAACTCCAGACAGCAGAGACGTTACTCTGCAGATGATGGAGCATATGGGTGAATCCAGCCCTGAAGGGCATGTCGTCCGCCTCCCATTCCTGCTGGATCTGCAGAAAGAGCAGTTAAGTGGGGGGACTTGGGTATGGGGTGGTGGAGGAGCCTAAGTGGTATTTGGAGGGTGGGGTGAGGAGAAGGGGCACCGGCCACAATTCTCCCTTCTGTGCATCAGATACCTTAAGATCCTGTATGCGAGAGGATCGCTGTGCTGTTAAGCACTGTCCTAAGGGACTTGGGTGGCGCTGTGGGTTAAACCACAGAGCCTAGGACTTGCCAATTGAAAGGTCGGCGGTTCGAATCCCCGTGATGGGGTGAGCTGCTGTTGCTCGGTCCCTGCTCCTGCCAACCTAGCAGTTCGAAAGCACAAAGTGCAAGTAGATAAATAGGTACCGCTCCGGCGGGAAGGTAAACGGCGTTTACGTGCGCTGCTCTGGTTCGTCAGAAGCGGCTTAGTCATGCTGGCCACATGACCCGGAAGCTGTATGCCGGCTCCCTCGGCCAGTAAAGCGAGATGAGCGCCGCAACCCCAGAGTTGGCCACGACTGGACCTAATGGTCAGGGGTCCCTTTACCTTTTAAGGCTGGTGTGGGGAATGTCAGGCCAAATCTGGCCCACCATGCATCTTTTATCATAGAACCAGAGAATCTCAGAGTTGGAAGGGACCCTGAAGATCATCAACCACCTGCAATGCAGGAATAAGCAGCTGTCTCATACAGGGATCGAACCTGCAACCTTGGAGTTATCAGCACCACGCTCTAACCAACGAGCTATCCAGGCTGTCTGGCCCTCTGGACTCTTCCTAGGCCACACCACTCACTGGCCCTGATTCACATACCACCCTGGATGCCTTTCCCTGGCTGGGAACATGCCCCTGAACTGATCGTGCCTCTTGCCTCCTCCATGGAGGATAGAGAAGGGGGTATGCAGAAACTAGCCTCTTGCCTCTGGCCCTACCTGACACGTGGCCCCTGGAAGGTTTCCCTGAAAGGAATGCGGCCCTCAGTCTGAAATAGATTCCTGCACCCATGTCTTAATGGTGGCAGGGAGTGGGGATGAGAAAGCAGCTTCTCTCCCCAATGATTTGGGGAGGCTGGAGAAGCCAGAGCTGCCCACAGTTCTCCTTTCTGCTGGTCATGTTAAGGCAACAGGAGGCTAGCAGCTCGAGGGCGTGGTAGGAACTGTGGGGACTGTCCAGGTAAGGCTCAACACATGAGGGCTGCTGGTCAAGCCAGGCTCACCCAAGACTGTGCAGAGGTGGATCCTGGAAGAGGAACAGTAAATTTGGGAGAAGGCAGTCATCCAAGTGTGTGGCCATCACTGCCTCCTGTGGGAACAAGTTCCCCAGTCTGTAAAGAAGTCACTTCATCTGTCCTAAATATTCCAACATTCAGCTTCACCCTTCCACACCATGCCGTGCACACCTATCAAATTCCTGCACAAACCTCACATTTTTTAATAAACTCAAAAAAACCCCCCAAGTTGGCAATCTTAGGACGGTTTGTGTGTGTGTCAGTAACTATTGCTTCTGATTAAAGCAACATTTTAAAAAGTTGCTGGACTAATGCGGGGCCATCACTGACGAGTCACTGTTGATAGCCATTACCCTCTGTTATTTTGTCTAATCCGCTTCTAATGCTGTCCAAGATGGCGGACTGCATGATCTCCTGCGGCAGCTAATTCCAGAGTTTTTACTTCATCTTGCATCTACCGACATTCTGCCTCATTGGCTGGCCCTGGGTTCTAGTATTATGAGAGAGTGGGGAAAGCCTTCTCTCAATCCATTTCCCCCCACAGAATCCATTGTTTCATACACCTCTGCCACATTCCCTTTTCCCCCTCTCTGAGGGTAAGGCCAATGTGCCCAAATCAGAATCTAATCTGAATTGCAGGACTCCCTCTTTGCCCTTGCAAAGACCTTCCTAAGACCATAAGAAATGCCTGCTAGATCAGGACAGAGGGGTCCCCTCTAGTCTAGCATCCTCTTTTCACCAGATGCCTGTAGGAAACCAGAGAGGATCCAAGTACAAGAGGACTCTCCTTCCCCCTGTGGTTTCCAGTATCCCATAGCATGGATTGAGAGCAACAGGGCCAGCCCTAACCTTAGGCAGAGGAAGCCACCTGCCTTAGTCAGCAAATGCTGTGGTGGGCGGGGTGGAGAGCAGCAGCAGCAAGCTCTTAGATGTACGGAGCGCTACATGGCCTCATCTTCAAACCAGCTTCATTATCCCGTTGCCAGTGCTGAAATCAGATCCAGTTGAAAGGAAGAGCCTGCTGGATTCGGCCAATGGCCTATCTAGTCCAGCATCCTGTTCTCACAGGGGCCAACCAGATGTCTGTGGGAAACCAGCAAGCAGGATTCGAACGCAATCCCGTGGTTTCCAGCAACTAGGATTCAGAAACATTGCTGGGCAGCAAAGGCAACCGAAGGAACATGAGATGTGAAGACCCAGCTGGAGAGGTGAAGGCCAGCAGAGCGAGATCGAGAGGGTTTTGCCCTGAATGCTAGCGGACAGTTGATGGAATGGGAGGCAGCAGCATCTCAACCTTTGCTTTAGGCAGTAAACACTTCAGGAGTTGGCCGTAAAGACCAGCGTGCTTGTGTGTGTAAGGCAATTTGCAAAGCTGAGGTGAGGAACACTGCCGTGCCCGTCATTAAGATGTCACACCTCTCTTTGGCCATCCTAGGCTTGTAGCCCATCCTAGGTCCTACATGGCGCAGACCCACAGAAATG
This sequence comes from Podarcis bocagei, assembly GCF_964188305.1. Taxonomy (NCBI): domain Eukaryota; kingdom Metazoa; phylum Chordata; class Lepidosauria; order Squamata; family Lacertidae; genus Podarcis; species Podarcis bocagei. The sequence continues at coordinate 22,082,242 of NC_138142.1, read as the reverse complement.
AACGAACCGGGCTAACTTAGGTCCATTGATTTCGATGGGTTTACTCTGAGTAGGGCTTAGGTGGATACAACAACCCATGGCTTCCCAAGCCAGAATTCCTTCCTACTGCCTCCTGTGGCAAAGTGGCAAAGGCATCACAAAGGCAAAATGAGTCACCAACGCAGAAAGAACCAAGAGTTTTCCCGGGAAGGGGTGGGCAGGGGACCAACGCTTCCACACTTGGCTTCATACATCTCTATTACATATGATATCCTGTTACAGAGCGGCAGATATGTAATATAGGATGGTGTAATGTGCAAACACAGTCAGGACAAGAGGAATATTGCAGACTGCCAAGAATATATAGGGGTTTGTGTTATGTATGTATATATCATATATAAAAGGAAAAAGAAGAGCTGATTGCTTCAGTTGCTCACTTGCGCAGTTTTGGGTGGTCTTCCTCCAGTGGGGAAACTCAGGAACGATCTAGACAGTCCTTGGTCCTGGAGGGAGAGGACCGCCCCGTGGTTTCCTTTGGCCATGTCTGGCATCGCTGTGTGGAGATCGTCCATAGTCAAGGCAGCAGAAGCAACATGAGATGTGAAGGCCAGGCTGAAGATCTGGCTGGAGAGGTGAAGACCAACAACATGAGAAGAAGTGAAGACCCGGCTGAAGACCCAAGCTGAAGACCCAGGCTGGAGAGGTGAAGACCGGCAACATGAGAGGTCTTGAAGACCAGGCTTATCCCGATATGCTGGTTGAGAGCTGATCAACAGAGACACGCACACACGCAGACGGACGGACGGACTCAGGCAGTGTTCGTGCTTCCACGCAACGCCCATGGCAAAAGTGTGGTTGGGAAAGAGCAGCCGCGATGCCTCTTCAGTCCTTCAGGTTGGCTTCCAAGACCCCCTGGGCCATCAGTTCTGCCAGGACGTTGTCCAGGTAGTTTGGGTCAGGGTAGCCGTGGCCGGTGAGGTTGGACCCAAATTCGGTCTTGTGGTGGATCTCATTCCACACCACCGTGTCGGATTCGCCTGTCGTGTTGGATGTCCCAATGGTGAAGATCAGCCGGCGTTCCCAGGCCACAATCAGGAGTTTCAAGACCTGCAACGTAAGAAGCTGGCTTACTTAAAACTGAGTCAAACCATGGCAGACCAAGCTGATGGAATATGCAGAAACAGCAAGACTGAAGGGAAAGATCAGAAACCAGGAAGTTAAAAGACTGGAATACAGTGGTACCTCTGGATGCGAATGGGATCCGTTCCGTTCGCGTCCTGAGTAGAACGTAACATGCGACTGCACGTCTGCGTATTTCGCCGCCTCCGCGCATGCATGTGACGTCATTTTGAGCATCTGCACATGCGCAAGCGACGAAACCCGGAATTAACGCGCTCCGTTACTTCCGGCTCACTGCGGAGCGTAACCTGAAAACACTCAACCTGAAGCATATTTAACCCAAGGTATTACTGTAACTTTCTAACATACCATACTTTTCTGTCTATAAGACGCCCCATGTATAAGAGGACCCCTATTTTGGGGGACTCAGTTTTAAGAAAATGGGGGGAGATTGCCCAGAGATGTTGAGCTTTTTTTTGCGGAGAATTGCCAGAGGTATTGAGCTTTTTTTGGGGGGGGGGATTACCCAGGGTTGTTGAGCTTTTTTTAGGGGGAATTGCCAAAAATCTCTCACCAATGCACGTCACAAAATCTGCCTCCTGTTTGTCCCATCACCAGCAGAGTGTGCCAACCACCCATTGATGCAGCAACCAATAACATGCACAATAGCAGCTGACAGCCACGCCAGCAGCTAATCAAACGTCCACCCTATGCACTACCCATGTAAAAGACGACCCCCAGTTTTTAGCATGATTTTTAAAGGGGAAAAAACATAGTCTTATATACGGAAAAGTATGGTATTTGAGAAACCACTGTAAACAGTTGAAATCATTGGCAAGAATACGATGAATTTAGGATACAGTGGTACCTCAGGTTAAGTACTTAATTCATTCTGGAGGTCCGTTCTTAACCTGAAACTGTTCTTAACCTGAAGCACCACTTTAGCTAATGGGGCTTCCTGCTGCTGCCGTGCCGCTGGAGCACGATTTCTGTTCTCATCCTGAAGCAAAGTTCTTAACCCAAGGTAATATTTCTGGGTTAGCGGAGTCTGTAACCTGAAGCATCTGTAACCTGAAGTGTATGTAACCTGAGGTACCACTGTACTATGGTTATACAATAGACAGATTACAGTAAAAGATGCAGGAATAATAAATAAAGAATAAATAAATCAACTGAGTCAAACCAGGGCTTTGAGTGAAGTTCCGATACCATTTTCTGGAGCCCGCAAACAAGAACTCCTGGCACTGAGCCAGCCCGGAATGAACCAGCTCCCGAACCAATGACCCTTCTCTTTCTCCCTTGCATACACCCTAACCCTGACATGGCAGAAGCTGGGGGGAAAGTGCTGAGTCAGGCCATTGGTAGATCTAGCTCAGCACTGTCTACTCTGAGCAACAGTGGCTCTCCAGGGTTTCAGACAGGAGTTTCTCCCAGCCCTACCTGGAGATACCAGGGATTGAACCTGAGACATTCTGCATGCGAAGCAGGTGCCCAACCGCTATGTCACAGGCAGGGAATAAAAACCCCGTTAGAAAACAAGAGGCGGCCCACCCAGAAAATGATCGGTGTAGCTAGCTCAAGGCCAAACTATTGCCTGACAAAATAAAAAAATTCCTTCCAGTAGCACCTTAAAGACCAACTAAGTTAGTTCTTGGTATGAGCTTTCGTGTGCATGCACACTTCTTCAGATACACTGAAACAGAAGTTGCCAGATCCTTCTATATAGTGAGAAGGTGGAGAGGGGTATTACTCAGAAGGGTGGTGGGAATGGGAGATTGGCAGATAGCTGAGATGAGCCTGCTGGCGACTCTTAACGACTGTAATAGGTCTTACAGGAAAAGGCAAGGGGTGAGAAGGTGAGAAATGGCTTAGTCATGTATAGCTATCTGCCAATCTCCCATTGGAAGCTCATACCAAGAACTAACTTAGTTGGTCTTTAAGGTGCTACTGGAAGGAATTTTTTTATTTTGACTACGGCAGACCAACACGGCTACCTATCTGCAACTATTGCCTGACACTAAAAGCATCACTCAAAGTTGCAGGCATCCTTTCTGCCACCTTTCTGCACCTGCTGGATCGCGGCCCCTGCACACCAGTGCCTTTTCAACCATTTCCTGTTGTCCTAAGAGAACAGCTTTGGAACAAAGATCTGACTTAGCTGGTTTCGAAACAAGGTACCCTGAGGATCCTGACCTTTTAAAACAAAATGGGCAAGCACCTAGTCCTCATGGCTTCAGAAATAGGCTTTGAAAAGCAGAGACAGGTTTTTGGGCTTTGGCCCCAAAGGGGTCTTTGAAGAAGCAAAATGCCAGAAACTTGGCACTCAGATAAGTTGGATTTCGAGGGAAAGCTTGGAAATGTTCTCCTCTGTACTGAAGCCCCAGCCAGAGCCCAGCGGAAATTCAGCTGCCTACCTTTCTGCCTTTCTCGTTGTCAGGAAGGTAGCAGTGGCGAGGGAAGCCTCTCGCAGTAAACTTCTTCCCAGGATTTGGATGCTCGGGACCCTGGTGAAGCAAGAGGTCTTAGTTACATGTTGCACCAGCAAAAGTCACGGGGCATGGGCAACATGGTTTTCCTGCCCCTGGGTCTATTGTGAAAAGTTCATTAAATACACCGTATTGGCCCAAATATAAGCCACACTCCCCGCCCCTCAAATTCCGACCGTGAAAAGTTAAAGTGCGGCTTAAATTTGCGACCTTACAAAAATGGGCTTTTACGATATCGCTGCTGAAACAGACACACGGTAAAACGGAACAGGTGCGAATGCCTGTGGAATTTTAAGGAAGCGGCTTATATTTGGGTATTGTCTCCCCCCCCCCTTGAATTTTAAAGGTGCGGCTTATATTCGGGCCAATACGGTGTGTGTGTGTTGCCTAGCAAGATTTGGTATTTTGCAACTCATAAATCAAACACTGGATTACTGCAATGCACTCTATGTGGAGCTTCCCTTGCATTTGATCTGGAACAGGCATAGGCAAACTCGGCCCTCCAGATGTTTTGGGACTACAACTCCCATCATCCCTGACCACTGGTCCTGTTAGTTAGGGATGATGGGAATTGTAGTCTCAAAACATCTGGAGGGCCGAAGTTGCAATTAGTGCAGAATCCTGCAGCACAATTGCTATCAACACAGCGATCTGCCAATTTGCTACTGGGTCAAGCTCAAAGTGTACCTCTTAGTATATAAAGCACTTAACAACTTGGGACCAGTTTACCTGCAAAATTGCCTCACTCCATCGATGCCTACTCGACAGCTTCAATCAGCGGAAGTACCACCGTTACATAGTACCTTTGGCATTTGTAAGAACTTGGTATTTTAGTGTGGCAGCACCTATGTACACTTTGGAACTCCCTGCCTCCTGATATCAGGCAGGTGCCTCCACTGTACTTTTATCAGCAACTGCTAAAAACATGTTTTATTTTTAATCATTTTTATTGAATGATTTTATGTTACAAAAAACAATAAAACATTTTTTGTGTAGACAAGCCTGCCCTGATGTTTAGAAAGTTCATGCGAGTTTCTGTCTGCTTTTAGTCTATTATTTTAACTTTTCAAACGTCTTAAATTATTGTTGTTGATAGTTTTTATTGTTTTATCTTTTCTGTAAACTGCTTTGAGGTTGTTGGGTTTTTAAAATAAAAATAAACATCAAGTAGTGTATAAATTTAATGAAATAAGTAGATAAATAGGAACCAACCACCACAACCCTTCCTCTCCCTTTCTCTTTCTCTCTTCCCCATCCCTCTCACCTGGATCCCTGCAGGAATGTCATACACGATGCGGATGGTTTGGCAGTCTAAGTAGCCAGGGAGCGAGTGTGGAATAATGTGGAACTCCATCTTCCCAGGGGGCTGAGTCCCGGTCTTCTCCCCATAGATGGCCTTGCAAGTGGGGCATTGCAGACTGCCATCCTGCCAGGCAAAAGGAAGACAGGGTGGGAGGAGAAAGAGGAACAGGCAGATGTAGAAGCAGCTCATTCTTCAGGTTGCTTTTTAGCCATGGACCTCAAGGCGCTTAAAACTCTCTACTTTTACCTTTCTTCTGATAGGCAGAAATTCAGCAGTTGGGGAGGATGCGAGTCATTGAAATGAATGTGCATTGCTAACTTAAGTAAAGGTAAAGGGACCCCTGACCATTAGGTCCAGTTGTGACCGACTCTGGAGTTGAGGCGCCCATCTCGCTTTATTGGCCGAGGGAGCCGGCGTACAGCTTCCGGGTCATGTGGCCAGCATGATTAAGCCGCTTCTGGCGAACCAGAGCAGCGCACGGAAATGCCGTTTACCTTCCCGCCAGAGCGATACCTATTTATCTACTTGCACTTTCATGTGCTTTTGAACTGCTTAGGTTGGCAGGAGCAGGGACCAAACAATGGGAGCTCACCCTGTCACGGGGATTCGAACCGCTGACCTTCTGATCGGCAAGTCCTAGGCTCAGTGATTTAATCCACAGCGCCACCCACGTCCTGCATTGCTAACTTAGATTCATACATTTCATTGGGTCTACTCTGAGTATGACCAGCATTGGAAACAACCCACTGTCATTTTTGCACCAAGTAAAGTAATTGTTAGCCCCCCAGTTTCCCCACAAACTTGTCCCATTTTTTGCCTGACCAAAGGTGGCAACTCTACCCTTATTTATTTACAGTCCTACCTTGGATCCTGAACGCCTTGGTACTTGGACATTTTGGCTCCCGAACACCACAAACCCGGAAGTGAGTATTCCGGTTTGTGAACATTCTTTGGAATCCAAAAGTCCGACAGGGCTTTCATGGCTTCTGATTGGCTGGAGGCGCTTCCTGCAGCCAATCGGAAGCCATGCTTTGGTTTCCGAACGTTTTGGAAGTCGAATGGGCTTCTGGAACGGTTTCCGTTCGACTTCCAAGGTATGACTGTATTATTATTTGTTGCAGAAAACAGGCCTTGAAAATTGTGTGGCTTAAAACGAGAGAAAGGTGTGTTGGGAGGGAGAAGTCCATTCCCATGCCCTTCTCCCAACCAACCATTGTCCTCTGATCTCTCACCTTATTGCCATTGTTGTACATGGCAACCAGGCAGAGGAGGTGGTAGAGGTGCCCGCATTTGCCCAGCTTTCCCACCAGCTCCGGTTTGGCCCCCTTGTGCCTGAGGATCCCCTCGTAGCCCGATGAGGACACCAGCCGCTCCATGCAGATGGTACAGTCCTGTTGGAGAGAGACAAATTGGGGACATGAGTGGCTGTGTTAGAAACTGAGATATGAAAGCTAGGAGCTAAATGGCACATTAAACCTAGGTTATGGGAGCAACAACGGAGCGTCTAGGCGCGCTTTTTTAATAACAAGAATACAACGCTGAAAATGAATGTACTGCAGCTAAAATATTATGTTCATTCTTCACATGGTCTAGTCTTTCCCTTTCCTACCCCCCTAATATTCTTAAGAGGGTCTCTTCTCCAGACTTCAGAGAGTAGCTGGAAGTGAGGAGGCAGAAAAAGGTCCTCCTTTCCTTCCACTCCTAATGAAATTCCCTGTCGCAAAATGCACCTAGAACAGTGGGAGTTTCAAACACTGGTGTGTGGTAAACACAGGGGATAAAACAGGTTCTAGGGCTGTCTTCAGTTTTGAAAGAGACCAGAAGACACCCCTCTCTTTCTGCTCCTTATTTTTGCAGGCACAGTTTCAGCATGAATACTTCCAGGAAAGGGGCATCCGACACCTCTGTTCCACAGCCAGTAATGTTTCGCTGAAATCTGCTTTCCTTGCCATTTCCTCCCATTTGTTCCAATCCTGCCGCTCTGGAGCTCGTCTGCTCCATCTTCTGCATGACAAACCCTTCAGCTCAGTGTTGTAGCATTTGGGCAAGGGGCACAGGGGCGATTGCCCCAGGTGCAAAAAACTGTGAGGGGTGCAAAATTTCAACACCCGGTGCTGCCTCAACAAGGCTGTGCTCTTCCGTCGTTGAGCTCCTTTGAAAATGACTTCTCCGTGTGAACCAGGAAGCCACCTCTCCATACAACAGAATAACTCTTCTTTTCTTACCTCTGTGGCTGTGATTTCCTGGGTGATGCATACGCCCAGGGTGTTAGGGAGTTGAATGCGTACTTCATCCATTTCCCTCTCACTCACCCATCCCTCCATGGGGCCCCGAGTGCTGGCAACCCACGCTATACCACTGCTTCAGCTATTTCAAGACAGTTTCCATGTCATCCCTTAGTCACCTCTTTTCCCAGGTCAAACACACCCAAATCTTCCAGTCATTTCTTAATATAGTTTGGCTTCCCTCTCCACTTGGATCAGGGGAAAAAATTCTTACACAGGCTTCTCTCTGGGATCTTAGCTTGCCCTTTGCTCAGGGTCTTTAGTCTTACATTTTGTATTCTTCTAAGGAATTTAGTGTGACATAACTGGATCCCCCATGAAGTAGATTAGACTGAGAGATAGCAGGGGCAGCTCACCTCATCTGGGGGGTTCTTCACCTTCTGGATGTAACGTCTCACTACATCTTCAGGGTTCTTGCCTGTACAGAATAAAAGAGCTAGATCATTCTCTATTATATAGTCTTCCTTTATTATAAGAAAAAATAGTATTACATTTCTACCCCCTTCAAAGAGCTAAAGTTGGCATGCATGGTCCCCCCTCCCCTGTTTTATCCTCACCACACCCCTGCGATGTAGGTTCACCAATGTCGGCTTGGCATTTAGCAATACGTGCGAAATTTGGTCAGCACCTTAACTATGATTTATTTCCTGCCCTAATAAACCATGACGTGAAGTCCTGGGGGGCTTACAAACCCTGGTTTGCTTTAACCATGGCTTAACAATGATAATAATGATGATGATAATAATGATGATGTTAATAATAATAATAATAATAATAATAATTTATTACTTATACCCCACCCATCTCACTGGGCCTCCTCAGCCACTCTGAGTGGCTTCCAACAGGATATTAAAAACACAATAAAACATCAAACATTTAAAAACTACCCTAAACAGGGCTGCCTTCAGATGTCTTCTAAAAGTCAGATAGTTGTTTATTTCCTTGACATCTGATGGGAAGGTGTTCCACAGGGTGGCGCCACTACTGAGAATGCCCTCTGCCTGATTCCCTATAGCTTCACTTCTCGCCAGAAGGCCCTTGGAGCTGGACCTCAGTGTCCTGGCTGAACAATGGCGGTGGAGACTCTCCTTCAGGTATACAGGGCCAAGGCCATTTAGGGCTTTAAAGGTCAGCACCAACACTTTGAATTGTGCTCGGAAACATACTGGGAGCTAATGAAGGTCTTTCAGGACTGGTGTTAGATGGTCTCAGGGGCCACTCCTGGTCACCAGTCTAGCTGCCGCATTCTGGATTAGTTGCAGTTTCTGGGTCACCTTCCAAGGTAGCCCCACGTAGAGTGCATTGCAATAGTCCAAGCGGGAGATAACTAGAGCATGCACTACTCTGCCAAGACAGTCCGCGGGCAGGTAGGGTCTCAGTCTGCGTACCAGATGGAGCTGGTATACAGCTGCCCTCTACACAGAATTGACCTGTGCCTCCATGGACAGCTGTGAGTGTAAATCCGGCACCCTTACTTAACCATGGTTTTGGTCATCTCACTCCAGGAACTCACCAGACTACAAAGTCATGAGGCAAGAGCATCTGGAAAACAAACCAAACTTGGGAGAAACAAGCCATGGTTTGTCTGGTCACCTGTGAGATGTGTGCTTCAACAAACCACGGTTTAGCATTATGTGCAAACCAGACCTTTACAATGGCAAGCATTGCCCAGACCCACAGGCTTGGGGCCTGGCCACAAATATTGGATACTGACCCTGGTCCCGGGCCTGAATTTAGGTATCTGTGGTATCAGTCAGATATGGGGCAAGGGCCTCATTGAGAGGTGCAGAGAAACTCACTCACTTTTTTTCAGGTGTTTCTTCTTGGTCTTCCGGCAGATCCCGGTGATTCCGGGCACCGGCTTCATGTCACTCTTATTGACAGGTGGTGGGTGCAGGATGGGCTTTGGCGCTCGAGTGAGGCAGACAGGCAGGCCTGCCGCACACATCAAGATGCCTGTCATCCCTGGGCCAGATAAAGACAAGGAAAGAGAGAGAGAAAGAGAGAGAAGTCTTATCATTCGCTCTTTCCAGGCACAGCCCGCAATTTAAAACTCCATTTCTGAACGCCACCCCCACCCCTCCATATTTTTTGCTCTGGAGCTTTTCCCATGAAAAAGCTGAATTGGAGCAAATGTCAATTCATGGGAAAGCCGAATTGCCATTTGCTCTGATTCAGCTGTAAAGAGCAGGTTTTCGAGGGGAAAGTTCAGGGCAAACAACAAGAACAATAGTGCTTGGACACCAAGCATAGACCTTTTCCTTTAAGTGTGGATAAGCCAAGAGATAAGGTAGATAGGTAGGTAGGTAGATGAGAGAGAGAGAGAGAGAGAGAGAGAGAGAGAGAGAGAGAGAGAGAGAGAGAGAGAGAGAGATACCGTATTGGCCCGAATATAAGCCGCAGCTTTAAAATTGGAGGGTGAAAAGGAAAAAAATACCCGAATATAAGCCGCTCCCTTCCTCGCTGCTCCTGGCTGTGAACTGGGGGGGGGGGGAGCCAAACTGCGCTGCTGGTGGCCTTTCGCCTTCCTCGCTCTCGCCCTTGCTGTCCTTGGGGGAGATGATGGGGGACTACGCATGGGGCGGGCCCCGCTTCGCCGCGCTCCTGGTGCTGTTTGCCCCATGCTCCTGGTTGCATACCGTAAGGTCACAAATATAAGCCACACTTTAACTTTTCACGGTTGGAATTTGGGGGGAAAGTGCGGCTTATATTCAGGCCAATAAAGTAGATAGTTAGACAGATAGACAGATAGATATAGATAGATAGATAGATAGATAGATAGATAGATAGATAGATAGATGATATAGAGCACACAAGGTGAAACAAGGCTGAATGGGGAAGGAACTCATGGGTGAAGCTGCGGATTTCCCAGCCTCCTGCCATCTTGTGCTCTCCAGATAGTTTGGGCTACATCTCCCCTCAACCCCAGCCAGCATAGATGCCAGCAAAGTTGATTTAAGTCCTCAGAGGCCACATTCACACCCTATAGATAAAGCACATGAAAAAGAACATGGCCTCCCCCAGAGAACCTTGGGAACAGTAGTTCAGTTAAGGGTGCTGAAAGTTGTTAGGAGACTTCCTCTTCCCCTCAAAGCTGTTTGCGCAAGAAGTGAAACCATAAAATCATAAATAAAAACGGTAAAAGACCACCATTTAAAACAGTGGTTCTCAAACGTTTTCAGACCACCGGCCCCAGTGCCCCTACCCTAGAAAAAGCATTCTTCAGGATAGCGGTTTACATGACTCGTTAAGGAAAATAACAACACAATAAAATTAGAGATGGGAAGACCTTGAATAAACCCGGGGAAATGGGGGGGGCAGGGTTTTTTCTGTGTTTTTTCCCCCAAAGCCTTTTTTTCTGGAAAAATGGGGGGGGGAGTGTATGGAATATTCTTTTTTTTTTCAAATTTTCTGGGAAAAAACAGCTTTGGAGAAAAATGGGGGGAAACGGGGGGGGAAATCTGGTTTTTTCCAGGCCTTCCCATTTCTAAATAAAATTCAGAACAGTAACAATGAATGCCACATTCATTCAAATTCCAATGAAAATATTTAGTGGAATTAATTCAACAAAATTGAGGAACTTGATCCAGGGATACCAGCGTTTCAAGGTCAGATAGTCGTTGACGCCTCCAGCACACACACCCTGCCACCCCCTAAGCCTCTTAGCACCTCCCAGGTGATCCCACTGTCCCCCCAGGAGGGTGTGGTACCATCCACTTTGGGAGCCACTGATTTAAAACCTTCAAAAGATTAAAACCAACGATAAACTGAAAACATTCATCAACACTCCACATATCAAGGTAGGCTGAGCTTGCTCCTCTTACCTGCCAGGGCAGGGTGGACTGGGCCAGTGCCATTCAGGTTCTTGACTGGAAGGGCAGGAACCCTGCAGAGAGAAACAAAGGAGAATGGATGGGCATGATCAGACTGTTGACATTTCCATTCCACAAGGGCAGACCTGTGGAATTGTTGTGTGTCACATGCCTGTTTACATTCCAGCACAGTTTGCTGGGAACTTCCGTTGTGTATAGCTTTTGCTTTTGGTTGTTCTCTCTGAGACGGCATGAGAGAGAGAGACGACATGTTTCTTTGTTCTGATTTATGATTAATAAATCTGTAGTTGTACAAGCCTTCCACAAGCCTCACACCTATTCTGTGTGCGCAGTTCGATCTGCTGATAGCGTGCCCTGGCTGAGTAAGCCCGGGTTGCTGATTTACATCAGAGCAGAAGCAATGGTCTTTGTAGCGGGATGGCTGGAAGGAGACGGCCCAGCCGGGGCTAGCCAGCTGGCCTCCCGGCCCTCTACATGCCGACACATACTTCTCATAAACAGCAACTGCGGGAAAATAAGTATCTACAGTGGTAAAGGTAAAGGTAAAGGTACCCCTGCCCGTTACGGGCCAGTCTTGACAGACTCTGGGGTTTGTGCGCCCATCTCACTCTATAGGCCGTGGGCCAGCGCTGTCCGGAGACACTTCCGGGTCACGTGGCCAGCGTGACAAAGCTGCATCTGGCGAGCCAGCGCAGCACACGGAACGCCGTTTACCTTCCCGCTGGTAAGCGGTACCTATTTATCTACTTGCACCCAGGGGTGCTTTCGAACTGCTAGGTTGGCAGGCGCTGGGACCGAGCAGCGGGAGCGCACCCCGCCGCGGGGATTCGAACCGCCGACCTTTCGATCGGCAAGCCCTAGGCGCTGAGGCTTTTACCCACAGCGCCACCCGCGTCCCATCATCTACAGTGGTACCTCGGGTTAAATACTTAATTTGTTCCGGAGGTCCGTTCTTAACCTGAAACTGTTCTTAATCTGAAGCACCACTTTAGCTAATGGGGCCTCCAGCTGCCGCCACGCCGCAGGAACACGATTTCTGTTTTCATCCTGAACCAAAGTTCTTAACCCAAGGTACTATTTCTGGGTTAGCGGAGTCTGTAACCTGAAGTGTATGTAACCTGAAGCATATGTAACCCGAGGTACTGTACTTAACATCTACTTACTTTCCTGCACTGCAGGAGATTGGACTAGTTGACATTTCAGGTCATTTCCAACTTTTCAGTTCTATGATTCTATATTTATTTATTTATTTATGTATTTATTTATTTACAACGCACATTTGAATTCAAACAATAATCATAATCATAAACATAAACATATAGGATCCCCTGAATCCTTAGAGTTCCCTCCATCCTTCCATGGTTTCCATTATCAAACTTTTTCTACTGCATCATATAACTTCTCCATTTTTCTTTAAAATCCATTTTTACTTTACTTTTTATACATTGCAAGTGTTGCTATCATCCTGCCAAAGTTTTTAGTTGTTTACAGTGTTCTCTTAAACAACTTATAAATCCCCCCCCCCAATTCCTTATTAAAGTTTCTATCTTCTTGGTTTCCTGATTTTCCCGGTCATCTTCTCCATTTCGGTTCAGTTCTATGATTCTGAGTTTGTATCATTATCAGGGATGCAGTTCCATTAAGAAACACAGGGCTGCAATCCTATGGGCACCTATTAATATTATGGTTGTTGTTCATTTATTTCTATCCCATATGTTTTCCCTGACAGGTACTCGAGACAGATAAAATAGGAACAGCTATAAACATAGGAGGAGATAAAGCATAAAAATAATAATAATAAACATTAATAGAATTACAACTCTCCTTTTCTTCCTCAGATCTATTAAAATATACAAATCATTACAATAAAAACAGCACAGCACCCGCCCTTTCATTAAAAACAGCTCATTCACAAAAGCATGTAGGAATAAGAAGGTCTCCACTTTTTCTGAAGATTTCAGGTTCGTATGAAGGAATATGGTCTTTCAGATAGCTTGTAGTGCTTTATGTTGCAGTGTGCCACACTGAACTCTATTACAGTGGTACCTCGGGTTACATACGCTTCAGGTTACATTCGCTTCAGGTTACAGACTCCGCTAACCCAGAAATAGCACCTCGGGTTAAGAACTTTGCTTCAGGATGAGAACAGAAATCGTGCAGCAGCGGCACGGCGGCAGTGGAAAGCCCCATTAGCTAAAGTGGTGCTTCAGGTTAAGAACAGTTTCAGGTTAAGAATGGACCTCCAGAATGAATTAAGTACTTAACCCGAGGTACCACTGTATTAGTGTTGTTGTTATTGCTATTTGTCAGGGAACTGCCATCGGAACAGGGAAGGGAGGTAGAGGGGCCGTTGGGATATAGGGATCCTCTGAAAGTCTTGCAAAGCAGTTCCTCTTCCTGTGGTGGGGAAAGCCACGCCTCCAGTGGGGAAGAGGGAAAGGGATATGGGGGTGCTGCTGTGAGCCCCAGCACCACTCCTGGTCAAGCCTGCCAGGAGGGAAACACGCCTCTTCCATTGCCCACCTTGCGCAGAGGGGTAAAGCACAAAGAAGGAAGAAAAAGGCTGGGGGTGATGCAGTGGCGTAGCGTGGGTTGTCAGCACCCGGGGCAAGGCAAGTAATTTGTGCCCCCTAACCCGTGGATTTGCACCCCCTAACCCGTGGATTTGCACCCCCTAACCCGTGGATTTGCGCCCCCTAACCCTAACCCCCAGATGTTGCGCCCGGTGCGGCCGGCCCCCCCTGCACCCCCCACGCTACGCCACTGGGGTGACGAAGTTCTTATGTTGGGGACAAAACTGGAAAAAGCCACTCCCGGATTCTGTTAGCGATTGAGGCAGACATGAACTTTGGAGTTCTGCACTGTAAATAGTTTTTGTACCAAATAAAACCTGTAAAAGACAGGTCGGAGTCCTGCCTGGTTACTCGCGAGCAACCACCCCTGCCATCTGACACTATTCTTATTATTTCTATCATGCCCTCCCTCCCCAAAGGAGTCTAGGTTTGCAAACAGATCAACAATAAAATAAAAAGCATTCTTAAAAGAATTCAAAACATTTAAAAAACAATTAAAAGCATTCTAAAATGAAAGAAAGCTAATTGGCAGCATGGGTTTTAGCCAATTAAGCAATCAATTAAAAATGCATATATTTGCAAATGAATAAAACAAAAATTCTGAAGGGGGAGGCATACTTTTCTTGCTTTCATTTATTTAAACACATTTCCAAACCACTTGAAATTTTCACAAATATCTGCTTGAAATTTTCACAAATATCTGTTTGAAAATTGCACAAATATCCACTTGAAATTTTCAAAAACATCCACTTGAAATTTTCAAAAACATCCACTTGGAATGTTCAAAAAATCAACATAAAATAGCAACATAAAAGTAATAAATAATATCATTCAAACAAACTAATTAATAAAAACTAAGATAAGGCAGTAAAACACTAGTGCAAAAGAATGGAAAATAAACAATAATAGGGTCCAATCTTATGGGCCAAGGGGGAAAATATGTCTTTCTTTTTTTAACAAGAGATCTCAATCAACTGATGGTTTGAACTTGAAGTATAGATGATACTGTCTTGAGCCCTGAATGGAGTAAAAAAGAAGAAGTTTGGGAACCATTTGTTTCCACACTGACAGGCAGAAGCGTCCCAGGATTTCAGGCAGGAAACTCTCCCGGCCCTACCTAGAGAAGACATTGGGGATTGAACCTGGAACCTTCTGCACACAAAAGCACATGCTCTCCGCCTGTGAGCTACAACCCTTCCTGGTGACATTTCATTACAGGACTCATTTCTGATCACCGACAGTATTTCCTGTGCAGACAACTACATTGTGCGGTCCAAGGATTGAAGAAATCAAAGCGCTCCATATAACAGTTCATCAGTAACACATAGAGACTTACCTTATCAGAGGATTGTATTATTAAAGGTGGGTGGCAGATGAGTCATAGGGGGCGTAGGGTTACCTATGGGCACTCGGTGAGCGCAGGGCTCAGCTGATATTTCAATATTTTTTGGGGGGGTAACTCCTCAGGGGACCAATTTTAGTGCTCTACAATTACCGCATGAAGGGATGCCCCTGCTGTGATAAACTTGCGAGGGAAGTGGGAGGAGGCAAATAAACATTTGGATGAAGACCGTTCAGTGACAGACCTTGTCAACATGACAGAAGGCCGCCTTAATTAGAGGTTTCTCTAGCGCAGCATTGTCTACAGTGCCAGGGGCCGGTCCACTGTCCCTCAGACCTTGTGGGGGGCCAGACTATATGGGGGGGGTGAATGAATTCCTATGCCCCACAAATAACCCAGAGATGCATTTTCAACAAAAGGGCACATTATGTAAAAACACACTGATTCCCAGATCATCCATGGACCGGATTTAGAAGGCGATTGGGCAGAACCCGGACCCTGGGCCTTAGTTTGCCTATCCATGGTCTACAATGACTGATGGCATCCCTCTAGCATTTCAGGCAGGAATTCCTCCCAGTCCTACCTAGAGATGCCGGGGATTGAATTTGGCGTCTCCTGCCTGCAAATCGGAGGCTTTGCTACTGAGCTACAACACTTCCCCTAAACAAACATTAGGATTCTAGTCCTTATGCTTCTTCTTCTTTGAAAAAAGACTTAATTAAAGAGGGACATAGGAGGAGACCATTGGCTCAATTGGCCCAGTCCTGTTCACACGGACTGCAGTTTCAGACAGATGCCTCTTCCAGCTTCTACCTGCCTTCCACCTGTCTTCTGAAGCTACTGAGAACACGGAATGAATGGCAGCGCCTCACCAGGATTTCAGGCAAGGAGCCACTCCCATACCTGGAGATGCCATTGGAGACTGAACCCAGAACCTGTGCAAAGCAGATGCTCTACCACTGTTCTGGGGCCCTTCGCCTATCACAGGCGGAGCCTATTGCACAGAGTCAGACCATTGGTCCATGCTGTTCTGACTATCTTTGGTTGCTTGCTTAAATCTATTTGCTCGCTAGTTGTCTTGGCTATAACCAGCATTTGGCTGGCCAACAAGATTTCAATCCTGATTTCGATCTAGCTCAGTATTGCTCAACACTGACTTCCAGAGGCTCCCCAGGAATTCAGACAGGGGTCTTTTCCCAGCAGTAGGGATGCGGGTGTCGCTGTGGTCTAAACCACTGAGCCTCTTGGGCTTGCCGATCAGAAGGTCGGCAGTTCGAATCCCCGCAACGGGTTGAGCTCCTGTTGCTCTGTCCCAGCTGCCAACCTAGCAGTTCGAAAGCACGCCAGTGCAAGTAGATAAATAGGTACCACTGCGGTGGGAAGGTAAACAGTGTTTCCTTGCGCTCTGGTTTCCGTCACAGTGTTCCATTGCGCCAGAAGCAGTTTAGTCATGCTGGCCACATGACCCGGAAAGCTGTCTGTGAGCAAACGCCGGCTCCCTCGGCCTGAAAGCGAGATGAGTGCCGCAACCCCACAGTCGCCTTTGACTGGACTTAACCGTCCAGGGGTACCTTTCTTCTTCTTTTTTAACCTTTTCCAAGCCCTATCTGAGGATTTTATTTATCTCACAAATTTGTAAACCGCTTCACAGTGGCCATTGAAGTGACGCACAAAAATAAAACACACAAAACACACAAAGAGAAAGGAAACAAATTCTAAAAACAACTAAAACCTTTCCTACAAGCACAAATAGAACCATTCCTAGGGGTTGTCTCACTTCAGGGAAAGCCTTCTTAAACAAAAAGCATCTTCTGTAGGCACCTAAATATCATTATTGTATACTGGATTTCTGTCTAATTTTACCCAGTAACTGATTCTAGAGGGCAGGAGCTGTAACCCCAAAAACCTGGTTTTTAGTATAGACTATGTGCATGTCTGGGGCATGCTGGACTCTCAGCAGTGCCCAGGTAAGGAGAGTCATTACCGAGGAGGGATGTGTGGGGGAAAGTTATCCAGAGATTGAACCTGGGACTTCCTGCATGCAAAGAAGATGTTCTGCCACTCCTCACAAAAGCAGCAATTGGCCATGGCGGGATTTGAACCCACATCTACACGATGCATCCAAACTCACCTGATTGCTAGCTTGGTCTTCATGGCTCCTTCCTACGGCTGTCTCCCCACCCCTTTGAGAAAGAAAACAGGCTGGGCGGCCCCTCTAGGTTGGGATTAGGAGACCAGCAGGTCAGTCGGTTTAAGAAAGGAGCATAATCTCCTTCTGAAAGTGACAGAACAGCGCAGCTCCTCTGTCAGTGGCTTCAAGGCTTTGTAACACATCAGTGGGTGGATGAAAGGGGGGGAGGTCAACCGCTGATAATGGATGGAGATTACGAGGATGGGGTGGTTTTTCACAGGTGGGTGGAGCTAGGAGAGCAGACGGCAAAAAAGGTGGAGCCTTTTCTGGCTATAGGCAACAATTCTGCCACATGCCAGTCCCGCTGATCTGAATGGGGTGGCAGTGGTTTAGGCACTTGCATAAGTCTCACCTGCTCCAAAATAAATTGGCCTTGGAAGTGCTTAACTGGGAAAGGATCGTGCCCTACATATCTGCTTTAAAAGTTGCAGTCTGTTTTACCACACATATACAAATCTGAGAAAAATACAGGCTGATAGAGAGAGAGAGAGAGAGAGAGAGAGAGAGAGAGAGAGAGAGAGATTAGATAGATAGATGATAGATAGATAGATAGATAGATAGATAGATAGATAGATAGATAGATGATAGATAGATAGATAGATGATAGATAGATAGATAGATAGATGATAGAGATAGATGATGATGATAGATAGATCCGCATTGCTAATGACTATTAGTATTTAGAAACCAGACTACTGGCTCAGTGGCTGAGGGGCTCAAGGAACGTTCATAAACATTCCAACTTCTCAGAAGAAATTTGCAGCCACGAGTCCTACGTGACTTTCCACTTCTTGCTACGTATCTCGCTTGTGTCAGCTGCACAGACTTAGATGAAACGTAGTACCGTGATGTGTGCCAGCTTATAGCCCAGTCCCAGAATGTTGCCTTGTCTGGGGTAATCCTATAAGGAGAGCTATTTATGTCACCTGCCTGTAGTCTTCAAGGCTCACATCGGAATATACCACCAGCAGAGTGCTCTACTGGAGCACAGGCTCCTTCAACACCTGTGGATGCACTTGGTTTTCTGGGGCATGTCTCTAAAGCCCTTCACGGCCTAGGACCCTCGTACCTACGGGACCGCCTCGCCTGGTATGCCCCACGGAGAGCCTCAAGGTCCATAAATAACAACACCCTAGTGGTCCCAGGCCCTAAGGAAGTTAGATTGGCTTCAACCAGAGCCAGGGCCTTTTCAGCACTGGCCCCAACTTGGTGGAACGCTCTGTCTCATGAGACCAGGGCCCTGCAGGATCTGATCTCTTTCCGCAGGGCCTGTAAGACAGAGTTGTTCCGCCTGGCCTTTGGATTGGAGCCAATTTGATTCCCTCCGCCCCCTTTTTCTTTTTTCTTTTCCTTCTCCTGCAATGAGGCTCCATTTTAATATTTTAATGTTCCATTATTTTAATGTTGTATTTTATTTTTGTTTTTAAGTTGTAATCACTCATCTTGTTTATTATTGCTTGTAAGCCGCTCTGAGCCCGGCCTTGGCTGGGGAGGGCGGGGTATAAATAAAAAATTATTATTATTATTATTAATAAATCACTAGTTCCATTTTGCCTCAGGCAGGGGTTATCTGCATGCAATAGGCCGGCCTTCTCTGACTGCCAGCCACTCTCCAGCTACTGTACTCTTAAGACCTGGTCTCTAATGCTTTAGCTGGAGCTGTCAGGGATTGAACCTGAGGCCTTCTGCGTGCAAAGCAGCCATCCAGCCAACAGCCCCTCCCACTAGGGCAGGGGTGGGGTGCCTTCTGAGGCCCACATGCCAGTGGTGGGCAGGGCCAGGGCTAAAAGAGATGCAACTTTTGCCTTTGTGCAATAGGCTAGTTTCTACACAGGCTCAACCCCCCAGCTCTGCATCCTTCATCCAGAGATGCAGGAGGCATTGTTAAGAGTTTGTGGACTCCTTCTGCAGCTCTAGGCAAAAACACTCAGAGTGCAAAGCAGGGACAGTGAGAGGTGTGGCCTGGGAAGAGGAGGCGTGGCCAGGGAGAATTACAAGGGCCAAACAGAGAGGCCTGGAGGGCCAGACTTTCTGGTCAAAGCCACGTGGGTACTTAGCAACTTGTCTTGTGCTCCAGGGTACCATTTAAGAAGGGTGGCCCTTCCCTTCGTTCAGAATCTGAGATACAGTGGTACCTCGGGTTAAGTACTTAATTCGTTCCAGAGGTCAGTTCTTAACCTGAAACTGTTCTTAACCTGAAGCACCACTTTAGCTTATGGGGCCTCCTGCTACTGCCGTGCCGCCGGAGCACGATTTCTGTTCTTATCCTGAAGCAAAGTTCTTAACCTGAAGCACTATTTCTGGGTTAGCGGAGTCTGTAACCTGAAGCGTATGTAACCTGAAGCGTATGTAACCCGAGGTACCACTGTACTCTGCATACAGAGCATGCGCACAGCTGCTGAGCTACGGCCCCTCCCTGAACTCACAAGCGAAAGCGCTCGGAAACCAAAGCCGAGCACATGCTGCACTTCCAATGCCCTGGAGCCGACGTTCCATTTTGAAGCGTTGTTGACAAATGCGTTGACATGTTTATAATAACAGGACAATTATGGGCTGTTTCTGTTTCCCCACTCCCTGCTGTATCTCTAGTATAGCATTTCTGTGCCTTGGAGTTAGACACTCCGCTCTTCTGCTCCCAAATCAGCAGGATAGACACTCATGCAGAGTAAACAAAGTCAGGGCATAACAGAGAAAGAGGAAATGATGTGTACTCCTCTCTCTCTCTTTCTCTCTAGGTGGGGAAATGCAGTGACCCCGGCAGCCATCATGCTCAATGGTCAAGGATGTTGGGAACTGGCTGGAGTCCCACAGCATCTGAAGGGCAGCCCTGATCTTTGCAATCGCAGAAGGAGCCTCCCCTCCCCCATGAGGTTGTGTGGTCACCTCACAGAATTACAATTCCCAGAGTTCTCTGGGAAGAGGGACTGGCTGTTAAACCACTCTGAAAATAGTAGCTTCTCTGGGAGAGAAATACAGTGGTACCTCGGGTTACATACGCTTCAGGTTACATACGCTTCAGGTTACAGACTCCACTAACCCAAAAATAGTGCTTCAGGTTCAGAACTTTGTTTCAGGATGAGAACAGAAATCGTGCTCCGGCGGCACAGCAGCAGCAGGAGGCCCCGTTAGCTAAAGTGGTGCTTCAGGTTAAGAACAGTTTCAGGTTAAGAACGGACCCCCAGACCGAATTAAGTACTTAACCTGAGGTACCACTGTAGTGATCTGCTAACAGCACCTGTAGCAAACTACAGCTCCCAGAATTCTTTGGGGGGGGGAAGCCACAACTATTTAAAGTGGCATTGTAGTGTTTTAAATGAATGGTGGGAGTGTCTCAAATCCCTTAGTGGCACCACTGAATCTGACACCAGCAACCAACCTTGATTCTGCTATCACTAAGATGGACAAGCAGCGGAAATTCAAACCACACCTCTTGCAGATTTGGCAGCCGTTTACTGGCACTGATTTGCCTATGAAGCACCCTGCTAAAGAACAGAATGTTTTAAGAGCAGGTGCAGAGTCCATTTTGCAGCTGCTCCTGAGAAAGTTCAGCCACACATCTGGGATGAGGGTGCAGTCAGTGGGTGGAGGGACAAGCTTGAACCCTTGACATAGCTCTTCTTTCCCTTTTTTAAAAAGTAAATCTTTATTGGTTTAAAATACAAATGTACAACGAAGGTAAGCATAGAAAAATTAGATACAAAAAAGAAAACATCAAGACATAAAAGTAAGAAAAAAATTAAAAAGACAAAAAAGAAAAGAAGAAGAAGAAAAAGAAAAAGAACCAAAAATTTATACAAAATCATGTGTATCAAATAAAAGTTTCTGCATAAAACTTCCAATTGTTTTCATTATACTGTTTCTGTTGTCATGGTTTTATCGCACAGCTTTACTTTATACCCTTTTTCATACATTTCACTAGAGTATTTGTTTCATTTATTTTTGTTTACAAGTATCATTCAAGTTCTGCTAAGATGGTATCATTTTTACAATATAGTCTTATATATTCCTTAAATATTTTCCATTCTCCATATGTTTTCTGATTTTTGACGAATCTCTTCAGATTAATCCAGCGTTAAGCTCAGCATTAAGCAGAAGGTCTTGGGTTCAACCCCTGGCCATCTGCAGCTTGGGAATGTCCCCTGCAGGAAACCCGCTCCAGTCAGTTAAGACAAGATGGACCAATGGTCTGACTCAGTTTAAGGCAGCTTCCTTATGTTCCCCAACCCAAACATTCTCTTTTCGCCAAAAGGAACCAGAGGTCCCTGGCCCTAACGTCTGACAGCCTGGGGGTTAGCCCATATAAAGTTTAACCTGCCTGGCCCCTCACTAGAACAACCATTTACAGGACTACCCTACCTGTCTGTGGGCATCTCAAACTCCGCAGGTGAGGAGGCTCTCTTCCCTGATGTGCGAGAAACTACTGTACCCCAGCAGTAAAAGCAAAAAAATAATAACAAAATAAAATGCAAACTCACGAGGAGGAAGGAAGCTCATGCAAACTGCAGCCGCAGCTCAGCACACAGATGGTTTTGTTGGCTGTTCCTGGTGTGATTGAGATCCGCTGCAAAGGTGTTTGTAGCCCACATGCCCATTTTAATTCTGCTACTGACTCGTGGGCCAGCAGGGGGCCGCGATATGCAGCCCTTTGATGCCCCCTCCCAGAAAAGCTTAAACTGGGAGGGCTGGTAAGAAATGTGGCCTGGGAAGGCGGTGTGTGGCCAGCAGTGGCGTAGCGTGGGTTGTCAGCACCCGGGGCAAGGCAAGTAATTTGCGCCCCCTAACCCGTGGATTTGCGCCCCCTAACCCGTGGACTTGCACCCCCTAACCCTAACCCCCAGATGTTGTGCCCGGTGCGGCCGGCCCCCCCCTGCACCCCCCATGCTACGCCGCTGGTGGCCAGGGAGGTGGCACAGCCATGTGGGGAGTGTCCAGAGGACCAGCTAAAAATGTCTGATGTTCTCTAGCCAAGGACTAAATAAGTCTTTCAAAGCAGGTTTACCCCAAATTTCTGGGTCCATTGACCCTTCAATGAGTTTGTCAAGCTGTCACCAGCCCAGATTCTTAGGAATGTAAGTGGAATAAGACATATAAATGCATAATCAGGTTTATTTGTCATTGATCAACATGACTAAGAATCATAAAATGTCAAAAAAGTCATTGGCAAAGGAAATACGCTCTGTACATGCCCATGGCTTTGATTTCATAAGTTCATTGTTCCTAATTATTTTTTTTCACACTATGCCTCTTCAAGCCCAGACCCCTATCGACCCTGAGGTTTTTATTAACCCCTGGCAGAATCACATCAAATCAGTATCAACCGTGATAGGATACCCTATTTTAGAGCATTTTGAGGTGAAAGAAATGGACTCATTTCCCTGGAGACTTCAAATGGTGAGATTAACCAGCCTTAGAGTGCAGCGTTGACATAATTTTTTTTTAAAAAAAATTCAAGTTTTTTAAAAAAAGAAATGGCAGGAAAACAGCCATTCTTAACACACAGGTAACCGCCATGAAGGGTCAATGAGCTCAGGTATATTTTGTCCCCAAGATATCTGTACCCAAATACCAAGTGTTACATGAGAATTCAGGGTTCAGACCGAGGCCACATTCACACCATACCTTTTAAACACTAGGATGCTGCCATAAAGCACCACTTTAAACAGTCACGGTTTCCCTCGCAGAATTCTGGGAGCTGTAGTTTGCTAAGGGTGCTGAGAATTTTTAGGAGACACCTCCATTCCCCTCCCAGAGCTACGATTCCCAGAGTTCCTTGGAAAGAGGGACTGATTCTTAAACCGTTCTGGGAATTGTAGCTCCGTGAGGGAAATAGGGGGAGGTCTCCCCACAACTCTCCGCACCCTTAGCGAAGCATGACTCCCAGACTCCTTTGGCGGAAGCCGTGACTGTTTAAAGCGATGCTTCCAGTGCAGGGTGCGAATGTGGCCTCTCTTGAGTCTTCCTAGGCAGAAAGAGAAGCGAAGAATAAAGGCCAGAGACACCAAATGTGAGAAAGGAGGGAGGAGGGAGCAGCAGAGAGGAAAGAGCCTGCCCCCCCCTTTCCCAGCGCTACCCCAGAGGCTCCAATTATTCTCAGAGAATCTGCAGCGCTGCGACCTGGTTGCCGTGGCAACACAAGGCCGCTCTCCTCTGGCCAAAGCTGACATATTGCTCCTGGGTGCGCCTGCCGCTCAGGCAAGGTGTCTGGGCAACCGTGGGCGACGTCAGCTTCCGCCACCCTGAGCACCAGAGCAGGGGAGGCAGAGAGCACCCAACTCCACCACGCAGGAATCATGTGTGGCGGTCTCCTTCGCAACTTGGGTGGGCTGCTATTCAGAGGCCTCTTCTTCCCTGTTTTGTTGTTTATGTCAACACTGGCCGGCTGGACAAAGATGGGGAGGAGAGCAGAGGGTGATTGTGTGGGGCTCTGAAAGACAGACAGGCAGGCTGACTCTTTTACCTGAAAACCCCAGTGCTAGTCCTACTCAGAGTAAACCCACCGAAATGAATGGACCAAAGTTAGACATGCCTGCTAATTCCAGTGGGTCCTGAGTAGGGATAGCGTTGGATAAAAATGGCAATCCAAAATGCTCTCTCTGTGTTGGGGTGTGTGTGTGTGTGCAAATGCACACACACGCACACACACACACACACACACACATTCTGTCAGTGCTTTTTTCTTGAAAAATGTTTAGGGGTACTCTCATTTTGACTCAAGAAAATCACCATTTTATAGTTCAAATTGGGGGAAATAAATACAACAACTGGCCCAAAGGTCACCCAGTGAGCTAGATGTTTATAAATGAGTTGCAAGTCACTATGAGACCTTTGGGTAACAAGATAATAATAATAATAATAATAATAATAATAATAATAATAATAATAATAATAATAATAATAATAATAATAATGCCATCATCAGCATCAACAACAACGATGATGACTGGATGGTGATGATTTTTGGTGACAGTGCAAGACAGTCAGGTTAGTTACTAACCTTACTCTCAAATGTTACTGTTGCTAACAGTGCTTTTTTTCTTTAAAAATGTTTACGGGTACCCTCATTTTCCTACTCGTATTGAAATGAGGCCAAACTTAGATTCACAAAATGTTTAGGGCTATGCACTGGTTGTTAATAACAGCGATTGGTAGGAACATAGGAAGCTGTATGGCTAAAATTGGGAGGAATGGTTGAGATGGAGGCAGGGTTTAAATCACCTGTAATCTGTATTAGCTGGCTTGTTGCAAGATTTCTGTTTGTATGCAGGAGCCTGGGGAGCTGTCTTACATTGCATCAGACTGCCTAGTCTATCTAGCTCAGTATTGTTAACATGGACTAGCAGCAACTTTCCACAATTTCAGGAAGGATCTCTCTCCCAGTCCTACCCGGAGATGCCAGGGATTGAATCTGCCGTCTTCTGCATGCAAAGCAGATGCTCTAACCAATAGGTACCCCCTCCCCAGTTGCTGCATATCAACTGGAGTACTGAACTACTTGTTTGAAAAGTCACCACACGTTTGTTATTCTGTTGCAGCAATTGTTCACAGCGCTTTTACATTTCATTTGTATGAGGTGGAGGACACCGTCGCTGACCAATCCACCCTTCTCCATATTTACTCATTGTTATTGCATTAGGTCGATGAACCTAGTCCTAAATATTTATTATAAAGGTAAAGGGACCCCTAACCATTAGGTACAGTCGTGGCCGACTCTGGGGTTGCGGCGCTCATCTCGCTTTATTGGCCGAGGGAGCCGGCGTACAGCTTCCGGGTCATGTGGCCAGCATGACTAAGCCGCTTCTGGCAAACCAGAGCAGCGCACAGAAACGCCGTACACCTTCCCGCTGGAACAGTACCTATTTATCTACTTGCACTTTGACGTGCTTTCGAACTGCTAGGTTGGCAGGAGCAGGGACCGAGCAATGGGAGCTCACCCCGTCACGGGGATTCGAACCACCAACCTTCTGATTGGCAAGTCCTAGGCTCTGTGGTTTAACCCACAGTGTCACTGCATCCCTAATATCCATTATAGGTAAAATAAAATAAAAAGGGGGAAGTGGCAAATACTTTTCGGCTACTTACCCTGGTGGGATGGAAGCCCGAGTACTCAAGATGGCCACTCGCTGCGTACCGGGCCGGTTCAGGTTGTTTTGGCCGGGGAGCTGGGTGTGGCTGGGTGCGCTCTGGCTCCGCGAAAAAGTGGCCACTTGCATCCCGTTGCCGGAACGGACCTGCTCGATCTTGCCCGTTCCACTGGCTTGCACCGTGCCCAGCGACCACATCGCCGTTCCGTTGAACGTATTGCTCTGCCGGACGGCCAGCGATCCGTTCCCGTTCCCAGAATACACCTTCCTGCGCTGGGAGGCCAGGATGGCGTTGGAGGCTGCCCGGGTGCTGTTGACCAACAGGCACTGCTGGCACGAACAAGGGTGCCCAGAATTGGTCCCCACAGGCCAAGATTGGGACTTGGGGATGGAGCCGATGGTGAGAGGATAAGCCAAGTCCATGCGCCTCCTTAGACGGCGTTTCCTCTGCGTCTGGCGGTTCACCTGAGACATGCTGTTGAAGTAGATCAGGTAGCAAAACCCCAGCGAGGACAGGTCCAGCCACGGATGCTGCTTCTCGTACGCATTCTGGATGGTGATGCAGATGTCCATGTCGTACGGAGTCCAGGAGTTGTTGTCGTTTTCCCATTCCCACACAACCCCCTTGCCGGGGGCAGAGGAAGGGTCATAAAAGTTCCTTCGCACCGGGCGCATTGTCCCTGGGAGAGAACAAAGGAGAAAGAAGCGATGGATCAGAGGTGGGGAATCTCAGTTTCATGTGTTACGTATACAGTGGTACCTCGGGTTCAGAACTTAATTCGTTCTGGAGGTCCGTTCTTAACCTGAAACTGTTCTTAACCTGAGGTACCACTTTAGCTAATGGGGCCTCCCGCTGCCTCCATGCCGCCACCGCACGATTTCTGTTCTCATCCTGAAACAAAGTTCTTAACCCAAGATACTATTTCTGGGTTAGCGGAGTCTGTAACCTCAAGCGTATGTAACCTGAAGCATCTGTAACCCGGGGTACCACTGTACAGTCAAACCTCAGTTGTCGAACATAATCCATTCTGGAAGCCCATTCGGCTTCTGAAATGTTCAACAACTGAGGCGCAGGTTCTGATTGCTTGCAGGAGCTTCCTGCACTCAAGCGGAAGCCGTGTTGGACATTTGACCTCCGAAAAACGTTCGAAAACTGGAGCATTTACTTCCAGGTTTTCAGCATTTGAGAGCCGAAACATTCCAAAACGGAGGCATTTGGGAGCCGAGGTTTGACAGTATATAAAATAAATTTTGATGATATGCAAAGTAGCAGAGTAGCTTACAGCTAGGAACCTAAATAACTCCTAGGTGACTGATAGCTTCTTTGTAAAGACTACAGTGTCCAGATTCTTCATATTCCAAGGAACTTTATTTTCATAAACATATAACTAAGAAGAATATTACTCTATTTTTCCAGGGGGAGTCTCGGATTTACAGAAGGCGTCCTGGTTTCTGATTTGATCCTGGAATGTCCCAGTTTTTCTTAGGATGTCCCTGTTTTCCCTGGAGAAATTTTGGAGGATATGGAGTTATGCGGCCCCCAAGCCAAGGAGATAAGTAACTACACAACCTTTAGAAGACATGTGAAGGCAGCCCTGTATGGGAAAGGTTTTTTTAATGTTTAATGTTGTATTAAGGTTTTATATATGTTGGAAGTCGCCCAGAGTGGCTGGGGCAACCCAGTCTGATGGGTGGAGTATTATTATTATTATTATTATTATTCTTTAGGATGTCCCTATTTTCATCAGAGAAATGTTGGAGAAGTATGCACCTGCCTTTTGCACGTCGCTCTGATTGGTAGATTTTTGGGGGTTCTAGTTTTTTAAGCCATCTTGGAAACAGCGTTGTCTTATCAGAGCAGCTGGTAAAGGTGCAAGCTGAACCATATTACTGTGGGGATTTAAGATTCCTGTTGAACCTGGGACCTACATTCTGCATGAAAATCAAATGCTCCTCCACCAGCCTATGGCTCTTCCCAGACCATGATGATGGGGCTTGAAAACTATTGACCTGGGAGAAATGTTGGAGGGTATGCAACTGTAGTTTCATCTTATTTCCTTGCATCGATTGTAGATCCACCCCCCCTTTTTTTTTTGCTTCTTGCTAGCAAGGGAGGTCTTGCTAGGGCTGCTTTTAACACCTTCCCGTTTTCTGGCAATGCATTCTGGGCATATCTTTGCTACCTGCATCCCTCCCAGAGTTGCTGGCACTGTGGTGCTAAGGCAAGCACTAATTGTGCTGTGTCAGGTTCCACCCATCCCAAATGTCCTCCCTTCTCAACACAAGCTGCTCAGCCAATTTGGACCGGGCCGCATTTAGTCACACGATTATGCTCCGCAGCCCAGCCTGCTATCCAGCCCAGCCATTGTTCTTGCTCAGTTTTCCCCTAGATGATCAGGAAGCCCTCCTGACAGCCCGGGGCAAGTCCGAGCCTTCCTGTTCACCTTTTCCATGGACCCAACAGACTCGGGAGCAGCCTCTGCTTTCTCTCTGGATGTTCCCAGCTGATGTCACACACACACACACACCATTTGATCCCTTTTCCATTTTATAACCGACACCACCAAGCAGATTCCATCTGAGGCCACAGCTGGAGTTTTTTCTTTTTCTGTTAGGGAAAGAATTTTTCCTTCTCCCCTTTTCACCCTGTGAACAGAGCTAACACGCTTGGGAAAAGGGATATTCCAGTTCAGATAAAGGTCAGATATGGCAGGATTAATTGATTTCAGAAAAGGTGCTGGGCAGTCCCACTTCATGAGCCATATAAAGGTAAAGGTAAAGGGACCCCTGACTGTTAGGTCCAGTCATAGCCGACTTTGGGGTTGCGGCGCTCATCTCGCTTTATTGGCCGAGGGAGCCGGCGTACAGCTTCCGGGTCATGTGGCCAGCATGACTAAGCCGCTTCTGGCAAACCAGAGCAGCGCGCGGAAACGCCGTTTACCTTCCCACCAGAGCAGTACCTATTTATCTACTTGCACTTTGAGGTGCTTTCGAACTGCTAGGTTGGCAGGAGCAGGGACTGAGCAACGGGAGCTCACCCTATTGCAGGGATTCGAACCGCCGACATTCTGATCGGCAAGTCTACCTGCACACATATACTGGCCACAAGCCTATCTGGCCTGTGATGAGCAACTGGGAGGTGGGAGGTGGATTCTTTCAGGAATATGATCCCGATTGACATGAGGACCATCTTCTCCCAGGCGCTTGGACCTGAATGCAACAGAAGCTCTCCCCAGGTGTGATTGAGAGCCAGTGTGGCCTAGTGGTTAGAGCGTTGAGGACCCAAGTTTAAATCTTCACTCAGCCCACTGGGAGACTTGGGCCAGACACCATCTATCAACCTAACCTACCTCACAGGGTAGTTGTGAGGGCAAAATGGTAGAGTGGCAAGAACCATGTGCACCACCTTCAGCTCCTTGGAGGGAAGGTGGGATAGAAATGTAATAAAAGGTAAAGGACCCCTGACAGTTCAGTCCAGTCACAAACAACTCTGGGGTTGCGCCGCTCATCTCGCTTTACTGGCCGAGGGAGCTGACGTTTGTCTGCAGACAGTTTTTCCCGGTCATGTGGCCAGCATGACTAAGCCGCTTCTGGCAAAACCAGAGCAGTGCATGGAAACGCCATTTACCTTCCCGCTGGAGCGGTACCTATTTATCTACTTGCACTTTCACATGCTTTTGAACTGCTAGGTGGGCAGGAGCTGGAACCGAGCAACGGGAGCTCACCCTGTCGTGGGGATTCGAACCACTGACCTTCTGATCGGCAAGCCCAAGGCTCAGTGGTTTAGACCACAGCGCCACCCACGTCCCTCCTAGTAATAATAATAGCAGTACAGTCATACCTCGGGTTAAAGTCGCTTCAGGTTAAATCTTTTCAGGTTGCGTCCTGTGGCGACCTGGAAGTAACGGAACGGGTTACTTCCGGGTTTCGCCACTTGTGCATGTGCAGACGCTCAGAATGACATCACACGCATGCGCAGACGCGACAAATTGTGACCCACGCATGTGCAGATGTGGGTTGCATTCTGCTCATGATGTGAACAGGGCTGGATCCCATTCACATCCAGAGGTACCACTGTAATAATAATAAATGCCAGCAACTGGTCTTCAGAGGCATACTGCCGTCTACAGTGGAAGCAGAACATAGCATAAGCACATCTCTCTGTAGCCACCCAGTTGCCTGTGGGAATCTGCAAGCAGGAGCTGAGTGCAAAAGCAACTCTCCCCTCTTGGGAATGCTAGCAACTGGTATGCAAATGCATGCTGCCTCTGACAGTGGACAAAGCCAGTCACTCTCATCATTAGGAAGCATCTCTTATTGCTTCACCAAGATCTGCGTCCCTAAATAGGAACGTAAGACGAGCCGTGCTGGATCAGGCCAAAGGCCCATCTAGCCCAGCGAGAATTAGGACCTGAGTGCAGCAGTGCTGTCCTCCATAGCAAAGGGTTCAAGGCACAAGGCGCTAGTGGGAACACTTAGGGAGAGAGCCCTGCCTGAAGCCATGGAATGCTGCTGCCAGTCTGTGTAGTCAGCACTGAGCTAGATGGGCCAAACAGGCATGGAAGAGACTCCTGCATGCCTGAAACCCATCAGGGCACCATGTAATAGGGCACCAACACACACCAACACACACATACAGAGCCAGCCCTCCTTGCCCAGCTTATCTCATCTCTCCCTTCTGCTTGCTGATGCTGCAGCCAGAACAGCAGGCTGTGTGCGCAATCAATAATTATGTTTGAAGTGTTACGTTAACTATGCATCCCTCCCCGGAGACTCATAAAGCTAAACGGCCGTACGCCAGCGGTTTCCGTGGTGTTTGCTTTCAGCGAGGGCCGGCTTGGCAGGGCTCCTGGCGCTCTTGCCTTGCAGCACTGCTGAAGAGGAAGCCGCCCGCCAGCACGGAGGGCGAGTGGGTGTCTTCCTGGTACAGGCCACAAGGGGCGCCAGCAAGCCCTCCTCCCTGCCTCCACTTTTGGCCTGGCTTGTGAGTGCAGGAAGGTGCCTTCTACATACCCTCCAAGTATCCTTATTTTCCAGGGATGGTCCTGGAATAGCCCTATCTCCTCCTTGAATTTGTCTAATCTTCTTTTAAAGCCATCCACATTGGGGGACATCACTTCCTCCTGTGGAAGTGAGTTCCATAGTTTAAATACATATTGCATGAAGAAGGGCTTTGTTTTATCAGTCCTGAATCTTCCAACATTCAGCTTCATTGGACATCCAGAAGTTCTAGGGCTATGAGAGAAGGAGAAAAACAGACCCTCCAAGTGTCCCTATTTTCCAGGGATGTCCCTGATTTAGAGAAGCCGTCCCGGTTTCTGATTTGATCCCAAAATGTCCCGCTTTTCCTTAGGATGTCCCTATAGTTAAATCCATGGTTTTCCCAGTAGTGATGTATGGAAGTGAGAGCTGGGCCATAAAGAAGGCTGATTGCTGAAGAATTGATGCTTTTGAATTCTGGTGCTGGAGGAGACTCTTGAGAGTCCCATGGACTGCAAGAAGATCAAACCTCTCCATTCTGAAGGAAATCAGCCCTGAGTGCTCACTGGAAGGACAGATCCTGAAGCTGAGGCTCCAATACTTTGGCCACCTCATGAGAAGAGAAGACTCCCTGGAAAAGACCCTGATGTTGGGAAAGATGGAGGGCACAAGGAGAAGGGGATGACAGAGGATGAGATGGTTGGACAGTGTTCTCGAAGCTGCGAACATGAGTTTGACCAAACTGCGGGAGGCAGTGGAAGACAGGAGTGCCTGGCGTGCTCTGGTCCATGGGGTCACGAAGAGTCGGACACGACTAAACAACAACAATTTTCATTGGAGAAATGTTGGAGGGTATGGAGTTATCCAATCCCCGAGCCATCTGAAGGCAATCCTGTATAGGGAAGTTTTTTAAAATGTTTAATGTTTTATTGTGTTTTTATATGTGTTGGAAGCTGCCCAGAGTGGCTGGGCCAACCCAATAAGATGTGTGGGGTATAAATAGTAAAAAATATCATTATGGAATGGGAATATCCCTCTATAATAATGTTAAGGTCTCAAATGTAGATAAATACTCATAAATGCACACATATCTAAATATATGAACCATGTGACTGAAATAGCATGGGAGAACAATCCTGAAGCTATTTTGACTCTCCCAATGACCCCAAATATGACAGTAAGGGAGGCAAATGGGGAAAGCCTTCCCATTGTCTTTTTGCTTGTAAATCCTGTCTTAAGGGTGTATTTGTGTATGAATAGGGTGAGCCTATGACCTGGGACCCAGGAACTAAAATATTAACCATCACAAAAGAATGCCTAGGCTGCCCGGGTAATGTAATCAGTGACCATTATCAGGTATCCTGGCAGACAGGATTTCTGCTGTAGACCGCCTCCT
Source organism: Podarcis bocagei (assembly GCF_964188305.1). Classification (NCBI taxonomy): domain Eukaryota; kingdom Metazoa; phylum Chordata; class Lepidosauria; order Squamata; family Lacertidae; genus Podarcis; species Podarcis bocagei. The sequence continues at coordinate 22,050,674 of NC_138142.1, read as the reverse complement.
TCTGTGATGTATGTATGATGTTTTGGAGATGATGGGTTTGAGCTACAGGGTGAACAATTTCAAAAGTCTATATAAGGGCTTGCACACCATTGTTCAGGGTTCTCCTCCCTACTGTGTGTGGGGAGTGGGGACCCTGTTGCAACAGTTCCTTGAATAAAGATCAGGCTTACTAGCCGCTTTGCTTCTCAATATACTCTGGTTGGCCTCTGTTATTTTCTCCTACTGACAGGGAACCCACTTAAGGCCTCGTATACGGGCTCTGGAATACCCCATAAGGAAAAGGGAGCAGTTTTTCTTATAACATCCTATTTTCATTGGAGAAATGTTGGAGGGCATGGTAGATTGATTTGACTGCGGTGGCTTTTGTAAATGTGGGGCCTGTCCCTGGAAAATCGGGACATCTGGAGGGTCTAGGACGGTTTTCTCACATGCTCTCAAGCAATCCTCCTCCACAGGGTCCTTGTGAGGGAAACAAAATCACTGGTGTTGCTGACACATGGAACTGAGTTTGCCTCGTTTTTGCTAGCTGGCCTCATTTTGTTGTTGACATAACCTGGGTCTGAGTCATCACTGGTCTTGCTAACAGAAAGTCTGCCGTGAGCCCTTCCTGTTCACGACTGCCAAGCCTATCGTTCCGTGAGAATAAGTTTGCTTAAAAACCAGTAAATCTTTGGCGAGGAACGTAATGCTTTGTGCAAATGCCACTGTTCTGCGGTCAAGTGTAATAAATCACTATGAACGCTAATAGCATTGATATAGCACTTTGAGATGCACATTGGCATGTGTTGCATCTTAAAAACATTTTCAACAACCCTGCAAGGTAGACCAGTGTGATTATTAATCAATCAATCAATCAATCAATCTTTATTACGGTCCAGAGACCCAACAAATCGTTACAAAGCAATGCACAATTCAGACAGCCTACCTCCAGGTTAAACAAGCATTTTGTTCAGACTTAAAGACAGACTTATTATCCCTATTTGCAGATAAAAGATGGGGGGTTAGGCTGAGAAGAAGCAGTTTGATTCGGGGCCTACCTAGGCCATGTTCACACCACACATTTGAAGCGCTGTGATACCACTTTAACCAGCCATGGCTTCCCCCATAGAATTCTGGGAGCTGTAATTTGGTAAAGGTGCTGAGATTTATTAGGGGATCCCTTATTCCTCTCACAGACCTAGAAAGTTCTCTGGGAAGAGGGGTTCATTGTTAAATCACTCTGGGAATTGGGAGTCACAAACTGATGGGGAGAACGGAATTTAAGATTGGAAGAATAGAAAAAGTAGAGAAACTAAAATGGGCAGATCTACCCATTGTTAGCTACAGCCCAGATATGGAGCTGTATACATGCAGACAGTTGCAGGTTCAACCCCCAGTATCTCCAGGTAGGACTAGGAAAAGACTATTGTCTGAAACCCTGGAGAGCTGCTGCTAGTCAATATAGAGATTAGCGAACTAGATGGACCAAAGGTCTGACTCAGAATAATGCCAGCTTCCTAGAGCCTTGGACTTGCCGATCAGAAGGTTGGCAGTTCGAATCCCCGCAACGGGGTGAGCTCCCGTTGCTTGGTTCCAGCTCCTGCCAACCTAGCATTTCGAAAGCACGTCAAAGTGCAAGTAGATAAATAGGTATCGCTCCAGCAGGAAGGTAAACGGCGTTTCTGTGTGCTGCTCTGGTTCGCCAGAAGCGGCTTAGTCATGCTGGCCACATGACCCGGAAGCTGTACGCTGGCTCCCTTGGCCAAAAAAGCGAGATGAGCGCCGCAACCCCAGAGTCGGTCACGACTGGACCTAAAGGTCAGGGGTCCCTTTACCTTTACCTATGCTCCTATTTAATTCACCCTTTATTCAGAACACTGAGGACTAGAATCTTGCTCTCACCATAGCTCAGTGGGCAGAGCATCAGCTTGAATCCAAGAAGTCCCTGGCTTCTCCAGATAGAGGCTGGATCTACACTGATGAGAAACGCGATAAAAACATAGCTCTCTATGCAATTTACCATTGGTAATGTATCGCTGCTCTACAGCGCCCTCTGGTGCCACATTTTTATAACACATTTTTAAATTTATAACTGAGACCAGGGTCACTGGAAAACACCCTCTGTCTGAAACCCTGGAGAGACACTGCCAGTCAGTGTAGACAATACTGACCTAGATGGGCCAGGGTTTGACTGCCTAGAAGGTGGCTTCTTATGTCCCTAGGTCTTAAGGAAAGGCCATTGCTAAGAGATAGAGCATTTGCCTTGCATGCAGAAGGTCCTGGGTTCAATCCCATATGCAGGTAAAGCTGTGAATGTCCCCTAACTGAAACCCTGGAGAGCTGCTGCCAGTCAGTGCAGGAAATACTGGGCTGGAAGGACCACTAAGCCAGTTTTCTATGTTCCTAACAGATGTGCTGTACAGTGGTACCTCAGGTTAAGTACTTAATTCATTCCGGAGGTCTGTTCTTAACCTGAAACTGTTCTTAACCTGAAGCACCACTTTAGCTAATGGGGCCTCCTGCTGTTGCCGCTGTGCCACCAGAGCACAATTTCTGTTCCTAGCAAAGTTCTTAACCTGAAGCACTATTTCTGGGTTAGCAGAGTCTGTAACCTGAAGCGTATGTAACCTGAAGCGTATGTAACCCGAGGTACCACTGTACCTCAGTGGCAGAGCGCCTACTTTGCATGCGGAATTATTTGCAAATTATAAATAATTTCATAAACTGTGTGTCTTTGTTTCTCAATCTGACCCTTTAACACGGTTTTGCATGTATCGTGGCATCTTATGCATTGTGACTTGCTGTTATTTTTACTGATTACAGTTTAGTAGCTATTTATTGTACTTGTTAAGAGTGAATTCCTGATTAATTTTTATTTGCTGATATTTCGAGAGTGAATTCCATTGTGTGCCATTATCTTCATTACTTTATTTGATATAAGTTGTTTGTTTTAAAGCTACGTTTCATTATGATTATTATTCATTTTGTACTGGGTCGGATTATTATGAGCTGCGTGAGCTTTGACGTACATTTTGCTGTTGCAAACCACCTTGCCTACAGTAATATAGAAAGGGGGCATACAAATTAAAAGAGAAGTGGGGGGGATTGGAGAGAAAAAGTCTGGAAGCCTGGTGGTAGTTTTGTTTGCTCAATGTCTCCTTCCACTTCTCTGTTTTGCCCTAAACAATGGAAGCAGCAAGCTGGCATCTGAAAAAGGTACTTTTCCTCACTGTTGGCAACCGAAAAAGCACCAGTCTTATTGCTTGGGTGGTGTTATCACAAAGCTCAGCTCACATATACAACCTCCTCCTGGCCTGAACGTTGCTCTGGTCCACCTCCGCACAACTCGGCGTCCACATCCCCGCAAAAAAGCTCTCCCTGCCCGTTTGTCCAGCCCGATTAATTACCATAATTACGGCAATTAATCAGCTGCCTTCTGAGCCTGCCTAGCACAAGGGGAGGAATTGAATCAGGCAGCAGCGCGTTTTGCTGAGACAGCGCTCCTCAGGAGGAAGAGGAGGAGGAGGAGGAAGACCAGGGAAGCCAGATGGCCTACGAGGCAAACGCTCGAGGCCACCGGGAGGGATGCTTCGGCCTGGAGGTGACCCTTGTAACCAGATTATTCATCATCACAAGGTCTTTCGTGGACGATTCTTTCAGGCCACATTCTGGAGCAAGTAGGTGCTTGTGGTCAAGGTTACAGTGGGTGGAAGTGTGCAGGTCTAGTTACGGAATTCAGGGACCTCTGCTTTCTTTCATTTTTTTAAAAAAGCAAGTTTCTAGTCCTTATGGAATGCAAAAGTCTGCCTGAGAGACCGTGACTGGCCCAAGGGCACCCACTGAGCATTTCATGGCTGTGTGCCTGGGGCCACCCAGTCAGATAGGTGGGGTACTACTACTACTACTACTAATAAATTGAACCCTGGTCTCCCAGATCCAGCACTCTAAACCACTACATAACGCTGGCTCTTGTTGTTTTTCAGTCCACAAACAATGCACAATTAATGCCATTCCTTTTACATTGCTTGGACAGTTACTTTACATTGAAATGAGCTCAGGTGACGATAGATACCGTATTTTTCGCACTATAGGACGCACTTTTTCCCCTCCAAAAATGAAGGGGAAATGTGTGTGCATCCTATGGTGTGAATGCAGGCTTTTGCTGAAGCCTGGAGAGCGAGAGGGGTCCGTGCGCACCAACCCCTCTCGCTCTCCAGGCTTCAGGAAGCTATCCCAAGTCTTGCAAGCCCGGCGGGATGTCCCGCGGGCTCGCAAGGCTTGCGGGCAGCAGCCTGCACCCAAAAGCTGGGGACAGAGCCGCCACCCCGCTATTCCCTGACCTGATCTGGAGGCTGGCGGGGGGAGAAGCAAGCCTGCTTCTCCCCCCCACCATCCCCACAACCTCCAGATCAGGTCGGGGAATAGCGGGATGGCAGCGCTCCGCCATCCCGCTATTCCACGACCTGATCTGGAGGCTGGGGGTGGGAGAAGCAAGCCTGCTTCTCCCCCCCACCATCCCCACAACCTCCAGATCAGGTCGGGGAATAGCGGGATGGCAGCGCTCCACCATCCCGCTATTCCACGACCTGATCTGGAGGCTGGGGGTGGGAGAAGCAAGCCTGCTTCTCCCCCCCACCATCCCCACAACCTGCAGATCAGGTCGGGGAATAGCGGGATGGCAGGCTTCAGGAGAGCCCCACCGCCAGCCCCACAAGCTCGGGGGACAGCGGGAGAGGCGCAGCGCGCCCTTCCCGCTGTCCCCCGACTTGGTTAGAAGGCTGGGGGGGGGGAGCCTGCTCCTCCCCGTCGCCAGCCCCGCAAACTCGGGAGACAGCGGGAGAGGCGCAGCGCGCCATTCCCGCTGTCCCCCGACTTGGTTAGAAGGCTGGCGGGGGGAGAAGCCTGCTCCTCCCCGTCGCCAGCCCCGCGGCAGGGGCGCAGCGGCCCTTCCCGCTGTCCCCCGACTTGGTTAGAAGGCTGGCCCAGCCCCGCAAACTCGGGGGACAGCGGGAGAGGCGCAGCGCGCCATCCCGCTGTCTCCCGACATTGTTTGGAGGCTGGCGGAAGGCTTCCTCCTCCCCCAGCCCCGCAAGCTCCCAGAGCGATGCCAAAGCTGCGCGCAGCTTCGGCATGGCTCTGGGTCCCGTTCTGGGGGAGGGGGAAGCTTGGGCTTCCCCGCCCCAGCCCCGCGCCTGGCGGGGGGGGGGATAAATTTTTTTTGCCTTTATTTCCCCCCCCAAATCTAGGTGCGTCCTATGGACCGGTGCGTCCAATAGTCCGAAAAATACGGTATGTAAGGTATTACTTAGGTCATGTTAAATAGCAACCAATACAGTCATACCTCTTGTTACGTTCAGTTCAGTTTACGTTCTTTCAGGATACGGAAACTTTCAAGTAACGGAACGGGTTACTTCCGGGTTTTGCCGCTCGCGCATGCGCAGACGCTCAAAATGACGTCATGCGCATGCGCAGAAGCGGCGAATCGCGACGCGTGCATGCGCAGACGTGGGTTGCGTTCTGCTCATGTTGCGAACGGGGCTCCGGAACAGATCCCATTCACAACCAGAGGTAGCACTGTATAGTCATTGGCGGAAAGTGAACTGCAGCAAAAGGGAAACAGTGCTGATTTTGACAAGCACAGGTCTTCGGGGAAATCGCTGCCTTCTTACATTCCTCAGTTAAAAGTGGGCTCCACATCTGAAAGTCAAAGACAACTCATCTAGCCTACCCTATAAGGTTGTTGTGAAGATGAATATGGCAGTGGCCAGCAAATAACCATGTTATGTCACCTTCAACTCCTTAAAGGGATATAAATGTAATGAATAGAAGTTAACACATTTCTAGAGGGTTGGGCTTCGGTGTCCTCAATAGCTCTCTGTGTTTTGTCCTAATCAGCAAAGCAGAAGAAAATTATGTCAAACAATTCATTTGCATAGGTCACAGACTGCAGTGGATTAGCAAAATCTCTTCAGCACGTTTGCAGGAGCTTTCCCAAAAGATTAATGTTATGGCCTGCTTCGCTTGTTCGTTGCAACGTTTTAAACTATTTTATAAATTTATTTGTTGTTTTTTTAAAAAAACAAAATAAGCTGTTTTAAGTCCTTTGTTGGTGTTCTGGGGTGGGGGAACGGGAGAATGGCTCAGATTCGTGCTCTAAAAGAAAGAAAGGAATGCAGAACCCTTATTTCAGGGGGAGAGAGATGATTTTGCCAATTTGCCCTCTCATCCCTCCCCCCCTCGCCCCCATCTTTAGCTGTCCTCTTTTTTGTCAGTCGGTGCAGACGGTATCGAGACAGATGGTCAGCCTTTTCCCATGTTCGTGCAGTTGCTTTGGAGGGCAGGAGTCCACGGGGATGAAAATTGTGGGGAAGGAGATTTTGGCTAAACATTAGACAAAACCTCCTAATGACAAGGGGTGTTTGGACTGTGGAACTGCCTGCCTCAGGATGTGTTGGGGCTCTCCTTCCCTGCACGCCGTTTGAGCAAAGGCTGGATGACCTCCTTTCGGGGACATTGTAATTCTGCACCCCGCATTGCAGATCCTGCGTAGAGCAAGGTGTGTGGGGGTGGGGGTGGACTAGGTGACTTCTGTTAGCCCCCTTCGGGCTCTAAAATCCTGTGATCTCCCTTTGGAACTTGAGCTCAGGATGGAATCCAAAGAACATCAGGTTGAAAACAAGCCCTTGGCAGCTTCCTCCGGTGACCCAGGCCTCCCAGCCAAGCTCGGAGGGAGCGTGCCAGCAGCCCCTGCAATATTGGCAGCCGAGGCGATGCAGCACTCAGGTGCCCGCTTGCAACTCTCCTCGCACCAGATCCATTCCCTGCTGTGCCGGCAGCCGCATGCAGAGAACCTCTCTGGCTCCTCAGCCTTGCCCTCAGCTCAAATATCCTGTCCTAAAAGTTGGTGGAGAGGGAGGGCACCGTATCCCCTTCCCAAGACCCCAAATAAGTTTCGAGTTTCTTTTTTTGAAGGGAGCCCCCAAACTTCTGAATTTCTTTCTTTCATCACAGCTGAGATTCCTGCATTTCAGGGGGTTGGGCTGGATGACCCTCAAGGTCCCTTCCAATTCTATGATTCTATGAAATCCTGATCAATGCTGTTTTTGCTTTGGACATTTTCGCTCTCCTTTTCCCCTCCAAGGAGTTCAAGGCATGCTCCTTTATTTCATCACCACAACCACCCTGTGAGGTACCAACTGGTCTAAGGTTCTCCAGTGGCTGGCGGGGGGGTGGGGGTGGGTGGGATCTGAACCCGGGTCTCTGCAGTTGTAGTCTGATGCATTGACCACTGCACAACACTACCACAACGCTGGCTGATAAGAATGCTACCAGTGATGTTGCCGTTCGGTCCTTTGTGAGGTTGATTTTAGCTAAGGCTCCAATTAGAGGCACATTTACATGGGAGTAAGTCCCACAATAAACCCACTGTCCCCCGTCGGAGGCAGTAATACCAGTTGCTGGAAGCCACAGGAGGTGAGAGTGTTTTTGTGCGTGGGTCCTCCCGGAGGCAAAATATTAACTCAGCACACTGAACAACGCCCCGTCAAACTGCCAGGGCATTTCTCCAACTTTAAACCCCATTGATTTCTTGCTAAACTCTAGTAAGGCAGAGAAAAAGAGGGCAGATGAGGGCAATTGCCACATCAACTTCATATCTGCACCAAGCACTTAATGCACATCTAATGCACACTGTTTCCCCCAAAGAATTCTGGGAACTGTAGTTCCCCCCGGAGTTACCATCCCCAGCACACATAACAAATTACGGTTCCCAGGATTCTTTAGGGGAAGCTATGAACAAGGGACGCGGGTGGCACTATGGGTTAAACCACAGAGTCTAGGATTTGCTGATCAGAAGGTCGGTGGTTTGAATCCCCACGAGGGGTGAGCTCCCGTTGCTCGGTCCCTGCTCCTGCCAACCTAGCAGTTCAAAAGCACGTCAACGTGCAAGTAGATAAGTAGGTACCGCTCCGGCGGGAAGGTAAACGGCGTTTCTGTGTGCTGCTCTGGTTCGCCAGAAGCGGCTTAGTCATGCTGGCCACATGACCTGGAAGCTGTACACCAACTCCCTTGGCCAATAAAGCGAGATGAGTGCCGCAACCCCAGAGTCGGACATGACTGGACCTAATGGTCGGGGTCCTTTTACCTTTTATGAACTTTAAAGGTTTGGTGTGGACATAACCATAGTTTTGCAAGGGCAGCTGGGAGGCATCTATTAATGGGATTGTGCAGTCTGGGATCTTCAAGATCAGGGATCTAAAGCATGGGTAAGCAAACTAAGGCCCAGGGGCCAAATCCGGCCCAACTGCCTTCTAAATACGGCCCACGGATGGTCCGGGAATCAGTGTGCTTTTACATGAGTAGAATGTGTCCTTTTATTTAAAATGCATCTCTGGGTTATTTGTGGGGCATGGGAATTCGTTCATCCCCCCCCCATATAGTCCGCCCCCCCACAAGGTCTGAGGGACAGTGGACCAGCCCCCTGCTGAAAAAGTTTGCTGACCCCTGAGCTAAAGCTTCAGCCCTGCAGGAAAAGAATGCTTCAATATTCAGCCCTGGAGACTCTTCCTAGGCCACGCCCTCTCCACGGACCACACCTACCCAAGGCCACACTCACTCACCCAAGCCACAACTCTGGCTGCACTGGATAGGAAGCATCTTGTCCAGTCCAGGGTTTCCCAAACTTGGGTCTCCAGCTGTTTTTTGGACTACGATTCCTATCATCCTTGACCACTGGTCCTGCTAGCTTGGGATGATGGGAGTTGTAGTCCAAAAACAGCTGGAGGCCCAAGTTTGGGAAACCCTGTTCTAGTCCAACTCCCTGCATGCTAAATCCTAAATAGTGCTTAGGGTTTGCAGGTTACAGGAACCTAACAGCTTTTAAAAGATTATTTATGTATTTATTACATTTTACTGCTCACATCTTAACCATTTCTCCTTTCCCCCCATACCTGGCCACCTAGCCCAAAAGCTTTTGCAACAGCTCTCCATGCTTTAAGAGAAACCGCACAAAAACACAATTACAGCAGATGCGTAAAATGCATTACCCTCATCCCAAACAGCAGAGTGAACTCATTTGTCCAAATTTTAAAACCAGTCCAAGATGTTATGAGCCAGGAAGGAATACTGCAGATCAGAAAGAAAGCTGGCTGCTTTTCCTTCACAAGTGGCCAAGTTCCAAATTGCAGCAAAATGGAAAAATAAAAAGTTCCGACTGCCCAAGGGTGGGGAGCTCCATTCGAGCAGAATTTCCTTCCTTCTGGACCAGCACTGGGGAACCTGTGGCCCTCCTAATGTTGCCAGACTACAACTCCCAGCATCCCCTGACCATTGGGCCATACTGGCTGGTGCTGATGGGAGCTGGAGTCCAACAGCACCTGCAGCTCCCCAAGTCCCCCACGCTTGTCTTACACCAGCCTTTCCCACGCTGGGTCCTCCAAATGTTTTGGAATCCAACTCCCATCAACTGAAGTCCAAAAGATCTGGAGAGCCTCAGCTACTGACAGGATAGCTCAGTTGGTTAGACCGTGGTGCTGATAACACCAAGGTTGCAGGTTTGATCCCTGTATGGACCAGCTGCATATTCCTGCATTGCAGGGGGTTGGACTAGATGACCCTCAGGGTCCCTTCCAACTCTACAGTTCTATGATTCTATGCACTGCAGGAATGATGAGCCTCCGGGTTCCTTCCAACTCTACCATTCTTTGAGGCTGCTTTAGACAAATTTGGCCATTTCCCCACCGAAGAGAACATAAGAAGAGCCCTGCTGGATCAGGCCAAGGGCAAACTCCAGACATTAGCTAGGGGTGGGTAGAAGAAGATAAGAGTCTGGCTGGAATCAGGCTAGTGGTCCATCCAGGATCCTGTTCTCTTAGTGGCCAACCAGATACTTCCGCAAAGCCTGAAAACATGGTCCATGCACAATAACCATTCTCCCCTTCCTGTGGTCTCCAGCAACTGGTATTCAGAAGCATAATGCCTCCAACGAGGGAGGTAGAACATAGCCATGGGAGCAATTACAAACAGTAGAAGAATGGCGACAGAAGATAATGGAATATGTAAAGGGACCCCTGACCACTGGGTCCAGTCCAGACTCTGGGGTTGTGGCGCTCTTCTCACTTTATTGGCCGAGGGAGCCAGCGTGCAGCTTCCGGGTCATGTGGCCAGCATGACTAAGTCATGCCGCTTATAGCGAACCAGAGCAGCGCACGGAAATGCCGTTTACCTTCCCACTGGAGCGGTACCTATTTATCTACTTGCACTTTGACATGCTTTTGAACTGCTAGGTTGGCAGGAGCAGGGACCGAGCAACGGGAGCTCACCCCGTCATGGGGATTCAAACCGCTGACCTTCTGATCAACAAGTCCTAGGCTCTGTGGTTTAACCCACAGCACCACCCACATCCCTAATGGAATATGTAGAAATAGCCAAATTAACAGGGAAAATTCAACAACAGGGCAAGGAAACATTTCAAAAAGAATGGGAAAAATGTATGTTGTATATAGGAAAGATAAGATGAAATAGTGAAACCAGTAGAATTGGAAATAAACCTCATAACAGGAAAGATTAAGAAAAGTGATGGATAATGAAAATAGGAAGCAGCAAAATGTATAAGGAAACTAATATAACTAACAGTAGTTGTAAATGAATACAGACAGACAACAAGAATTGTATAAACATGAGGACTTATTTGTTTATGAATATACTATGGACGAATAAGGAAAATGAATAGCAATATACAAAATGGAAGAAAATAATGCGATAAAATTATATGTGATGTAAAAAACCAGAAGAAGGAAGGAGGGAAGTCAGCTCTGAAGAGCAAGTATAAATGTAAAAGGTAATACAATATGTGTATGTGGAGTATCTAATTGAAAAACTAATAAAGATTATTTGAAGAAGAAAAAAGAACATAGTCATGGTAGCTGGTCATCATCACCACTACCATCATTTTATTATTTTACCCCACCCAACTGCCTGGGTTTGCCCCAGCCACTCTGGGCGGCTTCCAACAGATATAAAAACATAACAAAACATTGCACATTAAAGGCTTCCCTATACAGGGCTGTCTTCAGATGTCAAGGAGATAAACAATGATACAACTTTTAGAAGACTTCGGATGGGAAGGCATTCCAGATGGTGGGTGCCACTTCTAAGAAGGCCCTCTGCCTGGTTCCCTGGAACTTCACTTCTCGCAGTGAGCCAGAAGGCCCTCAGTGCTGGACCTCAGGGTCCAGGCTGAGTGATGGGGTTGGAGACGCTCTTACTTTTTGCCTATTGATCACCTTATCCTCCACGAATTTGTCTAATCCCATTTTAAAGCTCCTTGAGGAGAGAATGATGAATGGGAACATAAGGGCAGCTCTCCTGGATCAGGCCCAAAGCTCACCTAGTCCAGCACCCAACTTTCCCCACTTGAGATTACTGCTATTCAGAGACACAATGCCTCCAACTATGGTAGCTGGGGGTTCTTAACACTAGTAACTTTCTCAATTCTAAAAAAATTCCTTCCAGTAGCACCTTAAAGACCAACTAAGTTAGTTCTTGGTATGAGCTTTCGTGTGCATGCACACTTCTTCAGATAAACTGAAACAGAAGTTGCCAGATCCTTCTATATAGTGAGAAGGTGGGGAGGGGTATTACTCAGAAGGGTGGTGGGAATGGGAGATTGGCAGATAGCTGAGATGAGCCTGTTGACGACTCTTAACGACTGTAATAGGTCTTACAGGAAAAGGCAAGGGGTGAGAAGGTGAGAAATGGCTTAGTCATGTATAATGAGATAAGAATCCAATGTCTTTGTTCAGACCAGGTCTCTCCATGGTTTTAAGTTTGGTAATGAGTTGTAATTCAGCAGCTTCTCTTTCCAGTCTATTTCTGAACTAACTTAGTTGGTCTTTAAGGTGCTACTGGAAGGAATTTTTTTATTTTGACTATGGCAGACCAACACGGCTACCTATCTGTTTCTCAATTCTGCTTCCCAAAGGAAGAAGAAGAAGAGTTTGGAGATGATATCCTGCTTTATCACTACCTGAAGGAGTCTCAAAGCGGCTAACAATCTCCTTTCCCTTCCTCCCACACAACAAACACTCTGTGAGGTGAGTGGGGCTGAGAGACTTCAGAGAAGTGTGACTAGCCCAAGGTCACCCAGCAGCTGCATGTGGAGGAGCAGGGAAGCGAACCCAGTTCACCAGATTACGAGTCTACCACTCTTAACCACTACACCACGCTTTAGCCTTGATGGGTCAGGTGGAATGCCCACCTAGATGCCTCAAAGGGAAGCCTGCAAGAGCCCTCTCCTCTCTTCATGATCCTCCATCTGTTTCATGATGGGGTCATTCACCATCAATTCTTCCCTCCTGGCTCCTTCATATTAATCCCAGCAAACTGGCCCACTCTGACTGATGGATTACTATTTGTTATTTTGACATAGCACCTCCATTCAAAGCTTGGATGGAGGAGCACGGAGCCTTCCGCAGAGAGAAAGGGACAGAGCTAGAAACACACAGAGATCCAAGAGAATCTCCCTGCAGCCTCAGGAGGAAGGATGTTAATGAGACCATGTAATTGAGATACCCCGGGGAGATGAACAGGTCAGAATCAAAGGCAGCGACATCAGAGCACGTTTGAACTCTCTTCATTTCCAAGATGTTTCCCAAATTTGCAAGCCACTTTCCCCTAATGCGATATGTTATTTTCACTAATGTATTTGTTTTTATGCATTCTTCTCCCACCCGCAGTATAGCATTTTGGGTAAACACCGTCTGGAGAACTTCACCACAAAATTCAGAGAAGGGCAAATTTTGAAGGATAACTGTGTTTAGGTGAGCGTGGATAACAGCAGCAGCAACAACAACAACAACAAAAACAACCACCATATTTATACCCTGCCCATCTGGCTTGCTTGCCCCAGCCTCTTTGGGGGGCTTTGAACACAAATAAAACATCAAATATTAAAAAAATTCCTGATACAAGGCTGCCTTCAGATGTCTTCTAAAAGTTGTGTAGTTCTTTATCTCCTTGACATCTGATAGATAGCTGCTCACTAAGACACAAAGAAATTTGAATTTCGGATCTTTGTTGTGCTTGCATCACACTTTTTCTCCAAGGAGCTCAAAGTGGTGCGCTTGGTTTCCCCCCTCCTCCACCAGTCCTCACAACAACCCTGTGATGTAGGCTCTCCCCCAAACCATAGTCTAGAGGAGTAAAGGTAAAGGGACCCCTTACCATTAGGTCCAGTCGTGACCGACTCTGGGGTTGCGGCGCTCATCTCGCTTTATTGGCCGAGGGAGTTGGCGTACAGCTTCCGGGTCATGTGGCCAGCATGACTAAGCCGCTTCTGGCGAACCAGAGCAGTGCACGGAAACACTGTTTACCTTCCCGCCGGAGCGGTACCTATTTATCTACTTGCACTTTGGCGTGCTTTCGAACTGCTAGGTTGGCAGGAGCAGGGACTGAGCAATGGGAGCTCACCCTGTTGCGGGGATTCGAACCGCCGACCTTATGATCGGCAAGTCCTAGGCTCTATGGTTTAACCCACAGTGCCACCAGCGTCCCTCTAGTCTAGTCTAGAGGAGTACCAGGGTACTAAATTATGCCCACAAACTAAGACAGCTCCCCGCCTGCAGACATGAAGCCCCAAGGCATGGAGGGCAGCAGGGCCAGGCTGTTAAGTATATGACAAAGGGGCATTGCTGACAACCTCATCCTTAATCTTCCCTCCACCCATGTGAGGAAATACATGCAGGGGGACGACGACAAACTCCTGAATAAGGCTGACGCAGACGCTGCCTTTCAGGGGCTTCCTGGCCAAACCTGCTAGGCCTCTCCATTCTGCTACCTGAACTGACACTTCGCCCTGGAGCGCACCCAACTTATCGATTAGTGATAACGGGCGAGTGGTCTGCCAAGGAAGCTTGCCCTCCGTTCATGTTTAAAATGATGCGTAGCATGAAGAAAGTAGACAGAGAAAAGTTTTCCTCCCTCTCTCAGAACCCATCCAGCGAAGTGGAATGTGAGAAGATTCAGGACAGAGAAAAGAAAGGAGCTCTTCATGCAATGCATCGTTAAACTGCGGAATTCCCTGCTGCAGGAGGCAGCTGCCTAGATAGAGGGCTTTAAAAGAGACTGGGGGAAATAACGGAGGAGAGGGCTGTTTTTGGCTACTAGCCACAATGGCTATGCTCTGCCTCTACAGTTGGAGTCCAAAATGCTTTGGGATTCCAGTTGCTGGTTAGAGTTTTGATCGCCACAAAATGGAAGAGTAATGAAATCCCCTCTATACAAGATTGGATCCAAAAGCTGACAGAATAAGCAGAATTAGACGGTTTATCAGAAAAAATAAAGAATAAATCAAAACAGGAATTTGTTTCAAAATGGGAGGTTTTTAAAGAATATCTGAAAAATAAATACAGTAGTTTAAATTCTGTTGCAGCATTCGAGGAACTTCAGTAATGGTTGCAAGGTAGATATAAGAAATTAGATTTATTAAGAATAAGTTTAATCATGATAAAAGTGTGTTCTGGCAATAAGTAATATGAATTTGAAATATGGAATAGACGGGAAGTTGGGTCTTTAGTGTTAAGACCAATAGATGTTTTAATGTTTGCTAAGAAAATTGTGTGTCTATGTGTTCTTGTGTGTAATTTGGTATTTGTGTTTTTTTTCTTTTTTCTTGTTGTATCAATAAAAAACTTTTTTTAAAAAAAGGAATTCCAGTTGCTGGAAGCCACAGGACGGGAGAGGGCTCTTGCACCCAGGTCCTGCTGGCAGGTTTCCTACAGGCTTCTCAGTAGTTGCTGTAAGGTTGGAATACTGGACCAGACAGGCCATTGGCCTGATCCAGCAGACTCTTCTTATGTTCTGGGTGTGGAGTAACCTGATAAGAACATAGGGAAGCTGCCTTATGGATGGGAGGTTGCCTGCTTCTGATGTGGTTACACTCCTTTTGAAGGAGCGGGTACGTAGCTTGGGGGAAACTCCTGGGTCCATTGCAGTCCCTCAAGGCTCAGGTGGCCTTGGTGGCACAAGAGTGCCTTCCACCATCTTCAGCTGGTGGCCCAGCTGCGCCCCTATTTGGACAGGGATAGCCTAACTTCTGCCCTCTATGTTCTGGTAACCTTGAGGATAGATTACTGCAACGCGTTATATGCAGGGCTGCCTCCCAGGACAGTTTGGAAACTTCGACTGGTGCAGAATTTGCATACCCTCCAACGTTTCTCCGATGAAAGTGGGGACGTCCTATTCCATAATAATGAGAATACTTACACTCTGGGCGGCTTCCGACACATATGAAAACATCATAAAACTATCTAGGGCTGCCTTCAGATGTCTTCTAAAGGTTGTATGGTTACTTATCTCCCCAGCTCGGGGGTTGCATAACTCCATACCCTCCAAGATTTATCCAATGAAAATAGGGACGTCCTAAGGCAAAGTAGGACCTACTGGGATCAAATCAAAAACTGAGACAGCTTCTGTAGATTTGGGGTGTCTTTGGAAAATAGGGACACTTGGAGGGTCTGTTTTTCTCCCTCTGTCATAGCCCTAGAACTTTTGGAGGTAAAAGGAAGCTGAATGTGGAAGATTCAGGAGTAATAAAGGGGGGGGGCACGGGACAATGCTAAAATGCTGGTGAATTTTCATGGGGGCTTTTAAAACAACCACAACAACTGCAAATGGATGTGAAAATGTGGACAACTGAGCTTAACATGGGAAAGATGAGACAGGTTCCATTGCCCCTAACAACAACCCTGAGAGGTAGCTTAGGCTGATAAGAAGGGCTGCCCCACGGAAGATGGAGCAAGCTTGTTTTCTGCTCCTCCAGAGCGCAGGACTTTGAGCCTATGAATTCAGATTACAAGGAAGGCAATTCCGACTAAACGTTAAGTAACATTGAGAGCGGTTTGAATGGACTCCCTTGGAAAGTGGCGGCCTCTCCTTCGTTGGAGGCTTTTAAACAGAGGTTAGATGGCCATCCATCAGGGCTCCTTTAGCTGTGATTCCTGCATTGCAGGGGGTTGGGCTGGATGTCCCTTGGAGGGCCCTAACCACCAGGGTTGGCATATTTCAATAAGTGAAAAACCAGGACACCCCGAAAGTTGTTGAACTTTCTTTTAGGAAGACCCCAAAAGCTGTTACAGAAACGTCAAAAAACCCACACTTTTTGATTGACTTGTCTAAGATCCAGAATAAAGCGTCAATTCCGCCTTTGAAATCCCGGTAATGTCCAGGGAAATTTGGGCGTATGGCAGCCCTACTTCCCACTCTACAGTTCTATGATTCTATGAAATGACTGGCTCAAAGTCCTGCAGTGAGTTTCCTGGCTGAGAGTGGATTTGAACCTGTTATAAGACTTTTAAGGTCTCAAATATAGAATATTCATAAATACACACATACCTAACTGTATAAACCATGTGTCTGAAATAGCACGGGAGAGCAATCCTGAAGCCATTTTGACTCTCCCAATGACCTCAAATGTTCCTCTATAGTAAGGGAGGCAAATGGGGAAAGCCTTCCCATTGTCTTTTTGCTTGCAAATCCTGTCTTAAGGGTGTATTTGTGTAGGAATAGGGTGACCCTATGACCTGGGACTCAGGAACTAAAGTATTAACCATCACAACAGAATGGCCAGACTGCTCAGGTAATGCAATCAGTGAACATCATCAGGTATCCTGGCAGACAGGATTTCTGCTGTGGACCGCCTCCTTCTGTGATGTATGTAGGATGTTTTGGGAGTGGTGGTCTTGGGCTACAGGGTGGGCAATTTCAAGAGTCTATATAAGGGCTTGCGCACCATTGTTCGGGTTCTTCTCCCTCCTGCGTGCGGGGAGTGGGGACCCAGCTGCAACAGTTCAATAAAGATCAGGCTTACTAGCCACTTTGCTTCTCAATATACACTGAGGGGGGGGGGATATTTGATCCCCTGCTAAATTTGCCCGTTTGCCCTCTGACGAAGAAATGACCAGTCCATAATTTTAATGGTAGGTTTATTGTAGCTGTGAGAGACAGAATAACAACAGGAAAATCTCCAGAAACCCAGAAGACAAAAGTCAGAGATTGGTGTGCATTATAATGAGTGAATTAAGTATTTGACCCCTTTGCAAAACATGACTTAGTACTTGGTGGCAAAACCCTTGTTGGCAGTTACAGAGGTCAGACGTTTCTTGTAGGTGGCCACCAAGCAAATTTAGCAGGGGATCAAATACTTTCCCCCCTCACTGTACTCTGGTTGGCCTCTGTTGTTTCCTCCTAGCGATAGGGAACCCTCAAGGACTCTATACAGGCTCTGGAATATCCTATAAGGGAAAGGGAACAGTTTTTTTTCTTATAACAAACCCATGACTCCCAGGTCTAACTGTCCAACCACCATCAGCCTCAAAGCTGAACTCGTACAAGTGTACGAGTTCAAGTGAAGAAGTGTGCATGCACATGAAAGCTCATACCAAGAACTAACTTAGTTGGTCTTTAAGGTGCTACTGGAAGGAATTTTTTTATTTCGTACAAGGGGGTCCCAGGTGGACTCCCATCCAGCCTAACCCTGGTGTGTGGCTGCGTGGCTACAGAATATATTCCCTCGTGGCCTAAGTACAGGAATGGGGGCAACTGGCTTGGCAGGTCCTTATCAACAAGCGGATTTCCTTATTGCGCTGCCTCCCATTCTCTTTAAACAAAAAAAACAAGCCGGCTGTCTCTAGGCTAAGGTATCGAAAGGCCTTCACTGGAGGCTCAGGAGATGACACACCCAGGTCCCTCTGGATCTCTGCAGCACCTGGGAGGCAAAAGGAAAACAAACGCCTCTGTTGATTTGGCTCAACTGTGTGTGGGGGAAGGGAGTGGTGAACAAACGCCAGATCACGGGGCCTTTTATTTGTATCGTTTTTTGCCCGACTCTTCCTCCAGGGAGCAAAAGGCAAGAGCTCGGTTTTCTCTCACCAACAATTATTCTCACAACAAGCCTGAGAGGTAGGTCAGGCAGAGAGAGGGAGAGACTTGCCCAGCGGCGTAGCGTGGGTTGTCAGCACCCGGGGCAAGGCAAGTAATTTGCGCCCCCTAACCTGCTGCGTCAGGTGATCTGAGGCGAGTTGCCGCTGGCGCTGCCGCCCAAACGACGCCGCTTGCCCGGAGGAGGAGGAGGGCAGAGAGGCGAGGAAAATGCAACATGGCCCAGCTGCTGCAGCTGCAGCGGCGGGGGGGGGGGGCTGTGAGGAGGGGCTGCCTGGCATGCCCTCCGCGACCCTGACGCGCGGGGACCGCGGCGAGCACTGAGAGCCGCTGCCAGCTCGTCGGTTCCGCGAGACATGGGGCTCTGCTACAGCCTGCGCCCGAGGCTCTTCGGCGACTCCGGAGGTGGCGAGCGCGCCCCCCCCCCGATGTTGCGCCCGGTGCGGCCGGCCCCCCTTGCACCCCCCACGCTACGCCACTGGACTTGCCCAAGATCTCCCAGGGAGCTTCTGGCTGAATGAAAGATTTGGGTTGCTCTCCTCCTAGTACTACACTCTAAAAACAAAAACACACAGGCTCAGCACACTGTTAGAAACTCAGGTATACAGTGGTACCTCAGGTTAAGTACTTAATTTGTTCTGGAGGTCCATTCTTAACCTGAAACTGTTCTTAACCTGAAGCACCACTTTAGCTAATGGGGCCTCCCGCTGCTGCTGCCGCACCGCCACCACGCAATTTCTGTTCTCATTCTGAAGTGAAGTTCTTAACCCGAGGTACTATTTCTGGGTTAGCGGAGTCTGTAACCTGAAGCATATGTAACCTGAAGCGTATTTAACCCGAGGTACCACTGTATAAGCTAGGTGCCAAATGGCTCCTTAAACCGGGGTTGCAGTTGCTGAAATGGAACGGCCATTTTGGGCCCGGATGGCTCGAAAATCTTATTTCTTTCAACACGACCTTCTGGTTCCTGAAATTCATTGTGACTGTGCAAATAGACTATAATGGTAGAATTTGCTACAGGATGTGATGATAGCGTGTGGAAAGAGTCAAGATTCAAGGACCCCCAGGCATGCACCTTGAAAGAGTGGAGCTGTCAGGCGCCTTCCTGGTACGCAGTCATCTTCGCCTGGTCGCAAGTGGCCAATAGCCAGGTGCAAAATGCACCTGGTGAATTTCGAACACTGGCTCAGTGTTGCATAAGAATATACAAAGCGCCCTGCTGGGTGAGTCCAGTGACCCATCTAGTCCAGCTTCCTTTTCTCACAGTGGCCAACCAGGTGCCTGTGGGAAACCTGCAAGCAGGATTCCAGCCCAAGAGCCCTCTCCCCTCCTCTGAGGTTTCCAGCAGCTGTTATTCAGAAGCATGACTGAATATGCATATGCTGGAGCTCGATTCTGGATGAAATCGGTTTCTTTGTTTTTGCCTCTGCACCATGAATGAGGATCCTCACGTCCAGGGACCAAATGTGGCTCTCTCTATCAGGCCCTTCGCACTCTCCCTAGGCCACACCCCTTCCCCCAGGCCACGCCCTTCACCAGCCCTGCTTCACATCCTCCTCCTCGAGTGTTTCTGCCTGGCTGGAATGTGTCCTTGAACTCTGACTAGGCCTCTTACTCGGATGGATAAAAGGTGGGCAGGGATGTGTGCAGAAATTAGCCTACTGTACAAAAGTAGCATTTAGATCCATTGCCCCACCCACTTTTGCCTATGGCTCCACCTGCCACTGCCAGGTGGCCCCCAGAAGGTTGCCCGGCAAGGAATGCGGCCCTCGGGCTAGAAAATATTTCCCACCCTTGCTCTTCACAATTAGACACATGGAGACTCAAGGCACATCTTCAGCAGTAAGCCAAAAAGCACTCTCCAGAGGCACCCCTGCGTTTTATTTTATTTCATTTACTTGCATTTTAATACTCTGCCCAATAACATGCACTCTCTGGGCCCTGGCACTGAAAATAAGACTCTGGAGCTACACACCAACAGTGCAAGCCACAAAGTTTGCATATGCTAATGCATATCTATGCAAATGTAGAATGTTAAATGTCACCAAAGGCAAGCCGTCCAAACTGCCCCAGATAAAATCTTCAATTAGTTTGCCAGCCATCTTAGATCAGCTCCTCTGCAATTTATTTACCCCCAGTGAATTTCCTGACGGAATCTGCTCCAAATAAATCCCGCTGCTCTTCAGCTTTCCTCAGCCATGACCCTCCTAGTAATCTCCAGCGATCTCAAAATAATTTATTCCCCCAAATTAATATCCTATCCAGCAGCCAGATCACTGCCCCCCAGCCCAGTTCAATTTCCCCTGAGTTCATTGCCCACCCGGAAACGTTTGCGGTGCTTAGAAAAAGGTTAGAGAGCTGTGTTTTGAAAACATGAAGCCCACTTCAAATCAACTCCTGTGTGGCAAAGAGGGGTGAAGAGAAAGTAAATCAGGGTATATTTGCAGATCATAACGGACATCAGAAGAGGCCATCTGGATCTGACCATGGCCCCATCTTGTCCAGCACCCCATTCTCACAGTGGCCAACCAGATGCAAGCAGGATTTGAGCATCATAACAACGCCCCCACTTGCTTTTTCCGGCATTCACCGCATCTGACAGTGGCAGCAGAGTCATTGTGGCTAGCGGCTGTGGAGAGCCCTCTTCTAGAGTTTGACCAGTCCTCTTCTAAAGCCAGCCAGGTTGGCAGCCAACACAGCCCTTTGAGAGAGCGGGTTTATGACTCCCCACTGTTCAACGGCAGCAATACGACAACAACTTTCCCCTGCCTAAAGGAGGCGGCTGAAATGAAGGAAGGACTCTGGGCTCAGCTCATCGCTAGTCCCGAAAACAAATCCCTCAGGCCAAGAATGTGGCCACAGGCACCTCTTTCTGCATTTTCATCCTAACCACCTCAGGCAGACCCTCCAAGTGTCCTGATTTTTCAGGGACAGAGGCCGTCCCGGTTTCTGATTTGATCCTGGAATGTCCTGCTTTTCCTAAGCACATCCCTATTTTCACTGGAGAAATGTTGGAAGGTACAGAGTTAGGTGACCCCCAAGCCAAGGAGATAAGTGACTACAGTAGAAGTCTTTTAGAAGACATCTGAAGGCAGCCCTGTATAGGAAAGTTTTTTTTAATGTGCTGTGTTTTTATATATGTTGGAAGCTGCCCAGAGTGGCTGGGGCAACCCAGTCAGACAAGTTGGGGTATTATTATTATTATTATTATTATTATTGAATAAGACATCCCTATTTTCGTTGGAGAAATGTTGGAGGTAAGTGTCTGCCTTTTGCACTTCACTCTGATTGGTAGGTAGGTAGGTAGGTAGGTAGGTAGGTAGATAGATAGATTGATAGATATATAGATAGATTTGGGGGGTGTTCTAGTAAAAAAACAACAACCCAAAGCAAATCCAAGAAGCCTGAAATCCTACACACATACACATCATTCTTGGTGATATTAGCAGCCCAAGTTGTTTCCAGAGCAGCTTCCACCTTTGAACCTCTGGGCCAACTTATAAAATCAGTAAAATCAAGAAACAGAAGCTTGAGTCAGACTGTATCACTTCCAGATTGCAGAGGGAAGCCCAAATGTTTGAATGTTTCCAAACTGGAGTGTGTGTGTGGGGGGGGGGATACACCTCCATGCATGTAGAAATCTAGCATGTCAGGGAATAGGGGTCCAGCATAGACCTGTCCCCAATGTGCTGCTTTTCTATGCAATTGGCAGATATTTATAGATTCCACTTGCGAGAGAAAGTGCTCAACCCAGAGTCAACAGTGTGATGCAGCAGCAAAAAAAAAAAAAGAAGCTTTTTCATCTCTAGGCGGCATCAACAGCAGTACAGTGTTCAGGTCAAGGGAAGTCAGAGTACATTCTATTCTGTCTTGCTCATATCCTACCTGGAATCCTGTGTCCATTTCTGGGTGCCACAATTTAAGGAGGATATTGACAAGCTGGAATGTGGAGCGGGGGGCAACCAAGATAATCAAGGGTCTGGGAACCAAGCCATACAAGGAATAGTTTGAGGGACTTAGGTGTGTTCAGCCTGGAGAAGAGGAGACTGAGAGGAGATATGACAGCTATCTCCAAATATCTCAAGGGCTTGTCACGTGGAGGATGGCGCAAGCTTGCTTTCTGCTGCTCCAGACCCAAACCACCAGATTCCAAGGATAAGAAAGGAGATTCCGACTAAACATTAGAGGGAACTTTCTGAAGGGAGGAGCTGCTCAGTGGTGAAACTGACTACCTCAGAAGGTTGCAGACTGTCCTCTGTTGGAGCTGGCCATCCAAGGGGGTTGGACTGGATGATCCTTGAGGGTCCCCTTCCGACTCAACAATTCTATGATTAAAAGTGTTGCCACTTGTTTCTACCCAGTGCAGACCCAGGACAGCAACAGCCCCCCCCCCAAGTCATCATGATGTTCCCTCCTACTCGAAGGGGACAAAGCAGCGTGACTTTACGCCTTACCTGTGTCCTGACGGAACTGGTGCATCGACTGCAGGTCGATAATGTACGGAGACAGCTGGGCATCCACCTGCCCCAAGACGACGCTCCCCCGGGCATCTTCCTTCAGGACGTTCTCAATGTGGTGGCACACGGCCGCCGTGTAGGGCCGCCAGCGCCCGTGCTCGTTCAGCCACTCCCAAACCACGACGCGGGCCACATTATTGGGAGGGAAGCCCCAACCGTTCGCCAAGACCAGGGTCCCTGTGCCAGGTTGCGCCATGGTGCCCGACCCTGCCGGCCTGGCATGAGAGGCAGGCAGGGGTCACCAGCTGGGTGCCCTCCCCCTCATTGGTTTGGGAGCACCTGCGGGGCTCAGAGTGCGATCCCCAGTTCTGAAGACTGCATCTCCTACCACAGCCAGGTCACCTGGGGCTTGAGGAACACAGAGAAAGAGACGCACTCCTTGCAGGATGAGAGCTTGTGACCTTTTCTTCAGGGTGAGCCAGTCTCGTCGGAAAACTATTGGTTTTTGCGGCACGTCTGACTACGTGTCGATGAAGAGCAATGTTTCAGTCTCCCCAAATGGCAACAACAGCAGACCAGCTGAGATGTTCAGGCCACCACTGAGGGTGGTGATAGAGGCTGCTATCAATGAATGCACATCTCCCAAATTATTGGGGAAGCCAATGAATTCTCTGTGTGCTTTCGGTCAGGCGGAGCGAAGGCCTCTAAGCTTCGCCTACAGTCAGGGGCACTGAAGATCTTAATATTCACCTTGTGTGCCTTCAGTCTGGTGACTGAAGACCTCCTTCCGGTGGAATGAAGAGCTCCAATCTTTTCCTTCAAGGCCTCCAAGACTTCTCAGCAGGCTCTCCTCCTGTTTTCCCTTCCTGGTCTTGTTTTCAGGCGGCCCAGCTCATGTTCCATCCCCTGAGATTTCCTCAACACTTCCCACAGTCTGACCTGGTCTTCCACGGCTCAGCTCTAGGTACCCCCCACTGCAGAAATGGAGACAGGAGACTGACCCTTTGCGTAGGATCCTGTGGCCTCGGAGGGCAAAGCTTTCTGCAGGGAATGGGGCCAGATCCAACCTCCGGCCAGGCTGTGGCAGAGTCCTCACCCTCTCGGCCACAACAACAGGCTAGTAGGACAGGGTTTGGAGGGCAGAGGCCTGCGGTGGCGACAGGCGAGAGCTGCTGACCCAGGTCAAGAGGCTGCTTGCTTTAGACCAGAGGGCTGCAGCAGAGCAGAAGGCAGGAGAGAGCCCGCCGGCCTTCGGGGGTCGCCCCTGCCACCCGCCCAGGCTGTGTCATCCTTGTTTTCCGCAGCTTGGTCTGGTCCTTCAACTCTGCCTGATGCAAGGACTGGAGGGAGCCAGCCTGGAATGGGAAAAAGGAACCACAATAAGGATGATGAATTCACGTCAGGAGGAAACTCTCCTCTCTCCATCGACGCCCCCCCCCCTTTCCTATGGCAAGCGGTTAGCAGTGGTGGCACCTCCTCTCCTGCCGCTATGATCTGTCTAGTAGGTGGCTGGGTCTGCCAGTCTATCTGCCAGTCTGGCACCCTCTCCCCTGCCCCCACCCCCCTCCATAAACCAAACCTGCCCATTGTCTTGCCTGGTAGAATGAAAGCTCTTGGGTGGTTGGGGGAGGCTTCCTGGATGCTATCTCCTGTTCTCTCCCCCTCCCTTGCTAATCTGTCCCCATCACACAGGCGGCGGTGGGGGCGAGATACCCCAAAATGCATCAAGATGCGGGCGGGGAGGGGGCGACAAAGAGAAGAAAGGACTCCCAGCTGTTTCTTACCTGGCTGGTGAAATTCTAAGAGCCAGACACAAAGGAGAATTTGGGGGAGGGGGGCAGCCGATCGCTGCTGGAGGGGGTGCTGGTGAGAGAACGATGGGGGGGGGGGGACCAAGAGGGGCCCAATCAGCTTCTGTACACACCGCCGCGAAATCGCCTCCTCCCCTCTCCCTCTCCCCACAGCTCCATTCACCCCTCCCCTCCCGACTCCAAGCGTAAAAACGCCTCGTTTGTTGGAGAGAGTGTGTCAAGAGGAGGTTTTTTAGAGGCGGGGGGGGAGGGAGAGAAAGGGGGTGGGCAGATCGCTTTTCTCCTAGCAGCTGAGGAGGGGGGGTCTGCCTCGTCCTGCCGCAGAGACCCCACCCCGCCACCTGTCCTCCAGGTGGGCGCGCGTCCCTCACCCCGCCACCCTACCTACCTAGTACCGCGACCAGCTCCGGATGGCGCAGGCTGGATGCAGCCGTGGGAACGAGCGGAGGGGAGGGGAGGGGAGGGGGGAATCCCTCGCCCCTCCCACGGAGGCGGCCAGAAACCGCAGCCAGCCGGTCCTCTCTCTCTCGCTCTCTCTCTCTCCCCCTCCCTCTCTCCCCTCCTCCCACCTTATCTGGATCCGGGCCAGGTTTCAAACAAGCGCCGGGACCTGTGAAAGAAAAGCCTCAAGAGCGCCTCTGGACATGCACAGAGCGCTCCCGCTGCCGTTCTCGTCCTCCGCTCAAGGAACAGCCCCGGGAGCGAGCCGGAGGCTTCCGGGTTCGAATGGGAGAATTTGGGTTTTCTTCTAAAGGCTCCTACCCCAGGAATGGGGTACCCGTGGCCCTCTTCCTTCTGCTAGACTCCAACTCCCATCACCCCTGCCTCACGGCCCTGTTGGCTGCTGCTGATGGCAGTTGGAGTCCAATAGCAACTGGAGGCTCCCAGAGTTCTGGGACCCCAGCATCCAATGATGGTTGGGGGAAGGGGCTTAGCTTAGTAGGTAGAGCATCTGCTTTGCATGCAGAAGGTCCCAGGTTCATTCCTTACCAGCAGTGGCCTAGCGTGGGGGGTGCAGGGGGGGCCGGCCGCACCGGGCGCAACGTCTGGGGGTTAGGGTTAGGGGGCGCAAATCCACGGGTTAGGGGGCGCAAATTACTTGCCTTGCCCCGGGTGCTGACAACCCACGCTACACCACTGCTTACCAGGGCTAGGAATGTTGCCCTTGTCTGAATCCTGGAGAGCTGCTGCCAGTCAGTGTAGGAAATACTGAGCTAAATGGACCAAGGGGCTGATTCAATACACAGTGCAGGGCAGTAGCTCATCATGCAGGAGGTTCCCAGGTTTGATCCCCAGCATCTCCAGGTAGGGCTGGGAGAGACCCCTGGAGAGCTGCTGCCAGTCAGAATAGACAAGGCTCTGAGATCATGGAATGGTAGGCTTGGAAGGGACCCTGAGGATCATCAAAGCAGGAATCTTCTGCCCTTACCCAGGACCCTGAGATAAGAGTCTCATGCTCTGCCCTCTGAGCTATCCCTGGTGGCCAACTGATTTGGTCTAAGGCAGATTTTGATGCTCTATTGTTCCTATGCTCAAACAGGCTCACCGGCAGCAGTTGGCCTGGCGTGTCCACAGAGGTTGCTGGCTATGTTCACCCTTTCTGATTTAAAAATACATATCTTATAGACAGAGATAAGTGGCCTGAGTTGCACATGTTTACTTAAGATAAAAATATCATCATCATCAGTGGTACTTTTCTAGAGAAAGAGGGGCAGGAACTCGCCGTGAATGCCTCCCTTGTTCTGCCTACCTGAGAGGAGCTGGAACTGAGTTCCAGCGAGTTCTGGCTAAAGAAAAGCAATAATAATAATAATAATAATAATAATAATAATAATAATAATGGACTTCTTAGACACTTGTTACCCAAAGCCAACCCATTTAAAGGCATCAGCAAAAATGTATGATACCGCTTAAAGAATTTGTACAAAACATCTGCAATGTAATCATATGTTCATCTGTTCAGGAATAATTTGTGCCATGCACGCAAAACAACAAAAGAAAATCAAGCCGCCGCCACCTGGTCACAGGAAGTTTGGGCAGCACATTAATTGCAGACATCATCTCAAGGGCATCCAGAGCCTGGGTGGTGGGTGGAGAGAGGTAACTCTTTACCCATCGCCAAATAGATGTACATGAAGGTGCCAGGTAGGCATCACTGCAGAAAACACTCCACAGATGGGGAGCCACGAGTGAAAAGCCCCAGCAACAAAACAGTGCTGTAATAATAATAATAATAATAATAATAATAATAATAATAATAATAATAATTTATACCCTGCCCATCTGGCTGGGTTTCCCCAGCCACTCTGGGCGGCTTCCAACAAAATATTTTAAAAAAATAAAACATCAGACATTAAAAACTTCCCTAATTTGCTGATTCCCAAATAAATGTGTTTAAGCATCAGGATATCAGAAATAAACACCGTTTCTGTGGTCACGATGGTATTGTGACTTAATTAAATTAAAAACGCTGAACTGCAAACTCTCCGCGCATTTCATTTTAAAACCAGGATGCGCAAACTGTTTCTTTTGTTCCAAAGAGGCACTAGTGGCTTAGTGGTTAAAGTGTTGGACTGGAACCTGGGAGACCAGAGTTCAAATCCTCCCTCATCCAGGAAGGTCTGTGGGTGACCTCAGGCCAGTCACTGCTTCTCAGCCTAACCTACGACACAGAGATGTTGTGAGGATAAAACAGGTGGAGACATGGGCGTAATCAAGGGGGGCAAGTTCTCCCCCCCCCCCAATCCTGGCTACGCCCAAGGGAAAAGAACCATGTATACCACCTTGAGCTCCTTGGGAAACAATTGACTAGAAATGCAATCCATCCATCAATCAATAACAAGGAATGGCTACCCTGTGGCCCACCATATGTTGTTGGACTACAACACCTATCATCCACAACCAACAGTCAGGGATGATGGGAGTTGTAGTCCAACAACTTGGTCAGGGCAGTTACAGATTCCCCATCCTGGCTTTAAAGCTTCCCTGATGTACATCAAGGTCAGGCAGACATAAGGCTCTCTTCTCTTCTCCTCTCTCTTCTAGAAAAGTATATCAAATCATAAGGGAAGTCAATTTGCAAACTGTCTTTATCAAAGTATAGCATAACAGAGATGAGTAAGTGAACATTTGATGCAGAGCGGAAGAAGGGAAATCCACCCAGAAAAGGAGGTCGGAGGTGCCTGGAGACTTCTTTTGGATTCTCAGAATGCAATAAGCAGAATGATGTTTTTCCTGTAACAGATTAATAATAATATTACGCAAGTGATGAAGAGCTTCTGCCTCCAGCTAACCATTTCTAGGAATGCCAAGGAGACAATCGTGGCTTCAGAGCTCCCTCTGGTGGTCACATGGGATCAATGCAAGGAGTGATCCTGCTCCAAACTTGGGGACATGTTTGAGGCAGGCAGCCCATTAAAGAATTTAGAGGTGATTCATCAGCAGCCTTTTAACCAACGAACGCTAGTTTATATGGGGTTAAGTACCACCTATACATCATTTTCATAAAGCTTTCTTGCAAGGTATATAATATGAAGTCAGTAAATTACAAATCTACTTTCCAAAGTCTCTCCCACGCGGTCATCTCGACGGTGTGCCTGGCCATAAAGCAACTGTTGTTGAGATATTTCACTCCGAATTTGCTAGACAGAACAAGACGGCAGGGGGGGTATCCTGCCCCACCTAACATAAATCCTGGCTACGCGTCACCTTGCTCACAAATGTCCGTATAGTTAAAGCCATGGTTTTCCCAATAGTGATGTATGGAAGTGAGAGCTGGACCATAAAGAAGGCTGATCGCCGAAGAATTGATGCTTTTGAATTATGGTGCTGGAGGAGACTCTTGAGAGTCCCATGGACTGCAAGAAGATCAAACCCATCCATTCTGAAGGAAATCAGCCCTGAGTGCTCACTGGAAGGACAGATCGTGAAGCTGAGGCTCCAATACTTTGGCCACCTCATGAGAAGAGAAGACTCCCTGGAAAAGACCCTGATGGTGGGAAAGATGGAGGGCACAAGGAAAAGGGGGTGACAGAGGATGAGATGGTTGGACAGTGTTCTTGAAGCTACCAGCATGAGTTTGACCAAACTGTGGGAGGCAGTGGAAGACAGCAGTGCCTGGCGTGCTCTGGTGGTCCATGGGGTCACGAAGAGTCGGACACGACTAAACAACAACAACATATAACTTGAAGTCAGTAAATTACAAATCTACTTTCCAAAGTCTCCCCCATGCAGTCATCTCGACGGTGTGCCTGGCCATAAAGCAACTATTGTTGAGACATTTCACTCCGAATTTGCTAGACAGAGCTAAGACTGAGCATGATGGCAGGGGGGGGGGTATCCTGCCCCATCTCACATAAATCCTGGCTATGCCTATGGGACGCAGTTGCACTCTGCAGAGGGCTGTCTCTACTCCTCGGAGTAGACCCGTTGGAACTAACAGACCGGATTAACTGAGTTCCCTTAAAAACTTCAACGGGTCTGCTGCAGAACTGAGTTAGATATACTGTATAACCGAGGGCTGAAGAGGAAGACTAGCGGCTCCTGCCATCGGGGCGTGGTTCCAGTCGTGCAGGCGGACCAAGGCGGAGACTGAGATCGGTGGGGCTGGGCGCCGCCTTGCCCCTTGCTCCGCCTCTCCAGCTGGAGCCTCCGGGCCCCAGAGCCGCACCTGGGACGCAGCAGAACCGTCGGAGACACCCGGTGGCCGTGCGCACAGCTTTCCTGCCTCCGTTCTGGTCTCTGCCCCGAGGATGCCGCAGTCGCTGAGCGCGTGGGACGGGCCCCTGTGCCTCGCCGAGGTGGACGAGAAGCCGGCGCGCCCGCTGCGGGTCTGCTATGGGGCTGTGGAGCTCCGGGAGCTGGGACAGGAGCTCACCCCAACTCAGGTAAAAGGGCTCCTCCGAGGCGGCGTTGGGGATTTCGCTCCCCGCGGAGCAAGACCAAAACCCGGGTTGGTTTCCTTTCTTTGTGGCGTCCACGTCCAAAGGAGCTCAGGGTGGGGGACGTGGTTCTCCCTACACAGCAACCCTGCGAGGTAGGTCAGGTGAAGAGACTCTTCCTGCCAGAAGGCCAACCAGTGAGCTTCTTGCAGAAGGGACCCGGGGGTCATCACCCCCCTTCAATGCACGAACCTCAGCCAAGGAATCCATGGCCGAGTGGAGATTTGAATTGGGGACTCCTGGGTCTGACACTCTAACCACTCTACCACACTACCTTCCTTCCCTCACCTGCCTTTTCTATCTCTCTTCTAAACCAGGGTGGATAAAAATCAATGGTTTTTTAAAAAATAAAATAAAAAATCGGATTTTTAAAAAAATAAAATTGGATTTTTAAAATTTAAATTGGATTTTTTAAATAAAATGCTTTTGGAGGAAAAATCTTTCTAAAGATAAAGTGGTACCTCAGGTTACATACGCTTCAGGTTACAGACTCCGCTAAACCAGAAATAGTACCTCGGGTTAAGAACTTTGCTTCAGGATGAGAACAGAAATCGTGCTCCGGCGGCGTGGCAGCAGCAGGAGGCCCCATTAGCTAAAGTGGTGCTTCAGGTTAAGAACAGTTTCAGGTTAAGAATGGACCTCCGGAACGAATTAAGTACTTAACCCGAGGTACCACTGTAGTTTTCTATTTAAGTTACATTATAGTCCATCAGAAAATAAGGATTTGTTTTAAGTTTTTCATGTATGCTAAAACTCAGTCTAAGGGTTTGTTGTTGTTTTTTAAATCATTTAACCACATCTGTTAACAAACATGGATACATATGCTACAATGTTATTGTTTTAGTTAAATAAATTGTTAATAAGGAAATGATTATTTTTCTCCTTCCGATAAAGCACAGCAGAAAAGTTGTCCAAATTTAAACAGTTAACTTATTAAACCTCACAATAATTTCATAATTATCTGTCAATGTATTTCTAATAGTATAACCAAATCAGTAATTTGGTTATGTATGTATAAAAATATGTATTTCTAATAGTATAACCAAATCAGTAATTTTTTGATATAACTGTAAAAACTACTCTGAAAATTTTTTATTCCAAAAATGAAACCTTCATCTGGTTGTAAATATTAAGATTATACCAGCAAGAATGACTAGCGATTTAAATCGTGATTTAAATTGATTTGATTTAAATCAAATCCACCCTGTTCTAAACTATTCTTTCCTTCCTTCCTCCATTTCTCTCTCTCTTTCTCATATGCCCTCCCTCCCTCCTTTTCCTTTTTGTTTATTGTCCCACGTACCCATCTACAGTGAGGGAAAAACGTATTTGATCCCCTGCTAAATTTGCCCGTTTGCCCTCTGACGAAGAAATGACCAGTCCATAATTTTAATGGTAGGTTTATTGTAGCTGTGAGAGACAGAATAACAACAGGAAAAACCCCAGAAACCCAGAAGACAAAAGTCAGAGATTGATGTGCATTATAATGAGTGAAATAAGTATTTGATCCCTTTGCAAAAGATGACTTAGTACTTGGTGGCAAAACCCTTGTTGGCAGTTACAGAGGTCAGGCGTTTCTTGTAGGTGGCTACCAGGCAAATTTAGCAGGGGATCAAATACTTTCCCCCCTCATGGTATCTCTCTGGGCTCTTCTAGACTAGTGTTTCCCAACCTTTTTTGGGCAAAGGCACACTTGTTTCATGAAAAAAATCTCGAGGCACATCACCATTAGAAAATGTTTAAAAAATTAACTCTGTGCCTATATTGACTATATATATATATAACTCTCTTTAATAGGAATCAATGAAGGCATATTCTACATATGTAGCTGAAATAGTCAAAAAAATTCTGAGTTGTAAGAATGGGCTTGTATCATGCCAGATGGGGAAAGGTCACTTTTTACTTATGTAAAAAAAAAAAAAAAAAAAAGTAACAGCATAGAAGGTAATGGTTAGGCTAGCATCCCTCTTCCAAATATGCTAGGTTTTTATTTGCAGGGACTGTTCTACATGGGAAAGCATTCAGCACTGTC
The DNA here is from genome assembly GCF_964188305.1 of Podarcis bocagei. Lineage (NCBI taxonomy): Eukaryota > Metazoa > Chordata > Lepidosauria > Squamata > Lacertidae > Podarcis > Podarcis bocagei. Next base: position 22,019,521 of record NC_138142.1, on the reverse strand, counting down.
ATTCTCCCATCTGCCATCTGAATTGGTACTATTCTGGGTCAACTTACTCTGCTGCATGTGTAGATGAAAATGGCACCAAGTGTGGGGGAGGGGGCAGAACAGGTTTCAGATACAGGATATTAAGCATACACGTACTTCAGATTGAACTGGTTGCTTGCTTTGCAAGTTTTCATTTCCCAAATGACTGCCTTGGCAAGTGCAATACCTACCAGGCTCAACGCCGGTCTCGCGCTGCCGCTTCCCGCGCTCTCAAGGACCCGGGAGGAGGAAGGCGTGAAGGGAATCCCGAAGGCGCGAAAACCTCGCGCATGCGCAGGCCTTCCGCCTGCGACAGCCCAGTAGGCCGGCCGAAGCGAGCGGCGATGGGATGTGGGAGGGAGCTCGCTCGCCGCCCCGCATGTGCCTATGTGGGGCACGTTACAGCCCCGTGACGTCAGCGCCACGCAGGCAGCCAGGCAGGCAGACGGCGAGAGCCCCGCGCTGGGTGGCCTCTCCTCGCCGCCGCCGCCCCGCCTCTCGCCGCCCGACTCGCCCGCCTCCCTCCCACGGCACACCAGGCAACGTCTCGCGGCACACCAGTGTGCCGCGGAACACTGGTTGGGAAACACTGTTCTAGACAACTGGTTGACTGAGCATCCACCCAGATGTCTTGTGTTTTGTTTCCCACAAAGGGGCTGGATTGCGAACCCTTCCTGCCTCCTTTCATTCCTCCTCGCCCATGCAGTGTCCTCCTCCAAGGGTCCCACAATTTCTCCTCCTTAGATCCAGAGATTCCCTGTGCAATCAAGGAGGCTCCTCTATTTGGATCAGTGGCGTAGCGTGGGGGGTGCAGGGGGGGCCGGCCGCACTGGGTGCAACATCTGGGGGTTAGGGTTAGGGGACGCAAATCCACGGGTTAGGGGGCGCAAATTACTTGCCTTGCCCCGGGTGCTGACAACCCACGCTACGCCACTGATTTGGATTTTCAAAGCAAAGAGAAACTCCAGATATTGGGAGAAGGAAGTGTGGGGTAGCAATAGCTGGAGGAGAAAACAGCATGGGTGAAGGGGTCTCACAGTCCACAAAGTATGGGTACATCCACCCTTCTGATTTGTTTGCCCAGAGGTTCCATGAAATCACTCCAAGTCATTGTTATCTTACACTTGCCTGCATACAGTGGTACCTCGGGTTAAGGACTTAATTCGTTCCGGAGGTCCGTTCTTAACCTGAAACTGTTCTTAACCTGAAGCACCACTTTAGCTAATGGGGCCTCCTGCTGCTGTGCTGCCGGAGCACGATTTCTGTTCTCATCCTGAAGTAAAGTTCTTAACCTGAAGCACTATTTCTGGGTTAGCGGAGTCTGTAACCTGAAGCGTATGTAACCTGAAGCATATGTAACCTGAAGCATATGTAACCTGAGGTACCACTGTACTTCCATATCAGTTTTCTTACCTCAAAAAGTCTGGGGTGGTTTTTTTGGGTGTGGGTGTGTTAGCAAGTTTGTTGTGCATGATTGCCAAATCCATTTTAATAGTGCAGCCTAAATTTGCCGGTATACAACTCCATCTCTGCCACAAAACATCCACAGTCTTATAGTCATCTTTTCCTCTCTTTGCTTTCCTTTCTTTTCTCTCACTCTCCCCGTTCTGCTTGCTTTCTACATGCAGGGAGATTTTATATGTTGGCACATTCAAAATTGCTGTTCCTACCTTCCTTGCTAGCATTCAGAACAGAATAATTGGGAGCCCAGAAATGTGTCTTGGAGTTCCAGAATTGGTTTGAGCTCATTGTCCTTCCAGTCAAAAGTCCACTGCCCCACTCCCAGCTTGCTTTCTCTAACAAAATGTATGTGCTACTTCTTGTTAAAGAAAACCTCAAAGCAGTTTACAAAATCTAAAGTAAAACATCAAAACGATCTTTTTAAAAACATGTAGGGTTGCCATACATCTGGAATTTCCTGGACATAGCTGGCAAAAAAGCTGAACAACTTTGGGCAAAACTTAAAAAAGCTGAACAACTTTGCACCCCCTAAAAAAAAAGTTCAACCATTTTTGTGTCCAGATTGGCAACCCTAAAAACAAGTATTTAAAAGTATTCAGAGTCTCTTCTCTCTGTGTGTATAAATATCTGGGAGAAATAGGATTCCATTTACATTTAAAGGTGAACCTACCTACATAATTTGCACTTTCTGAAACCATTTACAAATTTCAACACAGCCATCCGTCAACATTCATACTTCTCCAAACTTTCCGGTGATGTTCTCCAGCCAAGAAATGTGACCCAAACATGCTTATGCAAAGAGGGAAAGTGTGTCTTAAAAGGAGTGTGTTTGTGAAAACAACATACAGATTGCTTTGTAAAAATATGTATCTTAGTCAAAACTGCACAGAAAAATGAGGGCATTATGAAAAAAATGCTGATACATTTTTGTGAGGACTGATTTTATCTAAAGAAAAAAATTGCAAACTGAACTGGATGTGTGGAGAACTGGAAGATTGGAAATGGAGAGAAACTGCAATTGACAGATTTGCGCATTCCAAATGGAACATAATCTATATATCCAACTCTCTCTCTCTCTCTCTCTCTCTCTCTCTCTCTCTCACACACACACACACACACACACACACACACACCACACACACAGTTGTCTGCATTTTAAGACTCTCCTCGTGGGGCCCAGTGAACATCAGAATATGAGAAAATCCTGCTGGATCAGGCCTGTGGCCCATCTAGTCCAGCGTCTAGTTCTCACGAGTAGCCAACAAGGTGCATTTGAGAAACTCGCAAATCCATGGTATTTTATCTGCACAATCAGAATGAATTTCAGGAACCGAAATGTTTTTTCTGAGCAGGAGCGGTGAACAACAACATTATAGTTACATGTTGCAGCTTGTCTCCACCCCGTTGCCCTGCTCGCAGTTGTGAAGAATATTCTTATGTTATGAATGGTCCAGGTCACCATTAAGATAAAGAGGATGGGATAGGCCAGGGGTCAGCAAACTTTTTCAGCAGGGGACCAGTCCACTGTCCCTCAGAGCTTGTGGGGGGCCAGACTATATATTTTTTTTGGGGGGGGGGAAATGAACGAATTCCTATGCCCCACAAATAATTCAGAGAGACATTTTAAATAAAAGGACACATTCTACTCATGTAAAAACATGCTGATTCCCGGACTGTCCACGGGCTGGATTTAGATGGTGATTGGGCCGGATCTGACCCCCGGGCCTTAGTTTGCCTACCCATGGGATAGGTCAATGTATACGTGGACTGTCCCTGGAACAAGTGACTTTTCTAAGTTCTAAAAATTCTTAACCAAGCTCAAGGCTGTCATCTGAACTAGTCGGATGTTTAACTGAATCAATCTCAGTCAGTCCATCCTTGGAAAAATAAGACTACAGAGCTCTCTTGCCCCCAAATGGCAACTAGGCATTCCTTTTTTGGCAACTGCAACCTTGGTCTAAGGAGCCATCCGGCGCCTAGCTTATCTATCTGAGTTTCTAACACTGAGCATAGCTGTTGTCCATCAATAATAGCCTTTTCCTCCGCAATCTTGTCCAATTCTTTTTCAAAACCACATAAGCTGGTAGCAACCACCAGCACCTCCTGTGGGACAGTTTCATAGTTTAATGATGTGCTGTGTGAAGAAGTACCATATTTTTCGCTCTATAAGACGCTCCCGACCATAAGACACACCTAGCTTTAGAGGAGGAGAACAAGAAAAAAAATATTCTCTCCCTCTCTGCGCAGTGCCCCTTCAGCGAAGCGGCAGGAGAAGCGGAGCCCCTTCCATTTCTCCTCCCGCGTCACTGAAGGGGCGCTGCGCAGAGAGGGAAAGCTGCGCAGCGCCTCTCCAGCAAAGCGAAGCCTGGAGAGCAAGAGGGATCGGTGCGCACTGATCTTTATGGCCAGGGCACACCATCGAGATGAGCGCACGGGAGAGACTTTGGAAAGTAGATTTGTAATTTACTGACTTCATGTTATATGTTGTTGTTGTTGTTTAGTCGTTTAGCTTCGCGTTGCTTTCGCTGAAGCCATGGAGCCTGCATTCGCTCCATAAGATGCACACACAGTTCCCCTTACGTTTTAGGAGGGGAATAGTGCGTCTTATAGAGCGAAAAATACGGTAGCCAATGGGGGCCTTTCCTACTGAACCTCCTGCACTTCAAAAGAAATTCCCACTGCACCACCGATCCCTATCATTGCATACAATAGCAAACGTTTCACAGTCTGCCATTATTGGGTAGCCCCCTGGGCTATTGTCCCCCCCTGGCCAATCACAGGGCTCAGAGCCGGCCCCTCATTTGAATGCTTGCTGGTATATAAGAGCACTGTTTGCATGAGGTCACCAGCATTTGCAATGTGCAGAAAGCCAAGCAAGAGCAGGGAAGGAAGACATGGCGGCTCTTAAAACGTACAGGATGTCCTACTCGCTGAGGAACAGGAGGAGGAGCTGGCTGAGGAGGCGTGGCCTGGAAAGGAGGAGGAGGAGCTACGAATGGAGGCGGAGCCGAGAGCAGAGGCGGGGGTGGAGCCGCCGGCCTAGTAGGCCACAGAAGACACCAGCCAGGAGAAGGAGAGTTCTGCCCAAGCCCAGGAGGAACATCTGCATTGTCCGGTTCCCGAGGCGAGGCTACCGGATGAAGTGCCCCTTGATGTCCTGGTGCTTCAATAGGTGGATGCGGGGCAGCAGCAACCCTTCTCATGGGGCCAGATACTCCCTGCGCTCCAGCCGGCCGATGGTCCTTCGGAGCCACGCGCCCAAGAAGTGCCCGCCAGGCCCTCGCCGCTGCCCTGACTTCCTGCAGGCTGCCCTGAGGGAGATAGCGAACAAGAAGCGTGCCAAGTGGGTGGCCTCTTCCCTCCCCAAGAAGCGGCGGCGTTACTCGGACGAGGAGATTTTCTACCGCTTGGCGAAACCCTCCAAAGCAGAAGAATTGGGAGAGGAGGAGAGCGGTGACAAGGACGTGGAGAGCTCAGCTGCGGGGATAGCCCAGTCTGCGGAGAGCGGACTTCAAGAGACCATAAGCTAGAGACAGACACCCCTCTCCTCCTTCTCGGAACAGCAAACAGGCCTGGGCAATGATCCAGAGGAGAAGAGAGGAAGAAGGGAATAATAACCATAATTTTAAAAAGTAAGAACCCTGTGTTGAAAGATCCAAGAACTTAAAGGAGACCACCTGCACCCATATTCCAATCCTGATTTTTAATTAATTTATTTTTTAGGCTGCTTATCTCTGCCCCAGTGGGGGGCATCGGGAAAGCTTTTTTGAGCCATGGCATAGTCAGCGAAGAACATGGAAAGGATATCCGCCTCTCTCCCTTGCTAGCAAGAGGCAAACAGAAATCGGCTCCCACTGCTACGAGAACAAAAGGATTGTTGTTGTCCAGGGTGCTCTCTCCTCACCCCAGGAATTCTTGAAATACTAATAAACCTGGATCTTTTGGAACACATGGGTTGCCTTGTGGAATGCTGAGGAGGAATTGGGTTGGGTGGGGAATAAGGAAGAAAAGGCTATGAGTGACCACTAGACATGATGGCTATGTTCTCCCTCCACTGTCGGAGACAGTACGCCTGTGAATACTAATTGCTGGGAATCGCAAGGAGGGAGGGTGCTGCTGCTGGGCTGGGCTAAAATAGATCATCATCCTGATTCAGAAGGTGAATGTAAGAGCCCAAGATCGCTACTGCTCACTAAGACCCAGCCGCTACCATTTAGGGCTGGGCCTGGTTTTGAGGGAGTCTTTCGCAGAGTTTCCCCCCAACCCCTATTCTTTGCTTACTGGCTGTTGTGGGAAAGGAGAGGACAAGGTGGGGCAAGAAGGAATCTCCAGCAGTCCTGACTGGTGCCCATTGGGGACTGGTAGGGCAGACGTCTGGGAGCCAAACAGTAGGGGGAGCCAGAACGAATTACATGCAGTCCCAATTAATTCTAGCTTGGTCCCCATCCTCTTCCCTGCTGAGTTCCACAATAAGAAGGCAACAGGTTGCTGGACTTGATAGGCCATTGGCTTGATCCGGCAGCCTCTTCTAACGTTCTTGCAGGGCGGCACTGAGCCCCAAGGCCACAATCAAACCACACAACTCGCAGAGTGTTTAACAATCAGTTGTTCCTCATAGGGAACTCTGGGAATTGTAGTTCTCACAGGGGATACAAGGGGTCTCCTAACATCTCTCAGCACCCTTAACAAACTGCAACTCCCAGAATTCTTTGAGGGAAGCCATGTATGTTTAAAGTGGACTCATGGTGATTCACATGTAAACAAAGGAGGAAGCTGAAAGCCAGGGTTGCTCCCTAGGATGGAAGGCAGGCAGGTGGGGCTGTCTGAGTTTGGTAGGCCAGTGCCCCATTCACCAAATAAGTCTCCACTGGGGGGGGGGTTGTTTTGCTGTTGCTATGGTTGAACAATTGGGAGTCATAATACCTCTCCCAAGCATAATATTTTATGCCTCCATCATGTCACCCAATCAGTCTTTCCTGGCATTTCCCCCTCAATTTCAAAAGACACAAATGTTTTAACCTTTCCTTATAAGGATCTCCCCTCCCCCCCCCCCAAAAAAAATTACCTGAACATTTCTGGGTTAAGGAGTCTTGCCTAGAGTTTATCCCACTGGCCTGAAGCCATAAATGAAGATGGAAACAAACAAAAAATGCTAAGGGTGTACCAATTTTTGAGTTCTTGAGATTGTTCTTCTCTGCTTAGGATTTATCTTTTAAAAAAACAACAATGTATTTTCATTGGTGCTGCTTTATATTATATACCACCCACGATAATTGAATGAAGGCTAATTGAATCATCATAAGTAATGACTGCATATATGTGTCTTTCTAAAGCACATCAAAGCGCAAATAAATAGGTACCGCTCCGGCGGGAAGGTAAACGGCGTTTCCATGCGCTGCTCTGGTTTCGCCAGAAGCGGCTTAGTCATTCTGGCCACATGACCCAGAAGCTGTACGCCGGCTCCCTCGGCCAGTAAAGCGAGATGAGCGCCGCAACCCCAGAGTCGGCCACGACTGGACCTAATGGTCAGGGGTCCCTTTACCTTTTTAACAAGTTCAAGACACAATGTATACGTTTCAAAAGATCCAGTTTTATTATTACTCCAAGATGAAGTTCCTGAGGGGGGCTGGGAAACACACTTTGGATACAATGACAAATCCCTTTTCATTTTCCTTCAAGCGGTAGCCAATTTCTGTCTGTTTCTTGTTAACGAGGAAAGGAATAATTATTCGTTCAAGGGGTAGGTTCAGAGATGCGGGCCTTTTTTGAGGTGACGGGTGTCTCTTGCTTATTTATCCAATGGCTCAAATTTCTTCTTTTCTCCTCCTGCAGGCATTGATAAATCTATTAGTTCTGCAAAAATGGCTCCAGGACAGGATCGGAATGTGGGTGGTGACACGCCCCTTCAGTTTCCTTGGATCTTTTGAGCAGGCCGGTGGCTTATGTAATATACATTTTACCTCCCTCTTCTCCCTTCGGTTTTCTGTCAGGCCTGCTTGCTGTCCTGAGAAGAGCGAGGGAGATGTTCGCCTAGCTCGATACCTCCTGGAGCTCATTCGCCGTTGGCTGAGGTACTCCTGGAGCCATGTTCTCTGCCCCTGGGTTGGGGGGTGAGCCCTGGTCTTTTGATCTGTAGGGCTTTGCCAACTTGTAGAAAATCTCCTCATCGGAGTAACGCTGGCGCTTCCTGGGGGAGGCTGGCGCCACCCACTTGGCTCGCTTCTTGCTCGCCACTTGCCTGAGGGTGGTGTGGAGGAAGTTGGGGCAGGAACAAGGGTGCTGCTGATTCCGCTGCCTGCCCAGCCGCAGGGACATCTTGTGGTGGACATCCGCTATGCAGGGGCTCAAGGCGGCTTTGGCCTTCTGTAAGGAAAGGATGTCGTCCCGCATCTTCCGGTTGAAATACCAGGACAGGAGAGGGCATGATGTTAAGTAGCTGCTTCTCGGGAACCTGATAATGCAAACGTTCCTCCTGGGTTTCTGAGGTAGCTTCCCTCGTCTGTTCAGGATCTTCTGGGCTCTGCTTTGCTGGCTCTTTCTACCCCTTTTGATGGCAGCCATGGCCTCTTGCTGGTTCGTCCTCTCCAGCTCAACTGCCCCACCTGCAAATACTGGTGAGCTCCGGCCAGCACTCCTCTTATATACCGGCAGGCATTCAAATGAGGGGCTACTTCTGAGTCCTGTGATTGGCTGGGGATGAACAATCGCTCAGGGGGCTATCCAATAATGAGGGACTGTGAGGCATTTGCCTCTGTGTGGAATTATGGGGGTGGAGTAAAACATTCAGGGCACAAGCCAATATAGCACAAGCCACTGTTTAAACTTGGCATCCATGGAAAATTCTGCATCAACCCAGCACTATTTTACACCGTAAACAAGTTTGAGTGTGCTTAACTTTGGCTGTTCCTTTTCTTTCTCTCTTTTTTTGTATCTGAGTGTCATTATATATATATATATATATATATATATATATATATCAGCATCAACATTCTTCTCCACCCCCCCTTTCCTAGCTGCAGGGTAAAATATTTTCTTTATTTTGTGCCATTTGGAGCCGTTGTGTTTTATTAAAATCTTTTATTCTTCTGAAACACAAAAATACATCAGATGTTCTGAATTAACTTTCCGTTATGCTTCATTTCTACACGCTGGCTCATTTGTAAATCTCTTTTCCTTTTTGGTAAACAAAACATTTTTATTTAAAATGTTCTTTTTTAAAAAAAAACCACAACCCCACCAATGGTCCCTTTATTCAGCTGAAATAAAGTGGGGATAAAAAGTTCTGAACATGTTCGAAATATTTTGTTGTTACCTGATGCAGTTTGGAAACAAGAAATTCCTTCCTTGGGGCGATAATCAACACTCCAAAAAACATTGGAATATAAGAAGGGCCCTTCTGGATCAGGCCAGTGCCACATCTAATCCAGCACCCTGTTCTTACAGCGGCCAACAAGGTGTCCCAATTCCACCTTTAAATCCTGGTAATGTCCGGGGAAATCCAGACACATGGCAGCCCTAATGAAAAGCCAGCTATGATGGGAGTTGTAGTCCAAAGAGTCTGTGCTTGGTGGAGCTGATGGGAGTTGAAATGGATAGGGCTGTATCTTTCCATCTTTGTGCATATAGCAGCTTCGCTGCTGCAGTCATATATTGGAGTGGTCTTTCATAGAGCCAGTGTGGTGTAGTGGTTAAGAGCGGTAGACTTGTAATCTGGTGAACCGGGTTCGCTTCCCCGCTCCTCCACATGCAGCTGCTGGGTGACCTTGGGCTAGTCATACTTCTCTGAAGTCTCTCAGCCCCACTCACCTCACAGAGTGTTTGTTGTGGGGAAGGAAGGGAAAGGAGAATGTTAGCCGCTTTGAGACTCCTTAAGAGGAGTGAAAGGCGGGATATCAAATCCAAACTCCTCCTCCTCCTCCTCTTCTTCTTCTTCTTCCTCCTCCTCCTCTTCTTCCATAGTCCTTTTTCTAATTGTCCTTGCAAGTTTCCTAGAAGCAGTTGGCTCGTTGCTGTGGAAAACAGGACGCTGGGTGGATTTGATCCAGCAAGACTCATAAACCAGGTGGAGGGAAAGGCGAATGAAATGAAACTCCTTCTGTAGAGAGTTGTAAGCAAGCCTCACTTGCGTGACTGCTTCCAATTACTGCTTTGTTTTGAGTATGGGAAGAACATCCCTCCGGCATTGACTCTGGACAGTTTCTTCCCCCTTCCCTGCTCCCTGTGGCTTGGACCACTTGACGCAGCCATCTGGATTGCGTTACCAACTTGAGTCCTTGCTTGCAGGTCCTTCTTGCCAGCAGAGCAAAGCAGAACCTTTTTGATTCATATCAGCCTCTTCCACATTTCGTCTTTCTGCTTCTTTGTAACTTGGGGGTCTCCCTTTAAGCACAGGGTTGGGGGACTGGATGCTGCCGGTGGGTCAGATCCCTAACTTTGTCCAACTTTTGTCAGTGCCAATCAGCTGATCAGAGGTTGCAGCAATCTCCTTTGGAGACAGGCTTCCAGTGCCAATCAGCTGCAGTTAGCGCAGAATGCTGCAGCGCGATTGCTAACAGGAGTGAGGCCTTGTTATCGTGCAATACCTATTCCCAGAGATGTGCACTGATTTCCAATTTGCCATTTCCCTTAAAATTGAACAGGTCCAGAACTGTCCCACATCCATTGACTGGGAGGGCTGCGACCCACAAAAACTCTACACCTTGATTCTCACAGACCTGGATGTTCCCAGCAGGGCGGATCCGAAACTCAGGTGAGAGAGACCACAAAAGGGACATTCTCTCCCTTTGGCCTACTCCTGTCTTTAGAGAAATATGAATGTTTTCAATGGCCATCATCCAGGGAGGGTGGAATAACTGTGCAGCCACACAGGGAAGGACCATAGCTCAATGGTGGGGCAATACTGAGCTAGATGGATCAATTGGTCTGACTTTGGTGTTTGGCAGCTTCCTCTGTTCTTATCATCTTTGAGTTATTTAGAGCACTTGTACATTGCTTTTTAGCTGAAAAGCACATGGTGCACTGCTGAGTTAAAGGTAAAGGTAAAGGGACCCCTGACCATTAGGTCCAGTCGTGACCGACTCTGGGGTTGCAGCGCTCATCTCGCTTTTCTGGCCGAGGGAGTCGGCGTACAGCTTCCGGGTCATGTGGCCAGCATGACTAAGCTGCTTCTGGCGAACCACAGCAGCACACGGAAACGCCGTTTACCTTCCCGCCGGACGTGCTTTCAAACTGCTAGGTTGGCAGGAGCAGGGACCGAGCAACGGGAGCTAACCCCGCCGCGGGGATTCGAACTGCCGACCTTATGATCGGCGAGTCCTAGGCTCAGTGGTTTAACCCACAGTGCCACCCGTGTCCCTTAGGTGGTAGATTTTACCAAATAGGGAAACCATGGAGGATTAATGTGGAACACTTGGTTTGGATGTTGAATTCTGAATGTTCCTTCCCTGCTCTTTTTCCTCCTGTAGAGAGTGGCATCATTTCCTGGTGACCAACATGCAAGGCAACAACATCGGCAGTGGGTGCATTTTGTCGGATTATATTGGATCTGCGCCTGCCAAGGGAACAGGTAGGCAAACCATTGTAGAGGGGTGGGCAAACTTGCTCTGCAGGCTAGACCTTTATGAGATTCTAGCTTTGTGGGCCAAATTTGACAGGTGGGCAAGGGTGTCACACACCTGATGTCACAGACAGTTGGGTGCTTTGAAGTCCCAGAGTTGGGAGTTGCTGGACTTCCAAAGAACCCCACATAGTGCTTTAAAGTGCTCATGGTTGTGGCATTACCACTCACCAGCTGATTGACAGTAGAGCCAGAGGCTGCTTTAAGGCTCTCTGATTGTGTATTATCTCTACCCCTAAAAAAGGTAAAGGTACCCCTGCCCGTACGGGCCAGTCGTGTCCGACTCTAGGGTTGTGCGCCCATCTCACTTAAGAGGCCGGGGGCCAGCGCTGTCCGCAGACACTTCCGGGTCACGTGGCCAGCGTGACAAGCTGCATCTGGCGAGCCAGTGCAGCACACGGAACGCCGTTTACCTTCCCGCTGGTAAGCGGTACCTATTTATCTACTTGCACCCAGGGGTGCTTTCGAACTGCTAGGTTGGCAGGCGCTGGGACCGAGCAGCGGGAGCGCACCCCGCCGCGGGGATTCGAACCGCCGACCTTTCGATCGGCAAGCCCTAGGCGCTGAGGCTTTTACCCACAGCGCCACCCGCGTCCCATCTCTACCCCTAGCACACCTCAAACCCCAAGTCCAAGGCAGGTGGCTGTAGATTAGGGGAAGCAGCCCCATGGGCCAAATTTGAACCCCTGGTGGGCCAAATTTGGCCTGCGGGCCAAAGGTTCCCCACCTCTAACCTTGGCACTAGGGTGAGAACCTCAGCCTTGGGGCCAGATGTGGCCTTCTGGACTTCTTTAGGCTGATTTGACAGGAGTGAGTGTGCAGGCCTGAGGCAGAGAGGCAGAAGAACTTGAAAGTCTTGCATTTTCAAAGAAAGCACCTGTTACAGCACAAGCAGCACAGAACAGACAAGAACAAGGTGATACGTTGCTTCAACAGCCTTTCAAGGCACTGTGGTAAAATTGTTCCTACTGACGGAAAGTTTAAAAAGTCGTATCTTTGGCATTTTCCCTATATGACAAATCTGGGGAGAAACTTTACCATTTTGCTGACAAATGCAGCAGGGTAGCCATTCAGCGGAGTTTTGATCCAGTGTTTGTCCTGATCTGATGCATACACACCTCCCATACAGAAAGGCTTCCCCCTGCTGAGACTGAGGGGAAGTGACTTCCAAAATCATCTTGGGTGGGAGGGCACCAGCTTGGAAACCTTTGTGGATTCTCTACCTTAAGCTTTGAGAGTTTGGAAGGTGCTGATTGCCTTGCCTAAGAGACTGAGCAAAGGGCTGGCTGGTTTGTTCCAAGACAAGTAGGGACTTTGAACCTGCGCCAGGAACCCAGAAATCAAATACAGAGCACATTATTTGCTTTTAGATGGGTTGATTGCTTTACCTTTTGAGAGATTAGCAGTGTGATGTTTGATTGGACTAGATGCCAAGTGCCGTTCAAACATGATTTGATGTGCATGGAGAGGTGAGACATTTCTTTCCTCCTTGACAGATTCTTGGCTTTTTAACTGGAGTAAATGGCTGGGAGTGTTTCTTCTTAAGAAACAAACTTAAAGCCTTGGGTATTTTTTAGAAGGCACATCTCTGCCTCTCCCTGGGAAGGCACTTTCAAGGCAGCTCAAGTTGGGGACCATCACTGCATCTTGTGGCAATGAGTTCCACAGTTTACCTGTGCCCTGCATGAAATAGTACTTCAGCTCGTTGGACCGGTAATCTGAGTTGGGATCAGGCAGCTCCCATACATTCCTATCAGTTTAATCTGCAACACAGCCCTTAAGAACCCAAGAATGTGAGAAGAGCCTACTGGATCAGGCCAATGGCCCATCTAGTCCAGCATCCTGTTCTCACCGTGGCCAACCAGGTGCCGTAATGGGAAACCTTCAAGCATGGTGCAAGAAAAAGAGTCCTCTCACCTCTTGTGGTTTCCAGCAATTGGTATTGAGAAGCATCGCCGCCTCCAATGGTGTTGGCACAGCAGCTCCATCGTGGCTGGTAGCCTTCAAAAGCCCTCTCCTCCATGAATTTGTCCAATCCTCTTTTAAAAACTTCTTGGTTGGTCCCATTGTTGCCTCTTGTGGCAGTGAGTTCCACAGTTTGACTATGCAATGCATGAAGAAGTCCTTCCTTTTATCTATCCCAATTCTTCCAGCATCCATCACCATTAGATGTCCACAAGAGTGGAAGAATTGGGGTTTTTTTTATTAAAAAAAACCTGGATAAATTTTCGGTACAGGACTCATTTGGATTCTGAGCTGCCCTGTATGGTACGGCACAACGGCACTTTCCCCCCTGGCGCTGTTGGGCCCGCCCTCACTTAAATATAGTGCACCCACCTCACAGGACACCAGTTCCACAAATTCCCACAAACCACCCCAGATTATCTTGTGGGGGATTTGTGTGAGGGAAAACTTAATAATTTGGAGGCAGGATTTGATCAAATAAACAATAAAGATTTTATTTAGCAAAGGAAGTTTGTGACACAAGTGTGTACAACATAGGATACTTCAGATTATGTTATTTCACTTCAGTGTTGCACAGCTGTTGCCGCTTAATACTTTGGTTCTTAAACAAGGTGGTACTTCCTGTCAGTTACACACCCCTTTGACAACCCTACTCCTGAGGTACTCTTAAAGTGACAGACTCAAGGGATCGCCACACCCATCTTAACTGGTTTGGGAGTCTTCTCTTTGTAGCAGAATCACTCCCCTCCTGACTGGAATGAGACCCAAGTAGACTGTATCTTTCCAGCTTCTACTTCTCCAGGCTCTGCCTCAGCCTCCCAGTTAATTCCTGACCTATTACTCTCTCAGGACACCACACACTGTCCTTCACACTAAGCTCAGAGACTCCTTTCTGTAGCTTTTGATATATTCCGCAGAGTGGATGTTTCTAGCCAGAACCAACTCTCTCTCCTCTCACTCCCTATCTCCCAACTTCAATCCTAGCCTAAAGGTAACGGTAAAGGGAACCCTGACCATTAGGTCCAGTGGTGGATGACTCTGGGGTTGCAGCGCTCATCTCGCTTTACTGTCTGACAGAGCTGGTGTACAGCTTCCGGGTCATGTGGCCAGCATGACTAAGCTGCTTCTGGCGAACCAGAGCAGCACATGGAAACGCCGTTTACCTTCCCGACAGAGTGGTACCTATTTATCTACTTGCACTTTGACGTGCTTTCAGACTGCTAGGATGGCAGGAGCAGGTACCAAGCAACGGGAGCTCACCCCGTCGCGGGGATTCGAACCTCTGACCTTCTGATCGGCAAGCCCTAGGCTCTGTAGTTTAGACCACAGCGCCACCTGTTAGACCACAGCCCCCCCCCCACTCCCTACCCCTTTTCAATTCCCTCTTCTGGAACCCCGGCCAATCAGAAGCTGCCATTCATTAACCGTTTGCTGGCAGGGAAAAAGAAAAAGAAAATACTTGGGTACCCAACCTGCCCAGCAAAACAAACTTTTCTGTCACACCCTGTGAGTAAAGGACCGTGAACTCTGCAAATGCCTACGGATAAGGCTGCCAGGCCCTGAGATGGAAAGTGCCTTGACTTGACTTTCCTTGCAGATTGAATGCCCCTTTTGTGCAAAGGATTAACTTGTGCGTCAACGCACAGCCTAGGGGAGCCAGGTAACAAAAAATCCACACCCATAGCAGAGCTTTAAAGGTACATTGAGAGGGCTTAAGTCAGTGTGGGAGAGGCAAGGTCTTGCCTTCTTGTGACACACCCTTCTGGATTTATTTCTGGCTGCTGCACCAGCAGAACTGACTTGCTGGGCTGATCCATTAACCAGCTCCTGCCAACCTGGTGCCCTCCAGATCTTTTTCGGATTACAACTCCCCATCCCAGCCCCCACAAGAACCCTGTGAGGTGGGTTAGCCTGAGAGAGGCAGTGGTTGGCCCCAAGTCACCCAGTGGGCTTCATGGCTGAGTGGGGATTTGAACCCTGGTCTCTCCCAGGTCTAGCACTCTAGAGCTCTAACCACTAAGCAGCACTACCCAGTCAAAAGTTAGTTCCTGGACAGCACAGTAGGTTACCTGGTCAGAGTCTTGCACACCACTGCGTGATGAAAATGCATTTATAGTAATTATTTGCTTACATACAAATTACGTATGTGAAATTTCATAGAATCATAAAATTGTGCAGTTGGATGGTACCCAAAGGGTCATCTAGTCCAACCCCCTGCAATGCAGGTATCACAGCTGTAGATCTGTGTCCACTTTGGCCAATGCGTAAGTGGCTTCCCTAACGGAAGGTGGACTTCTTTTGGGACACTCTTGCCTCTTTCTAGTTGCCGTTTTCTAGTTCTACAACACCTTCTTATACTGTACAGGAGATGGCATTTCAACAATCTCTTGATTATTACTGTGTTAGAATTGTTAAAACAAAAAGGAACTAGGGGAGTCTGCAATACGAAGTGGAGGAACCTAAAAGGAAGTAACTACTTACCTTGTTCCTCTCTGGATGCTTTTCTGCTCCATCCCATCCCAAGCTATTCTTTTCCCTGCCTTTTTTGACAGGAAAAAAGGCAGGAAAAAGAATAGATCTCTTCCCCATCTCCTGCTGCTTCCATTCTATTCTATTCTCTCCCTCTCCTCTCTTGGCTGTCATTTCCACACCCCCAGGGGCGCCGACTTATAAAAAATATTGGGGGGGCCCATACCGGGGTCCTGCCGCTGGTTCGCTCGGGTAGCCGGGAGAACGCAGTTCGAGGTGGCGGTGTTGGGGAGAGACCCTCGCTCAGGGCGCCACTAGACTTGGCGGCCGGCGGCCTATCTGGGGGGTTTTGGAGCGTATTTCGGCGGAGCGATTGGGGAGGAGGGGGCTTGTTGCCGGATTCTTCAGCTGAGCCGGAGATCCGCTGCTGGGGGTCCCTGGGCCGAGTTGTGAGCACGGCCTGCTGAAGGGAGATCCAGCCGATTGCGCGACGGGGACGGCCGGGGCTCTCCGGCTAGGGCGCGCGGCTGGCTGGCTGGCGAGGGAGCAGGTGGGGAGGAGGCAGGGGTCCTCACTCTCTTAGGAAACGCACCCGCGCGCCCGATTGCCACGAAGTCCGAAGGGTGCGTGTGTGGAATTAAAAAGCAAAAACGAGATACGGGCAGGGCAGGCAAAGAGTTTTCTGCAAGAGGATGGAGGGCAGGTTGAAGAGAAAATCACTCAGGATGAGACAGTCAAATCAGCCATGATAAAATGGGCTCAGGATATTGGGTATAACATCATGTTTGAGGACTGGGAAAGGTTATGGACCACCGGAATGAAATTCACGGCATGTAATGCCTTGAAGGAAAATATTATGAAAATGATTTATAGGTGGTACGTGACCCCAGTCAAGCTTGCAAAAATATATCACCTGTCTGATAATAAATGTTGGAAATGTAAGGAGGCTGAAGGGACATTCTTTCACCTCTGGTGGACTTGTCCAAAAGTGAAGGCCTTCTGGGAAATGATCTATAATGAGTTAAAAAAGGTATTTAAGTATACCTTTCCCAAGAAACCAGAGGCCTTCCTCTTGGGCATTGTTGGCCAGAAAGTGTTAAAGAAGGATAGAACTTTCTTTATGTATGCAACTACAGCAGCAAGAATACTTATCGCAAAATATTGGAAGACACAAGATTTGCCCACACTGGAAGAGTGGCAGACGCAATTGATGGACTACATGGAACTGGCTGAAATGACTGGCAGAATCCGAGATTTGGGAGAAGAAACAACGGAAGAGGACTGGAAAAAATTTAAGGACTATTTACAAAAACAATATAAGTTGTATGAATGTTAAAAATTTACACGATTCGGAAACTATAGCTTCAGCAATTAGATTTGGGAAACAGGAAATTATATTTTAAGTAAGAAAAGGTCAAAATCTAAGGTATACTATGTTTAATTTAAGATATAAGTAACTGATGAAAAGTATGTTAAATTTAGAGATATAGTATTTGAAAAGTACAAAATAAGGTACGAAACAAGGTAATAATTTGCTGATATCTTTATTATAAAGAATGCAGGGTAAGGGAGATGCGAGGAAGTCCAGTTAGTTATATAAAAAATGTGTTGAATGGTTGGTTTTCTTTTCTTCTTTTTCTTTTTTTCTTTTTCTTGTTCTTTTACTTTTTTCTTCAGTGTATGTTTCTAACTTTGTATTTGAAAACTTAATAAAATATTTATTAAAAAAAAGAAGAGAAAATCCTTTCGCTTTTCTGGGGCGCAGGGAAGTCTCAGAGCCGGAGGTTGGGGAAGGGACCCCCTTTGCTCTGCCCTCTTCTCCCGTCTTAGATTTGCATGGGGGTCCCTGCCCGAGCTTGCCTGGCCACCGGGCCACACAAGGGCCGCGCTCTACGCGGCGCACCTTGCTAGCCGCACAGCTGTCCTCCGCGGCTGCGGAGCGGCCCTGCGCCGGTGCCCAGCCCCTCTGGGCGCCCGCTGCGCTGCCAATGACAAGCGGGCAACGTCACGGGCGGGGAAGGCGTCGCTTTCTTTCCCGATCCTGCATCCTCCCAGTCTTCCAGCCCTTTTTTGGGTTGGAAGCTCGTCTCGTTCGCCCTTCTCCTTTCTTCACCCTGCGTGCAATTTTCCTCCCTCGTCTCCCTCCCCATTTCTCCTTCCTTCCTTCCTTCCTGACTGACTGACTGACGGGCTTGGGCTCGGGCTCAGGCTCGGGCTCGGGCTCCGGGTCGGGCTCAGGCTCAGGCTCGGGCTCGGGCAGCCACAGCGTCGGCGGTGTTGGCGATCGGCGGCGCGGGGGGATGGCCCTCCCGGGGGAGCCGGCGCTGCTCAATGGGGTTGCCAAGGAGACAGGCCGGCCGCC
Organism: Podarcis bocagei; assembly: GCF_964188305.1. NCBI lineage: Eukaryota > Metazoa > Chordata > Lepidosauria > Squamata > Lacertidae > Podarcis > Podarcis bocagei. The sequence goes on along the minus strand of NC_138142.1, from coordinate 22,001,630 downwards.
CCCCTCCCCCGGCCCGGCGCCCCCCGCCGCGCCGGTGCCCGTTATCGAGCTGGTGCGCGCCGGGAGCCCTATAAAAGCCGCGGACGCGCCCACCGCCGCCCGAGATTATTGGGGGGGCTGAGCCCCCCCAAACGAATTTTTGAGGGGGCTCGGGCCCCCTCAGGCCCCATTGAGTCGGCGCCTATGCACACCCCCCCCCTTGGAAGTACTCAAATGGGCAATCCCAGCCATTCCAGAAGCGAGCAGACTCAGATCTCTGTACTGTGTGTAGTCAATAGTATTTGGCTAACCAATGTTGCTACCTAGGAGCAAATGGAGCCAGTTAAGAATGAGGGCAGTGGGCAAGAAGCCAGTTGAGAATGAGGGCAATGTGCATGAAGCCATTTAAGAATGAGGGCAATGTTCATAAAGCCAGTTGAGAAGGAGGTTAATGTAAATAAGCTGAACATTTTCATACTCATTTCTTTAAAAAAAAGAAGTCAGAAAGGGTTGCTTTTCTGTATTGAGAAAAAAACAACACAGTTTTGACAGTCGTACCAAAATCTTTGCATTATATCCTTGCCCATTGTAGGACTTCACCGCTATGTGTGGCTGGTCTACGAGCAGCCACAGCGACTGACCTGCGACGAGCCCATCCTGAACAAACTTACCGCTGCCAAGCGCGAGAAGTTCCGAGCCTCGTCCTTCCGCAAGAAGTACGGATTGGGTGCGCCTGTGGCAGGCATGTGCTACCAGGCCGAGTGGGACAGCCATGTGCCAAAGATCTATGAGCGGCTTGGCGTCAAATAGCCTGCCATGTGAATCCCATTGCAACTGAATAAAAAAAGAGAGAGGGTGGTATCCAACGTTAAGCCTGACTTGGAACACTCTCGCTGAAAACAGTGGGTGTGACTCTAGTCTATTGACTTCAGTGGGCCTACTCCTGAGTAGAATGCAACCCACTGAGCACAGGAAGATTTGTGGCAGTTTCCCCTTAACTTGGCAAGCCTTTTCAGGTGCTCTATTATAAAAGCAATCAAAATACCCTTGCACGTGGATTCCTTTCTCAAACAGGAATCTGCCCACAAGCTGCAGAGGAGCTGCTCACTGTGTCCTGCATGGCTGAAAGGCGTGGAGGGGTGAAAGTTGCTCCTGACTTCCCCATGCATTGAAAGAACACAGAACAGATTGAGGTTGAATCCTGACAAGACAGAATTACTGTCTTTGGGGGACAGGGGGTTGGCTGGTGTGGAGGACCCCTGGTCCTGAATGGGGCAACTGTGCCCCTGAAGGACCAGGTGTGCAGCCTGGGAGTAATTTTGGACCCACAGCTGTCCATGGAGGTGCAGGTCAATTCTGTGTCCAGGGCAGCTATCTACCAGCTCCATCTGGTACACAGACTGAGACCCTACCTGCCCGTGGACTGTCTCACCAGAGTGGTGCATGCTCTGGTTATCTCCCACTTGGACTACTGCAATGTGCTCTCCGTGGGGCTACCTTTGAAGGTGACCCGGAAACTGCAACTAATCCAGGATGCGGCAGCTAGACTGGTGACTGGGAGACCAAATAACACTGGTCCTGAAAGACCTACATTGGCTCCCAGGATGTTTCTGAGCACAATTCAAAGTTTTGGTGCTAAACAACCGTGGCTCAGTATACCTGAAGGAGTGTCTCCACCTCCATCGTCAGCCTGGACACTGAGGTCCAGCTCCGAGGGCCTTCTGGTGGTTCCCTCCCTGCGAGAAGTGAGGTTACAGGGAACCAGGCAGAGGGCCTTCTTTGTAGTGGCGCCCGCCCTGTGAAACGCCCTCCCATCAGATGTCAAGGAAATAAACAACTATCTGATGTTTAGAAGACACCTGAATGCAACCCTGATTAGGGAAGTTTTTAATATTTGATGTTTTAGCATGCTTTTAATATTCTGTTAGGAGCTGCCCAGAGTGGCTGGGGAGATCTGGCCAGACAGGGTGGGGTAAAACTAATACATTATTACTACTATTATTATTATTAGGTTGCAGGAGCAACATGGGGTAGCTCAGAGCACACAGTATGGGCAACTTTGGTCAGAAGAGGGTCGTAGAACCTCAGACCTGGAGGTTACACCTGACCCCCACAACACCCCCCAAGCCACACACATCATTGGTCTTGCTCTTACCCTCATTGTTTCTGCCTAGCTGGCATATGTCTTGCTTGCCTAGATGGGGAATAGAGAAGGGTGTTTGGGTGCTAGCCTACTGTATAAAAGTAAGATTTACTTTAATTGCTCCACCCATTTTGCCTTCGGACCTGCCTGCCCTAGGCATGCGGCCCCTGGGAAGTTGCTGGAAAAGGAATGTGGACCTCATGCTGCGAAAAGATTATCTACCTCTGGGACTGGGCAGGAAGGGGCAATATGAGCAGTCCCATGCACCAGCCTCCACTGATCTCTGGACTGTACCTGGTTCTAGGCAAGACTAGCAGCTCCTGGTGGCGATGGGGTGGGTGCCACCCGAAGGGAACTAAGGGAACTAAGAAGTTCCCCAAATATTGCTCAGACGCCAAGAAGAAGGCCAAGATGCAGAGAAATGGAGAATCGTGGCAGAACTGAAACCTTCAAAGTTGCTCCCGAGATCCCTTTGGGTGGATGGGTAGAAACAGAAATGAACGAGCAAAGAGATAAGGCAGTCAACAAAAGCAAAAGCAAAAAAAAGGGGGGGGTTAACAATATCCTAAGAATGTTGATGGGTCCAAGACAGACCCGCCCCCCTCCTCAGCAAATTCCCTTTGGAGCCCTTAAGAGTACAGGCAGGTGTAGTAAGAAGTCCCAGCTGGTTCCTTGACTGTGGTGTGAGTCCAGCTCCAGGCCAGCTTAGGAATTTCATAAAATCTTGAGTTAGAAGGGACCCCAAGAGTCATCTAGTCCAGCCCCCTGCAATGAAGGAATCACAGCTTAAGCATCCATGACAGGTGGCCATCCAACCTCTGTTTAAAAGCCTTCTGTGACCCAGGTGGTGCGCTCCACTGTCAAACAGCTCTCACCATCAGAGTGTTGTTCCTAACGTTTAGTCGGAATCTTCCTTCTTGTCCTTTGAATCCATTGGTTTGGGTCATCTGTTCCGGAGCAGCAGAAAACAAGCTTGCTCCATCTTCCAGGTATTTGAAGACGCCTCTCATATCACCTCTCAATTCTTCTCTTTTCCAAACTAAACATACCCCAGCTCCTTCAACCGTTTGTCATTAGGCTTGGTTTCCAGACCCTTGATCATCTTGATCACCCTCCTCTGCACAGGTTCCAGCTTGTGAATATCCTTCTTAAACCGTGGTGCCCAGAACTGGACACAGGACTCCAAGTGGGGTCTGACCAAGGCAGAATAGAGTGGTACTATTCTGGATGCTGGATGTCTGTTAAAGCAGCCTAGAATTGCATTAGCTTTTTTCTTTATTTCTGTTGCATCGCACTGTTAACTCATGTTAAGCTCGCGGTCCACCAAACCCAATGATCCCTTTTGCAATGATTGCTGCACATAGCAAGGAACTGATTCCTAATTCAGCTATCAGCCTGGGCCATCCTCTCATTCTTCAGGCGAGGAGCTTGTTTTTTCATTTTCTTTCATCGCATACATGTTCACCCATCTATCAAATCACCCTTTGCCAAAATAATCCACAATAGAAATACTTTCTGAAATCAAATCCATGTGGGGCTTGGGATAGGTGTTCTCCTGGTGACATAACAGGAACCATCCAATGAGCACTGTCCACAACCGGTTTTGGCTGCGGAATGGAAGGATGGCTCCCTGGGAAAGGCCGTATTGGAACAATGTGTGCTACATTCCTCTTCGCCTTAAAGGTTTCAGGTGTGTTTCTGAGCACCAGTAAAAGCATCTTGTGCAATATACGATAGAAGCCCCTTTACACAATATTTCCTCTGCTCCTCTCCTGCTCTTGCCTCCTCCCACAACATCTGAGTTGTCTTTGAGTTGTCGGGAGGCATCCAGCCCAAAAGCAGAGGATCTGATTGGCCGGTGTCTGCTGCTAACAGGCTCTCCTGTTGCTGGATGTAAAACAAGAGCTGGAAAGCCACACTCGAGTCTCTTCCATGGCTGACCAGAGATGGGGTGGGTAGGGGGTAGCGCAGGGCAAAGAGTTGCTTCCCCTGCTACAATGAGACAGCAAAGCTTCGTGAGCAACACTTTTATTTACAAATATAATTAAAAGCTCTGACAGTTATATCATGCTCTTCCCTTTGAGAACCTGAAAAAGGTTTTCTCTCTCTTTTTTTTTTGCTTTTTTCCGTTTAGTATTTTTTTTAAAAGTGCATGCAAAAGAAGTAAAGCCTTTTTTTAACCTTTTTTATTGTAAGAAAATACACAGTTTGAAAGTGTGAATAATGCAATATTTATGACCAAGATTATCAGGGGACAGGGAGAGGGGAGGGAGGGGGGGAACCAAAGGTGGGAGTTGTGGGTGGGTCGCAGGGAGGGGTGTGGAGGAGGAGGAAAGATTTAAGGTGATGTGAGAATGAGAGACAGTGTTAAACTCCAACGATTGACTTGGAAAAGAGGAAGGGTGGAGGGTTTTTGGAGGGGTGGGTGGGGGTGTCGGCGTGGCCTGGAGTGTGGGTGGGTTGGTGGGGGGGGTCGGAGGGGGGGAACAAGTCATCAGGTAGTAAAAAAACTTCTGATCAGAGAAACAGTTAAAATACAATATGAAAATAAGTAAATTTCTCCTTAAATTTCCTTCTATACACAAAATACACAATTTGACAAGGCCCAATTTGTGCTCCTGGGATTCTCTGGGCTCCTTAAGTTTTTTTTTTTTTTTTAAGTGTATTCACATCCTCTGCTACAGCAGAAAATGATTATGATACAATCAAGAATGTGCCAAAGACCAACGGCCAAAAAAACCCACCTGGCCTGGCCTGACCCTTTTTCAAAAAAATCACGCTCTCCCTCTTTCCCCAACCCCCCTCCCCTTCCCCCCCGCCCCCAAAGTAATAATATGTCCACCACTGATATGTACAGCACAATTTCAGAATTCATATTTTCTGTAAAATGTATCAAATTTCTCAATCTCTTAATAAAATTTTTTTTATTATTATTTTTTTTCATTTAGTTATTCCTGATGAATAAATACCAAAAAAAGAAATAATAATAATTAATAATAAAATTAAAAACTCAAAACGTTATGCAGCAGCTGATTAAGGTAAGGCTGCGATACCCATCTCTCTCCCCCTGGGAATCTGACTCCTTTTAATTTTCCTTCCTTGGTTTTTTTGTTTTTTTTTTTTTGCTTGAATTTTCATTGGTAAGGTGGCAAAAAAATATGAGTGATTGCTGAAAAGCAAACATACATCCACTTTTTTGTTTTGATTCGTTAGAATTGTCTCCAAAGTTTTCATTGAAACGTGTTTTTTTTTAATAATAATAAAAAAAATCATTGCACAGAGACATCAATACTGTGAGACACTATGAGATTCAAGAGAGACTGCGGAGCAATGGTCCTGCTCTGAAACGTGACACTTGGCGGGAAGGGGGGGCCCCTGATGGAGTAAGAATATACAGGCACTAAGTCCGACATGATGTCAGTAAGAGAGACAGAAAGAGAGAGAGCACACCCGTTAACATGGGGGGGGAATGTTGGGATTTGAGATATTTTTTGTTTGCATTTTTGTTTTTTTTTAATGGCAAAAGAAATTTAATCTCATCTGTAGTCCTCCTTAGGAAATTCTAACGTGACCAAATTTCCAAAGCCCATCCGTAGGCTCTCCATGTCAAAAGTTTCAATCTCTCGCTCTTGCCTTTCCAACAGAAACTTTATCCTCTCGCTGCGTTCCTTCTGCAGGGCCGCCAGCTCCTCTTCAATCTGAAACAGCATAAAAGGGGGGTTCTTTTAAAGCAAACTCCTCAGAATCCCAAACGTTTGAGGAACAGATCTGGACAAGAGGATTTCCTACCCCTCCATTTCTCCTGGAAAGTGGGTGTGTGTGTGCTTACTGGGTGTGCTTGCAGCAGAAACAAGTCAGTCGAAAAGGGATGCTGAGTCCTTTCCTTAGTGATTTCTCCTTTCCCAATTCCTCCTCTGGTAGTTTGTTTTTTAACAAACCTCTCCCGCCTCCCCGGGACTCTGAAACTGCAATATAGCTGTGGGAGAGGAGAACCATTTGTGGAGGGGATCAAAGAATCTTACAGTAGGAAGGGACCCTGAGAATCAACTGGTTCAACCTTCTGCAATGCAGGAATGAATATGCAGCTGTCCCCTATGACGATCGAACCTGCGACCTTGGCATTATCAGCACCGCGCTCGAACCAACTGAACTATCTTTGTTCTTAATGCAGGAATCTTTTGCCCAACATGGGGCTCAGACCCACAACCCTGAGATTAAGAGTCTCAAGCTCTACCGACTGAGCTACCCAGTTAATATGTGTCTCTGTGTTTGCTTTCAGTAACTTTCCCATCCAATAACACTTCTAGGCTCACCTGGTGAGCAGAGAGTTTGGTACTGCTTCACCAGTGCATTCCCTGCAGGGTCCCTGTTGGCAAAGCAGATGACTGTAGCCTGGACACCTGAACCCTCCCACTCACCAGCCGATGAGCGGGTTCAATCCTGCTGCATGCAGCTTTGCCCCACCCCGCAGATCAACTTCACAGTAGGTGGGTGGGACTGCCAGATACCTGGTGTCATGATGTCAGCTGGCTGTGACAGGTGGGTGACCCCGCCCACCAGTCAAAGCTGGCTTGTGCAGGTGATGAAAGATCTGGCCTGCCAGGCAAAAAAGCCACTGCATTTGGGGAAACCTCTGGTGGCAGTCTTAAAACAGTGGAGCAGGTGGACTTTCCATTAGAACACACCTCCGGCAACGACACAGACCAATGCGTCTAGCAGTCAGGAAATCTGATTCCCTGGTGCACTCCAGCAAATGACAAATAAGCACCAGCAGTGCTATTCCTTTTCTGTCGCTGGTATTCAGTTAACCTCATGGGGCGTCTGATCAGGAATCTATCCGTCTATTCCTACTAGAGTTGGTTCAGACATTAACTATTTACTCACAGCATTCATAAATGATTTAAAGGGTGGATCCATTCCTAAACCCAAAGATGCCAACTATCTAGTCGGTTTGGAATATTCCTCCCGCCCACAAAAGCAACGAGATGGGAAATTCCTTCCTTGTCTCAGTTATTAAAATGCCCATTATGCAGTGCTTATTATTACCACTGGTCTGGAGGCCAGAGAGAAAACAATTTACAGTTTCTGATTTATCTGAGTGGGCAGAAGACAGCTTGGCAAAGCAATGCTGTTGTGAAGATGCCTGCTGAGGGGCCTGTCTGCCTGTCCCCTCTGTATTCAATCTGCTAGTTTGCAGATACTATGAAAGCATGGGCGGTCTGGAGGGTGGCAACACAAGAAGGGGCCTTTTCCGTGGTGGCTCCCTGCTTGTGGAATGCTCTCCCCAGAGATGCTTGCCTGGTGCCACTGCTACATATCTTTAGGTGCCGGGCAAACATGTTCCTTTTAAATCAGGTCTTCAGCTGTTAAACACTGGTGGCTTTTGTGCATGGGTGGGATGCTTTAATGCAGGTTTTTTTTAAAATAAAAAATAAAGAAATAGAATTGGATTTTAGACTTTTTTAATGCTGGTTTTAATCTATGTATGTGTACAGTGTAAGTCGCTTTGAGTTGCCGTGGCAAAAAAAAGGTGACTAATAAATTTAAAAAATACCACTGGGAGTAATTGCTAAGGCTCCCGTATTCTCTTCACAAGGAACTGATCCTGCTAGGATCCTGGTACTTAGGGAAACGTAATGCATTGCCGCTACCAGGTTAACTGCAGAGTGCGGGATACACCTGGACAGTATGCACAATTCCACATCCCCACCAGTTCTTCCTTTCCTGGCTTTTTTGGCAACGGCCCAACCCCTGCCTTACCTTTTGCTCAAGATGTGCCCTGCGTAACGACACCCTCTGCTCCAGCTTCTGGAGTTCCCGCTCATGCTGTGCTTCCGTCTGCATCTTGATTTTGCTCTGATAGGCATTCAGCAGCTCCATCTCTTGCTGAAGCTGCAACCGCAGGGCCTGGCATTCCGCTTCCTGAGCCTCATCTAGCCGCAGCTGGGAGTGTAAAAAAAACAAAAACCAACAAAATCATTTACAAAGTTAGGGGCGCTTGCTGGTCAAATCTGCTCTAGGGTTGGGCACAACAGCAGCAGCAGCAACAACAACAACAGTTGTTTAGGCAGGCCGTGAAGACGCATGCCCCAAAAGGGGAGAAAATGCAAAAAGGTTCTGGTTGAAATGGCCAGCATAGAAGCCTTAACTGTGTACTGTAATCTGGGGAAGTAAAGTTAAGGTTGGGTCCACTTCCTTGAGACTCCAAAGCTCCCTTTGGCCCACAAACCCGTTCTGCCCCTCTGGATGAGGTCTGTACCCAGCATGACTTTCTCTTACCATCTCCTTTCCCCCCCTTTCCCCCTAAGTCCCTTTCTCTTCCGCTGTATATAGACCACAGATGGGGAGCCTGTAGCCCTCCATAAGCTGCTGGACTGCACCTCCCATCAACTCTTCACTTTTGCCATGCTTTCAGGGGCTGATGGTTGGTGGAGCCCAACAGCATCAGGGGAGCTGCCATAGGCTCCCTACCACTGGCAGACTCAGTCCTGCCTCATCCAATCATTGTGGCTCCAGTCCCAACACGCAGAATCCTTTGCTGCTCAGCACTCCTGTTTCTTTCATACACACACACACTTTGCTTTTCATTCCTTTCACCTTGCATGGAGTTTCAAACATGCCCACTACACCTGGGCTTTCACCGCTCCCAATCTCCTTTCCCTGCCTTTCTGCCAGGCTTCTGCCGCCTTCTCACAGCTCTCCTTTGGCCATCCTGCCCACACAGCTTCTCCTGCATCTAGAGCCACTGCAAGTGCATCACACACCTTGCCTAGTGGCAGTCCTTACAGCAGCCATGAAAGCAAGTCGGTCTTTTTTTTATCTCCCATACTGCAGATGGGGAAGGAATGAGGCTGAGAGAGTATGACTTGCCTGAGGTCACCTGGTGAGGTCATGGCAAGAGCTAAGATTCACACTGGGAACCTCCTGGTTGGCAGCTCAGTATCTCAGCCATTATGCTACTACACCAGCTCACAGCCTGTCATCAACATTTCTTGGCACCTGCTTTATTCTCCCAGAACTTAGAAGTGTTTCTGAACACTCCAAGGTATGACATCAGTTCAACCAAAAGGTGTTTTCCTTATCACCCCCACCACCAAATCCATTCACGCTTGTTTCAGAGAATCACAGAATTGGGACGGACCTCAGGGGTCATCTAATCCAACCCCCTGTGATACAGGAATCTTTCACCCAATGTGGGGCTCAAACCCACGACCCTGAGGTTAAGAGTCCCATGCTCGACCCACCGAGCTATCCCTCAGGGCTTGTTATCCTGAAGGTATCTGGATATTACAGCTGTGTGCAACTGGGGCTTTAAACTTCACACGTGCACATACCAATGTATGCAATCTGAAAAGATTATTTGATCATCGGTGTGTAAACCTGCTACAAACAAGCTTGACGAGGACTGCACATGCTGTTTAGTTGTTGTTTTTGTTTTAAATTAATTTGAAAATAAAACCAGGAAAAGGAAAGGAGAAAAGAGGGGAAAGAGAAAGGAGGGGAAATGAAATAAAACTAAGGAAAAGGAAAGAATAAAAAGGTAAAGGGACCCCTGACCATTAGGTCCAGTCGTGGACGACTCTGGGGTTGCAGCGCTCATCTCGTTTTACTGGCCAAGGGAGCTGGCGTACAGCTTCCGGGTCATGTGGCCAGCATGACTAAGCCGCTTCTGGCGAACCAGAGCAGTGCACGGAAACGCCATTTACCTTCCCGCCGGAGCGGTACCTATTTATCTACTTGCACTTTGACGTGCTTTTGAACTGCTAGGTTGGCAGGAGCAGGGACCGAGCAACGGGAGCTCACCCCGTCGCGGGGATTCGAACCGCCGACCTTCTGATCGGCAAGTCCTAGGCTCTGTGGTTTAACCCACAGCGCCACCCGCATCCCAAGGAAAGAATAAAAATATGCAAATATTACTAAAAACAACAGCAAACCGCCATCAGTTCTCACCACAGGTAAGGTGACCACCAGTGCTTGTTAATATTTTGAAGAGCAAAAAAGAGGACACTATGTTGATTCTCATTTTATATGTAGGCTATAGAAACTGTGACATATTACTGAGGGGGGCAGGAGAAGAGGAAAGCAAGCATCCAGTTATGACTATGTCTCATCCAGAAAGTATAGCCAGAGACATTTTGGCAAATTTTCAAAAAATCCACCCAGACAGAAACTTTACCCTGAAAAAGAGGACGTGTCCTGGAAAAAGAGGACACATGGCCACCCAAGTTAATATGGAACCATTTGTGGGGTCTGTGTGTGTGGAGCCCAGAGCTGCCCTCACCGCTTGCGATGCCATCATCTCATTGATGCTCTGCTCGTACTGCTCAGCCAGGATGGCAAGCTTCCTTGTCTGCTCGTCCTTCAGGCCTTTCAGAATAGTTTTGTGCTCACTCTTTGGAGTCACTTCCAGCTGGTGGTTCTTGAGTGCTTTATACTGCTTGGTTTGCACTTTGCAAGTGTCCTGGAACTGCTTCTTGATCTGCATTTCCATGGCCTGCAATGGAAGGCAACAACTCTGGGTGAGGTTACACGTGGCTATTTAAACATCGACGTTATCTGCATATCCCTATACGTTATTTAAGAACGGTACGATATTCATGCAGAAGTTTTACACTAAAGAAAATGTAACATCCCTATAATGGGCAAATTGTGTTCAAGAGAACCACGCCTCTCTTGCAAGCTGCTTTCTCCACGAAACTATTGCCTGTCTCGAACCCATATCTCATAATTTCAGCTATTTGCTATTTTTTGTGTGAGATAATTATCTGCTTTTTCCCTTTCACGTGGAGAAGAGCAGTTACCAGATCCCATGGAAGGCAGGGGTGCCAACTTAATAAAATATCCGGGGGGCAGGTAAGCACATAATTGATAACATGATATGCCACATGCACTCTATTTGAATGACAATGCCCATTAACTAGGGGGGGGGCTGACCCCTTCAAATATTTTTTGGGGGGCTAAGGGACCTCGCTCCCTAGGAGTTGGCTCCTATGATGGAAGGTAACTGTAAGTGAACAACTCCTGAGCTATTGACACCAGTAAGTCCTCCTCTGCTGAATGAATATGTGAACAGGCGCCAAAATGGTGGCATGGATGTGCTAACAGCACCAAACACCAGGGATGGGGGAACATACGGCACTTCAAAGGTGGCTGGACTCCCATTTCCCTACCTGCATGACCAATAGTCAGGGATTATAGGAACCACAGTCCAATGACATCTAGGAGACCAGATTCTCCATCCCTGCCACACACACATGGAATTAGCAGGGTGGCTAAGGTCAAGCAGTTGACTTTGCACCGCTTATCCCTATATCCCAGCTAGACCGCAGCCTTCGCCTAGTTACTAACCTTCAGGTTTTTGGGCTGCTGCCGCAGTTCCATGACATGCTTCCTGTGCAGCTCCCGCTCCCGCCGCTTGTTGTACTCCAGCTGGTTCTCAAGCTCCGTCTGGTGCTGCAGCCGGATCAAGTCCATACGTAGCTTCTGCAACGTGTGCAGCTGCCTGTATTCTAGCTCGCGCGTCGACTCGTCGTGCCGGATTAGCATGGCGTGCTCCATCTCTTTCTGCGTTCTCTTCTTGTTCAGTTCCTGCGTGGCATAAGGGGAAGGGGTCAGGTGCGATCCCAAGCGAGGCAGCAAACCCCAATTTCTCATGCATAGTAAAAAAAAAAAAATGGCAATGTTTTTGACCGACAGCGTACCCTAGTGTCCACAGCAGGGCTCTCGGGAGACTTGCAAAATGTTTTGTTGGACTGAACTAAGGTCCATGTAGACCTGCATTTCCGATATTAGTCAGACAGAAACTTTGGGGAACTCACAAGTAAGGTATGTGATTGCTGGCTTTCCCTTCCTCTTTGCCCCCAGCAGCTTGCATTGAGAAGTTCCTTGTGCTAAGAGCCACTGACAGACCTTCTCCATGAGCATACCTACTCCTTCTTGAAAGAGATCTAAGCCAGTGTGTGAACTTGCTGTGTTTATTGCACATTGTGTGAAGAAATGCGCTCGTTGCCTCTGCTGCACCTACTTCCTACCTGCTTTGTTGGGGGCTTGCAAGAGAGTCCCAAAGCAAACCTGCTCCTCTCCACGATGCCCGTGCATCTTTTCTGCTGTGGACTTCTGCAAACTGGCCAGTAGGTGGCAACCGGGAGTAACATGAGCTCTGTTTTAGAGCCAGGATACCTGTAACTTGTCACTTTGGACACTTTTCACTGAAGAAAATTCAGCCTGGCTTCCTTTTTTCTTTTTCAACTGTACAACTGTGGTTGGTGTTGCATATGGAGAATAAGCATTTTAAGAGGGACTCCCATCAATGTTGCTGTTTAATTAGAAAGGTGGAGAAACCATTTAAGGGACCTGCGAGCCATTATTAATGTTCAATGGCATTTTTATTTTTATTTTTACAAAAGTTTGCCATTCTACTTTGGGCGCCATTCCAGAACCTTTGTTCCTGTGTGTGTTTTGATACATAAAAGAGCATTCTCCACCCTTGTATCCCTAACCTTTAGTCCACCAGTCATCACTCTCTTAAGCCAGAACCCCAGGCCACACCCAGCCACATCTTTCGCCTGCTTCTCAGTTCCTTGGGAGATTCTGCCCTCTGAGTAACAGAGAAGAGCCGCTGACAAAAGTTTCAATGGACATGCACTCAACACACCTGCATATCCACCACACACCCTTGTTTTCATTCCATCATTCCCCGCCCAAATCCATTATGCAAAGTAAGCTCCCTCCCTCCCCTTCCAATGATTCAAGTTCAAACAAAAATGCTGAGAGCGGGTGTTTGCACCCTACTTCTTTAGTTTATTTCCTTTCAATGAATCCTAATTGCTAGGTGTGCCATAGTGACGCAGCCACATCGGTTACCCAGAATGGCCCCTCTTCGCCCAAAGGTTCTGACAACTGACAGCTCTAGTAGTTCTGTTCCTGGGATCAGTTTTACAATCCTGTGAAGATATTCCTCATATAAGGAGCACAAATCCAGCCGGCTGCTCCCAATCTTATAAGCAGCTAGTGCCAAAGCAGAGCTCCAAGCGGTTATTCTGCTGTTGAACCAAAGATGGAGAGATGGGGTGGGGAAATCATGGTGTGGTCCCAGATCACTGCCACAGATCTCATTCGGAATGTGCTGAGCCACAAGATACTGTAGTATTTAGCGAGCTTTGGCCCTTCAAATTCAGATCATAGAATTGCAGATGGGCCTCAAGAAGTCATCTTGCCCAAATCTTTGCAATGCAGGAATCACAGCTAAAGATTCCCTGACAGATGGCCATCCAACCTGTTCAAAAATTCCGATGAAGGAAAATCCACCACCTTCCAAGGTAGTCTGTTGCACTGCCAAACAAGCTCACATTGTTAGAAAGTTCTTCCTATGCAATATGCTAGGAGCTGAATGTAGGCTTTGTGTGTGGTATCTTAAAAAGTAAAAATTGTGCAACCAGTAAAGCTGGAAAAAATATGGAAACTGGGGACAAAACATCATTTTGCATGGTACAGTTTGCATTTTTTAATTCTGATTTTGCTAGTCATCATGTTGAGTAGCAAATAGCTTCCCTTCCCCCAGATATAGGCTTTCTGTCTCCTGAGGTGTCACCATGTGCTTCCAAGCACATTTCTGCAGAAATTTGCTGTTTCTTTATAAGTGCAAGGTTAGACACTTACAGAAAGGTTAATTCCGCATCTACATTTTACTGTATGTCTTTTCTACTGTGGAACTGGTACTGCGGTGTACATACAACCTGACTCCTACCGTTTCATCATTTGATAGTGAAACACGAGTAAGCTTGTTTCAAATTAGAACAGCTTCATGGTGTCAGAACATTTACAAGATGAAGCCAACAGCTTCCATTTCTCTAGAATTCAAAAAGACACTTTCATGCTTTGGGTTAATAAATTAGTGCATCTTAATTATTGCACAACACCACCTAAACTCCCAGAATTTTGTAAGCCAGTACATGCTGTTAATATTGTGAAGTTGAGTTCTCCAGACATACAGCACTAAACCAGCTAAACAGTTAAGAAGTGGAAAGTTAAGTTGTGATGCTAGGTGCAAATTCAGAATACACAAATAATACTCAAAAAGATGCATGCTTAAAATGATAACTCAGTACAGATTAGTGACTTTTTTTTTACCAGAGATTAAAGTGATTTCCATGTTTTGATACAAATCTGGTAATGTTGTATTCTAGATTTAGTCTTAATATGGGTGAAATATTTGCCCTTTATGCCCTTGTACATAGTCAGAGCAGGATCTTTCCACGCCTATACATTCTGTTCCTCTTCCCTAAGTGCTCAAAGCATTTTGACTATGTCATCTCAAATGATCCATGCAACAACCCTGTAAGGTAGGACAAAATTATTTTCTTAATGGTACTAAAAGACTTGAGAGGGACTGACATGCTAAAGTCCAACTAGCAAGTTCAAGGCTGACTAGGGTAGGGTTGCCATATTTCAAAAAGTGAAAATCAGGACACAAAAGTTGTTGAGCTGTTTTTGGCCAAACTTGTTGAGCTTTCCTAGACATTTCAGCAATTTCTGCTCGGACACTGCTTAAGGGGGCTGAATACCAGCTATGTCTGGAAAATTTCGGGCGTACGGCAACCTTAGATTAGGGTGGCCACTTACACACTGCCAAAAAATGATGAGTAAAAAGGATTTATGCTTGCATAAGATTTGCATAAATGGATAGATGCAAATTTACAAATAATCACTATGGTTTACATAGAAATAAATTACACCCTAACATTGTAGGAAAGAATGTGACTTGCGTGTCTGCCCAGTCTGCTCTCCAGTTCCTAACTGTGGATGGGCAACTTCAAGACCTCTCCTGCTCTGTCTCTTTATGGTTATTTATCTTTAAGTCAGACCTGGACCAGACGGCCAATGTAATGTAGTCATTCAGAGTGTTGGAATAGAAACTGGGAGACCAGGGTTCGAATCTCCACTTGGTCATGAACCTCACAGGGTGACCTTGGGCCAATCCCTGCCTCTTAGCCTAACCTACCTCACAGGGTTGTTGTTGTTGTTGTTGTTGTTAATTCAATTTATATACCGCCCTATATCAAAAGTTCTCAGGGTGGTGTACAACATTAGAAACACATTACAAAACATCAATGATAAAAACATAGTAAAAAGCATACCGACAGACAACCCAATAGTAAAACAATCATAATAATCGCAGTGGGGTTCAGATGATGAGGGAGAGAACCATACAGGCCACCTTTAGCTTCTTGGAGGCAAAGGTGGGATACAAATGCAACAAACAAATAAATGGCTGTCTTCTGTAATGCAGGACACACAGCCACCCTAAGGCTGTCCTGAGAACTTGGGCCAGGGGATTCCAACACCTCCTGGCTCACCCTCTTGTTACAAAAACCCTTCACTAGGTATAGCACACATTTCTACTGAGAAGTAAGCCCAGCTGTATTCATTAAGGGCTTTCTCAAAGGTGCATGTATGTATTGGATTGGTTAGGCTTAGTCCACTCATACAGCAGAATAAGGTGGCAGAAAGGATCACACAACTTCAAAATGCAGATCTAAGAGTGAATGTGTCACATATTGTTAATGCTTCCATGTGTTAAAATAAGAAAAGCAGCAAAACTTCCCTGCAAGTGATTTTTTTTTTTTTGGCACAATAGCATACAGACTACAGAGCAACCTCTGATGTCCTAAGTTTCTGCTTATTTGCAGGATTAAAAACACACACCACAATGGCAGAACTGTTGAGATAGGATCTTCTATCTGTTCTGATATGCTCTACCACCTCATTCTGTTGAATGTATAGGTCAGGCTTTAGCCCTCTCCTAGGCAGACTCTGCAATGACAAGTGGCCATCACAAGAGAGCTGGGGTAGGATGGATGAGTGAAGCAAGTTGGGAGCACCTAGTACATCTCACACTTGCAAGCATATTGTCACTAACACCTGCAGTTGTGAGCTTCTGCCGCCCTGCAATGTGAAGAGAGCAAAAAAGGGAAACAGTGAATGAATACAGAGGCCCTGTCACCAATTAATAACTTACCACAGTGTGCATGTAACCACTTATAGTGAACAAGCTGTTTGTACGGACCTCCCAAATGGTAAAGAGTATTAACATATGGTATCGAGGACAAGGTGATTGCGAGCATAGAGGCAGAGTGGAAGGAAGGATGCAAATGACAGTAACTTCTGCCATGAACTGAGATGCAAAGATGCAGCATCAAACTATCTGTATCATAGCAGAAGGGCCACCATTCTTACATAAAACACCTAAGTGTGTCTCTTGCCAGGAGCTGAGCGGGTTCCAGATTAACTGAAATTGTTGTATGTTGGACAGTGATGCCAAACAGAGTTAGATCAGTGGTCCAGCTACAGCAGTATTGTCTACTCTGACTGGCAGCGATTCTCTGTCTACTCTGACTGGCACGGTTTCCGGGAGAGGTCCTTCCCAGCACCATCTGGAGATGGTAAGGATTGAACTTGGGACCTTATGCAGGCAAAGCATGTGCTCTCCTGCTAACCGAAAGTTTTCCTCTCTGCAACACAGACACACAGAGCTGTTCCTCTTCTGGAAGCCACTTGTGCCGATTCTGGTGTAGCCCCAGCTTTGCTCCTACAGGAGGCAATGAAGGCCACCAACTTGGATGCCTTTAAAAGAGGACCAGGCAAATTCATGGAGAAGAAGGCTATCAATGGTGACTAGCTATGATGGTTATGCTCTGCCTTCATGGCTGGAGGCAGCAATGCTTCTGAAAACCAGTTGCCAGAAAGCCTCAGGAGCGGAGAGCATTCTTGTATTCTAGTTCTGCTTACTGGTTTCCCATCTGGTTGGCTACTGTAAGAACAGGATGCTGGCCCAGTGGGCTACTGGCCCGATCCAACAGGAAATTCTGGTGCTGTACCCCTTGATCTTGAGCTATGTTGCTCAGTGGATATAATTGATATGGAAAAGTAAAATTAATTTAAACACTTCTGGACTCTGCGTTCATCATCTGAGGTCCTTTTTTGTGCATGTCCTCCATGTGAGATCCAGAGGGTGGGAACACAAGAACAGCCCTTCTCTGTAGTGCCTGTTTGTGGAATGCTCTCCCCACAGAGGTTCGCCTGGTGCCTTCATTATATATCTTTAGGGATGCGGGTGGCACTGTGGTCTAAACCACTGAGCCTCTTGGACTTGCTGATCAGAAGGTCGGAGGTTCGAATCCCCGCAACGGGGCGAGTTCCTGTTGCTCTGTCCCAGCTCCTGCCAACCTAGCAGTTCGAAAGCATCCCAGTGCAAGTAGATAAATAGGTACTGCTGCGGCAGGAAGGTAAACGGTGTTTCTGTTTCCATCACAGTGTTCAGTTGCGCCAGAAGCGGTTTAGTCATACTGCCCACATGACCCGGAAAGCTGTCTGTGGGCAAACGCCGGCTCCCTCGGCCTGAAAAGTGAGATAAGCACCACACCCCATAGTCGCATTTCACTAGACTTAACCGTCCAGGGATCCTTTACCTTTACCTATATTTTTAGGTGCCAGGCGAAAACGTTCCGCTTCAGCCAGGTCTTTGGTCGATTAATATCCTACAGCCTTTTAAATGTGGGAAGGGTGGGGGAGGTT
The DNA here is from genome assembly GCF_964188305.1 of Podarcis bocagei. Taxonomy (NCBI): domain Eukaryota; kingdom Metazoa; phylum Chordata; class Lepidosauria; order Squamata; family Lacertidae; genus Podarcis; species Podarcis bocagei. Next base: position 21,983,935 of record NC_138142.1, on the reverse strand, counting down.
ATTGTTTTGCTGTTTTGTTTTACTTATGTTTTTGTCCTGTATTTTATTCTCTGACCTGCCCTGAGATCTCATGCTGAAGGGCGGTATATAAACGTAATAAACCATAATAAAACAATAATAAAATTCTGACCCAGATACTCCATCCTCGTTGCATGAGTATGGGAAGATTCAGCTCTTGTCAGGACAATACAGGCAGCAGGCTTCCCAGGTTGGTTACATGAACAGCATGGCATATTGACCAGTTGCAAGTAGTTGTCTGTATTCACCTTATATTTTCCCTGGGTATATTGGGGCAGGGTGGGAAAGGGGGGTGGCGAAGAGGGGAGGAAAGCAAGAGGTGGTACCTCCCGAATGTTCTGCTGCTCCAACTCGTGCCTCCTGATCATGGTTTTTCGCTTGAAGAAACGGCAGTTTTTGTCATAGTAGAGTCTCTGCTGGCTGAGAAGATGTGCCTCCTCTTCAGCCTGTGTGTGCTGCAGGTTCTCTTTGTGTTTGGAAATCCTCTCTTGCTTCTCCTTCTTCGGTGTGCTGTGATCCTCGTTCATCTCCTGGACGTGCACAGAGGAAAGGCCAAGAAACAAAGTCATTTGTTGGTTTCATGATGGGGAGGGGTAAAAAAACAAAAAAATGTGATGCCTCCCCCCCCCCCTTACTACCATCTGTACGAGCTTAACAGCAAGCAGAGGGTCCTCCTTTGAATCCCCTTCCAAAAGGGTTTTTAAGCCCATTACCCCTCAAGATGCCCCTGCTGGGAGCTAAGCAGTTTATACAAAACATACAGGAGCTCCAAAGACGAGGGGGGAGGGAGGGAGAGGGGGAGAGAATGACTAAAAGCTCACAAACCAGGCTGGAATCAAGAGTCCAGAATCCGAAATTAGTAATCTTTGACATGAAATGGGGCTCTCCTTTACTGAACTGCAATTCCCAGAGGGAAGCCATGACAGTTAAAGTGGTATAAAACTGATAGATGTTGGAAGCGAGGAGTGCAAAGTAAAGAAAAACAGGTCAGGCCTCCTCTGGTGGGGAAAAAAAGCACTCGCTGAACGTTTGGTTCTAATTTGGTTATAATCTTAGGCCACTTGGAAAGTTGTGAAGAGACACAAACGGTATCACATTGAAAACTGGGGTTTATGTAGGGTTATTATAACGCGGCAACTTTTCCATCACAGAAAACGGTTGCACAAACTAGACTTCAACCAGGCTTGGGCGCCAGAGAAACAACAAGTGGCTTAATCGGCCAATATCATAGCCAAGGATTTCTGCACTGGAGCTCTACATGCCTATTCAAGAGACTTAAGTGAGAAAGAGACATGTGCCGAAAGATGAACTCTGCATGTGGAAGCATGTGACTGGGAGGTGACGCACGCAGGGGTTCTAAGCCCTTTTCCCTCCACTGCCACATGCCCACAAGGTTGGGTGATTGGCTGCTGAAGTATGCCAAAGCCTCTGCGTTTCTCTCTTTAACAACTCTATCGTTTTTCTTTAAAATCCCAAAAAGGACACGAGAAATGTCTACGTCTTGCCCCAGAAAATTCCTGCCTCATCTCCAGTTTTTCCTTGGCCAGTACGCAGACAAGACGCAGACACCGCTGAGCTTGCAACTAAACAAAACTATGCCCCAACACCTCGTGGAATGAGGCACCTCAACCGGAAAAGGAGGAAATCTCCTTGGTTTTGCAGAAGAAGCTGAGTCCTTCACCTGAAGCTACAAAACCAGCATTTCATTCACGACTATGGCCAACTCTAATCTTGTAGCATTCAGGCTGCCTCTATCAGAAATAGGATGCATGGGACCCCCAGAAGAATTTGATGTAGTGTATTTGATAGACATTATTTTAGAAACCTTTAGGGCATCCCCATAAGTTACTGCAATGTCCATGTTGCAGAAGAGCTCTTGAGTCTGAGAGGCAAAGTGATTTGCCAATAGCAACTCAGTGAATTAAGGGCAGAGGTGAACTTTGAACTTTGTCTCAAAAGGTTGAATTGGGAGTGGTGCAGGAGACATGGCAAATGTCACTTCGCTATGTATCACAACTTTCAAAGCTGTTTATTTCTGGGGCCCATGGGTCATAGCCAGGGGTCTGGCTCATATGTGTGCATTTCATGTGTTATATCTCAGTTATAATCTATTTTAGGAGTTGTGAATACAGGATTCAGGCATGATAGCTGCTACGCATTTAATAATATGGAGAACAGGAGCTGTTTCTCTCTCTGTGTGTGTGCTTAAGATCAGTATTAAGTGGGACGTGGAATTAAAAAGTCCATCACTGCTAAGGGTTCCCTGTGACTCTTAATGAAAACTTTCTCTCATGCCTTTTATTTCCTCAGCTACAGAACAGTAACAGCATCTGGAGGCTGGATGACTGAAGTAGTTTTGAGCCTGCACAATATATGCATTTTATGACAAGTGCCTAAAATAGACTTGTGCAGGGGAACCACAAAGGGGGAAAAAGCAGTGCAGCTTAGGAAGTTAATGCAATTATCCTAAAAGCTCTTTAGCTGCAGGTATTTAGTGAAGCAGGGTTGGTTTTTTTTAAAAAGGAAGTTTAAAAAAGAAGTTTGCAGTGATTTCAGAGCACAGAGTCCCAATTCTATCTGAAAGAGAGCATTTTGTATGGTACACTTGTTTCTAAATACCATTTAACATATTCACATGTAGCATTTTTAGGTGGGCACTAAAACTTAGGTGTGTGCAGAATAATAATAATAATAATAATAATAATAATAATATAAATTAATATTAATTTTCTTTTAATTAATAATAATTAATATTAATTTTCTTTTAATTAATAATAATTAATTAATATTAATTTTCTTTTAATTAATAATAATTAATTAATATTAATTTTCTTTTAATTAATAATAATTACTTAATATTAATTTTCTAGCCCGCACATCTGCCTAGGTTTCCCCAGCCACTCTGGGCAGCTCCCAGCAGAATATTAAACAGAATAAAACTTCAAACATTAAAAACTTCCCTAAACAGAAGCCCTCACCTCCCCCCCCCCAGGGAAAATGAGGACTTTATAGTTTGACTGTCAAGGACTTGCGAAGCTTTGCTCTTCTATCTAGTACAACCCTCAGGTATCCCTTTCCACTGTGATGGACAAGTTGCAGTAGGCTGACCTATCTGTGTTGTGCTTTGATAGACTTGAGGATTGCTTTGCAGGTGGCCAAACCCATATGAGGGATGGCAGGTTTTCTTTTCCCTACATATAATTTATAATATGCCTATGTTCACAGTCCTAGCACGTACTAACCAGAGTAATTTAAACAACTGCAGGTTCATTACACATTACAACCTATATGCAAAAATCGTACTATTTCCTTCATGTAAGTGGCGTTGAGTGTATTGGGAGTTGAAGAACTTTCAACGCTGAACAAGGGACTTTTTTTTTTAAAGGAACCAGATGAGAGATAAAACACCCAAAGGTGAGCTGTTTGGGACATTTCTCTCAAAGAGTAACATTTGCAAGGGATCCCAGGGAAGACAGTATTTAAACCAGGAAATAAATTTCATCCTAACAGGAGCTCCATTTAGGTGTGCATCATCGTTACTCTTTAGACTGGATGGGAGCTCCTTCCATGGATGTAAATGAACACCAAAAGGTCATTTAAAGGGCAGCATTATGTGGACTTCGCTTTAACTGGGCACTCAAGTCAATCCGAATTATATCTAGCAATGCCTCAAGGATATGGGATAATTAAGACACCAGAGGAACTTCTGTACATTCATAAAGCCAAGCATACCAGATGAGTATTTTGGACAGAAAGCATGCCGTGGCCTCAGGCCACCCACTGCTAAGGTTGGCATTATGAGTGGAAGCCACACTGACACGTCACTGCAGGGTAAGGGGCCTCTTTTGCTAATCAAATCTTGTCCCGCTAAAGACAAGTTTTTCATGGAATGGTAAGCCCCAATCATTCCACAGTGGAAGGTGTAAGCAAACTGGGTTGCGAAGCTCAATAAGGTTCTTCTTTATTTTTTAACTTGCCTCCTCTTAAAGGTAAAGGTACCCCTGACCATTAGGTCCAGTTGTGGACGACTCTGGGGTTACGGTACTCATCTCGCTTTATAGGCCGAGGAGCCGGCGTTTGTCTGCAGACAGCTTCCGGGTCATGTGGCCAGCATGACTAAGCCGCTTCTGGCGAACCAGAGCAGCGCACGGAAACACCGTTTACCTTCCTGCCAGAGTGGTACCTATTTATCTACTTGCACTTTGATGTGCTTTTGAACTGCTAGGTTGGCAGGAGCAGGGACTGAGCAACGGGAACTCACCCTGTCGCGGGGATTTGAACCGCCAACCTTCTGATCAGCAAGCCCTAGGCTCTGTAGTTTAACCCACAGTACCACCCACCTTCTCTTACTTCCTGATTTTCCCATCTTTGCCCAGGCTAGTCAGGATTCTTGCTGATGATGTGGAAGCACCCAGAGGCAGCCATATTAGATTTATCCACCACCGCAACCTCAAGGCATTTCCCCCCCTTTTCTATTCCTACTTCTTCCTAGGCAACATAATCCCACTCCCCGCGTAAATCAAAATATTATGCCTTCTGATTGTAAGGATGTGCTTGAAAGTTTATGGGCAACGCTCATTGAAATCTTGGAATCCATGAAGGAAACAAGACTTCAGTGCCCTTTATAGCTCCTAGCACCTCTCAATTAGTAACAGAAGGAGAATAAATCAGGCAAATATAGGAGATGTTCTGCATGTTAGCATAATTTGCACAACCCATATAGCAGGTATGGAGAATCACCCCACCCTCCACTCCAGAAGACTGCATTTCTTTGGGTAAAGACTCTTGGACTGGGTTATTGCTTAGGGTTTTTTGTTGGGTGTGTGTGTTATTGATATTATTTTTGTATCTTTATTTTGTATCTTTATTATGATTTTATGTGGAAATTGTTCCATTTGGTTGTGTACTTCTGGATGTTTTATTTATTGCTTATGACTACTTTTGTTGCGTTTCAAATTCTGCATTTACCGTATTCTTCGCTCTATAAGACGTACCAGACCACAAGACACAACTAGTTTTTGGAGGAGGAAAACAAAAAAAATAAAAAAATTCTGAATCTCAGAAGCCAGAACAGCAAGAGGGATCGCTGTGCATTGAAAGCAGCAATCCCTCTTGCTGTTCTGGCTTCTGGGATAGCTGCGCAGCCTGCACTCGCTCCATAAGACGCAGACACATTTCCCCTTACTTTTTAGGAGGGAAAAAGTGAGTCTTATAGAGCAAAAAAATACGGTATTTATTTTTTGCATGTTGTAAGCCTTTTTGAGCATAGTTTTAACTGTGGAAAGATGGCACACAAATAAAATGATATATGTATGCATGCGTCAAAGGGGTCACATAGCACATGCCGTTGATGGGCAGGGCCAAGGCACACACAAACATCCCATCCATGCACACACTCCATTTGCACTCTCAGTTTGTCTGGCTTCCATGCTGAGAAAAGGGTTCCCTTTTCTGAAGCCACAGTATGAAAGTGATTTCTTCTTTTATGGGCAGCTCGCTTGGCCTCTTTGCTGAGTAAGGAGTCTCCCAGTGGCACAGCACAGAAATGCAGGGAGTTGCCCACGGAGGAAGCAATGGCTCTCTTCCTCCTTGGGCAACCTGGCAGTGGAACACACTCCTTCTCCCCTGCTGCTGAGCTGTAATCTCCAATCAGGTGTGTTTATCTGTATGCATGTATGCATCACGGGGGAGGTTTAATCTTCTTGCTTCCCTACAAACTCCCTATTTTATTCTGGTCCTGCAGAGGAGTCCACACAGCAAGGCAGAGTGGTGGATTCAGCACCATGGAGAACTCCTAGTGAGCAACTTGCCTCTGACGTGTGCTGGAAGGGAACAGAGCCCTTATATAGGGCTGTATCCAACTAAGTTTGACATAGAATTGATTCAGTGAATTGAATAGACCTAAGCTACTCATAGCCATTAAGTTCAATCGGTCTACTCTGAGTAGGATTAGCATTAGATACCATCCATAGTGGAAGTTTTTAAGGTCCACTATCTGTGCTTGAGGTTCACACCTCAAGGGTGCCCAGGAAGACATAGCTACTTTGCATATAAGGAACTCCCCGTTCTCAATGGACTCACCAAAATCCTAGCTTCAGCATATTTCAGAAGTTGTGAAAACATCTCCTCTATCAAGAAGCACTGGTAACTTAAAGCATGGGTTATTTAAAACGTGTGGCATTTCACTTCGTCTTGTTATTTATTTTAATATACTGCCTAGCCCAAACCTTTAAGAGAGGGTTAAGATTATGAGCTCAAATCAGCAATGAACAATCCATCAGGTTATTTATTGGGGAAGTTCATCAATGAAGTCCAGCCCTATAGTATTATGAGCAAACTACTGAAATAGCTTCAAAACTCTTTCACAACATTGCTATCTAGTGCATGCTTCTTACTGGCCCAGAATAAAACACCGGAGAAGTTTTGCTTGCCTCTTTTATCTTTTCCTTGCAAATCTTGTATTGCTTCTTCTGACTTTCTAAGAAATTGGTCAGATCTCTCTTCTGCTGAGTCATAATCTGCTGCTGGAATTTCTTCTCATCTGCTGCTGCTGCCTTTGCCTGGATGGAAAGAAAGAAAGAAAGAAAGAAAGAAAGAAAGAAAGAAAGAAAGAAAGAAAGAAAGAAAAGGCACTGTTAACATCTTGGCCAAGTTTTTAGCTGTGTTGCCCTTTTTCTCCCATATTCTTTGCACTGCTATATAGTAATTGAAATATTCAGGACAGATTAAAAGAAAAGCCTGCATGCAGCACATAGCTAGTCTCTGGTATGGTTGTCATATTACAAAAAGTGAAAATCCAGACACAAAAGTTATTGAGCTTTTTTTGGCCAAATTGTTGAGCTTTTTCTGCAAATTTTCCAAAGAATTGAGCTATTTTTAAGGAAATTCACCAACAAATCAACACTTCTGACATAGGTTGTCATATGCCTGAGTTTTCCCGGACATTTTTACCAATTTTATTGCTTTTTGCTTTTATAGACCAGCTTTCTGCCAAGGCACACAAGGCAGTTTACAATTTTAGAATACTAATACAAAAAAATGCTATAAAATGCAGAAGCGAAATGGGTCCCTGCCTCTCAGCCTAACCTAAGTAACAGGTTGGTGGTGAGGATAAAATGGGGAGGTGGGAAACCTATGTAACCCCTTGAGATCCTAAACGAAAGGTGGGATATAAATGTAATAAACAGATAAATAGTTATGTCCATTAAATTGAATGGATTTATTTTGAGTTGGACTAGCTGGACTAGTTGGACTGGATACAACCCTATGCCTTTGCAGCCTACTGTACAACTGTGTCTTGGGGTGTTAAAAAATTGCCATCATGTTCCCCCGCTCAGTTTTCTCCATATATTGTTCCTTTAACCTTCCCTCACAGGTCTTGTTTTCCATACTGCTGATGATGTTCACTGTACTCCTCTTAAATTGTTCTAATTTGGCTACATCCTTCTTAATATGTGGCACCCAGAACTGGACACAATACTCCACACGAGATCCGATGAGTGTAGAATAAAGCAGAACTAATGCTTCTCGTGATTTGGTTCTATTAAGGTAAACTAAAATCATGTTTGCCTCTTTGGAAGACACATCCCAGAGCTGATCCATGTTCAGCTTGTTATAGACATCAGTCCTGAGGTCCTTTTCACACACATTACTTGCCAAGCCTGGCATCTTCTATTCTACACATTGTTGTTGTTGTTGTTGTTGTTGTTGTTGTTGTTGTTGTTGTTGTTGGCATCTTCTATTCTACACATTGTTGTTGTTGTTGTTGTTGTTGTTGTTGTTGCTGTTGTTGTTGTTATTATTATTATTATTATTATTATTATTATTATTATTATTATTTTCTGAAATGCAGAACTTTGCATTTATTTCTGTTAAATTCTGTCCCCATTTTTAAATGTTAACCCTCTTCTATTAAGGTCATTTTGAATCTTATTTCGGTCTTCTAAGGTTTTAGCTAGCCCTCCGGGTTCTGAATCATCTGCAGATGTGATAAAAGAGTCATTTCAAATGCTGGAAGGAATCAGGCCTAGGACAGAGCCTAGTGGCAGCTCACTTGAAACTTCCTTCTAAGGTGGAAGAATTCTGGTTCATGCCATTTTAGTATGGAAGTATGCATGAGTGTGATCTTTTTGACTGCCCTGATGTAGAAAAAACACGTTGAAAAGCAGCACATCGCTGACTTAACACAGCCAAATCTGCCTAATATGCTTGCTTGCTGTATCCCGAGAGCCTCCTACACTAGGGATTATGCAAACATATGACACCACCTCTATTCAATCTAAAGTGGTGCGGACTACAATTCTACGTTTATGGAATGCTCTCCTCCCAGGGAGAACTGCCTGGTGCCAACTTTGCCTGCCACTGAAAAATATGACATTTGGGGAGCACCAATGATTGGATGTTTTTATTCTGACTGTTTTTTAATGGGTTTGTGCAGTTTCTACTGTGTCACTGTATTTTGCTCTTGTAGATCACTTTATGACTGTCTGTTGTAAAGTAAAGGGACCCCTGACCATTAGGTCCAGCCGTGCCGACTCTGGGGTTGCAACGCTCATCTTGCTTTATTGGCCGAGGGAGCCGGTGCACAGCTTCCTGGTCATGTGGCCAGCATGACTAAGCCGCTTCCAGCGAACCAGAGCAGCGCACGGAAACGCCGTTTACCTTCCCGCCGGAGCAGTACCTATTTATCTACTTGCACTTTGATGTGCTTTCAAAGTGCTAGGTTGGCAGCAGCAGGGACCGAGCAACGGGAGCTCACCCCATTGCGGGGATTCGAACCGCCGACCTTCTGATTGGCAAGTCCTAGGCTCTGTGGTTTAACCTACAGCGCCACCCGCGTCTACTGTCTGTTGTAGGAAGAACTTAATTCAATAAACCCACTGCCATCACATCCTGCAAGATTATCACTGACATTATATATCTTCACCCAGTCTTCTGCACCCCCCAAAAAAAACCCCACAACGTTTTTAGGATGCCCTGACTCACCTCCTTTTCTATGACGGCCACTTGCTTCTTGGCCAGCTTCTCCAGCTCAATGGACGAGTTGTTGGCATGAGTTTCCACCTCTTTCTGCAGCTTGAGGCGATGCTCGTCCATTTCAGCCTTCAGCTTGTTCTCCAGGGCGATCAGCTGCTTCTGGTGCTGGCGCCGCATCCGCTTATAACCTGACATCTGTTCCCGCAACTCGTTCTCCTGCTCATGCTCATGGATCTGCCTTGTAACCTAAGGCCACCAAAGGAGACAAATATGGACACACACATATTATCTTCGGCTTGACAGGGGAGGTAGTTCAGAAGTGCTCCAAAACACTGACCACACCCCATGCTTGCAAGCCCATGTCAGATATTCCAGGAGGTTCAAATAGCCCAGAAGCAAAGCAGATAGGGTCAAGTGATTTATTCAGAGATGTGGCTGCAAATGGAAAGACTTTTTACAATGTTGTAGAATCACAGAATTGTAGAGTTGGAAGGGACCGCAGGGTCATCTGGTCCAACCTCCAGAAATGCAGAAGCCACAGCTAAAGAATCCTTGACAGATGGCTATCCAACCTCTGTTTGAAAGCCTCCATTGAAAGAGAGTCCACCACCATTGTATAAACCCAACCAAGGTGAAAAGGATTGGACCTTGAACCCTCTGTTACTGGTAAGCAACTAGCTTTGTCAGAGGGCTGTTTTGACAAGGGGGTTGGTTGGGCCAATCCATCACACACACATTTTCTAAATGACTTGTTGCCAAATTCCACTGTTGCAGATGTTGTTCATCTGCACCCATCTTTTGCCTCTGGAGCTGACAATTGGTGGAGCAAGTGCGACCATGACAGGTCAAAGATATGACCCAGGAACCTCCCTCCATACACTTTGAAATATGTTAGCTTCAATATGATTTTAGACGAGACAGAACCACTATGAGCTACCTGGAGATGCTAACAGTCTCCGTTGGCAGCCCAGAATGATGTGAAGATGGATGACATTTCAGACCAAACTCAGGACCCAGGAGCATTCAGCTCCACACACAGACATTTAAAGCAGGGTGCTTTAAGCTCCTGCCCTGGTCTCAAAATGTCTGCTCTTCCACCATTACTTGACTAATGATGAAAATATTCTTCCTCCGCTCCTGCGCTAGGGCTCAGTGTGACTTTCCCAGGACCTGTTTGAGAGGGGAACCTTACAAAGAGAAGAAACAAATGGGCTAAAACTGACAGCCATACCACTGGCCAAAATGTTTCCTGGGTCACACTCATATCTTAGGTCAGAACAATCAGAGGACGTCAGGTCACTGCTATTTGCATTCTGGCATGTGCAATGCCTCTTCCTTGCTACTTTTAGTCCTCTATCTTCCCCAGTGCCCAGATTCCATGAGATTGGTGCAACTCTGGCTTTCACTGGCCTGCGAGCTTTTCTACAGTGGACAATTTACAGTGCTAGCCTACTCAGAATCACATCCCACTTTTCTTCAGTGCTTCTACTGTGTGAGTGTGCATTGTCCTTGTCTTGACAGGGAAAGCAAATGGAAGACTTGGGTACCCTTATCTGCAAGACTAGGGATAGCTCCCAAGTAGAAGACTTGTTAGCAACAACCTCCAAAGCAGATCTAGCCTGAACTTGGTTTCATTGTGCAGGTCCTTAAGCCACACACCCTTAGTTAAGAGTGGATCTCTTAAGGTGGTAGTGATTTGGCCTGGAGTCTAGCACTTGCTCACCATTTTGGCTCCTCTACAGTGAGTGAGAATAGAGGACCTTGAATAACTGGCGACACAGCTTCTCAACAGCTGTCTTTGCAAGTGTTCTGGACCTTTGGTATCTTAGTCCTTATGAAATGGGGGAGGATTTGGGGTCATTCTGCTCTGCATTATGTCCTCTTCTCAGCACTAGATGGGGGTTTTGGGTCCTAGGGGCTGCTTTGATCACTCCAATCCTGCATTTTCTAGGTCAGCATTGGTTGCTAGCCAGGCTCATGGATATAACACCTTCCTCAAGGTCACTAGTTGGGGCTACAGTAGCCATAATGTTAGGAAACTGCATGGCAGGAATGAGCAGGAGGTAGATCAGGATCTACTGATGATTTGCAATAGCAACCAACAAAAAGCACCCCCCTTTATTCTGCTGAAATGAAGAAAACTGCAGAAAACCAAGAAAGGACTGAGCTTAGCTCTGGTACCAAAGACAAACTCGTGGGCTGAACATACTTCTAACAGGACTGGACTTGGTTCATGTGTAGGATATAGTTCGTTTCTTTGAAACTGTGAATTACACCTCTTTGTGTTTACATGATCGCTTCTTTTGGGATTAAAAATGAAACGTGCCCAAAACCTTCTTGGAGCCAGAGGTTACTGGCTTTTCCAACACACCTGCTGAATGTGTGAACAACTCAAGATGCTGAAGAAAGCTAGAGGGCTAGAGGGTTGTTATCACTGACTATGGCTTCTTCTGAACCATGTCTGTACCCCTATCCAACCAGGTATGCCAACTCTGTTCCTCCAGAGAGAGAATTTTTAAAGAGTGGCCTACTATGAGCCATTTTAATTTGGTTAGGGGTGCACTCAATAGCTTCTTTAACCTTGCGGGTAGAACTCAGCCCAGCAAAAGCAGGCATATCAATGTAAAATTGATAAAAAATTAAAATCTGTGGAGCAAGGGTAGGAATTGAAGCATACCCAACAGATTTGGCCATCATACATCTGAGAGGGATCATGAAAAAGTGATCATAGGGAGGAAAAGGAACAGAGTTAAAATGCTTTTGGTCTTCCTGGGGAGATGTTGCTCCCCACAAATAAAAGGCATCAATCCTTCAGGAAGTTGAGAGTGGAAGTTTCTACCTCCCCTCTATTTCAGACTACACCTGATTATTTCCAGGGAGCAGCTATATCATTGGCCAAATCCCTGGATCTGTCATTGCTATAGTTACAGTAAGTGTTTTCAAAATACATATCTCACCCCTCAATTTACTCCTGAACAACAGGGCACCTGGAAGCATACCATGAGTCCTGCAACCCCCTGCTCACATACTTAGTGAAATCCGAAATGGTGTCCAAGCCTCAAAAGCCACAACCGTTTCCTTATTTGGAATATTTGCATCACGCTCTTCGAGTCCGAAGGATGCCCAGAGTGGCTAACAAAACAATTTAGCTCAACATTAGAACAATAAAAATCAACGAAACAATATGGTCATGTAAACAGCAGAGCAGCTAAAATGTTGTGGCTTTAAAGAGAATTAAAACTGCAAGTTGTAAGTCTAAAGTGATGCTTAAAATGGCCCGGGCACATGCAAAGGACTTCAGCTGCTGCAGAAAAGACAACAGCACTCAATAAGTCTCCCTAGAAATAGGATTCACACAACCAAAGAGGTTCCTTTTGTTAATCCTCATGGCTGGCGGAACCTGGAGATGGTTCTGTCTGGATGATCCTGATGCTGGGGGGGGGGGAGGCTCATAAGGCCCTTATTTGCCACCATACACCAACCCCAAAGCCCAGCCTTCTCTAACCTTGGGTCCTCTGATGTTGCTGGGTACCAATGGGAAGGGATGATGGCATTTTTGGACCAACTAACACCCAAGGACTCAAAGTTGCAGAAGGCTACTATGGCCTAATACTGAGAAGCACTGGAAGAGGCTAAGGAGACAGTCTTGGGACCCATGCAGAATAAGTCCCTATAACTGCTAATGTTCAGTCCGCAAAACAGGCTCATTTCAAGCTCACCCACCTATTTATTTGCTTCATATTAAAAAAAAATTAAAAACTTATGGACACCTGTGCACATTCTTTGCCCTTTAAATACACAGGAAGTCTTTCTTCCTCCAGCTCTAAACACTTATCTGACCAACTGCCTGATAGCCAAGATAAACAGTCCTTTTTGAAGGCTGCAACCATGGGAGGGAGGGGTTCAAACTGTTTTGCAGTTCAGCTGGTACTGAAACGACTATGGCTTGAAGACCTGGCCAGATCACAGCTCTATTGATACTATTTATTTTTGTATTACTTTTATAATGGATTCTCAATTTATTGATAGTCACTCTTTTTTTTAACCAATTAAATTTAAGTAAATGTCCACGATGCTAACTTGCACTTTGTAGGAGAATGAACAAGTGTGAGATAACTTGTAGAGTGGTATCAACAGTTATCAACCTTTTTTAAAAGGAAAGGGCACCTCAATTATTTTTAATTTCTCATCCTTTGCTGTAGTAAGAAGTGTGCATTACTAAAAATAAAAGTGTGTTCTGGACTCTCAGCACCAGCAACTAAAATTTCCTCACACCAATTCATTAAATGAAGCTTTAATTTATTAATCTACCCGTTAAAAGTTTGCAGGTATATTTTTAACATAAGGTTTCCTAATACTGCATGTGGCACTGACAATATCGCTTGTGGCTATTCCCTAGGAGCCATTCATGTCCCCATTTTTACCCCTGGAAAACTGAGGCTGAGAGACAGTGATCAGATGCAAGGCACTCAGTGTGTGCTCTACTGCTGCTACCTGCAGCCAGCTGATGTCTTGTCTTCTGAGCCCCTAGCAACCTGGTAGATTGAACTTCAGCTATTTAGGCTGCAGTGCCAGTGTGACTGAGCACTGTCCAAGTGTCAGTTCTGGCCTGTCAGGTCCTATGAAGTGTTGGCTCCCTTGGTTTGAGCAGTTCAGCTCTAATGTGATGACACTGCCAAAGCTATTGCTTCCTCTCCATGACTTTGACCCAGTCAAGACTGGACGTTTCTGCCATAGATCCTGGGACTCAGGTGCCTGGAGCTTGACCCAAGCCGAGAACTAATTGCCATGTGTCCAAGGCTACTCGGTGATTCCACACCAGAGATTTCCCAGGTCCAAGGATAATACACTTTACTGGAGCATAACATGCACGGCAGGAAAAAAACATAGGCGATGCCTACGTAACTTAAAAGGAAGGTTAAAAATGTAGTAAGTTGTGGTGTGGTCTCAAAATGGCAGCAGCCTGAGGACTGTTTCACTCCAGGATGGACTGATCAAACCTACACTTTACCATGTTTATTAGTGCCTTGCAAACTGGTCTTCCCACAGTGTCAGTGAGTCCAGGAAGCACACTCTAATTTATGACGGTCATGATCCTCTGGGAAATTTGATGGTGCACAACTCCACTGGAATGGATAGGAGTGCACAGAAATGCTCTTGTGCAGAAATGGAGCTACCTTAAAAGTCACATAGGGCTTTACTTCCTTTTTTTAAAATTACTTCGTTTGCACTTTTTCCAGGACTTTTCTAAGACGGGTCTGATCCGGCACTGCAGGCCTCCCTGTTTTAGGCGAGCCACACCCACCTGAGCTATAATTGATGTCTTATATGATGCCGGGTGTGAGGCAGGTAAAGGCAGGGCGTGGCCAGAAGGGTCTTTGCAAGCATGGCAAACTGGCAGTGGCCGCAAAGCCCTGTTGTGAGCTGCTTCCCGAATGCCTGACAGCTAGCTAGTAGGCTGGCACTGGAGAACCAATCTATGCAGAACTTTTGCCAGCCCTACACTGTACCAAGCACAGAGCTCACAAAATGATTTTGCATGGTGCTTCCCAAACATTGCTCTCAGACCTTTTCACAGGCCACGCCCCCTCTCTCCAGGCCACACCACCTGGTCCTGCTTTGCACCTTCCTTAACAGGTTTGGGCTGGCTGGAATGCGTCCTTCGACTCTGAGCATGTCTCTTGCTTGCCTGGATGGAGGAAAGAGGAGGGGTGTGCAAGTGTGCCTAGAAGATACCCTACTGGACAAAGGGGAAATTCACAGTTGTTGCTCTGGCCACTCTTGCCTCTGGCCCTGCACGCCACTGGTCTGTGGTCCCCCAAGAAGGTTGCCAGGAATGGAACATGGCCCTGGAGATGAAAAAGGTTCCCAACCCCTGTGCTAGACAGCATAGGATCCCCATATATTGTACTGGTTCCATCCACCGGGCTGGTAGCAAGCTCTTCACAACAGAAAAGGTTAATAAGGGCTTCCTACTTAAGTTGGAACATTTCCTAGGCAATGATCATTTTCATCCTGCCCTAGCTACAAGTGGCATGTACACCTGAGAGTGGCTCACTCTGGCAGGCCACAGAAAGGGTTGATCTGAAGCTGCAGGACCTCGGAGAGCTCCGAGCCCACAATCTGCTCAGGCAGCATATCCCTATCCAGGCATTCGCTTATGGATGTGTGAAGGGTCCAGCTCTGTGTGTGGAGGCAGCCTCACCCTCTCATGGATGGCACACGTGCCACCAGTCAATATGTGGGTTCAGTCTGAAGGGAGATGCTTCAATGTGTGTGGGATTTCCTCCACTGCAACCCAGACTGGCTAGGGTTCCTGTGCCTGTGGAGGAAATCCCGTGTTTGTGGAAATGGCTCCGTTCAGACTAAGCTGGCCACATGCAGGCTGGAGGACAATGCTGCTGCTCTTGTTGGCATCAAGGAGGCAAGGCCGGCTCTGGAGTTCCTGCTGGCTCCTTCCCACATTTGTAAATAAATGCCAAATAGGACTGTGATCTTTATCTCGACTGAGGCCTTTTATTTGGGCCAGACTACCACCTCTAAGCTCTCTGGTCTGGAGCACCCCATTGCCACTCAGTGAGCTTCTCCCTTGTTCTTTATCTGATGTACTGAGCAGGTGCTGGGGAGCGTGAGGCTGCTGGTGTAAGGGGACCAGCTCCTCAAAGCAAGCTGGCTCAGGGGTTGTTGTCTGGGAGTCCTGGTTTGAGGGCTCTGGTTGAAGGGGCTCTAATGTGGTGATGGGCTCTGGGCCTAGGTTCAAGCCCCTTGACAGCTTGGGCTACTTCCCTTCCAGATCCAGCCGGTTTATCCTCCTCCTGTGCCCGAGTCCTGGCTATCATTCACAACCAGGGTCATGACCACGTCTCCTTGTCCTTCCTTCCTTCCAACTCATCTTATTCTCTGGCTTGAAACCCTGGTTCAATCCCTAAGCTCCTTCTGGACAACTGGCTCTTAGACCAGAGGTAGCCAATATGGCACCCTCCAGTTGCTAAGGCCGATGGGAGCTGCAGCCCAAATCAGAAGAGCAGCACCTGCCTTAAAGAAAAGCACAAATTTAAACTGGACCCACCAAGACACAACTAGACATAACGCTTCAGCCATTATTAATCAGGTCTCTTGAGTTATGTGCACTTAGTTCCTTCAAGCCTGTCCTCACAGGATGTGCATTCCAGAGCCTTTATCACCTTCAGTGCCCCTCTCCAAATCCGTTACCCATTTGTATACCCTCCTTAAACTGAACGCATTACTCCAGATGAGGTGTATGCGGTGCTGAGTAAGGTCTTGTTATTACTTTCCGAGTCTGGAGGGAAAAATGCTCCTATTAACATAACCTAAAATAGCACTGGTCTTCTGTGCCACTGCATCACACCAGCAATGCATATTCAAGTTGTTGTTGTTGTTTTTTTACAAACCCTATAAACTCTCTCAAGTCTTTGCTGGGTTTACCGCTGGCTAGCCATCTTTATCAACTGATGACTGGCAAAGTCCCTAAGCGCCACAGCACACCCAAATGACATCAAAGAGCGTGCTAAGGGAACCTGCAGTCTCTGTGCACCCCGCACCCCATCCAGAATGGATCAGAATCTCCCCGCCCTTGCGCTTATTGGAGGGTGAGCAGCACTGGCAGTAAAGGTCCAACACGCACCAGGAGGGAAACATGATACGCAATGGCCTCAGATGCTCCCACACACTGATGATGCATCCAAGCCATCTGGCATAACGGGGAGTTGTAGTTTGCATGATGTGTTGCCACTCCGGGTGCATCACTCACACACAGACATGTCCAAGGGCCTCTGAGGCCATGTTTTTGGCATACACAAGGCCTCCCTTGTTGTGCTCCCTATGCTAGAGGAGGGAGGGGTTGAAAGGGATATGTGGGAGTATCTGAGGCCTCAGCACATCATGTGCGCTTTCTGCTGCACACTGGGTCCCACCCAATGCTATTCCAGCCTCCAGCAAGCTGTACAGCACAGGGGGAAGAGGCACACCTGATTCATGCTGGGAGGGGTGCGCAGAGGTCTTGAGACTAATTCATGAGCTCAATGAAATCATGGGGCATGCAGTGGGGCCTACTGGCCTTACCACTCTTCAATTAGTCCAGGAAATCAGTGGATTAATTTTGAGACATCCTTTTAATTAATCCAGCATTTTTAGATTAATTAAAGGATGGGAGTTGGAAAAGTCTCCCCATTGCTAATTTCATCTCAGATCCCAACAGTGTTTACTGACTCTCTGGGCAGCAAGGCTGCTAAGCAACATTTACAGAGAAAAGTCAAAGAAGGCAGCCCTGGGTATGGAGGTTAGTCGAGGGGGCAATGATCCCATGGTCCATCAGTTCTCTGGTGCCTCTGCTCACCAGAGAAGAGCTTGCTCACCAGCTTGCTCACCAAGCCCGTCAGCACCACCCCAAGGAGCACAGAGGCGCCTCGTGCCAAGCCAGATGACTGGTCCATCTAGCTCTGTGTTTTCTGCTGCACTGACTGGCAGCAGCTCTCCGGGGTTTGGGGCAGAGGATCGTTCCCAGCCCATTGGAACATGTGAAGCTGCAATCAATGGGATAAAGATTTTGACAGTGCTAAGAGTAGAAGTGGGTCTTTGTATGGGAATGAATGAAAAAGCAATGAATGAATGTTTCATTCCTTACATAGGAACACTGAAAGTGCCTTATTCTAAGTCAGATTGGTGGTCCATGTGTTTCAGTATTGCCTACACTGACTGAAACCCTGGATGGTCGCTGCCGGATGGGGGACATTCTCAGCCCTACTTGCTGGGGATTGAACCTGGGACCTCCTGCATGCAAGGCAGGTGCTCAACCACTAAGCCTATTCACCTTCCTGGGTGAATTGGCTCCTCCAAATTTCACCTGCCTGACCCTCCAAACAAGTAGAGGGTCTTGTCAGCAGTCTCCCCTGCTGCTAGGCAGTCTCCTGCCTCCCACCTCCCTTTCCAGTCCCACACAAGGAGCCTCCAATGGGGCTCCCTCTCCCGCACTGCAAGCCCTGTTCATTGCTAGTCAACCTCTCCACCAAAGCCCCAGGCAGAGCAACCAAGCACCAGGAAACCCATGCCCTTCTTTCCCGCACAGGGGACTTGCACAAGAGGCTACCTCAAGGGATTCTAATGGCCAGAACTATTGGGAGCATTAAGAGTCTCTTTTGCCACTCATTGCTGGGTTCAGCTGCAGAGTGAGCAGGACTGACGTTGGGCAGTTGGTAAGAGCTGATCTTTTATCCAGAGGACCTCCCTTTGCCCCGATACATAGATACTTATGCACAGCAGCGGGACACACCCATGATGTTGTTTCTATGCTTCCCTGCCAGGACACACTAGGTAGAACTAGTTGAGGGGGCAAGGGCAGAAAGGTGGGCAAATTTGGAAGAAAAGCCCAAGTTGAAAATGGTTGAGAAACCTCTCCTTACTGAGGTGTTGGGCACACCCAAAGTATGCTGAGTTTTGCAAGGCCACGTGGTTAATTATAGTGCCTACTAAAATTTGCCTAGAATGCCGATCAGGATCACCAACCTATTACACCCACCCCACATGACCTTTCTTCCAGTCTCCAATCACAGGATTACTTTTACAGCAATATTACCTATCCGTCAGTCACTTTGCACCCTGAGTTTCCTTAGGATTCAGTGTTACATGGCAGCTGATGGTGAAGAGGTCTAGTGTAGTGGTTAAGAGACTGAGCTCTGAGGTCACACCCACACTGGACATTTAAAGTGCTTTCATATCAGTTTAAGCATCATGGAGAATCCTGGAAACTGTAGTTTGCTAAGAGTGCTGGGAATAGTAGCCCTGCGAGGTCAGCACCCTTAACAAACTACAGTTCCCGGGATTCTTTAAGGAAAGCCACAGTAAGCGTGTGACCTTCTTCTGCATCTCAGCTCCGCCAGGTGGGTTCCAGGCGAGGAATTCTCTCTGCTTCAGTTCCCCACCTACAACGAGGGGGTACTAATACTGACCTATGTTACAGGGGTTTGAAAACGCTCTCACACTGTATAATTGTGTACTGCTGTCGTGATCCCAGGAACAGTGCAATGAATTTGCCCAAACAAACTCTTTCTCTTGGACACACATCGCTTACAGACTTTGCCATCTGAGGTGGTTAGTTCAGATAGGAGTCTCTCCCTCTCTCCCTCCTTTGGTGACCTCTTTTGTGAGGACAGACACAAATACCTCATTTAAACTTTACTATGATACTGCTATCATCATTGATGTCCCTAAGGGAACAGCAGGAATGGATTTTAAAACCTGATATGGAAAGAAGTGAAAGAATGATTCATGGAGAGAGAAGAGGAATGGCTGGACCAGCGCTTTAAAAGAACACGGGGCTTTTTGAAGCCAAACAATACAAGGAGCTCCCTTTTTACGGAGCCAGACCTAATAGTGCCTCCCATTCAGCACTGTCCACCCTTTCCAGGGACCCAGACAGAGATCTCTTTCAGCGCTGATTGCACACAACCCTTTAAGCGGAGATGCAGGAAACTGAACATGGAACCTTAGCCATGCCTTGAATTAACAGTGGCATCCTGTTCTGGTGGTTGCCAGGGTCCCTACCTTGATCGCCTGTGCACAAACCAGATAGTGGGACCTTTGCAACAGAGCTCCTTTCACAAAGCAAAGAGCCAAAAAGCCAACGAAACAGAAACTAAATTGGGAGTGGCTAAAGCTGTAGCAAAACTGCAGAGCAAAGGGAATTAACACTGCAAGAACAAGGGAGGAGAAACCCAGAGCAATGAGTTCTCAACATCAGCTCCTGGAAGAGCAATAAGTGGTCTGAGTAGGTCCAGCACGGGCAGACATTTTCACAGGGGCTACAAAAAGGTTTTTACCTCCCCGCCCCCACCCCGTCCCCCATGGATGGCTAACGTAGGGTGGTAGCTCTTTGGAGATGGCTCATGGGGAGCCTGAATTGTTATTCAGCTGGGATGGGATTCAGTCTGAAAACTGCTTGTTTCAGGCCATGGGTGGGGTTCAGAATAGAGACATGGGGAACAGAACCTTTGCAGCACTGTTCATGGGCTGCAGGAGTTGGGGGCTTTTTGGGGGGGGGGGAGAGGAAAAAGGACACCTGTATTTGTTTAATGCTATGATATACAGAATTAAAAGGACTCCGATTTGAGAGCAGCTGCTGGCTGTGAACCAGAGGATTGCATTGCCATGGAGGAGGGATGGTCTCTGGTAAATTAAGCTGTTAAGAGAGTTCAAGCAGCTTTCTCCCTCCTTATGCATCCCTTCCATGACACCCTGACCACTTCATATTCCTGGAAGCCATTGAGTATGCTCAATCTTTGTGATTTTGTAGTTTTCTTTTACTGTCCCTTTAATTTGTGTACTAATATAGATCTGCATATTTGGAGAAACCACTGTTGCATTGATTTTGGGGGTGGGGTGGGGATTTTACTTCCAAAGCTAACTAGAGAAGAGGCTGCCAAATTCTCTATCGGAAGGGACAAGAACACAGTGCTATGTATTCCTCATCTCTAACAGGAGAGCTCCTGTTCAGGGCTCCAACTAGCTCAGAATAAGAGCCTTGTAAGGCTCTTCAAGGCTTCCAGAAAGGGGGAGGGGGAGGTTTCAAGAAGAACATAAGGGGGGAAAAGGCACTTCAGTACTCTCCCCAGCCCTGCCCCCCCATCCTCAAAACTCTCCCCACCTGTTCTTAGGGATGTGGGATGTTCTTAGGGATTTTGCACCATCCCTCACCAAACCAGTATGTGAAGCTATTCTTTGAAATTCACACTTGCAATGCAGTTCTCCAGCCCAAAAACTGTGTCCATTAGGAGAAATGGCAAGAAGAAAGCATGCATTGGTGAAAATAACATACAAAAAAATATTGGGGAAAGTTGCTTGCAAAAAATCTATACATTTCGCAAATCTGCAAAGAAAGAGGAGTGGGATTTTTTTGTACAGACTATTAAAAAATGTGCAAACTGAAGTGGAAATGGGGTGTGGTAAACTGAACTTGAGACTGGGAAAATGAGAAACTGGGAGAATCCCAAACGGACAAGATTCGTCCATCCCCACTTGTGCTATATAGTGCTGGTAGGGAGGGAGGTTTCTAGATAGTAGGAAAAGGAAACATGGGGTGATGAGATCCTCATGGTATGTATGCCCAGGAGTGGCTGGGGAAACCCAGACAGATGGGCGGGGTATAAATAATGAAAATTATTATTACTATTATTATTATTAATCCCCTAAATTAGTCTTCTCCAGTTGTTCTGGACTACACATCCCATCTTGCCCAATAGTCTGGGATGACAGGAGGTGTAGTCCAAAACATCATCATCATATTTATAGTTATATTTAATTTATTAAATATGTATACCACCCTTTAGCCATAGATCTCAGGGCGAGTCATAGCATAAAAAAATATAAAGACAAAAAATGCATAATAAAAACAAGAACAAACCAAACCAAAACCCCTCTCCCCCAACACATTTAAAAGGATATATGATGTTAGCCATATAGAAGGTACCAATTTGGGGAAGGATACCCTAAGCTGTAAGCTGTAAGCTGTGATGAATTCAAACAGGCCAATTCCCTTCTTCCACCCCCGCCCCCGCAGCTGACATCCTCAGCAGTTTATTCTAAATGCATAGATCTGCTTTCCCCATCCAGATCTTTGGGACTACAACTTCCATCAGCCGCAGCCTGCATGGGAAGCAGGGGCTAATAAACAGCATGCAGCCAACTATGTTCCGTGCCTTCTATAGATCTTGGAAGCCACTTAACACCAGTCTCTCTTGAAACCTTAAAAAAAAAAAAAATATTTTGCATACTTGGGGATTGCCCTGAGTATGCAGCCCTATATACCTTCCCAGTGGGAATGGTGCCAAGCAAAAGTTGGTATTAGAGGGAACGATGACCAAGAATGGGAGTGTCCTATACAGCCCCATCAAGGCAGAAGACAATTGGGAGACACTATTCTGGCACTGGAGAGATTGGGGTGTTGAAGATTTGCACCTCCTTGCCTTGCAATTTTAGTCTCTTTCACATGTTATTCACGTGAAAGGGACATCAAACAAGCACTGGGAATTGGTGTTGCAGTCCTGTCCCGGCCTCTGGCTCTGAGCACACTGCCTGGCCTGGCCTCCAGATCAGTGGTTTTCAACCAGTGTGCTGTGGCACCCTGGGGCACCTTGAATGATGGTCAGGGGTGCCATGGGCAGCACTGGCCTCTGTCCCTCTTTCCTTCCCTCCCTCCTCTGATGCCCTCTTGTGTCATTACCTCCCAAAGGCTTGCATAGCTATTTATTGCAGAAGCCCTGGCTATAAGCTCCACAGGAGAATGGTGCCTCTGGGAGGCACCTCTCTTTGGGGCGGGGGCAGCTCAGAGACCAGGGGAGGCAGCAGCAGCTGCCCGGAGGACTTCCACGGAGAGGGGAGAGGAGGCTGAGGGAATGCTCCACAAGGGAGGGTGTTCGAAAAAGGGTGGGAGGCTTCCAGCATTACAGGCAAGGGGAGACAAAACTGGGATCTTGAGCCTCACAGGAGTGCCACAAAAAGAATGTAGTTGGTCAAGGGAGCCATGGACTCAAAAAGATTGAAATCCTCTGCTCTATGAGTCTACCCCCTATGGGAAGCCCACAAGCAGGGCCTGAGCACAACAGCACTCTTTGTCCACCTGTGGTTTCCAGCAACTGGTGTTGCCTCTAACTGTGGAAACAGAGTACTACAGCTAAGCACGAGATCTTCATGGAGTTGTGAAGCTCCATGAGATGCACGGATGGCTAAAATGTTATAGGCTGCCAGCCTTGTATGTGGACAGAGGTTCATCTGGCTCTGGAAGGGTCAGAATAAAAGGTGGTGAACTGGCTGCTCGTGGGCGACATTGAGGCCCCAACACAACCTCATCGTGCCATGCAGGGGCAGCTTTGTATCTTGCATGGCCAACTGACAACCCTCTCATTGGCAATGGTCCTGACACAGAGAGGCCTCTCAGGTAACCCTGCAACTGGAGGGGGAGAGAAGCAGCTGGCAGGTCCTTTGCCCAGTGTGTATACAGCAGATTCTACCTGGCCAATGTGCTCTGAGGGGTATCTGTGTGTCATCATTGGGCAGTTAGCTTCTAAGCAGGTAGCCTGGATAGAATCCAGCGCTGTAGACTGAAGACATGCTGCTGCTTGCCACTCTTTATATTTAAGATGCATTTGCACTGATGACATGAATACAAATGTCAAAATGTTCATATACTACTACTAGATCTCCCCCCCCCCCATTTCTCTACTAGCTAATGACAAGTCAGGAAACCTCAGTTTGTATTCAAAACGGTGGGGATCTCTTCATGTCTGTGACACCATTTCCATATTTTTTTTATGTTAAAACACACACACACATTCACACCAAGTTAAAGGAATGAGAAAGATAACAGCAGGGAGGATAAGAAAGGGGTGGCATAATCTAAAGAGAAGGCAGTGTTAAAACATTTGCAAGTTGCTCCACAGTTTTAGGATATGGCAGTTTATAAATGGAAATTAGTTAAGAGCTCTAATTTCAATGGTCAATGGTCAAAAGCTCTGTCTCAGGTGTGGGGCACCTTTGGTGCTCCAGAAGTTACTGAATTGCAACTCCCATCATGCTTGGCCATTGGCCATGCTTGCTGTGGCTGATGGGAGCTGTAGTTCACAACACCTGTAGGGCCCAAGGTTCCACACACCTGCTCTATCTGGTGTAGGACATGCACGACAAAAGAGGGAGCCACATAGTGCAGCTAGATAAAAACAGTGTTTGCATGTTATATTGCATTTGCCAAGACTCAACCTCAGGGAGGGAGCCTCCAATAGGAAACCTTGGTGTCAAGGGCACTTCCCAGCCAAGGAATGCACACCACAGAGAGTTAACTCTTCATGGTCAAACATAACACTTGCTTCTACAGCTCTGGAGACCTGGGTAGCTATTCCCAGTAATGTGTTTTAAGGAGCAGTTGCAACAACTGGAGACCACTCCTTCTCCACCAGTTGATGTACCTTCACCCTGTGGGCTGTGTGTATGTAGCCAGCGACTATGCCTGCATGGAAGCTGCTTCTGCTCTTCCTGCTTCAATTATCTCCTGGTTCTGGGAGACTGTGGTGCAGGGAAAGCACCCGGCACTTCACTTGCCTAGCTTGCCTCTTCCACCTCCTGCCTCTGATTCTTGCCTCCTGGCTGGTACAGGTCCCCGCAGACCACTTCCCCTGCTCTCCTGAGTCAGACTCCAGCCCCACTCCCCACAGTGCACACTCGTCAGCATCATGCCAGTCCCTGGCGCTTGGGAAGGTGATGGCTACTGGACTGGGTTATTGGTTCTCAGAGTGGGAATTTGCAGGGGGGTTTTTAGCACAGATGAAAGGTAAGAAAGAGGTGACATGATGGAAGTTTATAAAACTATGCATGGCACGGAGGAAGTGGGCAGAGAAAAGTTTTTCTCCTTGTCTCCTAACACTAGAACTTGTGGACTTCGAATGAAGCTGAATGTTGAAGACTCAGGACAGGTGAAAGAGTATTTTTCACTAGCACATAGTTAAGACTCACTCCCACTGGAGGCAGTGATGGCCACCAACCTGGATGGCTTTAAGAGAGGATTGGGTAAAGTCATGGAGAAGAAGGCTACCAAGGGCTGCTAGCCATGATGCCTATGCTTTGCCTCCATGGTATGAGGCAGCAATGCTTCTGAATGCCAGTTGCTGGAAACCACAGGAGGGGAAACTGCTCTTGTGCTAGTTTATACTTCCCTCACCTTTAACAGCAAACTCAGTCAATGAGTGCTTACAGGACTGGGGGACAAAAGGTGGCCATTGAGAACTGAGAGGGTGGTACCAACATGTAGGGTATTGGTGGGGGGAACCTAGAAGTATCTCCAAAGCATTGAGGGTTGTATCCAACTTAGTGTTACTCAAAGCACAGAAATTAATGGGCCTGAGTTAGTCATATCCATTCATTTCAATGGGTCTGCTCAGAGTAAGGCTAATATTGGATGCAACCCTAAAAACAAAACGGGTAACCCCCAATTCCCAAATAGCACCCCAGTTGGGACTGACAATACTCAGTGTTCTCCAGGAACCATGGACTGTTGAGTGTCAAAAGCAGGGTGGAGAGGAAGGGAAGGGGAAACCTGGAGTGGTGGTGTACAAAACAGCTTGTTTCATCCCCCTTGCAGCTTATAATGTTCTGGATGTGGGCATGGCAGATTAAATGGCCAATCCTGAACAGGAGCACTCCTGTTAGATGGTGAGAATACGCTGGAATATTTTGTAGCAGGTACAACTTTTGCATGCATTTAAAACACCACTGGTGGCAAGAATGAGGGGGAAAGAATACTGGTGAGATTTCATTTTCCTTGGCCATGCCTTTACTTTCAAGGAGTAAAAGGGAGGGGGGCGTTGTAAGTTTACCAGTGGTGATAACTGGATACACTGATGGCAGGTTCAGAAGGAGCCAGAGGGAAAACACAAGTGGTAGCTGGTTCTGTATATCATACTATTCCCTTACCCCTCTTGGCAGACAGGTACCATGGGTCATAGTAACGCTCCTCCAGGTCTCCCAGGGGTTGTAACTACTGCTTAATGATTAGTGTGGTTCTTGACCATTTATGAGCTACAATGGGAGGGGGCAATATTCGGCGAATGCCAACACTCACTTGTGAACAAATGGGTGTTGTGAATTTCCAAAATAGGTCTGCGTCCCCCCACATTGAGGACCTATACGAGCGAACGCTGGCAAAACGTATTTCGGCAACTGCCAACTTTCCCTGGGGTTATCTTGGGAGATTTTGGGGCTGTTGCATTTGGGGTTGTCAGTCTTGACACCCGCCACATTTTAGACACGGATATGCAAAAGTGAAATTCGTGAGATGCTGATATACCGCTAGCGTCAGAATTCCCTCCGCCCCCAAGAGTCACGCTTTGGACTGAGTAGTATTTTAGCAAGAGTTTGAGAATGAGGGAACTGAATGACTGCGCTAACTTACAACAGGACTGTATCCATTTCTACAAGGCAAGGGGTGTACTGGTATAATGAGATGCCACAAGATTCGCTACCAAAGGAGAGAACACCCAAGGCCTCCGCTTGGATGAGGCGTGAGGCATGTTGCCGCCCTGAAGACCATCCTTCCATGCCCGTACAATCAGGTCAACCTGTAAGTTCCGGAGGGAGCAGTTTCCCTTGCCACACTGGGGGTGGGGGAACCACACACACACATGCACACACACACACCCCTCCCCAGATCCACGCCAGCAGTGAGCATAAGCAATAATTCAAACTCGACTGCTTCAGCACAAGGGGTGGGGGAGATATGAAGCCTCTACCACTGCAAATTCGTTCTCAAACCACCATTGTCTAGGGCTAACAAGAAGCTCTTTTGATGTGTCCTGAAGATCGGAGCGAGGGGGAGCGTGGGGGGGGCGGGCGGATGTGCTATGGAGAGGACTCAGGGAAATGGCAAAGAAGAAAAATCATTCAGCTACAAGGCAAGACAAAAAAAAAAAGCGGGGGGGGGAGGGTTATCCATTGTAATTTCTGGGCTGGCTCAGGATGATGTCATAATGGCAGGCAGCAAATGCAACGGCCAAATGCTGGGCACCCTGTAAATCTCTCTGCCCATGTGACCTCTAATACTGATTTGGCCGAAATACCAAATATTTCTATCATTTTACATGTAGGAGATCGTTTCTGGTTTGCGAAGCATCACAACCCCTCCTCCATCCACTCTTGGGATACTGCTGCCAATTTCCAGCTGTGTGTGTGTGTGTGTGTGTGTGTGTGTGTGTGTGTTAGAGGGAGAGGAGTGTGTGTGAGAGAGAGAGAGAGAAAAGGAAAGGATGGGGGAGGAGGCAGAGACCTCACTCTCTACAAGCACACACCCCTTTCGCTACTACAAAGACATCACTAGCAATCACATTTGCAATAGTACAAATGCTGGCTGAACCACCGCCACCATCTCCTCTTGCCTGCTTTTTCTCGCACCCTCCAGTAAAAAAGAAAGAAGGGAAGAGGGGGGAAAAACCCAGCCCTCTGTCATTTTATAGGAGTTGCCCGGTCCTTTATAGTGTCAAATGGGAACAATGCAGTTAGCCGTAAAATGAATGAATGAGAATGAATGAATGCAAACAGCTAAGCAATTCGCCATGAGAGGCGGCAGTGGTTCCTTCCACTGGTCAAACCATCAGCACTCATTAAAATTATAATCATCAATATCTCCAGTCACTCCGTCGTTCCCCCCACCACCACCCCTCCTCCTCCTCTTCCTCCTCCCAGACAGACAGAAATTATACTCAACAAAAATGGATGCAATTTGGAACAAACCAATCAGAGGGAAAAAAGAAAAGAAAGAAAAGACCTCTTCCTTCCAAAAGCCACGTTTAAATTTCAACCTGCTGCAAATAAATCCCAAATTGCTAAGAGATATTTTCAAAATATTCTGCAAAAGATTTTTTTCTTTAAATAAAAAAACACCTCTCTCTCTCTCTCTCTCTCTCTCTCTCTCAATATCTAGTTGCTATGCCAACAAAAAGAGAGAGAGAGAGAGAGAGAGAGAGAGAGAGAGAGAGAGAGAGAGAGAGAGAGAGAGGGCGTTGGGAGAGAATTCTTGACCCCTTCCCCAGACTGACACAGTCACATCAGAACGAGGAGGGGAGAAGAAAAAAAGGATAGCGGGGCAAGGGGTGTGGTGGCTGCTTACCAAAGATGCTGATTTGATTGTGGCAAAGCGTTCTCGGTTCCGGTAGTGGAGGGCCCGATTCTGGACTGAGTGGGTAGGCCGCAGCTCAGGCCTGCGCTCCCCGTGGCCCACCTCATCCCTTATGAATACATGATCCTGCAGAAATGGATGAAAACAAGGAGAAAGTCCAGTTGTGCTCTTTCTTCGCCGGCTGCCTCTCTTTCACCCCTCTTTTTGCACAAGCCCTGCTGTTTGAAATGCATAGTTTGGCTCTCTGCTAGTCCCTGCAGCTCTCACAGTACAAAATGAATAAGCAACACATTGCAGCCTTCAGTTAGGAATGTCAGCTGATCGCTAGTGGGATGCCTTCTGAATCCCTGGCAGATTTTTTTTTTTAACCTCCAGAATTACATATGTGCAAAAAAGAGAATCAAAAACACAAAGCGCTGCAGAGCAGTCAGAGTCCTCAGAAGGGCTTGCTTAAAACACTGCACCCAAATAATCCCTTTAAAAACATGGTTTCCATGGCTAGCAAAGATGCTGCTGCTGCTGGTGGTGGTGCTGCTGCTGCTCCCTTTGAACACAGAAGCAAGGATCTGCCACATTCCCTTTTCCAGCCTGGATTTTCCTCTGGACTTGCTATCTGCTCTGAAGAAGAAGCATTTCTGTCTAAATAGATGCAGGATGGAGGAGACCAGCCTCTCTCTGTGTGTCTTGTGCTGGAAAGACTCTGTGACCACTCAGGGATCCTGCTTTCTAGTCATGATCGTGCACGGTTCTAGCATTTTCTCTCCATAGCCTTGGAAAGGAATTTTTTTTTACATTTAAAGAGACAGAACACAGTTTAATACAAATGATCTTTGCTAAGTTTTTTCTTCTCTCCTGTGACCCAGAGCTTCAGGAAACAATGACATGATGGCCAGAATTCGTGTTTTAAGTGTCATACTGTCTCTCACATATTTATTTTTTTTAAAAATAAAATGGTTGCATATGTCATTTGGGAAATTGCATTCTTCCAGTGGCAAATGCCTGTGTCTTGGATCTGGGACATGGGAGTTTGAATTTCAGATCATCTGTGGACATGTTGGGTGGCCTTCAGTGCTGTGTTACCTCTCGGCCTCAGTAACTCTTCTGCATAATGGGAATAAATCAGTGACCTACACACTGTGTCATTTCAGGCTATATATTATTATCTACTACTTATAAATTATTATACATGCCCAGATTTAAACAGACCACTAAAAAGAGAACCCTGTTATTGTAATTTGGAATAAAGAAAAGGCTACATTTAAGCTGCCAGCCTCCAAGCTAGGGAAACTCAAATTCTTTCCCCCAACATTTTTCAGTAAGGAAGGAGACTGGTTGCATTCATCCTGCCATCTATAGTAGCTCCAAGAAGCAGGGTGTGGCATACTAAGAACCCAAAAGCAAGGGTGGCAAACCTGTGGCCCTCGAGATGTTGTCAGGTTCTGACTCCCATCATCTCTGACCACTAGCCAGAGTTGACAGAAGCTGGAGTACAGCAACATCTGAAAGGCCCTACAGAAATAAGACCAAGCCCATCTAGTCAGACATCCCATTTCCAATGGCAGCCAGAAAAGTATAAAATGAACTTTCCGCTTTTTCAGAAGTCAGAGCCACTGGATTTTCATTCTTATTATGCGCAAAGGGACCGTAAAACCAAGGAATTGGTTCTAATGGACATAACAAATAATACAGAACCATGGCACCGACTGGAGACCAGGTTTAAGGCAGCCCATAGGTCCTAAGACTATTTGTTTTAAAAAGCAAGAATCAGGATGCTACTTCAGGGGTATTACTCTGCCTGCCCTACATGCACACGCAGCACTTCAAGGGAGTTTGACCACATACCCTTGCTGACCAGCATGGGTCGCCCAGAGTTTTCTAGGAATCAGAGAGCTCCATCAAAATAACTGGCTATCCTCTTATTTTTAGGTGCGATCAGAGACTGATCATGCTAGGGTATGTCCCCTTCAAGATCAAGCATGCAAACCACAGGCGATTAATTAAGACCGGCATGAAAAACCCACTCTACTTGTTACCAGGATCTGGTGACTCTTTCAAGTTACTCCAGGTTCCGATTATCCTCCTGAACGTAAACATGTTCAGAATGACCGTTTTCATTTATTACATAGTGTTGATGCTGTATAAAGCAATAAGAATTGGAACACCCCCACCAAATCACTGGGCAATGGACATTCAAGAAGTATTACTGCATGTTGATGTGTCATGTAAGCAAGGCCCCAGAGGCACTCTGGGCAAGTCATCCAGGTCCTAAAGACTGATCTTCAAAACACAGAAATGGTCCTAGGCAGGGCTGGCTTTTTGTAAAGGAACACAATTAATTTGCCAGTGTTAATGGGTTAGCAAATGCTTTGCTATATCCAGAAGGCTGTGTGTGTCACTTCCTCCCCATCCCTTTCAGCAGCTACTAGCATTTTTTCTCTTCTCACATCCATGTGGACCCCATTCCAAACCAGTCTGTACTAAATATCTCTTCGGTACCTTCCAAGCAAGTGCAACCCTAATTATGCATGCTTCAGACTTTGAAAATCAACCTGCACCCCCAACCTGGTGCTCGCCAGATGTTTTGGACTGCGACTTCCATCACCACCGCCTGCTTTTGGCAATGCTGGCAGGGGCTGATGAGAGCTGGGAGTCCAGCAACTTCTCGAGGGCACCAGGATGGAGAAGGCTGTCCTAACAAAACCACCCAGAAGTTACCAGGTGCCAAATGGGCATTTCCACCATGTTTCAATTCCAAATGAACTGTGAATCTGGAGCAAAATGGTATCAGACAGAGCACTTGTTGCATGTGGGTCTGCTCCTGTTTCCCCGTCCCTCCTAATTGACATGGGGCACATGAACAAGCATCAGGACCTCTTACCATTTCCCAGGAGACTTTTCATCGGATTTAAGTTCTGTATAACATTCAAAAAAGCCAACAAGATGGAACAAGGAAAGTCCGCTGTCCATCCACATAAGTCTAAATGGATTTTGTGAGGATGCTTGCGGGACATAAGTACAGAAGGAGTAAGGTCTCGTCATTGGACTATGCAGGAGAGATGTTCAGAAGTCAAGTGATCACATCCTTGAAACTCATTGATAATGGTTTAAAGCCTTTGTTTCCTATCTGCCTGAATTGCAAACATAACCAATCAACAGGCCAGTGTGTTTCTACGGTATGAAAATAACACTGCGTGGTTGTTATTATTATTGTTATTGTTTGCAGAACCTTTTCCAGAGGCTGCATCCAGGAGGACCTGGGCATCATCTCTTCCATTTTCTGCTCCTTTTTCTTAGCTCTGTAAGTGTAGCGGATCACTAATCGAGAAGTCCTAAGGTGGTGCAGAAGCATCATCAGTGAAGGTTGCTTAACAGCAAGTTACACAAGCACAGCTGGAATACTATCCGGGTGTCTTCTTCAGCATATCCAAGTGCAACCAGTTCTTTGAATAAGGAAGCTTGAGGAAGGATTCCCATTTCCAGCAAGAGGAATTGACTCACGATGTGTCCAATATTGCCACTTTATGGTTTTCTAGTGCGGAAGAGTCTATGCTTGCAGGAAGGATGCAACGTTTATCCTAGGAAAAACTGACCAAGATTCTCCTTGGCTGACAAGTGATGAAGTGCATCTTTCAGACCATAGCTGTTAATACAAATAGGGTAAGATGCATCTGCCATGTAACTCGAATGTATAAGCAGCAACTTTTTTGAGGAACTACAATCTGAACTAAACAGGGCTGTTTTCCAAACAAGGAAATTTTGGGTTTTTTAAAAAAAATAAATAATTAAGGTGCATATTAAAATTCAAAGGAACTTGGAAAATCTCATCAACTGTATTTGGAGGTTGAACAGGGACTCCAACTTCACATCCATTATCATGCAAAAGATTACTCTTACGTGGATGTGCAAACGTCATCCACCGGTGTGATGGACGGGGCCACTTGTGCGAGAAATAAGCAACCTACAAAGGCTACTTGATTGAAGTTGGCCTTATTCTGCATCTTCACCACTGGCAGGTAAGTTTTATGCATGTGAGATTTATTTTTAGGACCACAGTAAACTATTCTATACTGAGACATAGATCACTGGTCCATCTAACAGCATTGTCTACAATGACTGGCAAAGGCTCTCCTTCTTGCCCTAACTGGAGATGTCAGGGTTTGAACCAAAGACCCTTTGCATATGATGTGAGTGCTCCATCACAGAGCAAAAATAAAATAATAAAATAATAAAAAACAACCCACACCCCAATTTGTTAAGGATAGAGGAAAACAGTATTTGGCCAGAGTTTGAGAGGCCAAGTCTGCATTTTACTGGAGGAGGCTAATGGTTGCATTAGGGACGTGGGTGGCGCTGTGGTCTAAACCACTGAGCCTCTTGGGCTTGCTGATCAGAAGGTCAGCGGTTCGAATCCCTGCAACAGGGTGAGCTCCTGTTGCTCGGTCCCAGCTCCTGCCAACCTAACAGTTCAAAAGCACACCAAAAAGTGCAAGTAGATAAATAGGTACTGCTCTGGTGGGAAGGGAAATGGTGTTTCCGTGCGCTGCTCTGGTTTTGGTGTTCCGTTGTGCCAGAAGCGGCTCAGTCATGCTGGCCACATGACCTGGAAAAACTGTCTGAGGACCAACGCCGGCTCCCTCGGCCTGTAAAGCGAGATGAGCACCGCAACCCCAGAGCCGTCTGCAACTGGACTTAACTGTCAGGAGTCCTTTACCTTTTTTTAATGGTTACATTAACTTACATGAAACTAGCTTCTAATCAAGTATCAAGATTAAATATTTAACCTTAAGGGGAAAAAAATTATGATCCCAGTGGGGAAAATAAATAAATAAATGTCTATCCCATGAACCTATATTTAAAGATACGATATATAAGTATCTCTAACAGCATTAAAATAACCATGTCAGAGACTGGAAGCCCATAACAAGCCTATCATCAAAAAGATCCTTCCTGCCTACATTGATTTTTTGTTCAGAGACTTTAGCCCCAATCCTTGATGCAAGGCTCAAAATGTAAGGGCTGCTTCAAAATGCAAGCATATAGTATCTCATTGAGTATCCCTATCCTTCTGCAGAACTCTACATGTGTCTGGGAGCCTCCTAGAACTTTGGATTAGGGCAGGTAATTTTTAACCATCAATATCTATGTGTGGGCAGGAGGGGACACAGGTAACTGCCTTATGCTGAGAAAGACAGCTAAGTATCATCGACTCTGACTGGCAGCACTTCCCCAGGATTTCAGACAGGGGTCTCTCCCAACCCTACTGGAGATGGCAGAGGTTGAACATGGGGCTTTCTGTATGCAAATCGAATGTTCTAACATCTCCCTTCCCTAACAATCCTCCTGTTCGTATAAACATAATTCTATCTTACTAACGAATTCTAACCATGGCTAACAAAGCTGTTTCCAGTTCCATGGTCTGTGCTCACTAAATGTCTTGAAGCTGTTGGGTTCAGAACCCACTGGGAGCTGAGCAAGACCAGAATGGGTCTGGAATGGCAATGGCATCTAGCAATGGTCAGTAGGTTAACAGGCAACAGGTCACACTGTAGGAAACAAGTTCCAAAAAGGAGAAAATAGCCATGTTCTGGAGAACCTGGGAGAGCTCTCAGGAAGAGGGCCTAGGCCAGGGGTGTCAAACTCAAATTCATTGGCGGGCCGCATCATCAGTTTGGTCACCCTCAAAGGGCCGGTTCGAGTTCGAGTGTCTTCAAAGCCCATGACACCTTTAACAGCTGGATTAAGTAATGCAGAGCTTCTGGCTCATGGAACACTACACCTTGATTTCATTTGAATACATATATGAATATAAAAATTGTTTGCTGTTTGGCTTGGTGTTTAAGTTACACAAAATGTGCAGGTTTTAATTTTTCTCATTCCCCAAATTTTAATCCAGCATTTGTTTGGATTTTTTCCCCTTTGCTACCTACCCTAAACCTTTGAGGAGGGCGGGAACTGATGGATGGACATTGAGGAAAAAATTGCATGATGTGTAAATACCCTAAAAAATAAACCAATTCCTTATCAGCTTTTTTTCCATATATAAATTTTTGCAATGCGCACCCTGCGGAAGCCGCGCCTGAAGTTATTTACAAAACATGCACTTGCGTATCGAATTTGCTTTTGAATCGCGAATCCCCAGAGGCAGAGGATGCTGTTCATTGGGCAGCGCGGAAACGCGCCTAAAGAAATAAATAAAGAAAAGCAAAGCAAAAGCACGCCGCCCCAAGTATTCACAGGGCACGCTCCCGAAACACAAGCGCGCTCTCGGTCTCCCTCTCTCCAACGCGCGCGAAGCCGGCTCTGCCCTTCTCTGCGCTCCACCTTGTGCAGGCGCGCTGGGCTCCCGCCGGGACTTATTTCACGCCGGCGAGCCCGAAAAGAAGTTGAGAGCAGCAGCAGCGGCCTCCCATATCCAACCCCGCCCTCGCCGTGTCAAATAAGTCTCGGCTAGGTAGCTGGAGGAGGGGGAGGCCTGCGCCTGCGCAGAAGGGACCCGAGGCGCCCTGTGCGCGCCATAGCCCAAGCTTCCCTCGCAGATATATATAGACCAGACTACACGGGCCACATGATGAGGTCTGGCGGGCCGGATTTGGCCCGCGGGCCTTGTGTTTGACACCCGTGGCCTAGGCAATGGAATCTTTGCTTCAGCACCAGCTTGCTTAACCAAGCACCCAAGGAGTCAAGCAAGTCACTGACTGCTCAAGGCCCATCCCCTAGCTGAAAAGTAGCAGTGATATTAAGGAGGTAGAGCTCTGCCTTTGAGTTTAGCAAACCTACACCACAAGCTGGCCACTAACCAAGCCCTTGAGCATAAGCTTACATGGGACTTCAGGTGCTAGAAAAGATGCAGTTGCTGATCATGGCTCCTTGCTCAGCAAATCTGAACTCATCACAGAACTTGTCCCCTGTTCCGCCTCATACTCTCGTTTTGGTGGTGTTGCAAGATGCAGGATTCCACACTCAAGACTCCTACAGACCTGCGCCCACAGAAGAGCCTTCTGCCTCAGAAAGAAGTCTGGGTAATCCAGGACAGGGACCTATTATTTATTTAATTTATATCCCTCCTTTCCTCCCAAAGGAGTCCAGGGCATAGACTGCCCCCCTCCATGAATGATACTGTTCACAAACACAGCCCACCACCTCCACAAACAGTTCTAACAGGTGACACATAATTCGTTGCCCTGGGCTCCTTTGGGAAGCGTGGGATAGAAATAAATTAAACAAACAAACAACTTTGAACACTTTATTCGTGAGCATGCAAGTAGCTCATTTACTAGACTTTTGTTAGCTCTACAGTATCTGGTTTTTCAAATGGATCCAGTAATTCAGCTTCCTCTGTTGCACCACCCAAACCCCTTGCAACTTGAGAGATACAAGTTGCTTCCCCCTAACCTGACCCAAATGCTAATAACCAGTAGCCTACGACAACTTATCAAGCCCACTTTTAGATCCCTTCCTTCTTGCTTCTCTAACCGGTTATTTTCACTCTAAGCTAGCTGAAAGCTATATTCTGGGCTCCAAGTG
This sequence comes from Podarcis bocagei, assembly GCF_964188305.1. Lineage (NCBI taxonomy): Eukaryota > Metazoa > Chordata > Lepidosauria > Squamata > Lacertidae > Podarcis > Podarcis bocagei. The sequence goes on along the minus strand of NC_138142.1, from coordinate 21,948,747 downwards.
AGACTTTTTAAAAAAGTAATCTTCCATTTTTAATCAGACATAAGACCAAACTGGACAATACGCAACATTCACAACTATATTTCGTATATCTGTAAGTGTATGTGTTGGTGTGTTTTTTAAAGGGGGAGGGTGTTAAATGGTAGCTGTGAATGGGGGCAACTAGAAATCGGACTGACGCACACGGGGAGGGGAAGTTTAACCCTTTACCCCACATGTTGTAGTTCTCCTCAAAAACACCCCCTCTCTCCAGAAGCCATTTGTTGTGGGAGGGAATTTTTATTTTGAGGCAGGATTAACCACAACTCCCCACCATGGTGCCAGTCCAAATTGGGCCCCATGGCTATTTAATGCACCCCTTCCCAAACAGATATGTGAAAGTTTAGCCTTTTGCTTGTTTCTTCCAAGTAAACTACAGTGGTACCTCGCAAGACGAATGCCTCGGAAGACGAAAAACGCGCAAGACGAAAGAGTTTTTCGTTTTTTGAGTTGCTTCGCAAGACGAATTTCCCTATGGGCTTGCTTCGCAAGACGAAAACGTCTTGCAAGTTTGTTTCCTTTTTCTTAAAACCGCTTGAAGAGGTGCAGTTGCGACTTGACCGTGCTTCGCAAGACGAAAAATTCGCAAGACGAAAAAACTCGCAGAACGAATTCATTTCGTCTTGCGAGGCACCACTGTATATCCTTATGCAACCAACCATAGACCATCTGTTGCTCTCATTTATGAAGCATTTAACTCAATTTCTCAGGCTTCGTTTCAGTTGGGGATGTGGGCTAACCACACAGTAACTGTATTTGGCCATATTCATCCCTTGATACCCTAAGCTCCTTCCTCCTGTCCACCTCGCCAACACCAGAGTCTAAATTTAGATTGTGATTTCCTCGGGACAGACTTCTGCTCATATTATTCTGCAGGTGGACAGAACTACAGAATAAGCAAAGCAGGCTTAGTTGGACTAAGAGTTCACTAAGTAGTCTGCAAGTGAAGTTGAAGACTTTCTTCTAGAGCAGGGGACCTCTGGGGAACCTGTGGCTCTTCAGATGTTGTTTGATTGCACTCCCATCATCCCTTGGAGCCCAGCACTGGAGGGCTACAGGTTCCCCATCCCTGCTACTGACTCAGGAAGTATGTTCTCATCAAGTGTTCCAGTACTACTAGCAGGTTCTGCTTCTAAGGTCCAGCAGATTAAGACATTCTGGCAGCATCCTCTAACACACCTGTGTCAAAGGACTGCCTCAAATACCTGTTCCTCAACACATCCACAAGTTGCTGAACAAGAGGCTCGGTGGGTGGTACGCTAACGTGTATCTCCAGTTTGTGAGGTCTCACATTAATATCATTGCAGTGTAGATGTTATTTCTCCAGTCACAAGTGAATGAAAATGAGAGCTTGTAGTGGTATGACACGCTTTTTTGGACACGGTCCAAAACCGACCCCCAAACCTGAGTTGTAACTATCTTTTGTAGACTACTAGTGAAAGGTATGAGGCTCTAAAATACCTTCATCTGTTTGTTTTTTTCGCTGGAAAGAGTATAATACTTAGGGTTGGGACTGCAAGGCACCTTTTCTGATACAGTGGTGCCTCGCAAGACGAAAATAATCCGTTCCGCGAGTCTCTTCGTCTAGCCGTTTTTTCGTCTTGCGAAGCAACCCTATTAGCGGCTTAGCGCTATTAGCAGCTTAGCAGCTATTAAAGGCTTAGCGGCTTACCAAAAGGGGGGGGAGTGGAAAAAAATCGGAACACTCGCAAGACGTTTTCGTCTTGCGAAGCAAGCCCATAGGGAAATTCGTCTTGCGAAGCAGCTCAAAAACGGAAAACCCTTTCGTCTAGCGGGTTTTCCGTCTTGCGAGGCATTTGTCTTGCGGGGCACCACTGTATAACAAACCCTTAAATACATGGATGATATCTTCTGTTTCTTATATAAACTAATTTGTGGTGTTGTAGCTGAATCTGGATTTAAAATAATTTCCTATATGGAATGATAAGTTTGCACTGGTTGTGCAAGTTGGGTGTCCATGCTCTGGCCACTCTACTGATTTCTTTATAATGAAATAACACCATTCAGAAGCTTGGAAAGCCTCAGGAAGAAGGAAATTGCTGACACCATTTGAAAGGCAACCCCTATGCCATAGGCACAAGGTTTGAAAGGACTGATACGTATTGGGACTGGTTTCTCTTCTGGGCTCACAAACCTCGAAAGCACCCAATTACCAACCATACATCTCCTCTCACCTTGGCACAAACTCATTCCAGCTCACAGAATTTGTACACACTCATTCCAGGTCAGTTTTTTGCTTTCCGCATTGCTGGTGTCAGAGGCTCTGGAGTCTTGTGCCACCCTATTCAACTTCCATGATGAAAAGTACCTTCTCACAGGTCCCCATCGTGTTCTGCCATTTTGCTTCCTTATGATCTTACCTTGCATGTGAAATCCACAAACTCTTCATTATGTTTTCTCCAGATGGCTCTTTTGCTTCATTAAAATGTTTTCCTTAGCACTTTCAAAATAGCCTTTAAAACCGGAGTGTCCAGAATTCACTTTTGTACTGAAAGACTGGTTGAACAGTTGTACAATAATAAAGCTGGCATTTCCAATTTGCTTGAGTGTTCCTTGATGACATTGTCTTATTTAGGCATACATTGGCTCTGATAATTAATATATTCTTTGGTTACTTGGCTGCATTTCATGATTGTTTCTAGATATTTGTAATGATTGTTCCTAGATACTTGTAATTTTCTACCTTTCCCACATGGTCATTCCTTTTCCTTATTTTCTAGTATCTTAAAGTTTATTTGGGAATATGAACATGAATTCAGTCTTACTAGTGCTTTTCTGTAATATGCAATTCTACAATACCTACGTTCTTTTGTACCATTTCCGCTCTTAATAGACAAATGTCATTGTACGATACTGAGCCGTCACCTCTAAACTGAGCAAGGAAAGTTGTATGTTCAAGAATGGGATGTTTTCCCCTGAATAAATAAGCACCCTTAAGGACTGAAGGGCGTGTACTACTTTCTCCCAGGCTCATGCACGATGGGGGGCGGGGGAGGCCAAAGTGAAGGGAGTAAATATTACAAGACTTCACCAGAAGCACCCAAAGATTGTGACCTCTGTTCAGCCTGGATTTCATAAAGAAACAAAAATCATGTATACATTCTCTCTCACACAGCCTTCTGATAGGAACATTTATGGAACCACCCTAAGTCCTATATCCCTCTAGGCTTCTTCTCAGAATGGTTGTCTTTATATCTACTTGACTCTCTTTCATGGAGCAATTCTGAGGCCTAGGGGGATGAGTAACTGGGATCTCAGGCAGTGGGTTTAACTAGCTTTGGCAACTATTCTTTGATGCTGCTCATGCGAGCTTCAGGAAAACAGCACAGGCTGCTTGGATGCCAAAGCACTGACAGGGAGCATCTTGATTCCGAATCTCCAATTGCTATTAGAGGGAGCAAAGTTCAAGCTGTCATCTGCCACTTGATAGGGTATATAGCTAAAGCTGATGCCTAAGCAGTTAGGAGGCTTTGTGGAAAGAGGGAGGAGAGGCCTGTTCCCCAACCATTTTATATTCCAGCATTTCCCAGTTAGCTGCTCAGATGGTGCAAACTTTTAAAAAGCTCCTGGGTCAGTCTCTGCCCTGCTCCACCCTTGGTCTGATCAAGGGGAGCTACTGCTTCTGCACCTGTTCTGTGGCCACACTTCTTTCCTTCACCTTTCTACTGCCATAAGTTTACGTTTGAAACATAGGGAGCTGCATCATATCTAGTCAGACCCCTGGCCCATCTAGCTCAGTGTAGCCTACTGACTGGTAGTGGCTCTCCAGTTTCAGAGCAGTGGTTTTTCCCTGACGTGTCTAAGGATGCCAAGATGTTATCCTGGCCTTGTGTATACAGAACAGGTGCTCTATCATTTATTCTACCTTGCCTTGCTCTAACCTTGCTTGCATCCAACCTTGTCTCAGCCTAAGCTTAAAAGGAACCAAGTTTGCCATCAAGTCCCAAACAACTAAGCTAGGTACCAAACCTATTTCAGATGTGAGAAGATGTGTACTTCTATAAAACCCTCAACATTTTCCATTTAAAATCAGCACAAAGCAAGCAAGCTGGGCTGTGTATGTCTTCTCTCTCTCTCTCTCTCTCTCTCTCTCTCTCTCTCTGTGTGTGTGTGTGTGTGTTTTGAAAGGGGGTAAGCAGCAATTTATACTGCACCATTCATTACTGATGCCGTGTGGTTTTATGTACACACATATATACACATATATAATCAAGAACAAAGCACCTCTGATTAAGTCTAAATTGGTCTGGCACCAAAGAGATCTTGAGACAGAGCAGAAAGCCCACCAGAAATGTCAGCTCAGTGTGTTGTAGCAGTGAAAAGGGCAAATTCAGTGTAAGGGAAAGGGATTGGAGAATGGAGGTAAGCCCAAACTGGCATTTTGATGTAGAAATGTCTCCCTTGCTGTTTAATAGCCAGGGCAATCTTAGACTCCATTTGTCTCAAATTTAAGTTTCTTGGGTGATGTGGACAGATCATAACCAGGAAGAACCTCACCTTTACATTTCCCACTTCATGGAAGAGGGGTACACCTGCCTCAGTTTCAGATTTCTCCAGTAATAAGTATGTCCTGAGCCAATGCACATGTCACACTTTTAGCTGTTCATGGGGGTAGTATCCTAATTTTGAAAAGTCCTCTGAATGAGGCATATGTGCATTTCTCTACCTGAATACCAAGGCATATTCCTCTCTTCCCCCATCTTAAGCCTGCTTCAAGTGTGTGATGAGGAAATACTCCATGAGTACAATATTCACTGGAAGGCCTCAGATTGTAGAATTATTAGAAAGAGAAACTTCTCTCTATCCACTTTCTCCACATCATTTGTAATCTTACACACCTCTATCTTGTTGCTCGCCCCTTTGCTCCCATTTTCTCTGAACTATGTATTATCAAATGTTGCAACCTTTCCTCAGAGGGGAACTGGCCCTGCCCCTTGATCATCTGAGTTGTCCTTTTCTGAACCTTCTGCAGTTCTACAATATCTTTTTTGAGCTGAGGTGACCGGAACTATGGACAATATTCCAAGTGTGGTCACAACACAGATTTGTGCAATGGAAATAAAATACTGGCAGTTTTATTTTCAATCCCTTTCCTAATGACCCCTAGAATGGAATTCGCCTTTTTCACAACTGGTTCACACTGGGTCATTGTGAGTCCAAGGTCTTGCTCTGGTTTGGATTACATCAGTGTATATGTGAGTTTGGGGTTGGGTTTTTTTTTGTCCTAATGTGTTTCACTTTACAATGAAATGCATTTGCCATTTTAGTGCCCATTCACCCAATATGGAAAAATTGTTTCAGAGCTCCTCACAATTTATTTTAATTGTGCTGGACAATTTTGGTTATCATTAGTGGACTTGGCTATCTTGCTGCTCAGCCTATCTCCAGATCAATTATGAACAAGTGAAATTGCACAGGTCCCAATGCAGATCTGGGAGAACCATCTATTTTCCCCTACTCTCTGCTTTCGGTTTCCTAAAGATCTAATGCTCCATGAAAAGGATCTCTCTTCTTATTCCATGACTGCTAAGGTTACTCAAAAGTCTTTGGTGAGCAAATTTATCAAGTGCTTTCCCTATGACTGGAACAGGCACATCCCTAGTTTATATGAAGACAACTGAATTACTAATCTTCCTTCTTCAGATGGCTGACTGTCCCTCAAGTATAATTTTCTTTCCTATTTCCCTTCTTAAAAAAGGTGTTAACGTTCTTAATTCAAGTTTCATTAAATGCTTGTATTCTGTTCTACTTTGCAAACTTTCAGCAGGCAAATGAACAAGCAGAGCCAATTAAAGAGGCTCAACTCCCATTTAAATCAATGGGTTACGGTATCTCTGACTGTTTCTGGATTAGGACCATTATTGTAATACACTTAAGTTTTGTGGTGCTGCAGGTTCTTGTGTACTGCTCTTCCTTTCCTTCTTAAGGGTGCACAGAAGACAATGTATTGCTCAATGTATGTGTACTGAAGTATTAAAACTCTTCCACAAGGGAGACACCATTTTTGTACTTTCAAAAAAAAAACAGAAGCATCTTCTAAACCATCTCAAAATATTATGTGTAAGACTTTTGGTTTCTCTTTGGAAGTACTGAATCAAAGGTGCCTCTAAGGTAGGGCTGCAATATTTGCAAATGGGCAATAAGTTATCTTCAGTGTACACTTAAGGTCTTCTGTCCTTCTGTTCTTGCATGCAGTGCCTTTCCCTTTGTCTTCTTATCCTCTTGGGCCCAAAGGTGGGCTGCATGACTACCGTGCCAGGATTTATAGGTGCATCACCTGACAACAGACAATTTTCAAACTCTTTCAAAGAGGAAGAGAGGGACACCGTCTTCATTTCACCATTGTGCAGTTGCAATTGCTGCTGAGCGAGTCTAAAAATACTATTCCAATGGAAGTCTCAATGCTAACGCCTTCTTTTTGCCTGGGGTCACAGGCTCCTGAATGTATCCTTTCCGCTGGCCAAGTGAGACCAGGTGACGATGTGTATAGTAATGTAGGAAAACAGGAGAAGAAAGCATGCATATTTGAGCCCTCCAAGAACATACCTTCTGGGAGTGACCCAGTTCACTGTTAACCTGTTGAGGGGGAAATCCAAGCGCGGGTCTGGATTTGGGTGGAAGTTATTGAAGTTATCAAATTAGTTTGGTGGATGTGACCATTTCAACCAACATGACAACCACTTGGGGGAAGACAGATGTTCAGAACACAAGGTGGTGGTGGTGGAATTACAGGCAAGGACAAAGGTATACATGCAGTGCTGAGGTGCAAAAGCAGGGGAAGAGATTAAACAGAATTTTCTTAAAAGGGCAAGTCAATTCTTTGTCTCAGAGGTTTCTCCTCACTGCCATCTTCACTTTTTTTAAAGGTACTCGCATCTTACACATATGTGTTTCACTTTCCAAACACTACCCAAAAAATGCGAGCCTCCATTCATTTTCTGGGCACTATGATACACGCACTTTCAAAAAATGCGTTTCAGAAAACACTGGGAGCGGCCCTAAAGCCTGCAAAGGGCACAGAACCTCCTCCCTTCAGCTGTTTGAGAAACACCCTGCCAGTTAACTTATAGTACCTTCACAGACCTGAAGCAGCAAGAGCAATAAAGCAGAGATTGCCTGAGACTGGGGAGAGAGAGCACCAGCGAACATACCTTCTTGTGCACAACAGAGGAAGTGGAATTAATGGTGCTCTCGTCGTCATGCATCATGACCAGCTCAGAGCTGCTCTCATCCATGACCTCCTGTATGCTGTTGACACTGCTGTTCTGACTGCCTGTGCTCACAGACATGCTGGGGATAGAGTGGTTGCTGCCCAGACTGTCCATCTTCCTATTCAGGTTTGTCCCATGCTCACTCTCCTATAAGACAAGGGGCAGGAGGGTTAAAAAAAAAAAAGAGAGAGAGAAGTATATGCACCATAGGAGGCAAGACTCCAACACACACTTCTGCAGTGGCAAGTGTGCAGGAAGGATCGTTTTCATATTTCATTAGTAATTTTTCTCTCTCATCAGATGCGATGGTGGCATTGAGGCAGTTTGCACTGAGGAGGTAGCCTTCCTAATACACGCTTTCCAGAAAATCTTTCCTGCCCACTGAATCTTTTTGTCATTCTTGCTCTTTTTAAAAAGTCTTGCGGTTACGCCACTGCACAGTGCAGTTACCCCAAAGCAAAGCTGTGTCACTGCCACACCTGAACTGAAAACCTCAGGCTTTTATTTCTTAATGCACTGTGGCCTTGTTGTGCCCCAAGAATGCTGCCTTGTCATCCCTGTGGGTTCTACACAGTGGAGTCTAAAAGCAGAGATGGCCTTCCTAGTTTGTTCTTTCAACACTGTGCATGGTGGCAAGGTCTGATCAAGTCTGTAAAAGCATGTGCACAAATGTGCACCCCTGATATACATGGTTAAACTTGTGCAAACAAGCATGGGCAAGACCTAAAAGAAAAGGTGATGGTGGGGAAATCCTTTTCCTAAGAGATTGCAGAAGGCAAACGCATGCAAAATTGGAAGTTGGAAAGAGGTCTACATAGTGAATATGTAGGCATGCAAGTTATTGTTATTGTTTTTTAAAACACTAATAAAATGGAGGAAGGGGAAAGGTAAGGGTTGGAATGGAATGAGATGAGATGGAAAACACTGGACCTAACAATCATTGCTATCAATTAAGAACAACTTGGTAGGACGCCCCTCTTTTGTTAAATACAAATGTTTGCATCAAATAACAAACAGGTCACAGTATTGAGTACAGACCAACAAAGCCAAGAACTGGCAGTGAGGCCATAACTCTTCATATTTCAAACTGCAGTATCATAGCAATTTGCTATGGGCTTTAAATGAACAGTGCTCCAGTTTTTCATTCTTGTACTTGTCTACCATTTGAAAAATCCCAATGGTGAGGCCTAACCTTTATTGGTTTCAGAGATCTGGGATGCAGGGTCTAAAGCAGAAAAGAGGATGCTGGCAGGAATCTTTCTCTGGATTCACCACCTTGGTTCCCCCCATTTTTCTGGGAGAAAAAACGAAGGAAAAACTACAATTCTGACCCTAAAAGTACCTACCTTACTTGACACATGATTATTAGTGAGCTAGTGTATTGACTTCATTTGTAAATTTAAGATTCTTGTAGTGCCAAAAACCCCACTTTGCATTAGTTTAAGCACTCTTTGCCAAACAGTTGCATATTTTCAGAAATTGTCCTAGCTTACCTTCATTTTCAATTGCCTCCAATGGCACCATCAGGGAACCAAACCTGCAGGTTTTATTTACTAAAATCCATCACCTTCATCATCACATGTAGTAGCACTGTGATATATACCTGTATTAATCCAGGGGTGGGTGAATACCCGTAAGGGGAAACAGAACTCAACAAAATTGGGGGGAAAGCAAGGGGGTACAGAGAAAGAAGGTGAATGTTCACACAATCTCGTTTTCTTGCAGGTGAGGAATCTACTCTGCAGAAACTGCTGGTTTCAGTACTAGTACTGGAACTGGTGAATACTTAGTGCAGCCCTACATGAAACCTGAGTGTGTGTTTCTTAAAGAGTTGGCATGTGCAAGCCTGTAACAGAGAAAACAGTGCATACAAGTACAAAAAAAGTTACAGGTCTAAAGGAAATTATATTTTAAAGAAAATGCACACAGGCAACCTTAGCTTTCCATTTCCTGCTAAGCACATAATTGTCTTTTTCTCAACATATTTTGCAGAAGTTCCTTTTCTGCACATTTCAGAAAGTTCAGCCCCCCTTATAAAAAAAACAAACACCCTTTAAGATTATGCACATCATGTGCCACAGGGTGGGGAGGAAGCGGTGGTCACAGATGGGAGCATTTCCTCCAATATTTAGAGCCCTGGGAAAAACGTTAACTCACAAATACATTATCTGAAGAGCGTCAACAGTTTTAAGCCGTTATGCAGCCTTAGAAAAAAAATTGGACTGGTACAGCTGAAACAGTCACACGTGCACTGACTGCATGGGGGTGCTTTGGCATGCCCAGTAACGCTCAATTTCACGTGCAGCACACAGATATTGTTTGGAGGGCTGAAGATCAATATTGTTTGGACCATCCCAAAGGTATGTCTTGGGTGAGGGCAACTTGTACTAAGAAAATGGTTTATTGATGCTTCTCCGCAATCTGCCTTCTACCACTTCAGCCCTCTCTACATCCCTGCCATGTGCAATATAAATCTGAGGAGGGAAGGAAGCCCTTTTCAGTCTGAGGGGTGCATTTGCTCACTGGCATCCTTTTGTCAGAGAAATGGCCAAGAGTCTTTTCTTTCAACCATAGGCGATGCTCCGGCCATACAAGAGCAAAAGCCAGAGGATTCTGCCCATAGACCACTCCCCTCCATCCTGGTAAGCAAGAGGCAGGGTCACAGTTCAGAGGCACATACTGTACCAGCCAGACAAAAGTGGTTGAGGCTGTGGAGAAAGCGAGGTATAAACTGGGGGGGGGGGTGACAAGAGGCAGCCACAGCTGTCTTGAGGGCTACATTCAGTCCCCATGCCTGAAGTTCCCTACCGCAGACATGAATTGAGGACTTGGGCATCAGTGTTCCCATTTATTTCGTAGGCCACTCTTGAGTTTGAACGCTTGACTTGAACACCTTCACTGGCCTTTTTCTGAGGACCAAACCTCGTGTTAAAACATGTAATTAAGCAACTGCATGCTTTTTTTCCTCTTTGCTAAAACAGCAGCCACGGAAGGCTCGATCAGGATCAGGACTACAATGTAGTAAGGAGGGTTTACCCTTCGCCTCATCATAAACCTCCTGATGCAATGTAAACAAATGACATCTCCAGCGCTATAGGAGATGGGGGAAAGTGTCCTCTCCCAATAGATTAATGATCTGGAAATAAATGCTAAAATTGTAGCCAGATTTCAGTGACAACATGAAACTTCTCGAGGGCTGGATTGCGTTTGGCTGTGTAGGAGACCATGGAATTGGGAGCTTTCGGGGTGGAAGTGATTCACAAGTTCCTGCTACTGCTGCTCATCATCAAGGAGTGACCTAGTATTATGAGCAAGCGTTAAGACTGACTGAATGACCCACCGTCTCCATCCATATTCTTCATAAAAGACTATAGAGTTGGTTTCCTTTAATGTTTTCAAGAAAAGACTGGCCAAGCACCTATTGGAGATGGTTTAGGTATACAACCTGGTGATGGTGCAAAGTTGGTTGGCCTTTCAGTGTTGCAGTTCTACGTTTCAGGATCTTTTGGGGGGGAGGGGGAAGTGGGGACAGAGAAGGTGCCTGCTCACAAGCAAAGCACCTATATGTTGGGCTGAGAACTAGAAATATATATATATAGTGGTTACTATGAGAGTCTTGGTCCAACCCTCTGCCCAGCAAACAAACCTACAAGTGTAGTTTTGGCAGCAAGCATATAAATGGAAAGTGGAAACCCTGCCTAACTTAATCACAGCACAGTAATAAGTTTGCTGACAGTTTCACCTGTAATGGGAAACAATGGGTTTTTATATGTTTTCCACATTGGCACCGCATCTTTCTAGGTTTTGTATGCCTCAGTGCATTTAGGTTTCAGTTACCTGAGAGACCGTCTACCCCGGTATATATAGACCTGTAAGATCTCTCATATCTTCTGAGAAATTCTACTCATGGAATCACACCCTACAGAATATCACAGGGTGGTGGCCTGAAAACAGGCATATTCTGCTGCCTTTCCTCTACTATGCAGTGCTCTTTCCTCTGTCATATGCAAAGCAGCCGCCATCAGTTGCTTCAGACATCTTGTAAAGGCTTATCGTTTTGCTCAGGCCTTCCCTGACCCATAAGCTTTGGGTCCCAATTTATGTGCACGAATTCCCCTGAATCTCTTTTTACTTGCTCTGATGTTTTTATACTATTTTATTCATTTTAGGCTGCATTTTTGTTTTAATGCATTTTGTTTTTATGTTGTACACAGCCTAGAAGATTTTAAAATGGTAAGCAGTTTAGAAATGCTCCAAAATTAAATATATATATATAAACGTTAGGCCATGCCTTGCTTGCTTTGGTGCTGACTTTATAAACAGAGCCTGGCCATTAAATGCTGTATGGCAAAATTTACTTCTATACTCAGGACCGCTATCTTGATAATTAAATGGCCTAAGGTTGAACTTCCCTAGTATAGGCTTCCCAAGAGCCTTATCAACTCCCTAAAACTTTTGTTTTAGAAGGTGTTTAATTCTGTGCTGGGCCAAGTTAAAATGCTCCTACTATTGCATATCCAAATTTAAACTTCTGCCTTTTCAAATTAAGGCCACGAAAGTAACTTAACTCACAAACACACGCAAAGCTATTTTCATTGTTGAAAGCACCCCTGGAATCAAGTAGCAACTAAATGTGTTCTCTTAGCAACACTGCTAAGAGTGTTACTGCTAAGAGTGTAACACTGCTAATACTGAATGATTTTTTTGCCCAATTCCTCTACTTTGGGGGCTCATCCTTCTTACTAGATTTCAGAATTTTCTTTGAGAGCAGAGGTGCTTTTATTCAATAGCAGCAATGGCCTGTTTCGTCAGCTGGGAAATCAGGAGGCCCAAGGTTATGACATCACCTCCTCTCCCAAGTGGGCTCAGCCTCAGAAAAACCTAGCCCCTCACAGTCTAAAGAATTTGACAGCCACTTCTCCCCCAGCCTGCAGAAACTCTTAGCACTAGAAAATGGGCAGATTGCTTCAGAGTCTCCCGTTCCTCCATGAGAAGGGAGCAGAAGCAGTCCGTAGGCTAACAGTTGCCCATTTTTGTTCTACAGCCAAGGGCAGGACACCTGTTTCATCCTGAGGGTTGCGCTGGCTTATGGGCAACCTTCCAGGCACTGAATGCCAGAGCAAAAAAGTGAGCAGAGCAACGGATGTGACTCTGACAGCAGGCTACATCCTAGCCACACAAAAACCTGAGGCTTTTGACACCTTTCTCCATCCAGGTGCAAAAGAAGTATCATCATCGTTCAAGTACACATTCTAGTCAGACAAAGATGCAGCAAAGAGATGGTGAGGGGTGTGGGTCCAGGAAATAGCTCCAGTGGCCAATAAGACGAGGGCTGCATTCAGCCACCAGGCCTAAGGTCCCCCACATTCTGTCCAGTGTAGGCAAGCAGGGGCCATTGCCTCAAAATACAGCGAGTCAAGTAAGATCAGGAGAATGGGCCTGTGGTGACTCAAACATCAGATGGAGCTGAGGCGCTCTCGCCATGCTTTTGCACATGGCCTGACCAGTTTAAGGACATAAGAGACCACTAGATCAGGCCGGTGGTCCATCTGGTGCAGCATCCTGCTCTCACAGTCGCAAAGCAGAAGTCCCCATGGGAAGCCCTCAAGCACAACAGGTCTCCCCCCTCCTGCAACATCCAACAACTGGTGTTGAGAAACATTACAGCGTCTGACAGTTTAGCAGAGACCATGATATATCTTCTTTGGATATTTCCCACTTAACCAACTTCCAGTCTCATCTACAGAGTTATCAATCTACTTATCTGGCCCCCAGTCTGTTGGACCCATCCTTCAATATACTTTAGCCTGCCTTGGTCTTGCTTGGTTTTCTCAATAAAGTTAACACATTCAGATGGAGTTGGCCCTATGCCTCATGTACTCTAGAGCAGAATAGAAAGGTGGGCAATCCTCTGTTGAGAATAAAGGTGGTTAGGGGGTCTGCTACCTCCTCAGACTAATGGGTGAGGCTTCAAATTATTCTTTTTCCATAGACCTGGTGGCACACTCCACCCTATTCAGACACTTAACTTCAGAAACCTAGAGGAAAATATCATGGCCCAGAAATAAGATACAATTGATTCCTGTTCACAACAAAATTCAGCAAGTCATGCCTGTGAAAAGGGGGTTGGGGAGGGCCATGTGTGGTACAGGGGTCATTATTACCAATCACCGGTATAGATAAACTTGATACCTCCTCCTCTTCCTGAGACTCATTCAGAGGGCCATTGTGGGCCTCTTGGAAAAGGATTTTCTTCATTTTCCGGTACTGAAGGTTATCCAGTTCTCGCACAGCGTCCTTCGTTCTTTGAATCAAGTCTATTAGAACCCGGGGCGGTCGCTCACAGCGAACAAACTCATGCTGGTTTTAGAAGGAGACAGAAGCACTCTAGGTCAGAAAAGGTAAAACCCCACAAAAACGACACGTGTTCTCAGCAAAATAAAAAATATATATTTAAAATAAATTTAAAAATAAAAATTGTGCACATTGCAAAGGTCACCTTTTTATATTTCAGTTAAGAACATTAAATTGGAGTGACTAACTGTGGTTGAAAAATAAAGTTCCTTTTTTAAAAAAAGTGATACCCCATATTTTTAAAAGAAGTGTGTTCAGGGTAGATGGCATTATGGTGAGCTTTCCTGCACACCTGAATTCCAGCAATAAATAATAGTGCCCCCCCCCTGTTTTCAAAAAGGAAGTGGCTGTACAATAAAATAAAAAAGAAGGCAAAGCTCCCCAAGGAGGCACAAATAATTCCCAGAATTTCTCAATTGCCACTATGACCTTTCCCAGCCCACTTACAGTGAGTATCATTAAGACATACTAATTGGAGACCAATCAGCTCCAATAGACCACCCTTCACGACAGCCCTTTACAGCACCACTGGCACATTAGGTTAAATGACAACCAGGGATCTCAGTTATGCAGAGTAGATCCACAACCATGCAGTGCTGACTGGGGAAGCACTTTGCTACTGAGCAGTAAAGTGGATATGCTGGATCCCCTAAGTCACCCCCTCAGTCCTCCAATCTACCCTCACCTGCAACTCATCTCTAGCACCATGGCACATACTTGCCTTCTCTCCTTCTAAACTCATCTCCAACCTTAAACAACTTCAACCTGTTTATTGGTAGTTGCAGCAAAACTGCCATTATTATTATTATTATTATTTAAAGTGTTTCTGGGGGCGCACCTGAGGGTTACGCGAGAAGGCAACTGCTCTCTAAAACAACTCCCCCCCCCACCTGGTGCCCTCCATAGGTTTTGGAGCACATTTCCAATCATCTCAGCTAATAATGGTCAGGGGGACAGGAGTCATAGTCCAAAACAAGCGGCGGGCATCAGGCCGAGGAAGGCTATACCAAGGAATTCCGAATATGCAAGTTGGGCGTTTCCCTGCACAGCACCTACCAGACCCAAATCAAGCCACACGGAAACTGTCCTTGATTTCCCCCTTCACACTACAGAAAGTTCACACATAGCCCAACAGAAATCCGAAAAGTTACCCGCAATAGTTCTGCCGACGATGGTCTTTCCTGAGGTATTTTCTGCAAGCAGTAATCAACAAATCCCCTAAAAGAGTTCGTCCTGAGTATAGGAACAGAGAAGACACGAGAATAAATTTAGATTTGGGGAGGTAAGGGGAAAGCAAGACAAAGAAAGCCATCAAGCCTGTTACCCCGCCATCACAAGTTATACTCAGTACAGTCAAGTGTGGTGCAACAGATAAAAGGAATACTGGATTTCAGGTGTGAGAAACACAGGTTTAAATCACTGGGCAGCCAGGAGGTTTTAGTGGGCAGTTGCAGGCAAACAACCGTCAGCCTAATCTAATCTCTCTCATGGGGCTTTTGAAAGAAAAAATGAACTGTATTCTGAAGTCCTGAATAGTACAGGAAAAAGTTTCCTTCTAAATGCCAATTTAAAAGCGCACAGTCTCCGGCGCAGTTTTCAGTAGCCTGAGTGGCTTTCCAATGTTATAGCTGCCACACAGAATAGCTACCGTGGGGAAGCTTGCTGAGCACATGGTGCAACTGAAGCATCAGCCCCAAGCAGAAGCTCTTGTATTAAGACCCTGCTACCTGACCTCTCCCAAGCACAAGGTGAGGTCACAATATTGATAGCACACAGATCTTTAAAAGCTGTCGGATAAAGGCGGTAACTGACAAAACACGCCAATCTGACCCACAGCATGGTATTCATCTCAGATGCATTCAGCTTGCTGTACAAATTTTTATTAGTATTAAGATGGAGGTCCAAATATTCCCAGAGAGACACTCCACACTATGTGCAGCAATTGCATGGCAAGTTATTTGGAAACACTCGTTCGGTTTCAGAATGGAAAGGCAGAACTTTGAGCACAAGACATTTCATTGTAACTGACAATTACATAAAGAGACATCATGGACAACAGGCAAGTACATTTCCGGGAAAATGGACAACATTTGCAACATTCTGGAGCAAATTATAATATATGGTTATATGTCTTTTACTTTTTGTTGTAATGTGTGTGGGTTGTTATTGTTTTAAGTTTAACTGGGGTGGCTAAACTTTTTTCAGCCCAAGGCCAGAGGTGGATGTGACCACAAACACACACAGCTCCCACCCCACAGCTGATCCATCACTCTGGTGACCAAGGAGCAGGCAATTTATATCCCTATCAGGGCTCTGTCCACCTCTGCGCTGGGTCTTCCTTAATTTCCTTGATCTCTTTGCTGCTGCCTTGAGGGGGATGAAACAGGACTCTGGGCTACGGGTTAGCATATACATTGTGGATTAACATATTTGCATTTTCTCCTTCAATTGAATGAAGTGGCAATCTGAATTTGCCACAGGTGCACTATTTCTTACAGTCAACATGTAAAATGAACAATAGGTGTGGCCCACAGGGGTGCAGCACAGCTGAGTGGTACAGAAAATGCCGTCCCCGCAGAAGGTCCTGGTTCCATCTGTGTTGTCTCCAGTTAAAAGAATTGTGTAGCAAATGACAGGCAGTGATCCATTCACCTTAAGGGATCAGCCTCCACTGGATAGAATATAGTTTTCTGGGGGCTCATCAGCCTGTGCACACATAAAGGTAAAGGTATAGGGACCCCTGACCATTAGGTCCAGTCATGGCCGACTCTGGGGTTGCGGCGCTCATCTCGCTTTATTGGCCGAGGGAGCTGGCGTACAGCTTCCGGGTCATGTGGCCAGTATGACTAAGCCGCTTCTGGCGAACCAGAGCAGCGCACGGAAATGCCGTTTACCTTCCCGCTGGAGCGGTACCTATTTATCTACTTGCACTTTGATGTGTTTTCGAACTGCTAGGTTGGCAGGAGGAGGGACTGAGAAATGGGAGCTCACCCCGTCATAGGGATTCGAACCGCCGACCTTCTGATCAGCAAGCCCTAGGCCCTGTGGTTTAACCCACAGCGCCACCCGCGTCCCATATGCATACATACACTGGAATTTTAATATACGATTCCATCGTTCATGATCCACGCATTTGCTGCAGGAAACATCAATTTGAGGCAAGCATGACTGGCACATAAAATGTGAAGACACCAAGCGGTGTTTCCTCCACATTCTCATCAACACTTTATCCACAGGCTCGCATTCATTGTCACATACCAGGCAGGAACAGGATCTCATCTTTCAAACAAGAAGAAATGGTGGCTGGGGGGGCAGCCATTCCACCAACGGGGAAGATGGGAAGCAGAGCTCACTCCCCCAGCTCTGCTATGACAGGCCAGCTCCCCTCCCTCAAGTTTCACTTGGAAACAAGCCATTCCATCAAACTGCCTCAGCAGGCAAGTTGGGAAGTAGGGCTAATACCATCAGATTTACTGAAAGCCTGGCTCCATTGGGCACCTCCTGGTCCTGCAACCTGGTCACTCTAAGAACAACCGTTTAAGTAACAGTGCCTGAGTTTGATCTCTCCCCATCCCACTCTTCCTCCCTTTCCCTTTTCCCTTGTGAGTCATGCTTTTCCAGATTGTAAACCTGCAGGGGCAGGGACTGCCTTGTTTTAATTGTTGAGTCACTCTGGGAGCCTTTTTTGGCTAAGGAGCAGGGTACGTGTGCTCTAAATAAACGAATAAATAAATAAATAAATAAATAAATAAATAAATAAGGATCTTCAAAACCAGGAGTAGACTGCAGATGGCATCTCTTACCATTCATTTGACTGTAGGGTAGGGGAGTCGTTCTGGGCTATGTGATATAAGGCACTCATAGCATTCATATTGAAGAGGGGTGGTTTCCGTTCCGCTGCAAGGAGAGGGACAGGAAGTAGTGAGAAAAAATAGAGTACATAAGTCCAATGGCACCCAGGAATACAATTTTGTTGAAATACGGCATCCTTTCATAAAAGACTTTGGAAAATTAACGATTGATCTGTTCTGGAGGGTAGAGCAGGGAGGGTTGGGATTTTGTTTTTGTATATATTTTTTGAAATTGTTATATATATATAAGGTATATATTTTGCTGGAGGTGAGTGGGTGGGGTTGTTTAAAAATTGAAGTTCTACAGAGAGTAAGTTGTGTGTTTTGCTTTGAGATTCTGGTGTACTGAATGTTTTTATTTTATTTCTGGTCTACTGACTGTAATAAATAATAATAAATGATAAATGATAAATAATAAATAAAATATAATGATAATGATGCCATCTATCTGACTGGGTTGCCCCAGCCACCCTGGGTGGTTTCCATCAAATTAATGGTGAACAAAGTACGCTGTGTACCCACACCAATGGCAGGACACACATGTGGTCCTGAAACCTCTCTCCTGACATAGCGCACAACTAATTTATTAAAAAAAAATTGTATACAGCAATTCCATTAAAAATATCAAAGTGTTTGCAACAAATATCTATGCAATAAAAACCATGTAAAGATCTGAAGTCATACAATTACAGAAAATGTTTTATCTCAATTGTTTGCTTAAGCCTGGCAGCATAGAGATGTTTTCAGCAAACCTTTAAAGGTTAAAATGCATGGCGCCTGATGAATCCCTATTGGAAGAGCATTCCATAGGACTGGGCTGATGACCCTAAAAGTTTGGCGAAAACCCTGTTTATATCCTGCTTATATTTGGTTTTTTCCTGATCATAGTCAGGATCGAGAGAGCTTTGCAATAATTAGCTTGCCACAGTATAATCATAGATGGCCACTTGAGAGCCCATGGGCTGAATCTGACTCCTGGAAACCCTACTGAATCGAAGTGTGGAAGTAATAGGTTGCCTGTTTCATTTGGTGCTGAGAATCTTTACAAGGTATCAGAGAGGTTGAAGATATATGGCAGCCACGTTACTCACCTAACTCTATGCATGTGATTCCAAGAGACCAAACATCTACCTTTCCATCATACTGTCCTTCATCCATAGCTAGGATTACTTCAGGGGCCATCCTACCATGCAGGGATACAAAGAGAGCATATTACGCAACACAAAAGCAAAAAGACACACACCACAAGGGGTGGGGTACAATTTCCCCCCACACCCTCCAAGTTATCGTCACCAGCACAGCAGCCCCGGAACTTAAAATAATCAGCATGGAGCAAAACTAAGCCATGCTGGGGGGGGGGGGGAATAACACTAGCCTGCTTAGGAAAAAAACAAAAACTTCCTCCAGAGGTGATGGTAAGGGAGTATGAGAAGAGCAAAACAAAGGAGAAAGAAAAAGGACAACCTAATGAGTCTGCAACATGCTGGCAGATGGGCGACCCACACCAACCTCAGTGGCATTGTACCTGGAGTCAGCCAGCAGGGGCTGAAAGGGTCCTAAGGCATCAATTTCAGTCTCACCAGAGACGGTGAGTTTTCCCATTGATACACCAACAGTGTTTTCCTGGAGATGCTCAGCCTGGGAGTGCAGCTATGAAAGAAACAAGGGGATCTGGAGCACAGTGGGGAAAGGCGGGGTCTAAGATAAAAAAGGGGGGTAACAAGGCAAGACAGCAGGGAAATCCACACTAGGGACACAACTACACTGCTGGCTTTGGAGAGGGAATACATACATACACACATACACATACACATAGAATGCACACATAGGGCTCCTGCAGTCTATGTGCCCCGCAACCCAAACACAGCTTCATGGAGTTGCTTAATATTTATCTATGCAAGAGGTGTCCTTGGTTAGATTCTAGTTTTGCAGACAATTAACAAAGCAAGAGATGGAGAGCAGAAAGTCACCTGGACCAGGGCCGGATTTAGGTTTGATGAGGCCCTAAGCTACTGAAGGTAATGGGGCCCTTTATATGTCCAGCTGTCCTTTGTCAACAACAAATTGTCACTGTTTTTTGTGTTGAATATATGCTATATGGTAATTTATGGACCTAATAGGTATCTAAAGCCTTTTGCACGTAACAAAATACATATTTTATCAAAGTAATTGTTGAACTGAAATACAATTAAGAAGAAGTATATTAACAGTGAAATATAATTAAGAATATGTATATTAATAGTGAAATGATTATTAAGCTCTAACTTAAAATCCACATCCAGTTTTTTTCTCCTTTAAATTTTTTGGGGGTCCCCAAGAGAGTGGGGCCCTAAGCTTTAGATTGTTTAGCTTATACGTAAATCCGGCACTGACCTGGACACATTCCAAGGGACAAGGAAAACCCAACTCTAACAGTCCCCAGCCAAGTGGAGGTGCTCATGTAACTGAGAGTTGCCTCATTTGCATGTCACTGTTGGGCTTAACTATGACTTAAAAGATGAACGTGTGGCATGCAGGTGCACGAGGAGAAAATTGCAGCTGCTTTTGCTCTTCCGTTGTTCCTATGATATCAGGAGGTAAGCTTTGTTTTGGCTTAGAGTTACATCTGTGCCTGGGCTCATGGTTCGTGTCTCCCCAAACAAACCAGGATCTGTAAACCAATACGATCTCTGCTGCAGGTACCTAACTGCGTCCCCAACTCCGTACTTCTGTTGGAAGCTGGTGAATGCCCAATTTCAGCTAGAGCGTGGTGGGCTGCCCTAAGACATTGGCTCAGGATTTCAGTGTTTAATCTAGGGAAGGGTCTGTACCAACATTTGACCAATGAGGAATTTGTCAGCAAATGGCAGAAAACCATGGCTAAAAAAGCCACCTCTATTGGTCTGTCTCCCCCCCAACTGTATTACCTGGGCTATGAAGGCGCCCAAAAGGTTTTAAAGCAAAGATTATGGGACAATGCACACAGTGACCTGAGATCTCGGTCACACGCAGTCTGTAGTCCACTGGCAGCAGGAGTTCAATATGGGTATGTCTTTGAGTTAACATCTTACATCAAAAACCTGACAGTACCTAACTATCGAAGGCTTTTCACCAAAGCCAGACTGAATGTCTTCCCCTCTGCAGTGCTGGATGGTAGGTTGAGAGGAGTTCCCTACCAGGACAGACTTTGCTCGTGTGCCCAAGACATCGATTCCATAGGTCATATTTTGTTACATTGTGCGAAGTATGAGCAGGCCAGGGCTGAACTGATACTACCCTTGCTGGTGCCTTTCCCGGGAAAGTCAGAGTCTCACTATGTCAGGTTTCTACTGGAAGACCGGACAAAAGCTAGAACGTTGGCAGTGGCAAAGTTTTTATCGGTGGTTGCAAGAACAAATGAGCCCTATATTCCAAACAAAGTGCTTGAGTAATCTGGAGGTAGGCTGTATGAACTCTGTATTGATTTGTAATGTTTTGTTGGTCTCTGGACCGTAATAAAGATTGTGTGTGTGTGTAAACCAATAAGAAACTTTGCTTACAGCTCATGGTTTGCTTGTGGCTCTCCAAACCATGAGTCTGGATTCAGGCATAACACGAAGCCAAAACACGGCTTAATTATTGGTAGCAAAGGAGCAGAGAAGGAGCAAAGTGGACATGGTTTTCTCCCCATGCACCAGCATACTGGGATTTCAGCTTTAAAGAATAGTTAAGCTTAGCTGTGGTTTCAAGTGATACATGAACTGGGCCAGGGCAGAGTAGAGGATAAGAACTGAGCTGCAAAATCAGGAATTCCCCTGTGTAAACTTCGCCTCTACCATGAAGTCACTAGGGCTTTAGGCAAGCCACTCTTAGCCTCTTTTAGCATCTACACTTTGGAGATGGAGATACTGGGCCAGCTGGCAGCATATGGAGCATTTTGAACATACCAATAGTTATTATACTTTTAACCCCTTATTTCCTCTTTCAGGCACCCAAAACAGTTTTGATATCCTGCAAATTTAGAACTTTCAAAATGCAGAGAGAGCTTATTTCAGAAGATTCAGTCCAGAAAAGCCTACCACCCAAAACAGAGATAGG
Source organism: Podarcis bocagei (assembly GCF_964188305.1). NCBI lineage: Eukaryota > Metazoa > Chordata > Lepidosauria > Squamata > Lacertidae > Podarcis > Podarcis bocagei. The sequence continues at coordinate 21,927,218 of NC_138142.1, read as the reverse complement.
GACACCATGGCCTTCCAGATGTTGTTAGACTGTTGCTCACATCATCCAACACCTGGCAGGTCCCCAGTGTCTGATTTTGCTCTGGCAGGATTGAGTCCCATCACTCTGGTGCTACAGCCAAAAGGCTTTGCTCTCAACACACAGAAGCTGCCTCATGGGCAGATGGAGCCTGGAGCAGCAGAGCCTTTCCCACTCAGAGGAAACCCTACAAAGAAAGGCAAGGCTGTGGTTCCAGGTTGTAGATTTAGCTGCCACTAAGAGCAGAAGAGTGGGTACAGGCAAAGGGCAAGCAGAAGGCACCATCCATTGGAAGGTCAAAGCTGGTAGATGTGAACCATCAGCACTGTAAGCAATGAAGTTTGTGCTGGAGAAATTTCTGGGAGATTTCCCCATGTATGAGACAAGGGAGATCATAAAGGTACTGATTTCGCTATTGTGGGGGAAGTGGCTTCAATAGTCTTGCAGACACCTGTAGTCTTGTAACACCTGTAAGAGCCCGTGACAACTGCATGAGTGTTATTCCCCCTGTGCTCATTGTTTGAAACAGTTGCTGCGCTTCTCTCTGAAAATGCATTTCCCTAGCAACTCAAAATTGAGTAGCACATTGTGTGGTAGAATTTTTTTTGGGGGAAATGTTTATCTTTTGATCAGGATTGTAGTTACAAACTGGATCAGTGTGTGAGAAAGTGTGTGTGTGTGTGTGTGTGTGTGTGTGTGTGTGTGTTTGAACACACAGTCTCACACACATATAAAGCATCCCATGAAAGACTAAACAGAAAGTTGCACTCCAGTTTCACTTACCAGTAAGGTGTCCCCACAAAGGAATTGGCAGGAGAGGCTATGGATGCGGACCCAAAATCAGCTAGCTTCACCTGACCTGGCTCAGTTAGGAGAATGTTTCCTGCTTTAATATCCCTTTTGAATAGAAGAAGGAAACCACAATCATTGTTTCAAAGGGAGTTTCTGTTTAATACGAAATAAACACCCTGCAGCTCAGAGGTCTGTTTTCAGTGCTTCTCATCCAGCCCCCAAACCATGGACACTCTTCCTTTATTGAAGCTTTGGTGCCAAGATGAGATACAGGCAACAGGCAACCCCAAATAACTGGCAGAGCTGCAGCCAGGTTTTCTTCTTAAGCAGTTCATCGTAGGCTGTCTGGACACAGGCAAACAGAGTGAGCTGCATGAGAGGAAAACTCTTTGGTTCTATGAGAACAGATGGATTACCACATCCTCTAGCATGGAAGAGTTTGGGGTGAGATTAGTTTGATAGGTGACAGAACATTAGCCTTTGTAGAAGATGGTGGGAAACTAGAGCAAGGCTCAGGAAATCTAATATAGTACTGCTGGAAATTTAAAGAGGAAATCAAAATTGGGCACTGTTGGATGGGGAATTTCTACTAATCTATGGGTTCAATTCTGTTCGTATTGACAATTTATGTATTACATGTATAGTGCAAGGCCCCTGCAAACATCCATTAGCAAGATGCCATTAGCTCACAATGAAATCAGGCTACAAGTAGTACCAATGTGTTGCCCTTCAGATGTTGCTGGACTCCCATAAGCTCTGATCTTTGGCCACTCTTGATGGGAATGATAGGAAGCTGGAGTCTAACAACATCTGAAGGGTACCATGTTGGCTACCTCTGATTTAGTGGACACAATCCTCAATATGTTCTTAAAATCACTTTTTCATTTTGGTTCTATAAATTCTGGAACAAATCACCTTGCTGATTCAGGTTTTCTCAACCTACATAAAATAATACATGGCTCTATATATCCAGCAAAAATAAATAAATCTGTGAGTCACATTTCCTTTTGCATAATAACTTTGTAGTCTGCTAACTATACCATTATTGTTGTTGTTGTTGTTGTTGTTGTTATTATTTCCCACAATATTATAAGCCCCCTTTTTAAAAAAAGAAATTATATCCTGCCCTCCAGTTTCACCACTCTCAGAAAGTTTACAATGAACAAATGAGAACAAGAAAAAATGAAAATACATCACTAGCAAAACAAACAAATCTAAAGCAATATTTTACTGAATTTATGTTGTTCTGATCCATTCTAAGCAGTTCTATGTGCTTTATTATTATAATGGTTTTAACGGAGTGTGGGGTTTTTTGGAAATCACATATTCTGCACTGGGACCTTATGGCGAAGGGCAGGAAAAAATATTATAAAAAATAACGTAATACATTGTGAAGGGCCCTGGTAAATCAGGACTTGTAAATCAGTACAAGAACGATATGAAGCTGAGTCCCATGGAAAACATTCATAAGTAGAGCACTACAAACAAGGCAGCCCTCTTCCTGGTGCCAACTACTTAACAACTGAAGGTGGGTCCACCAAGGGAAGGGCCTTGGAAGATGACTTTAACGTTGAGCAGATTTGCTTAGGAGCAAGTGGCCCTTTATATATCTATGTCCCAAGCCGTATAGGGCTTTAAACCTTGGAGGCGAATCAGTGGCCAATGAAAGTTACTAAGGAATTGCCAAGATGCACTCCCAATTCAGCTGGCCCCAGTCAGCAGCCGTATTTTGGACCAACTGGAGTAGCTTTCAAAGCTATATAAAGCGAAGTGGTAGTCTGCTCTGGATGTTACCAGTGATCAAACAACAGCAGCTGCCTTTCTTTGGCCAGGAGGGGTCACCGCTGGCACACCAACCTTAGCATATGAAAGGTGCTTCATGCTACAGATACCTCTTGGGTATCCAAAGACAAAACCTGTATCTATATGTGCTCCCAGATAGTGAGTACAATCCTTTGTTAGGGAAGGAGGCAAACAAACCCATTTGAAGCCGTCTGAATACCACTTCCCTCAATCAGATGAATCAAGGCAAAGAAAAGCAGTGATACATAATATAAAATAAAAGAATTGCATGCTTTTACCTATGTATCTTAAAATGAGAATGCAGGTAGGCCAGCCCCTGCAAGGCACCATCGGTAATGGCAGCAATCTCCACTTCCTGAAGTGGCTTCTTGTGAACTGGATGGGGGGTGGGGGGAGAAAAATTGGACAAAAAAATTAGTTTTATGCAATGCTAGGGTAGGAAGGACTGTATATACTACTGTTAGCAGAGCAATAGGGTCAGCACAAACAAAAACCCTCTTCTAAGCATGGTGATCAAAGCAGAAGCAACTGAAAAACAGACCTCCCGTATCCCCCTGCCATTGTTTTCCTGCTTATAATCATCTCTCCTCTGACTCTACCAGCCTCAGTTGCCCAAACTGTTTCTGAAACAAGTCCACCCATTCTCCCTGATGCTCCTTATGCCTGGAACTCCCTCCTAGAACACCAATGTTGTGCCATATCTCTTCCATCAAGCTTTCCCCCCCGAAACCGACCCAGGTGTAGAAATGAAATGAACGTTGCTTCACCCTCCCTTCACATGTTTCCCTCATCATATTTTGTACACCTATCTCCACTGCAAGAAAGAAAGAGATCAGGGCAGAAAACCAGAGCGATTTTCTCCGTACAGTTTTCTTGCAACTGTAGTTACTTGTGAAATTTAAATGTGCAAGCACACCTACCTAGGATAAGAGTTAGTGGCTCCTGGGCTAAATCTGGCCTATTGAATGGTGCAATTTGGCTTCCTAGCTGCCTGTCTAAGAGACAAAGTATGCCTATGAATGTGCAGGATATGTGGCAATGGAATTTGGAAGAAGGCCACAGGAAGGAGGGAGAACAGGGCCTGTAATCCTTCCTCCTCTCCGTAGCTGGTGCCCAGGCTCACCTCTCTCCAATTTCGTATTTGCTTTCCACCACAGTAAATTCCTAACCAAGAACCAAGGAAATGAGAATACAAGTGATGGATTGACATACTTGGCTTACTTTAACCCAACTGCATGCAGACCCAGGACTGTGATACTAATACTGGAATACTGAAAAGCAACAGCCAGTCAGATGTGATGCATCACACGTGATAGATACCATTCATATATTAAACAGGAAAGAATTAGACTGAACTGTGAATCACCTATGAAATGCTCTGTAGGGAAGGTAACTGCCACCACTAAAAGCAAAGCTATGCTGTCAAAGAAGCATGGTAGGAATATTTCAAGGCTTACCTTCCAACAAATCTGAAGCAGATCCTAAGCAGTACTCCATTACTAACTGCAAGAAGCAGAAATAAATGCAGCCATTAAAATAGAGAAGGAATGATAACTCACCAAGCAATATAAGAGTGTAGTGTAAGGGGTGTATCTACACTGAGGACTGTGAAGCCTGGGAAATGTTTTGTGCAATGTGATGTTTTTCATATGAAGTCTCAGCATGACAATTTCCTCAAGCTACAATTCCCAGGATTGTTTGGGCGAAAGCCGTGACAGCTAAAACGGTTTACAACAACTTTAAGTTTGCAATGTATTACGCCAAGAGTTTGCAGTGCTCCAGAAAACTGAGAGTTCCAGTTTTAGCAAGATTGAGAGCTGCTCCAAGATATATATGTTATTTTTGGTATGCAATAGCTACAGTAGCCAACTCTCCCCCCCCCCCCATCCCTTGTACAGTATCAGGCTTCAAGCAGGTGAAGTCAACAGAACATGACAATTTACTTACCATTATTGGGGATTATGAGGTCAACACACAGTGGGACCAAGACCAGAATTAGGAATTGATCATAGAGTTAGCAGAAAGCATATGAGTATTGTACTATGAGGCTGCACAGAGAATGCTCCATATTTGAGCGTTCCCCCCCAATACACACACCGTCAAAAAGCTTCAGTATTGCCTTCTCCCCCACATGTTGTATTCCTATGTGCTGAAATCTTTCCATTCACATAGAACATTCAAATGTGCACCACCTCACCTGTAGCCTAAAGTGGTACTGACAGGTCAGGGAAACTTTCCCATGTGACTTGAGGCTGTTTAATCTGGCCCCAAGAGAACGAAATCCCTCCATAGGCAATTCACAACAGCTGGGTTTTTTTTGTTATATGTAAACATATAGGAGGGGGGCATCAGTCTGGATCAGGGGTCTGCAACCTTTAAGACAAAAAGAGCCACTTGGACCCATTTCTGAAGAAAAAAAACCTGCGAGCCGCAAAACCATTGCGACATTTAAAACAAATATAACACTGCATATATTGTTTACCTTAATGTCCAATCTGACAGCGGGCGGGAAGGTGACGTCGGGACGGCGCGTGACTAACGCACACACCGCCTCCATGCGACGTCACAGCCAGTACAGCGGCCGCCACAGTGGGGAGTGTCGGGGCGCACAATGCGCTTCCTCCCCTCGCTAGTCTCCGCCGCAGAGCTGCGGCAAAGGTGTAAAAGAGCCACATGCGGCTCCGGAGCCGCGGGTTGCAGACCCCTGGTCTGGATGATGCCCTAAATCCATTCCAGATTTTGGGATCCTGCATCCAGTGAGGGTTAGAATCTAGTGGAACAGGTTGCTGAACTGGTCAGCAAAGTTTCTTTGTAAGACAATTACTTTAACTAGCAACTTAAGTACCCTGATCAGCATCAAAAAGATTGAGCTAGGTTGTAACAGCTATAGTTAAGTGATGGAGAACAATAGGCCAAACTGGGGCTAGGCTAGAGTGGGGTGGAAGCTGGGGAAGAGAGACATAGAATCATAGAAGCTGTGACTAATGGAGAAGTGAGATCTTTTGGTGGTGTTAATGTTGTGAGTCTCCCCCCCCCCATGCTCAGGTCCTACGTATGTGTGTAAATAAAAGCCATATATCCTAAAGACATCACAGACTATGCTGCCTTTCTTTCAAGGAAACTGAACCCTGACTAAGCATTGGATCCACGGGAGTATCTGTCCGCTCAGACACTGGGGTGGTGTGTAACAATAGCTTGCATATGCTATGATGATACAAAGCATTAAGGGCAGACAAACCTTCCTAAGCACTCTGGAGGTCCTTGGAGCATCCATGAGGCTGGTCCTAGTTCTCTAATGAGCATCCATTGTATTTAGAAACACATGTATGTCCTTAAGCAGCAGCACAAACAGTGTGCCAAGACAAGGCAACCCACCTGCGGACCCCCAACGCCTGTAAACATTTTCAGTTTCCATGCAGTATACCAATGTTAGGCTCAGGGCCTGACAGCCTTTAAAGAATAAGTGGCAGCGTAGGATGATTGAAACAATTCAGCATTGCATCCAGGGAAAAACAGCTTCTTCACAGCCCATAGGATGTGAAATCCAAGCAAAGCTTTCACTCACCCAGGCAGTGTTTTCTTTCAAGTAACAACCCTTGTATTCTATGGTGTTGGGGTGCTTCAGCTGTCGTAGAAATCTGACTTCCTTGATAATATCCTGCCATTTCTGTTTTTAAAAGAAAAGAAGAAGAAACTCAGTCTTTAGATCAAACTTGAGAGAAGAGGGTGAAAGAGAAGGTGACAGATGAGCAACTGTTGGTTCCTGCTCTCCTTGAACTGTCTGATCCCAGCCATCTACTGGAAGAACTTGTAACAAAGGACTAAGTACCCAAAATTGCTTATTTCCTGCTCCCTCTCTTTCAATCCCCCTTTCCCTTCCCTTTTTAATTTGTAAGCTTGAGGGCAGTGACTGTCTTGATTTTCTTAATCTGCAAACCACCCTGGGAGCCTTTTTGGCTTAAGGGAGAGGTATAAAAATAAATAATGAAATAATAATTTCTCCATATAGCAAAATAAGAACATTTCCAAGGTGAGCTGGAATCAGAGGCTATTTCACATGGAATTCTACACCTAGGAAGAACTTAGATTTCTAAGAACCTCAGCTCCCCACCCCTCGTTTGTTTGGTTGTTAGCAACACAAGTAAATTGAAACAAAAGTTTGTCAGCATCTGCTGAAGATGTACAGGCCAAATGGCCTCCTTGCAAGGCTAATAGTTACCAGAGGGCAATCAGATTAAGTCATGCAAATACTGCAGTCAAAACAAAATATGCACATTAAGCAAAGATACATAATGCTGTATATTTAACGGTTTAGCAAAAATCTAAATAATGTTATACAAGCTGCGTGGTTCTAAACACTGCATTTATTGCCTGTGTTGGTCACAAGAATGGATGGGCATTTAGGAGCATTTTAATACATGACACAACTTGACTACTGAATCTGAGGAGCTGGAAAGTAGAAATTCCTATTTGACTCCCTTTTTACAAGGATCTAGTTGTTCCCCATACTGGTATCATTCAGGTGTCAGCAGGCCTTATAATTATCGCTGGCTGTTATACATACAGTATTTTATTGTGCATTTTTAAGTTTTTTAGATTTGTTTAGAGTTGTTTTATGGCTGCAACCTGCTTAAGAGAGAAAGGGCAGGAAATAAGATGTAAGAACAAACAAAATAAATTAAAGCACTGAACTGAGGAGCAGTATTATTGCTGTTATTAAATTTATTACCCACCCTTCACCAATATTCAGTATTAAAAACAGTAAAAAAAACAAATTACTGTCATAGGAATAGGGAGGGTCCTGAAAGCACATCTCAATGTGCAATATTATTCACCTAAATGACAACAAGTTAAACCAAACACGACTCAAAAGGTGCAGAAGTACCGCAGAATGGTGACAGAAATTCCAATTTCTGGGTGGGAATGTTGGAGATCTCTACAGCAGCTCACATAAGGCTGAAGGAAACCTGCATGCAGGATCTAGGTGGATGAGCAATTACATGGTGGTAGAGGTCAGGGAACTTGAGGAGACAGGATGGAAGAGAGCCCAGGAGTAAAAGAGATTGTGCTGTGAAGTGTTGGACTATGACCAGGGAGACCCAGATTCAAATCCCCCTTCAGCTATGAAGTAAACCAGGTGATCTAGTGCTAGTTACCATGTTTCAGCGACCTTAGCCACAATTGGGGGAAGTGGGGAGAACCCAGTAAGGCTACTCAGAGCTTACAAAAGGAATTGCAGGATAATAGCGTAATATAATGAAGGTGATGGGGAACATCATACAAGTGCTGAGTAGAGTAGGGGTTGTATTGCTAGGTGGTGTGGAAAAGTAAGGAAGGAGTGGCTTTCAAACCTTCACATGAAGGTCTCCAGAGATTTCTAGCTTAGTACACTCTTGTTTAGTACACTTTCAAAATTCTAGTGTTGCAAGTAGCTTACACTGAGGAACGTAGAATCTGTGGCCCTCCAGAAGCTGTTGGACTACAACTTCGATCATCTCTAACCACTGGCCATCCTGGTTGGGGCTGATGGGACCTGCAGTCAAACAACACCTGACGGGCTACAGTTTCCCTACGTGGTCTACATTCCCAATTCACTTTATTAACAAGTAAATGCTGGTCCAGTTTTGTTTTATTTTATTTTCAAAGTGTCTCTCTGCAGAAGTAGGTAACATATTTGTAAACCACTCTGAAGCCTATTATGGCATTAAGAAAAACGAACTGATAAAAAAAACCACAGCAACACGCAATGGAACAGCCTGCCTCGCTGTTGTAACACAGAGGCATTTGAAGAGTTGTTTTTGTCCTTCTTACCTCATTTGTTTGCTTCCCACTGTAGGACATCTTCTTGATTGCCACCACCTCATTCGTGTGGGCGTTGGTGGCCTGGAAATTGGGGCGGGGGGGGGAGGGGTAAAAGGAGAAAAAAGAAAAAAGTAAGATGTTTTCTCATTTCCCTCCTAAACTCAAGGAAGCCAACTGATCACGGAGAGACTCTTCCTCACAAAGAATTGTTAGTACAATGGTACCTTGAGTAACAAACGCCTCAGGTTACAAACACTTCAGGTTACAAACTCCGCTAACCTGGAAGAGTTACCTTGAGTTGAGAACTTTGCCCCAAGATGAGAACGGAAATCATGTGCCGGTGGCACAGCAGCAACAAGAGGCCCCATTAGTGAAAGCATGCCTCTAGTTAAGAACAGTTTCAGGTTAAGAACGGACCTCCGGAACGAATTAAGTTCATAACTAGAGGTACCACTGTACTGCATTAGGAGTCATGCTAGGTGTCAGCAACACAAGATCTACTGCAGAAGTAGCCCAAATCCTGCACAGGTCTGCTAAACTATCTGCCTCCCGAATGGCATTCCACAGAATCAATGCAGATGGCAGTACCACTTGCCAAAGCCCAGCATCTTTCAATCAGTACTGAAATATTAACTTTGAAATCTCCTACTGTTCTCTCCCATGTAGCCTTAAAACAACCTTGAGAAGGGCCATACACTCTATCACTAAGCTGCTTTGTTGGGTGGGGAAGCACAAGTGGCAGCAGACCCATATCCCTCTGTGCTACCATGGGCAGTATCAGTAGGCTGGAAGTGGCACATGTCTCTCACCTGTTGCTTTTGGCATGGTCAGTACCATTTCCTGCACAAGCATTTGACATTCCACCAAGTAAGCAAGCTTACTAAAAATCACCACGGTAGGCTAGACGCTGTTCAAGAGTCAGCAGTTTGCCCTCAAATCCACAAAGACCACGCTATCCTCTCATGTTCCAATAATTAAGATCAGCTAAATGAACATTCTTGGTTATAGTTACAGGGAGGTAGCCGTGTTGGTCTGCCGTAGTTGAAACAAAATAAAAAATTTCCTTCCAGTAGCACCTTAGAGACCAACTACAGTGGTGCCCCGCAAGACGAATGCCTCGCAAGACGGAAAACTCGCTAGACGAAAGAGTTTTCCATTTTGGAGGTGCTTCGCAAAACAAATCTCCTATGGGCTTGCTTCGCAAGATGACAATGTCTTGCAAGTTCCTGCTGGGTTTTTTTTCTCCCCCTTTTTTAAGCCGCTAAGCTGCTTATCAGCTGATCCGATCAGCAGATAAGCCACTAAAAGCAGCTAAAAGCTGCTAATAGCGCTAATAGCGCTAAGCCGCTTATCAGCTGATCCGATCAGCAGATAAGCCGCTAAAAGCCGCTAATAGCGCTAAGCCGCTTATCAGCTGATCCGATCAGCAGATAAGCCGCTAAAATCCTCTAAAAGCCTCTAAAAGCCGCTAATAGCGCTAATCCGCTAATCCTTCAATGGGCTTGCTTCGCAAGACGAAAAAAACCGCTAGACGAAGAGAATCACAGAACGGATTCTTTTCGTCTTGCGAGGCACCACTGTAAGTTTGTTATTGGTATGAGCTTTCGTGTGCATGCCCACTTCTTCAGATACACACTTCTTCTTGGTTATGTCATCCGAAGGGCAAGGACAATGCTCAAAAGTTTTTCCAAGAGTTGTGAAACGCCCTTCCCTGCGAAGACTCAACAAACTCTGTGCCAGCCCTAACACCCTTCCATAGCACTGCAGAAACCTCTGCCTAGGCTCTTGGAAACTGGGGTTAAGTTGTTGGGCGGCATCGGAGTTGGCAGTAGGAAGCAGGGCAAACAGACTGGCATGCCAAGCAGCATCTTGTTTCTCACAATGGCTAGCTGGATGCCTGTGGGAAGTGTAAAAAGGGGCAAGAACCTCTCCAGCTATTATCCCCCAGCAACTGGTACTCAGAGGCATGGCGCCATCACAACTCACAGCTACTGATGGCGTCATCCACCATGGATTTGTCTAAGCCCCTTTAAAGCCAACTAAGTTGGCAGCCCTCACATATTTGTGACTGTGAATTCCACAGCAGGTTCCACAGCTTAACTATGCACCATGCAAAGTACTTCCTTTTGTTTGTCTTAAATCATTTAACGTTCAGCATCTTTGGATGACCCCAGGTTTACCTATTACGAGAAAGAAAAGCTATCCACTTTGCCTGCACTGCATATTTTTTTTAACATTCCAAAATAATAATAGAAAGCAGTTGTCACCTTTCCTTACAAGGGAGTTGTTCCAGACCTCAGATCATTTTGGTTGCCCTGTTCTGCACTTTTGCCCACTCCACAGCATCTACAACTGTCCACAGCATCCCATGCGCTGTCACACCACAGATCTGAACAGAGATATTACAACTCCAACAGTTTTATATTTGACCCCTTTCCTAATTATCTCTAGCACACAATTCACCCTTTTCAAAGCTGTGGCGTACTGGATCAACCTTTTCACTGTGCTATCTGCCATGACCCCAAGATCCCTTTACTGGTTAGTCACCGCCAGCTCAGATCCCATCAATGAATATATAAAGACAGGATGACTTATTCTTTTTTTGCTCACTTCCCTCACCATTTCACTGAACTGTCTTTGCCATTTTATTACCTGCTTTTGGAGAGGTTATTTCAGAGTTCTTCACAATCCCATTTTTGTTTTTACCACCCTGAATAATTTGGTGTTATCAGCAAAGCAGGCAACCTCACAGCTCTCCCTTAACTCTATGCAATTCTTGGTCTCCGTCAATAAAACGTTGCTCAGAATGAACAGCCAGGTAAGAATCCCAGGCTTTTTAGGGTCAGGTGAAAGGCATCTTGCATCGCCAACCAAGAGCCACTGAGGCAGCACTACCTCCTTCTGCACAGTTGCACTGTTACACTGGACAGCGAGCCTGTGGCTCTTCCTGCTGGCAACCTTTAATGGGGATAGAGAGCCTTGCTGCCAGAGTCCCCAGTTCAATATTCTCAGCACACCAAAGGTTGGGGGTGGTGTTATTAAAAGGGGGAGGGAAGATGATTTAATTAAAGAAAATGTAAATATAAAGAGTCTTGCTGCAATTCTTAGTTGTCACCCATCCTAGGCCTTCAAGTAGAAATTCAAATAAAACAGAACATTGGAAAGTTAACCCCTTATGTTTCAAAAGTGCTATTTATTGGTTCAAGTGAGTCAGTGGTTCTATATTATTCTGCTAATAAAAAAAATGAAGCTTTAGTTGAAAGCCTCCCAAAGTACTTTCTGCAATGCCAGTAACATCTGATGTTTTTTTTCCACACCAGCTGCTTAAAATAAGCCGTGCCTAGCTCCAGAAGAAGCTGACAAAGGTGTGGCTATAGACCACTTGGTGTGATCTCCTTGGCTGGGAGGAGGAGAATTGCTCCCCGCAGAACACTCTTCCATGGTGTTGTCTGGTGGAGCTTTAAATGATTAAAGCAGCAGGGCTCTCTCTACTTTCCTTGAAGGACTAATCCACAGCCTGAGACATCTTGCAGTTAAATAACAGGCTCAGACAGACTGTAAGTAATGCTGTGCGGCAGGCTGCTTTAAGTGGAACTGCCTCGTTTTCAAGGAATGCTACATCACTGCTGTAACACAGAGAAACTAATAAGTTCAATCTACTTCATTTATAAAACTGGGTCAGCTTCATTAGATAGCACATAAGCAGCCATCTTTTGCATCTGGAAGCATCCAAAGCAGACTGTGTTGTGATGCGAAGCTCTCTTTAAAAGCAGAGGTAGCTAGCTTGTAGTCCAAAAGCGTTTGAAGGGCCATAACTCCCATCAATTAATCATACTAGCTGAGGAACTGAGGGCAGCGGTTGGCATCCATCTGTCTCAGGAGACAATGGAAGGGTGTACTTTGGGGATGAGGTCAAACGCTTCGGAGTTACAGCGCCTGCTGTGGCTGCGGAGGCCGATACGGGAGAGACATGTTTTGTTCCAGCTAGGGCAAATGAAGGCGTCCAGTTGTGCTGATGCAGGTGTACCATGGCATAATAGTCCAAAAACACCTGAGGGGGCCACAAGTTAAAACAGAGGTGGCTGTTTTAAAAATGTTTGTATTTATTTTTATTACTTAAATGAGGAGTTCAGTGAGGTCCCTAATCCAAGTCCCTAATCCAAATCTGATCTCTGCCAGGAACTCACCTGATAGCCCACACTTCTTATTTGCGATTAGGAGTTCACCAACGCGCGCGCGCGCACACACACACACGTATACACACACACACACACACACAGAGTGTGTAAATTTGTGTTCATCCTTCATGAGGAATCATCATCAGAAGCCAAAGGTCTTCTGAGCAAGATATCTTTCAGTCAGATGGAGATGCTGTTATTGTCTTTTTGGTTGGCCATCTGGAATATTTTGTAAACTCAGTCGCTCAAGGGCCAAGCTGTAAGCCTGGCAACAAACATGGGTCCTGAAACTCCTTAGTAAATGCTTCCCTGTGGTGAATCAGCAAGGGGAAGTAGTTGTACAAGCGAGAAATGGGAGGTGTATTATCTGCTAAACCCTTCTTCCATGCACCACAGTCTCCCTGTTTTTCCTTCTCTACTTTTAAGGTTAAGCATACACCTCCATACACCATTTCTCCCTTGTGAATGGGATCCATCACTCTGCAACAGAGAAGCAGAGGCCAGAGTTCCCACGTGCATGCATTACTGTCGAAACATATCACACACACACGTTTATGTATGAAAAACAGCAAAGCAAACAAGCAACAATAAAACCTAGAAATAAAACTGTATACATTTTCTTTATATGCATAATGGATGCCATTTTGGAATTGTGGAGAAGGGAGAGAAAAGTATAAACAGCTTTGACTATGAAGAAAAACCTCTTCCTCAAGCGAAACGTGCTTAATACTATGAAAGGAGATCTTTACTTTGTTTTGCAGAGAATGGGATATTAAGCAAAAACTACTTACAAAGTAAACCGCTCCAAAACTTCCATGTCCAATTTCATGTAAACCCACAAATAGTTCCTGAGGATCATCTTTGTAGAACAGGTCAGCTGCATCTGGGTCTTTTGGCACCCCTTTGCGCATGGTGAACAGTATTAGGACCTTGTTCCCACCTCCAGTTCCCAGTCAGTTTCTTCCCTCATTGACAATGGAGTCCTTAGGTAACAATTCAGAACCTGGGGGGCGGGGGGAGAAATTTGTAGACAATTGAAATCACTGGAAGTATTTAAATTTGTTTAACTCAGGTGCCTTCTCTACAGTTTGAAGAAAGCAACTTTTAAGGAGATAATTTTTCCATGTTCCCCAAAGACGAGGATGGGGAACCTGTGGCACTCCACACATTGCTGGACTCCCAACTGCCATCATCCTTGACTATCGGCAACAATGGCTGTGGCTGATGGGAGTTGGAGACGAACAATCAATCTCTGGACAGCCGTAGGTTCCCCATCCCTGGGAAGTTCTGTTTAACTGTTAAACAGATGTTTCTGAGAGCATTTGGTTTGTTTATTTAAATCTGAAATATTTGTATCCTGCTTTCCTGCCTGAAAACAGGCCTTCACGGCAGCTTAATAAAAACAAATCCATCCATACAAAGGTGTTGTTGTTTTTTTGGGTGGGGAAGGCAGCAGTGACAGAAAGAGACACCCTGTTTCCCAGCTGTGGCTTTTAAAAATGTTCCACAGTGACCACATGGGAAAATAGCCCCCCCTCCCCCAAGTTTTGTGTCTGAAATTAGGGCACTTCCTCTTAGGCAGCTGGTTCATGGCTCTATCCAGCAGAAGAGATGACTGAAAAAGTGGAAGGAATGAGGATATTCACATGTCCACTCCCCTGGCCTTAAATATTTCTGTTGCTGCTCCAAGTAGTGCTCTTGTGGTTTAAAAAGCATATTTTGTAGGAGGTGGGGTTGTTTTATTTCCAAACAAGACTTTTCATCACCCAATCCTCTATTAATAATACTGTAGTCCAAATGCCACTCAAACAGCAAGTCCTTAAGACACATGTGCTTAGGAACAAAAAAACCCACTGCTGCTGTGCAGAATCTCTTAAAATGTTAGGGAAGTGTTTTTTCCCCCTTACAAGTGTATAAGTTAACAAACAAAAAGAGTTCAGGGTTGCAGGGAAGAAGGATTGTAATCCTTCCACCTTGGGACATGGAACCAATCAACATTTTAAAAGACTGCAGGATACAAGGATTGAAAAAAAGGCTTAATTAGAGCTGGGCAAAGTAAGAATTACATCACACCACTGAACTGGGGCAACTCACCTGGTATAAATCTGATAAGCATTTGAATCAGAAACTCCAGGAAGGTTAAGTTTCTAAAGTCAGGTAAACTGGCCAGATACTTAGGAAAATAAAGACACTTTGGGGAAAGTGATAAATATAAGTTGCTGACAAGTGCGCCAAAGCCCCAAAGACAGGGCAAATTTTATATGACAGATAGTGGGTGTATGGGGCCCGTCTCCCCCCTGCCCCCTCACTGAGGCTGCCACCACCCCTTTTCTTTATCATGATCCTACCATCTGGCCATCCTCTACCAAAGGGGTAAGCAGACATCAAGATCTACTTCAGCTTTTACTAAAATGGTTTTGCAGTTGGGCCACCAACTAGCTAGGTGCAAAATGGTTGCTGCAAGGATATGCAAAATGGTGGCTCAGGGAGAAGTGCCTTACCTACTGCACCTCATAAGCTACATACTAGGGATGACCTGAAAATGCACAAATATGCACCTGTCATACTGAAAGCCTACAAAAGAAGAGACATGCCCTTTTGTAGCAAACAACTGATAGCCAGAAAGACTTGCAGAGCCACTGCAAGTCATCTAGCAATTTAGTAATAGTAATAATAAATTATCCACTCTTCACTGTAAGGTTCCTGGGGGTGGGGTTACAGAAAACCAGAACCATCTAGATCCCTCTTCCACCATGTTTTGTTAGGGTGTCTCATGGGACACATGGGTGCAGTGTTAAAAGGATGGGGCCTTCATGGTGCTGACATTACCATCCTTTTGGTGCTGGGTTATGTATAACTTATTCCAGCCATTTGAGGAAATGTGAATGTCATGCTTATTGCTGTTTCTGTTATATATTTTGGAGTTCTGTTGTTTATTATAGACTATTGTTTTTAACAGTCTACACAAGTCACCGAGAGAACTTTTGTATGAGACAACAAATAATGCTAGCTTGACTGAGATGGGAACCACTACTAAGAGCGGCATACGGCAGGTGACTCTTCTAGCGTTGGACTGACGAGCAACTTAACTGACAAACACTGCTATGTACTTGTACTATTAACTTCATTCTAAACAAGCCTAATGTACAAACAACAGATAAACAAACAAGGTTTTTTCCCTGGATTACTGTTGCCACAACCATATTGTACTAACAACCCTATATTGTCTATCGGGGTAAAAGTTTTTTTCTTTGTAAAGTACACTTGTTTACAGCTGCACCCATTTAATTAATATCTATGCGTTATATTTCCGAACTGCTACATAGTGAAACTCTAAGCAGCTAATAAAATTCAATAACACAGAAAACTGAAACAAAGCAAGCAATACAAACCATATTTATTATGTAAAATCCAGCAGCTTGCTCAAAACCCTGAGATTTCTAGCTGCCAGTGTTGAACAAGAGCCACATATATGGAAAATGAGGGGCAACCGGGGGGTGGGGATGGGATTTAAAGACCATTTATATTATAAAATATTTTGAACCTAGAAGTTTCATGGATGGCAGTTGTAGGGTCTGTAAAATTTATGATTTTTGGTCACAGATGTTCTCGTTATTTTTAAACACATAGCATTGTCAGTCTCATCCATTATGGAGCTGGGGGACTGAGGAAGTGTCTCCATCTTTAGGGTCCTTATCACAGAGATAGGCTGCAAAAGAGGCAATTCAGCATACCTGGGTAACTATAGCAATAAGCATACTCTATGGTCCAGGCTCATTTCAGTAGAAACGTTAGGTCTCCTTTTCTGTTGTGTCTTTGGGCTCTATATACTCTTGCCTTCCAACCTGAGGAGTGGGGGAAACAGAAATAATTAAAACAGATAAATACATTCTACAAATGAGCAGTTCCTGGTCTGCAGAGCTGCCCCCTAAACCATTTTTGACCCAACTGCAGCTGGTGCCAATTAACCATTTCCCTGATATTTGTCCTCCCACTCTTTGGGTCTCAACTGACACATCTTCCAGAAAACAAGGCAAAACTTTATCCTCACCTCTGGTCAAAACATAAGGCAGCAATTACTTACCTTCCTGTTAAGAGCGAAGCAGGAGCCTAGAGGGAGGGGCTGGCCTTCACAGCACCAAAGAATACGGCAACCTCAAGCCTCCAAGCCTACACATATTTTCAACAAAAACTATTTTGCTGGCCTCCATATGAGAACTATATGTACTTACATAAAGAACATAAAAAGGAGCCCTGATTTCATGAATATTCATGAAAATGGCAGTTTCCTCTTCTAGATAAAGCCTCTGCATACACCTGCCCACCTTGATACACAATTCTATACTGTGTCCTACGTTGGGTCTATAGTCAGGGCACAACAATATTAAAATACTTATCAAGGCATAAAAATACAGGGAGAAAATGCAACTGAAAGACTAGGGCAGAGTTAAAACAACATATTGTTTTATGTAACGGCCTCGGTCCAGTATACCTGAAGGAGCGTCCCCACCTCCATCGTTCTACCCGGACACAGAGGTCCAGCACCGAGGGCCTTCTGGCGGTTCCCTCACTGCGAGAAGCCAAGTTACAGGGAACCAGGCAGAGGGCCTTCTCGGTAGTGGCGCCCTCCCTGTGGAACGCCCTCCCACCAGATGTCAAAGAGAACAACAACTACCAGACTTTTAGAAGACATCTGAAGGCAGCCCTGTTTAGGGAAGCTTTTAATGTTTGATGTATCATAGTATTTTAATATTCTTTTGGAAGCCGCCCAGAGTGGCTGGGAAAACCCAGCCAGATGGGCGGGGTATAAATAATAAATTATTATTATTTTAAATTATTTTAAATTATTTTTTTATTATTATTATAAATAATAAATTATTATTATTATTATTATTATTATTATTATTATTATTATTATTATTATTAAGATCAAGGCCTAGGCACACAAGTGTGTGTGTGTTTTTAAAGCAACCTAAATGTCATTAATGCAGACACTCATCTAAGCTCAGAGGGAACGAGTTTCCATACTTCTGGTGCCACCACAGAAGAAGCCCTCTCTCTACTGGTCGTTAACCACAGACAGGAAGATCTCATCAGCTGATCATCACAATGATTGAGGATCCTCAGTTCCAGGGGACAAATGCAGCCCTCCAAGTCCTCTCTATTGGGTCCTCAGGGCTCCATTACTAAGGTAATTTTGCACAACAGACAAACACTAAAAATTTTCTTTGTTGCAGCATTCCTTTACCCAAGGAGTCAACTCCGCTGACATCCAGCAGTGTGACAGATAATAGTTTTGTCTACAACAATCCCTGGCCAGTTGAACATCAATCCCTGGCTGCTTTGCACATCAGCAGCAGTGAAAATAAGCAGTTATGGATGTACCTGTAAGGTCTAGTAAATGGACAAGGCTTAATGTAAGTTTTGAGCTTCTTTCTTTTGTATGCTGATCTGAATATTTGTTGAATAAGAGAGGCAGGGTAGAAAATGCTTTTAGGCACTATTTTCTGTCTGGCATGGAGATATAACCGAAGCTATATTTCAGTTAAATTGTCTTTTTCAATGAAAGAAAATAAAACAGGTTGGGGGAGCTAAAGTACCTGCAAGAGACTTTACATACTTGCAGGGCTTCATATTCCACAATTAACTTGAACCATGCACACATGCACCTGGGACACGGGTGGCGCTGTGGGTTAAACCACAGAGCCTAGGACTTGCCGATCAGAAGGTCGGTGGTTCGAATCCCCGCAACGGGGTGAACTCCCGTTGTCTGGTCCCAGCTTCTGCCAACCTAGCAGTTCGAAAGCACGTCAAAGTGCAAGTAGATAAAGAGGTACCGCTCCGGCTGGAAGGTAAACAGCGTTTCCGTGCGCTGCTCTGGTTCGCCAGAAGTGGCTTAGTCATGCTGGCCACCCGGAAGCTGTCTGCGGACAAACGCCGGCTCCCTCGGCCAATAAAGCGAGATGAGCGCCGCAACCCCAGAGTCAGTCACGACTAGACCTAATGGTCAGGGTCCCTTTACCTATGCACACATGCAGTGTCCGGTTAACAAATTAATTGGATACAAGCCTTTTTTGTCACTGTGCACTGGTGCAATAAAGGCAAGCACCTCTTTCACACAGTACTGGTGCATACATAAAATGCCCACTCAGCTGTAACATGAAAAAGCCCTTTCAGTGACAATTCCAAACTACTGAGAGCCAAATATTTTTCAGCAACAAACTCACTTGCCAGCTTCAGCAAGCTGCTATTCTCTCAGCTTCAATTTTCTACTTGCAAAAGGGGACCACACCTTTCAGGTCAGAGCTGTTCTGAAAATTGCTGAATACACACGAAGCACTTCAAACATTCTAAAATGCTACTTATTGTTATCATTATCCTTACACTTACTGAGATCATATAGCATCTGAGCCCTTTTAGCACACTAGAAATAAATTTTAAAATATATTTATTATTTATTAAAGCCTTACTGCTAGAGACACATGGCTGCTCTGAGCTGATTTGCAATGTTTAATTTACTGGCCCATAATAAACCTGAGCATCTGTTTCCATGTAAAGGCTTGCCCCAGCCAAATAATGCTGCTGTTGTTATGTCTATTGAAGGACAATTGTTTGAAGACTGCAAAGCATCTGACAGCATGACTAAGGATGCATCCACAGATGGCAGCTGCCCACACTCCTGGCTCAGCGCTGTAGCACACAACCATAGTGCATTCAGGAAACTCAGAAACGTTCCCTTCGACATAGTCCCTACCCTGCCTAGAAGATGACAGTTATTCATGGATCAGACCGATACTCATCAGCCATTTGGATCAGCAGTGGGATCAGGGCAGGCTGAAGAACAGTACACACTTGCATGGTGGGGAAGCAGCATATTCAATCCACCCACAGAAAAGATACTTGCAGACCATTTTCCTGACTATCAACACCTTGCAAATTGCAGGAGAAACAGGTCATTCAGTGGCCAAGCTAAAGTCGTGGAATACCTGACAAGATGCACTTGGCCCTCTTAAGCTTTTTTGCTGGCTGGTAAAAGTTTTCCAATTATGGCAAGAGACTACCTTGCCAGACAGATTATTCTTATGTCATAAAAGCATTCTCAGATGATAGTCTATCTGCCAAGCCTATATACATTTTTGGCTGATTTGTTTTTTTAAGGGATTTTTTAAGTTTGTAATTGTTGTAAGCTGCTCTGAGTGATGCAGACGCATTCGAAGGGTGGGGCATGATGTTTTTCTCAAGAGAAACATAATTTTGGGGTTGGACAGGTCCGCTGGCAGAAAAATACAGTACAAAAAACAACAACCCTGTTTCTAGTTATCAGTATCTTCTACTTTAAGACAAGTCCTTAGTTTTGAAGGCTGCAATATTTACCATTTCAATATGTACCCTTGCTTTTCAGCCTAGCAGTTCTCAAAAACATTCAATATGATAAAGTATCCCATTTAAAATTAAAACAAAGCCAGCAAATTAACCAATTCAAAATCGGCCTGCTGAAATCAGGTTTGAAAGAAGCATTTTCTTCCAGCCAATAGAATAAGTTGTGGGGTATGTAATGCCCAAGACAGTTTATCCAGTTTGAAAATGGACACACACACCCAAAATGGTTGGTGATCACTGCAATATGGCACTTCCCTTATGTTCTTTCCGGTAAGAAATATTCATAGAATTATAGAGGTGCAAGGGACTCTGAGGATCATCTAGTCCAACCCCCTGCAATGCAGGAATATTCTGATCATAAGAGCCAATACTTTCCACATGTGGCTCTGTCCATTGATTCTCTCCATATCCACCCATAATACCAAAGGGATGGCTATTTCTGAAATCGAAAGATGGCAACCACCACACATCAGCTTCACAGTATTAGGACTGATCAAAGGTGATTTTGAGCCTACTTCAAACAAAGCAATGACTTGGCCAATTTGTTAAATAAACGGAAACCAGATTGGTTTATTCTCAAGTGGTCCATTGCAAAAACTCCTGTTCTATCCTCACAGCTAGTGGCAGTAGTTCATTGTGTTGACATGACATGCACTGGAAGACATATACAGGTATTGCTTATCACTTATTTTAGTTATAATCCATCTTTTATTTCTGTTATTGCACATTGTTCTAAAAATCTTAAAAAATTAATACTTGAAGGGTAAAAAATATGCTTTCTCAATGTTTCAGAAGTTGAAATGACAGTGGGAGTTCCTCCTAACTTGGAGGGCAAAAATCAATAGTGAGCACAAAATTTTGGTTAGCTACTGGGGGCACACCACAGAACACCCACAACACTACCTTGTTGACACACATTGCAGGGGAAGCTGTCTCCAGAGGGAACTTGGCCACAAGCAATATTCTTATCGAGAAATCCTTGATAGCCACCTGAGGAACCCCAGGGTTGCTCAGAATGCAGGTTGAGATCTATCCACTACTCAAAGGGAAAGATGAACTCCACCAATCAGAAATAACAATCCTGCAATGAAGTATGCGATGTGGTGGAGGGTATTCCTTCTAATTTTCCCAGAGATTCTCTCTTATCACCCCATGAGCATGTAAAGAATTCAAGGCCAAGTTGTATTTAGGAATAATGGATTGTGTTGACGGGCCATTAATACTGCTTCACAAGTTTGCAGTCCTTTTCTCCAGTGCAGCACCTCATCAGAACATGACTCCCACCCTCCAACAAATGATCCTATTAATATCTGCAAGAGAACATTGGGATCCTTTCCCAAGAGATATTTTGCCAAGATCCTCAAACCTCTAGCCATTTACTTCTTATGCACATATTAGTGGAGTATCTACAACTGTTAAGTCACTTTGTGGTTAAAACAACTGAATTGCAAGCTAAGAACAAAAAAGAAAGAGACTCATAGATGAGTCAAGTGTGAAAGAGTTACACCCAATAGAAGAGAGGTCACTGACAAACACATTTGTATGGAAAGTTTATCATATTTCTATCATTGAAGGAGGGACAGTTAAATGAATGGGAAGGATGCCTTGCAGAAAAAAATAAAATGCAGTTTTTTCAGAAACTGGTTTCTTTTCAAGAAGTCTTAAGGAAGTTCTGTACTATATTCAATAGTTACAGTATTAAAACAAGGCCATGACAATCTTATCCATCTATTTCCATCTCCACAGTGTGTGTATTTTATAGGTACACAATCCAGTCAAACTTAAGAGCCCTTTTGTCCCCTTGCCGCTAATGGAAGCGAGGGGGGAAATCAATGGAACTAAATGCTTAACTTTTGTTGAATGGTGCCAAAATATTGTTTTTTGTGGGAAAGGTTGTGCACTGGGGGCCTTAAGGAGTGGTAGACTAGAAATGGATTTCAAATTAAGCCATTTCATACTTTCCCACCTTCCTTTCTGTTGTTACTGGGTTGGTTGAGAAACTAAAAATGCAGACTAGCACAAATGGATAAAAATGAAATCTGCTTCAGCTACTGGTGGTTGTTGATACTTAGCCCCCCTTAAATGTGTAGGTTCCAAGACCATTCTGAAAGCCTAAGTCTTAAAAACAAATCAGATAGGGTTGGCCTCACTGGCACAGTACAGCAGCTGAGAGCATGATGAGGAATGTCTCTAGCTGAAACCTATAATGCTAGCCTACCTTACATGAGTAACCAAACAAAGAAGCTATCAATGTCAGCCTGTGCGAACCTCTATTTGCTTTACTTCCTTAGACCAAAGACTGCGGCTAATGAAACAAAAGCTATCAGACAGAGCTTGCAGGGCAAAATAATGACCATTTTGAAAAGAAAACAACTTTAAACCTCTGCCAAATTCTGGTGACATTGTCATAATATTGTAACACTTCAATGTCACCCAATTTTCCTCTCCTTCTCCCCTATTTCTGTTTTCTCCATGTAGCCTGATGAAGGGTTCTGGAGGACTTGAAAGCTTACACACTATTTTGGCCTTTTAGAAAAGAAAAGAAAGAAAATTATTGCTCTAATATGGATATTGCAGTTGTTGCTGTTGTTATGGGCCAACATGGCAACCTTTGCTTTTTGAGCTTCTTTTGTGTGTTTGGAATAAGCAAGCACTCAAAGTATGAATAAAAATAAACCAAATGCTAAAATGCATCTAAACGCCTATACTATTTACAAAAATAAATTATATAAATGTTACAAAAGGACATTTTCAAGTTATACTGAAAAGTTTCTTCCCCATTTTTAAAAAGGACACTGTCATTGACTATAATGAAGATTAAGGTCAAGAGAAGATCATATATAAATAGTTCCATTACAATGAAACTAGCAGGTTCTAAAGCAACATTGGGTTACTTCTCATATTTTCAAATCAGGCATCACTTACTTTACCAACAAGAGGTACAAGTACAGGCCCAAACTTTATGGGGGGGAAACTTCCAGCCATGTCTGTGGCACCTTCCGTAATTACTTACATTGGAAATATCAGGAAAGCATTAATTTTTGTGTACATGCTTTTTGGCAGCTGGAACAAAGATCATCAGTCCCATGTGATGAGCTAACTCTTCACGCTCCACAGGACAGTCGGGAAACATTTCCTTATCGTTGTACTATTCCAGGCCTACATATTTTACACACAAATAAACAGGTTCCTTTAATATCTAATGTATCAATTAGTACATGGAGCTGTGCTCTGAATACAGGTAAGCTTTCCTGGCTTTCCCAAACCCGCAGCGAATGCCCACATAGATTAGTCACACTTCTAAGTGCTCATTGGGGATATACCCAGCACAGAGGGTCGCAACACCATATTTACTTTATCATCTTTCCTATGACTCATCGTTGCCATGCCTCACTTCACGAAATATAAGGCAAGCAGGGAGAGGAAAGCGAAATCTTAAGAGTAGGAGACGAGCGAACGCAATCCCCTAATGTTCCCTGGCAAACCAAAAAAGGGGTCAGAATGCCAGGCCAGCCTATTTCTTTAATGGGGAAAGTGTGTACCAGGGCACCGACAAGGGAAGCTCTACTTCTGAAACCTCATTCCCAATCCCCACTGGGGATTTTGAACAGAATGCTAAATGACATATATACACAAGCAGAGAAGAATGTGGAGCTGGAAAGTAAATTATTGTTAACAGGCAATTTATTCATTCTTCTTCTCCCAGAGCCTGCATTCCCTGGCTGAGCCTTAAGGGTGTGGTGGTTATGCAGTATTACAGGCACAAAGTGGAGAGGCCTCCGTTATGATCCTTTCCATTATCATTTTGGATAGTTTGTTGGGGGACTTATGGCATCAACAATACAATAAGCACACAACTGTGGACCCTTGATTTTAATGTGAATTAACTGGGGTGGGGGAGAGAGGGAACGGGCAGATACAGCAACCAAATGAGCAAAACAAGGTAGAAAAACTAAGCCTCACTGTAAGTTACATAAATTTAAGTTACTAGGATACTTTTTAAAAAATGCCTCATCCCCTACTCACCCAATGGATCGATGTGCTCTGCAGGAGAGGGCACTCTGCAGATACCATTTATTTATATTTATTTATGTGTCATTTAAAAAAAGACATCAAAGCGGTTTACAGCAATAAAAACCAGGAAACACAACAAAAAACCCGCTATAAAACTTAGAAGTAGCCACTAGTTAACTATCGTGGAAGGGTGTATTCTTAATTGCCTGCATAGACCTGATGGAATAGACGTCACTCAGGCATTCAAAAGTTGACACAGAATGCACTTACTAAATCTCTATTGGCAGGACAGGGCTGACGACACTAAAAGGAACAATTTCTAGTTGCTGTCAAAGAGCGTCACCACCTCAAGGAATGACACTCCTGCAGATGATCTCGGTGACAAAACTGGGATAAAAGGGTTACGGCAATCCCTGAACCCTAGAACTAAATTAATACAATAGCCTTCAGCCTGGCTTGGTAGGAAGTGGGCGCCAGTGCAACTGTTTTAACAATGATGCCACATGTCCTCAGCCAGAAGTTTCCATCAGCAGCCTGGCCACTGCATTCTGTACCATCTGGAGCTTCCAAACCAGACCCCAGAGAAGTCCCACATACAGCGCGCTACAGTAATCCAGCCTTGAGGTTAGCAATGCATTGGCTGAGGTACAAATTCCATCTTCAGTTAAATATGGTACTATATATAATACTCAGGCCTTGGGTGGCTAAGCTGGCCACTAAGGTCATGCACATCTTTTAGTGGGGTGGGTGCTGTCGTGCTATTGGCTGAGCATTTTAGGTATTTTGCATTATACACTGTGTCTGGTTCTGATGGTTTTATCTGTTATCTTGCAAGTCTCTCTGGGATATTTTTTTAGGTAAAAAGGGACTAATGTAAACAACAACAACAACAACACCTGTCTTGTTGTAAAAATGATATTGTATTAATGCTGAAAAATCTATAAAATGCTTTATGACCCGGCCAAGACATTTTGCTGCCTCAGTCAAAGGGCAACAGGGTGCCTCTTGTACCATGTGCAGAAACCTGACTGGCTGTTGAATCTTACTTCAACACTGGGAATAGGGCTGCATCCTTCACTACAGCCAAGGATAGCAGGCTAGCTTTGGGGGTATGGGGCAGGCCATGTGGGACACACAGCTCTGTCCCCCAACATTCACCACCTCTCTCTGCCTGCCTGCCCGCCCCCAGCATTTGTAGCCTTCTCAGATAACCACTTTACTCTTACTAATGGAAAGGCCAATGCACCTTGTTTTCTGATCCTATACATCACACAAGAACATAAGAGGAGCCTGCTGGATCAGGTCAATGGCCCATCTAGTGGCCACCCAGATGCCCCAATGGGAAGTCTACAAGGAAGTTTGAGCACAAGAGCCCTTGCCCCTCCCATTGTTTCTAGCAACTGGTATTCAGAAGCATTGCTGCCTCTAACTGTAGAGGCAGAGTAGAGCCATCACCCTAATTAGAGGTATCCGGATACACCGGATGAATCATTTTGCTCATTTCATCAGGAAGAAGAAGAAGAGTTTGGACTTGATATCCCGCCTTTCACTCCCCTTAAGGAGTCTCAAAGCGGCTAACATTCTCCTTTCCCTTCCTCCCCCACAACAAACACTTTGTGAGGTGAGTGGGGCTTAGAGACTTCAAAGAAGTGTGACTAGCCCAAGGTCACCCAGCAGCTGCATGTGGAGGAGCGGAGACGCGAACCCGGTTCACCAGATTACGTGTCCACTGCTCTTAACCACTACACCACACTGGCTCTCCTTTTATTCTTCCCCCTAAATTCACACAAGCAGGGACCCACACATTTACTTAGAATTTTGCTTCAGGTAGGAATCTTAGTCATAACACAACTGACAAATAAGCTGCAATTTTAGAGAATTTAAGTGAGTACCAGTATTCATTTGAGATTTCAGGGCAATCTTTTAATATGTTGCATCAGCCAGTCTTGATGTTGTATGTTTAAAGGCTGCTAGCATTTTGCATATTTAAAGTCCAATATCAAGAGGAAAGATAATCTACTAAGATAGACAGCAAAACCAGATCTTAATGTATTGTTCTTCCATGGACCGTAGCTTAAAAATCCAATTTGGAGTCCAGAAGTGGATAACTTTCTGATCAAGTGTGATAAGTCCATTAAATAATTGGTGATAAGGAAAAAGTGACTAAAGAATCAACCTTTAAATATACTATAACTTCAAAATAATGTTGAATTTTTCACCCCTGCCCCATAGGCTAAGATGTTAATTTTAATATAGCATTCCAGTATCTTCATATATAGATCTGGTTAACCAAGCACAAAAGGATGTGGTATAATAAAGCATATGATGAATGCTGTATTGAGAAGGATAAAATGCACACAGCTGAGTGTGGGTTAAAAGTGTGTGCATTTGTTATGTATGAGGCATCCAATTAAATCCCAAGTGCTGCAGTACAGGGCATCTCCACGCCACAGACTTTGGTTCAAAAGGCATGCCCTATTTCCCAAGGCCCTCTGGGAATTGTAGTTCTCTACAGTATGGTCTCTGAAGTAGAACGCTCTGCAGTATTTCAAACTACAATTCCCATGATTCTTTAGAAACAGTATGGCTGTTAGTTAAGAAATCAATTACATTTGTAACACAAATATTTCCCGAAATTTCAAGACAGGAGTGCTGAAAGACCTGTGTCTGAGATCTTGAGATTTGTCTGCAGCTATCCAGCTCTGGGAAACAAAACCAATATACAGTGGTGCCCCGCAAGACGAATGCCTCGCAAGACGGAAAACTCGCTAGACGAAAGAGTTTTCCGTTTTGGAGGTGCTTCGCAAAACGAATTTCCTATGGGCTTGCTTCGCAAGACGACAATGTCCTGCGAGTTCCTGCTGGTTTTCTCCCCTCCCCCCCTTTTCTAAGCCGCTAAGCCGCTTATCAGCTGATCCGATCAGCAGATAAGCCGCTAAAAGCCGCTAATAGCGCTAATCCGCTAATCATTCAATGGGCTTGCTTTGCAAGACGAAAAAACCGCTAGGCGAAGAGAATCACAGAACGGATTCTTTTCGTCTTGCGAGGCACCACTGTACTTGTGACAAAGAATGAGGAAATGTTAGGAAGCATTACTGAAAATTGTGAGGAAGAACAAAAACTGACAGCTGGGAGAATTGAGAGCACAGCGCTAGGAATTTCTTCTTGACAAATGTAATATGGTGCATACATAGGGAGAATTAATGAAAGCTACTCATGCACACTGCTGAACTTTACAATTCACTATAACCGCTGAGGAAAAAGACCCGAGGTTAGTGCAGACAGCTCTCTGGAAGCATCTGCTCGGAAAACAGCCCGTCACAGAGCAAATAAAGCATTCGGCCTCTAAGGGTAATACTAGATTCCATGATGCCCTTGACCATGCCAGCATAACTGGAGCCAGCTGAGTAGGACTTTATCCTAGGCCAGTCTTCACCAACCTAGTGCCCTCCAGATGCTTAGTTGTTTTAAATAATCCAACATTTGCCCCTACCCACCCACCACCTCAGAAAACAGGATGAACAGGTGCAGGAACATCTTGCCACAAAACAAGCCCATGTCTTTTAGAAGGCAACTGCAGAAAATCAAGTGCTTAGGAATACTGACCACTATGAAAGATTTGGTGAAACCCAGTTTGGACATGCTTTTGCAAATTACCACCACAAATATGAGCAGATGGCAGGCCCTGCAGCCATCATTAGAGGGCTGGGCAAAATGAATGAACTTTTGCGCCCCATGTGTTTTATGAGATCTCTTAATTACCTACTGCTTATTTTTGCAGGCTCTTGAGAAGATTCCTATGGAGACTAAAAGCAGTGCACACCCTTTGCCAACTTATATTTGTCCATCCATAAAGTTAATTTTATTTCCCTAACCTTCATTTCTATCATTCTGATCTACCCTCCTTTATTTATGTTAATCCTAAAGCAACATCATTAATATCCCCAAATGGGTTTATTTATTTATTTGAATCTATATTGGTGGATCCATTGGGGAGTGACAATACACAAGCTTTGCATGCAAAAGGTTACAGGTTAAATCCCTGGCATCTCCAGGAAGGGCTGGAAAACTCTCTTGTCTGAAAATCATGAGAGATGCTGGCAGTGGTTACATGCAATACTGAGCTAGATGGACCAATGCTTTTATATCCCCTTTGAGTCCTTGGTATTTTGACCACCACATCCTGTACGTTTCTATACATGCCAACTCCACTGACAGACTATGCAATGGCTTCGATCTTTCAACAACAATTCTACCCTGAAATCCACTGGAAAGACCTTTGTACACAAATCATGGAATGAATGCTGAGACTGACAACCTTGCTGGACACGTAGAAATTCCCCTACTTTCATAAGCAGAAGGGCAGTGCTGTATTTTTAAGTGAGATATAAGTGGCCACGCTTATAATGCAGCACTTTTGGGTTCAGGTACCCTCTCAGTCTCAGCCTGCTCTGCCATTGGTAACATTCAGCTACTCAAGGGACTAAAACATTTCCTCATTCCACTGTTGCGTAAGTCACTTTGGAAGCCTTTTGGCTAAAGAGTGGGACCAAAATGGTTCAAATAAAAATCTTATATATTTACTAATTATTTTAAAGAGAGAGAAATACCGTATGTATACATGAAGCACAGAGGGATTTTGAGATCCCTGGTAACAGGAAAAGGAGGAAAACTACCAGTTCTCTACAGTGGAAGTTTTGCTTCAAAGCAATTAAATCACCACCATAAGACATGCTCTGTTTACTATAGCATAATGGTTTTCCTAAAGAGTCCCATATAACAATTCTATCTCAGATCCATATGACTGGCACTGCAGGATCTCTGAAGGTATATTCACTTTCTCACACACTTTGGCCCTGTTCAAATGTTGCCCCATTCTGAACATTAGAAGCACCAACTCAAACCTTGCTGGCATTTAGCTATTGAGCTTATCCAGACCCATTTTAGGATACTTCTAGGAAAAAGTCAATGTGTCCTGGCTTAGAACTGCTTTGCTAGCAGTCAAGAAGAATGTCTTCCCAAAATTTGCCTGAACACTACGGTTATACAAATTGTTACTAAACACTAGCAAACTTATTTATAAAAGTTATGTTTGCTGTATTGTTAATATCTAGAAGGAGAAAGTGATTATACTGCAAATTTTTGAAGACAACAGAAACTTTCCAAGATTCATTTTGCAAAATTGAAGTGTTTCAACTCCCAGAGAAAGAGAGCAGAGATTCTCTGGACCAGTAAAAAGAAACTGACACAGTATGGGAGTGCATGGATTCCGCACATACAGAGCATGCCCTGTGAGCATGGGATCAGGAAGCTCTGGATACACATCTTGCAGAAATGAATGAAGCAGTACCTTCTCCCCTATGTGTGGCACACTAAAGCCACACAGAGCTTTAGCAACTGGGAGGGATGTCTGGAACACAGTTTTGTTCACAAATTGCAACCAAACACGCATGAGAACACAACAGCTCTGCTGATAAAGGGCCAATATAGTCTGGCATCCTGTTGCCAACGGTGACCAGCCAGATACCGCCAGGAAGTCCACAAGCCCTCTCCCACTGTTTGACTGGAGCATCTGATCTTTAAAGATATATTACTCTGTCCAGAGATATAACACCCAAATAGTGGAGCAACACAACTCAAGTATTTGCACTCGTATTAAGTCCAGAAAAGAATGAATACAAGGTATGAAAAATGGGGTTTGCAAGAAATTGGAACAACTGGACAAATTTAGTTTGTTAGCAAGATTTGTCCTAAAATAAGAAGCTGCAAATACAAGATTTATGAGAGAAGAGGCAGGCAGCACTGCTGCCTCCTTGAAAATTATAACCTTTGAACAGCCCAAATGCTTTCAAAGCATGTCTTTTAAAAATCATGGGGGCTAGAAACTTGGCTAATTTTTTTAAGAAAACAAACCTCAGCACCACTAAAATCCAGATTCCGTGATACATGATAAGCTCCAAAACAAAGTGGCCTAATTTTGTATTTCCTTGCTATAAAACACAGCAGGTATGTGTCAAAACTGGAAGAAGAAAGACAAAATAGGGGGTGGCTGCAGAAACTGAGTCGTTCCTATGCAGGAAGTAACAGTAGCTATACTTGCATCACAGTTATTTACCCTACAGCAAAGATACACATCATAAGCAATATCTCAGTCACTGCAGAAGAGACTTACCTGTTCTCAGAGGGAGAATTCATTGAACAATTCCCCCCCCAAATTGTAAAGTAACACAGGAAGTCCACATCATTCTCATTCTGCAGAAGAATGTAAAGCCCTCACTCCTGCCCAGCCATCTCTAAGTAATCGCTCTGCTTTACAAGATCTGAGTGGCACAAAGAGAACCAGCAAGGGGGAGGGGAAAAACCAGCCACCCCCATGCACTCCAAGCATCTGCAACCACAAAGACTCATGCTTGCAATGAGATAACTCCAGATGCTAAAAATAACCAGCTGGCTGCAATTCCCACTGTATGTAGCTGGGCAGAAACACTTCATTTCCCCCAAGTATGCTTCCTCCTAAAACGCAACATTAAAAAGCCAAACTTAGGCCTTTGTGGCATGTTTGCCCTATGTGATAACCTCTCTTGTAAAATGAGAATAAGCTGTGGAACTTTTGAAAGAGTAAACCTATGCCCAAATTGATCTTTAGATTTCATTTATCGGACTCTTTGATGTAAAAGAAATGAACAGATTAGATTATGGACTTCTAAGTTAACCAGAAGGTTGGTGGTTTGAGTCCACCCATGGATGCCTGTGGGCAGGATTCCTGCATTGAAGGGGTTGGACTCAATGATCCTTTGGGTCTCTTTCAACCCTACAATTCTAGGACTGCCTAGATGTCAGCTTCCCTCTTTGCTCCTTTCAGCCATCACCATGGCTGAGCAAGGATTCAAACTCAGTTCTGTTTCAACACACAACACTTTAACCATTATACCAGGGAGACCCCAGAGGAAATCTGCAAGGGAGAGAATAAATGGGCAACAGCACCCCCAAACAAATGTGAATCACTCTGAATGACACATCCACAGCATCGGGAGGCTGTTGCCTTTGAGATGCCAAGGCATCAGATCAGCCTGATGCTTTTCTTTTTGCATGAAGGTCACATCCACATGATACATTTGAACCACATGGATTCCCCCAAAGAATCCTGGAAGCTGTGGTTTACCCCTCACAAAACTACCATTTCCAGAACACTTAACAAACTACAGTACTCAGGATTCTTCGGGGAAAGCCATGTGTGTTAAATGTATGGAGTAGATGTGACCCGTCTCCTGCCTGCGCACCAATCTTTGCCAACAAATATGCAAAATAACTGGGGGTGTGTGTGTGTGTATCTGATAAAATGAGCTCTCTGGCTACCACAAGTGAGAGTGCCTTTCACCAACACAACAATGGGGTCAAAAAGTATGATGGGAATCTCATAGCAGGCAGTGTCCTAGTAGTGTGAGTGTGCCACTTTAGCTTATTTTGGTATGCAGGGGCATATAAAGTTATTTGTATAGCTCAGATTTGCTCATGCAGCTCTGAAGAACGGGGAACAAGAAACCAACTAGGTAAGAGTAGTGAAGAAGGTATGCCCGTGTGAATGTTGAGAAAGGAGCACTTTTGAAATATACTTCATGGACACCAGGCCAAGGTTCAGTATTTATTGCACTTTAGACAAGCCCTGGCAAAGAAACCACCTGCAGAGGTGAGAACAATTTGCTGGAAGTGCTTAGAAACTAGAGAAAGGGGGATTCATAAAGGACTGAGGAGGCCCTTATGCTATTGGAGTTTGCAGCATCTTTGCAATCCATATTTCGCATGTTTGAAGGCTTATGTTTTTGTAATATTTTTTAGACCATCCACATCAATCCCTAGTATGCAAGAAGCAGAATTTGTACCTTTTAGGAAGTACTGTATATATTTTCAGCTCTTAGATTATACAATCTACATCTGCCTTCCCTAACCTGGTGCCTTCTAGATGTTGTTGGACTAAAACTCCCACTACTATTGATCTTGCAGGCTGGAGCTGATGAGAAGTTGTGGTCTACAACATCTGGAGGGCACTAGTTCCAGAGACTTAAAGATAAAAATGTCACTCCTCTCCATATTTACCAAAGTCTGTGTACAGAAAGAAACCACTTTACAAATGAATACACTTGAAACAGTCATTAGTCAACCTGTCCTGGAAGTAAGGCTTGAAAAGAAAGTATGTCCCATCATGTGGGTCAAAAAAATTATTACAGAATCATAAATCACCAACTCAGTTAAAAATGTATCATGACAATTATTCAAATAATCAAATTACTAAAACTTCAAAGAATAATAAAATCCAGAATTCTAGAAACAAGCAAGCAACACTGAATAAAACTGCAGCCTAAAGCTTTTTTCTAAACCATCCTGCCTTGTCTTAATACACAAATGTAAGCTAGCTAGCTAGCAAAAAAAGTGTGCAGTATTTTGTGTACTTATTTGCAAAAGGGTAATTAATGATGTGACCAAGTTGACCTAATATCTAAGCTTACGAGAACAAAGAAGAATGCTTTCAGTGTTTTATTGAATGGCCTTTGAAACAAACATTCAGAGTTCTTCTGCAGCTCCTATTCATTTCAATGAGGCTGTAGGTAAGATGCAGTAGATGCGGTAGATGCGATTGTGCCCCATTATGGGTCAGTTCGAAAGCAACTACTCTATTCCCAACTTAAGAATGGAAAGTGAAATATCAGTGGACCAGAAAAGAGGTTTAAAGATGCTCTCAAGGCAAATCTTTAAAAATGTAGTATTGGCACTGATAACTGGGAAACACTGGCCTGTGAGTGCTCCAATTAGAGAACAGCATTTTCCAAAGGTGTCATGGACT
This sequence comes from Podarcis bocagei, assembly GCF_964188305.1. Lineage (NCBI taxonomy): Eukaryota > Metazoa > Chordata > Lepidosauria > Squamata > Lacertidae > Podarcis > Podarcis bocagei. The sequence continues at coordinate 21,894,392 of NC_138142.1, read as the reverse complement.
TTGAAGAAGCACAAACTCAGGGTGAAAAGAATAAATTAGCTAAGAGGAAGGCATGTTTGGTAAACCCTCACCGTGATCAACTCCCACCTGGAAACCTATGTCCCCATTGTGGAAGGAACTGTGGATACAGAATTGGCCTCCACAATCACTAACGGATTCACTGTTAAGACCGTTTTCATGGAAGACAATCTTACTCGGCTATAAGTGATCACCAAAGGAGGAGGAAAAGGAGGTAAAAACTTCCCAGTATATGTGATTGTGCAGCATTTCAGGTCAGTTCCATGCATCCCCCACTCTGCTTCCCACCAAAAAACCCACTACCTAAGTAAACCACCTCAAATTGCCTTGAGGTAGATCACCTCTGATAAATAAACAATCCATTCAGAACAGTTGGGAAATAAATTTTAGCCAAAAATACAAGGGAATCAACTACTTGCTTTTGGGGATCAAGGAACCTGCACATCAGGTTGTTCATGCACCAATCAAAAACTTGACTCAGATCAGTCCAGCCTAATACCATTTTCCTCTGATTGGCAGCTGTTTTCCAAGATTTAGACAGGGATAGGAACCTGAAGCTGCTGGACTACAATTCCCATCATTTCTGAACACTGACCATGCCTGCTGGGGCTGATGAGTATTGCAGTCCAACAACTTGGGGAGGGCCACAAGTTCTTCATCTCTGGCCTAAGAGATGTTTCCCCACCCTAAAATTACCCAAGGTAATTTTAATTGGAAGTGGTTTGATGCATACAAAACAAGTGCTGTACCAGTGAGCCATGAAACAGTGTTTTAGGAACAGCATAAAATTCAAAACTAACTTTCAGTACATTGCAACCACACCTTTGCCAAATGAGAGCCATCGTTCATCTCCACATAAGCAGATTAAACATGTCAGAAGTACAAATAAATGGAAAAATCTTCTCAGGCTGCTTCGTGCCAGTTTTGCTGCTCTCTGTCTGATAAACGGCAGCAAATAGTCTATTAATGCTTTCTACTTAAACTCATTTAAGAATACAAGAAAATTTCTTTTTATTTAAGGTTTGTTAATGGTGCTTCTAGGCTGGCCCATAACCACAGTTCTCTGGATGTCATACATGAAATATATTATCCTATGATATAAAATCAAAACACGACTCCGCGTTGATTTTCTTTTGCAACAGAACCACACTCACTGGCCTACATTTCTGTATTTATTAAATTTCTATACTGCCCTTCATCTGAGGATCACAGGGCAGTTTACAATACAAAACCACAAAAAATATAACATAGTAACAAACATCAATAACCCCCCATCCACCCTCAGTATATATTTATTGTATTATGTACAAAGAGTGCATCACTTCAGGATGATTCAGCACTGACTACACTACTGTGACTCTATCCTGAAACACTGCAAAACTAACAGCAACACCCCCACATAAAACCACCACAGATACACACACACACACACACACACACACACACACACAATTTCTCCAATCAGCTCAAGGCAGTGTACTTGGTTCTGCCCACTCCACTTTAGACTCATAGTCCTACAAGATAGGCTAGGCTGAGAGACAGTATTTGTCCCAAGGTCACACAGTATGTGACATGGTTGAGTGGAGATTTGAACCCGGGTCCCCTCAGTCCAAGTCCAACACTTCAGCATGTCAGCATGGTGTTTGCAGCTCTGCGAGACCATGGCAACACTAGAAAGCAGGTATGTGAACCCTGAAGGTTAAACACATAAGGAAAATAGATCAGTGCAGCCTAGTGGTTCCATGATGTTTCCAGTGCACTCTGGCACTCGTCACAGTGTCCCATTGTGCCAGAAGCTGTTTAGTCGTGCTAGCCACATGACCTGGAAAGTTGTCTGTGGACAAACGCTGGCTCCCTTGGCCTGAAAAGTGAGATGAGCGCTGCACCCCATAGTCACATTTGACTGGACTTAACTGTCCAGGGGTCCTTTAACTTTACCTTTTACCTTAGTGGTTACATGTTTAAAATTGAAGAAACCTAGGTTTAAATCTCCAGTCGTGACCTTGGGCCAGCTGCTCTTTCTAGCCTGACTTATCTCAAGTGTTGCTGTGTAGGTATTGTTGTTGTTATCATCATCCATTAATGTTGTTTGTCGCTTTATCTTGTCCAAAGCAACTTGCAACCATCTTGTGTGGGAGGACAAATATGCAGAGCATATACTCTTTGAAGGGAGGGTATAATGAAAGGGACAACTTCTCCCTTTCCACTTTTGCCATACCATGAATAATGTTACCCACCCCTATCATGGCCACCTTGCTCACTTTCCCTTCTAAATTAAAGGGGGCCCTAAACTTACTAGCTGAACTGCTATAGATTTCCCTAAAGATCCATGGGAATTAAAGCTTAGGAAGGATGTAGAGAAATCTATTGAAGAGCCATATCCCGACCACAGGCTGGTACTTGAACCAAAGCCCTTCCCAGTTAAAAGATCTGCAGCAGCTTTTTATGCAGATTGCTGTGATGAGTTCCTTTTAATGCACTGGGTTTTTATTTATTCATAACTTTATTTATTCATAATTAGTTGGGAGTTAACAACCCAGTTTTCTGCTTCACACATCAGGCTGGGGCACTTGCTCACAAATAACTCACTTGCTGCTCTTTTGTAGGTGTGGCGGAAGATACCTTGAAGTACTAAGACCAGCTATTGCATCTAAAGAAAGGTAAAGGTACCCCTGCCCGACAGGGCCAGTCGTGACCGACTCTAGGGTTGTGCGCTCATCTCGCTCAAGAGGCCGGGAGCCGGCGCTGTCTGAAGACACTTCCGGGTCACGTGGCCAGCGTGACGAAGCTGCATCTGGCGAGCCAGCACCAGCGCAGCACACAGAAATGCCGTTTACCTTCCCGCTATAAAGCGGTCCCTATTTATCTACTTGCACTTAGGGGTGCTTTCGAACTGCTAGGTTGGCAGGAGCTGGGACCGAACGATGGGAGCTCACCCCGCTGCGGGGATTCGAACCGCCGACCTTACGATCAGCAAGTTCTAGGCACTGAGGTTTTACCCACAGCGCCACCCGCGTCCCATTGCATCTAAAGATTCACTTAAAAAGACACAGCATTGGAATCAGCCCTAAAGCACAATCTGTAATAAACAATGTGTTTTCCAGCAGTAGTTAAAGGTATATTTTTTTCCTTTAGTGGTGCAAAATGTCCACCCACAAAAACCAATAGTGGAATGTTATGAGACGAGAAGGGATGAAAAGAAAGCATGGCCACTTCTTCCTGGAAAGAAAACTGGGTGGTATGAACACACTGTAAAGGGCACAATATACAGCTGAAGGTTTTTTTAATATTTTCTGGATTCTTTAAACTAGAGAGCGTATCTTAAAACTAACAGGTTAAAAGGGAATTTGTACTAAGGTTGCCTTTTTCCACTTTGAAAGCATTCCATTATGGCTCTGCCAAAAGTGTTTTGTAAGCCCTTCTACATTAAATCTGACATTTCCCTACCACTACAAGTTGAGTAATGAATTCTTCATACACAGAGTGTGAGCTCACCCTGCTAGAGAGACAAGCGCATGAACACTGCACCCCTGTGCAAACCAGGAAGGCAGCTCAATCCCAAGAGTCAGTGGTAGAGCTCCCACCCTATCACAAAACCCTTTACTAAATGTTTTAGTACCACAGTCATCCTTCTGTGAAGAAGCAATTTCAATAACAAAGAAGATTTTCACTTTGGTTACAAGAGAGCAACAAAACATCTTAAAAACAGATCTAATCCTTATGTGTAAGCATGTAAATATGCTCAGGCACGGAGCATAAGAATGATGAACATTACAAGCATTTTGCCACTACTGTGTCTGAACATGAGCCTTTTTGGGGTAATAAGGCAAGAGCAGGTCAACCAATCATTCCTGACCCCTATAAAAGCTTCTGGGTGAGGCTTGTTTCATGGGCTGATCTACAAGGGGACTCAGCTGCTGGGTTCTCTGGAATAAGCTAGGAACTTTAGCCTTGCCCTTGCCCCACCCCCTACTTGGCACTGACAAGCCTTTGCGAGTGACTTACTACTGACCAGATTCCCTCACCTCCTGTCTAACTATCAATGAAGCCATGAGCTGCAGCAAGCCTCTGCCCAGCCAACCTCTCCAAATTTAGATGTGGGGTGCTTCATGTACATCTATGACATTTTAGAATGGCAATGATGAACAGCTTTTTGGTAAGGAGGAATAACTCCACTTTGTTTAAGAAGTAACTGAGCCAGGAGCTACTAAGCAGAAGATGACAAGTTTTGGGTCAGCCAGGGGTGGAGTAAGCAGGAGCAAAATATAGCCATGCTCCACCCACCTTTCCAATGACCCACTTCTGCATATACACAGAGGAACTGGATAGCTCAGCTGGTAGAGCACAAGACTCTTAATCTTAAGGTTGTGGGTTCAAGTTCCACATTGGGGAAAAGAATCCTGTATTGCAGGGGGTTGGACTAGATGACCGTTGTGATCCCTTCCAACTCTACAATTCTACGATTCTATTAAGTCTCAGGGAATATCACCTTACCTGTTTGATTGGTGAATAGAAATGCACAACGTCAATCACTGTGAATGGTAAGGAGTATGAGGGCACTGGTTTGATCAAGGCCTAGCTAAGGATCCAGCTCAAGTGTTTGTTTTCTTTTTAATCATGAGCTTAGAAGGCTGTTTTTTAAAATCATCCCTACTTAGATTTCAGTCATATACAACCAGCCTCTTGGACAGAGGCCACAAAAAACGCATTTTAAAAGTCTGTGACTGTTGACCCACAATGGCTGGCTTCCAACAATCATGGCTGATCACCCTGATCATACCATCAAGGAAGCAAAATAATCTGGAGTTGCGCATGAAGATTATTTCCTCTCTCCCTGCACCACAAGTGTGCACAGAGTCTTCCCTCAAAAGATGGGCAATAAGGAGGTGGTAGAGAGTAGCCTTTCATAATCATATTTTAATCCTAAAACTAAGATGAGACACTTCTATGACAAGAGGTTTCTGCAATAAGATGAGACACTTATGACAAGATTCTGTAATACTGTTGAATATTTATGCAACCCTCTTGAAACTATTGCTCCAACTGTGGAATTGACAGTATACAACCCCCAAACTCAAAGAAGTAGCCGCATGGTAGGGAATCAGGAGATGAGGTTAGAGGCCTGACTCTAAGCTTCAGAATATTACATCTTCCTCTCTTTTTAAAAACAGCAATTAGGAGTACAAGGGTTAAAAGGAAAAGACACGAGGAGAGACATGCTGTAAGTAGTCTACCGAATTGCTCACAGTAAGAATTACAACTGTTCTTACCCTCCAGTGTTCTGGAAGCATTGGGCATTTTTGCAATTTGCATTTTCTAAAAGTTAATATTTTATTTAAATAACACATATTGGGCTATTAAGTGCATGTAAGTTTATCCTTTCTGGTAAATTAGTGCAAAAATTGCTTCCAATCAAAACAGTTCTGGCTATGGGCCTGACTCAACCAGTTCTTCACCAACCTCCCTCCATAGGTTCTCAAGCAGCCAACAGCTATTTGCCAGTCACATGACTTCCATTTCCCTTCCTCTTCTACTCTCCCATCACAAGTCACTACCAGTTACACAAGTTCAGATACAGAAGCAACTAAAAGCCATCATGACCATCAGCTCACACAGATGCTTCCTTCTTTAAAAAAAGAAGAAGGAAGAAACCTTTTATATTTCCTGAACTGAAGCACAGTCCTTATCACTTACATAACTGAAAAGGAATAAACTAAAGAATCCACCTTCACGCTACCCAAATACTGTTCTGTAGCCACACACAGGAAGTGGTCTGTACACATAAGAATTTTAAGGATTTTTATGTCATTCATGTAAACCTGTGCATAGCTTCTATCACTCTTCTTTCCCCATTATAGACAACTTCCTTCACACACACAAAAAGAGGCCTCTCAAGAAAGAAGGCATTAAAGTTAGTTCTAACACTAACCAATACCCTTCAGATTTCAATGCAATGGTAGCCACGGTTTTCAATACTGAAACATACAATAGGGTCTTGGTGCACTTAAATGACATATGGACAATTCAGGATCTTTAGGAGCTATTCAGATATGCCTGGATTTGGAGAGTAGTTACTGAATTCTGCCAACACAATAAACATTGTTTACAGTAAATTAAAAATCTAGCATTTATATAGTACATTTCAGGATTTATAAGACACGTGCCGCCTTTCAAACTAAGAAGCACTTCAAGCCTACCGAAAGAAAATTAAAGTAAACACAATGATTAAAAAGTACCTAAAAACACTGAACATTAGTCCGTACACACTCAAAACATCAGAACAGCAGCATAAAATTAATCCAGTTATAACCACAAATGCCTGGGAGAAAAGGAAACTGGCTAGCAATGGGATGCCTGCAAGTGGAAGGTGCATCTCAGGGTCAACAAATGAGAATACCTTGCTGTGATATCCTCTGCGATCCTACCTTAGTAACAAAAAGCAAGGCTTCATTCAATGACATAAGTCAGGGTGGTCCAATGAGCAGTCTGAGGGAAGCCCCTTTTTTGTGGCCCTTAGCAACATTTGACACCCTCTCCCAGCCCCATACCCTGCCAGAGCCTCACGCCACCTTCCTAAAGCTTGACACCTTGTTTAGCCAGCTTTGGGAGGGCAGCAGGAGAGCTGAGGGTGGGGGCGTCAAATTTTGGGCTTGCTCCTCCTGCCCCCCGATGTGCAACACAGCAGTGTGCAGCCAACAGGTTCCGTGTTAAAGTACCCTTGTGGCCCACTTTGTATGAAAAGTTGGGCCGTCAAAAGGGCAGGTGTCTTGAAAGAAATGCTCAGATAAAGCAGGCAGTATTATCATTCCTATAGAGGGAGATGAGCCTGAAAGACAGGGTTTTCTTGTGGCCACCTAGTGACTACCTCATGGGCAAGGTGAGCAAGATTTGAGAAGAAAGAGACTTGGTAGTTCATACTCTCAGCTACCACAATGAGCCAGCTTTTAGTTCTTTTTAAAGGAACAGGATACTTGGTGTTTGTAATCTAGGACTTGTTAGAAACTGTAAGCTGTTGCAGTTGTGAGCATGTTGGAAAACTGTACCCTACTGCGCCAGATGAAAAGTCTCTGTGCTTCTCATACGCTAGCTAAGAACAAATGATTATAAATCTATAGATGAAATCCTGGCTGTGCCACTGCAATGAAGAAACGAAGTGATGCAAAGAGTAACTTCATGGGTACATCTACCTGCACGTTTTCTTATCAAGCTTAGACATAGTCAACCGTACACATAACTGTAACTCAGCGGTTCTGCATTATCAGTAGACTACCCATTTAAAGACCCTACACTATTTAAGAGTTGCTGCAAAGTAGGCAGTCATTTCATAAATGGGGAAACATAGGAAAGTTATTCCCAGTCACTGTTCTGCCTTTCGCAGTTCATTACGAGATCCTGCAACCCAGTCTAGTTTGGGCAAATTGCACACATTTGTCTAGATAACTTGTCAATTCCATCAGCTAATTTCTTTTTAAATAGAAGGAAGGTTCAGCCACTATACAATCCAATATCAAACACCCACTCCCCTGCTATTTATTAGAAAACTAAGTAAAAATGCATGGGTATTTTGGAAAATAATAACACCTGCAATTTATAACAGTAATATATGGCAAACCAAAAGCTAAGGTGAAGCCCAATAAAAGTTGGATAGAATGACCATTCACAGAACCCTGTACTTCCTTGGTCAGCATAACCATTGCTATACTTTGAGTTCTTGAAGGACAGTAGCACTGGCTCTAACTACTGCTCACTTCCACTTGCACAAAGCCACAAGCAGAGAGCTCTTTGACATCTTCCTCCCCAATTCAAGAGCAAAACTTTGGCAGAGTTCATTTCTTAGTGCCCAATTGCTCTACTCACTTCCTTTTCATTGGATTTTGGCACAGGAGTGAGAAGCTGAAGTACAAAAGACACTCTGTCACTGGCTGCATTCACATGTGAAAATAAGCCATAGTTAGTGGATGACTATGTAAATGGTTCCCACTGTAGTCCTCTTCTAGCGCGACCAACTATGACCCTGGCTCTATAACACGCACCCGACCATAACACACACATAGTTTTTAGAGGAGGAAAACAAGAAGAAAAAAAATTCTAAACGAAACAGTAGATGTATGATTTTTGTGGTTCATGCTGTGGCCACAGACATGTGATCTGACGGTGAGTTTGGGGTAGCCTAATGCAAAAATCCTGAGGATCCATGTGGATCCATGCTTTGTAACCACGTTTTAAGTGGGGAGGGAAGGAAAAGCACTCAAGGGACAAGGAACACACATGGGGGGGTGGAGAAGGATGCTGTTAATAATGCAGAAGAGGGGTACAGTGGTGCCCCGCAAGACGAATGCCTCGCAAGACAAAAAACTCGCTAGACGAAAGGGTTTTCCGTTTTTGCGTTGCTTCGCTAGACGAATTTCCCTATGGGCTTGCTTCGCAAGACGAAAACGTCTTGCGCTTTTTTTTAAAGCCGCTTGAAGAGGCACAGTTGCTACGGACCGTGCTTCGCAAGACGAAAAACATCGCAAGACGAAAAGACTCAAGGAATGAATTTTTTTCGTCTTGCGAGGCACCACTGTACAGTGGTGCCCTGCAAGCCGAATGCCTCGCAAGACGGAAAACCCGCTAGATGAAAGGGTTTTCCATTTTTGAGCTGCTTCGCAAGACGAATTTCCCTATGGGCTTGCTTTGCAAGACGAAAACGTCTTGCGAGTGTTCCGATTTTCCCCCGATTTCCCCCCCTTTTTCTAATCCGCTAAGCTGCTAATAGCCTTTTAGCCGCTAATCCGCTAAGCCTTTAATAGCCGCTAATCCGCTAAACCGCTAATAGCGCTAAGCCGCTAATAGGGTTGCTTCGCAAGACGAAAAAAACGCTAGACGAAGAGACTCGCGGAACGGATTATTTTCGTCTTGCGAGGCACCACTGTATAAGAGAAGGCTCCTCTCCTCTCCCGCTTTGCTCCTTTAAAGCAAGCAGGCTCTCTGTCCCTCTCTCCTCCCCACTCAGCGGCTCTTCTCCCGCTTTGCTGTTTCAAAGCGAGCCACGGAAGAGGGAAGGAAGGGGAACCATGGATCCTCTGCTCAGGACTGCAGCAGATGCCCCCGCCATCTGTAGGCATTCGCTACATAACACGCACAGACATTTCCCCTTACTTTCTAGGAGGAAAAAAGCGAGTGTTATGGTGCAAAAAATACGGTAATTGCCCTTCCTTCAGAAGGAGTTCAGGGCAATTTTCAGCAAAGGTAAAAACATAAGGCCACAGGGATTGTTACTATTAGGAAAGAGGAGTTTAAAATGTTATTTGCTTGTGTAAACAGTGGCAGAAGTGGCCAAAGTGAGTAATGAAAGGGGGATTCTTACAAGCTATGCCAAGGACCAAATAGGAAATCTCAGGAGGTCAAATTGCAACTCCCCCAAGCTGCCATTTTTTTATCCTCACTATACTCTTTCATCAAGGCTTTGTCACAGAAAGTTTTGACAGTTAAAGCAAAAAAAAAAAAAAAAAAAGTTATCTACAGGAATCCCAGTTTTGCTGTCGTCTACATGCAACCACATTCCTTCCACTGCAAATCATGGAAGACTAAACACATGTTGTTATACAACCAATGCCTATGGATCACTATCAAACTATTCCAGGATCAAAAGTGAGGGGAAACCTAAGAAATAAATAGTTATATCCAAGATTAAGTGATCAAAGTACACAGCACCAAGAAAAGGAGGAAGTGCTAGCAACAAAGCAGGATGGCTGAAGAGCCATACACAGAATTATTTGAACAAAAATGTGCACAGCTGAAATAGAGCCTCACTAATACAGACACAGGGAAATGACCACAGAGTTAGTTCTAGAATAATCTGCCTTCTTATGAAATGAAGCCAATATAGAAAAGTAAATACATAGGATTAAAGTCCTGATGCTTGAATTACTTGTCATACTTCTAATGCATCACAGAACAGGTACTTTGTAATAGAATACAGGCTACAAGGGATGGGAGTAGCATGTAAATAAACAAGCCCTACTTTCCTTCTGCAAGAGTATTTCTAGGTCTACGTTTAAAGAGATGAGCATGGTACTTAGCAAAGCTACAATATAAATGGATTTACCTTCAACCCATCGGAAACTCGCTGCATTACCACTTTTACCTCCAGGCTAAAGTTAAGCTATGGCATGAAAACTGCTCTCACGGCCAAAGCTTTTAAAGCAAACTACGTACCCATGGTTTACATCTCTCACTGACCACCACTAACCCTGCCTTTGCTTTTCTGCCAATACCTTCCCTCCCCGTAGAGCACCAGTTCCCTGCAACTGAGCACAACTTCGTTCACTCCCTAACTCTCCACACACAGTGTCACTGCTGCCCCTCCTTCATCCTTCTTATCCAAACTTCACAGTGTCATTCCACGCCCACAAGTATAAGTAGTTTACATCTTTACCTAATGTTATACTCCAAGTTAGCTATGTAACGTGGGCGTTTTGATGTTGACTACATATCCATTTGCTCCTGCAACCTTTCACAGCTGATTCACAGGATCCAAGATGCCATCTAACACAAACATACCTTAAACAGGCTTGTTGCATACTCTTGTACAGCTTTCCACCTCTCTCCAAGCTGTTACTCCAGCTTGACTGCTCCCTCACACTGCCCCCCCAATTATTTCCTCTCATCTGCACCCCACACCGAGTTGCCACACTCACATTGTTGCTGCCACAGCTACATCTACCCTCAAACTATTTTTGGGCTCCCTTCACACCTGACACTACTCCACCCATCCTGGACTCCTCACATTTCGCTCCCTCTTCTCAAGCTATTCAACACTCTTGGTTTCTTCACCCCTTCTTGCACTGGGGGTTGCCCCCTTAACCAACCCTTCTCTTTTGCACTGAGGATCCCTCATAATTGGCTGGCTCACTGTTGAAGGAAGGCATACATATTGTTACCTCTCCTAAGTTGCCCTCCTCCCTTATTTTGCTTTTCTTCAAGCAAGGTCCAAGCACACAAACACACACACCCCCCCGGTAGCTTCCATAAGCTGCACCGATAGGAAACCTTTCTCCCCTCTGCACCATACCCTCACTTCAAAAGGCCTTCATTTGATTTCTTGGCACTTGTCTCCTTACCTCTGCCTCTCCTCAACTCCTTCTTCCACCTCATGCCCTTCTCATCCGACACTGCTACCAGGGAGAAAGTGGAAGAGAGTCCCACATCTACCCCTAGGGCAGGGTTTCCCAAACTTGTGTCTCCAGCTGTTTTTGGATTACAATTCCCATCATCCCTGACCACTGGTCCTGCTATCTAGGGATGGTGGGAGTTGGGTCTCCAGCTGTTTGTGGACTACAAGTTTGGGAAACCCTGCTCTAGGGACATAGGAAGCTGCCTTATGGAGTCTGGCCATCCATCCACCTGGCTCAGTAGTGTCCACACTGGCTGACAGCAGCTCTCCAGGGCTTTGGGCAGAGACCCTTTCCCAGCCCAACCTGGAGATGCTGGGGCTTGAACCTGAAACCTTCTGCATGTGAAGTGTGTGCTCTATCACTGAGCCACCCCTCATTCCCCTCCAGGTTTCCCTTTTACCTGATATTACCTCCGTTCCTACAGCATTAAGGAAGACTTCTATCTGGCACACTCCCCTCCAAATTCGTTAACCCTTTCATCCCACCTGCAGTTCCATCTCACATACGTATCCATCCATTTTTCATCCCTTTCTGTCTCTCTTCTCTTCAACTTCCTTCCTCATCAGTGTACTCCCTTCAATCAGACAGACTCTCCTTTACATTGCAGTGGGAATTCTTCACATCTACCTCCCTATCCTTAAGCTACTCCCCATATTCTTCCAACCTGCATCTCCTCTCAACCACCCAATAGATTCCTCTATCACCTGACATTTTCTCACCCTACTGTATTGGGGGAAGATTTCCTTTCATATTTTTTTTAATCATACTTATATTTCAAATTATTTCTCAGCCACCTTTCAGGTAGTCTTCCCAAGGACAGCTGACCTTAGTGACCTTCTCTATGGCAGCTGCAAAACTGTGGCATTCCCTCCCCACAGAGGTGCATCTAGTTTCTTCACTATACAACTATCAATGAAGGCTGATGGCACACTTCTCTGTGCTGGCATTTGACAGCTGAGATGTGTGTTTTCAGGTCCCACTCTATTCCTGTGACTATATTCTGTTTTAACTATTTGAATTTTAAATTGTTGTAACCCGCCCTGTAACCTGTTGGTGAAGGGCAGGCAACAAATTTAACAATAATGAGGAGGATGTTGTTGCTCCTTCAGACTCTTTCCCTCTCTTAGGACTATCTCACCCCCAAACTTGTTTTCCCCACCATTATCTCTCTCCCAGTCACACAATTCCTCCTCTCTTCTCCCTCCCTCTCAAGTGACACTTTCCTTTTCAGCTGATGGTGTTCACATATGCTCCCTTCTTCCCTCTAACTACTCACACCACCACCTGGTGTCCCACCCTACTTAGGACCCGCACCAGTGGGGTGTTTTTTTTTGGGGGGGGGTACAAGGGTATGTAGCACCAGGACCTTTTTTCTAAAAGAAAAACACTGGTTAAAAGTGTGGCACTTAATGTAACAACTTCATGGTGAGTACTGGCACCTCTTTTTCTAGAAGAAAAGCACTGACCCCCAACCCATGTCTCTCTCTGCCTTCCTCCAACTTGCTCCTTTTGCATTAACCCACTTGATCTCATCTCCTAACTCCCAATAGTGTGTGTCTGTCCCTCCTGCCTTTGCAGCCTTCCTCTCTCCAATGTCACCGTCCAGCTGGCCTGCTTTCCCCTCCAATTGCTCATAAATCCAGCAAAGTCCAGGGTTCCCACCCCACATACACCCTGCCATTTCTCTCTCCCTCTTTTGAGTTCCCCAACTTATTCTGCCACCAGTATGTCCCCTGTGCCTCTCTCCTCCCTGCCTTCCCCGTCCTAGCACCCCACCCTGCCCTCACATCATTTGCCCCTCTAACCCCCCTCCCCAAAGTCCTAGGGTCCCACCCCGCAGATACCCTTCCCCATTTCTCCTTCTCAACTCCCCCACTAAATGTTCCCCTTATTCTCCCACCCCTCACGCACAACTTCCCCCATTTAAGTCTCTGGCTATCGGCCTCCCCTTCCTTCCTGTCTTCTCACTTGCCATCTTCTCTCTGGCCCTCAGACCCTCCACACACCCCACACCAGGGGGGACAACCTGAATAAAATATTGGGGGGGGGGAGGCAGGTAAGCCCAGCTCTGAATAATTGAACACAGGACATGGAATACGCACACTATTTGAATGGCAATGCCCATCAACTTGGGGGGGGGGCCCTCAAATATTTTAGCAGTGTGTGTGTGTGTGTGTGTGTGTGTGTGTGTGTGTGGAAAGTGACCTCAGACCCTAGCAGTCGGCTCCTATGCAAAAAATCGTCCTGGGGTCCCACCCCATATATTCTTTCCCTCCAGCTGCTCTCCAACCTCCCTTTACTGGAGAAAGGAATAACAACAACAACAACAACAACAACAACAACAACAACAACAACAACAATAATAACAACAACAGATGGGGAGGGACCACAGGACTTTTTTGCGCCCGCATTTTCCACCTGACACTTCTCTCCCCCCCCCCATCTCCGTCGCTTCCCCCTCCCTCCACGTCGTTTCTCCACAGCTGCCTCCTTTCCCCCTCCCGAAGCGCTTCTTTTCTAAACTCCCCTCAGAGTCCGGTTCTCCGCTGCTGCTGCTGCTTTCACTTCCACCCCCTCGGAAGACTTTCCTCCCCGATAATTGGGGGGGAGAGAGAAAGAGGTGCGGGGTCCCCCCCCCCATTACTCGGGGGAAGCGCTTCTCTTCCCCCCTCAGCCTCTCCTCCACGCCCGACTCTCTTCCTCGCCCCCTCAGGCTTCCTCCCCGCCCGCTGCCACCGACGCCTGAGGGGAAATAAGCAGCTCTCCCCGGTCAAGAGAGCCCGACTCCTCCGGACGAGGAAAAGTTCTTCGTCGCCCTCCGGCCCCGGCAACCCCCGCTGAGCCAACCCCAGCCTGAGCAAGGGGGGGGGAGAAAGAGACGGAACGACCGGCGCGCTTCAACCCACCTCGCTCGGCTCCTGCTGCCGCCGCTGCCGTCACCGCTTCTCCGCCTGAGGTGCGGTTCCTGCTCCTCTCGTCAGGCGCGGCCAACCGCGTTCGATCGCCTCGGCGCTCGGCTACGCAGCCTGGCCGACCTCGGGGTGAGCCTGGCCTCGTCGCCTTCGCAGTCGTCGGGCTCGCGTCGTCGGCCGTCGGCTCGTTCGGTCTACCCTCCTCGTGGGGGCGGAGAAGGGGGAGGCGCAGGGCCAGCGGAGGACCAATGAGGATCCGGAACGCACTTCCGCATTCCGGAAGAGTTCTTTCCCGCGGACCGGGCAATAGCGGCTGGTTGCGTTTGAGAGGAGGCTGAGGATGTGCTGGGAAGAATTGAACTGATTTAGGATTTATTTATTATATACTGTGTGTATATATTTATTTATTATATACTGTGTGTATATATTTATTTATTTTATACTGTGTGTGTGTGTGTGTACACACACACACACACACACACACACACTGTATATCCATCCCACGTTTCCTCTAGGGACCTCAAGGATTATGGTTACCAAATATTTTTTTCAATGAATCCAGTGACACTTTTTAAATTACTTTTTTTAAGCTGAGTAGCAACAGGGAGTCAGTAGCGGGGATGGTGAGGCAAAAGACCCTGGGCCCAAGCACACATGCATATTGTATAAAGGTGCAAAGCCCTTCTTTCGCACCCTGCTCTGAGTTTTTAAAAAACTGGGCAACAGTGACTGCCTGTGACTCCGGAGCATCCCCCCCATCTCCTTCCCCCTTTGTTTTGACTGATCAGGGGAGGCTTGGGAGTCACAGGCGGGCGGCCATTGCCCAGTTTTTATAAAACTCTGCATTTATGTTTCACAGGGTGCGAAAGAAGGACTTTGCACCTTGCCTGGCAGAGAAACTGCACGCCTTGCCCCCCTCCTGAGCAATGGCCGCCCGCCTGCAACTCAGCAACTCCCGAGCCTCCCCTGATCTGTCAAAACAAAGAGAGAACGGGGCAGGAGATCCGTACCACCAGACGCTCCTGGTTCCTTCTTGGCAGTGGTGGCGGCAGTGGGCAGCGAGCAGCTCCTGAAGCCAGCAAGAGCCAACTGTGCTACCAGGCTGGCTCCGGGCTGCTGAGGCTGCAGCTGCCACGTTTCCCAGGGACAGATTTGCAAATCTGGGGACATTCCAGGGACGGAATTTGTCTGGGAACAGATTTGCAAATCCGGGCACTGTCCCTAGGAACTGGGGATGTCTAGTAATCCCACTCAAGGTGGTGTGCATGGTTATTCCCCGCCTTATTTTATCCTCACAACAGCCCCGTAAGGTAAGCTAGGGTGAAAGCTAGTGACTGGCCCAAGGTTATCCAGTGAGTTTCATGGCTGAGCGGGATTTGAAACCTGTCCTCCCAGGTTTTGGTCCAACACTTTAACCACTACACCACACTGGCTCTAATTAAATACTGACACTGTAGGCTGCAAACCTCTTAGGACTTATGCATCACTTTTCACTCCTCTTAAAAGTTCCCTGCAAACTTGCTGTAAGGTTTTCTTCTTGCAATAAAATGATAAAGATATAGGAAATAATATAAATAAATAGTTCCTGGGCTAGAAGAGGATAAACTGCGTGTATTTTTTTGTAACCAGTGTGTTAGCTCTTCAGAATGTGACTTAACTCTAGCTTCCTGTTTGAGCACCACTTTGCTGAATAATTCTTCTTCTTCTTCTTCTTCTCCTCCTCCTCCTCCTCCTCCTCCTCCTCCTCCCACCCATCTGGCTGGGTTTCCCCACCCACTCTGGGTGGCTTCCAGCAAAATATAGAATGGGGTCTTGTGTTTGTACTAAAATATCAGTTTTGCAACAGTAGTATCTTGCAAATTCAGCTAAAATGGGTATATTTCTAAATGTGGAAGTACATATATATTATACACACACACATACACACAAACATGTAGTCAAAGCAGCTTGTACGTTTTGTTTAAGAAACACTAAAAAAACATTAAGAAGATATGAACTAGAAAGTCCCCTGGATTTTTTAAAACATAAGCTGTGTTATACTGAGTCAGATCACTGATCCATCTCACTCCATATTGCCTTCTACACTGACTGGCAGAACACAATATGGAACAAGATGGACCAATGAGTATAGGAGTGTCCTGTGCTTGGGTCCTGCTTGCAGGTTTATTACAGGAATATGGCTGGCTACTGTGAGAACAGGGTGCTACACTAGATGGTAAAGTTAAAAAAATGTAGTATAAACACTGACAACTGGGAAACACTGGCCTGCGAGCGCTCCAGTTGGAGAACAGCCTTTACCAAAGGTGTCATAGGCTTTGAAGACACTCAAGCTCAGGATGCAAGGGAGAAATGTGCTAAGAGGAAGGCATGCTTGGCTAAACCACACCTTGATCAGCTCCCGCCCGGAAACCAATGTTCCCACTGTGGAAGGACGTGTGGATCCAGAATTGGCCTCCACAGCCACTTACAGACTCATTGTTAAAACCGTGTTTATGGAAGACAATTTTACTTGACTACGAGTGATCGCCGAAGAAGAAGAAGAAGAACACTAGATGGGCCATTGGTCTGATCCAACATGTTTTCATGTCCTAGGTGCAATCTCTAGCATCTTCAGGTAGGGCTGGGGAATGTCCCCTGTCTGCAACCCAGCAACCTGTTCTCACAGCGGCCAACAAGATGCCTGTAGGAAACCTGCAAGCAGGGTCCGAACACAAAAGCATGCTCCTCTCCTGTGATTTATAGAATTGGCATTCAAAATAATTCCTGCCACCAGCTCTGGAACTAGAGCATAGCTGTCATGGCTAGTAGGCATTGAGAGCCTTCTGCTTAAAATTCAAATCCTGTTTTAAAGCTGTCCAAATTACCGTAATGTCATCACATCATGGCCTCCTGTGGGAGCAAGTTCCATCATTTAACTGAAGTACTTTATTGGTCTTGAATCTTCCAGCATTCAGCTTCATAAGATGTCCATGGATTCTAGTGCTATGAGAGCCACTTTCTCCATGGCATGCATAATTTTATAAACTTGTATCATGTCCCAGCAGACCTTCTGCATGCAAAGCATATGCTCTGCATCAGAGGTTCTTAAGAAAAGAAAAAGAAATCACTTCTGCCTCTAGGATAGGCACACCTGGTCTAAAAAGATGATGACAAATATGAAGTGGCCCTTCCAGTTACACCCTCCAAAAGCAGGCTTGTATCCTGGAATATATGTCAACGTCCAATAGCAGGTGTTTCTTCAAAGTCTCAGATAGTGCTCTGTGGCAGAGACAACACAAAGGATGAAATTTTAAATGCCCTCCTCCCCCACCTCTCCCTGTTGTGTTTGCCACCAAACCGCCTCCTGTCAAGGACCTCTTGTACAGGGGCATTGGATGATGAGCTAGAACTTGCTGAACCTGTGATGGAGGCAAGATTTCCTTTGCTATCAGTTGCTGCCTGCAGCTCCTCTTATATATATGTACATACAAATATAATACAGTAGTAATAATAATAATATTTATACCCCACCCATCTCACTGGGTTGTAAGCAAGCTTCTGCATCCAACAGAACACTTCATCAGATTGGGTACTGAGAAAAACTAGATGGTGGGAGGTGAGGAAAAAGCTGGCTTGAAGTCATAATGTTTGCATTGGTCAAAAAATATAATTTTTGTTGCATCGTTTCGAAAGGGGAATAGCTATGGGGTTGTCAGGAAGAGTGCCTGCACTTCAGAGTCTGCTACTGACCCAGTAGTTATTTGTGGCAATTATCATCCTGCCCTTAGCTGAAGAGGCTGCCACAGCAATTCACAAAAATAAGTACTAACAGAAAGAGAAAAAGGACCACAGTTTAAAAAGACGTAGCACACAAGAAATAAAGGGAGGGGAGGGAAGAGGAAAAAGCACCTCAACCACCTGCCCTTAAAATACGCACATATATTAGGCTTGCCCTAAGTCAGAAAAATTCCTGACATGTTTTGGTTTTGGGGTGTAAAAATTGCACCCAAAATAATTGGCAGAAAACCTGGACATATAGCAACGCTATGGAAAAAGCACCCAAAAGCTTAAAATCACTATTTTGGGGGGGAGGCTTCCCCCAAAAAAGCTCGACCATTTGGGTTTGTTCCAAGAAAAAAAGCAAAGCTCAACAACTTTGCACGTGTCAGGAATTTTACTTTTTGAAATATGGCAACCCTGACATACATGGATCCACACACACATCCTTTTAAAAGCAGTCCCTTTAAGAAAGTCTCTGCGGAGAGTGGATGGGGCGCGCAGGCGGAAGAAGACCACAGTTGACAGCAATTCCACACATCTATGCAATAAGCTGTTCACAAAAGTGGGGTGGGGCCGAGAAGCGAACTTGGAAACGCTTGGCAGCGAGTTGAGTCTAAAGCTACATCGGTCTATGGCTGAAGGCGCCATTCCTGGCGCCTACGGGTAGAAAGGGGATCCAAACCGCGGAGCGAAACAAACGTCAAGCCAGCCTCCCGCCAACCCGCCTATTCGCCCAGCTCAACCAGGGCCCGGAAGTGGTTCTAGCGCGCCTGCGCGCGGGAGGCGGGGCCGCTCGCGGCTTGTCTGAGGGGGGAGTTAAGAAGAAGAAAAAAGGAGGAGGAGGCGACCGGATCGTCCGCGGTGGCTTCGGCGGCGGTGGGTCGGCGTTTTCCCGCTTCGGCCATGAGCGTCGCCGCGCTGGTTTCTCCCGCGCTCCCGCCGGGGCCTCCGGCTTCTGCCGCCGCCGTGCTGCCCGCCGGGACGGGCCCTGCCGCCGCCGCTGCCATTGCCGCCGCTGCAGCCGCTGCCGCCGCAGCCGCCGAGAGCTTCGAGGATGAGGAGCTGGACAGCCCCGCCGACGAGGAGGACGGGGAGCGCAGCGGTCGCGCGCGCGACTCGGACGAGGGTGAGTCGCCTGCCTGCCCGCCCCCCTACCCGCCTTCGCGGAGGCCTCAAGGCGCCGCCGAGCAGCTTTTCCCGGGAGTAACTCGTCGCCCGTTTCTGCTGGGGGCTGATTCCCGGGGGGGGGGGGCGGAGAGGGAGGAGCGCGCAAGAGGTGAGTCTTGCTCGTGAGTAGGCCCGTTGGAATTCATGCGCGTGGTTCACGGGGGCCCGTGGAGCTCGGCGCCTCTGCTCATGAGGCAGACGCTGCACTGGTTGCGAGGGGACCACCTCCCGGCGGCCCCGATCCGTTCTTCTCGGGAGGGAAACCAGCAGTCGGGGACTTCCGAGTCACGAAGCACGTGGGTATTGTAGCCACCCGTCCAGTCTTACCTACGAGTAGACCCCATCGAAGTTTACGAGCCCAGAGGCTGACTGACTGACACCTGGTCATTGTATGGACAACTGTTCAAATATTATTGCCTGAGTTAGATCCCCCGCCTTTCCTCCCTGTCGCTTTTCCCTGGTGTGCCTTTAAAAAAAGGAAATACCGTAAGCCTTCAGGCAGGGACTGTTTTGTTTTAGTTCATTGTTTCCCAAACTCAAAATAATTCCATGCCCTTTTTGAGGATTTAGTCTTGCCGGAGTGCCCCTTCTCGGGTGAAGACAATTTGGAGATACTGTAGTTTTAATCATGTTTTATCTAGGCTAGAGCAAATGCAATATATGGTATTAATTTATTAATATATAGCAAAAACTATGCATGCACACTACAAAGAGAATTTTTTCAAAAAGCTTAAAATAATGGTAGTAATAATTGTATGTTTCAAACACCCCCTTTTTTAGCCAGCGATCCATACGGAAGGGGTTAGCTAAAACAAAAGAGAAATTTTGTTAATTAAAACACTTCAAGATTCATCGCCCATCGGTATAATCGTTGTGTAAAATGTATGCTGTGGATGTGACCTCAGTTGCAGGTGGCTAACTTGTGAGTAAATGTACACATTTGCAGAGCAATCCTTTTAATATATAGTCATTTGCAACAGAACATTCAATTTACAACAACAGTGTCATTCTTTACATAGGTGGAAGTAATGAAGAAAGAAAAAAGTAAGTTTTAGGGTGCATCTAGTGTGTCTGGGACTTCAAAGGAGGGTGTGGGAAAAGGGAGAACCTCATACAAAAAATGGAAAAAATAATTGGGTATTTCAGTAGAGTCACTTTGTCACTTTTGTTAACAAATTGAATACTTTAGAAGGATTCCAAATCCCCGTGTCTGTCTCCTCTCCTGGGTCAATTTTTCATCCAAGGCTAGTTGCCAAACTATCGTACCAAGTTTTAAAGGAGGGATGTTCTGCTCTTCGCACAGCAGTCTTATTATGGTGCTCAGTGGGGTTTAATGCTGGTCACAGGAAGTATTCATATTAGCTTTTGAGTAAACACATAAGATTTCCTGTTACTTATCTAGAAATGTATGTGAGAAAGCATGTTGCAAGTCCAGAACCCAGTTAAGGGTGGTACTTCTCCCACTGCTTTTCATTTCACCTATTTATTTCACAAAATAAATACACTGCTCGCTTGATTGTAAAAACAACAACCTCAGAGCAGTTTACAGAAAAAGGTAAAATCAAGAAAAATGTGCAACCATGCTTTAAAGCATGCAAAAGTTTAACACTAAAACAGATTAACATTGTTTATTGATCTGTTTTTAGTGATTGCCTGGTCTGTGTTGAGCAACAGGCATTTTATATAAACTTACGGCCCAACTTAAAATGTTAACTTCTGGAATTTTACTGTGAGAGCATGGATAGTTTAAAAAAGAAGGCTCTGAAGAATGGCAGAGTCAGATGTCAGAAAAGAAAACATCTCGTGACCAATTAGTAGCGTATGTTTACTTGGCAATAAAAGTATTTCTTTCCATAGGATTTTCTTTCAAAGAAGTTAGTTTAGGGTTGCAGCTTTTTTTTCTTCTTCTCCTAACTTGAAGAGGGTAATGTTTGCTCTGCTTCAGTGAATTTCTTCATATGCATAATTACTTTATGGAACTTTCTGGCAGAACTCAGGCTTTGTATGCAAAAGTTGTCAAGTTCACTTCTCAACATCTTCACATAGGGCTGACCCCTGCTTCAGTTTGTGGAGATTTTCTGCCAATCTGTGTTGTTGTTGTTTAGTCATTTAGTCATAGAATCATAGATCATAGAGTTGGAATAGACCACAAGGGGCATCGAGTCCAACCCCCTGCTAAGCAGGAAACACCATCAGAGCACTCCTGACATGGTTGTCAAGCCTCTGCTTAAAGACCTCCAAAGAAGGAGACTCCACCACACTCCTTGACTCTGTGTCCGACTCTTTGTGACCCCATGGACCAGAGCACGCCAGGCCCTCCTGTCTTTCACTGCCTCCCGCAGTTTGGTCAAACTCATGTTTGTATCTTCGAGAACACTGTCCAACCATCTCGTCCTCTGTCGTCCCCTTCTTCTTGTGCCCTCAATCTTTCCCAGCATCAGGGTCTTTTCCAGGGAGTCTTCTCTTCTCATGAGGTGGCCAAAGTACTGGAGCCTCAGCTTCACGATCTGTCCTTCCAGTGAGAACTCAGGGCTGATTTCCTTCAGAATGGATAGGTTTGATCTTCTTGCAGTCCATGGGACTCTCAAGAGTCTCCTCCAGCACCATCATTCAAAAGCATCAATTCTTTGGCGATCAGCCTTCTTTATGGTTCAGCTCTCAAAAAGAAATCTGTGTAGGGCAGGTTATAGTGAATTAAGACAAACCAATGGTCAGACCCTGGATAAGGCAGCCTCCTACATTCTATTGTCATGTTTAATTTGATACATTTGCACCCTGCCTTGCTGTGATGCTTGAGGAGGCTTTTATTAAGAGGAATGTGCCTGTTCCCCTAAAGGTCTTGGATGTGCCAGTAGTAATTTTTCCAGTAATTACCAGAAGCCATGGAGGCACCGAACAGAGGCCTGTGGGGAAGCAGGACAAGGGGAGGGGGGCATTGTGTTAAAGCCAGTGGGATACTGGAGAACTGTGTTGGGATCAAAGAGTTTGCGTGGAATGAATATTGGAAGGAAATTGACAGACACAGCTGGTAAGAATCTAGTTATGCTGTCTGGTGGGAACTGTGGTACATAATCACGTTCCTGCCTTTATAACATAGAGGTCAGGATAACACAACAATAAGAAATGGCACAGTTGTTTTGAATGAGCTTGCTTTCTTGCGTGTTTAGTTTTTTTAAGTGTACAGTTCTTTTTTGTACCTCAGTGGTGTTTGTTTCTGCTGCTGAGTGGGGAATTCTTGAACAAAAAAACGTACTGATTGGCACTGCTCTGACACTCGCTGATGTTCCTGTTTCCTTAGATACTGAAGATGCAAGTGAAACTGATCTGGCCAAGCACAATGAGGAGGATTATGTAGAAATGAAGGAGCAGTAAGTATTCTCCAGGTTACAGATATATTTCCATGCCTCTTTTGTATGAGTCATATCCCAGCTCAAAGGGAGGGAGTTTTGAACGTATGTTGGTGGGGCAAAAGTACAAAAGTATTAAGACAAAAAGATTGAAATTCACATCACATTTCCCTAAATCAAAGAGCTGTTTGCAGCAGTTGTTGTTATTTCTCCTTATAGCCCACCCTTCACCAAATGGTGCCAGGGTGGGTTAGAAAAAGATCACAATTAAAATAACAACATAAAACCTAATGTCAGAATAACAGAAAGCAGCAGCACAGAAGAGGCCTGAGTTAAAAGACTTTGTACCTTGAGCGTAGAGAAATTCTTCCCTTGATAGTCCTGTACGTCTTACTTCCATCTAATGCAGGCTTCCCCCAATCTGGTCACTCCCTGCTGGCTGTTTTGGACCACAGCTTCCATCATCTCTGACCCTTGTCCATGCCTCATGGGAGTAGTGGTCCGAAACAGCTGCCGGGCACCAGGGTAGGGAAGACTGGTTTAGTGTTTCGAGAGCAGGCCTCAAACTCTTGCCCCACCACCTCCAATGCAGTTGCAAGGAGATGAGAAGCTTCTGTTTTTGAGCAACTACAGTTTACCAGGTGGTCCAAACATGAAAAAATTGTTAATCTCAACAACTCTTATTGAAAGCAAGCTGACTGGTTCTGCATTGCATATGAACCAAGTTTAACGTTTCTGCTGAACTTTAAGCATATCAGTGAGACTTTGTTTGAACAATGTATATTCCTTCTAGATATGTAATGGCTTTATGCTCCTGACTCTTTATTTTCTCAAGTGCTGGGTTAGTTGATGCTTCTTAATTTCTGCCTTTCGTAACATTATCTTTTCTGCAGTTAGGCGTCTTGTGACATTTTGCCTGGACAATACCTTCTGGAATACAGATTAGATGCTGTTGTGGCCCAGGCAACTAAATTTTATTATCTGGCCCTCTGTGATCAAATGCCTTTGAGGTAGAAAGTTCTGCAGTTTGGGCTAGGAAAGGTAGCAGAGGAGGATCATACTTTCATGTATCAAAATCTTGGTGTTCTTCTTTTTTTAAAAAAAAATAGCAAAATTTTATTGCTCCTTCACTTCAGCTGTACTTGAACAACGTAATAGAAATTTAACAATGGAAAGAGTCAATTGAATAGGAAAGTAAAACCAGCAGTTGGTTTTCACTGGGGTTTCCTTCATTAGAATGTGTATTCTCTTTGCAGGATGTATCAGGATAAATTGGCATCTCTTAAGAGGCAGCTGCAGCAACTGCAAGAAGGTATGGTTTAAAAAGCATGACATGACATTTATTCACGAGAACAGCAGGCTTTACATTTAATACCCAGATCAAATAAAAACATAACATCAGAAGAGCCCGGTGGATCAGGCCAATAGCCCATTTAGTCCAGCATCCTGTTTTCACAGTGGCTAACCATATGCCTGTGGGGAAACCAGCAACAAAAGCACTCTCCCCTTCTACAGTTTCCGGCAACTGGTATTTAGAGGCACTACTGTCTCCGACTATGGAGGATAAAATGTTTTGGAGTTCTCTTAAATCAGACTTTCTGGTGCATTAGGAATATAGAAAGATGCCTTATGCCAGATCTCTATATATGCCCACCCAACCCAGATTTGCCTGCTACCTGCTGCCTGATCATTTCATTGCAGATGACAAGGATTGAACCCGAAATCTTCTACATGCAAAGCATGTGCTCTGTCATTGAGTTAGGGTCTCTGCCATTTTCATGCAGTGCAATTGGGGAATCTTCCCTGATTTGGCATAGTGCTGAATCTTTCCTGACCAGCGTTGGGATGGTTCTCATTTTGCAGGCATCACAACTTCTCTTGTTTTTCAAGTAAAAATAAATCCACTCTTAATATATTGCTGGTTGGATTATCTGAAAAACAGAAGCTGGAATGTATTGAGTTTTGCCTCAATAGTGTATTATTATTATTATTATTATTATTGTTGTTGTTGTTGTTGTTGTTGTTGTTGTTGTTGTTGTTATTTTATTGAATTTTGCTTTAATAATGTGTTATTAATCTTATTTATTCAATTTGTATACTGTCTTTCATGTGAAGATTCCAGGGCAGTTCTCAACAACAACAAAATATAAAATGAGAATAAAAAATACATAATAAAACATAAAGAAGACCAAGCCAATAACCCCTTCTCTCACAAACATATTTAAAAAGCCTTCGAATGTTAATCAGCCGAACACCTAGTTGAAGAGAAACATTTTCACCTGGCACCTAAAGATATGTAATGAAGGTGTCAGGCAAGCGTCCCTGGGGAGAACATTCCACAAATGGGCATTACACATACCCTGACCTTTTAAATATATCACTTTACCTTAGTTTGGGACAGTCAGTTGACTTTTATTTCTACTAAGCACAAGGCTGAATGGGCAAGTGGCTTTTCCTAAACTGGGTGTGTCCACTTCTTATGTGTACTTCTTAGCATCAGTACTGTATAATTTTACTGAAATAGACACTGGGGATGGGGAGATGACCAGTGATGTAAATTTTGTGCCTGTTCATCTCCTTTAAGGACTAGAAAGTAGCCCAAACTCCTTTATTTCGTCCGAACAATATGATGTTGCTTCTTCTTCGGTAGTGGCTTATTACTTGTGGAAAGAAAATTTTTTTAAGTTTGATCTGTAATTTTTAAACATCAGGTTGAAGTAGGACTGCTCAGAATAGGTGGTGGTAAAATTGGTGAAGGGAATGGTCTTTTTTAATAATAATAATAATAATAATAATTAATAAAAAAAAAAAAGAAACTTGGAGGTATACAAATAAAAAACTCTTCTGCTTTGAGATATAAACTGCGTGATTCAGTCTGTGTACAGACACTTCTGTGAAATAACAGCAATGACCTCTGTCACAAATCCTGGGCCCTAGGTCAGATCCGGCACTGATAGCTTGATAGTGAGAAAAACAGTGTAGAGTCCTTTTCAACAGTATTATGGCGCTGTGCCATTTTGTTGCAGCGGGAGGGGTTGGCCTTTGACGTTCTGTCCAGCTCTATCATTCTATATTTGAATCTATTGATTTCAGTGTGTTAATTTTGTATGGTTTTAATAGGTACTTTGCAAGAATATCAGAAAAGGATGAAAAAGCTGGATCAGCAATACAAGGAAAGGATACGCAATGCAGGTGAGCGAACTGCATTTCTGGTGACTTTCTTGAGGATTTCTGATCTAGGCCTAGACAAGTACATGATAATCATGCTTGAAACCCTGCTCAGGGCTTTTGGGTGATCTTACTTGTGTGTGTCGCAATCTCATTCTAAAAACTTTCCACATAAAGGGTTAGCCTGTTTGTCTATTGCAGCAAAAACAACCGCCTGAAGCACCTTGGAGATTAATACATTTATTGTGGCGTAGGCTTTCAGTGGACTACAGGGCACTTCTCCAGACCGTTCATTTCCCTGTGCAAATGCTGTTCAACCAGTTCTGGAAGGTGTCAAGACCCCCTAAATGAGGTGTTCACACTTAAATGAACCTACAAATGTATCTGATGAAATGGGCTATAGTCTACAGAACTTTGTGCCATAATTCATTTGTTGATCTTTACAGTGCCCCTTCTTGGGTTGATTCTGATCCTAGGCACACATTTTTATAAATAATTTCTATTGATTTTTCCCCCAATCAGACTGGCTTTTATAGACTTATTCTGGGGCAGGCTTATGTTCCAGCTAAGAAGAAGGTACAGCAATCAGTGTTGCTTTTCTGCAGTTGTATTAGGTGTTTCAGCGCAATCCCTTGTGTCTGCCTGGAAGTAAATCTCCTTCAGTTCAATGAGACAACTATAGGGTGGCAAACTTAACTGTTGGCTATCTAAGATAGGAATTGTTTGGTATACGTTGCACCAAATGTCTAGTTACTTTGTCAGTGCAGCTACTGATGAAGATTAATCTGGTGCAAGCAGAAATACTTGCAAGGGCTGGTTTTGCAGCCTGTCTTAACGGCCTGTAGCTTGCCGTCATCAAAATTTTCACTCTAGGCTAACCACTCTGAGATCTTGCTAGAGTTAAATGTGCTTAGTTCAGCAAAAAAAATGTAACTTATTTTCTCTTTTTCTTTCAGAGCTTTTTCTCCAGCTGGAAGTAAGTGTGTGTATGTGTGTGTGTGTGTGTTTCTTTTTCTGTTGGTCTCGGGTTTCATTAATGTATTCTGTTCCCTTTTTCAGTCATTTTGAGTAGAACCTCCTTTCCTTTGCTGTAGAATGTTCAAACTATTCTGCAAATTGTGATCGACCTCTTTCTTGCCCTGAGAAGCTCAGTACTGAGGGTGCATGAATCCCAAGTCATTTGAGAATACAGTGGTGCCCCGCAAGACGAATGCCTCGCAAGACGGAAAACTCGCTAGACGAAAGAGTTTTCCGTTTTGGAGATGCTTCGCAAAACGAATTTCCTATGGGCTTGCTTCGCAAGACGACAATGTCTTGCGAGTTCCTGCTGGTTCCCCCCCCCCCTTTTCTAAGCCGCTAAGCCGCTTATCAGCTGATCCGATCAGCAGATAAGCCGCTAATAGCGCTAATCCGCTAATCCTTCAATGGGCTTGCTTCGCAAGACGAAAAAACCGCTAGACAAAGAGAATCACAGAACGGATTCTTTTCGTCTTGCGAGGCACCACTGTAGTTATTTCCATCCTTTATTAGGTTGTGCCATTGGTTTTGCAGTACACATGTAAATTGTGTTTTAAAATAGGCAGACACCATATACTTGTGAAAGGGAGAAAATTCCACTTAAGTGAGGCTGCCTGATACTGGGGGCCATTTATCCAACTTTACTGATGCTGGGATAGATGGACCTTTGGCCTTATCAATCAGGGCTCTTCTTAAGTCCTCATACTTGCTTTCCGTATGGTGACAAGTCACATGAGCAGTTTCATCGCACAGTTTGGGAAAGCCTGCGCCATTTGTCAGGTGTAACTTCCGACTCCGCAGCTTCTCAGTCTGGTGACCCCGAGCACAGTGGTTCCCCTATCAGCAACTATGTGTACCTGATGTGGTTCTGCCCTGTAGATGAGTCCCTGTTTTCTTTTGGGCTTGGCTCAGACAGAGCAGGTGGAACGGAACTACATCAAAGAGAAGAAAGCGGCCGTGAAAGAATTTGAAGATAAAAAAATTGAACTCAAGGAAAACTTGATTGCCGAGTTGGAAGAGAAGAAGAAAATGATAGAGAGCGAGAAGCTAACTATGGAGCTAACAGGAGGTAAATACAAAATAATATAATAAAGCCAGCATCTCTCTTTGGGGAAGAGGGCATATAACTGTACAATTATATTGTCGTAATCTGCCTAGGGAGCTTATGGTGAAGGGCAGGTAAGAAATCTTATAAATGAATCAGTTAATTAATATCTCAGCAATGGAGCAAATGCTTTGTAACCAGAAGTGTCCAGGTTCAGTCCCTGGTATCTTCAGTTAAAAAAGGATCAGATAGCTGTTGGCGTTGTAAACCTACTTCTTCCTGAGACCTAGAGGAAAATGCATTATTGGATGAATTAGATTGAGAGAAGGGGAAATACCTCTCTGAACACATGCAAGCACTGTCTGCAAAAAAGTACCTTTAGGACAGGGACTGTGGCTCAGTGGTAGAGCATGTTCTTTGCGTGTAGAAGTCCCCAGGTTCAATCCCTGGCATCTCCAGGTAGGGCTGGGAAACAACTCCCTGTCTCAAACCCTGGACGGCTGCGGCTGGTCACAGTAGATATTACTGAGCTAGATGGGCCAATGGCCTGACTTTGTATAAGGTAGCTTCTGGTGTTCTTACAAAAGCTGCTGTCAGTGAAGAGAGGGCATTTTAATGAGCTAGCAGACTCTGATTAGAAAACAGTGACCTGTGTCCCTAAGCCTGCTTACTCAAAAGCAAATGCTGCTCATTTCAGTGGAATTTTACTAACCGCATAGGATTGCAGCTTTCACCGCTGAATCCCGATTGCACGTTTGCACCATGCATACGGTTTGTAGGTACTATTTATTGAGTAAAATTAAGGATACACTTTTATATTTCTCAAATTAGGGGCAGAGTCACAGGCTGAGTCTTTGCATGAAAGAAAGAGACCCCCCCAAAAAAGAAAAGATTAATGTGGAAAAGCACAGTTCTTTTTTCTCTTTCTCTGTTTTTTATTAATCAATCTGTGGACCTTACAAAAAAAACTGTCCTTCCTTCTTCAGACTCCATGGAAGTGAAGCCCATCATGACAAGGAAATTGCGGAGGCGGCCAAACGACCCCGTTCCCATCCCTGACAAAAGGCGGAAGCCAGCCCCTGATATCCTTTGACCAGCTACCTGATCCGCCACAGCCCATGATCCAGCTTTTGTCATAGGTGCACGAGCTTTCCTTGAAAAGAGAGCTTATCGGTTGGCAAATCTTCCCCTGCTATGTGCGGCTGCACAGCATATTGGCTGACAGTGGGACCCAATGCGCCTGGTCATTGCACCATAGCTCTTCTGCAGGAGATCCCAAGTTCAGCCTCTGACATGTCTAGTTAATGAGCATTAAGTAGCAGGTGATGGGGGAAAGATGCTCTGCCTGAAATTATGGAGAGCTGCTGCAAATCAGAGCAGGACATTAGCTTGGCCCACTGTAAGACAGCTTCCTATGTTCTCCAGATGGGTGGGCAGAAGGTAGATTGGTATCAATGGCTGCTATGCTCTGCCTCTGCAGTCGGAGGCAGCAAACTTCTGAATGCCAGTTGCTGGAAGCCATAGGAGGGGAGAGTGCTCTTGTGATCAGGTTCTCCCGCTGGGCTTTCCATGAAAGCATCTAGGTGGCAACTCCGTCCTCCTTTACTGGTGGAGGTTATCCAGGGGCACTGTTGCTCCTCCCTTTTGCTTCAGAGCAGGGGCTTTGCTTGGTTCTGTTCACTGGGACAAGTCCCCTCCACGCCCCCTTGGCTCAGTCCTGCCTGCTTCAAGGCGATGGGGCTTTCCTGGGGTTCTCCCCCTGTGAACTGTTCCGTATAGTGCTAGCAGCCAGAGTCGGCCTTTGCCTGCTTAATAGTTCACCTGCCATAGCAAGTGAACCTTCTGTGGCACGTCTGCGATATGCCCCGCAAAGGAGAGACCCAGAAGTAGCCACAAAGAGGGGTGTTGCTCCTGGGCTAAATTCTGCCCAGGAGATGCAAGCCACATTTTTGTACATGGTTCCAAAGTTACTTCCCCCTTAATTTGGATTACCTCAGCTAAATTACCTGCTAACAGACGAACAGATAATGGAGGATCTGAGGATTCTCAATAAGGTAAGTGCTTGACGTACATTGGGTGTGATTTACTTTTATTCATTTATTCAGACAAACCCCTCCTTTTTCTCCATAGCACTCAAGATGGCTTACATACGTCTCCCCCTCTTCATTTAATCCCAAGAAAAACCCTGGGAGGGAGGTTAGGCTGAGAAAGAGTGATTGGCCTATTGTCACCCAATGAGCTTCATGGCTGAGTGGGGATTTGAACCCTGTTCCCCCAGGTCCTAGCCTGACACTTAACCACTACACCACACTGGCTCTCAGGGCCGCATTCCTTTCTGGGCAACCTTTGGGGGTGGGAGGTGGTGGCATATGCCAGTGGTGGGTGTGGTCAGAGGCAAAAGTGGGTGGAGCAATGAATGTAAATTTTGGATCAGTACAGTAGACTAGCTTCTACGCAAGCTCACATGCCCCTTTCCACCCCCCATCCTGACAAGCAAAAAGCATGATCTCAGTTGAAGGGCGTGTACTAGGCAAAACACTTGGGGGCTCAAAGCAAGGACAGTGAGGGTAGTGGCCTGAGCCTGAGTCCCAAGAGTTGCTAAAGAGAATGTCCAAGGTGAATGGACATTATCTCTTGGTTGTCAGAAGAGCAGGCCAGTATCCCCTGTCGTCTCTTGACATCAGTTCTGCCGAACATTGCTCACAGCTCTTGGTTTTTCGCTGTTTCCAAGAAAAAATGGGTACCAGAGAGCCACCTAGGACCTAAAATGTAGAAGGAGCCAGAAACTCTGGGCAGAGACTCTAAAGGCAGTTATGGAAGCCAGTAGACAGGAGGCTTTCTGGCTACAGTCAGCCTGCCCCAAACCCTGTCCTTAGGGGTAGAGAATCGCTGTACAGTGGTGCCCCACAAGACGAATGCCTCGCAAGACGAAAAACTCGCTAGACGAAAGGGTTTTGCGGTTTTTGAGCTGCTTCGCAAGACGAATTTCCCTATGGGCTTACTTCGCAAGACGAAAACGTCTTGCAAGTTTGTTTCCTTTTTCTTAACACCGTTAATACAGTTGCGACTTGACTTCGAGGAGCAACTCGGAACTCGGTGTGGTAGCCTTTTTTGAGGTTTTTGGTGATTTTTGAAGCTTTTCCAAAACTTTTCAGACACCGTGCTTCGCAAGACGAAAAATTCACTAGACGAAAAAACTCGCAGAACGAATTAATTTCTTCTTGCGAGGCACCACTGTAGCTTAGACTGAATACGACTGGCTGGTGGATTAGTGAGACGTATTATCGTAGGTAGAACATTTTTAAAAAAATTAAATGCACTACTGAATTAATATTAGAATATTAATAATATACAGTGGTACCTCTGCTTACGTATCCCTCCGATTACGAAAACTTCAGGATGCATAAGCGGCAAACCCGGAAGCATTTTTCCGGCGTTTTGCCGCATGCGCAGAAGCGCTCTACTGCTGGACCTCCGGAACGGATCCCATACGCAACCAGAGGTACCACTGTACTGATATTAATTCTGTACTACATTCATTTTTAAAAATGTTCTATGTTAGTGAAAACTGTGCTGATATTTTGTGAGAGGGCGGCATAAAAATCATTTTAATAAATAAACATATCCAAAGATTTGCAGCCCAAAATGAAATAACACTAGTCATGATGCCAGTCGGAATAGATTATTAGTAATTTAATACTTGAATTGCTTCCCATGAGGCATTCAGAAGTGATTTACAACCTAATACAAAAATCTGCAAAGGTTACAATCATAAGAGTTGCACATCTAAAAACATTATTTTTAAAAAGCAAGTGTGTGTATGTACTACAGGCAACCCCCCGTTTACACACATTCAATGCGCACACGTATCCCCACGAACCCAGAAGTGGCAAAAACGGCCCTAAAAGAGTGCAAAAATGGCGCAAAAACAGTGTCTAGCAGTCCCAATAGCCTTTGCAAGTGCAATCCCAGGAGCCCTTGCACTGATCTTTGAGTCCTATGGAGATTTGGAGTTTGGGCAAGGAGGTTTGGGGGCAGTGTTTGTCGTGTTTGATTTTTTTTAATGGTGTTCCCAATATACGCAATTTCTTTTAAATGTGCGGTGCCTCAGAACATAACCCCCGCATAAATGGGGAGTTGCCTGTGTGTGTGTGTGTGTGTGTGTGTGTGTGTGTATAGCATCATTTCAACCTAATTCAGATTAATTACTATTAATGATTTTTAAATTTCCTTGAAAATGACTATCTTAAGACCGTGTACAATAAGAATAATTAAAAGCTGTTAAACACACAAAGACAACAAATACATTTAAAGCAGAACCAAAACCATGCAAAGCAAACATTCATGGTAAAGCGTCATTTATCCAGCTGGGGAAACCTGTTGGAACAAAAACATCTTCAGCTGTTCTCTGCTCCACAGAGTGGAGGCAGCCACACTAAAAGCCTGCTGTGGGTTACTGCGGAGTGGGCATCTGAGGTCTTTGGAACTTGCCAGCTGGGAATAAAGATCCCCATTCAGAAGACGTGTTGGCCTCCATGAAATGTTCTGTTAAGTCAGTTATTTCTCTTCTGGTTTATGTTCTTGTAGGGAGTCACTAAAACAACTTTCTTGTTCTTCCTTTTTATAGCTTAAATCACCTAAACGGCCAGGTAAGTGGTATCCCCACCCCAATAAGGTTTCCTAGTGTGTTCAAAAAATGGCTTAGGAGATAGGAAGGTGTGTAACTCAGTGATGGAGCCCCTGCCTTTCGGGCAGAAGGTACCAAGCTCAACATTCAGCATTTCTGGCTAAAAGGACGCCAAGCAGTAAGGGATGGTGGAAGTACTTCTGCTGGAGACCCAGAAGAACTTTTGCTGGTCAGAGAAGGTAAAACTGGGCTGGAGGATCAAACAACCTGACCTGATCTAAAGTAGCCTTCTGCATTGTTATCGTAGACTGCTTTATGCTAGAACAGCCTTTCTCAACCTGTGGGTCCCCAGATGTTGTTGAACTACAAATCCCATCACCCCTAGCTAGCACAGCCAGAGCTCAGGGATGTTGAGAGTTGATGTCCAACAACATCTGGGGACCCGCAGGTTGATAACCGCTGTGCTAGAGTATATAGGGTTATAATTTTAATGGGTCCAGATTTGAGTATAGTTAATGACCTTTGAAAAGCTAAGAAATAGCAGAATGCTTGGATGAATGTTGCTATCAAAAAGCTTTCTTTTGCTGTTTTGACTGGAACTCTCACATCACCCAGTGCTAACAGGTCCCCCAAAATTCCCAGCTATGCAGAGGGGGGAAACAGAAACTCAAAACTGGGAAGGAGCCAGAGTTCAGTGTAGCCATTCCTAGCTGTGGAACCCACATTGACTTCAGCCAACATAGCCTGATGGTCAGAGATAATGGGCCATCCAGCAAATACCTGGAGCGCCCTGGGCTCCCTGCTCCCACTCTAAACCTTGCGCCATGCTGGATCCCTAGAATCCGTGGAGGCAACCCACTTGCTTTGCATTTGTAGGGTTCTGAGAACCCTGGGGAGCAGCTCTTAATCTAAGTAGATAATACAAGACATGGGCAGTCAGATGTTGTTGGAGTCGCAGCTCACATCAGCCCCAGTCAGTGTTCAGGGTTGATGGAGCTAAAGTCCACCACCATCTGGAGGAGCACCAATACAGGGCTCAGCCAACCTGGTGCTTTCCAGATGTTTGGGAATGTTAATTCCCATGAGCTGCAGCTAGCACAGCTGTTCTGGCTGGGGCTGATGAGAGTTGTAGTCTGAAAACATCTGGAGGGTATCCGGTTGACACTCTCTGCAAGGTAGACCTGCACAAATCAAACCGGATCTCTGCTTGTGTGTTCTGCTCACAAAGCTTAATACTTTTACTTCCCACTGTCGGCTTAAGGTCCCAGCAGTCTCTCAGTGTTGCCTGAATCATAAGCTGCTGCGTAGGGGTTAGACTGTGTATAGAGTTCACTCTTCTATTCCAGCGTCTCCTTCATCACCAGAACACCTGCCGGCCACGCCTGCCGAATCCCCAGCACAGCGGTTTGAGGCAAGGATAGAAGATGGCAAATTGTACTACGATAAAAGATGGTAAGACTCGGTGCGGGGTGTTCTGATTGTCACGGCCTTCTGAGCTGTAGCGGCATTAGAGATGGCCAGGATCAAAGGATAGAAAGGGCCAAAGAAGGAGCAATTTCATGGAGGAACATCCAGGAGCCTTACCCCTTCTATGTACAGTGTTGGAAGGGTTGTATCACAGTGGTCAGAGCATCTGTTGTGGCTTCAAAAGGTCCCAGGTCCAGTCTCCAACATCTCCAAATAGGATGGGAGAGTCTCCTGTCCAAAACTCTGGAGAACCACTGACTTGACTTGGTGTAAGCCAGGCATAGGCAAACTCGGCCCTCCAGATGTTTTAGGACTACAACTCCCATCATCCCTGACCACTGGTCCTCTTAGCTAGGGATGATGGGAGTCTCAAAACATCTGGAGGGCCGAGTTTGCCTATGCCTGGTGTAAGTCAACTGCCTAGGTTTCTTTCAGGGCGAAGTGGAAAATGGCCTCTCAGAAATTCTCCATCCTATTTGCGCGTGGTGAAATGTGGACGGAAGAGGAGTGGAATTATTCAACATTTTTGAGGTGCCCCCCCCCCCCAAGAGAGTTCTCAACTGATAAAATTTTGACTCTGCTAACATGGAATTAAGCTCAGTTGTTGGTTCATACTCATGCAGTGTTGACTGGGGCCCCTTGAGAATGGTAGGCTGGACAGCAGGGAGATCAACAGTAGGTGGCGCCAGAGTCAATAATAGGGCAGAGCTGACTAATTCTAGTCTTCTTCCCATCGTCCTCCCTGCTCAGTTCTACAAGGGTTCGCTTCCACAATATTAAAACTAAATATAATTAAGGCAGGATGAACAACTGTGCTACTTCATTCACAGTCTGAAGAGGTCGGGGTGGGGCATATACAGTGGTGCCTCGCAAGACGAAAAGAATCCGTTCTGTGATTCTCTTCGCCTAGCGGTTTTTTCGTCTTGCGAAGCAAGCCCATTGACGGATTAGCGGCTTTTAGCGGCTTATCTGCTGATCGGATCAGCTGATAAGCGGATTAGCGGCTTAGAAAAAGGAGGTGGGAGGGGGGGAAAAGCAGGAACTCGCAAGACATTGTCGTCTCTTTCGTCTAGCGAGTTTTCCGTCTTGCGAGGCATTCGTCTTGCGGGGCACCACTGTAATTGAATATGATTTTTTTTGGTGGGGGTGGCAATTCTCCCAGCACTTCAAGAAGACTTGTAAAGAATTATCAGGAAATGGTTTTTCCGGATAATTGTTGGCCTAGCCCTAAGATATGTAAAGGCTTTAAACTTCTATCAGGGGGTGCTGCACTCCTCTTTTTATGTTCTGCATTGCTCATCTTACTCCCCCTTTCCCTCTCACCTGCTTCCAACAAGCAAGATTTTTTTCTTTTTCTGTTTTTTTCTTGCCATAGTGCTTAATAACCAGAAGGTATAGGGTAGATCTGATTCCTTGCATTACCCAATCAGTGACTGGAGGGCATTGCAGTCTTATGTGCCTTTAGTCAGGCCATGAAAGGTACCCCTGGGCTTGCCTGCTCATCCCTTTCCAGCAAGGGTAGGGAACCTTTCTGCAGCCCAAGGGCCACATTCACATCTGGACAGCCTCCCGAGGGCCACATGCAGAAGTTGGGGCCGGAGGCAAAAAGTGGGCTGAGTGATTAATGTGAATTTTACCTCTACAGTAGGCTAGTTTCTATACTTGCACACCCCTCTCTATCCTCCATTCAGACAGGAGTAATCATATTCTCCTCCTCCTCCAGAGGCACCAATGCTTCTCTGAATACCAGTTGCTGGAAACCGCAAGAGAGGGGAGTGTTCTTGTGCTGGAGTCCTGTTTGTGCATTTCTCACAGACATGGTCGGCCACTGTGAGAATAGGATGCTGGTCTAGGTAGACCAGTAGCCAGGCTATTCCTGTGTTCTTATAGGCAGCTCAGTAGTAGAGCACATGGTAGCCATATCCTCGTAGCATAGCAATCAGCAGCTTCTAACCCTGATGGTTATGTTCTTCCACTTTTGGAGGCACTAATGTGTCTGAATACCAGTTGCTGGAAATTGCCGGAGGGAAGAATCGCTCTGACACTCAGATCCTGTTTGTGGGCTTCCCATAGGGGCAAGTTGTCCTGCAGCATCTGGAATCATCACATTGGAGGGCATCTAAATTGATCACCGATCCACTAACACAGGGGTGGCCAACTCCCGAGAGACTGCGATCTACTTTCAGAATTAAAATCTGGCAGTGATCTACCCCCGTTTTTTAGGGGTTCAGGTCAAAGTTACAACAGAAGTTCTGGAACACTACGTTTCCCCCGAAAAATCTTCATTGAAACTTAACATATATAGATAATAACCAAAATTCCCAATGATTCCCTCACATAAAATATAATATCTAAATTACAACAGCTGCATAATTATACACTTAATTATAAAACCCACCACCCACCCTCTAGTTCCCTCCACAGCAATTCAACTTCTTTATATTTCTTTCTACCTTTTCCCCCTTGCATTCTATAATAAATTATTTTTGTTAAATTCTGATTTTTCCTTCTTTCTTTATTGGTTTTGTTATTGCTTACTTTTTTATTCTAAGCCTATTAGCATGTCATTTTTAGAACAATATTTTGACATATAATCTTCAAAAAGGTTACACTCCATTCTTAACTTTTTAACACCAACAAAAGGAGAATAGATTTGTAAATTAAGTGAGTGTCTAGAATTGGAACACTACATCTTTTATTCTCATTCTCAGAAGCATTTTTGCCACAAGGTGGCAGAATGAGATCAGAAATTATTTTCCATGGGAGGAGGCTTGGGAGGAAATGGTTTGCGTGTTTTTAGCAGTAATGTGCCTTTTAGAGACCACCCCTTTATGTAAGAATCCAGACTGGTCTGCAGAATATAGCAGGGCTCCCAAATATAGCAGCAGCTCCCAAATATTTCATTGAGCTCATCCAACAATAGACATAGGGTGGCCTTGGGAACATACTACTGACCACCCCTAAGCCTGGACATGTAACCCTTCTCCCCCCCCCCCCCGACTCATTGTTGGCCTGGTGAATCCCTTGCAAATCTCCATAGATCTGCTGTGCCAATCCTTTTTTTCCCCTAATTGGATCTCTTCTCTGAAAAGCGTTGTCGAAGTAAATGCACCTCCAAGAATGGAGGAAGAATATCTGGTTTCTGATAATGTCCGGCTCCTGTAAATTGCAGTGTTTTTCACACCAAGCCTTATGATCCCTTAGTCATGGCCTAAGAATGGCATTCTCTCTGGCCTCAAATGACCCCCATCACTATTTCCATCCAAAACTCTAGGGAGCTTTGGGCCAGCATCCCTCTGAGCCACACAGAAAGCCATTTTTTTAAAACTGCAGGGAGGTTCTGAAGTGCTTTGTGGGTGCCAAGGAAGTCTGGTGTTGGAAGGCGAGGGGAAGTATCAAAAAACCTCAGATTTAGGCGCATCTGAAGCAGTTCTTTAGATTTTAGCTAGCCAGTTTGCTCAAAATAAGTCCTATTGAAAAAGGATAGCGCTGGGTTTGTTTATTGGGAATTTTTCATTAGAGAGGAAAAAATACTCCTATACAAGACTCAAAATATGCAGCAGGAACAAGTAAAACATAAGAAAAGAAACTACAAAGGAATAATACAGAAAAATAAATGAAATTGAGTCTTAATAGTGAAGCTATGCATATTGAAATCACAGAGCTAGAGAAATAATATATTCTGAGAAGGCCATCTATTGCCAAATCCAGAAAGATGTCAGTAGCAAGGGGGAAAGAGATGTAGATGGAGGACACATTTTGAGATGGTTGTGGCCACAGACGCTTAGGTAATAAATAATACCAGAAGGTTTTCTCTTTTTTCAGGAGGTTGAATCCCCTCTCCGCCAGTTGTTAAATATATAACAAGCAAGTGCCAAACAGAAAGAAACATAACTTTTCCTCTATTTATTTGACTCACAGCTGTTAATTTTTCTGACAGTGCAAGTTGGGGAGGGTTTCTGCTGTCAGATTTAAGATCTTTAAAAAAAGAAGTGACGACATAACTGAAGGTGCCCAAAACAGTAATTTTTTGGGGAGAGAGGAGGGCAGTGTCTAGCTGAACAGATCCACTAGTGCAAGGATTTCCATGAGTACAATGGAACTTCAGGCCCCCTCCTCCTCTCCCCGTGCCCTCCCAAAAATTATTTGTTTATTGCATTTATAGCTCCTTTCTTCTCCAAGGAGCTCAAGGTGGTATTCATAGCTCTCCTCATTTTATCCTCACAACACTGCTGTGAAGGCAGGGCTAAGTGTGAGAAAGCGACTGGCTGAGTGGGGATTTGAACCCTGGTCTCCCAGGTCCCAGTGCCACACGCTAACCACTACACCACACTGGCTCGCTTTGCTCTGGAAGTTTGAGGGAACCCTAAACAGGATTTAGGGAAGCCCAGGCAGGTGCGCAAGGAGGAGGGGAGTACCTTTGCAAAGCCGAAAGCCCTTTTTCTCACAGTGCTGTTTAGCTGGATCCCACCCTGCCTAATCCTTTGCAGTGAAATTTAATTAAAACCTTCAGCATTAGCGTACTTGCCATATGGGCGGTTGTCTGAACTCATCAGCTAATTAGCGTTGAAGGGGGTTTCAGTCATCCCAGTTGCATTCCGTACTTTCTCCCATTCGAGACTCGGCTTCTTAAACCGAATAGGCTCCTTGCCTGCTCTGTGCTGGAAGCCATCCTTGATCTCGCTCGAGGAAAGTTTTCTGTGAGATTGCCTGCAGAAAGAAGACCCAGCCCACACGCCTTATTTAAGCTGGGCTGTGAATGGGTCCATACAAGGGAAGGGCCGTAGCTTAGGGGTAGAGCATCTGCTTGGCATACAGAAGGTCCCTGGTTCAGTCCCCGGCATCTCCAGTTAGGGCTGGGAGGGGCAGCCTGTCTGAAATCCTGGAAGATAGCTGCTGCCAGTCAGTGTTGACAACACTGATCTAGATGGAGCAGTGGTCTGCCTGAGTGGAAGGCAGCATTCTACCTACCAGGGGGAAACACTGCATTGTCCTCCAAGAAGCTCAGTGGTGGTGTGGGGAGCGCATGTGGGGCATGTTCATGTGCTCACCAGCCTCCCTGCAAGGCAGGCTTATGGCTAAGGAAAATGCCTGACCACCGTGGCTGAACAGGGCATCGAAATGTTGAGTCAAATACTCTGCCCCATCGCACTGGCTTTCCATGCCCCCAGGATAGTATATATATGTGTGTCTCGATTTCACCTTGCTGTTAACGGCTTGATTTCCTTCCGAGTGTCACTGTTGGCCCTTTTCCTTCCCCTTTCCTAGCATTCCTATTCCTCAAGATCAACACTGCACTCCCCCACCCTTTGCTGTAAGATTTCTTTTTTGGTTATTGATTGTAATGATGCCTCGGCAGGGTAGTTAATATTTTAAAAATAACATCTTGGTGTGGGATGACAACATTTTGAGTGCATATTAAAATCTGTCAAGTGTCAAAATGGAATGAAACGTCAGCCTGAGAATTGAATGCTCCCTTTTTTCTATATTCCTTCTGTCCTTCTTTCTTCCTGTCCTTCCTTCCTCCTGATGGCAAAAGAATGACTTCCCTGTGACCTTTTTATTCGTATTTGGCAGATTTCTTCCTTGCAAAACTCTGAAAGCAGAGCATATTGCTTTTGCCCTCCACAGATTTGCCTAACCTTCTTTTAAAGCCTCCAACCTAGATGGCTTTAGAAGCGGATTAGGCAAATTCATGGAGGAGAAAGCTCTCTGTGGCTACTTGCCATGGTGGCTATGTTCTGCCTCTGTGGTTGGAGGCAGAAATGTTTCTGGATATCAGCTGCTGGAAAACACAAGAGGGGAGAGGGCTTTTGTGCTCAGATCCTGCATGAGGGTTTCTTACAGGCTTCTGGTGGTCAGCCACTGTGAGAACAGGATGGAGAACTGGGTGGGCCATTGGCCTGATCCAGCAAACTCTTTGTAATTAAAAAGGTGACTTGGTGGCTGAAATGCAGACTGTGTGCAGGAACTCGGGTCCGCTTTTCCACCATCCTGTGTGTCCCCAGTTTATAGCAAGCACGCTCTGTTTGCTCTGTGATAACGTGGCTGCTGGAAATCGTGCGCTATTGTGACATGATTGGAGAAGAAATAGAATGTAAAAGACGTCCATCAAATGATGAGCGCATAGATGGTGTGCAGA
The DNA here is from genome assembly GCF_964188305.1 of Podarcis bocagei. NCBI lineage: Eukaryota > Metazoa > Chordata > Lepidosauria > Squamata > Lacertidae > Podarcis > Podarcis bocagei. Next base: position 21,854,564 of record NC_138142.1, on the reverse strand, counting down.
TTTGAGTGATGTCTTTTCTCTCCGCCCACACCTTTTCATAACACCAGAATCGGGGGGGCTAAATGAGAGAAGTCTTCATTTTGCACAATTAGCAATTGCATTAGTGGCTTTAAAAAAGCAGATTGGAGGTGCAAGGGAGATCTTACATTACTTTTAAAATACGATTCACATTGTTAATCCTGTGACTGGCACCTCACCGCGTTTTGCCCTCGGACACGACATTAAATAGAACTCTGATGGATTCAACACAGATGGTGTAAACTATGCAGAGAGGGTCTTTGCATTGGTTTCTGCCCCCTTCCTGCTTTGTAGAATGCTGCCCTCAGGAAGCTCACTTGGCACCTGTGTTAATTGCATTTCAGCACCCAGCAAAGGAGATCCTTTTCCCTGAGAGAAGCTCAGGGAAGCTTTTAAGAGATCTTTAAAACTACTTAATGTATTTTTATTATTTTGCTCCCTATATAAATTGATGGTGGAGTGTGTGGATGGCAGGTTCAAATTAACTGTTTGACTGATTTCTTTGTTGATTATTAGTCACCTATTGGTTTGTTATTTCATGTTTTATTGTTCGTGGCCTAGAGGCTGCAGTGTTTGGATCACTGAGAAATTTAATAAAGATTGTTTTTCCCACAGCATGCAATAAACACATGGATTTGGTTTCTGGACAATCCACCATTTCCCCTTTTGAATATGAGGCTCTGTTGAACTCCAGTTTGGGTCCTATATTGAACTCCTGTAGTTTTTCTTGCATATAATTAAAAAAAAGAGAGAGAGATAGCACATACAGACTATCTGATAACCCCAAATTTCCCATTTCTCTCCGCATCTTGTCTGCACTTATAAGCCCCTTTGCTAATGGCTACATTTCATCAGTATTCCCTGCAGTGAAGAGCACACTGGCTGTCATTAAACCTTAAAAAGCAGAAGCCATAATAAATTTGAAGCAGGAGAAAGCGGCCGGTGTAGTCTGTGGAATGCTGTTGTGTTTATACATTTGAAGAATTCTTGAATGCTAAACCACAGTTTAGAGAGGGGAATGAGTCAGCTGCATTGCTCATAGTTTGCAGACAAAGGGCATTACTGCATTTGCACCACAGTACACTATCAAAAGCTTTTTGTGTTATGGCCAGGTCTTCACCCTGTTGCATCCATTCTGCCCTTCTCCCGAGTTGCTAGTTGTGCCTCTGAATGAGATAGTCTTGCACCCAGAACACTTTTATAAATTATTAGTATTTATTTACTAATCGCCTTTCACCCCCAGGTTCCCAGGGTGGGTTGCAACAATTTGAAATACAACATTAAAATCAAATGACAATCGCAAAAGTGGGAGAGGCCCCTAAAAATACGAAATCTCAAGTGTCAAGGCATAAATAATAGCTGTTAAGGTCAAAGCAAAATGAGTGGGTGTGTGATGATGGGGGTAGCCAATCTGGTGGCCCATAATCCCTGACCATTGACCTTGCTGGCTGGGCATGATGGGAGTTTAGAGTCCAGCAACATTTGCAAGGCACAACATCAACTGCCCCTGGATTAAAATGTTCCTTTTTCGGGAGGCAAATGGCTCATTCTCATTTGCGGGGAGTGGGGGACAGAGGATGATTTTTGTAAGCTGGGATCTTGGGCGGTCTCAGAGTGTCAAGTAGACTCACAGCTCTTAACCTTTACTTGCAGGTATCACAAAAGCCAGGCTATTTATCTGGAGTCAAAAGAGAACACCAAAATCAGCTGTGTGATCAGTTCCGTGGGAGCCAATGAGGTAAGCTCGGGTCTTCAGTGAGTTTTGCAGGCAGATGCCATGTGTGAAGCCTAAGGGGTTGGCATTCAATGGGGTTGTGGACCATGACAAAATATTATTAATTTTCTTGCCTCTGGCTGTGTACACCCCCCCCCCGAATTATGGAAACTGTAGTTTGTTACAGGTGTTCGGAATTGCAGCTCCATGGGGTAAACTATAGTTCTCAGAATTCTTTACCGGGCGGCGGCACTGTGCTTTAAATTATGGTATGCACACAAGCGAAGTGTGCTTGTTTATGTAGCCACCTGACTCTTTTCCAGTGGCAGGATGAATGCAGCTTTTGGAGCAAAATACCGTATTTTTCGCTCTATAGGATGCACTTTTCCCCCTCCAAAAATTAAGGGGAAATGTGTGTGCGTCCTATGGAGCGAATGCAGGCTCCTTGGCTTCAGCGATAGCAACGCAAAGCCTCCGAAGCGCAGAGGGAGCGCTCCCTCCACGCTCTGGAGGCTTTACGTTGCTTTCGCTGACCCCTCTCGCTCTCCAGGCTTCAGGGATAGCCTCCTGAAGCCTTTAGAGTTTCAGCAGGAACTCGCGTTGCTCTCCGAAGGCTTTGGGTCAGTGAAAGGAACCCGAAGCCTTTGGAGTGCAGTGCAAGTTCCCGCTGCGCTCCAAAGGCTTCAGGCGGCTATTCCTGAAGCCTTTGGAGCACAGTGGGAACTTGCGCTGCACTCCAAAGGCTTCAGGTTCCTTTTACTGAAGCTGGGAGAGCAAGACTCTCCTGGCTTCAGCAGAGAGGGAGAGCTGCGCAGCGCCCCTTCAGCGAAGCGGGAGGAGAAATGGAAGGGGCTCCGTTTCTCCTGCCGCTTCGCTGAAGGGGCGCTGAGCAGAGAGGGGGAGATTTTTTTTTTCTTGTTCTCCCCCTCTAAAACAAGGTGCGTCCTATGGTTGGGTGTGTTCTATAGAGCGAAAAATATGGTACTGAATCTTCTGTCTAGTCAATTGCATGGCAGCAATTGGTGGCAGAGCTTTGGGAATTAGAAGTGAGATGCATTTATTAAGCCGAAACTCTTCATCTGACCATATATTTTTTTAAAACACAATTACTCTTCGGTAACTAAGTGAAGCTCTTTATCTAGTTCTCCATCCCAGTTTATGTGCCAAGAGCTGACAGCTGATGGACTGAATTTATATCCCACACTTCTTCCTGAAAGAGCCCAGGGTGGCAGACACATCAATAAAACAATTTAAAAACATTCTGAAAAAACTTTTAAAAAAACCAGTGATTTCAGGGTTGCCGGTAGCAATATCCTTCAGCCATCAAATGTTTGGGTGCAAATAGCAACATTTTCACCATTTCTGCGGAAAGTCAATGGCACAGGCAGATACACTTTACCAGGGAGGGGATTTTACAATCATGGAGCCACCATCAAAAAGGCCCTGGCAGAGGCCAGTGGCGACCAGGCATCACCTACAAGGCCTCTTAGAGATTGTTCCAAACCTTCCTGAACCCCATAAATGTAGCTCATTCTTTGCTTGCGCACATCATCTGATCCTCTCTTTGGAAAAATAATTGCCGCATCTTCAGTTAAAGCGAGTCAGGGAGACCTTGGTGAATGCATTGGGGGTTTGGTCTAGACCAGGGCTTCCCAAACACGAGTCTCCAGCTGTTGGACTACAGTTCCCATCATCCCTGACCACTGGTCCTGCTAGCTAGGGATGATGGGAGTTGTAGTCCAAAAACAGCTGGAAACCCAAGTTTGGGAAACCCTGGTCTAGACCAGGAGATTTTTTTTTCAGGCCTCCTCCTCCCTTGCTTTCCTAAACTCATCCCCTCCCCAGTACCTCCTACCCTATAGAAAGTAGTCAGAATAGTGGTTGGCATAACCCTCTACAGAAGATAATAACACAATAAAAATCAAACCAGTAACAATTAATTGCACAATTAGTCAAAATCCAATTAAAACTATTGAGTTTAATTATTCAGCAAAGTTGATGAACTTGATCCCAGCTTTTCAAAAGTCTAGCAGTCGTTTATACCTCCACCACCCCTCTGCTGAATTACTTTATTACTTACTAGATTTCTACTCTGTACGTTCCTTCAAAGAAGAGTAGGGTAGCATAAGATTTGAGTTGTAGTTGCTCAGACTGTTTCTGCTTTCCCCTCTACCCAGTTGGTTGCTTGTGTTTTTGTTCTGGATTTTATTCTTGGCTTGGTATGCTGTTGACTCCAACACAGCCAGGTAGAAATACCAACAGGAAATTGTGGGAGGCACCCATTTTATGGCTGTGGTGCTCTCTAGATGGACAGTGCCGAGCTGGATGTTCTGATTGACATTTGACAACCTCCCGTGTTCCTATTTCATCCAGCCCTTTAATAAGAACCATGAGAACTAGACTCTTACTCTCTTTTTTAAAAGAAAGGCCTTGGCTCAGTGGTAGAGCCTCTGATTTGCATGCAGAAGAGCCCATTTTCAATCTCCAGCATCCCCAGGTATGGCTAGCAAAAGAAGGATCCCTTCCTGAAACCTTGGAGAGAGCCACTGCCAGCCAGTGCAGATGGTCCGGAGCTAAATGAACCAGTGGTCCAACTCTGTATAAAACTCCCCCCTGCGTTCTTAACCAAAGACCAGTGGCCACACTTCCTGGCTCATCCCATATTTCACAAAAGGGGCCAAGGAAGCAAAATAATCTTCATCTGTTTACAGTAGTACCTCGGGTTAAGTACTTAATTCATTCCAGAGGTTCATTCTTAACCTGAAACGGTTCTTAACCTGAAGCACCACTTTAGCTAATGGGGCCTCCTGCTGCCGCCGCGCTGCCGGAGCACAATTTCTGTTCTCATCCTGAAGCAGAGTTCTTAACCTGAAGCACTATTTCTGGGTTAGCGGAGTCTGTAACCTGAAGCATATGTAACCTGAAGCGTATGTAACCCGAGGTACCACTGTATCTCAGTTGGTAGAGCATGAGACTCTTAACCTCAGGGTTGTGCGTTCGAGACCCACATTGGGCGAGAGATTCCTGCATTGCAGGCGGTTGGGTTAGAATAGTCCTCATAGTCCATTCCAGCTCTGAGTCTTTGTGCCTCAGCAGCTTATTGGCAAGGTTGCTATTCGCACAGGTAAAGGGAAAAGACACAGCAATTCTGTCAAATCTCCTCTTAAATTTTTATCTGCCTTTCTCCATACATGTGGTGTAGCTCACGTAGAGCGTGAGATTCTTTTTTTAAAAAAAGTTTTTATTGTTAAAATAATTCAGCATTAATACACACATGTTGCAAATATACAAGCATACAAACATACATTTCATACAATCCTTAAAAATGTTCAAACATACCTACACTCAATCCCACAAATAATTCCTTTTCCCATCACCATCCACCACCCCTCACCCCATCTTTGTGTTAGACTTCCAGTCTACTCAGTTGCAATTTCTTTCCACTTCTATTACTTTCTTTCACACACCTTTAACCTAATTTCATGCTTCTTTTTCTATTACACATTGTTATCCATCTTATTTAGTATTTCAGTATTTAAAATGGAACTTGTTTATTCTAATAGGAGTTCTGATTTTTCAATATGGTTTTGCAAGTATCCTTTAAACACCTTCCAATCCTTGTCTATCTTCTCTTTTGAGATCCCTCCAATTTCTCCCATTGTTTTGGATATATTGTAGTACTCCAATAATTTGGCAAGCCACTCTATCACGTAGAGCGTGAGATTCTTGATCTTGGTGCCGTGGGTTCAAGCCTCGTATTGGGCACAAAGATTCCTGCATTGCGTGGGGTTTAGCTAGATGACCCTCGTGGCCCCTTCCAACTCCACGAAGCTGCATAAAACCCTGCCTCGAGCAAAACATGGGAACTGAAACAAGTGGGCAATTAAAAGGAAAACATTTTGTACGGCTCGCTCAGGCTCGTGAGTTATGGCTGCTATTCAAAGTGTCTCTTTCAATTAATAATGAAACTAGTCACAAAGATGTCATTATGTTCAGTGGGTGATTATTCAAATGAGCGTGCAACGTCGTACCGAGAGATGCATTAGAACATAACCTTAAATCAAATTTAGCAATTTCGCTCTTATTAACATTAACAATAAGCATCTTAATGCGGTTAGGTGCCCGCATAATTGAAATTAAGTCCCAACTCGCCCTGTTGCCGGAGACGTGCCCAAACTTGGGGAGAAGGATTCTTCTGGCGCCGGCCACTTTAAGTAGGCGTGACGTATTTCTTAGGTCAGCTTAGGGAAAAGGTGCATTTTGTCTTTCGTATTTCAGCAGGAAATGAAATAATTGCTGTAAGACCGTATGAGAGAGGCTGTAGTGCACCTGCCTTGGGTGCAGGATGGCCCCAGGTCCCATCCCCGACACCTCCAACAAGAAAAAGGGAATTTGGGGAGCATAGGAAGCTGCCTTGCACCTAGCTAGAAAATTAGTCTGTGCAGCTTAGTGTTGCACACACTGACTGGCAGCAGCTCCCCAGGGTTTCAGACAAGGGTCTCTGCCAGCCCTAATTGTATTACAAAGACAGGCCTCTTATTATTATTATTATTATTATTATTATTATTATTATTATTATTATTACTGCTGCTGTTGCTGCTGCTGCTGCTGCTGCTACACCCGTCCTTCACCTTAAGGTCTCAGGATGTGTTCCAACTAATACACAACCTTAAAAAAAGTTTAAAACAACATACAATCACAGAAATAAGATAGGTCCTAAAAATACATACCTCAGGTATCATCAGTGAAGACTCTTATTCTGACAGGTCTCTGGGAAATTACTGGGTTTTTTTAAGGAGAGGGCTTTTAATAGTGCTTTGCTTTTTTATCTGTATTTTAAAAGATTTGTTTTTTATATTTTATTTCTGTTAGTGTTTAATTAGTTTTTAACAATTACCATTTGTATGTTCTTAGCTTCTTGTATTTTACCAATGTTGTTTTAATTTGTGTAAGCCACCTTGAATCCCTGGGAAAGGGGTTCCCTCCTTGCTAGAAGTGAGGTTACAGGGAGCCAGGCAGAGGGCCTTCTCGGTAGTGGCGCCCGCCCTGTGGAATGCCCTCCCATCAGATGTCAAGGAAATAAACAACTACCTGTCTTTTAGAAGACATCTGAAGGCAGCCCTGTTGAGGGAATGTTTGATGTTTGATCGTCGTTTTAATATTCTGCTGGGAGCCGCCCAGAGTGGCTGGGGCATCCCAGTCAAATGGGCAGTATTTGAATAATAAAGTTATTATTAATATAATATAATAAAATATAATATAATGCTTTGCCAGGGTAAAGAGGTGCAACATGGTTTATTTTTCACCCAACTATTTACTGACATTTCATTGTTGTTTTTAACTGATGCTTTGCTGATTTTTATCCCAACCGCTTGTGGTTTTTACCAGCTTGATATATTTTCACGGAAGCGCGGACTGTATAATCCAACCCAGATGAAAACACAAAAAGTTGACTTTCCTTTTGTCCCCCCCCCCTCCCCCAAACCTTCGCAGATCTGGGTGAGGAAAACCAGCGACAGCACAAAAATGCGGATCTACCTTGGACAGCTCCAGCGCGGAGCCTTCGTCATCCGGCGGCGGTCGGCTGCGTGACTCTCTGGCCCTGCGCTGTGTTAAAGACAATCAGCTCTTGCAGAGACTTGTGGTTGCTCTTCCTGGGTCTGAACCAGCAGAAGGTCCACCTCCCTCCTCAATCCTTTGGATGCTGCCTGTTTGGCTGCCCACGTTGCTCCTGCTGTCCTCTCTCTTTCGTGAGCCCACGCCGTGCACCAGAGCCCACCCCACAGCGTTAGTTTAGCTTTCTCATTTCCAAAGACTACTTAAAAGAAGAATGTATGCCTGTGGTCTCGAGTCCATTCCATTCTTGTATATCCTGCAGAAGAGCCCACGCGGTGTATCGTTTTAAAAATTATATATATTTTTTGGATTGAGAGGCGCAAGCAGGGTAGCCTCGGGGAGACGCAATGGGCAGCCTGCACACCTGAGAGGTGCTGAATGGAGGACGGATCCGACCGCAGTGCCTCTTAAACAGCCGACCCCGTGAACGACGCTGATCGCAGTTAGGCATGCAGGGAAATAGGAGTTTTCCGAGGTCCTTGGGTGTCCTGAACTTCCAATTGCTTTTACTGAAAGTGTGGTTAAGGGGATCGCACTTGATTGCTCCGAAGCTTGAGGGGCGGGGCGGGCGGGGCGGTAGCCATTTGTATATCCCAGCAATGAGCAAACCCAATGTTTTCTTTGTGTTTCCTGTGGAGGGTGAATCAAAGGAACAATTGGACTCTGGGTGGGAGGGAGGTTCTGTGAGCAGCGCTGTGGAAACTGCTGGTGACTGTCCTACAAGCTGCTCTCTTTGTTGTTGCAGCTGCGATGATTCTTGGGTGGTGGCTGATGGAGAGGGCATGAGCCCTGTATGGACACGTGTGTGTGTTTGTGTGTGAGTGAGTGAGTGAGAGAAAGAGAACACACATCAGCGAGGCCCTCAATGTAATCTCAAGGGATAGTAATTCTTGGAACCAGATGGAATGTGCAGTGCCAATCTTTAGAGAGTGCTGTACTGTTTTTATGACCTGGCGGTGGTGGTGAAGTTGCTTGCAAAACACTTTTTATCTCAATACCTGCTGTGTGGTGTCTGCTTTTCTCCCCAGCACTGTTGGCTGTCCCAGTCCAGCCTATGTTGTGAATTCTGATTGAACCAGGCCTGATCAACCCCCTCTTTTAATCCTTGCCTGTTCTTCTGACGCAGCAATTGCATGGATCCTCAAAGCCCTCCTTTTGACACCTGCGGGGGGTCCGGTTTTTTTGCACTCCTTCCTTGTTCAGCCTGAGCCTGCCATGTCTCATTTCCTGTGTGCTGCAGCCAGATGGCAGTCATGCCACAGCAATGAGGTCCGTGTTAGACTCTCCTAATCTGAACCCTGGAGTTGGGGGATTGTGGTTCAGGCAGCCGGCCTTTCTGACACTTCATTTGCCTCCCTGCTTGCCTGGCTCCCATCATTTCCAGCCAATAAGTGTGCATCGGATTCTGCACCCAGCTGTACATCCATCTCTCTTGCTACAAACACTCTCTTTGAGACCTCCTTTTTATATCTGTCCTTATCAAAATGGTTGCCTTTTTCACCTTTGCTTCAGAACCCAGTTCCCCCGAATAAATTGTGTGCAATTGAAATGAAGCAAGGATGTGAAAGTGGTTGGAAATACCTTCTACAGAGCATTGGAAACTGCCTTCTGCTGCGTCAGACTCAGTATTGTCTGCACTGACTGGCAGCTGCTCCCCAGAGGCCTTTCCCAGCCGACGCCGAGGATTGAACCTGGGACCTTTTGCATGCCAAGTATGTGACCTGCCTCTGAGCTACAGCCCTTTCTTGACATACTGCGTGGAGAGCAGCCAGAAGCATGCAAGTCTAGACTTCTTTCCCATTTTTTTTTTGCTGCCTTTTAAGTAACTAGTCCCTGGTGTGCTGCTTTTAGGCAGTTGTCCTACATTGCCTGATAGCTTCTCACCGGGGTGCTGGGGGAGAACCAGTTGTTGGGAGAAGGCAGGCAGGGTGGAAAAAATGAGAAGCAGCATCGATAGCAGAAAAGGAGGCTCTCTTTTGGTGCCTGTAAGCGTTCCGTCTTATTCTGGGGTTGGGGGTGCCTGTGACCCTTTAGATGTGGTTGAATTCCCATCATCCCCTGCCAGGATCACCAGCAGTCATGTCGCAGCCTAGTAACAACTGTAAGACCACACCAGACCATCCCTGATCTGTCAACAGGAGATCCCTGATCCTGTCAGGGCTGGTTCACAGGCTGCCTTGGGAACTTGACCCTAAGAAACAAAAGCAAATGTGCTTGCCGCAGATCTGGGCTGTGTTCTGTTGCTTTTTTTCAAAAGGGGTTCTGACCATTTTTGCATCTCCAAAGGCAAATTTCCAAAAGGGAGCCTTTAAAAAAAAGAAGTAAAAAAATGAGTTTTTTGTTCAGGACGGTTATGGATTCACATTAGCCTTTCCTCTTGCCAGAAGGATTCTTTGTGTTTCATGAGAGTGGATAGCGTTGTGTTTAGCAGAGCAGGACAGTGGGTGGGAGGGTTTCCTTCAGCCTGGGGCTTGAAATGAGGCGGAATTCATCCTTGATTGCTCACACCAACCCCATTTGGGATCTTATACGCCGGTGCCAACTTTTATTTATTTGGGTTTTTTTCCCCACGAGGATGAGTCAAATTCTTATGTGCAGTGAGAATGCAAATCAATAAAGCATTTTGCCGATTTGCAGTATAAGCATCTTCCAATCACTTGCTTTCTTCCAATATTGTTTGTGGAAATCATTGCCGAGTTGGCAGCCTTCTGACAAGCGTGGTATTCAGGGAGAGGAATTGGCAGCAAGGCTATGTGTTCAGCCCGTCAGAAATCTCTGCCAAGGCAACAAAGCAGGCCTCGAAAGCAACTGCTGTCCCCTGCTGTTCATCCCTTCCTGCAGAGGTATACTATACCCTGTTCTATTGCTCGGCCCCTTATGCATAAAGGGATTTGGGCTCTTCCATCTGTGGGTCGAGGATAACATACAAGAGCGTCAGAGAAAGTCTCAGTTTCCTTCAACCTTCACCTGGTGTGACTCAGTATCAGGCTGGTCCCTAAGTTCTGAACACGGAGGTTCCTTATAGCAGGGGATGGGAGCCTGTGGTGGTGTAGTGGATAGCATGTCGAACTATGACCAGGGTTCAAATCCCCACTCTGTCACGAAGCTCACTGGGTGACCTTGGGCCAGTCGCTGCCTCCCAGCCTTACCTACCTCACAGGGTTGTTGGGGGGATTAAATGAGGAAGGGGGGAGCCATGTACACCACCTTCAGCTACTATGGGGAAAAGGTGGGATATAAATGCGATAAACAGTATAGCCTTCCAGATGTTGGGAACCAGCTCCCATCAGCTCCAGCCAGCATGGCTAACGCTGAAGGATAATGAGAGCTGTGGTCCAGCAATATCTGGAAGGTCACACATTCCCCATCTCTGTGTTTGGCACCATTGGCTGCATTGGCCATTTGACCTATACTTGTGGAATTTGCTTTGTCCTTTCGATATACCACTCTGGGCACACAGTAGGCAGCTTCCTATGTAATACCAGAGCTTCACAGCTTCCAAGGCTGTGTTAGAAACTCAGATCTATAAGCCAGGCCACATAGGGCACCATAAACCAGGATTGCAGCTGCCGAAACAGAATGCCTAGTTGACATTTTGGGGCCAGGTGGCTCAAAAATCGTATTTTTCAGTGCAACTTTTGGGTTCCTGAAATGAATTCTGGTTGTGCAGATAAAATATAATGGATAGAATTCTACAGGATGCGTTGCCAAGTGTGTGAAAACAGACAAGGTCCAAGGATCTCCAGGCACTCTCCTCCAGATGGTAGAGATGTCAGGCACCATCCTGGTACCTGGGCATCTTCCCTTGGTCGCCAGTGGCCGACAGCCTGGTGCAAAACGTGCCTGGTGAATTTCAAATGCTGTTCTAAGGTGCTGGTAAATGTGAGAGCTCAGGTTGCTAAAAGTAGTGGTCTAAAGCATCTCATGGTCACCAGGTTTCAGAAGGCTGGGGATAAGTGGTTTAATGCCAGAAGCAGTGTAGAGAGTTGAGAGGCTTTTTGCTTCCAGACCTGCATATCGCTAACGGAGCTGATTATGAATGCTCTGCTGTTTTCGAGGGTTGCGCACCAGCCCTGATGGTTTGAGGATAACATGTTCCCCCTGCAGCCATGATTCTTGCAACAGCTATTAGAGTCTGAGCAAGCTTAACTGATCGGCACAGCAAAACCGTACAGAGTGCAATTGCTCCGAGATCAGCACAAAACACTGCCGACAAGGTCTGTTTTAGCCGGGGCTGGTTCCGGAGAAGTTGAAAACTGCTGCAGAAGCAAAGTTTCGCAAGCCCCCATCTTGATGGATCTCTTTAGTGCTGTGTCCTGTGCATGGAATTCAGTTACGCACATCTCCCCACCCCTTAATCCACAATTCCCTGCAGTTCGCGGTCGGGGCTCCAGGCCGTACACCCTCTGAGCACACAGGTTTGCTTCGCCGCCACCTCTCGCAAAAGGATAATCCTCTGTGGTTTTATCGCCGCAGAGCACCAAACAACCTTGCAGAAATTGGCATGGAATTTCCTTGGTGCCATCTCTCCAATCCTCTCCTCGCTGCAAGGACGGGAAAAGCTAATTTAATCAACCAGCCGTTGAAAAAGGACTTGCCACAGGCGAAAGGGTTTTTGCATGTCGGGAATAAAGCACAAGGGGCAAAATGCCCATTTGAAGGCTCCTTAGGACAGCCTAACTAGGGAGTGGAAGGTGCTAGGAGAGAGTGTAAGGATAGCCAAACCTGTTGATTTTGGTATCTCTCAGTTCCTCATTTTTTTCAACTTCTAAAAAATGTTACTGAATTCCATTCATACCCCGCCCTTCCTCCTCAAGGAGCCCAGGGTGGCAGACAGACACACAACTTAAAAACAAAATGGGGGGGGGAAACAATTCCAAAACAGGTTAAAACAATTTAAAAGCAGTTACAATTACAAACATCTAGAAGCAGTTGCAGTTGAAAACCTTCTAAGAGTGGTTAAAAACATTTGTTTCCATCTGATAATTCCAGGAGAGTTATTCTTCAGCCACCAAATTCAGCTGGGTAAACAAATGTTTTCAAATTCCTCCTGAAGGTTAACAGTGGAGACAGTTAACCTTCAGGCGTATCTCCCTAGGGATGGCATTCCACAACTGGGGAGCCACCACTGGAAAGGACCTGTCACGGGTCATTCACAATTGGACAGGTTTTTCCGTTCTTCAGTTTGATTTTCCATATTTCCACATCACTTTGCTTTTGGTTTATTTGGTTAGATCCAAGAAATTCTTCAGCATTCTTGTACGATTTTCTCCTAGTGTACACATTTTTGTACATAACCTTGCCTGGTATACACATGTCTGGCAAAGCAGTTTCCCCCAATACGATGCATTTTAGTTGTCCCCCCCCCCACTAATATATGGATATGTTATCCGATACAATTTTTTGCACACTTTACTTGGCTGGAGGAGAGTGCATTACAAAATTCAGAGAAGTGAACATTTCAAAGGACGGCTGTGTTGTTTCAGAAAGTGCAAGTTAGGTAACTGCCTTAAGAGGCAAACTAAGATCATAAGAGGGACACAGGTGGCACTGTGGGTTAAACCACAGAGCCTAGGGCTTGCCGATCAGAAGGTCAGCCATTCGAATCCCCGCGACAGAGTGAGCTCCCGTTGCTCGGTCCCTGCTCCTGCCAACCTAGCAGTTCAAAAGCATGTCAAAGTGCAAGTAGATAAATAGGTCCCGCTCCGGCAGGAAGGAAGGTAAACGGCGTTTCCGTGCGCTGCTCTGGTTCACCAGAAACGGCTTGGTCATGCTGGCCACATGACCCGGAAGCTGTACGCCGGCTCCCTCGGCCAATAAAGCGAGATGAGCGCCGCAACCCCAGAGTCGGTCGCTACTGGACCTAATGGTCAGGGGTTCCTTTACCTTAAGAACATAAGAGCAAGAGATGTTTGTGTGTGCACATGTATCTTTCATACACACAAACACACACACAAACACACATACACAACATTTCTTAATTGCTTTGTAGTGAATCACGAAATGGCAATCAAGTGCAGAGTGCAATATATTAACAAACACATTCAAACCTATTGAAATGTACCATTCAATCAGTAACATAAACAGATACAAGACCAAAAATCCTGGTTAATTCATTATGTGCAACGAAGACAGCTGACCAGATTATAAACAAGTGTGAGCCTGGGAATTCAAATAAAAATAATAATCTCTCCTATGTCTTACCTGGGGCAGCAGCACCCTGCCTGCTTGCCTGCCAGTCTCACACCCAACAGTGTGTTTTTTACTTGCACCCCGGTGCTTCCAGGTTCACACTGACACGGTTTCCGTGATACTGTAAACAAAATGTCATGTTGATTCCCTTGAAAGCACAGAAATGCATGCGGGCAAAACGAACTCGTCCCATTTGCCTCTTTAATGGGTGCTTGTCCTTCGCCTGTTTCTGTCCTGGGGAGGGGGCTGCCTCTGGCACCCCAGGTTTATTTCTGCCTCCTCTAAAGCCTGTTAATGTCCCCCAAGAAATATCTCCCCCCCCAGCTTTGTGTAGAAGTATAGTGGTACCTCAGGTTACAGACGCTTCAGGTTACAGACTCCGCTAACCCAGAAATAGTACCTCAGGTTAAGAACTTTACCTCAGGATGAGAGCAGAAATCGTGTGGCAGCGGCACTGCGGCAGGCCCCATTAGCTAAAGTGGTACCTCAGGTTAAGAACAGTTTCAGGGTAAGAAGAGACCTCTAGAACGAATTAAGTTCTTAACCTGAGGTACCACTGTACAGAGCTCAGATCCTTTTGATTTAGAGTTGGGCACTTTCCCCAACCTGTACAGTTGCACATGTGCCGTTTAATAAATATTTACATACCCTCCAACACTTCTCTGATGAAAGTAGGAATGTCCTATTCCATCATAATAATAATTTTATCATTTATACCCTGTCCGTCTGACTGGGTTGCCCCAGGCACTCCGGGTGGCTTCCAACAAAAACATAATAAAACATTAAACATTTTTTTAAAAAACCCCCACTTCCCTATACAGGGCTGCCTCCAGATGTCTCCTAAAGGTTGTCTAGTTACTTATCTCCTTGGTTTGGGGGGTCACATTAACTCCATACCCTCCAACATTTCTCCAATGAAAATAATGTCCCAGGGTAAAGTGGAACATTCCAGGATCAAATAAAAAACCAGGACAGCTTCCGTAAATTCAGGACTTCCTGGAAAATAGGGACACTTTGCTATGACCCTTCTGCAGCTACAAATGCAGTTATAGGAAAGTTTTTAATGTTTGATGTTTTGATTTGCTGGAAGCTGGTCAGATGGGCAGCATATAAATTATTATTATTATTATTATTCATTAACAAACAGACATACCCCGCATCATGCTGGGAATTATTTATTTTATTTCATAAAATTTATGCATTGCTTGTTTGTGAAAATGAAAAACAAGATAAAACAAGAAATTTATCAATGAGGAAAAATAATTAAGACTTTTAAAATGTGGATCAAAAACAGATTAAAACTCACAACTTTCTAAACGTCTGCATAGGTTTGTCTAAAACATGGGTAAGCAAACTAAAAGTAAACATGGGTAGGCAAACTAAGGCCCGGGGCCGGATCTGGCCCAATCGCCTTCTAAATCCAGCCTGTGGACAGTCTGGGAATCAGCATGTTTTTACATGAGTAGAATGTGTGCTTTATATTTAAAATGCATCTCTGGGTCATTTGTGGGGCATAGGAATTGGTTCATTTCCCCCCACCCCCCAAAAAATATAGTCCAGCCCCCCACAAGGTCTGAGGGACAGTGGACCAGCCCCCTGCTGAAAAAATTTGCTGACCCCTGGTCTAAAACATAATGTTTTGAGCAGGCACTAAAAAGCATATGGTGAGGGTTTCTGCCTGATATCAATAGGCAGGGAGTTCCAAAGTGTAGCTGCAGCCACATTAAAAGATCTATTTCTTACAAAGGTATTAGGTGGCAACTGTAACAGTGCCACTTCTGCTGATCCAAGTGGTCAAGTGGGCATATATATAGCAAGATGCTCTTGTAGGTAAACTGGTCCCAAGTTGTTAAGGACTTTATAAACTCATAGTAATACATAGTAATACCCAAGTAGGTGACCATCTGCTTTTCTGGAATTGGAGTGGCTTATGATCGCAGGTTAAACAACCAGCCCAAGAGCAAAAAGCTGGAAGAGATCAGCACCAACTTCATTTTCTTTATGTTTGTGTTGAAGATTCGAAGCCCACCTTTTGATCGCGCCATCTCCACGGCAGCTTACAGTGGATTAAAACAAGGCGAGGATAAAACACGAAGCAATTAAGGAGGCAACCGGAATGGGCAGCAAGACAGCATCGGCATTCATAAGCAGCACAATTATCTTCCGTTCGGAGCCGAAACAAATGAGGCGGCTTTTGATGGCAGCTCCGATCTCTCCCTGGTAGTCGCCTGCCTGTCTCGCACAGCTAGGGGAGAAATGATTATAAATGGAGTATTTTTTTTAATCCCCTTGTAAATCCTCAAAACTGTCCATCAGGGTTGTATGTTGGATTGTACAGATGCTAGTCTTAGGGTGGGCATAGGAGTGCAAAATGGAGCAGCTCTTCCCACCCCAAATAAGCCTAATTGGGGTTGCGTATGCTCAGTAGGCAAGGAATATTGGGGGCCGGTTGCAAACGAAAAATGGAGATGGAGGAATGGAATGCTCTGCCTGACTGGGACACTGATCAGGAGCACTGCAGTTAGGAGGTGTGAATGCACTGCAACATTTTCTTGCAGCTTCCCTTTTGTTTCTCTATAATCAAGAGTGGGAAACCAAGTCTAGGGGCCAAATGCGGCTCTCTGGGGTCTCTCTGTCTACCTCTTGGGACTCTTCTCCAGGACAAACTGGCCCTGCTTTGCACCCTCAAGTGTTTTTGCCTGGCTGGAATGTGTCATTCATGCGTCTTTCATGAGATGGGTGGTGGTGTAGATACTCTCCTGCTGTAAAAAGGCAAAAATTCACATCCGATTCTGTCTTCTGTGACATTAGCTAACCCTTCCAGTTAGGTGTCATCTGCAAATTTGATGAGTGTCCCCTCAATTCATTCTTCCAAGTTGTTTATAAAGACACTGAACAGCAACAGGTCCAGGACAGAACCCTGAGGAACCCCACTTTTTCCCAGGATGAGGAGAAAACATTAGTGAGCAGCCTTGCTTCCCCCCCCCCCTTAAAATATGCTTAGGGGTATCCTCATTTTCCTACTCTTATTGAAATATTGCCCCTCAATGAGGCCAGACTTAGATTCACAAAATGTTTAGGGGTATGTGTACCCCCAGAAAAAAGGACTGGTGAGCACTCTTTGTGTATGGTCAATCAAGCAGCTACAAATGCACCTAACAGTTACCTCGTTCAACCCACATTTTACCAGCTTCTCTGCAAGAATACCATGGGAGACTTGGTCAAAAGCCTTACTGAAATCAAGATGGACAGCACCTTAAAAAGCAGAGATATCACCTTGCCAACAAAGGTCCGTATAGTTAAAGCTATGATTTTCCCAGTAGCGATGTATGGAAGTGAGAGCTGGACCATAAAGAAGGCTGATCGCCGAAGAATTGATGCTTTTGAATTATGGTGCTGGAGGAGACTCTTGAGAGTCCCATGGACTGCAAGAAGAGCAAACCTATCCATTCTTAAGGAAATCAGCCATGAGTGCTCACTGGAAGGACAGATCCTGAAGCTGAGGCTCCAGTACTTTGGCCACCCCATGAGAAGAGAAGACTCCCTGGAAAAGACCCTGATGTTGGGAAAGATGGAGGGCACAAGGAGAAGGGGACGACAGAGGACGAGATGGTTGGACAGTGTTCTCAAAGCTACCAGCATGAGTTTGACCAGACCTGCAGGAGGCAGTGGAAGACAGGAGTGCCTGGCGTGATCTGGTTCATGAGGTCACAAAGAGTCGGACACGACTAAACAACAACAACAACCTCCGCAGCATTCCCCTGATCCACCAAGCTTATAGCTTTATCAGAAAAAGAAGAAAAAGAAATGAGATTCGTCTGGCATGACTTGTTTTTGAGAAACCCATTCATTTTTTCTGTACCTGGCTTAGAAACTTCAGTAATGAAGCTGTGTAAATAAATAATAAACATATTGATGGGAGGACAAGCTCCTCCAGCAAAATACATGCCGGAAACCCAGCCAGATGGGTGAGGTTTAAATAATAAATTACTATTATATTATATTATATTATTATTATTATTATTATGCAAACATGAATTTTTGAATTTTTAAAAAAATCATCAGAAAGGTGAGATCATTTGATTTTTATTTTATCTTGGCAAGAAAGATAAAAGAATAGGTTTTAAATCTGGAAGCTTTGATGCATAGCCATGTGGCTGCATTTTTGTATTTTGTTTTTAATGTAAAGGGGAGCAGGAGGTTGATGCTGCACCTTGTTCAGAAGTATCCCTGGTTACCTGTGAGCTGGTTGGCTTTGGAGATAATGCCAGCTTTAGAACTTCAAGCTTATCGTAGGATCACTGAAAGCAAGAAGGTGTGTGTGGTTTTCTCTGTGTGTACATTTCACTTAACAGCACTAACATTTTGCCACCTGGGCTGAGCATAACTAATCAAAATGAGATGGTGGGAGGGGAGGCTTGTAGAGCAGACATTTGCCACCCGAAACGCTGTGAACTCTGATCGCCCATCACCATTCTCGCCTCGCCCTCTTCCACTCTGGGAATGCAAATGGGCTACTCCTTCCCTGCAATGTCATCCGGAGGGCAGAGAGAATTGGCATGAAATCAAATTAGTCATTGTAATGATTTCTTGAGTCCTGTGGGTAACTGGAAGGCAGGTGCATAGAGCTGAGCGGAAAGGGGAGAAAATCTCAGTGTGTGGAACCAGTGGCATAGCGTGGGGGGTGCAGGGGGGGCGGCCGCACCGGGTGCAAGATCTGGGGGGGGGGGTGCTCGCACTTGCAGCTCTCTGCCCCTAGGGCAGAGGGGGCGCAAATTACTTGCCTTGCCCCAGGTGCTGACAACCCACGCTACGCCACTGTGTGGAACTGGTTGGAAAAAAAGAGAAACCCAGAAGGGGCGAAAGTAATGCTATACAAGACGGATGCACATTTTTTAAGAGCAGCAGGCAGGCAGCTTGGAAAGCACTCGTTGCGTTCAGTACTGACATTTATCTCATAGGGTGGTCTCTGAAACAACACATTTGCAGCTCAGTCAGTTACAACCGAGGGAAAGCTACCTGTGGAGCAGGTGTGGGTAACCTGGGGCCACTTCAAATCCCATTGGCTCTCGCCAGCATGGACAACGGTCAGGGAAGATGAGAGTTGCAATCTAGGGACATTGGGAGGGCTGCAGGTCCTCCACCCCCCTGCTGTAGGGGGTGCCTACAGGCAATAATAATAAATAATAATAATAATAATTTATTATTTATACCCCACCCATCTGGCTGGGTTTCCCAACCACTCTGGGTGGCTTCCAACAGAACACTAAAATACAATAACCTATTAAACATTAAAAGCTTCCCTAAACAGGGCTGCCTTCAGATGTCTTCTAAAAGTTTGGTAGTTATTTTTCTCTTTGACATCTGATGGGAGGGCGTTCCACAGGGCGGGTGCCACTACCGAAAAGGCCCTCTGCCTGTTTCCCTGTAACTTTGCAGTGAGGGAACTGCCAGAAGGCCCTCGGCGCTGGACCTGAGTGTCAGGGCCGAACAATGGAGGTGGAGACACTCCTTCAGGTATACTGGACTGAGGCCGTTTAGGGCTTTAAAGGTCAGCACCAACACTTTGAATTGTGCTCGGAAACGTACTGGGAGCCAGTGTAGGTCTTTCAAGACCGGTGTTATATGGTCTAGCACTTGTGACGTTGTGAACACGCACATCCCCAGAGCAATGTTGCAACTGGATTAAAAAAATAAAAATCAGGAGTGGGGAACCTCCTGGTATGGAGCTCAAAGTGCAAGAACTCTGTTCCATGTCATTGTGAAATAATGTGGAATGCTCAGAGACGTATCTTTCATCCCTGGCACCCCTGGCAAGGAGGTGTATCAGAAGGCCCCCCAAAAAAAACCCCCACTTTAAAAGAGGGTACGTTATTTCATATGTGGTGGAATTGTAAATTAATTTTAAAAATTACTGGGAAATGAATTATAATGAATTGAAGAAAATGTTTAAGATAACCTTTGTGAAAAATCCAGAAGCTTTTTTGGTTAGGCATTTCAGGTCAAGATTTGCCAAAAGAGAAGAAAAAACTGTTTATGTATGCTACAACTGCAGCTAGGATACTGCCAGCACAAAGATGGAAAAGTGCTGAAATACCAGCTAAAGAAGAATGGCAAGGAAAACTGATGGAATACGCTGAAATGGCAAAACTAATGGAAAGACTTTGAGACAGAGACAATCAAGATTTTAAGAAGCTGATAGAATAGTGTTTGCTGCTAGGTGGAAGTCACAAACTATACCTACAAAGGAGGAATGGCTTTGTAAACTAAATGAATATTTAATTTTGGCAAAATTAACTGCTATAAGAAAAAATCAGTCGAATCAAAAATTAAAAAAAGGAGTGGAAATGTTTTGATGAATAACTGGCAAAATATTGCTCAAAAAAGATATGCTAATATGCCTAGATGCTAATATGCCTGTGAAGTACTGGATGGAAGGAAAATTAGGAAGGAAAGATAATAAGAATATATAGGTGACTTGAGAAGACTGTAGAATGCAAAGATTATTGTAAACTGTATAATGTGGAGGAAATCGAGTGGGGGCAGAGGGAAGCGGGAGGAGGGGGGAAAGAATAATATGATGGATTGAGGAAATATATGGTAAATGTATGGGAGGATGGGGAAAATGGTGTTGGCTTTGGTACATTTGTATTGTAATGTAATATGTGAAACAAACAAACAAACAAACAAACAAACAAACAAACATTATTATTTATACCCCGCCCATCTGGCTGAGTTTCCCCAGCCACTCTGGGCGGCTCCCAATCAAGTGTTAATAACAATACAGCATTAAATATTAAAAACTTCCCTAAACAGGGCTGCCTTCAGATGTCTTTTGAAGATAGGATAGCTGCTTATTTCCTTCACATCTGAAGGGAGGGTGTTCCACAGGGTGGGCGCCACTACAGTGGTGCCTCGCAAGACGAAATTAATCCGTTCCGCGAGTCTCTTCGTCTTGTGGTTTTTTCGTCTTGCGAAGCACGGCTATTAGAGCCTTAGCGGCTATTAGCGGCTTAGCAGCTTAGCAGCTTTAAGAAAAAGGAAACAAACTCGCAAGAACTCGCAAGACGTTTCGTCTTGTGAAGCAAGCCCATAGGGAAATTCGTCTTGCGGAACGACTCAAAAAATGGAAAACTCTTTCGTCTTGCGAGGCATTCGTCTTGCGAGGTACCACTGTACCGAGAAGGCCCTCTGTCTGGTTCCCTGTAACCTCACTTCTCACAATGAGGGAACCGCCAGAAGGCCCTTGGCGCTGGATCTCCGTGTCCGGGCTGAACGATGGGGGTAGAGACGCTCCTTCAGGTATACAGGACCGAGGCCGTTTAGGGCTTTAAAGGTCAGCACCAACACTTTGAATTGTGCTCGGAAACGTACTGGGAAACTCAGCCAGATGGGCGGGGTATAAATAAATAAAAATAGAGATTTTTAAGAAGGACAGGTGGGGGGGCATATGATGGGAGTTTAATCATAGAACTGTAAAGTCGGGACGGACCCTAAAGCTCATTTAGTTCCTGGCAGTGCAGGAACCACAGCTAAGAAAGGCCAGCAGCATGCCTGGAATGCCACTCAGTTGCCAGCCCGTGTTGAAATGTTTAGGATTCCTTTTGTTAGTAATATGCAGAAACAAACATTGATGTGTGCTGTTGGAGGAGAGGGATGGGCTGACAGCTGTTTCAGTGATGGGCTTGTTGGAATGTGCAGTCCTCGCCATCAGCTATGTAAGGCAGGCATAATACTTTTGAGAGCGGCGCAATGCCTGCCTTGCACTGCTGGTTAAGAAGCTGCTGTGACTGCTCTTTTAAATCTGACATCCATAATTGCCAGGTGGTTTCATGTGTGGAAGACAGCCCGCATCCTTGCTGGATTATAAATCAAAGAAACTTGGTGGAGACAACACAACCCTCATTGCGGCTTCATCTCTCATGCTTCCCTAGGTGGAAATTGCATGTGAGTGGTAGGCCGGACCCGACTGTGAGGCAAAGTGCAGCAGCTGCCTCAGGCAGCAGATTCTGAGGGGTGGCAGCTCCTCCTGGGCCTTCCCAATAATGGACAGATCTGACTGCCCAAGTAATTAATTGTGTAGCAAAAAAAAGTGGAGATTGATTCGATTTATTATATTTCTGTGCTGCTTTTGATTCAAATGAATCCAAAACGGGCTTACAAACAATAAATAACAACAGCATGATAGAACATAATGTTGTTGTTGTTGTTTAGTCGTTTAGTCATGTCCGACTCTCCATGACCCCATGGACCAGAGCACGCCAGCCACTCCTGTCTTCCACTGCCTCCCACAGTTTGGTCAAACTCATGCTGGTAGCTTCAAGAACACTGTCCAACCATCTCGTCCTCTGTCGTCCCCTTCTCCTTGTGCCCTCCATCTTTCCCAACATCAGGTTCTTTTCCAGGGAGTCTTCTCTTCTCATGAGGTGGCCAAAGTATTAGAGCCTCAGCTTCATGATCTGTCCTTCCAGTGAGCACTCAGGGCTGATTCCCTTCAGAATGGAGAGGTTTGATCTTCTTGCAGTCTACGAGACTCTCAAGAGTCTCCTCCAGCACCATAATTCAAAAACATCAATTCTTCAGCGATCAGCCTTCTTTATGGTCCAGCTCTCACTTCCATACATCACTACTGGGAAAACCATAGCTTTTACTATAGGGACCTTTGTTGGCAAGGTGATGTCTCTGCTGAATGTCACAAATACAGCGGAAATGGTGTAGAACAATTAACAAGCCATCAGTAAAAAACAATCACAATCTGTGAAACCCTGTTAACAAAGGTATCTGAAGAAGTGTGCATGCACACAAAAGCTTATACCCAGAACGAACTTAGTTGGTCTCTAAGGTGCTACTGGACAATTTTTTTAATTTTTTAATTTATTTTGACTGCGTCAGACCAACATGGCTACCTACCTGAATCTGTTAACAAAGCGACAACTATAAAATAAGCTAAACATCACAGTCAAAGCAGTAGTCATATTTAGGGCTGGGCGATATGTTTTTCAACATCATGATATATCACCAGCTAAGCATTGCGATACCAATAAATATATTACAATATCTGAAATAAGGATGGAACTATGTAGAGGCATTGGCTGGCTCTATGATTTTTCCCACATCGTGATTTTTGTCACAATACCCCCCCAATCACGGTATTTGTCAGTATTTCAGCGGGGGGGGGGTTGTTTGGGGGAGCAGCCTAGGGTTCCTAAGTTGCTGAGATTTTTTTTAAGGAAAGATGTTGAGCTTTCTAGAGAAGGCAACCAGAGCCATTTTCTACCTGGAAAGTGCTGTGGGAAATTCAAAATGGCCACCGCTGTACCAAAATGGCCACCTCCTTTACTGCTTTATGCAGGCCACCATTATACTTGACTATTGCTGGAGTTTTTCTATTTTTTAAAAAACCAACTTTCATAAAGTGGGTGCTATTATTCTTCCGATAGCTCATCACACCCGAGAACTGCTGTGTTAACAAATAATCCATTCACACACCTCAGAAAAGGACAGTGATTGAAATACCATTGTTGAAAAGTCACAAAGTACTATGTCACACAAACTTATTTAGAACCTGAAATATGAGGGATTTAAAAAAATTTAGTTTGACTTTATTTTCTTTGCAATAATTAATTATTGGACTTATATCCCACTTTGGTCTCCAAGGAGCTCAAGGTGCCATACATGGTTCTCCCCCTCCTCAATGAGTCCCCAAAACATCCTTGTGAAGTTGGTTAGGCTGTGGGAAGGGACTGACCACCCAGTGAACTTCATTGTTGAGTCGGGATTTGAACCCTGAACTCCCAGCTTCAAGTCCAACAACTGTAGCCGCAACACTGCACCAGGTTCTTGGAAACTGCCCTGGTGATGCTTTGTTAGTATCTAAATATGCTTTATCTGAAAGTATTTCCAGAGTTTAAAAATGCATAATATGTCAGCTTGGTTTTTCGGGGGGGGGGGGGGAATATAAAGGAAAACAAGAGATTAATAGAATGAGCATATCTGATCAGAAGAGCACTGTAGGCACCCGGATTGACTCCCAAATAAACAAGCTGATGAATCAGATTCATGACAAAAAAAAAAAGTGTTTTCCCCTGAATGGCTGGGACCGTGCCACAAATTTGGGCTGAATCGCTATTTCTTGCCAGCTCTAACATATCCTCAACAGGCCTCGCCTTTGGGAGATGACTCTACTCTCCCCCAGCTGGGGTTTAGTAGCTGATATCTGTATTTTCGCATCTCTCTCATGGTGATGTTAGGGAGGATTATAGTCTTGATGATTTAATCAGCGAAATCTTCAGCCAAATCCTATCTCAATGGGAAATGTTAATTTATTCGCTGATGGGGAAAGGCAGCCATTTGCTTCAGGGTTGGTGTTGTTTACCTATCTGGTCACATGTCCAACGCAACACTGGTGCTATCAAAATAATCTCAACTGCCAGCAATATTTTAGCTCGCAATAGGTGCCAGAAAACCTTGCCCCTAGGTATGTTTACTCAGGAGTAAAGTCCTACTGAATTCATCGGAATTCACCCTCTGAATAATTGCAGTGGGGTTGCCAACTCGCTAGAAGAATAAAGACTCACCTGCTCTTGTGCATTTTAATTAACAGTACTGCGATATGCAGAAATCAGCAGATGATGCTTCAGACGGTAGGAAGATAAAGTTGATTGCCTGCAGATAGTGACAGGGAAAACATTTGATTCAGTTTGGATTTAAAGGCAAACTTACCTAATCATTATTTTCACTTTCCTGAAGAGTACACCAACTGAAACAAAGCCATCTTTTGGAATTCTCTCTTCTCTGAATTTTGCAATGTCCTTCTGCAGCCAAGCACTGTGTACAGACATGCACATCCTTTGATAAAATCTGCAATAAAATGCCTATGTTAGAGAAAATGGCATGCAAAGACTGTGTGGTGTTAGCGGGGAAAGGCCCTGCAGACTTGTGTTTATTTGGCAAAACTGCACACAGAAAAGGTGTAACTTGGGAGAAATTCGCTCAGAAACGCTGATGAACGCTCATGACAGATAGGGAAGACTGATGCATGCTCCCTCTTCTTGAGAGCGGTCACTTACCCATTGCCCATCACAAAGAAAACAAAAAACCCTTCTCAATTCTTGTTGCTTAGCTGTTGCTGGAACTTTTGTATGCAGCTGTGACCCCAGATTAACAGATTCCAATGAAATTTATGAAACTCATCCCTTTTCTTCTCTATTCCTTGGGACACGAAATTAATAGTTTCATTGTTACTTTTCCCCTCTCCATCACCTCTATTTCTTCAATCACACAATCTTTCTTTCTTTCTTTCTTTCTTTCTTTCTTTCTTTCTTTCTTTCTTTCTTTCTTTACAACAAACACAGCAACCTAAAGACTCAGGAAGCCCTATATCAGAGGCAGATTTGGGAGTGTGACAAGTTCACTGGGTACCGAGCCAAGAGGGCACCACAACAATGATGAACAATGGAAGGTGAGAGGTTGGCGTTTCACAGGGCACCGCCGAAATGTTAAAGCCCAAAGCCTGCCACCTTTTGTGGGCGCCTCTGAATCATCATTAAATCAAAGGGGCCAAGTTGCCATCGACCAATAGCCGCAGCTGTTCTGATCATCTCCAGTACGTTTCCGAGCACAATTCAAAGTGTTGGTCCTGACCTTTAAAGCCCTAAACGGTCTCGGTCCAGTATACCTGAAGGAGCATCTCCACCCCCATCGTTCAGCACGGACACTGAGGTCCAGCGCAGAGGGCCTTCTGGCAGTTCCCTCACTGCAAAGTTACAGGGAAACAGGCAAAGGGCCTTTTCGGTAGTGGTGCCTGTCCTGTGGAACACCCTCCCATCAGATGTGAAGGAAATAAGCAGCTATCGTATCTTTAAAAGACATCTGAAGGCAGCCCTGCTTAGGGAAGTTTTTAATATTTAACGCTGTACTGTTTTTAACACCTGATTGGAAGCCGCCCAGAGTGGCTGGGGAAACTCAGCTAGATGGGCGGGGTACAAATAATAAATTATTATTATTATATCTCACCATCTCGTTCTCAGGTTTTGGGATAGTCCTGTGGAAGAAAATCCCAAACCTGCAACCCGGCAACAAAATTTGGTGTGTGTGTGAATTCTGAAGGACAAGAATTAACTGGGTTGCTCTGCCTTCACACGAACCCAATGCTTTCCCCCGTTCTAGAGTTCCTGCCCGCTCTATCATTCCATGGGATGCCTCAATTAGCCACTCAGCGGCAGAGCAAATGTGCAATTAGGGTCAAGGCAATTACAGCGCTGATTGGATATTTACTCTTTACCGATAGCAACCATTGCTTGTATAGGGAACAGCATGATTTTGCAGAGAAATGTGGCTTTGTAGAGACAGCATCAGCTTTTAGTGGGATTTTTGGGGGGCGTGGTGGAAATCATCACTTGGGCTAGGGCTAGCTTATTTTTAGGACCCACCTGGTTTTTGTAATTTCAAGTTGTTTTAAAATATTATGTTTTAATAGTAATGTTGGCATTTTAATTGTTGTAACCCACCTTAGGGGGAAGGGTGGGCGATAAAGTGTATTAAGTAAAATATAAATATACATATTTAAAGGTAAAGGTAAAAGGTAAAGGACAGGAGTCAGCAACATTTTTTCAGCAGGGGACCGGTCCACTGTCCTTCAGACCTTGTGGGGGGCCAGACTATATTTTGAAGAAAAAAATGAACGAATTCCTATGCCCCACAAATAACCCAGAGATGCATTTTAAATAAAAGCACACATTCTACTCATGTAAAAACACGCTGATTCCAAGACCATCCACGGGCCGGATTTAGAAGGCGATTGGGCTGGATCCAGCTCCTGGGCCTTAGTTTGCCTACCCATGGTAAAGGACCTCTGGCCCCTTAAGTCCAGCCGAAGGCGACTATGGGATTGTGGCGCTCATCTCTCTTTCAGGCCAAGGGAGCTGGTGTTTGTCTACAGACAGCTTTCCGGGTCATGTGGCCAACATGACTAAACCGCTTCTGGCGCAACGGGACACCGTGATGGAAACCACAGAGCACAGAAACACCGTTTACCTTCCCACCACAGTATCTCCCTTCTGCCCTTGATCCCCCAGCAACTGCTACTCAGAGGTATCCTGTCTCTGATACTGGAAATTGCTACCGTGACCTGTTGCTGAGCCTGTGAACTCCTCGCTGCCTCAATAAAAATATCTTCCTTACAATCTAGATCTGGACACAAGCCAGGACAGTTCTGTGTCCCAGTGGCGTAGCATGGGTTGTCAGCACCCGGGGCAAGGCAAGTAATTTGCGCCCCCTATCCCATGGATTTGCACCCCCTAACCCTAACTCCCGGATGTTGCACCCGGTGCGGCCCGCCCCCCCTGCACCCCCCACGCTACACCACTGCTGTGTCCCATACCCTCCAACATTTCTCCAGTCAAAGACGTCCTAAGGAAAAGCTGGACATTCTAGGTTCAAATCAGAAACCAGGCTGGCTTCTGTAAATCTGGAACTGTCCCTGGGAAATAGGGACACTTGGAGGGTCTGGTGTCCATACCCCCCACCCCTGTGTATAAGCAGCCTAACCTAGATGGGCCATTGGTTTCGGCTAGGCTGCAGGTAGAAATCAAAAGGCTCCTTTGTGAAAAATAAGCAAATGGCCCATCACTGCGGAACAGAGAAGACAGATCCACACTTCCTTGGGTTTTGCATTGCCTGTAAGGTTCCCCTCCAAGTTGTGCTTTGCTCCACGGGCGAAACATGCAAGTTTTGAATAAGGGTAAAAACTCTCTGGCTCCCCACCCCACCCGATTCCTGTGACCCTGGTCCAATTCGCTCTCTGTCTTCCACCTGCTATTAAACTCTTTAGAAAAAGTACAAGATCTTAGTGGTGGCTCTAAGTAGGTCCCCAATTTTTTTTTAATGTGAACAGAGCGGAAATTATTTCCATCCGGAGAGCGAGGGTACCTGAGGGAAATGTAACAGTTTCAGAAGATCAAAGCACCTTGCGTGCAGGTAACACAATTCATGTCGCTGAAAGAAGTTGGTTGTCTTCAGGTGTTTCCTCCCCCCGCCCCCCCGCCCCACCGCAGGGGGTTCAGATGACTTTTGAAGCTGTAATACAAAGAGACCGAGAAACGCAGCTTGAAAAGGAACACTTTAAAATATAAAGAGATCAGCGGGGGCTAATGGGTGCTTTTAATAGGCTCTCAGTCATTGGCATACAACAGATTTAATCCCCAGGAAAAGCTGCTTTATACTGAGTTAGCCCGCTGGCTGATCTACATAGTTCAATTTTGTCCACCCAGGGATGGGGAACATGTATCCCTATAGTTGTTGTTGGACTACTTATCGCATCAGCACCAGCTATCATGGCCCAATGGTTGGGGTGATAGTCAGAGTTTCCTCACAACTGGTCTGCACTGACTTAGCAGGGTTTCAAACAGGGGTCTCTCCCAGGAAGAAGAAGAAGAGTTTGGATTTGATATCCTGCTTTATCACTACCCGAAGGAGTCTCAAAGCGGCTAACATTCTCCTTTCCCTTCCCTTCCTCCCCCACAACAAACACTCTGTGAGGTGAGTGGGGCTGAGAGACTTCAGAGAAGTGTGACTAGCCCAAGGTCACCCAGCAGCTGCATGTGGAGGAGTGGAGATGCGAACCCGGTTCCCCAGATTAAGAGACTACCGCTCTTAACCGCTACGCTACACAGGCCTTCTAGGAGATGCCAACAGATGCTCTGAGCTACAAGCCTTTCAATAAGACACAAGAACATCATACCCTCCAACATTTCTCCCCATTCAGTGCTATTTTTCCAGAAAAAGAGACCCTGGAACTCTCCATGAACACCTCCTTTGTCCTCTTATAATGGCAATGGTGCCGGAACTGAGTTTCAGTGACTTCCGGCTGGAAAAAAAAAGCCCTGGGGGACGTCTTGTTCCATACCACCACCACCCCTCAACATTTCTCCTGTGGGTTAAACCACAGAGCCTAGGGCTTGCCAATCAGAAGGTCGGCAGTTCGAATCCCCATGATGGGGTGAGCTCCCATTGTTTGGTCTCAGCTCCTGCCAACCTAGCAGTTCGAAGCACGTCAAGGTGCAAGTAGATAAATAGGTACCACTCCAGCGGGAAGATAAACAGCGTTTCTGTGCGCTGCTCTGGTTCACCAGAAGTGGCTTAGTCATGCTGGCCACATGACCCGGAAGCTGTACGCTGGCTTCCTCGGCCAATAAAGCGAGATGAGTGCCGCAACCCCAGAGTTGGCCACGACTGGACCTAATGGTCAGGGGTCCCTTTACCTTTAAGGAAAAGCGGGACATTCCAGGATCAAATCAGAAACTGGGACAGCATTCACCAAAGCTGTACAGTGAAGAAGATAGATGCACCTCTGTGAGGAGGGCTTTCCACTACTGAGAGGCTGCCACCCTCCCACTGATTTTCTAAGGGAGGTGGAACTACCAAGAAGGCCCCCTCTGCTGATCTTAGTGCTCTGGAGGGTCTGTAGGCAAGGAGGTCAGAGGTGTGCGTTCAGTGGGCTAGAGCAGGGACCAGCAACCTTTTTTAGCAGGGGGCCGGTCCGCTGTCCCTCAGACCTCGTGGGGGGCCGGACTATATTTTGAAAAATATATATGAATGAATTCCTATGCCCCACAAACAACCCACATTTGACTCATGTAAAAACACCAGGCAGGCCCCACAAATAACCCAGAGATGCATTTTAAATAAAAAGACACATTCTACTCATGTAAAAACACGCTGATTCCCAGATCGTCCGCGGGCTGGATTTAGAAAGCAGTTGGCCTGGATCCGGCCCCTGGACCTTAGTTTGCCTACCCATGGGCTAGAGGGACTAGGCTAGTTCCCTAAATGTTCCCGGTAAATCAGAGTACAGCATTAAAGTATTACAGCTTGCAGCCTCCTTCAAAAAGCCCAGGAGCTTCTGCCTGGCTTAAGGAGGGAGAAGCGATGCTCACGTGCGTCTCTGGCCCTAACTTTTCCCCTACAAAAATGTTCACCGCATGCCACTGGAGCAGGTGGTCTTTCAGGTATTTGGAGCCTAAGTTGTTTAGGGCTTTAAACATTGGCATGAGCACCACGAAGAAACTGGTATCCGGTGCCAGCCCCCTCCCCGTAAGCTAAGTTTGTCGATCCAACTATCTTCCTGTGGCTGCCTCCTGATCCACCTCTGTTTCCACAGTCTTACTTCGAGGAGAGTCTGATTATCTCACTTCCCCCTTAATAGGCTTCAATTCAAGTTACAGTCAAGGATAAACTGGATGATATCTCAGGGAAAGAGATATGATCTCCCCGCCAGACTTGCTTTAATAAGAGGCTGCTATAGGAGGTTGATTCTCTTATCTCCTCTCCACACCTATCTGCTTGCTAGGGGTTTTTTTGGAAGCGAAAGGCAACTGTGCATTCAGGGTTCACGTCAGCCAATCAGGAAGAGCGAAGCACTGGTGGAGGTTTTAAGGGGGTGGGGGCAGGATAAGGGTGGGGTGGGTTTCTGGCGCCTTGCAGTGCCTGTAGCTTTAAAGATATGGCATTATGCAGGGATGCTGTCTAGCCTTGACGTTTCCTAGTTGCCTCTGTCACATTTGGGCTTGCTGCAGTACGTACAAATGACCTTGTCCCGAAGCTTTTGTATGCTGTCTGAAGAAGATGCTTGCTCAGACATATTTGATGGGCTGGAGGCCACTGTCGCAGAATCATAGAACTGTAGAGTTGGAAAGTACCCCGAGGGTCATCTAGTCGAACCCCCCCCCCTTGTAAGGCAGGAATCTCAACATGAGGTCTCCCATCCAATTTGAAACCATACCAGACCCTGCTTAGCATTGCAAATGTGCAAGCAGTTTTATTGCTGTGCCACTACTTCTACTCAAAGGTAGTGGTGGAGAAATAGCAACAAATATTGTTTGCTAACTGAAGATACTTGCTCTGTAATCTTGGATGGGCTGGTAACTACTAGCTTTGTTTTGGTTTTTATTAATCATACTGCTCTAAAGACAACAAATAATCTTAAATGTGAATAACAAATACAGTGGTACCTCAGTTTTTGAACGTAATCTGTTCCGGAAGACCGTTCGAGTTTCCAAACGTTCAAAAACCAAAAACTCAGTACAGAAGCCTCAGTATGGAAGCCATGTTTCATGTTCGACTTCTGAGGCGAGTTCAAAAACCGAAGCATTTACTTCCAGGTTTATGGCGTTTGAAAACAGAAATGTTCGTCAATGGAGGCATTTGAAACCCGAGGTACCGCTGTATTGTTACACAAAACCCCAATCTCCAAGAGGTTCCAGGAGTTCTGCTTTGTTGGAATAAAGGTCAGTAGAGACTGTGGTAGCTTCAGGAGACAGTATATGTTTTTTATTTACACATATACACAATCTGATTGTAAGATGGAGATTGATAGCTGTCTCCTCCATGCATTTCTCTAATCCTATCTTAAAGCCATCCAGGTTAGTAGTCATCACTGCCTCCTTTGGGAGCAAGTTCCATAGTTTCATACCCTCTGATGGAAATATATAACAACAGGGACGCAGGTAGTGCTTTGGTCTAAACCACAGAGCCTAGGGATTGCCAATCAGAAGGTTGGCGGTTCGAATCCCCGCAATGGGGTGAGCTCCCCTTGCTTGGTCCCTGCTCCTGCCAACCTAGCAGTTCGAAAGCACGTCAAGTAGATAAATAGGTACCACTCCAGCGGGAAGGTAAATGGCTTTTCCGTGCGCTGCTCTGGTTTCACCAGAAGCGGCTTAGTCATGCTGGCCACATGACCCAGAAGCTGTATGCCAGTTCCCTTGGCCAGTAAAGTGAGATGAGTGCCGCAACCCCAGAGTCGTCCATGACTGGACTGAACTGTCAGGGGTCCTTTACCTTTATATAACAACAGTTTTATTATTTATACTCTGCCCATCTGACTGGGTTGACCCAGCCACTCTGGGTGGCTTCCAACAGATATAAAAACTTCCCTATAGGGCTGCCTTCAGATGTCTTCTATCTCCTTGGCTCATGGGTCGCATAACGATGTGCTGTGTGAATCAGTCCTTTCCTTGTTCTGGCCTGAATCTCCAATATTCAGCTTCATTGGATACCCCTAAGTTCTAGTCTTATGGAAGAGGTTCCTTTCCTGCATCTGAACAATGACTTGTCTGGTCTTTTTCAGCTGACCAGGTGGAAGGAATGTATTCATGTCTCCATTTGAGCTCATGCACTTTTTAAAAAAGATGTCTTTTGTTATCTTCAAAAACTCGAACTGAGCTTGAAGAAACGCATCACCTTCTGGTGGTGGTGTTGCGGGATGCTTGTGTGTCTCACTTGGCTGCTGGACCCGCCGTAGATTAATAGCTTCTCTCTATCTGGGAAAAGCCAAGCTGCTGCTGCTGCCATCACCTCCCTCCCGAGTTTTTTTGGGGTGGATTTTTCATTGTTTGCTGGCTGAGGATAAAAAATGACTTAGAGCAGGACCGAAGGCAGTTGAAGTCTCGCTGCACACATGAACGCCCATTCGTTCGTGCACAAACACACACGAATCCCGCACAGACTGCCCTCTTCAGACCTTGCCAGGAGTAACTGTGTCCCATTACTCAACTTGTCTTTCCTTCTCCTGCACCAGAGAGCTGTTTTCTCCCTGCAGAAACACACACACCTGTTCAGAATGGAGGCCGCAATCTTGAATGCTCTGGTCAATGTGAGCTGTGCAACTGAGCCATGGGGGAACCACTAGTTTATAAATTTATTCTAACAAGATGACTGCCCCATACCTCCCAACATTCCTCAGATGAAAATAGGGACATTTCTCACTCTCCCCGGACCAACCCTCCCCAGCCCCCCATTTTTGTGCCCCCCAGGCATTTCCTATCAGAAGAAGCCACCACGCTAATGGGACAGAAGACACATGCCCTCCACTGTCCTGAGACAACCTCTTAATCCCAATTTTATTTTATTTGGTAGATTTACAAAAAGTAAAACACGCACCAATGAACAAATTTTAGCAAAGGGGCAAGATTAAACTTAGATGCACAAAGCATTCAGGAAATAAATAAATCAATACTCCTTGTGTTTTGCTTCACTTCCTCTTTCTTCCCACCCAGGGTGTCCCTGTGTCAGGAGTTCCCAGCTTGATAACACAGTAAGCGTAGGTAATTAAAAAGGAAGATTTATTGCAAAAACAAACAGCTAGCTCCGGACAGCTCTAACAAAGCCTCCAGCATCACTACTCAAGATGACCCTTCTGAAGACGCCTTCCGGCGACGCCAGAAGATATTGAACTTACGACCCTTAAGTCTCTTGTTTTGCTTCCTATCTATCAGTCCTTCCATTCACTGACACTTTGGACTTAGTGGATCAGCTCCAGCCTCTTCCTGGTCTGAGAGGCTGTCTCTGAGTTTGTTCGCTCCGTTTGTGCTTCCTGCGAGCTTTGGCTGTGTTCTAGCCTGCTCTCAGCTACTGCCTTATCAGCCTGTCCATCAAGGTCAGGAAGAGCCGAAGTCTGCAGCTGCCAGCTCTCCCCTGCCTGACTAACATCTAAGCCTCTCTGTTCCTGGCTGCTCTCTGCAGTTGGCTGCAAACCTTCGCTTGGAGCTGGCTCGTTCCTGACACCCTGCCTACCCCTCTGAGTTGGTGCGTCATGAGAGGCTGGGCCTTGGCATCAGGAGCCTCTCTTCCTCCTCCTCACCCACTTTCAAGCAGCCACTATGGGATGGCCAAGGGGAAAGGCTGGCAGCAGCAGACATAGAGAAGCAACTAGGTACTCCCTGGCAGCTGCCAATGCTGCCACTGCTGTTGCTCAGGACATGCGATGGCTCATCCGCCTCCCCAAGCTCAGCAGCGGTGGCATGATGGGGGACATTCCAGGATCAAATCCTAAGCCAGGATAGCTTTTGTAATTTTGGGACCACCCCTGGCTGCAAGCAAGCTCTACAATGGCCTGATGATTAGATAAGGGATATGAGGGCTCGGGAGGCTCCTGAAATGCCCTCAACCCAAGTTGTCAAAGGCCTTGTAAATTAATGCAAGGAACTTGAACCTGGCTTGGTTCAAGCCAGTGCAAGCTTTTGAGTGTGTGCTAGTGATTTTCTGCCCCCATCAATGGCCTAGTTGTAGTGTTTTGCACCAGCTGGACCCCTGGACCAGGACACCAAGAATAGCCCCACACAGAGCACCTTGCAGTAGTCAAGTCTTACCAATGCATGTATACAGAATGGCTTGCAGAGACAAAGCTGGAAACTGTGCAGGTCCGTGCAGCATGGAATCTGCTACGCTTTCTCGTCATTTCCCTTCCGTGTGGATGATTTTGTCGTCCACTCTGCCGCGTTCCCGACTTTGGGAAGGAACGTCTGCCTGTTTGATTAATGGCTCCTCTCCACCAAAACAGCAGAGACAAATCTCATCTGGAGCCCCACAAAGAGGAATGAAGAAAGAGGCTTGGCTAATTTTCAGCCATTATTTTCAAAGCCCAAGCCCCCTTTTCTGGCATCAATTTAGCTATTCTTTCAAAAACTAATTAATCTTCACTCCGGCAGCTCCAAGGGACCTGTGTTTAGATAATTAACAGTCCGTGGATTATGAAAAGGCAAAACTTTCAATCTACTACAGTTCTTGGCTTTGAGAAACGTAATGTTATCACCCAGCTGCTTTTCATCAATCCACCCTTTTCCCTGACAATTAAGAACAAATAATTAGATATGATGGATCCTGCTTGCTTCCTAGTGGCTCATACACCAATTTTCCCCTCCCTTTCTCTCCCAAGAAACATCCACCATCTGTGCAAATTTTTCATGACTTTGGAACTCAAAACAGCTACACTGGTGGCTTTTTCGCTCCTGGTATGGTAATATGAGATATGGATGCTGGACATAGGAGTTCACCTTATTTTTTAAAAAATCTCCATCTTGCCTCTCATGTTTGGTCTTAACATAATCCATGGACTGCAGTTAGTTTAGTTAGTTAGTTAGTTAGTTAGTTAGTTAGTTAGTTAGGGCAACCAAAATGATCAAAGGCTGGTGTGAATGTGGCCTCAATCTCCCACCACCAGCAACAGTTGTTTGTTTGTTCTGGGCTGAAATCACACCCACTTCTCTATCCTTTACAGTTCCACTGTTGTTGGACTCTGTATTATTACTATTCTATACTTCAACATCTCACTTGCTTCCCTGTTTCTTTAATTCTTAGAGGTCTGGTCTCGTGGGACGCTCAGGGCTTCTGGCATGTCTGAATATGTATGAAGACCACCCTAGAGATTGCAATCCATTGCTGCGGGCCTGACCTTTTTGCCTTTATTGGAGAAAACACGTCCATTGCACAGCCCTTCCTTGGTTTCAGATGAGGCCGCTCCTTCAGAAGACATCAGGATAACGTCTTGCTGTCCCCTTGCAATTGGCTCTTTATTGGGCTGGGGAGAGGCAGAGCTTCAGCAGTCAAACTCTTTCTGGCCTCGAGTTGCAATGCTGAGGCCAGAAAGAGTTGACGTTGCAATGCTGAGGCAGTCAAATTCCTGGCCCCTCTTGCTGTGATATTTGCGGTTTTGCTAATTTTCAAGCAGGGAGCGCATGGCTATTTTCAGTGTCCTCTGCCTGGTGGTGTGAGAGCTCCAGCAGGAGTAGATGAGTGAGCTTTAATATTGTGGAATAGAGGATAAATCTATTGTCCCAAAGGGGTGTGCAACCTATGCTCAACAAAGTTGCTAGGTAAAGGTAAAGGAACCCCTGACCATTAGGTCCAGTCGTGACCAACTCTGGGGTTGCACACTCATCTCGCTTTATTGGCTGAGGGAGCCGGCGTACAGCTTCCGGGTCATGTGGCCAGCATGACTAAGCCGCTTCTGGCGAACCAGATAAGCACACGGAAACGCCGTTTACCTTCCCGCTGGAGTGGTACCTATTTATCTACTTGCACTTTGACGTGCTTTCGAACTGCTAGGTTGGCAGGAGCAGGGAGCGAGCAACGGGAGCTAACCCCGTCGCAAGGATTCAAACCGCCAACCTTCTGATCGGCAAGTCCTAGGCTCTGTGGTTTAACCCACAGCGCCACCCGTGTCCCAACAAAATTGCTAGCAACCCATTTATGCATTCTTTTGCACAACTGTGTTCCACTAGTGCAAGGCATGCAGATGATCGCAGGTTCCAACCCCCAATTTCATCTCTAGGTAGGGCTGGGAGAGATCCCTGGCTTTCCCCACCTGCCTTGCCCCACCCTCCAGCCCTACATAAGAGCCTTTCCCGGACCGTGACTTTAGGAACAGCAGAAGCGGCTGGGAAGAGAGGAGAGGAGTTCAGGGATATTTTAAAAGATAATTTCATTAGTTGTGTGTCTTGGCTTCCCAATTTGTATTGTGTTATTTTATGTACCGTGGCCTGCTGTCATTTTTATTATCGTTTAGAAATAATTCATTGTAATTGTTAAGAGTGAATTTCTGTTTAATTATTATTTGCTGATGTTGAATTTTATTGTGCTCTTTTATATTCTAATGGGTTGTTGAATATTACTTTATTTGATATATGTTGTCTAATTTAAAGTTTATTTTGACATTTTTGTGTTGGATCAGTTTGTTATAAGGAGGCAAACTGCCTTGTGTATAGAAAGGTGGTATAAAAATTAAAAGTGTATATGAAATGAAAAGAGAGTTTCTCCAAGTCAGTGCAGACTGAGCTAGATGGACCCCAGGAACTAACTTAGTGTAAGGAAGCCTCCTATGATATGGATAGCTCAGTGTTAGTACATCTGCTTTGCATGCAGAAGGTCCCAGGCAGTGGCGTAGCGTGGGTTGTCAGCACCCAGGGCAAGGCAAGTAATTTGCGCCCCCTAACCCGTGGATTTGCGCTCCCTAACCAGTGGATTTGCGCCCCCTAACCCCCAGATGTTGCGCCCGGTGCGGCCGGCCCCCCCTGCACCCCCCACGCTACGCCACTGGTCCCAGGTTCAGTCCTCAATGGCATCTCTAAGTCGGGCTGGGAGAGATCCCTGTATGAAACCCGGGATATCTTATTCCATCTGGTGCACTCAGCTTGATTGACCAATGGTTTGACTCAGGAGAAGGTAGCTTCCTATGTACAAAGGGAAAAATTAGGATTAATATTTGTATCCTACCCTTGTGCCTGTCGGCATAGATCATAGCTTCTCTGAGTTATTCAAGCCCCTTCGCCACGGCAAGGCAGTGATCCATGAAGGGGTACTCTTGAGGGGTACCCATGGACTGCAAGAAGATCAAACCTATCCATTCTGAAGGAAAGCAGCCCTGAGTGCTCACTGGAAGGACCGATCCTGAAGCTGAGGCTCCAATACTTTGGCCACCTCATGAGAAGAGAAGACTTCCTGGAAAAGACCTTGATGTTGGGAAAGATGGAGGGCACAAGGAGAAGGGGACGACAGAGGATGAGATGGTTGGATAGTGTTCTCGAAGCTACCAGCATGAGTTTGACTAAACTGCGGGAGGCAGTAGAAGACAGGAGTGCCTGGCATGCTCTAGTCCATGGGGTCACGAAGAGTCGGACACAACTAAACGACTAAACAACAACAAACCCTTATGCCTGTTTGTGTGTGTTCAGCTTAATCCTTGCCAAACACCTATGAAGCAGGATAATGACCAATCACCATGGTTGTCTCAGTAAAAGGCAGTTTTGCAACGTTCTTCACACAGCCCATAGTTAAATTGTGGAACAGGAGGCAGTGAGGGCCACCAACTTGGATGGCTTCGAAAGAGGATCGGACAAATCCATGGAGCAGAAGGCTGTCAATGGCTGCTAGCCAGACTGTCTGTGCTCTGCCTCCAACAACGGTGTCTCCAAAATTTTTTACACATCACTTGGGAAGACAGGCAAACTAATGCCAGTGTACTGGAAGGAGCAAAGATCACCAGTGTCAAAGCAATGATTCTTCAACATCAACTTCGTTGGACTGGTCATGTTGTGCGGGTGCCTGATGATCGTCTTACAAAGCAACTACTCTATTCCAAACTTTAAAAAGGAAAGCGTAATGCTGGTGGTCAACAAAAGAGGTTTAAAGACTCTCTGAAGGCAAATCTTTAAAAATGTACAGTGGTACCTCGGGTTACATACGCTTCAGGTTACAGACACTTCAGGTTACAGACTCCGCTAACCCAGAAATAGAACCTTGGGTTAAGAACTTTGCTTCAGGATGAGAACAAAAACCGTGCTACGGCAGCATGGCAGCAGCGGGAGGCCCCATTAGATAAAGTGGTGCTTCAGGTTAAGAACAGTTTCAGGTTAAGAACGGACTTCCGGAACGAATTAAGTACCGTATTTTTTGCTCTATAAGACTCACTTTTTCCCTCCTAAAAAGTAAGGGGAAATGTGTGTGCGTCTTATGGAGCGAATGCAGGCCGTGCAGCTATCCCAGGAGCCAGAACAGCAAGAGGGATTGCTGCTTTCACTGCGCAGCGATCCCTCTTGCTGTTCTGGCTTCTGAGATTCAGAATATTTTTTTTCTTGTTTTCCTCCTCCAAAAACTAGGTGCGTCTTGTGGTCTGGTGCGTCTTATAGAGCGAAAATACGGTACTTAACCCAAGGTACCACTGTAGTATAAACACCGACAACTGGGAAACACAGGCCTGCGAGCACTCCAGTTGGAGAACAGCCTTTACCAAAGGCGTCATGGACTTTAAAGACGCTCAAACTCAGGATGAAAGGGAGAAACGTGCTAAGAGGACAGCATACTTGGCAAACCTTCACCATGATCAACTCCCACTGTGGAAGGATGTGTGGATCCAGAATTGGCCTCCACAGTCACTTACGAACTCACTGTTAAGACCGTGCTTGCAGATTTCCCACTGGGACTTCTACTTGGCCACTGTGAGAACAGGATCCTGGACTAGATGGGTCATTGTCTTAATCCAACAGGTTCTTCTCATGTCCCTATGACATAAGTTACATGCCACATCCAATTGCTACTGCTGCTTCTTTAATTTTTTTTTTTATTTGTTAGCAAACGAAGGGCAAATGTAACAAAATGAAAGAATAAAAAATTCAAAGCATCACAGCCTGGAAGGGCAAAAGTGCCAAGATGCAACGCAGCTCAAAGAGATAATAAAATACTAACTCAAAGCAAGATTTCCTTTACAAATAATAACGATTTATAAAAAATGAAAGCATTCTCCACCTGTGGTTTCCATCATTATTTCAAATAATGATTCTGTATAGCCTTAAATGAGCCAGACATTTGCATACCCTAGTGACTGTGTGCCTCAAAATTTGTATAAGAAATAAAACCATGCCATATTTAACATAAAATAAAAGTCATGTCCAATTGCTTCTGAATTACATCACCCAGTAAGGACATCTGTGCTCCACCGATGTTCCCATCTTTATCCCTTCCCCGCTTGTTTATCGTATGTACAGCCAGGCATTGCCCTAAATCAAGGAATAAAAAGAGGACCCCATGCAGGAAATTATTGTGTTTCCAATATGTTAAGAGTTACGAGGCAGCCAGAGGAAGGAGTCCAGGCAATGACCAAGAGCAGAGCTGATTAGCTCTGACACACACACACACAGCAAGGTTTTTGCCACCATTGCCACCGTCATCACCACCTGCCCGTCACCGAATCGCGCCTCTCTGCCCTCTCGGCGGTGTCTGTCTGTCTTTGTTAATTTGCAGATCTCACTTGGCACGGAGGGTTCCCACCCTTGAGTTTATTAAATGGAAAGCCTTATCTGTCCACGCAGATAATGCCAGGAATAATTAGCGCGCAGTGAGGTTTGTCAACATCCTTGAGCTTCTCCCTGCAAACCCTGGCCCTCCCTCTTGTCCCTCTACTTGTGCTGGTGGCACAGGTCCTTGGGTGCAGGGCGAGGGGAGTGTCTGGCCCTCCTGGCATTGGTGGGCACCAACTCCTGTTGCCACTGTCCATTGGCCAGATCAAGAATATTGACCAAGGGCATCTGGAAGGAGCAAAATCCTTGGAGTGAGTGATATATAGAGATAGATAGATAGATAGATAGATAGATAGATAGATAGATAGATAGATAGATGATAGATAGATATGCCTTCTCAACAGCTTTTGGTACACAGAAGGTGGTGGGCTCTCCTTCAGTGGAGATTTTTAAATAGGGGTTATACCGTATTTTTCGCTCTATAACACGCACCCGACCATAACACGCACATAGTTTTTAGAGGAGGAAAATCTGCAGGCATGCCACCCGTAGGCATTCCCTCCATAACACGCACAGACATTTCCCCTTACTTTTTAGGAGGAAAAAAGTGAGTGTTATGGTGCAAAAAATACGGTAATTATTATTACAGTGGTACCTCAGGTTAAGAACTTAATTCGTTCTGGAGGTCCGTTTTTAACCTGAAACTGTTCTTAACCTGAAGCACCACTTTAGCTAATGGAGCCTCCTGCTGCCGCCACGCTGCCACTGCACAATTTCTGTTCTCATCCTGAAGCAAAGTTCTTAACCCAAGGTACTATTTCTGGGTTAGTGGAGTCTGTAACCTGAAGCGTCTGTAACCTGAAGCGTCTGTAACTTGAGGTACCACTCTATTATTGTTATTATTATTATTGTTATTATTATTATTAATGGATGAGCCAGCTCTCATCACATCTTCCTGTTATCCTTCAAGCACCTACTCTGTGTTGTACGTGGTCTCGCTAACAATAACAATAACAATAACAATAACAATAACAACAACAACAATAATAATTTTATTATTTATACCCCACCCAACTGGCTGGGTTGCTCCAGCCACTCTGGGTGACTTCAACACATATAAAAACATAATAAAAACATCAAACATTAAAAAACTTCCCTATACAGGGCTGCCTTCAGATGTCTTCTAAAAGTTGTGTAGTTCTTTATTCTCCTTGACATCTGACAGGAGGGCGTTCCACAGGGAGGGCGCCACTACTGAGAAGGCACTCTGCCTAGTTTCCTGTAACCTCGCTTCTCACAGTGAGGGAACCACCAGAAGGCCATCAGAGCTGGACCTCAGTGTCCAGGCAGAACGATGGGGGTGGAGACACTCCTTCAGGTAAACAGAGCTACCTGTATGGCCACCTGTCAGGGATTCTATCGCTATGATTCCTGAATTTGTAGGGGGTTGGACTAGATGACCCTTAAGTTGCCTTCCAACTGTACGTTTCCATGGATAAGAACCGCTGCAATCATGTTTCAGGACAGGAGTGTGGCAGTAGCTTCTGCTTGATGATCTGAGGCAGGATTACGCGAAGGCGCCGTTTGAGGCCTCATTCATCGCTGCATCACAATGCAAGGAGCGAC
Organism: Podarcis bocagei; assembly: GCF_964188305.1. Lineage (NCBI taxonomy): Eukaryota > Metazoa > Chordata > Lepidosauria > Squamata > Lacertidae > Podarcis > Podarcis bocagei. Next base: position 21,813,833 of record NC_138142.1, on the reverse strand, counting down.
CTTGTTTTCCCCGGGTGACATTTTAATAATCTCGGCGTGAAAAATCTACGCCTCCTCCTCCCCCGCCACCTTTGCCTTTCAACGCTGGCCTTTTCCTCCAGACGGCCCCCTCCCTTCTGCAACTCTGCAAACTTTCCTGTGCCGAGCTGACAAGGGTGTTATATGGAACAGCGCGTGCGTTTCTGAGTGCATGGAGGGGGGAGGAGCAAGGGGAAATGCCACGATAATTGAAAATAAATGGTGCATTATATGAAATCAATGTCCCCGGTGAAGCTCGCTGGCTGTGTGTTATCTATTTGTTTGTTTTGATGGTTAACATATTGCGGTGATGGGATGTGGCTGGCCCGCTTGAAATGAGATCTGGAATGGCTGGGTGGCAAACAGACGGCGCTGTGAAGATTAGGCCGTCTTGCTTTAGGGTTTTTCCTCCATGTTTCCTTTCTTCTGTAGCAGGAACCCCCCACCCCAATCATTCAGTTTGTACAAACTTCACACACTCACACTCACACACTACATATGCCACACTTCTGTTATAAATTCATAGAAAAATCAACCATACATCGGATTTGCACTGTTCCATTTTTATTTTACTCCATATGACAAGGACTATCAAAGGGGGGTGGCTTGGTTCTGGTCAGCCATAATCCCTTCACCATCCCAGCACATCCACAGGAGCCCTGCCCAGTTGCTATGCCAACCCTGATGGTCCTAGACAGAAGAACATCAAGATCACAAAGAACTTGCATATGGGAGTGGATTCAGCATGGACTGAAACAAAGGACAATGATCAGATCTTCCCTCTGGGGGCAGGAAACTGCCAACTCCCCTTTGTCTCCTGGAAGTGACTCATGGGGAGGGGGAAAGGAGGAACCAGCCAGGTGACAGGACACTCAGGTTACCACCACAACTCCTCCCTCAACCCCTCCTTTCTGTAATGTATGCATGATGTTTCTGGGGGTGGGCTTGACCTAGAGGATGGGAATTTCAAAAGTTTTTATAAGGTCTTGCACACCATCTTTCTGGGTCTTTTCTCTCTCTTGCAAGTGAGGGGAACACCCTGTTGCAACAGTTCAATAAAGGCCAAGCCTACAGGCTGCTGTTTTGCTCCAAGTTATCCTGGTTGGTGTCTTTATTTTGTCCAAGGGAGCCCTCGGATTTTTCCGGTAACACTTCCCCTGAAGCAGAAAAAAAGAAAGAAAAAGGCAATGTTAAGAATATTCTGTGTGGGCTGCGAGCCGAGGCAGTTTGAGGGGAAACGGGAAGATTTCTAGACCTTCGACCATCGCTGGAGCTGGAGCTTTGCAAATCAAAAGAGATGAACTGGCCTCTTGCACTGATGTGGGCTTTATCAAAATGGCAAGAAAAATAGGTGCAAAAAACTTAAACCAAGCCTAGGGCCTTCTTCCATCTAGCTCAGAATTGCCTACACTGACTGGCAGAGGCTCTCTGGGGTTTCAGGCAGGTGATGTTCTCAGTCCTCCCTCAGGGATTAAACCTGGTGCCTTCTATGTGTGAAGCATGTGTTCTACCACTCAGCCGCAGCCCCCCCCCAATTAAACAAGTTTCCAGTTCTCATTATAAACCTCGCAAGCGTCACAGAAAAACCGGCACACCCCGTTTTTCATCACGAGAAAATGGAGGCCATTTTGGTAACTGTGATCTCACACTAGTTTGCGCCGTGATTCCCCCTGAAAAAGTACATTGTGTACATGCGTGCTCTTGGGTGCCGTGCCTGAAAAAAGTGCTTTTTGGGAGGCGGGCCTCATGACACAAAATCGTGTAGAATCACAGCAGCCAAAATGGCCGCCCTGCTGTCCTGATAAAAAATAGGAAGATGGCGTCCCAGAAGATGGTGTCTCGGATTTTGGCTTCAAAGTTATGGAGGGTATGTCATAGTTCTCCATTAATGGCTGGCGGAAACATAGAAAGTAGCCTTATACCGAGCCCAGAACATTGGTCTGTCTAGCTATGCATTATCTACAGCGACTGGTCTTCAAGTGGTTGGTTGGGACACACATACAGGGGTGGGCCGCAACAGGACCACTAAAGGTAAAGGAAAAGGTAAAGGGACCCCTGACCATTAGGTCCAGTTGCGGACGACTCTGGGGTTGTGGCGCTCCTCTCGCTTTACTGGCCGAGGGAGCCGGTGTACAGCTTCCGGGTCATGTGGCCAGCATGACTAAGCCGCTTCTGGCGAACCAGAGCAGCGCACAGAAACGCCGTTTACCTTCCCGCTGCCACCGTGCCGCCGGGGCACGATTTCTGTTCTCATCCTGAAGCAAAGTTCTTAACCCGAGGTACTATTTCTGGGTTAGCGGAGTCTGTAACCTGAAGCGTATGTAACCCGAGGTACCACTGTATCCTCTCCTGCCTCCCCGAACATTGCCACAGGGTCTGGAAAGGTTGAAGATCCCTGTGCTTGGCAGCTGCTCTTGAGGGTTTCAGTCTTCCCAGTCCTACCTGGATATCTCTTGGAATCAACCTGGGGCCTTCTGCATGCAAAGCAGATGTTCTATGGCACCATTCCAAACAGCACCAGGGCTGGTCCAAAGCGTTTTGCCGACTGAGACAGAGCAGCAAATAGCACCCCCTCACTCTGGTCCCAGTATGTGGCTGCTTTCAGGGGAACTGAGGTTTTTGCTTTTCATTTAGTTACCGCGTTTGCATCCTGCCTTTCAGGCCTGAGAACACAAGATAAGGTTGCATCCAATGTAATGCACTCAGTGAAAGCCACTTAAGCTGTGTGTTCGTTCCGCTGGCGAAATGTTTTGTGCCACTGAGGTGCTGTCGCAAGAGAAAAGACAGAAGCCGGTCGCTGGTATTATTATTTTTTGTACAAAAGGCTGTGAAATAGGTTGTGCACTAGATTACTGCCAGTGTAACTGATGCACAGTGTTAAAAGCAGCCCCTCCACCAGGCCAGAAAACTCTGGATGCAGCCCCTAGTTTACATTTTACAATAATGGTTTGAAATTTAAGAGGATGACAGGCGATACTCTGATGTGTTGCTGTGTGGACACTCCAGGGCACTCTGGGAAATTTAAAATCCTGCCTGCCGATCAAAAGAGGTGTCTGCCTGAAGCCAGTTAGAGGAGCTGGGCAAGGCTGCCCACTGACCTAGGAAGGTACTACGTAGCGATAGGCAAATCTCTCAGTTCAATTTCTCTCAGTTTCTCTGTTTTCCAACGTTCAGTCCAGATCTCCATATTTCCATATCAGTTGACGGCTTTTTTATTTTGTTTTTAAAATAATAACAACAATGATTTAACATTTATACCCCGCCCATCAGTCTCGGTTGCCCCTGCCACTCATGAAATTTCATCAGCTTTTCGTGTCAATTTCTCTGGGTACACACATTTTTGGGGTACACAATTTTGCCCGATCTACACATTTTTGCAAAGTAATTCTCAGTACAATGCATCTGTGTGGGTTATTTTCACAAATAAATGCATTTCTGTACTCGTTACTTGGCTGGAAAACTGCGTTGGAATATCTGGAAGTGTGGATTTTATAAGGATGGCTGTGTTTCAGTCCTCGCACGGTTTTGAAAAGTATGAATTAGATAATTCACACTTGCTGCTAATTCCTGGAAATTACTGGGGGAGGGAGGGCTCTTGTGCTCAAAGCCTGCTTGGGGGCCTTCCACAGGCATCTGATTGGCCACCGTGAGAACAGGATGCTGGACTAAATAGACCATTGTAGCTCAGTGTGTGTATGCCCTTTTATGTTTGTCTGATTTCATCCTCACCAAGGAGAATTACTGACCACTGTGGTTGCCTGGGTATAAGGCAGTTTGCAATGTTCCTCTTCATGCAGCCCATAGCTAAACTGTGGAACTCACTCCCACAGGAGGCAGTGATATTTACCAACAGCTCCTGCCAACCTAGCAGTTCGAAAGCACGTCAAAGTGCAAGTAGATAAATAGGTACCACTCCGGCGGGAAGGTAAATGGCGTTTCCATGCGCTGCTCTGGTTCACCAGAAGCGGCTTAGTCATGCTGGCCACATGACCCGGAAGCTGTACGTCGGCTCCCTCGGTCAATAAAGCGAGATGAGCACCACAACCCCAGAGTCGGCCACGACTGGACCTAATGGTCAGGGGTCCCTTTACCTTTTATGGTGAACATCCAACAACCTTCTCCTCTGTGAATTTTGCTAATCTTCTTTTAAAACACTGTTTCCCAAACTTGGGTCTCCAGCTGTTTTGGGACCACAATTCTCATCATCCCTGACCACTTGCTAGCTAAGGATGATGGGAGTTGTAGTCCAAAACCAGCTGGAGACCCCAATTTGGGGGAAAGTGTTTTAAAAGAAGATTAGACAAATTCACGGAGGAGAGGGCTGTCGATGGCTGCTTGCCATGTTGGAGATGCTGTACCATCAAGGTCAAAGGAAGTGATTCTTCTGAACAATGGTTGGTGAAAACCCCAGGAGGGGAGAGAGCTCTTCTGCTTGGGTTTTTCAGACATACAGTGGTACCTCGCAAGACGAACGCCTCGCAAGACGGAAAACCCGCTAGACGAAAGGGTTTTCCGTTTTGGAGGCGCTTCGCAAGACGAATTTCCCTATGGGCTTGCTTCGCAAGACGACAGCCCATAGGGAAATATCCGGGACAGCGGGGAAGCGCAGCGGGTCTTCCCCACTGTCCTCGGACCTCCTCCGAAGCCGGGCGGTGGGGCGGGAACACCTTCTGAAGGCGGGCAGGGGGTGAAAGTCTTTGCTCCCCCCTGCCTGCCTGTCCCGGAGGGCTTTTGAAGGCAGGCGGGGGGGGAGCAAAGACTTTTGCCCCCCGCCCGCCTTCAGAAGAGGTCCAGGACCTCTTCTGCCTTCCCAGGGGCTTTTAAATCGCCCCGGACAGCGGAGAAGTCCTCTGCTGTCCCGGGGCGATTTTAAAATGCCGCCCGCCAGCATTTTAAGATCGCCCGGACAGCGGAGAAGTCCTCCACTGTCCCGGGGTTTTTTAAAATGCTGGGGGTGGGAAGAAAAGTCCTTGTCCCCCCCCCCCAGCCTTCAGATGAGGTCCGGGGACAGACTGTCCCCGGACCTGGTCTGAAGGCGGTTTCCCTAGGAACGCATTAATTGATTTTCAATGCATTCCTATGGGAAACCGTGCATCGCAAGACTAAAAAACCGCAAGACGAAGAGAATTGCGGAACGAATTAATTTCGTCTTGCGAGGCACCACTGTATTTGGCTGGCCACTGTGAGAACAGGATGCCGGACTAGATAGGTCATTGGCCTGACCCAGAAGGCTCTTCTCATATATATTTTAAGTTACCTTTTAAGGTGAATTGAAGTTATCTTCTCTCCCCGGTGCCATGTTGAGGACCCAGCCCCTTCTCAAGCGCCAGAGACAGCTGCGCAAGTTTGGACCGCGAATTGTAAAAGCATCCCGGGCATCTTTACATAACACAAGAGTTGCTCTCGGAAGACCCGCCATTTCAGCCACGTTTCCCTTCTGCCGGCAACCTCAATCCACCCCTGTAAGACCCTGTCTCCCGAGATCCCTCTTGGTCTAATTGGCCCGAAGAATGCAGCTCAGCGTGACTTATGAAAATGGCACCTAATCTGTCCAGATTAGTTCTGCTTACTGGAGCAACTGACACATCAAACTCCATCGCTGGCTAAAAAGTGTAACATTTCACAGGGCTGTTCAAAAAAGAAGAAGAAAATCAAAGGCGGAGGAGATGGAGGAGGAGGAGGGATGGCTCTGAAATGCATGTTCACTGGGAAGGAAAAAGGAGGACCATCAGAGACATGGGCTCCATTCCCTAAAGCATTCCCTGGTCCTGGTTGGTCAAGACCCACACTGTTATAAGAAAAAAACCTGCTCCTTTTCCCCTTATGGGGTATCCAAGAGCCCGTATAGAGTCCTTATGTAGGTTCTCTATTGGTAGGAGAAAATAACAGAGGCCAACCAGAGAATATTGAGAAGCAAAACAGCTAGTAAGCCTGATCTTTATTGAACTGTTGCAACAGGGTGCTCAACCCCCCACTACGCAGGAGGGAGGAGGAACCCAGAACAATGGTGTGCAAGCCCTTATGTAGACTTGAAATTGCCACCCTGTAGCTCAAGACCACCCCCCAATACATCATACATACATCACAGAAGGGGCAGTCTACAGCAGAATCCTGTCTGGCAGGAAACCTGTTAATGGGCTTACCTGGAGAGCCTGGCCATTCTTTTGTGATGATAAATGCTTAATTCCTGAGTCCAGGTCACAGGCTCACTCTATTCGTAGTATGTAATATACCATTGGATGATGGGAGTGTCTTACATTGTCATACGTGTGGAGGAAAACCTTAAACACATTGCAGAGTTCAGCAGAGTTCCCAGAAATAGACCAGAGGCAATTGTACTTCATTCAGCAGAGCTTTACTTGTGCTGAAGGCAAATGTAGTGAAATGGTTATCAAATCCAATATAATCAGGATTGGCTCAGTCCATGCAAAATCCAGTTGCAGCATTTATAAACTTAACTCATAATAAGACCAAACCTTAGCACTAAACATCCTATGTACAGAAACACCACACCAGAAGGAAGAGAGACAAAGAAAAATGTAAGTCCCATGCTCCTTCTGGCCTATATTTGTAGTCAGCATGGCTATAGAGGTAAGAGAACCAGTTCAAAGCAGCTTCCCAGAAGGTATAACCCAAACAACCGATAACCCTTCTTCCTCTGCTCCTCTCACACAGAGAAGCTTCTAGTAGCTTCCCGAAACCATCTTGAATGAATTAGAACAGGAAAGATGCCTACACATTAGATCAATACTTTCTGCACTAAAAAATGCAAACTGACAGGGAGCTATAATTCAGAACACCCTGCAGATGATGGCAATTGCATCCCAAAGCCACCTTGTCTAACATGGTCAGGAATGATGGGAATTGTGATCCAGCAAGATCCAGAAGGCCACAGGCTTCCTAAATCCTTCTTCTACAGTATCAGCTTGGTTTCCTGCTTCCTTTCCCGACATGTCTATAGTGACAGGGATGAAAAATTCTCTTGTCTATATCTGCATCAAGGCCGCTTGTTTCTGGAAATGTTTCTGCAAGCTTTTTGGGAAGCAGTGGAGTGAAATACATCCTGCCACCGCACGGAATTGCTAAAAAAGAGAGAAGAAGATAGCAAATAATAAACTTCCCATTCAATATAATTAAAAACAGAAGTGTCATCACCCACCTGCCTAGTTTCCTTGCAGCCTCTGCAGTGGGCCTCAGATCCAACGCTTGAGCATGCTGGCTTTGAATATGATGAGATCTAAATCATGTCCTTTACTTTTGTTTAGCAATTGAGAAGTTTAATTGATCGTACCCAACTGGCACCGATGGGGGATCTTGAAATCCTGAGAAAAGATTGCATGTGTGTATTTCAACCTGCCAGCTCCCTGCTCTTTCCACCATCTGTAGGTTTTTCTGGTGTGTGTGTGCAAAATACATTCAGATTTTTGCTTTTCGAATAATGTATGTAATGATTTGATAGAGTTATATCCAGCCCTTTCTCCAAAACAGAGCTCAGGGCAGCCTGCAAGAAGCCAGTACGGTTAGAATGTCAGACTAGGACCTGGAAGACTAACTGTTCAAATCCCCACTCAGCCATGAAGCCTTGGGCATCTCAGCCTAACCTACCTTACAGGGTATATAATAAGGAAGGGTATATAATAAGGAAGCGGTGGTTCGTAATATACCCATAATAGGTTTATTAATAACATGTAAGAGGCAATCTGTAACTTGGTGGCCACAAATTTATTGGTCAAATATTTTTGCTTTAGTATTAAAAACACAACTCATAAATGCCTTTGAGCATGGTCTGTTGAGTTAGGTTGCATGAGAAGATAATTACCCATTAGGCTACGGAGGGGGCGAGGGGAAACCGCACTCCAAGCCATATAACATTGATTTCCTTTGCTGCTTAGAGACCATGCACTAACCCCATTCTTTCGCATACAGGAAAAAAACCCCAAGGCTGAAAGTAAGTATTAATATTTGTGTGTGCTTTGCTATCTAATCTTGCATGCTCTTTATATGGCAAACTAGGGTCAGCTGGAGAGGAAGGGTGGGAGGAAGATTTGTCCTATCCGAGCCTGTCGCATTCGTGCTGTTTCACAGAGCAACGCTGCATTGGAGTGGGACAGCGGGGGCCAATGTGGTGCCCTTTTAAATGGGTGTTCCCTTTTAAATGCAAACTCATTATAATTCCCAAGGAGGCACAGCCAGGAGATGTGTCTGAAGGACCAGCTAGAGAAGGCTCGAGGGCCACATTTGACCCTTGGGCTGGAGGTTGCCCATTCCTGCTATGATGTGTGTTGAAATTTTGCTGGTGCCCATGCAGACTGAGGAGGCTAAAAGCAGGGAACCCAAAGTGTTGGTGGAGCCAGAGCCAGTGGCTAATGGAGCCAACATATTCCAGGTCTGTATGGAGACACAGATTCCCTGTCCTTGGGATAGGAGGTTGGGTGGCAAGGCACCCAACTTTCCAGAGGACAGCCCTCTATTTGAAGGAGTCCTCTAGTGGAAAGGAAAGTCCAACTTTAAGATAATGAACCCTAAGAAGCAAGAGCATGTTGAGTCTTGAAGGTGCAGGGAGTCCTTCTTCTTCTTCTTTGGCAATCACTCGTAGCCGAGTAAGATTGTCTTCCATAAATACGGTTTCAACAATGAGTCCGTAAGTGACTGTGGAGGCCAATTCTGGATCCACATGTCCTTCCACAGTGGGAACATTGGTTTCTGGGTGGGAGCTGATCACGGTGTAGATTAGCCAAGCGTGCCTTCCTCCTAGCACGTTTCTCTCTTGCGTCCTGAGTTCGAGTGTCTTCAAAGCCCATGACACCTTTGGTAAAGGCTGTTCTCCAACTGGAGCGCTCGCAGGTCAGTGTTTCCCAGTTGTCGGTGTTTATACTACATTTTTGTAGATTTGCCAGATGAGCGCCGCAACTCCAGAGTCGGTCACGACTGGACCTAATGGTCTGGGGTCCCTTTACCTTACCTTACTTCAACCCTAAAGAAAGCTGAACAACTTTGAGGTAAAATCACTTTAAAAAGTCCAACAACTTGGCCAAACAACACAGACTTTTAAAAAGTCCAACAACACAGCCCTTCACTTGATCAAATCTGGCCCTCTTTGAAAAAAGTTTGGACACCACTGGCCTAGTTGATCCTTGTGGTCCCTTCCAACTCTTCAATTCTATGATTCTGTGATCGTCTCAAACAGTGAGCCACATCATCCAAGGATGGAGAACAACAGGCTAAGGTGAGTTGGGCGTGAGAGAGAATTTGGGTTGGTACTGGAGACACAGAGGCTTGTCTTGCTCTGTGCTGGATCCCAAGCTATGACTTGGGGATCTCTCTGGAAACCTAATGACCCATGTTGTGGGGGGGGGAGGAGGGAAGTTTGGGGACCACTGCCTTAGAAGTTTGCACCTAAGCTCACCAGATACCAAAATGGACAGGACTCAAGCACCTTTAATAGTTGTGTAGAAGAGGGGATTTCAGCTAAATTCTACTCAGCTATTAAAGATGCACAGAGCCCTGTCTTTCCCCCCTTCCCCCCACCGTCTGTCTGTCTGTCTCTTTTTCAACTTGCCTATTTAATTGTGCTGGCGACTTTCTAATCTCCCCCGCCCCCACCAAGGTAGCATCTTCTCCTTCTCCTTGTTGTAAATAAAATCTGTGCTATCAGAGTCAGGTGTAACACAGTCCATCACCTCTCCTGAGTGACAAAGAGCTCTTACAATCACAAAACAATGGGAGAAGGGCTAAGTATTATTTTAATAGACTCATCACTTTTGGTTATGGCAGCCACCATCTGCCTCTCCCCCTTTAATTACGAATGCAAAAAGGAACATTGTTCCCAGCAGCATCGTAATGAGGTGCGACAGTGATTTAGATCCCCCTATCTTTCCCTTAATTCATGGCCTCCCAGCCCTTGCTTGCATTTTTCCACAGCTGTGGGGGGTGGGGGGGTGGAGGCATAAATTTTGGGCAAATGGGGCTCAGGAGTCGCTTCCTGAGCAAAGCAATGGGTGTTTTCTGGAAAACAATGCTAAAGAATTCCTTTTTGTGTGTGTGTCTGGATTTCATAACCTGCAAATGTGCAGAAAGCCAAAGGAGGCCCTTATGACATTTTGGAGGCAAATCAATCTAGCAGCCGCCAGACACAGAACTAGCAAAATTAAATAAAAACAGAGCTGAACCAAATATTATTCCCCTATTTTTATTTTTAGGACATATGTGAAGGATGAGGAACCTTTGGCTTTCCAGGTGTTCCTGAACGACATCTCCTGTCAGCACCAGCCAAGATGGGATGATGGGAGTTGTAGTTCAGCGCCACCTGGAAGGCCTAAGGTCCTGAAGCATAGGTGGGTTCCCACAAGGCAAGACACAGCAAGAACAGCAAGAACCTTTATTAAACTAACAGAACAGGACAACAGGGGCAAAGCAACTGCTTATATATATTTCTGAAGGCCTGGGCCACTCCCACTCCCAACGTGATTGGCTGTCTAAACTTCCAAGCTGCGAATCATGACTCAGAGTTTAAGGGCCAATGGCAGAGTCCCAAATCCTGAAATGTTCTGTGATTGGATATCATGTATCGAATCAGAACACAGGGGCTCAGAATCCTTAGTCCAGACTCAAGCTCAGGCAAACACAGACCACTGAATACATAACAGGCTCTTCACACATAAGAAAGCAAGGTAGAAACTGTTACTAGAATAATATTCACTGGGAGAATATCCAAATTTTACGAACGTGTCTGATGCCGTTCTTTCAAACTTTTCCACCTGCTTCTTTCTTCTGAAAATAGGGACGTCCTATTTAATAATAATAATAATAATAATAATAATAATAATAATAATAAAAAAACAACAACAATAATGTTATTACTTATACCCTGCCCATCTGACTGGGTTGCCGCAGGCACTCTGAGCTGCTTCCAACATATATAAAAACATAATAAAACATCGAACCTTAAAAAACTTACCTATGCCTTCAGATTTCTTCCAAAAGTTGTATAGTTACTTATCTCCTTGGCTCAGGGGTTGCATAACTCCATACCCTCCAACATTTCTCCAATGAAAATAGGGACATCCTAAGGAAAAGCAGGACATTCCAGGATCAAATCAGAAACCGAGACGGCTTCTCTAAATCAGGGACTGTCCCTGGAAAATAAGGACACTTGGAGGGTCTGTGATGATCGGTGGCGTAGCGTGGGTTGTCAGCACCCGGGGCAAGGCAAGTAATTTGTGCCCCCTAACCCGTGGATTTGCGCCCCCTAACCTGTGGATTTGCGCCCCCTAACCCTAACCCCCAGATGTTGCGCCCAGTGCGGCCGGCCTCCCCTGCACCCCCCACGCTACGCCACTGGTGATGATACATAGCCAATCAGAATTGATTATGTGACGGCATCAGTGAAGACAAACAAATGTCAATTGAGAATTCCTGGATCCATTGCACTGGTGATGCCAGTCAAGTGGGGATCATTTAGCAGAGAATCATCTCTATGGTATGCATTAAGATTTGGCTTCCTGGTAATACCACCGGGTCAAATGAAGCCAATTGAGCAGTAGGTCAGCAAGGAGATAAACAGGTTACAATTATTGCCAACTTTAAAATTATAGGAAGTGAAGTGCTGTTGAAACTATTCCCCCAAACAGTGAGTTATTTCAGCTCAGCTCTTGCAAAAAGAAAACCAATTTAAGCAGCTAATTGTTATAGCCATCGATGATGGGCAGTGGGTAGGATACTTTGACCAATTGATAAAGATCACAGGGAGGATGTGCCTTGGGGAGAACATTGATGCAGCTCTATATAACTTCAGATCGAAGCAAACAAGCATGAACTACGGCTTTGAAGGTTAATTGTAGGAACACTGGAGACTTCTTGGCAGGCTCACAGGGCAGGTGCAACAAGCATACCAAACCCTTTCATATCACCTGGGTCTTCACGAAGGATTTCCAGTACAACTCTGCTATTTATTTTTATTTCACAAATTTCATATACCACTCGATTGTACTGAAACCTCAAAGTGGTTTACAGAACAAATGAAACAACAATAAAATCATCTACTATTGGATGAAAGATTTCTGCATTGCAGGGGACTAGATGACTCCTGTGATCCCTTCCAACACTACAAGTCTGTCTGTCATAGTAAAAAGTTGGTGGGGCAATGAATGCAAATGTTACCTTGTACCATAGGCAGGTTTTTCTCTCTATCATCCATTCAGACAAGCCAATGGCATGATCACAGTTCAAGGACACATTCCAGCCAAGTAGAAACATCCAGGGCACAGAGGAGGGTTAGGTAAAAGTAAAGGTCAAGGACGTCTGAACGGTTAAGTCCTGTCAAAGGCGACTATGGGGTTGCAGCGCTCATCTTGCTTTCAGGCCAAGGGAACCGGCGTTTGTCCACAGACAGCTTTCCGGGTCATGTGGCCAGCATGGTTAAACCGCTTCTGGTGCAACAGAACACCATGATGGAAACCAGAGCGTACGGAAATGCTGTTTACCTTCCCGCCACGGTGGTACCTATTTTATCTACTTGCACTGGTGTGCTTTTGAGCTGCTAGGTTGGCAGGAGCTGGAACAGAGCAACGGGAGCTCACCCTATTGTGCGGATTTGAACCGCCAACCTTCCGATCGGCAAGTCCAAGATGCTCAGTGGTTTAGACCACAGTGCCACCATAGGCGCCGACTCCATGGGGCTTGAGGGGGCTCGAGCCCCCTCAAAAAAATTTTTGGGGGGGCTCAGCCCCCCCAATAATCTTGGGCGGGCGCCCTTCCAGCAGAGCGCCACCGCCGTCCCCCGCCTCCTCCCCACCTGCTCCTTCGCCAGCCAGCCAGCCGCGCGCCCTAATCGGAGAGCCCCGGCCGTCCCCCGCGAGATTAGGGAATCCCCGGGGGCGGGGGCTCCTGCCTCGCTGCTTCGCAGCACCACCGCCACTGCCAAGGCACTGCCGGAAATCCCGCGAGAACAGGGGAATCCCTACTGGCCACACCTCCCAGCCAGCCAATCGGCTGGCTGGGGGGGCGTGGCTTGCCCTATTTAGGGCCGGAGCCACTTTATTTGCATATTCATGAGCTTATTTATTATTCATGAGCTTTCCCGGGCCCCCCCCCCAATATTTTTTCTAAGTCCGCGTCCCTGAGTGCCACCCACATCCCAGAGGAGGGTTAAGAAGGGGTGTGGGCTGGGGAGAGTTCTGAGGGCCTGATAGGGAGCCCTGAAGGGCCACATCCAGCCTGTGAGTGTGAAGTCCCCCCCCCCCAGCTTTAAACGTTTTGTTCCTTTTTATGGAGAACAATTTGCAGTGGTGAGAACAACCAGCATTGAGCAGTGGCTGAAATATACATGATGCCTAAAGCCTCGGATCTCACATTTTGATGTGGCTGGAAATCAGCTTTGCCTCAGGACACGGCTGGAGGGGAAGAGAGGGAGTCCACTGCAAAGCAAAAATCTCCACGATTACAAGCGCAAGGACTGATAAAGGCTTTAGCCCGTTCCTATAGGCCTTTTGCCCCCAAGGCTGTTTTAATAATCAGAAAGCAGCACAGTGTCTTTAAATACAGGATGCAGAAATTAGCTGCCATTAAAGCTGCCACAGTTAGGATCTCAGCAGTGAAGAGTTATTAGGTCTTTGCAACTGCATGTGGTGAGACGTCCGTTTCACAACCATAGAATTTTAGAGTTGGGGAAAACCCTCTTGGAAGTCCTGTGTTGGGTAGCAAGATAATGTGTCAACAGCTCTCTTCCTATCATGCCGGGAGACCCTTTTGACCATCATCCAGAAGAACTTGGAGTTGGCAGCAGGCAAATCAGAACACATGGCAAAGTCCCTGCCTCAACAGGTGACAGAACCAGGGCTTCCAGGGATGTCTTACCTTGTATACCCCTATCTGGTTACTTTGATTCCTGATGGAGACACTCAGTAGTGCCCTATGCATGCAAGGTTTGTTGCATGCCCAGTCCCTTGTCAAGGGTGCTGGGAATTGTAGTTCTGCGAGGAGCAAACTATAGTTCCCGGGATTAATCGGGGGGAGCTATACTCTTTAAATGTGCTTTAAATGCATGCCATGGATGCGATATGAGCCACAAAAGACAAGACTTGCTTCCAAGTATGCCTAAACCAGCACTGTTATTCTATATAAATTCACTCTAAATAATCGTATCTACTTCAGCTAGTTAGGACAGGGATCACAGAGCTATGAAGGGTATAGAATGCCTGCCCTTGCCCCTTCTGACCACCCTTGAAATTTCTGTAGGAATCCTTCAAAGCTGCACTATCCTAACAGATTTGCGGGGTTTTTTTCCTTCTTTCCAAAAATGAAGGCTGAGAATCTTAAGAAGCAGACTTCTGTGGCCAAATGCCACATGCTACATTTTTTAAAAAATTCCAAATCTGCTGCCACATCTAAACATATACACAGACCTTTTTGTTGATGTCTTTCAGAACAGAGCAGGATGAGAAGGCTCAGAGAAATCTATAGAGATCTGCGCGGGGCTCAGTAAATAATAGATATCTTGGAACCAACGCCATATTTCTCAAGTGCCCAGATATTAGATTTCTGCCAAACGATCTGTGGCGTCCAGCTAAGCAGAAGCAATAATGCAAAACAGACATCGCCACACTGTCTAATAAAACCACGGGAGCCAGGCTCGGTGGGAAAGGCGCCATATTTCAACCCAACAGACCGTGCTTAACAGAACAGTTAAATAAACTCAGCGTGTCCCTGATTCTTAAATACTGGTGAGAAGGCAGGTGGTGGTGGGGAGCAAGCAGCGTACAGAAGGGATGAAACCAATGGATCCTTTCTAAGAGCTTGTTTGCAAACCAAAGATTCTGGGACATTGATCTCACCAGGGAAATTCCGACGCAGAAGACGTGCAAGGTCAAAATTCAAGTTTTTGCTCACCATAGAGAAAGGCAGGACAGTGTAGTGGTTAGAGTTCCAGACCGTGACCCGGGAGACCCACGTTCGAATCCCCACTCAGCCACGAAGCTCGCTGGGTGACCTCAGGCCATGCACTCTGCCTTGGGCTAAACTGCCTCACATGGTTGTTGCGAGGATAAAATAGGAAGTAGGGGACGAACCATGGGCTCCACCCAATGTTAATCTGGAGAAGTGTGGAGGCGGAAGGATCACCGTGGTTCGGTCTGGCTTTGGGAAGGGTGGATCAGGGAGTTTTGCAGCACAGTGAGCCTGTGTGGTGTAGAAGCTAGTGTGGGATATTTAAAATGCGATCAGAACAAGTCATGTTTTGCTAGATAGGCACCTGATAGGAGTGGACACTCACAGAGTTTTCCTGTAAGCTTGCTAGAGAAAACTCTGTGAGAGACACTCCCATTGTGCCCTGACAGGGAGGGTATATACTGCGGACAAATTCTGGCTCCCTTGGCCTGAAGTGAGATGAGCACCGCACCCCATGTCGCCTTTGACTCGACTTGACCATACAGCGGTCCTTTACCTTTACCTTTACCTTCTAGCTATTCTCTTTAGGGGATGCAGGTGGCGCTGTGGTCTAAACCACTGAGCTTCTTGGGCTTGCCAATCGGAAGGTCAGTGGTTCAAATCCCCACAACGGGATGAGCTCCTATTGCTCTGTCCCAGCTTCTGCCAAGCTAGCAGTTCGAAAGCACAGCAGTGCAAGTAGATAAATAGGTACCACTGCGGTGGGAAGGTCAACAGTGTTTCCATGAGCTCTGGTTTCCTTCATGGTGTTCCGTTGTTTCAGAAGTGGTTTAGTCCTGCTGGCCACATGACCCGGAAAGCTGTCTGTGGACAAACACCGGCTTCTTTGGCCTGAAAGCGAGATGAGCGCCGCACCCCATAGTCGCCGTTGATGTGACTTAACCATCCAGGAGTCCTTTACATTTTACCTATTCTCCTACCAACCTGGGCACACCCTTTTCCATCTCTTTCTGCTCTGCCGCCAGTGTGAGCAAATCTAATCCCCCCCCCCCCCGGAGCCTTTCGCACACCCAGCAAGAACTCTCTGAACATTGTAACATCTGGAGATGAGGGGCACAGCTCTGAAACCTTAATCAGAGATGGAGAGGAAGGAGCCAAGAGTATTGATGACAGTGTCAAGATAAGAAAAGGAGTTTGAGCACTGGGTCGTGCTCCTGAATGATTTCTTCCTTGCCATAAAAACAAAACAAAAAGTGTAAAGGGCTCCATCTTTTAATGCAAGATGCAGTTGTTATAGTTGTGAAGCCTTTTCAACACTTCCGACTTTAACAGCCAAAGAGCTGGAGAAGCAATGATTTCTGCATTAAAAATTTATGGCCGACACCACATATTATGGCATTTATATTGGCCTCAAAGGGGACAAAGAGGACTTTGGCTTTTCAGGGTCATATTTCCTCTAGCAAAATGCTACCGGTGTACGCAGTGGTTGTGGGGATGCTTAGAGTGGCAGAAGATCATCATTGCAGAAGATGTTTGCCTTTGGCTGGGATTCTGCACTAACTGATTCTGACACCTGAATTCTGCGACTGGACAAATGTACGCAAATTAATCTGATCATGTTCATCTATCTGTCTATCTATCTGTCTGTCTATCTGTCTATCTATCTATCATCTATCTATCTATCTATCTATCTATCTATCTATCTATCTATCATCTATCATCTATCTATCATCTATCTATCTATCTATCTATCTATCTATCTATCTATCTATCTATCTATCATCTATCTATCTATCATCTATCTATCTATCTATCTATCATCTATCTATCTATCTATCTATCATCTATCTATCTATCATCTATCATCTGTCTATCTATCTATCTATCTATCTATCTATCTATCTATCTGTCATCTATCATCTATCTCTATGAATATTAGTATGTTTACTCCTCTCTCCTTTCTGCTGCTGTTGACAGGATCTCCAGTGGTGATCCACTGGCTGGTGCTGATAGAAAATTGATCTCTCTCTCTCTCTCTCTCTCTCTCTCTCTCTCTCTCTCTCTCTCTACACACACACACACACACACACACACACAGAAAAACAACAAAAGCAGCACTCAGATTGAAGAGACAGTGTGGCATAGTGGTTAGAGTGTTAAATCAGGACCTGCGAGATCAGAGTTCAAACCCCTACAGCCAGGGCTCCCCGCCCCCCACCAGAACTCAGTTCCGGCACTTCTCAAGTGTGTGCCATTGCCATTCTAAGAGAACAAGGATCATGGCTCACAGAATCAAAGAGTTGGAAGGAACCACGAGGTCATCTAATCCAATCCCCTGCAATGCAGGAATCTTTTGCCCAATGTGGGGCTCGAACCCACAGCCCTGAGATTCAGAGTCTTATGCTCTGCCAAAAGGGAGGTTTTTGTGGTGTGTTCTGGCAACTCTTTTTTTTAAATAGAAAAATAGCACTGCCTACACAGCCTTGAGGGATGCGGGTGGTGCTGTGGTCTAAACCACTGAGCCTCTTGGGCTTGCTGATTGGAAGGTCGGCGGTTCAGATCCCTGCGACAGAGGGAGCTCCCCTCCCTCGGTCCCTGCTCCTGCCAACCTAGCAGTTTGAAAGCATGCCAGTGCAAGTAGATAAATAGGTACCACTCTGGTGGAAGATAAATGACATTTCCGTGCGCTGCTCTGGTTTGCCAGAAGCGGCTTAGTCATGCTAGCCAATAAAGCGAAATGAGCTCTGCAACCCCAGAGTCATCTGTGACTGGACCTAACGGTCAGCGGTCCCTTTACCTTTACCATTTCACAGCCTTGAAGCTCACTGGTCGTCTTTGGGCCAGTCACTGCCTCTCTGCCTCACCTACCTCGCAGGGTTGTTGGGATTAAACGAGGAAGGGGAGCACCATGCACACTGCCTTGGAGGAAAAAGCAGGATATAAATGCAATAAGTAAATAAATATTTTCCTCTGATGGCGAGCCAGAGCGGTCAGTTTAAGCTTACCAGACATCTCCGTTTCCCAGGGACAGTCCCCAGATTTACAAATTAGTCCCCATACAAAATCAATGGAAGTTGAAAAGTGTCCCTGGGTTCATTGCAAAAAATCTGGTAACCTTAGTTCAGTTCATAGAATCATAGAATCAAGGAACTGTAAGGTTGGAAGGACTCCCAAAGGTCATCTGGTCCAACCCTCTGCAATGCAAGAATCTCGACTAGATTGTGATGGAGCTCTGCCTCTCCCAGGTCCTAATCCTGGCCTTTATCCTGAAGCTAGAGACATTTGGCCTTGAGAAACAACCTTGTGTGTTCTGACTGTTCTTTGACATCAGATGGAGCAGCCAATAGGAAGAGGCGCTATTGAGCTCAGCTCCAACCTGCAGTTCCAAAGCCTCACCACAAGGGGCAACGGCATGTAGACCCGCCATTCTCATCCCGTTCATTTCCCAGAAGGGATATGTTTTTGTTTTTCAGGTGGTAATCTCAGCATGCAGCAGTGGCCTGGCCAAATGTGAAAAGAAAGGAGACAAAGAAGTCTGTCTGCTCCTCTCATTGGTGAAGGAGAAATGTGTTTCCCAGGAGATCTGAAGCTGCGGGCTGGATCCCAGGAACTGTATGGAGAGCAGCACTCATACTGCCTTCATTTGCATTTCCACTGGAAGCTGTTTCATGCTGAGACCATTGGCCCATCTATCTCAGTGTTGCCTGCACTGGCTGGCAGTAACTCTTTACACCTTCAGGCAGGGAGCCTCTCCCAACCCAGCCTGGAGATGCTGTGGACTGAACCTTTTAAATGTGTTGTGGTTTATTTTTGTTCTTATTTTTATTATGAATTTTGTGTTTTTTATATTGTATCTTTATGTTGTGTTCCTCCCTGAGATCTAAAAATGAAGGGCGGTTTGCAAATTTAATAAACAATAACAATAACCTGGAACCTTCTGCATGCAAAGCGGATGTTATCCCAATGAGCTACAGCTGTTCCCTTAAGACACAGGAACATACGAGGGCTGCTCATAGAAAATTTCCCCTGACCCACTTCCGGTTATCGTAGGAGGATGAAATTGTGCTGTGGTGTGAACCATTGAGCCTCTTGGGCTTGCTGATCAGAAGGTTGGCGTTCGAATCCCCGTGACGGGGTGAGCTCCCGTTGCTCGGTCCCTGCTCCTGCCAACCTAGCAGTTCAAAAGCATGCCAGTGCAAGTAGATAAATAGGTACCACTCCAGCGGGAAGGTGAACAGCGTTTCTGTGGTCTGCTCTGGTTTCGCCAGAAGCAGCTTAGTCATGCTGGTCCCATAACCTGGAAAAACTGTCTGCGGACAAACACCGGCTCCCTCAGCCTCTAAAGTCGAGATGAGTGTCGCAATCCCAGAGTCGTCTGGACTGGACTTAACTGTCAGGGGTCCTTTACCTTTACCTTTTTGATGATACATCTCTCCATAGGTAACGTGGTAATTTGCAGCTCTGGACTCCTAACAGTTTCTCTGCTACAGGTGCTAACATGGAGTAACTCGTAGAAAGCAACCTTACACTGAGTCAGACCCATTGGTCCATCTGGCTCAATAATAATAATAATAATAATAATAATAATAATAATAATAATAATAATAAATTTATTTATACCCTGCCCATCTGGCTGGGCTTCCCCAGCCACTCTGGGCGGCTTCCAACAAAATATTAAAATACGGTAATCCACCAAACATTAAAAGCTTCCCTACACAGGGCTGCCTTCAGTATCGTCTGCACTGACTGGCAGCTGCTCCAGGATTCCAGGCCTCCCTAGAGATGCTGGGGATTAAACCTGGAGCCTTCTGCAACAAGGCAGATGCTCAGCCATGAGCTGTATCCCTTCCCCCAAAGTACTGTGTGTGTTTTTTTAAAAAAAGCCCACATAAAAACACAACCAGTTTCAATCTCTGCAAACTATAAGATCTTTTTATACCGTGTTCACAGCAACGGTAATCTCCCTAGCCAGGAGCCCTGGGCACTTGCAATCTCAGTCCCTCTGGCTAAGATCAAGTGGTGTTATCAGTAACTCTATCGGATATTAAGCATTTGGGAGTCTGGGTTTCACACCGGCAGATGGCTGCGTGCTTCGTGGCTGCCTGAGACAGCCTTTTCCCGTTGCAGCTGCCCTTCAGCGTCGATGACGGGCACCGCTCGGAGTCGCTGGGAAAACATATTGTTGCTTCAAATGCCATCATGCCGTTTTGGTAGTCTTGCCATGAACGAGGCAGTCTGCGCCGCTCCGATTCCGTAGGAAGGACATGCCGGGATCAGGCGTGGGCGTTTTCTAATGGCAAACGGCAGAGCCGTGCTGGAATGTGGCGGTTCTGGGGGCCGGCTCACAATCTGGAGCTTTGGAACGGAGCCTTTGCTTTCTCCCTGGCAAGAAGGCATCGCAAAATGCCGCCGGAATTGCCAGAGTATCTGCACTACACTTAGAAAGTGGTAAAATGGCCTCGTTCCTGCTCCTTCCCCGTGTTTTTATTTGTGTTGTTGTTCATACCCAGTGGGGTCTGGGGCTGGTAGGGCAGAAGGCAGGGAGGCCAACAGCAGGTGGCGCTAGAGCCAATGGCAGGCAGAGCCACTCCCTTGTTGTTGTTGTTCAGTCGTTTAGTCGTGTCTGACTCTTCGTGACCCCATGGACCAGAGCACGACAGGCACTTCTGTCTTCCACTGCCTCCCGCAGTTTGGGCAAACTCATGCTGGTAGCTTCGAGAGCACTGTCCAACCACCTCATCCTCTGTCGTCCCCTTCTCCTTGTGCCCTCCATCTTTCCCAACATCAGGGTCTTTTCCAGGGAGTCTTCTCTTCTCATGAGGTGGCCAAAGTATTGGAGTCTCTGCTTCAGGATCTGTCCTTCCAGTGAGCACTCAGGACTGATTTCCTTCAGAATGGAGAGGTTTGATCTTCTTGCAGTCCATGGGACTCTCAAGAGTCTCCTCCAGCACCATAATTCAAAAGCATCAATTCTTCGGCGATCAGCCTTCTTTATGGTCCAGCTCTCACTTCCATACATCACTACTGGGAAAACAATGGCTTTAACTTTACGGACCTTTGTTGGCAAGGTGATGTCTCTGCTTTTTAAGATGCTGTCTAGGTTTGTCATTGCTTTTCTCCCAAGAAGCAGGCTCCCTAACTGTTTACAAGTAAGACAATCTGCAGGTAGGAGCTGGCTAAGGGCAGGCTGAGGTTGGTGGGGGCAGCACTCCATTTCTCACTAATGGACCAACCCCTACAGTTTGAACATTTGTATCTTACTTTTCCTCCAAGGAGCTCAGGCCTGCTCAAGATGCGGTAGCTGGCATCGACTTAATCTATAGCTAATTAACCTTTTGATCCAGTATAAGGCAGAAAACCGAAAAAGATCCCTAGTTGGGGCCAGAGCAGACCTCGGCCATTAAGAAGACACGATACAATTGAGAAACTCACAATTGATAACACCCAGAGACAATGGGACAGCTTTTGCTGAATTTATGGGTTGTCAAAGGGAAGATAATCTGCATTTCAGAGAAATCACAAAGGCCAAGATTGATCCGAAAAGCAAATTGACTGGGACCTAGGAAGGTCTGTCTTGTCCAGGGCTCAGCAGAGCTTTCAAATATTTGAAAAGTGAGCCTGGGTTTTGCAGAGAAGAAGTGAGGAATGAAGCTGCATGGTTTCTTCACATTTCAAAGTGGAGGGCAGATTTTGAAAGCAGAGGCTGCCAAACTCACTGACGTGCCTCTCTTTCATTGGTTGGCATGTTTTAATTCCCATAATGCACTGGGGTGATTTCGGTGCCATTTCAGTGTGCATTCTGGTAGGGGATGATGGTAGCTCCACTGGAAGCTATCTGCTTTCTTTCTGGATGAGTGGCGGGCCAAGCTTTAGCTGACTGACAACATCGATCAAAACAAAGGAGGTATCCTGGCCCTCACTGCTGGAAGGAAGAACTTGGAACTCCCAGCTTGGTTTCTGCCAAAATCTTTAATCCATCCATCAGAGTGGCAGGTAGCTTAGGCACAGGCTACAGCAAGTACAGAAGACATATAGATGCACGACTAAGTGCTAGCTAAGATGTTGATCCAACAAGTAACACACACACACACACACACACACACACACACACAGAGACATACCCTCCGTCTTCCTTTTGAAGGACCCTACCTGGAGTACTGTGACCAGTTCTGGGCACCACTGTTCAAAGAGGAAATCAACAAGCTGGAACATGTGCAAAGGAGGGTGGCCAAGATATGAAAGGATCTGGCAGTGGCGTAGCGTGGTTTGTCAGCACCCGGGGCAAGGCAAGTAATTTGCGCCCCCTAACCCATGGATTTTAGTAGGGGCAGAGAGCTGCGAGTGCGAGCGAGCGCCCCCCAGATGTTGTGCCCGGTGCAGCCGCCACCCCCTGCACCCCCCACGCTACGCCACTGGGATCTGGAAACCAGGCCTTATGAGAACCGGTTGAGGGAGTTGACTATATTTAGCTGGAGAAGAGAAGACTGAGAGATGCTATCACAGACAGCTTTGAATATCTGGAGGGCTGTCACATGGAAGATGGAGCAAGCTTGTTTTCTGCTGCTCCAGAGGGGAGGACCTGAGCCAATGGATTCAAATGATAAGAGATTCCAGCTAAACATGAGGCAGAACTTTCTGGTGGTAAGAGCTGTTCAACCATGGAATGGACTATCATGGAAAGTGGTGAAGTCTCCTTCATTGGAAGTATTTAAACAGAGGTTGGATGGTCACCTATCAAGGATTCTGTAGCTGTGATTCCTCCATTCCAGGGGGTGGACTGGATGACTTCAAACTCTAGAATTCTATGATTCTATGAAGAGTGGGGTGAGCACACCACTTAGCATGTGTCCTAGGGCTGGGTAAGCAAACGAGCACTCCTTCAAGTGGGTTGGGCTGGCATCTCTGTGTCCTGGGAGATGGAGGTGGGGTCCACACCATCTCAGCTTCCAATTTGCTCTCAGTTGCCTCTTCTGAAATAGGAGCTGCCACCCCCCCCCAAAAAAAATTAGGCACTGGGGGCAGCTGCACAGCAGGAGATATCTGATACGGAGTGTCCAGTGTCATGGGGGTGGAAAACTCTTCTGCCAACCATTTTGGTCCCTCCTCTAGATCCAGCTTTCCATTCTCTGGACTTCGGGTCTCCTCCCCAGACTCAGACACTTCTTGGGGTCCTAATTGCACCCACCCACCCACCCCAAGAGGAACCTCCCAAGGTTGTCTAGATCCAACTCCTTAAGCTCCTCCCATTCCTTCTCAGGATCTGACCATCCTCTCCAAGACATCTCCATGAGACTCATGAGAAATGGATAACATGTGTTGAACAGAGTAACCCAAAGCCCCAGATTCCCCACACTGCAGGGTGCTTGAATGAAGCTGAGCTCAGCTCAGACAGGCAGCTGTTGGTAGGAGGAGCCCATCATAGTTGAGCTCCTGGCTGCCTCCACTTATACCACAGGTAAAGGTAAAGGTAAAAGGACCCCTGACCATTAGGTCCAGTCATGGCCGACTCTGGGGTTGCGGCGCTCATCTCGCTTTATTGGCCGAGGGAGCCAGCGTACAGCTTCCAGGTCATGTTGCCAGAATGACTAAGCCGCTTCTGGCGAACCAGAGCAGCGCACGGAAACGCCGTTTACCTTCCCGCCGGAGCGGTACCCATTTATCTACTTGCACTGGCGTGCTTTCGAGGAGCAGGGACCGAGCAACGGGAGCTCACCCTGTTGCGGGGATTCAAACCGCCGACCTTCTGATCGGCAAGTCCTAGGCTCTGTGGTTTAACCCACAGCGCCACCCGTGTCCCTTATACCACAGGTAGCCAAAAGCTATCTCAGGCCCTGTGCATGCTGATTCCTCATATACTCCTCACACAGAGTGCGTATTTTTTTTGAGGAGCAGAGGGCAGGGAAGGCATGGAGCTGGCAGTGATACCTGGTGCACATAGGCCAGAAGGCACGGAGCTTGACACTAGGTGGCGCCAGAGCCGATGACAGGAAACCCCAACAAATTCTCATTTTCTGGCAATCTTCCATGGAGGGCAGTGGCAGGCAGAGGAGCTTCAAGGGCAGGACCAAGGACACCCATGTTGTGGGTGTCGCCACACTTTGCCCACGAACGGTTGATGTGACCCGCTCTCCCCCACTGACCCCCCGTGTCACCTGAGAGGGAGGGAAGCTGGGGAGAGGACTCTCTGCATGCGCCATCCTTTGTGAGATTCAATCACGAAGGCAAGATGCCACAAAAGCCTATTGTGCTCGGAGGCCAGGAAACAAGTCTATGAATATCCCAAGGCTGTCGAAAGCAAAGCGCCGAATAATAGGAGGATCTGCGTGAGAGGCTGCTTGGAACGGGGGTGGTTGGGGGGAGTAAATAAGTTTGGACAAAAGCAGATGACGGATCGCTGCTTTGTTTGCTGTACTTTTGGGCTGTCTGTCCGCAGAGGGAAGTAACCAGGCAACGGCGAGAGGTGGCGAGAAATAGGCTGAGGCGGGGGGGGGAGCCTTAGGCCGACCAGCACTGTGCAGCCCCATAACTAACCACGTATGTGCTGGAGGCGTCAGGCCTCTTCCAGGCTGGGTAATATTTGCACTGGTTGCCAGTTCATTTGCAATCCCAGTTCAAGATGCTCACAAAGTCCTAAGCGGATTAGACCCCAAATAACCAAAATGCATTCTCCTACAAAGGTTGAAGCTAAAACTCCAATTAAGTATTGAGCTACATGCAAGGTGCTCATATGAAGCTCTATACAGCAGTTTGCAACCAGGAAACTGGAAAAAGATTGTCTCAGCTCTTATATACCTCATCATATGGTTTACTTGCCAGGTCCGATGGTATACCCGTCAACTGCCCCAGAAAAACCGGGACATCCCATTCTTTGGCCTGAAAGTATGGTGGCTATTTTGGACGCCTTGCTCTCTTGCAATTTTGGGCTAAGATCTCACCCTGATGCCTTTTCCGGGTTCGCAATCTCACACACTGACCCAAACCATGTGTTTTTGGGTGCTGTGCCTGGGGGGGGGAAGCACTTTTTTCTGGGGTCCTGATTTCACACAGGTCTCTTGACTTGTGTGGGGTTTTGGACCCCGAACATGGTGTCCTAGATTTTGGCCACGTCGTGTCGGAGGGTATGTGATGGGCATTATAGTCCAATATGGCTCTGTGTGCGCTGCAGTTAATGGGCATTGTAGTCCTGCTTTGTTTGATATCTTTGAGAGAAGAAAAGGCTAAGCAGTATAAACCCTATATACGGTAATCCAGAGTGGAGGCTCTAAGACGGTTGGATGGTGCCTTGAATGCCTCCTTCCAGCAACTCCTGCTGCCAAGCTCGTGCCAGATGTATTGCTCTGCTTTCCTTCGGACCAAATCAGTGAGGCCAGGAGGGATGCCTTGTTGTCTGGGCAGCTGAGGACCTCCATGCACACTGCCCCGGCTTGCACCCCAGGGTGGGGTCACCTTGGTGCTGCTAACACAGCAAAAACAACACAGGAGGCAGCAGTTATGAGTTACCAGTCTCTGCAGCCACAACGGGCGCTGAGATTCTCCAGCAGTTTGGCTTTGTCCCCGGTGGCACATTCCAGTGTCTCTTGAGACAGACGGGGGCCAACAAAGTCCAGAATGACTATGTTTTCTGGGGCTGATGGGCGTTATCACCCAAAGTGCTGGTACAGTGGTACCTCTGGTTGCGAACGGGATCTGTTCCAGAGGCCCGTTCGCAACATGAAAAGCCTGCAACCTCAAGTGCCGTATCTGCGCAGGTGCGCAGCGTGATTTGGCGCTTGTGCGCATGCGCAAAGCATGATTTAGCACTTCTGCGCATGCGCGAGCGGTGAAACCCGGAAGTAACCCTTTCCAGTACTTCTGGGTCGCCATGGGACGCAGCCTGAAAAAATCTAACACGAAGCAAACATAACATGAGGTATGACTGTACTGTCTGAAACTGATGGGAAATGAACTCCAAAAACTTTGAAGTCCAGCACATTGAGGAAGGCTGATGTGGGACATAGACTGGTCTGAAAATGTAGCAGAAACCGCCCAACACCATTAGATACACTTAGACCTGTTGAGGTCAATTGTCGTAAGGCAATGCCGTATTATGGGATTCTCAGAAGCCAGTATCCTTATAAACGGACCGGCCTCCGCTATTCACCGGGTTGGCTGGCTTCCTCTTTTCATGCTTTTACTCAGAGCGAGACTTGGTGGCAAGAAACTGCCGGTGATTACCTGTCAAATAATCCAGGCTGACCATTGCTTGCCTCCCACTCCAGAGGGGAGAGAGAGAGAAAATCACAAGATGAAATCAGGCTACCCTACAGACTGGGAAGAAGATGCCTCAACCACATATTTAGGGCCAATCTGAGCCTCCCATCATCTGTAATCATGCTCCACTTCGCTCAAGGCTGACTCATGCTGCCTGCTCCTCCTGGACCACTTTGCCAGGGCTGGTGATGGGTGAGATGTCCCTAGAGACTGGAAAGGAAGGGGTGGAACAGGCAGGTGGTGCAAAGCCTCTCTGGATTCGTTAAGCTTGGTGTAAACAATAGGAGGTTAGGTTTCTGCCCCAGGACAAGTCTGCGCTATTCAGTATGTATGTATGTATGTATGTATGTATGTATGTATGTATGTATGTTGTTGTTGTTGTTATATTTATACCCCGGCCAGCTGGCTAGGTTTCCCCAGCCACTCTGGGCAGCTCCCAACAGAAAATTAAAAACACAATAAAACATCAAACATTAAAAGCTTCCCTAAACAGGGCTGCCCTCAGATGTCTTTTAAAAGTCAGGTAGTTGTTTATTTCCTTGACATATGATGGGAGGGCGTTCCACAGGGTGGGCACCACCACCGAGAAGGCCCTCTCCCTGGTTCTCTGTAACCTCACTTCTTGCAGTGAGGGAACTGCCAGAAGTGCTATGGTACCACTTGAAGCAGTCATGGCTTTGCCCAAAGAATTTTGGGAGCTATAGTTTCTTAAAGGTGCTGAGAGTTGTTAGGAGACCCTTAATCCCCCACCCCCCAGAGCTAGAATTCCCAGAGTAGTTTAACAATCAATCCCTCTTCCCAAGCAACTCTGGGAACTGTAGATCTGTGAGCGCCCTTGGCACCCTCAACAAACTCCAGGATTCCCAGGATTATTTGGGGCTTCCAAATTGAATGTCTACAGTTTACTGAGCAAGACACACAGTCCTAGTTGGGCACTGATGCCTCTTGCCACAGAGGAGTTCTATTTTCCTACATTACACAGAGATAGCCAGCATAAAGTAAACGTAAGAACAGTGCTGGTGGATCAGGCCAGTGGCCCATACAGTAGCTTGTTCAGCATCCTGTTCTCACAGAGGCCAACCAGGTGCTTCCAATGGGAAGCCTGAATATTATATTAGGACCAGGAAGACTCAGGTTCAAATCCCTACTCAGAAATAAAACCCTCTGGATGACTGTGGACCACTCTCTCTCCCTCCCCTGCTCTTTCTGTGTCAGCTTAACCCACCTCGCAAGGTTGTGGTGAGGATTAATGGGCAGGAGAACTGTGCATGCCCCCTTGAGCTCTTTGGGGGGAAACATGGGATATAAATGTCATAAATAAGACAGAGGAGCAAGGAAGGAGAGTGTGTGTTCGCTGTGTTTTGCATTGCAGCGGCTCAGACTAGATGTCTCTTGGGTGTAATTTCCAACCGTACAATTATTGTGTGAAGCATAATGTTGGGATCCCCCAGTCTCCCTTCCAACAGGGAGTTCCAAAAACTAGCACCTGCTTAGGAAACAGGCTGCCAGTTGGAGCCACAATGACGCACAGGTTGTTGTGTTTCTGTTTTGATTGCAAATGCTTACAGCTGTGTTGAGAAATACCTCTCCTCTTAATTCTTTTTTTTTTGGCCTTCTTTCCGCAAATATTACTTGCCTTCTCATTCAACACAGCTCTCATTCCTGACTGCATTCCATGATCAAGGTGTCTCCCCTGCCAAGTAAGTATTCCAAATCTGATTGGCTGCAAAGCTAGGTGTGATGTCATCCTGTTCTCTGCGGGACACCCTGATGGACCTGGGAAACCCCCACGCCACTTTCGCTAAAGTTTCGGTCTTAATTTCCAAGCAGAGGCTCATTTGCTCACTTTATAGGTTTTGTTTTTTTTATTTTAATGACATGCTCCCAGTGATTGTGGATCATACTTACAGTGCCCTGTTTAATGACATCACTGGGGCCAGCTCCCATGACATCACCAGGGAGCCCCTGTGACATTACCAAGAAACACCCTGTGACATCACCAAGGGCCACCTGCAGGTCTCAGCTTTGGGCCTGAATTATCAGGGTCTCAGTTATCCCTGATTGGCTGCCTAGTGCCATGATGTCACCCCCATTCATTGTGTGTTCCCTGATTAGCTGATGGTCCTGGCCAATCAGAGCGGTAGTCACGTAATCTGGGGAACCGGGTTCGCGTCTCCGTTCCTCCACATGCAGCTGCTGGGTGACCTTGGGCCAGTCACACTTCCTTGAAGTCTCTCAGCCCCACTCACCTCACAGAGTGTTTGTTGTGGGGGAGGAAGGGAAAGGAGAATGTTAGCCGCTTTGAGACTCCTTAAAGGGAGTGAAAGGCGGGATATCAAATCCAAACTCTTCTTCTTCTCTTCAATCAGTGACAAAGGACAAAGCACCAGCTGGGAGGGGGGAGAGAAACCGAGAGGGGGTGAGACCTGGACCACACAAGCAACCAGAAGAAACAACGACACCCAACAGTTTTAGGAGAGAATATGGGGTGGGTAGATGCGGGGGGGAGCGATATTGTCAGGAAATGCTTCTGCGCCAAACCAGCGGCTATTTTTGACCTGAAAAATCCAAACTGGAGAGTATTCGCTAGTTTGAAGCAAACAAAGGCAGCGCTGTTGCCTGGCCTCCGGGTTTGCATTTCATCATTGACTGAGGAAATGAGCTCCACTAATAGAGGAACAAGGAGAACATTGGCTAAGCACAGCAGATAACAAACACTAATCATAATGCAAGCAAACACTCAAAGCCCTTGGCTGGTTTAAAGCAAATGTCTCAATTAACATGGAGGCTTCCCACCCCTTCCTACTCACTATTTCCCCCTCCCCCTTTCTTTCTGGGGGGCTCCAGGCAACTTTATCTTTCAAATGCAATACATTGTTGACAGTTGGAAAAGACAGAGAGAGAGAGCATCCATTCAGAGGGAGGAGGAAGGTGCCTTTGCATGCCTTTGCAATTCACGTAGGGTTGGCACGAAGCCCCCCTCCCACCCCCACCCCTGATGCCTAACTGCAGGCTGGTGCTTTTAACAGCAGGCTAAAATGCAAGAGCCCCTTCATGGGTCACTGCCTTGTTGTGGCGAAGGGGCTTGAATAACTCCAAGAAAGGATGAGCTATGCCGTGCAGGGCCACCCAAGACGGACAGGTCATAGCCAAGAGACTAGACTAAATGTGATCCACCCAGAGAAGGAACTGGCAATCCACTCCAGTACAGTGGTATCTCGGGTTGCATATGCTTCAGGTTACAGACGCTTCAGGTTACAGATTCCGCTAACTCAGAAATGGTACCTCGGGTTAAGAACTTTGCTTCAGGATGAGAACAGAAATTGTGCTCCGGAGGCGTGGCAGCAGCGGGAGGCCCCATTAGCGAAAGTGGTGCTTCAGGTTAAGAACAGTTTCAGGTTAAGAACGGACCTCCAGAACGAATTAAGTACTTAACCTGAGGTACCACTGTATTTTGCCAAGAAAACTCCATGGACATAAAAAAAGGAGAAGCTTTGAGAAGAAAGTGAGAGTTTCCAAGGCATGGTCTGGTTCATGGGGTCATGGAGAGTGGAACATGACTAAACAACAAAAAAATGCAAGAGAGCCATGCTGAACATTTGGGGGAATTTTGGATTGTTCGTTTGTCGGGTGGGTGCATATTCTTGGTTAGACTACTGCACTGCACATGGGGGGTAGGGCTGCCCTTGAAGATGGTCTGGAAGCAGCCAGATTACTAACGGGGACCACAAGGCCTGAGAATCTATTGCACTGGTCCATGCACAACTGCCCTGGCTACAGTGCCAGGCTCAGTTCAAAATGAAAACAGAGGAGAACTCAGGGAGGGAGACAGTAGAGTAGGAAGGGAGGAGCAGGGGGCCCTGGGTGGAACTGGGGCTGCAGGGCACTTGAGCTGCTTTATCCCTTCTGGGTACCCTCTGGCAGGCCCAGTGCTGCCCAAAAAAGCAGCGTTTGAGCTCCCAAGCTCAAGGACCATTTCCCCCAAAAGACATCCCTCCAAACCGGGAAGGTTTTGCAACTTCAAATACAAATGGCTCCCATCAGAAGCTCTGAAATGAACTGGGCGGAAGCCTCGCCATCTGGCGACAAGTTACCCACTTCAAGCCAGACGACTGGCAGTCTCTCTGGTCTCTGGATCCCACGCACCCCGGCTGTCCTGGACATCCCTTCCCCGGGAATCTGTCTCCTTGTCACATCCGCTTTGAGTCCTAATTAGCTCCGTGGGCCTCCGACGGTGTCAGCTTGTTCCGTCGCAAATGTCAGCCCGATGTTATAGCTCTGTTGAGCAGCTGACAAGTGGTACGGGGAGAAAGGCAAAACAGTCTGGACCGCCTCCAACATTTCCTTCTCTGCGCCCAGTCAGAAGGGATGTGCTCAGAGAGGCGCACCCCTTTGGAGTAGGCCCATGCTCTCCATGATTTGAGTACAAGGGCTACAGAGCTGGGCTGGGGGCCCCTCTTCCTCCTCCCCTTCCCTTTCCCCTAGGGTGCCAGGGTGGGTTACAACATTAAAACAGTTTAAAACCAATCAGTGGGTTTCTAAAAATATACACCTCAGGTGCAAGAACCAGGGTAAAGAGGTGTATCTTCAGCCTCCTCTGGAAGCTCTATAATGAAGGCGCCAGGTGACCTCTTTGGGGAGAAAGAGGCACAGCTTAGGGGCCACCACAGAGAAGGCCCTGTGTCAGGCCACACCCCCGCCTAACCTCCTGAGGGCAGAGGAACTACCAAGAAGACCTCTTCTGCCCATCTCAGCACGCAAGAGGGTCTGCAAGGAAGGAGGTGGTCTTGGGCAATCAACATGCAACATTTTAAGCATTAGCATGCGTCCTGAGTGCGAACTCCTCTGAATCCCACATTAGGGAAAGCTTTATGTCAGGATCCCCCTCTTTGATTGGTCCTTGCAAAAAGTCCCATCCCCCACTTGCACAATTCCCATGTGCAGCAAATCTAAATGAGGCAAGTAGTTCCAGGGCATGTGAAGAGTGCTGGCTGAATGAAGAGGGTTTATAGGAGAGCTCAAGGAGGCAGGGGTGGGGGCGTGTGGAGAGGGCACCCTGTGGTGGAGGAGAACATTGGCCCTCACAATATTGGGGGACTGGGTCTCCTGCTTCAAAATATTGAGGGGGCTGAAGCCCCTTGCACCCCCTATACCCAGAGCTGGTGAAACAGTATAAGGTCGGGGAGAAGAGAGGCAGGGAGAGAGAGCCAGGGTAGTGGTGGGGAGAGAAGGAGGTAGTAACCTTTCATTCTTTCACACAGTGTATGTGCGAGATTTTGGGCTAGCTTCTTAGTTTTCATTGGCAATGACTATTTGATTCTAAAGCAAGGCTGGGGAAGCTCTTCTGGCAAGAGGAACACATTCTCTTCTGGATAGCATGGGGGGGCTGCATGCCAGGAGTGGGCAGCAGAGCCAGAGGCAAACGCAGAGCTGGAGAAATGCAGGTAAATTTTACCTCTGTACAGTCAGCTGTCCCCCCCCCCCACCTACCTCTGTCCAGATTGGAGATCTAAGATGCACGCCAGCCAGGCAAAAATATTCAGGGCAGAAAGACGGATTCAGTGGGGTGTGTGGTTGCAGAGAGTCCTGGGGGCCAGATTGGGAAACCAGAAGGGCCACATTCAACTAAGCCAGGGCTGGCAGGGTTTGAGTCCCTCAACATCTGGAGGTCCACCCCACCTGCTTAAAACTGGATGTGCCAAGTAGTCAATTTTATTTTCCATGTTTCTTTACCCAGTGTACAATGTGGGGAAACTCAATCATCAGCCTGACTGTTGCTAGACTGGGGACCCGCGTGGTCAGAGCATGTCCCTTCTGCTCCGTCCTCTGCAAAAACGTGAGCCTTCCCTTGCCTCCGACTGCCCCACAGCCCCTCCATCAGAAGCAATCAGCTTCCCGCCTTGACTTTACCAAGGATGTCACTGCTATCTGGGTCAGCCTAAGTGTCAGAGGGGGCCGGGGCAGTTTGTTCCAAGTCCCCAGTGTGTGGGCTCCAGGGATGGTAATTGGTGCAGACTGGAGAAGCGGGGAGAAGGATACGAGGAGCTCAGCTAACCAGGGGCTCTCTCTGGAAATTACATGGAGGGCGTGCATCCTGGACCGGTTTTGACATTTCCATCCCTTTTGTGGAAGGGGCTAGAAGGGAACAAAGGGATGGGGGCTCAAGAGCAGACAGACTCGCTGGGTCTCAGCTTGCAGCTCAGTCAAAAGCGAGGGCAGGAGCCTGGCTGATGCGTAGTGCTCTCTTCCCCACTCCCACCCCCATCTCTCTCTCTCTCTGTGTACATCTCTCTTGCCTATAACAGCATGAAAAAGGTCAGCAGGCAGGCCTCCTCACCAGCCTGCACAGAACAGGCAGCGTTAGATAAGCCTGATGATCTTGTTCTTTTCACCACCGTCCCATGGAACATGAGCTGCATCTAACCAGACAAGAGGGAGGGAGGCTGGAGAGATAGTTGGCCAAATATGATGTCTTTCTATAGCATATATAGAGATCGCCTCTCATTCTCTCTCTCTCTCTCTCTCTCTCTCTCTCTCTCTCTCTCTCTCTCTCTCTCTCTCACACACACACACACACACACACACACACACACAGCAGTAGCATGAGCTTCCTGGGACAACTGTTAACTGTTTCCTTTTTGGAGTGGGAGGACAGCAATTCCTTTGTGAGGACAACAAGGTTTCTGGCTGCAATTTGGTTGTCCCTCTTTACTTACCTGGGATTGCGGGAGATATATACAATTGCAGAAGTGGGAAGCAGACAGTGAGTCTGACTGAGGAAGGTCCGTAGCTTAGTGATTAGAGCATCAGCTTTGCATTCAGAAGGTTCAGTCCCCAATGGCATCTCCTGGTAGGGTTGGGAATGCCACCCGGATGAACTCTGGAAAGCCACTGCTGGTCTGTGTGGACAAAACTGAGCTAGATGGCTTCTGCCCCATGGCCTTGGTTCGTCAGCCGGTCTGCTCAGGATTTTGTGCTTGGAATGCGGAGTTGCAGCATAGCATGGGTTGCTGGTGCCCGGGGCAGGCAAACTACTGATGGTACTGGAGCATCTCCACATACAGTGGAGCCCAGTGGGGCCATGCTGCGCTGCCTGCCAGTGCAGGGGGGATCCTGGCCCACCGACATGGCCCTTGGCAAGAGAATTCCCTGACCCCCGCAGAGAGGAGCGCTGGACCGTGCCACACTAGGGTCGCCCCCTCGCCCGCCTCCCTCTGCGCCTGCTCACCATGGGCCTGAGCTGCTCTGCTGCCTTCACCAGGGTGGGGCAGGGATCCCCATGGAATCTGTTGCCTGCATGGCAGCCCCACAGAATTTTGTGCCCAGGGACATGGCCCCCCCTGCCTCC
Source organism: Podarcis bocagei (assembly GCF_964188305.1). NCBI lineage: Eukaryota > Metazoa > Chordata > Lepidosauria > Squamata > Lacertidae > Podarcis > Podarcis bocagei. The sequence goes on along the minus strand of NC_138142.1, from coordinate 21,780,334 downwards.
CCCATGTTATGCTAATGATGGGGAGGGACACCATCTTCTCCTCCCTCTCAGGTGGCAAAGCGTCTCAGGCCAGCTTCTGCCACAGGGCTGGAGTCAAAAGAAGCCTTTTCCTCAAGCACTTTTGCCTCAGTTTGTCATATGCGACACCAGCCAGACATTCCAAGGTTTTTTGCTGTCTGTATTTAGGAAGCGTCAACAAAAGGGGAGAGAGATGGAGTGATGCAGAAGGCAGCATTGACTGCAGCGTTCCAGAGGAACAGACCCTTCCACCCACCCAGTTGTAACTTTTGTTAAATGTCAAGCATGTTAACATCTGGGGGGAGGGAATGCAAAGCAGTGCTTGAGACAGCTTGACTCAGGGATCAAGGATCTGTCAGGGCTGCCTCCGCCCCCAGATTTTTAAGAGTGCCTATGATGATCTGTAGATAAGCAAATATAGCACAAGGAGCAACTGCTGAGAGACAGTGACTGGCCCAATTTAACCCATGGAGCTACATGGCCATGCGGGGATTTGAACCCTGGTCTCCCAGGCATTAGTCCGATGCTCTAACCACTACACTGACTGGCTCTCTGGTGAACAGCACTGCCAGAACCTTTCCTGTAAGCAGGCATTTCCCCTAAACTCCTGTGGATGTAGCCAGAGATTGAGGCATGAGACTCTTAATCTCAGGATCCTGAGTTTGAGCCGCACTGAGTTCGAGAGTCCTGCATTGCAGGGGCTGGACTAGATGACCCTCGTGGCCCCTTTCAACACTATGATTCTGTGACGACCCTTGAGATCCGTGGTGGCTGCTCTGTGAAGGCAAACGGGGAATGGCCCCACCAATCTCAACCAGGCCCACCTGATTGCCTTTTCACTTTGATCCAGTCCAGGGAGTAGCCCTGGCTGGCAGCTTCTACCTCCTCGGCCTCCTGGGGGAGAGGACTATCAGTGGCTACTAGTCACGACAGCGATGCTCTTTCTCCACAGCTGGAGGCAGCAATGTTTCTGATTTCCAGTCGCTGGAAACCACAGGAGGAGAGAGGGGTCTTGTGCTCAGGTCTCTGTGGGATGTGAAACACAAGAGCAGTCAAGTACAACATTCCTAGAGTGAACATGTTTACACACGGGGAGGAATGTTTGTCCAGCCAGCAGGTAAACTTCCTGTTTCCTTCTGGGCTGGGACAGACTTCCTCTGCATGTGACTAGAGGTGGGCGTGGCCTCACCTGTGCAGGTAACAACAAAAGCACAGGGCAGGGCAGCCATCTCTCTCTCTATGACTACTTTCGTTGAAGAAGCAACATCTACTTAGCCAAATATGCTTCCAGCCAAGAGAGGACAAAGGGACTGTCTCCTTATGAGATAGTTTCCAGGTGTATGTTACTTTTCTAAGCTAAGTCTGCCTTCTGGGATCTGATTGTGAACAGAATGTGAGTAAACTCTTTTTATACTTTTATAGAAGACTGTGTCGTGTCTTATCTTTTATGAGGGAATAAGGGGAAAATACCAGAACAGTTATTATAGAGGCTTTAGCGAGCCTGAGCAAACGCCTCCGCTGTGAGTTTAAAAAGGGGAATCTTACTCTACTAAATTGTGAACTTGTTTACACAAGTTGGAAAGGCTATAATCAAACTATATATCCTCTCCTGCATCCCTGAACATTGCCACAGTCTCCCAGTGGTTGGCCACTGTGAGAACAGGATGGTGGACCTGCTGGGCCATTGGCCTAATCCAGTAGTCTCTTCTTATTTTCAGTGCTAGCCTTGTAGAACCCAGCAGAGAGAAGTATGGGGGCAAAGCTAGCATTAGCTGGCTCTGTCCGCCATTGGCTCTGGCGCCCCCTACTGTTGGGCCTCCTGCTTCCTGCCTCAATGGCCACCACTCACCGCTGATCAGAATCTTCCGCATATCAATGAAGACCTCTATCACTGAGCTTCCACCCATAAGAACACCCAAAGAGCCCTGCTGGATCAGGCCAGTGGTCCATCTTGTCCAGCATCCTGTTCTAACAGTGGCTAACCAGATGCATCATCAGTGATGCAGAAATGCAGTGCATCTCACCATAGCAGTGAAGACTGATAAGGTATACCTGTGTCCCTGCACTGTCTAGTGCCCAGGTGTTGGTGGGTAGCTTCAAGGCTCCCCTCTCAACTCTCCCTTCCCAGTGTTGTTGTTGTAGTTTTTGAAATTTATTTATTTGGTTTTTCAGATTGAAATTTTAGAGTCACATATTCAACATACAACATAAAAACAAGATTCCAAGGAATCTCTTGGACTTCCTTACTCCCCTTTGTGGGTCCTACTGTTAATCATTTCCCCCTGCATCTTTTATAATAATCCAGATATTTCAACTCTCCAGTGTATCCAAAATTCACCATTAAACAACAATCAATATTCCAATCCTACAAACGATTTTAACTGTTTACAGTGGTCTTTAAGATAAGTTATCAATTTCCCCCATTCCTTATTAAACTATTGGTCTTCCTGATTTCTGATTCTTCCGGTCATTTTAGCCATTTTGGCATAATCCATCAACTTGATCTGCCATTCCTCTATGGTAGGGATTTTATCTTATTTCCATCTCTGGGCCAATAACATCCATGCAGTTGTAGTCACATACATAAATAGTCTTTTCTGCTCCCTTGGGATTTCAGCACCTAGTATTCCTAAAAGGAAAGCTTCAGGGTTTTTAAAGAAAAGGTTTTTTTTAAAAAAAAAAAAATTCCGACTCATTAAATATCATTTCCAAAATTCCTTTTCTACCTTACATTTCCACCACATATGATAAAAGGTGCCTTCTCTTCCCAATGTTTTTGTTTTGTTTAATTTTTAAACTAGACACAGACCAGACAATTCTTCAAATGGAGAACATCAGAACATCAGAAGAACCCTGTTGGGTCAGGCCAAGGGCCCGTCTCATCACAGAATCATTTACAGTGGTACCTCGGGTTACATACGCTTCAGGTTACAGACTCCGCTAACCCAGAAATAGTACGTCAGGTTAAGAACTTTGCTTCAGGATGAGAACAGAAATCGTGCTCCGGCAGCACGGCGGCAGCGGGAGGCCCCATTAGCTAAAGTGGTGCTTCAGGTTAAGAACAGTTTCAGGTTAAGAACGGACCTCCGGAATGTATTAAGTACTTAACCTTGATGTACCACTGTAATTGTAGAGTTGGAAGGGACCCTGAGGATTCTCTAGTCCAGGCATAGGCAACTCAGTCCTCCAGATGTTTTGGGAATACCACTCCCATCATCCCTAGCTAGCAGGATCAGTGGTCAGGGATGATGGGAATTGCATTCTCAAAAGATCCGGAGGGCCGAGTTTGCCTATGCCTGCTCTAGTCCAACCCCCTACAATGCAGCTGCCCCATTTGGGGATCGAACCTGCAACCTTGGCATTATCAGCACTGCGTTCTAACCAACTGAGCTATCCAGGCCAGCATCCTGTTCTCACAGTGGTCAACCAGATGCCTGTGGGAAACCCTCAAGCAGCACCTGAGCTCTAGAGCACTCTTCCCACTTGTGATTCCCGGCAACTGGTATTGGGTACCATTACTTCCATCATGGCCAGTGGCCTCTGGATCAGGTCTAAGGACAATCTAGTCCAGCATCATTTTCTCATGGTGGCCAAGCACTGTGGGAAACCTGCAAACAGGACATGAGCACATTTTTAATCTTTGTTGGAAGCTGCTCAGAGTGGCTGGAGAAACCCAGCCAGATGGACGGGGTACAAATAATAAATTATTATTATTATTATTATTATTATTATTATTATTATTATTATTATTATCTATTCCTGCAGTTGCTAGCAACTGATATTCAGCAGCTGCCTCCAACCCGCTCAAAAGGTACGGGTCCTGGCGGCAAACCTGTCTCACTCAGCCCCTCCCAGAAGAGCAAACATATGCTTGCAATGATTATGTTTGTTTCCCCTAATCCAGTGACATCTGCATGTAGAATGGTGCTGTGTTTGCTACCTAACTAGGGCCAACTGGACTGGATATCTGTATTCCTTTTCTCCCTGGTACCTGGAAGGACTGATACGCGACTCTCCGGTTGACTGGCTTAAGGGCATCGAAACACAGTGCTTCTGGGAAGCTCACAGAGTCACAGATAAAAACCATCAACCCTCCCCGTGCTGTGACTGAGAGATATGGTCAAGCACTCACTTTGCCTGTAGGCAATCTCGGCTTCATGCCTTGCTGTTTGCAGGTGGCAGGAATGAGCCCCCCCCCCAAGAGCTGTTGCCATCAGAGTAGGCAATACCAAGGGAGAATTATTCCCTTCCAGGAAATTCTCTGTGGGCCACAGGTCAGCAGAGTCAGACACAAATGTGGGTGGAAGAACTGGTGTGAATATGAACCTTGTGCAGGAAAGTAGTTCCTACAGAGAGACACCCCTCTCCATCGTGCATCCAGGCAAGTGACAATCATTGTCAGAGTTCTAGGAAACGTTCCAGCCATTTGCTCAGAACTGGAAAGATCTGGACAATTTACATCCATCCCTGTGGAGGCAAAAGAATACAGTGGTACTTCAGGTTAAGTACTTAATTCGTTTCGGAGGTCTGTACTTAACCTGAAACTGTTCTTAACCTGAAGCACCACTTTAGCTAATGGGGCGTATGTAACCTGAAGCATAGGTAACCTGAGGTACCGCTGTATGGGCAGTGGCAGGACTGGAGAAGTTTAGCAAACACCTGAAAGCTTTGTGGGGTGAACAAGGCATGAATGACATTATAGACCATGGGTAGGCAAACTAAGGCCCAGGGGCCAGATCCGGCCCAATCGCCTTCTAAATCCAGCCTGCGGACGGTCCAGGAATCAGCGTGTTTTTACATGAGTAGAACGTGTGCTTTTATTTAAAATGCATCTCTGGGTTATTTGTGGGGCATAGGAATTCGTTCATTTTCCCCCTCCAAAATATAGTCTGGCCCCCCCACAAGGTCTGAGGGACAGTGGACCGGCCCCCTGCTGAAAAGGTTTGCTGACCCCTGTTATAGACACTTGATACTATTTCATTGCCTTCTCAGTTGATAATCCTGTAGTGTGATATCCTCTGAACACCCAACTGCAACTCAGAAGCAAAGTATTTCATTCTGCCCAATCCCACTTGGGGGGTGAGGATTATTGGGACATGTTATTGCAACTTGTTAGCACACTTGTGTAATTGTGAAAACTTTTTCGGAAAAAAACTTCATTGCAAAATCCGGAGGAGTTTGAATTTCAAAGGGGGGTCGTAGTTTTTCAGAAAGCGAAAATCTGGTAGGCTCACTTTTAAATCATTTATTTATTACATTTCTATCCCACCTTTGCTCCCAGGAGCCCAAGGCAGCACACACACTTCTCCTACTCCTCCCCAAGTTATCCTCACAACAACAACAACAACCCTGTGAGGTAGGTTAGGCTGAGAGTGTGTGACTGGCCCAAGGCTACCCACGGAGGTCCATGGCTGAGTGGGGATTTGAAACCTGGTCTCGCAGGTCCTAGTCTGACACTCTAACCACCACACCACACTGGCTCTCATGCAAACCGAATTGAATTTCTCCCAGATCCCTAGTCCTGAGCCATGTAAGGCTTTATTGGTTAAAACTGACACCTTGAATCTGGTCCATCAATGTATAGACAGCCACTGCAATTGTGCAAATCCTCGTGATCTACGGTGCACCTGCTCTGCTGCTGAGCTATGGACTCTCCCCCTTTCCAGACTCATCCTTCTTCCCCGACTCCTTTACTGCCTCCAACAATACTTACCCCCCATGATAAATAACGTACACTGAAGTGATAAAACTAATAGATGAAGACAGACAAGGACACAAGTGGAAGCCTGTTTGCTTTGAGTGGCCCCTTTCCTTTTAACGGCAGAAAGCGGATTATTGGTGCAATTAATTGTTCAAACTGCCAAGACAAGGAAAAAGTGTAGGGGAATAAACAGATGCTGATCTTGATTCAATACTCATTAAGGCGGAGAACGGATTCATTTCCTATGCATGATTAACTCCTGCCAGCTAGTGTTTGGCAAAGCAGATGATCAGAAGAGAATTAATTATCCCACAAATAGCACCTCTGATATCATGCCAGTTGCCCCCCCCCCTTTGGGGAACATGGGACGGCGAGCCTCTGTTGCAAATTTGGGGTTTCCAGGCACCATAGTCAATGAGGGTCCTTCGGAGAACAGCTAGATTGGGGTGGGGGTGTTTTTCCAAACTGATAGCCATGTTCATGTCTGGGCAATCTTCTGGGGGCCACATACCAGTGGTGGGAGGGGTCAGGGGTAAATAATAATAATAATAATAATAATAATAATAATAATAATAATAATATATTTATACCCCGCCCATCTGGCTAGGTTTCCCCAGCCACTTTGGGCGGCTTCCAACAGAATATTAAAATACAATAGTGTATTAAACATTAAAAGCTTCCCTAAAGTGGGTGGGGGCAGAGATGTATGCAATTTTTCCTCTGTGCAGGTTAGTTCCTATGCACACTTTGGGCTAAGCTCCATTCAGGCAACCTAAAGAGATTTTGAGAGTTCAGAGAAAGTATGAAGCTTCAGTTCCCAGAGTTCCTAAGGTAGGAATGTGGCCACATTAGCCATCTCTCTTTCTAAGCTGTTGCGAACTTACCCACTCAATGGTTTCCCCAGAAGGCACTTGGGTATGCCTGACTGTCTTTGAGGTTTCTCACTCATTGCCATCCTGCCCTGGGTGTGATATGAGATGTCCGGAGGGTGGCAATATGAGAAGGGGCCTTTTCTGCATTGGCTCCCCGTTTGTGGAATGCTCTCCCAAGGAAGGTTCGGCTGGCGCCTTCATTATACACCTGGTCTTTAACCAGGCCTTGGGCTGATAGACATCCGATGCCCTTTTAAATGTGCTATGGAAGGGTGGGGGTGGTTATTGGTTTGTCTCTGTTCTTATTTTTATTATGTATTTTGTGTTTTTCATGTTCTAATTTTATGTTGTGAGTCACCCTGAGATCTACAGTTCTAGGACTGTACACAAATTTAACAAATAATAAATAAAATGATGGTGATGAGAATACAGGATACAAACACACACATATATTCTATATCTCCACTTGCTCTACTCACCTCCCCTGCCATTCCCCCCAAATTAACTCCATAGGGCTCCCCCCAACACCTCATGCAGCTAAGCTTGCTTTTGGGGTTTTCTTCATGAAAATCCCGGTTTATGATGAGGCACTACAAATCCGGCAGTGGAGGCTATGCAACGACAGCATTCCATTTTTATGTATATAGGAAGATATCCATATCAACAGAGGTAGATACAGATGTTTCAAAAATAATTGGTGGGTCTGAGAAATAGTTGGAGTTTCAAGGCTATGGGGCAGGGAGGGAATGACCCACACCCCATAGTTTGCAAGGTGCGGAGAAACACACACCATGCCTGCCAGCTCCTAGATCATGGGCAGGCAAACTAAGGCCCCGGGGCCGGATCTGGCCCAATTGCCTTCTAAATCCGGCCTGTGGACGGTCTGGGAATCAGCGTGTTTTTACATGAGTAGAATGTGTCCTTATATTTAAAATGCATCTCTGAGTTATTTATGGGGCCTGCCTGGTGTTTTTACATGAGTAGAATGTGTGCTTTTATTTAAATGCATCTCTGGGTTATTTGTGGGGCATAGGAATTCATTCCTTTTTTTTCAAAATATAGTCCAGCCCCCCACAAGGTCTGACGGACAGTGGACCTGCCCCCTGCTGAAAAAGTTTGCTGACCCCTGTCCTAGATGCTACAGAATGGGAGAGGAGGTCTTTTGAGTTCTTATTTCCTCACTCTTCTATCAAGTGTTCTCTCCCCCCTGCCCCCAGTGATTGGAGAGGAACAGGGAATGGATTTGTGAGTGTCTGAAGAAAATTGCCTTTTGCCTTATTGTTCTAAGTAATAGTGCAAAGTAATAGAGGCATAGGACATGGGCAGCTCTTGTCACCCCTCTTTCTGGCAGCATGAGGCTAATTCTTCTGCAAGAACTGGAAACATTGTGCCTGGCTTTTTGTTTTACAGCTGCTTGTTAAGGGACAAATGGAAGAAATGAAATAGCTCTCTTTAGGAAAGAAATCAGAAACAGAGCCTATCTGCTGTAGGGCAAACGTCTATTGGTTTTACACCAGGCTAGCAGCCTCATTGCTCGGGAATTCAAGGAAACCAAAATATCAGTTCAGTTTTGAGATCAGCGGTTGAAATCGTTGCAGTTTTGAAAGGTTCAGTCCACCATCTAGAGCAGCCTTTCTCAACCTGTGGGTCCCCAGAAGTTGTTGAACTACAACTCCCATCATCCCTAGCTAGCAAGGCCAGAGCTCAGGGATGATGGGAGTTGTAGTCCAACAACATCTGGGGACCCACAGGTTGAGAACTGCTGATCTAGAGCCAAAATAGTGTCCACTTGCACCCAAAGCTAGACAGAAACCTGTCCTTGATCTCTGGAACCATCGTGCAAAAAAAAATTAAAAATGATTATAATCAGTACAATTCTGAAAGGTGCAGTCCTCCATGAATTGGTCTCATCCTCTTTTAAAGTCATCGAAGTCAGTGACCCTGCAGGAGGGAGTTCCGTAGTTTTAACTCTGTGTTGCATAAATATGTCCTTTCTTTTATTTCCCAACATTTAGCCTCATTGGGTGTCCATGACTTCTAGTGTTACGAAACAGGGAGGAAAAAATTTTCTTTATCTGCTTTCTCCATGCCGTGTATGATTTCACAAACTTCTATAATGTCGCTTCTGACTCACCTTGTCTCTGAACTAAAAAGTCCCAAATGCGGCAACCTTTTCTCGTGGGGGAGTCATTCCATCCTCTTGATCATTTTGGCTGCCCTTTTCTGAATGCACGCCCTTAAAGATAAGCGGGATATCTAATGCAGCTCTCTGCCCAACAAAATCAGGTGATCTGAAGAGCTAATTTGCAGCTCAGCATGGGGGGACGGGGGACGACTGCTTAGCAGATTCCCTAAAGCCCTTCTTAACCCCCAGCCTGAATTAACTTACTCTATCACTGGAGGAAGTTTGAAGACCACCCGCTGGTTTTATTATTCTCATGCTGCTATTATTGATTAGTTTGATTTAATCAACGGTACGTGTCTGATGCATTTGTTGCATTTTATTTATTAGAATTTATTTATATACCACTTTAGATGGTGCAGGAAAAACCCCAAAGAATCAGCCTGGATAGCTTAGTTGTTTAGAGTGTGGTGCTGATAATGCACAAGGTTGCAGGTTCGATTCCCGTAGGGGGCAGCTGCATAAATTATGATCTTACCTCTGGGGTCAGCGGTTTACACCTGAAACAGATCATTCCCCATTATGTTGGTTAGACAGAGTAAAAAATTCTAACCCAAAACTTTTAAGGTGGAATCTCCCTCATCAGGATTTCAATTTTGGTTTTGGTTTTTAAAAAATAATTTTTATTTAGTTTTACATAATCAGTCACACAATTAACATTCTTAAAAATATTGAAAATAAAACAAGATTCTTCCGAATCTTAGGACTTCCTTCCTCACCTCCATAGGCCCTTTAAATACTTTGGCAACTGAATATTATAATTCATCCAAATTACAGTCCTCCATTGTGCCCAAAGTCTCAATTTTGACACAGTTCATTTAAAAGGAAGTGCTAGTAAAGTTGCTGATTTTCTTATCTAGAATCTATGTGGATTACGAGGATTATAGTTAATTTTAACAGGTGTGTTTTAATCTTGCAGTATGTACTATGGATATTTTTTTGTTAGGTCTGTTTCTCGTTTTGTAACTTTTTTTCTCTGTTTTCGTTGGTTTTAGAATGGTTATAGTACTTATATTGTTTGTGGTTCAGTTCTACTTGAAGATGAATATTCTAACATTGAGAATTTCATCTTCAGAGTAAAGAAGGGATGTCACGAAGTAGTGATCCTGTAAGCAAGTGCCACTGGGTGGGGCCCCTCAGGCAGGTGGTAACAATTAGTCCCCAAAATGTGTGGGGGGGGGACATGTGATGGGGTTGGCTGGTTGCCAGCATTCCCCAGCCCCTATAAATCTTCAAGTTAACCTGCCAGGGGAGGGAGACTTGCTATTTGATGTTCTGTAGCTGGTGCCAGAGAAGAAGAAGTAGAAGAAGAAGAAGAGGAGGAGGAGGAGTTTGGATTTGATATCCCGCTTTATCACTACCCTAAGGAGTCTCAAAGCGGCTAACAATCTCCTATCCCTTCCTCCCCCACAACAAACACTCTGTGAGGTGAGCGAGGCTGAGAGACTTCAGAGAAGTGTGACTAGCCCAAGGTCACCCAGCAGCTGCATGTGGAGGAGCGGGGAAGCGAACCCGGTTCACCAGATTACGAGTCCACTGCTCTTAACCACTACACCATGCTGGCCGATAAAGCCTAATACAGTGGTACCTCGGGTTACAGATGCTTCAGGATACAGACGCTTCAGGTTACAGGCTCCGCTAACCCAGAAATAGTACCTCGGGTTAAGAACTTTGCTTCAGGATGAGAACAGAAATCATGCTCCCGCGGCATGGCAGCAGCAGGAGGCCCCATTAGCTAAAGTGGTGCTTCAGGTTAAGAACAGACCTCCAGAACGAATTAAGTTCTTAACCCGAGGTACCACTGTAACCCGTTCGGTGCCTGCATGTGATTGATTAGTAGCTTGGAGGGAGGACTTGGGAAAGCGACCCCCCTCCTTGACAGCACTTAGTGAGCATCATCCTGCCCCCAAGCCCAGTGCAGATACATCCTAAGATGTCGCCTCCAGCTTGACAGGTGTCCTTCCAGGAAAATGAAAAAATGACATACCCCGCTCCTCGCCTGTATACCCACAGAGAAATAAATTGTGCTTCTCTCCCCCTCCCCACCCCCAGGATGCTTACCAGCAGACAATCATCTCCTCCACAAAGACTGTCTGGGGCAGTACGTAGGGGGATGAAAAATAAAATGTTCTATTTATGGCTCCAACCATTCTTGCTCCTTTGACAGTCCCGCATTGATGGGGCTGCAGGGATGTTTTCCCTGTGAGTGTGAGATGGATAGGGCGGCTGAGGTTGTCTTTCAGAAGGACAAAGGATAGGACACAAAGGATCTGCTCCGATGCCAGCTACAGGGCCCGGCGTGCACGGGGGAAATGCAGTTTTACTTCTCCAGTGGTGTGTGTGAGAGAGATTCTCTAGACAAAGCCATACTTTCAGAGTGTCAGCAGGTTGAGCTGTAGGGTAGCCCCCCGTGGAGCTGTTTCCCATTCTGTTCGTGATCAGACAAGGAAGCTCTATTTTATAATTTGTATCCCATGAGATGAGTGCTCAGGTCTACTTCTGTGCCGGTATAGAACCCAGGGAGAAGTGAGGAGGGGAGGTGTAGAATGTTGTGCACAGAGAAAAGAGAAAGTGAGAGGGACTCAGGGAGAGAGAACAGAGAAGGAAGTAGCATGGACACAGAGGAAACAAAATGTAAGGACTGACATGACCAAGGCCACATTCACAACATTAAGGAGCGTTCAGCCCGGACACTGAGATCCAGCGCTGAGGGCCTTCTGGCGGTTCCCTCATTGCAAGAAGTGAGGTTGCAGGGAACCAGACAGAGGGCCTTCTCAGTAATGGCGCCCACCCTGTGGAACACCCTCTCTTCAGATGTGAAGGAAATAAGCAGCTATCCTATCTTTAAAAGACATCTGAAGGCAGCCCTGTTCAGGGAAGCTTTTTAATATTTAATGCTGTACTGTTTTTAACACTTGATTGGGAGCCGCCCAGAGTGGCTGGGAGACTCAGCCAGATGGGCGGGGTATAAATAATAAATTATTATTATATTATATTATATTATATTATATTATATTATATTATATTATATTATATTATATTATATTATATTATATTATTATATTATATTATATTATATTATATTATATTATAATGGATAGGTTTTATAGAAAAGTAAGCTAACTTTCTTCCCTTTCTTCATATACAATTGCTGTCTTAAGCTGCATTGCACATTTTATGTCCCCCATCTCCCTGTCGGGATCTCCACTCGGCCAAGCTGCTAAAGCTCATCTTCCTCCAGAATCACCCTCCCGACGAATAATTAACGACCTGAGCCATTGATGAGGCCTCAGGCACATTCTCGTTCAGCAGAGTTTCCAGCACAGGGAAGTGATGAGATTTATGGCTACATTGCTATACTTTATTTCTTACTACGCAGACAGCAAATAAATATACATTCTCTCTCTATGAAAGCAGAGAGCAACTGAACAACAAAGGAACAGGAAACCAGTAACGTCACATCCGTCTCCCATTCCTGTGAGACTTCCAATAGCCTGGAATGTGTCTGGAATGTAAACAGAGTCCTGTGACTCTAAGTAGCTGCTCAGTGGCAAACAGAAACTTACACTCCCTATGTTTTATGACTATCATTACTACCGTATTAAGCCTCTGCACAAGTATGTAACACTTTTGTTATGAAAAATGACAATAAAGGGCCTTCAAAAAGAAGCACTATGATACCGCTTGAAACAGTCACGGCTTCCCCCAGTGTCCTGGGTGCTGTAGTTTGTTACAGGTGCTGAGAGGTGATATAAGACCCCCCCATTCCCCCCACAGAGTGATAATTCTCTTAACAATCAATCCCTCTTTGCAGGAAACTCTAGGGATTGTAGCTGGGGGTGGGGGATAGGGGCCTCCTAACAACTCTCAGCCCCTTTAACCAACTACAGCTCCCACAATTCTTTTTTTTTGGGGGGGGGGGAAACCATGGCTGCTTGAAGTGGCATAACAGTGTGAATAGTGTGAATATGGCCTTAGTTCAGTGCCATCTGGAGGGTCTCACGGGATCAATTCCTCCTGCCCAGAGCTACAATTCCCAGAGTTCCCTGTGAATAAGGCAGAGGTTTTCAACCTTTTTGGGTCCATGTCTCCCTTGACCAACTACATTCTTTCTGCAGCACCCCTGTGGGGCTCAGGATACCCAGTTATGTCACCTCTTGCCTGCAGAGCTAGCAGCCTCTCACCCTTTTTCGAACACCCTCCCTTGTGGAGTGTTCCCTCAACTTCCTCTCCTTGGGAGTCTTCTAGGCAATCATTGCTGCATTTCCCCCCCCCCCCGCCGCCGCCCTAAAGAGAGGTGCCTCCTCACATTGCCCCACAGGGGCCTGGGAAGCACCCCCTGATCAGCCCCAGAGGCACCATTCACCTGGGGAGCTTGTAGCCAGAGCTACTGCAACAAACAGCTATGCAAGCCCTTGGGAGGCAGAGATGCGAGAAGGAATCAGAGGAAGGGAGGGAAGGAAAGAGCAACCGAGGCTGGTATAGCTGTCGGCACTCCTGACCATCATTCAAGGCACCCCAGAGTGCCACGGCACACTGGTTGAAAACCACTGGAAAAGGGACTGACTGTTCAAACACTCAGGGAATGGCAGCTCCATTGTTGGGGAGTTATTCATTTTGCTGTTACCATAGCTTGGTGCTCTTTAAATAACCCCCACATGGAAGATACATTATTATTATATTGGTGCCTCTTATCATCAAGAATTTGCCCAAGACCAACATAATGTTATTCATCTCCTATATCATGGGTAGGCAAACTAAGGCCCGGGCCCGGATCTGGCCCAATCGCCTTCTAAATCTGGCCCATGGACGGTCTGGGAATCAGCGTGTTTTTACATGAGTAGAATGTGTGCTTTTATTTAAAATGCATCTCTGGGTTATTTGTGGAGCATAGGAATTCATTCATCCCCTCCCCAAAAATATAGCCCATCCCCCCACAAGGTCTGAGGGACAGTGGACCGGCCCCCTGCTGAAAAAGTTTGCTGACCCCTGTCCTATATGAAATTCACCCCTCTCCACTTGGAGCTGTCCGTGGTCCTGCATCCGTTGCTGAACTCTGGTTCTGCTATCCCAATTCTCCCTTCATGGGCCATGTTCAGAATAGAACACCAGCTCAAATGCCATGCCGTCCCAGGAGACTTGAGCATAACCAAGAATAATCTTCTTCACCTTGGTTATAATAACAATTTGTAAATTGCTGTCTATTTCTATATTTAGGTAATATACGAAGACAGCCCAAGGGGAATTAGAATGGATAGGGCTCTTGCAAGTAATATTGAAATGGGAACAAAAATAAAACACCTTGTTACTAAATGCTTTCGTGATGTCTGTACTTTCGGTGCTGCAGATCAGGGATGAGGAAGCTGTGACTCTCAGAATACTGCTGGACAGCAACTCCTATAATTCTTGGCCATTCTTCCTGCGTTGCAGGGGGTTGGACTAGATGACCCGTGGGGTCCCTTCCAACTCTACAATTCTATGATTGGCCAGGCTGACTGGGGCTGATGGGAGTTGCAGTCTGACAATGTCTGGAAGCCTATAAGAACCCCATCCCTGTTGCAGATGGAGTATATTGTGTACTACTTTCATTTCTATATAAAATAAAAAGTTGCCATGCAGCATAAAATGTGGGAATTAGACTCCAGTTCCCATTTGCAAAGTATGCGGAAGACAGATCTGGGTTGTGTGGTCCTTTAACTGGTTGCCTTTTCCTTCCTATAAAAGCCAAGCAATACACTCTCTTATACAGTTTTAAAAACATATCACTTTTCCTTAGTGTACTTGCAGTCGCAGATTAAAACATATGCAGGTAGATGATACTTAAGTTGCTAAAACATCTTACATAGATTAAATTGTTACAGACTAACTCTGAGGCAGGCAGCAGCACAACACAACATACCTGCTGATCTGTTAAGACTGTCAACTTACTGCCATAACTGAACCAACTGCCATAACTGCCTCATATCACAGGTTTTTCTCTCAGTCCTGCTACCCTGGTGGGGATGTGGGACAGGGCCTTCTCGGTGGCTGCTCCCAAACTTTGGAATTTCCTTCCTAGAGAGGCTAGAGTCTCTCCCTCCTGGCTATCCTTCCACCGGCAGGTGAAGACTGTCTTATTTTGACAGGCTTTTGGGAACTGACTTTTAAAAAAAGAAGAGAGTTTTTAATAGCGCTGTGCTGTTTTCACTTCCAGTATTTTAATATAATTGCTTTTATCTATTGCAGCTTATTTACAATTCTCTTTATTTGTTTCTGGCCTTGTGTATTTTATCTGTGTTGTTTTGATGGGTGTAAGTTGCCTCGAGTCCAGGTCTGGGGGAAAGGAGGAATCTAGAACCATAGGATTGCAGAGCTGGAAAGGATCACAAGGGTCATCTAGTCCAAATTCCTGAAATGCATGGAATCACAGCTAAAGAATCCCTGACAGATGGTCACCTGACCTCTGTTGTTTT
Source organism: Podarcis bocagei (assembly GCF_964188305.1). Classification (NCBI taxonomy): domain Eukaryota; kingdom Metazoa; phylum Chordata; class Lepidosauria; order Squamata; family Lacertidae; genus Podarcis; species Podarcis bocagei. The sequence goes on along the minus strand of NC_138142.1, from coordinate 21,765,109 downwards.
TTTTAAAGGAAGGAGAGTCCATTACCTATTATATAAGTAAATATAACAGCTTCAGCAACAACCATCTTCCTGTTTCATTAAATGCCTGCTCTGCCAGCATCTGTTTACCTTCCCCATCCTTCCCCTGATGGTCCAAGAGGAAGACAAAGCAAAACTGTCGTGGATCACTTGGCCTTATTAATCGTTAGTGCAATTGCTAATGGTGAAACTTTTATGGCTCCACCGAACGAGCAGAGGGTTGCGAGAGTAGGCACTTCCCATTAAGAGGCACTAATGAAATGTGAAAACGTTTTACTAGGCCATAATTGTGTATGTATGTTTGCATGCTTTCTGTAGCTGCTGGTGTGCTTCCATTTGTGGCTCATTTAAATGCCCATTAAACCCGGCGAAATTGCCATCAAATAGCTGCAGAGGAAAAAAGAAGAAGTGGTACCACTACAGACGGGAGTGAGAGCCACCACGTTTCTGCCATAAACGTAGTGGGTTTCTTTAATGGGCACAGATAGAAAGAAGAGGGTCGGTGGGCAGCTAGTGTCAGGACACACACAGAGAGAAACACACACACTCAAAATCGGGACCAGGAGAGCAGGAAGGAAACTGTCTGTGGAGCAACCTTCTTTTATACCCTCCTTGAGTGCTTTTACCTGGCTGGGGGAAGCCATTGCTGTTTCTTTTTCTTAAAAAATATTTTTATTAAAGATTTCTTAGTTTACAAAAAAAACCGTGCATTGTTGCTTTTTTTCAAGTTGCGTTTTCTACAGGTCAGTTTCATGCGAGACATTAACACACTGTTAGGTTAGGAAGAAAAGAAGGGGAGAATGGTGAGTGGGGTGGGGGTCAGGTGACAACGCTTCTGTTCTTCTAATTGGTGTAAGTGTGGGGTTTTGCGTCAGCGTCACTTGTGTGGGTTCTCTTACTATTCACTTGTTGTATTTCCTTGGTGGTGAGAGAGGTTGTTGTTATTGTTGTTGTTGTTGTTGATACCCCGCCCATCTGGCTGGGTTTCCCCAGCCATTGGGTGGCTTCCAATAAAATATTAAAAATACATGAAGACATCAATCATTAAAAACTTCCCTAAACAGGGCTGCCTTCAGATGTCTTCTAAACGTGAGATAGTTGTTTATTTCCTTGACATCTGATGGGAGGGCGTTTCACAGGGTGGGTGCCACCGCCGAGAAGGCCTTCTGCCTGGTTCGCTGTAACCTCACCTCGCAGGGAGGGAACCACCAGAAGGCCCTCGGAGCTGGACCTCAGTGTCCAAGCAGAATGATGGGGATGGAGACGCTCCTTCAGGAGCATAGCTGTCAGGGAACTGCCATCAGTACTGGAGGGGGAGCACAAAAGCCAGAGGGATTCCAGAGAGCGTCCAGGGATCGGGAGGAGCAGCCCATCTTCTGGGGAAGAGAATCAGCGTAGCACCAGTGGAGAAGGGGGGCAGGTGGGGGAAGTGGCGAGGCGGTCCCATGACTCCTTGCCTGGGACCAGCGGGGAGAGTAGGGGTCCTCCGTTGCCCACGCCCTCCCTGCGCAGAAGGCTTTCGCACAGAGAGGGTAGGCGGAGACTAGACGTCAAAGAACTTCTTGGCTGGAAGAAGTTTAAGAAACACCCACTCACGGATTCTGCCAGCGACTGAGTCAGCCACGGGTGAGTGGCTGTCCGGACAGAAGAGGTTCACTTTGGCAGCCCAGCCAGGTGTTTGCACCCAGCCGGGGAGATAGGCACCTGCTTACGCACGAGCAGCCCCTTAGAACCATTACAATAGCCTAGGGTGTGGTTGGTTGTCTTTGGTTGGCTGTAGTGAGATTTGTTTTTCTGTGTGAGTGGGGTATGTATGTGTGTGTTTTAGTCTCAGGTTAGCCAGATTGATTTGTATGCTGTCGGCAGATTCTTGTTGTTGTACCATGGCTGTTTCAAGTGGTATCATAGTGCTTTAAATGTATGGTGAGAAATGTGGCCCTTGTTGGCTCTGCCTGTCATTGGCTCTTGGGCTCCCAACAGTCCACCCTACCAGCTCCAGTGGATGTTAGCCACCCACAAATGCCCACAAGTACTTAGACATGCAAGCAGAGATGGAGGAAGACCTCTCTGTAGCTTCTGGTATGCTTCGGAGGTTGGACACAGGGGGCAGTGATGGCAACCTACCTAATGGCTTCAAAAGAGGATTAGACAGATGATGGAGGAGAGGGCTTTGGATGAATATAAGCCATGATGGCTATGCTCTGCCTCCACAGCTGGAGGCAGCAACACTTCTGAATACCAATTACTGGAAGCCACAGGAGAAGAGAGTGCTCTTGTGCTCCTAGGTCCTGCTTGAGGCTTCAGCAAATGCATCTGGGTGGCCACTGTGAGAACAGGATTATGGGCTAGATGGGCTATTGGCCTGATGCAGCCAGGGCTCTATAACAGACAAGGAGCCATCAGGATTAGGATACCAAGCCGTTCAGGCCATGTTCCACCACAGACCCACAGATCTTCCCCAGTTAGATATGAAACAACATGGGATGGTTTCAGAGATGGGAGTCTGCAGCTTCTGGTGAAACCAGCCGCCTACATGGCTGCATTAAAAATAAAACACGATGAGCCACCCAACGTCCTTCACACACTCTTGCCTCCACCGTTTCGTACCGAGATGCAAAACGAGGTGTTACCCGGCAACCGAGCCTTGCTGCAGTCGATTGCTCAGGGGGGCAAACACTCTTTCTGCTGTAGGATCAGCTGCTGAACAGCTACATCACTCACTCACGGCTCTGCTACAAGGCAAAGGACATTGGCAGGATTGCACCTCCCACACTGCTGCGCCGCAGTAAGGAGACGGAGGATCAGGATGTCTCCACCAGGAATCACAACTGTCTCCATACAATCAGATGGCTTTAAAAGAGGATTATGTTGATGGTTATCTTAATTCAATTTATACCCCACCCTTTATATCCCAAGGTTCTCCCCTCCCCTCATTTTAGGTTGGTTAGGCTGAAAGGTGGTGACTGTCTTATAGGTGCTTAATGCTGAGCTCAGCAGCCCATGTGTCCCACTGATCCCAGGGTGTTCTTAGTCTCAACACTGGGACCAGTGGCTCCTCTGCACCGGCTATCAACGCTGGAGTTCTCAACCCCTGGTGATTCTTAGGTGTCAGCAATGATGGTTCTCCCCATGCTTTTTATTCAGCATAGTTCAGGACAAAGAAAACATGTCTGCTCGCTTTCATGTCCAAGAGCAGGAAGCATAAGCAAAAGCAAGACACAAACGGAAGTTCCCAGCAAGCTGTGCTGGAATGTAAACAGACATGTGATATACAACAATCCACATATCTGTTCCTCTTAGGGTGGAACGGAACATCAATATCCTAACACGAGGTACAACAATAATATTTATTTGTTTGTTTGTTTGTTTGTTTGTTTGTTTCCCTCAATTGCTGGGCAGAGACTCACCACCTGGGTCTTGGCTCCATTGGCTTCAGGTGCTGGCCTGACTCTTAAGTGACTTCAGGTGGCGAGTCATGTGCCCCCAGTCTTGTACTCCTTCATACCAGCAACTCAGCTGTCTGCCTTCCTAATTCTGCTCCTGGCTCTTGGAGACAACATTGCGATCTCTTCTTCCCTGCGTTCCTGGTATTCCATGCTGCCTGCCTTCTCTCCCATTGGCCACTTGTCCCCCAGCCCCTCTGGCATCTTCCTCTGGGTCATTCTCATCCTGTCACTCCTGGCACCCCTGCCAATACACGACAGTGGCTGGCCGAAGGCTCCCCCAGTGAGCTTCGCGGTCAAGTGGGGATTTGACCCCTGGTTTCTTGTCTGGCATGCCAGGCATTATGCCACAGTGGCACAGGTGTGCGTTTCTAGTCAGGGATGATGGGAATTGTAGTCCAATGGCATCCGGCGGGGCGTGGGCCACATTTTATGGCCCTGCCTCTTGAAGCCCTTTGAGTTGGAGATTCCAGGGCCGGATCCTGCAACGGCTTGCCTGCAGAGCTGGTGCTTTACATACAGCTGAGCTCCGGCCCCTCCCTATTTTTGATGGGGGACTTAGCCCTCCTCCGTTAAACACCTTGCCAATGATTCCCGGCCAATTGACTGTTGCAAAGGGCCTTCCAGTCTCTGGGTTTGTTCCCGGCTGATGAGAACCAGCTGGGGTCTTTTGACCTTAGCAGAAATTACACACGGAAGCGGCCACCTCGCCAGCCCCAATATTTACTTGCTCAATTTTGTGGCTTCCTGCAAAGCCCCGCTTCCCCCTTTCCCAACCTCCATCCGTTCTCAGACCCTGCAGCTGCGTTTGACCTTTAATAAGCACCACTTCTGTGCAAAAGAAAAGAAATGCGAGCGCAGTTATTGCTTAGAGGCCCCTGGGGCAGGTTACCTACCAGGCCTCGTGTTCTCCTGAAGCTTGTAAGGGAAAATTACATTTTGATCTACATCCCCACCCCCTTCCAAATAGCCACTTCTTGCATCGGAGTCCACGAGTCGGAGGGGAGGCAAAGGCACATTCCTGCCCCCTCCCGCTCTCCAAGGCTGCCAATCGATTCACCTTAAAAGTGGCGACGTTTACCTGTCACCACAATATTTCATCTCACCTCTGTGTCTAGGAAGTGCTAAACGCTGCAGCGGGAAAGGGAGGAAGAGGTGGAGGTCAAGGGAATGGGAGATGCCATCACCCCCAAAAGGCAGAGCTTACCTTTCCCAGCTACCTTTACATTAGGGGCCGAGAACATTTTTCAGCATGGAAACCTTTCTAAGCAACCTTATGGTGGGGGGGGTCTTATTCCGGTGGTGGGCGGGGCCAGGAACAAAAGTGGGTGGAGCAACTGGTGGGAATTGATGCACGCACACCTTTCTGTTCTTTTCCCAGGTAAGCAAGGGAGCATCATCGGAGTGCAAGGAGACAGACTAACAAAAACACTCAAGAAGTTGCAAAGAAGGGCCACTGGAGAGATTCCCAAGGGCCAGATCGAGAAAGGGCAGCTCTCTAGGCCTGAAGCTCCCCATTCCTGCCCTTTTGCATGCTGAAAGTGAGCCACAAGAACATTCAGAAGAGCCTGCCTGCAGGATCAGGTCAATGGCCCATTTAGTCCAGCATCCTGTTCTCACAGTGGCCAACCAGATGCCTGTGGAAACCCCGGTTGGTGTATTCCAAAAAAATAAACTTGAAATGTTTCTTGAAACAGGGCTGTCCTTGAAGCAAGTCTGCTTAGAAATGAGAATTCTCCCCAGGAACAGGTGTCTTTACCTGGGCACGTCTGGGGGAGGAGAGAGCCAGTGCCTATGAGTTTTTGTGAGCCTGGTTTTTTTTGGCGGATGGCTGCAGGGAGCAGAGAGGATTGAAATCTCTGTATGTAGTGTGTGCGATGTAATCCACGGGGAGCAGTCAAATGCAACATTCCTTGTTTTGCTAGAGTGGACATGCAAAGGAATGTTTGGTCCTGCCAGTCGAAACTTCCTGTTCCTCCTGGCCTGGAGCATCTTTCCTTGCATGTGACCAGTGGGTGGGCGCAACCTTTCCAGACCCGGTAAAAGGCCAAGGCATCCTGCCACTCTCTCCCTTTTCCATCTCCCTTTCATCCTGTGAACTGCCGGACTGCTAATTGTGGTCACTAGGTCAACCCACATATGGGGTAAACCTATTTGTATATGCTTGTAACTTTAAGCCATAAGCCTGCCTTCAGGGATCACACTGTGCTCTTTCTGATCATGAGTAAACTTTCTTTTTATTGCCTATGAATAAGACTGTGGTGTCTTTATTCTTTTAGGAGGGATTCAATGGGTCTTACCAGGAAAATATTAGAACACATTTCAATCTGGACAAGCCAGAGTTTGCAACTAGTTTTCTGCTGTGCATGAGAAGGGAAATGTAAACTCTGCTAAGTAAAGGAACTTGCTAGTGCAAGTTAGGGAGGATATTAATAAACAATATATCCTCTCCTGCCACCCTAAACATTCCTATATAGTTAATGTAGACCAGTAGCAGTGGAATAGAGTTATGCAACTTGTCATATAAATAAATACTTTGGAGAAGAACATGAAAGGGCAAGGTATTTATTCCTTCAAGGGAATTCACCAATAGAGAGCTGGACTGCTGCTGTGAAGATGCAGGAAGACTTTCTGGGTAACTCGGCTGAAAAAGGAACCCCAAAGGCTTGGAGCTAACACACTAACAACCCCACCAAGCAGGTCCTGAGCAGAAGAGCACTCTCCCCTCCTGTGGTTTCCAGCAGCTGGTATTCAGAAGCATTTCTGCCTCGTATACTTTAATATCTGACACAGCCCTAAATGATCTGTGAGCTCCTGTTTGCTAAGCCAATCTGCCCAGGAGCTGGGGTTTCATGTGCAGCATTGCTTGGACCAGACAGCTGAGGTTCTGCAAGGCTTTCAAAGGAGCTCATCCTGTCTTGCAAAGATCTCTGATAGCAACATCTGCTCTTGACTCAGACTGCCAGTACTATTGTTAAGGATACTTGAAAGCAAGGGTGGGAGAATCCTGTGTTGACCTTGGACAACTACTCTGATGCTCCTGGGGGGCACAAAGCGCCCCCATCTTTTTATTCCTCCTGCTGTAGCACAAATCCATTTCCATGCCTAGACGGGGCTGATTAAGTTGAATCCTGTGATGCTGCTCCTGAAGTTTTGATGGATAGGGGTGCTCCTTGCTGGTGATGTATGTACTGAGACCTGCAATCTTCATGGAAGGCTGCACTTCCAAACATGATGCCTGCCACTTATTGATCGACAGGCTGGCTGAGGAGACTCAGCACCTTTCTCCCCATCTCTCCCAGACGCTCGTCCTTGAGGCCACATGCTGAAGACAGCAAATAGAGACTCCTTGTGATGATGGACTGACCCTTCAGTGATATCCAGGAACATCTTCTATACCCATCAAACAAACAAAAATTATCCCATGTCTCGCTGCTCTCAGCTTCCTTTTCCCAGCCTAGTGTAATGGGATGATTAGCTGCTTGTGCGTAAAATCGTGCTCCCTCAGAGTTTGTGCGGCTCCACAAACCTCTGTGTGTGACAGAGCTCCTCAAACATGTCTGCTCTAGTCACTCGTAGAGTCTGACAGTGGCTGTCTGCGGAAGCGCTTCCAGCAAAGAAGCTCCTTAACGGAAACGCGTCTCCTGGACTCACGGCGTGACAGTTTCCGGCGAGGTGTGGGTCTCCCTATGGGAGACTCAGATACCTCCCCACTGTTCTCGCTGGAAGCGTCTCTGAGCCCTCCCTCCTGCTCGCATTCCCTCAGAGATCCACTCCTCCCCCTGCTGGTTCCTGCTTCAGCTGTTGAGTCTCTTTCTTCCTCCCTGAGCCCCTCCACCACCTGATGCTCCGATGGCAGTTCCCTGACATCCACCTCCCCTCCAGGGCCCCCCTCACCCCTCCCATTTCCTCTCCTCTGGGAGGTGAAGGGTTAAAACCCCGAAAAGAATCTTCTTCATCTTCAGACGTCTCGAACAATTCCCTCCATCGATCGCCGTCCTGGCTCGCTGAATCCTCCTCCTCTTCGGAATCTGTGAACCCCTCCAACTCCTCTTCTTCGTCGGTGGTGGCAAAGTATTCCCTCCGGAACCTCGCTACAGGCTGAGGTTTACGTGGGAACCTCTGATGAAAAGTTTCTATTAAAACTTCGTCATTGACATCCTCTGCCCTAACCCAGGTGTTTTCCGACTCCGGTTCCCCTTCCCACATTACCAAATACTCTACTTGATCTCCCTTCCACCTGGAATCAAGGATCTCCGCTACATGGTAGCTGTGTTCCTTCTCCTCCATTGCTGGCCCCCTAGTGACCCTCCCTTCTCTGTCCCCTTTATACGGTGACAGCAACGACCTGTGGAAAACTGGGTGCAGCTTCATGTGGTTCGGTAACCGGAGTCTGAAAGCCACTGGGTTGACCTGCTGCATGACTTCAAATGGGCCCAGCCTTTTGGGTCTTAACTTCTTACAACCCCCTTTGAATGGCAACCCTTGGGTTGACAGCCACACCTGGTTCCCCACCCTAATGCTTTCACCTTCCCTTCTGTTTTTGTCTGCCTGCCTCTTATATTCCTCCTTAGCCCTGTTTAAGTTGAGTTGGAGCTGGCGATGGATCGCTTCCATTTCTTCAACGAACTGTTCTGCAGCTGGAACGCTCCAGTTCTCCCCTCCCCCCCCGGGAAGGCTCTGGGATGGCACCCGTGATTAGCCAAAAAGGGGCTCATTCCCGTGGACACGTTCTCTGCATTGTTGTAGGCAAATTCTGCCAACGCCAGCTTCTCCACCCAATCATTCTCTCTGTCATTCACATAACACCTCAAATATTGCTGGAGAACACCATTAGCTCTTTCCGCCTGCCCGTTGGTTTCTGGATGACGGGCCGTTGAGAAATTAACCTCTACATGCAGTAAGCTCATGAGCTTCCTCCAGAACCTGGAAGTAAATTGTTTCCCTCGGTCTGAAACCACCCTCAAGGGGGCGCCATGCAACCTAAACACATTTTCTACAAACAATTTAGCTGTTTCTTCTGCTGTGACCGCATGTGAGCAGGCTATAAAGTGGGCCATTTTAGTTAACAGGTCTACCACAACCATGATGGCTGTTTTCCCTCTAGACCTTGGCAGATCAGTCATGAAATCTATTGCCACTGCTTCCCATGGTCTTTCAGGTGTGGGTAGTGGTTCTAATAAACCTGCCGGTGCCCGCCTCTCCCCCTTGGCTCGTTGGCATTGGTCACACCCTCTCACATACTCCCGCACATCTTCCCTGACCTTGGGCCACCAAAATTCCCTGGTAACCAGCCACATGGTTTTGTGTTGCCCAAAATGCCCTGCTGTGGGGCTATCGTGCAGTTGCTTGAGTACCTTCTCCCTCAATTCCCCTTCGGGTATATATAACGCTCCCTTGTAGTACAATGCCCCGTTTCTCTCCTCAAAACCCCCGGGTTTGTCTCCCTCCCTCCTGAGACCCCTGAGTTTGTCCTGGGCGTATTCATCATGCACCGTTCCCTCTACCAATTCCCTTTGCCCCACCAATGCCGCCCCACACACCCAGCGGTCCTCTGGAATGACATGGGTCTCTTCGGGTGCTCCCTCCCCCTCCAAATATTCAGGTTTGCGTGAGAGAGCGTCCGCCCTAACGTTCTCTGGGCCTGGCACGTAACAAATCTCAAAGTTAAATTTGGAGAACTCCTGGGCCCATCTCAACTGCCGTTGGTTGAGCACTCGCGCAGTTCTCCAATACTCTAGATTCTTATGGTCCGTGCACACTTGCACCTTATGTTGTGCACCAATTAGCAGGTGCCTCCATTTCCGGAAAGCCTCATGAATAGCAAGAAGTTCCCGGTCGTACACCGTGTAGTTCCTCTCGGATTTGTTCAGCTTTCGCGAAAAGAAGGCACACGGTCGCCACTCTGACTCCTCCTTCCCCGGCTGCAGAAGAAGCACCGCCCCTATGGCTCTGTCAGATGCGTCTGTTTCGACCCTCAGCTTCTTTTGTAAATCCACATGCAGAAGTTGTTCTTCTGAGGCGAAGGCCCTTTTCAGTTCCTCAAACGCTCGCTCCGCCTCCGCCGTCCATACAAACTTCTTTTTACTGCTGAGACAGTCCGTAATGGGCGCCGTCAGGTGGGCGAAGTTTCGGATGAACTTACGATAAAAGTTTCCAAACCCTAGGAACCTCTGCACATCCTTCTTGGTTTTGGGTGTTTTCCATTCCAGCACTGCCTGCACCTTGCCGGGATCCATGGCCAATCCCTTGTCTGACAGGCGGTACCCCAGGAATTCCACCTCCTTGGTATGAAACTGACACTTCTCCAGTTTCACCCACAGCCTGTTGGCTTGCAGCCTGCTCAACACTTCTCTGACGTCTCTCACATGTTGCTCCTCATTCTCCGAATACACCAACACATCATCTAGGAAGGCCACGCAATTCTTGTAGAGCAAAGGACCCAGTACGTGGTTCATAAAAGATTGAAAGCACGCTGAGCCTGCTTGTAATCCAAAAGGCATAACGAGATATTCAAATGCCCCCAAAGGGGTAAACATGGTGGTTTTCCATTCATCCCCTTTCCTTATACGTATCAGGTTGTACGCCCCCCTTAGATCCAGCTTTGTAAAAATCTTTCCCTTCCGCACCCTGGTCAAAATATCATCAATCCTGGGCATAGGGAAAGCCACTGGTTCTGTCACTGCATTTAACCGCCTGAAATCACATACAAGTCTCGGCTTGTCCGTGTGCTTTTTATCCACAAAAAACACTGGGCTACCCCCCGCTGCTTTGGACTCTCTGATGAAGCCTCTCTTCAGGTTCTTGTCAATGAACTCTCGCAACTCCTGCATTTCTCTGTCTGACATGGCATACAACTTGCCTACAGGAAGCTGTGCTCCAGGGAGTAAATTGATCTGGCAATCAAAGGGCCTATGCGGGGGTAGTTGGTCAGCTTCCTTCTCGCTGAACACGTCGCTGAGATCTGCATACTGTGGTGGTACCTTCACCTTCTCCATTACTTCCGTCCCTGCTAGGGTGGCTTGGGCCCCTGCTGAACCCTTTTCCCCTTTGCAGTGTTCTAAGCAATGTGCTGAACCAAAGGAAACCACTCTTTGATGCCAGCCCACCAGCGGATCATGTAGCGCTAGCCAGCTCATTCCCAAAATAATGGGAGCGCCTCCCAAGGTGGCCACATTAAACGCTATCAGTTCTGTGTGCCTTGCCACCCTCATTATCATTGGGACGGTCTGCAAGCTGACTCCTCCTCCCAACAACTCCCTGCCATCGATCGTGGTCACCTGCAGGGGGTTGCTTAAAGGGATCGTCTGTATCTGGTGTTCAGCAGCAAACTCCTTGCTCATAAAATTGCAGGAGCTGCCTGAGTCCAACAGCGCCTTTATTTTTAGGGGGTGTCCATTTTGCAGCTCTAGCGACACTTCAATCACTAGAGCAGGTTGAGGAGCTTCTGGCACGGGCACTTTCACTGCTCTTTGGCCTGGCTGCAGTGCCCCGACTGTGGCAACCAGGCGTTGGCTTTTACCTGCTCTGTTTCTCCCTGCTCTCCTCCCTCAACAGCTCCCACCATCCCTTGCCATTCCTTCCTCTGGGGGCAGACTCTGGCAAAGTGGCCTGGCTGTTGGCAGAGATAGCATTTCCGGGCGCCCTTTCCCTCCTTCTTAGCCCCCTCACTGGGTTTTGAAAATGCGCGCGCGCGCGCTGTTCCGATTTCCATCGGCTCTGCCGGCGGGAAAGCTGGCTCAGGAATGTCTGGAATGCGGAACTCCTTCCAACGTTCCCCTCTCCCTTCCCGCCTCTCCAAGGCTCTTGCCTCCTGACGCGCTCCTATGGTCAGCGCAGATTTGGTCAGCTGATCCATAGACACCGCCCTGGGGCTCCGGCACAGCTCGTCTTTCACAGCCGAAGAAAGACCTTCTTCAAATAGCATCTGAATGGGTGCCGCCGATAAATCCCAACCCAATCTGTGAACCAGCATGGTAAACTCAGTCCAGTACTCACGGACAGATCGGCTTCCCTGCTTGCAAGCCATTAGCTGTCTGCGCACCACCCCTTCCTCAATATCGCTGGAAAACATGATATCCATTGCACGAAAGAACTTCATCGTGTCCTTTAGGACGTCATTGTGCGTTGCCATTAGGGGTCGAACCCAGTCCCGCGCCCCTTTCTCAAGATGCCCAATTACGAAAGCAACTCGCGATTCCTCATCAGGGAACTCATCAAACTGCACATTAATGGCATATTGCATCTCTGTCCTAAAGGCATGGTAATCCTTGGGGTCCCCCCCAAACTTCTGCACCAATCCTGGTACCTTTCTGGGGAATTGAGTGGCTCTCCCCTTCTTGTCTGCATCCTGAGCCCTTCTCTCCTCAAGCCTCGCCGTCTGCAGCGCAAGTTGGACTTCCAACGCTCGGTATCTTTCTTCCAAGCTTGGACCAGCTCCAACCCCTGCTCCTCCGGTTCCGGCTGGGTCGCTCATGATGCTTTCTCCTGCACAGGCAGCGTACAGAGACTGTCAGACTGCTGTAATGGGATGATTAGCTGCTTGTGCGTAAAATCGTGCTCCCTCAGAGTTTGTGCGGCTCCACAAACCTCTGTGTGTGACAGAGCTCCTCAAACATGTCTGCTCTAGTCACTCGTAGAGTCTGACAGTGGCTGTCTGCGGAAGCGCTTCCAGCAAAGAAGCTCCTTAACGGAAACGCGTCTCCTGGACTCACGGCGTGACAGTTTCCGGCGAGGTGTGGGTCTCCCTATGGGAGACTCAGATACCTCCCCACTGTTCTCGCTGGAAGCGTCTCTGAGCCCTCCCTCCTGCTCGCATTCCCTCAGAGATCCACTCCTCCCCCTGCTGGTTCCTGCTTCAGCTGTTGAGTCTCTTTCTTCCTCCCTGAGCCCCTCCACCACCTGATGCTCCGATGGCAGTTCCCTGACACCTAGCTTTCCTTTCTGCCATTCCCTGTTGGTGGTCCGAGTTAAAACAGACGTTCTCTAGGGAGGGAGGGAGGGAGGGAGGGAGGAATTGAATTTGGTTCACATTTAAAGGCTGTCTGGGGTTTCAGGCTGGAGATGTTCCCAGCCCAACCTGGTGGTGCTGGGTATTGAGCGGGACCTTCTGTGTGTAGCAGTTCAGTTCAGTCCCAGTCCCATCATCCTTGACCATTGGCCATCTGGGCTAGGGAGCTGTAGTTCAACAGTGTCAGGACGGAAACTCATTGGTTATCCCTGTGCCAAGTCACACTCCTCAAATTGATTGCCTTATTCTCACACTACATAAGATCATAAGAAGTGTCCTGCTGGATCTGGCAAATGGCCCATCTAGTCCAGTATCCTGTTCCCAGTGTGGCCAACCAAATACTTACGAGGAACCAACAAGCAGGACCTGAGCACAACAGTGCTCTTCCTTTCTCTAGTTTCCAGCAACTGGCATTCAGTAGCGTTGTTGTTGTTGTTGTTGTTGTTGTTTAGTCGTTTAGTTGTGTCCGACTCTTCGTGACCCCATGGACCAGAGCACGCCAGGCACTCCTGTCTTCCACTGCCTCCCGCAGTTTGGTCAAACTCATGCTGGTAGCTTCGAGAACACTGTCCAACCATCTCATCCCTCCATCTTTCCCAACATCAGGGTCTTTTCCAGGGAGTCTTCTCTTCTCATGAGGTGGCCAAAGTACTGGAGCCTCAGCTTCAGGATCTGTCCTTCCAGTGAGCACTCAGGGCTGATTTCCTTAAGAATGGATACGTTTGATCTTCTTGCAGTCCATGGGACTCTCAAGAGTCTCCTCCAGCACCATAATTCAAAAGCATCAATTCTTCAGCGACCAGCCTTCTTTATGGTCCAGTTCTCACTTCCATACATCACTACTGGGAAAACTGCATCCAATCATGGAGGTGGAGCATAGCCGGCATGCCTAGTAGCCATTGATAACTTTCTCCTCCATGAATTTGTCCAACCTCTTTTAAAGCCACCCAGGGTGGTGGCCACCACTCTTCCTTTTATCTTCCAACATTCAGCTTCGCTGGACATTCATGAGTTCCAGTGCTATGAGACACGGAGAAAAACTGTTTCCCATCCACTTTCTCCATGCCATGCATCTTTCTACAAACTTCCAACATGTCATGTCTTGCTCACCTTTTCTCTAAACTATAAACACTGCAAGCTTTCCTCAAAGGAGAAAGACCTTGAAAGTAGAGCTCTGGTTTCTGCAATTTGTAGAGGGATATGGAGAATATTCGGACATGAGTGGCGCTGTGGGTTAAACCACAGAGCTTAGGACTTGCCGATCAGAATGTCGGCTGTTTGAATCCCCGCGACGGGGTGAGCTCCCGTTGCTCGGTCCCTGCTCCTGCCAACCTAGCAGTTTGAAAGCATAAAGTGCAAGTAGATAAGTAGGTACCGCTCTGGCAGGAAGGTAAACGGTGTTTCCGTGCGCTGCTCTGGTTCACCAGAAGCAGCTTAGTCATGCTGGCCACATGACCCGGAAGCTGTACGCCGGCTCCCTTGGCCAATAAAGCGAGATGAGTGCCGCAACCCCAGAGTCGGTCACGACTGGACCTAATGGTCAGGGGTCCCTTTACCTTTACCTTTATGGAGAATATTGGACCGGTGGAGGGGAGGTGCTTATTGTAGCCCTGCAAGTTCCATCAAGCCAGTGGGTACCATGCCTTTCTCCAAAATGTCCAGATTCAAGGTGCATTCTGGGAGAACTGCTAACAATGGTGACTGCTGCAGACCACATTGCCAGTCAACCTTAGCTCAGGTCATGTGGGCATGATCCCTTGCGAAAATCCCCTTAGCTACTATCTGTCAAAGGCTATGGGGACAACAATGTGATTTAAACAAGGCGTAGGATGTCAGGATTCAAAACTTGTTGATAAGACTCGTAAAATCCACCACCATAATTCAAGCACTGACCTGGCCTGGGGAGATAACCTCAGTCTTGATTGGGTCCTAAGTGAATAGAATCAAACTTGCTGATAAATTCTTACCCAGCAATTTCATGCCAACATATTTCCCTTTGAAGTTCTTTTGTTGGGGAATGATGACTGCAAGGCTACCAGCCTTGCACAAAGGGACTTCAAAGGGGAAGACCAAACCAAGTCCCTTTGAAGTATTTTTGAAAACTAGATTGCATACACTGTCACATGCAGTGGCATATCAAAGCACAGTTCAGTGGTTTTCAGAGTTGCAGATGAACATGGCTTGGCCCCAAGTGGCTGACGATCACTAGAAGATGACCACTTAACCTCCAGCCAGCCTCTAAGAAGGGGAGAATCTGTATCCCATTTTGAGTGGGACACGAAATATTATACATGAAAGAATGGGCAGTGCAAAGTCTGAAACTCTGGAGAACCCCTGCTGGTCAGTGTCGACATTACTGATCTGGTGGACCAAGCTTCTGACTCAGTATAAGGAAGCCTCCTATGATAGGAGAAGGACTGTAGCTCAATGGTACAGCATCAGTTTTGCATGCAGAAGGTTCTGGGTTCAATCCTTGGGATCTCCAGGTAAAGCAGTCACTATAAATATTGAGCTAAATGAACAAATGGTCTGACTCAGTATAAAGCAGCTTCCATCTCCATAGTGCTTTTAATCAAACTCTTTCCTTGAGCTTTTATGCTTCACAGAAGTCAAATTTATTAACATGCAATCATAGTTATTATTTAGAATACACCCTGCATTATAGCTCTTAGGTAGGGTTGCCATACGTGAAGAATTTCCTGGACATATCCAAAATACTGCAGTCAGCAGCAGTGTCAGGAAATATGTGGTGGTCTTGTAAGATTGTAAAAGCCTTCTGGGAAATGATTTATAACAAATTGAAAAAAATGCCTAAAACAACTTTTTTGGGCTCAACAACTTTGCCGTCTGAATTTTCACTGTTTGAAATACGGCAATCATCTTAAAGCAGCACCGGGCACCTTCGTTGCATATCTTTAGGCACCAAGTAGAAACATTCCTCTTTTCCCAGGCCTTTGGCTAATTAAACTGGGGGGTATTGTTTTTGTTTGTTATTATATTGTAATTTTTGCATATTTATATTGTAGACCACCCTGTAATCCTTGGATGAAGGGCGATATTTATATATTTAATTAATAATAATACTGCATTAGATATCAAATTCTCATGTAATTACCAATTCCTTTATTTTTCTTCCTCTATTCCTTTCTCAAATCCTGCCTGTGATTTCTTTTTGTTTATAATACTTTGCAAAATATTCCATTAAAGGCTTCCATTCTTCTATACAAAGTTCATCATTTTGTTTTTGTTTTTTTAAATAATATTTATTAATTTTTCAACAGTTTAAACACAACACTACAGAAAACAAAAACAAAAACCAATACAACAATACAATACAATACAAAAAAACACTACAAAACACTAACACAAACAACTAACAAAACAAAACAAAAACCATTTAAAACACAATCCAATTTCAATATCTTATCTTTCATTCACTTATTTCCACGACCTCCTCACACCTCCCTTTTTGTATTCCACTTCTATTAATTGTTTCAGCAATTCCTTTCCATCTTCCTGTTTTCTATCCTATAATTATCTTAACACATTCTAACCTTATTTTTCCCTTTAATACTCTATTAATCTATCTATACTTAATTCCGTATAACATTTCTACTAAAGCCATATAACTTCATTCCAACATTTTTCTAACATTCATTAATTTTACAGTATTTCTGTAAATAGTCTTTAAACTTTTTCCAGTCTTCTTCCACCGATTCTTCTCCCTGGTCTCGGATTCTGCCAGTCATTTCCGCCATTTCCATATAGTTCATCAACTTCATCTGCCATTCTTCCCGGGTGGATAAATCTTGTTCAAATCAAAGTTCATCATTTTGATCTCTTAATATGCCTGTCAGCATTGCCATTTCTGCGTAGTCCATAACTTTAAAAAGCCATTCCTCCTCTGTGCACTCACCCCACTTCTCATTCCCCCCAGCAACTGGAATCCCAAAGCATACTGTCTCCAGCAGTGGAGGCAGAATATAGTTGTTGTGACAAGCAGCCATAGAAAGCCTTATCCTCGATGAATGTTCCTAACCCCTTTTATGGACATCCAAGTTGGTGACCATCACTGCCTCCTTCTGGAATGAGCTTTGTAGTTTAATCATGTGTTGCATGGTTAGCCCAAAAATGGAAGCAATAAGAAATTCCGACAAAAGAAGAATGGCAGACAAAATTAATGGACTACGCAGAATTGGATAAAATGACAGGAAGGATTCGAAACCAATGGGAACAGAGATTTACAGAAGATTGGAAGAAATATATGAACTATTTGAAGAGCAACTGTAACTAAGAAATTACACTAGAAGGATTACAAGAAGTTTTGTAAGGAGGAATATATGAAATATTGAAAAATAGAGAAAGAAGAGAGATTAGCTATTTAAAGGTAATAGTGAAAGTAAGAAGTGTATATTAAGTGATTAGATTGGAAAATGTTCAAATGTGATGGAAGTCCAAAAAAATTGTATAAGATGTAAAAGTATGTTTAATTATTTGAAAATGATATGTTAAAAAAACTAATAAAATTTATATAAAAATAATAATAACCATGTGTTGCATGAAGAAGTGCTTTGTCCCAAGTCTCCCAGCACTCAGCTTCATTAGATGGCCCTGACTTCTAGTGTGATGCGTGAGGGATTTCTTGAGCACAGGTGTAGTCTGAAACCAAACAGGGTATTTCCACAAGTTCATGTGTGGCCGCATGGTGTTCAATGTGACAATCGTTTTTCTTCTCCTAGCGATCCTCATAATCAGGCAGGTTAAATGCCAGGCTTAATTAAGCCTTACGTGTTGTGTAATCAGTTGACAGAAGGCATCTCCACTGGTAAAAGAGCATTATTCGGTGTCCTTCCAAGTCTTATAATGACAACATAAGGGGATGTCTGATCACATCAGTGTCTCCCAACCTTCCAAGTCAATGCTATCCCATTCCATTCCTAGATACATTACTGGCAAGGCAAGCAAGTCAACTCTGAGAATAGACTCAGAGATGCAATCCTCTATACACTTATCACAGAATGCTAGAGTTGGAAGAGTCCCCAAGGGTCGTCTCATGCAATCCCTTGCAATGCAGGTGTCACAGCTGAAGAAACCGTAACAGATGACCATCCAAACTCTGCTTGAAAACCCCAAACGAAGGAGAGTCTACCACTTTGGGAGGTAGTCCATTCCACAGTCAAACAACTCTTACTGTCAGAAAGTTCTTCCCAGTCAGAATCTCTTTTCTTGTAATTTTGGATCCCTTTGTTTGGGTCCTCCCCTCTATAGCAGCGGAGGATAAGTTTGCTCCATCTTCCATGTGTCAGCCTTTCAGATATGTGAAGATGACACTCATGGAGGAGTTGTTCCAGAAGGAGGCAGTGATGGCCACCAGCTTGGGTGTTGGAGGAGAAGTCTTTCAGTAGGTAACTAGCAACGATGGCTCTGTTCTGCTTCCACAGTTGGAGGCAGCAATGCTTCTGAATACCAGTTGCTGGAGACCAGCGGAGGGGAGAGGGCTCTTGTTCTTGAATCCTGCATCAGTTCAGCCGGCCCTGGAGGCGGGGACTCCTGTGCAGCCTGGGATTCCTCCGGTTCAGCCTCTGAATTGGATTCCCAGGCCATCACAGCTTTAAAGGTCAACACCAACGTTTTGAATTGTGCTCAGAAACGTACTATGTTCTTATGCTATTGAACTACAGCTCCAATTATCTCTTATTCTTAGCCCTTTAGGCAGGGGTTGATGGGGCTTGGAGCTCAACAACACCTGAAGGGCACCACGTTGACTCTCCCTGGCCATGGGAGTTGAGGTATGACATGGACCCAACAGGCCAGGTGGGTCATATTTGCCAAATGGGCTGGAGGTTCCTGTGTAGCAGGACTGATGGGATTCAGGGCCTGGAAAGGTGTGGCCTGCAGAGAATCTTGAGGGCCTGTCAGAGACCTGGAGGGTCACAGTTGTCCCCTAGACCTCAGGTTGCCCACCTCTGCTCTAGACAAATGGCACTTGTCTTCTGGCTTCATTTCCTCAGAGAATATGGTACCTTCCTGTCTCAATCTTCTCTATCTGCTTGCACTTGCAGTGCCCTTGATCTGTTCCACACCACAGACAGCATTTTGCTGAGCCAGCTTCCTGCCTTAGATTCCCATTTCCACCTTTTGCTATCCCCTAATGACGGAACTCCCCCCTGTAAACTGTGTATTTGGCAGGCTTTTCAGACCGCTAGCACTTGCTTCCTTAAACTTGCAAGGAGAAGTATCTGACGGCGACCAGACATCCTCCCTGTGGTTTCTGGATCGCCTGGATCCCACAGGAGTCTTTAGGCTGATCTGTTTGGAGGAGAAGATTTCAACTCACTCTCTAAACACACTCAGTACCAAAAACCCATCTTAGATTACAGCCCTGCAATCATTAGTTTGCCTGTGGAACAGCGGGGCGCTTCCAGCTGCAAAGGATTAAAACAAGCAGCGCATGTATTTTTTTTAAAAGGGAAACAAATTAATGCAACGGATGATCCCTAGCATTTTTCAAGTTAATATTTTAAAATATCATGATTTGCTTCGAGGGAATTATTCTAGCTGCGCGCTCCGATGGAGCAAGCTGATGAGCCCCCAAACATTCTCAATGCCGTATTCTCCACTACCGCCGGTAAACATTGTGGCAGAAATCAGCCTTCGTCAACCTGGCGTTCATCTAGATGTTTTGGACTACAACTCCCATCAGCACAGACTATGGGCCATGCTGGCTGGGGCTGATGGGAGTTGTAGTCCAAAACGTCTAGATGAATGCCAAGTTGGTGAAGGCTGTCAACAAAGAAATGTATTTTGCTGCCTATCAAATTCAGACTTGCCACCGCCATGTTTGTACATCCTGCACCAGCAGCTGGTATCAGGCTAGAGCAGTGGAGCTGCCACCTTCAGACCCTCTAAGTGTCCCTATTTTCCAGGGACGTCCCTGATTTAGGGAAGCCATCCCAGTTTCTGATTTGATCCTGGAATGTCCCATTTTTCCTTAGGACGTCCCTATTTTCATCGGAGAAATGTTGGAGGGTATGGAGTTATCCGACTTCCCGAGCCGTCTGAAGGCAATCCTGTATAGGGAAGGGTTTTTTTAAATGTTTAATGCTTTATTGCGCTTTTATATATGTTGGAAGCTGCCCAGAGTGGCTTGGGCAAACCAATAAGACGTAGGGGTATAAATAGTAAAATTATCATTTTGGAATGGGATGTCCCTATTTTCATCAGAGAAATGTTGGAGGGTATGCACCTTGCCGTTTCCTTTCTCAATGTGAAGACAGAAGGCTGTAGAAGTGTATAGAATTATACATGCTTTGGAAAAAGTGTGTACAGAAAAGATTTTCTCCCTCTCTAACATAACAGCTTCGGTCCAGTATACCTGAAGGTGCATCTCCTTCCCCATCGCTTGGACACTGAGGTCCTCCTCTGAGGGTCTTCTGCTGGTTTCCTCACTCTGAAAAATGAGGTTACAGGTTACCTTCTTGGTAGTGGCACCCTCCCTGTGAAACACCCTCCCTTCAGATGTCAAGGAAATAAACTTTCTATCTGACTTTTAGAAAACATCTGAAGGCAGCCCTGTATCAGAGAGTTTTTAATGTTTCAAAAATGTTTGATGTTTTAGTATGTTCTGATATATGCTGTGAGCTGTCCATAGTGGCTGGGGAAACCCAGCCAGATGGGCGGGGTATAAATGATAAAATTATTATATTATTATAATAATGTATTTTAACTGTTTTTAATTCTGAATTTTTCAATTGTTGTAACTCACCTTCGGACCTGCTGGTGAAGGGTGGGTAATAAATGATGATGATGATGATGATGATGATGATGATGATGATGATAGATTAGCCAGCTCTCATCACCTCTCTCTGTTACCCTTCAGGCGCCTGTTCTGTGTTGTACGTAGTCTCACTAGCAAGCTGAGGGAAAGCCTGCTAGCATTTCCAGGATGCTTTCCACATTTTTACGGACTGCACCTTTCAAAGGAGCTACTGCTTTGAGTGGAATTTGGCAAGGACCCTGATTCTATCAGCCGGGGCCCTTCATCTGCCAAACCGTCATGGACGGCTCCTGGAAATATAATAACACGTTGCAGATATTAGCACAGTGACTTGGTCTCGTGATAGCGATTAATGAGCACTTCATTACGGTTTGTATGCCTTTCCCCGATGCTGGCAGGAGACCACTTCCTCAAATTGCTCATTCAGCGCCATGCACATTTCGCATAAAAGCCTCTGTCTTGGTGATGCCTCCGTCAAGGCCAATCTGGGCTTTGCTGGTGATTTGCAATCACTCCATGGGAGAACAGCTGTACCTTTTGTCTGCGTTGTCGGAAGACATCTAGGCGGCTTGTACAACTCTGTTTAGCTGTCAGCGCAGATTTCCCAGGGTCTGGAGCCGCTGAGGGTCCTTCGTTCCTTCTAATACTAGTGTCAGGTGGCGAGTGCTGATAGAAATGGAGCCCAAATGAAATCACTGAGAAAGAAGGGTCAGGAATCAGCATCCCTGGAAGAACCCAATCTTCTTCTTTTTTTGCAGAAGTTCAATTCAAAATCCTCCCCGCAACAATTTCTTTTTTTAAATTATTATTATTAAATTTTTATTGATTTTAATATATAAATTATAAAATGTACCACAAAACTTATCACTTATACAATCTTTTTAGACTTCCATCAGCACCTCTGATGATCCACTGTTTTAACCACTTCTTATGCATTTCTTAACTTTATACTGCCTTTACATCTCTTAACAAATTATCCTTCCCCTTCTCCATTTTTGCAATACTTCCAATAATACTCCTCACAAAACTTCTTGCAAACCTACAAACGTCGTCTGATCTTCACAAATACTTTTCAAATAGTCCGTAAATTTACTCCAGTCTTCTGTGAATTTCTGGTCCTGCCGGTTTCGAATCCTTCCTGTTAGTTTATCTATTTCTGCATAGTCCATTAACTTCATCCTCCATTCTTCAATCGATGGTAATTCTTCTTGCTTCCATTTTTGGGCCAGTAATATTCTTGCTTCCCCGCAACAAATTCTTAGCCCTGATTGTGGGTTTCTGACAGGCATCTGGTCAGCCACTGTGAGAACAGGATTCTAGACCAGACGGACCATTGGCCTGACCCTTTTCTTATATTCTTAGGTTTTCATCTCGGTGGAACTCAAAGTGGAACAGCAAAATCATTCTGATCCACCTGAACTTTGGGGTCCAGCTGCTTTGGGGGTCATTTTCCAGGGAAGACAGTGCACTGCCTGCTGAACAGGCTGAAGTCAGGTTGACTAGAGTTGTAACCAGGGCTGGCTCTATAATGAGACAGACTGGGACTTCCGGAGGCGGCGCGAAACGGCAATGGCGGTCCTCTTCAGCTGCTGAAGAGGGGCTCCGCGGAAAAGGGTCGTGCGCTGTGGCACAGCGACGACCCATTCAGAAAAACCACGGGTAGAGTGAGCCCGTGGCCGTGGGGTTCGGCGGGCACCAGGAGCGACCTCGGAAACGAAGAAGGGACCCCGTAAGGGGCTCCGGAACGTGGAGGGGGTAGCGGTGCTGTGAATCCATCGCTCTTTCCGCGGAAGTGAAGCCGCGCGGCTGCTGCTGATGAGCGCTGACCTTTCTTCTTTGAACATTTGATTTGAAACAACATACTCGTGAGTAAGAAATCTGAGAATTTATTGGAACTTAAATTTGTGAATTTCGGCTGAAAGCGGGAGACGCTAAAAAGGAAGTCAGTCTTCCGGCTCTGTTTAAAGTATTGAGCAAAGACTTATTAAAGCGGAAGCGTTGAAAGGAGTTCAAAAGAAGTTGGAATATACCCTGCAAATTCGGATTTGACTGTTTAAAAGTTAAAGAAAAGTTAAAAACTGTATTATAAGCGGACAGAGACTGTGATTTCTCTCTCTACCCTTTGTGGATTACAAAGTTACGAAACCCAGCTCTTGGGCTGTCTGGATATAAAGTAACATCAGACTGCGGTAACTGTATACAAAAACATAAAGGCACATCGGGCTACTTTGTAAGTTATAAAAAAGGAACTGTTGTATGCACCTTTGTAAAGAACTTTTACTCTCTGCAGTTAAAAAGTGAACTTAGAGGTTTCCCCCCCTGTTTTGGACTTTGACTAACTTTTTCTTTGGGAACTTAATGGTGGAAATTTTTCATCCTTCTCCTTAATTTCTGGGGAGCTCCCCCTGCTGGATTGTGGAATTATTAATCTCTGAGAACTGCTGGTTGTTTTGGAACTTCTATGTCTGGATGTTTACCTTTTGGATTGCCTTTCCCATGGGATTTACAATTTGACCTTGACACTCGGACAGCTGTGGAATGAGTGGTGCAGCAAAAACAAGGGCTGCCAAGAAAGCAAAACAAACTGAACTGTTGCAATCAACTTTGCCTGTGTAGCCACGTAGATCATCTGTTCCAATTGTGACAGGTCTGCAAGAAGGACAACCCAAACAGCCAGATTTTGGGGATATGGCTGCAGGAGGGCTAGACCCTGTCTCTAAAGAAATATTGGACCAGCTGGCAGCACTAAATAAGAAAGCTGATGAACAAGCGTCTAAATTTGATGAACAAGCGGCTAAATTTGACCAGGTGACAGCTACAATTAATAGACTGACAGACCAAGTCGCTCAAAATACACAGGCAATAGGTAATATTGAAAAGACTACAACAGAAAATCGAAAACTAGCCGAGGAAGCAAATACAAAAGCAGACCAAAATAAAAAGAGGATAGAGGAATTAAGAGCGGAAGTAAGACCACTGAGCAGACAGGTTACTGAACAGCAAGCGTACCTGTCCATGGCGGAACTGAAAAACAGGGAAAGCAATCTCAGGCTTAGAAATATCCCAGAACTAGAAAAAGAAGATCTGATTGGCTTTTTGACAACAGAAATATCCAAGTTCTGGGGCCTGGCAGAAGAGAAGGACTTTAAAATTGTCACCGCCTTTAGATTGGGAAGAGTAGCCAAGAAAGATAAACCAAGAGACTGCTTGATCATTTTGAGATCTAAGCAAGAAAAAGATAATATACTCGGCCTGCATTTTAAAAATTCATTGGTGATTCAGGGAAAGAGAGCAGAAATCTTCAGAGATATACCAAAACAGTTGTTGGACTTAAGAACTACATATAAAGACCTGGCAAGTTTACTGAGAAACAACACAATCCCTTACAGGTGGGAATTTCCTCAAGGACTATCTTTTACTTTGAAAGGGAAGAAGGTAAGAATTAGATCAGCAGAGGAGCAAGAAAAGTTCCTAAACGATCACGGGGAGGACCTTCGAAAGGAATAGCAGGTACTTGGCCACCTCCTACGCCTGGTGCAAAACCAGATCCACTTCCAGGCATAGACGACAAGGGAGACAACCCTATTGGTTGACAAATTGGTCCAGGATGTCTCTGCAGCTTTTTAGTTGGAACATTCATGGCGCAAATTCCCCCGAAAAAAGGAAAAGGATTTTTCATATATTGAGGAAGGAACAATTAGACGTCATTTGCCTTCAAGAAACACATGTGACTAGGCTCCACAGGAGAGTGTTAATCAACAAGAGACTAGGCCAAGAATTTATTTCATCAGACAAGGTTAAAAAAAGAGGAGTAGTGATATATGCAAAGGAGAGCCTAGCACCAAAGTTTGTGTTTAAAGATGAACAAGGAAGAATTTTGGCGATCGAAATACAATCACAAGGAGAAAAATTTTTGATAGTAGGAATCTACGCACCAAACGAGGGGAAATCGGAATTTTATAAGAAGCTGCATGAGATAATGCTGGACCATATTGACTATACTAACATCATTCTGATGGGAGATATGAATGGGGTCGTCTCCACATACATGGATAAGTCACAAAATCAAAACTTGACTAAAGATGGCAGACTACCAAAGACTTTCTTTGAACTTACAGACAATATGGACTTGATTGATATCTGGAGGACAAAGAACCCTCTAGGTAAAGAGGGAACATTCTTTTCTGAGGCCCACCTATCCTGGACAAGAATCGACCAAATCTGGATGTCTAGAGGACTGGCACCTAAGACTAAAAAAATAGAGATCTGCCTCAAAACCTGCTCCGACCATAACGCTCTGAAAATAGACTTGAGACTTACACCAGCTGGATCCTTCAGATGGAGAATGAATGACTCTTTGTTTAGAGATCAGGAGATTGTGAAGAAGGCCCAAAAAACGTTGAAAGATTACTTTGAAATAAATTTGAATACTTCGGTGGAAAAGAAAATAATCTGGGACACGAGTAAAGCTGTTATGAGAGGGTTCCTGATACAACAGAATACTATTAAGAAAAAACTCTGGAATGGTAAAAAGGACAAGATTTTGGAGAAGATAAGAGATGGAGAGAAAAAGTTGAGACTAAATCCAAAATCAAAAGAAGTTTTAAGAGAAATAAAATTCCATCAAGCACAATATGTGAAATTGATAAATCAAGAAGTTGAATGGAAAATTAAACAGATGAAACAAAGATCATTCGAATCGGCAAATAAATGTGGGAAGCTGCTGGCATGGCAGCTAAAAAAGAGACAAAAATTGAACTTTGTTACCAATCTGGAGGTTGAAGGAGAATGTATTCAGAAACCAGAAGAAATTAGAAAGTGTTTCCAGAGATATTTTAAAAAATTGTTTACTCAAGGACCCCAAGTAGAGACCGAGATAAACAAATTTTTAAAAAGCCACGGCCTGCAAAAACTAACACAAGATAAACAAACAGCCCTGAATTACAAAATAACACAACAGGAAATTGAAAGTGCCATTCAGAATATGCAATTAGGCAAATCCCCAGGCCCAGATGGACTTACCTCCAAATATTATAAGACATTGAAGGAATATTTGGCCCAGCCACTAATGGAGGTATGTAACCAAATTATGGAAGGGAAGGGGGCACCAGAATCGTGGAAAGAGGCATTCATCACTTTGATACCAAAATTGGAATCTGAAAAGACTCAACTTAAGAACTACCGTCCCATCTCACTCCTAAACGTGGATTACAAAATCTTTGCTGATATTTTGGCAAATAGACTGCAAAAAGTTTTAAATGAAGTAATTCATAAGGACCAAGCAGGCTTTCTCCCTGGTAGGCATTTGTCTGACAACACCAGGAATATTGTTGATGTTTTGGAGTTACTACAGACAAATTTGAACACGAAAGCAGTTTTGATTTTCATAGACGCTGAGAAGGCCTTTGATAATATATCTTGGAAATTTATGAAGAAAAACTTGGAAGGGATGGGAGTGGGAAGGGCGTTTCAAAATGGTATTGAAGTAATCTATTCAGAACAAAAAGCTAAATTGATAGTAAACAATGTGGTGACAGAGGAGCTCAAAATTGAAAAAGGGACACGACAGGGGTGCCCCTTATCACCCTTGTTATTTATTTCTGTCCTGGAGGTGTTGCTGAACTTGATTAGGAAGGATCAGCGGGTGGAAGGAATACAGGTCGGAGGAAAACAATATAAACTGAAGGCTTTTGCAGATGATTTGGTTTTGACATTACAGGAGCCAGAACCTAGTACAAAAAGAGCTTTAGAACTAATCTCTGAGTTTGGTCGGGTGGCGGGATTCAAGTTGAACAAACAAAAAACTAAGGTCTTGGCAAAAAACTTGACACCTTCAGAAATAGATGGGTTCCAGAAGGAAACAGAATTAAATGTGGTTACAAAAGTGAAATACCTGGGGGTTAATTTGACTGGGAAAAATTTGAATTTGTTCAAAGATAATTATGAAAAATGTTGGTCTGAAATTAAAAAGGACTTAGAAATTTGGTCAAGATTGAAACTTTCCTTGTTGGGAAGAATTGCAGCAGTTAAGATGAATGTATTGCCAAGAATGTTGTTTCTGTTTCAAACCCTTCAGATCGTGGACAGAGTGGAGTGTTTTGGAAAGTGGCAGAGGGACATTATGAAGTTTGTCTGGCAGGGCAAAAAGCCCCGAATAAAATTTAAAATACTAACAGACGCAAAGGAAAGAGGGGGATTTGCCCTGCCGGACCTAAGGTTGTACTATGAAGCTGCATCCTTCTGCTGGATGAAGGATTGGTTTTTGTTAGAAAACACTGATGTCCTAGATCTTGAAGGGTTTAACAATGCTTTTGGGTGGCATGCATATTTGTGGTACGACAAGGTAAAGATTCACAAATTGTTCAAAAACCATATTGTCAGGAAAGCTTTATTCATTGTCTGGACTAAATATAAGGACTTACTTGAAAATAAGACCCCGAGGTGGTTATCACCGACGGAGGCTAAGGCCAGAAAACTACTTAACATGGAGAGTGGCTGGGTAAAATACTGTGAGATAATAGAAAGAGTTGGTGATACTTGGAGGTTGCAGAGTTTTGAAAAATTGAAAGGAAAGGTGCGAGACTGCTTTCACTATGCCCAAATTCTAGAGATCTTTAAAAAGGATAAAAAAATTGGTTTCCAGGTGGAAAAATCAAAATTAGAGTCAGAACTACTTGAACCTAAGACGAAAGTGCTTTCAAGAATGTATAACTTGCTGCTTAAATGGAACACTCAAGATGAGACAGTTAAATCAGCCATGATAAAATGGGCACAAGACATTGGGTACAACATTATGTTTGAAGACTGGGAAAGGTTATGGACCACCGGTATGAAATTTACGGCATGTAGTGCCTTAAAAGAAAACATTATGAAAATGATGTACAGGTGGTACATGACCCCAGTCAAACTCGCAAAGATATACCATTTGTCTGATAATAAATGTTGGAAATGTAAGGAGGCTGAAGGAACATTCTTCCACCTCTGGTGGACATGCCCGAGGGTGAAGGCCTTTTGGGAAATGATTTATAACGAGTTGAAAAAGGTATTTAAGTATACCTTCCATAAGAAACCAGAGGCCTTCCTCCTGGGCATTGTGGGCCAGAGAGTGTTAAAGAAGGATAGAACTTTCTTTTTATATGCAACTACAGCAGCAAGAATCCTCATAGCCAAATATTGGAAGGCACAAGAGCTACCCACGCTGGAAGAGTGGCATACGCAACTGATGGACTACATGGAACTAGCCGAAATGACTGGCAGAATCCGAGACCTGGGAGAAGAGGCAGTGGAAGAGGATTGGAAAAAATTTAAGGACTATCTACAAAAACATTACAAGTTATATGAATGTTGAGAATTTGCTAAGTTTTGGGAAAAACATGCTTCAGTATTGAGATCTGAAAATGATGGAAATTAAGTTATGACTGTGAAAAGTTTAAATTTTAGAGTATATAATTAGATGAAAGTACAAAAACACATGAAACAAGGTATCAATTTGCTGTTTATTTTTTATTGTAAAGAAAGCAGGGGATGGAAGATGTGGGGAAGTCCAGTTAATTATGAAAAAAGATTCGGAAAAGTGAATTTTCTTTTATTTAATTTCTTCTTTCTTTTTGTAAAATCGCTTTTGTTGTGTTATTGACGATGTATTCTGACCTTGGAAAAAAAGCAATAAAAAATATTATTAAAAAAAATATAATGAGACAGACTGAGGCAGCTGCCTCAAGCGGTCGATGCTGAGGTGGAGGGAGTGGCCAAAGCCACGAGTGCCGTGTGACCTGCCTTGTACCCTGTGCTAGCCCTTAAGTGCAGTGGAAGACATGGGCATAGCCGGGGGGGCAGGGGGGCAGTTGCCCCCCTCCAGATCAAGTAAATCAATAGAAATACTTAACTAACTGAATTATTATTATTATTATTATTATTATTATTATTATTATTATTATTATTATTTTATTCTTTATACCCCTCCCATCTGGCTGGGTTTTTCCCAGCCACTCTGGGCAGCTACCAACAGAACACCAAAAACAGAATAAAACTTCAAACATTAAAAACTTCCCTAAATAGGGCTGCCTTCAGATGTCTTCTAAAAGTCAAATACAGTGGTACCTTGGGTTAAGTACTTAATTCATTCTGGAGGTCTGTTCTTAACCTGAAACTGTTCTTAACCTGAAGCACCACTTTAGCTAATGGGGTCTCCCACTGCCACCGCGCCCCCGGAGCACGATTTCTGTTCTCATCCAGAAGCAAAGTTCTTAACCCGAGGTACTATTTCTGGGTTAGCAGAGTCTGTAACCTGAAGCATATGTAACCCGAAGCGTATGTAACCTGAAGTGTATGTAACCCGAGGTACCACTGTAGTTGTTTATTTCCTTGACATCTGATGGGAGGACGTTCCACAGGGCGGGTGCCACTACCGAAAGGCCCTCTGCCTGGTTCCCTGTAACTTGGCTTCTCACAGCGAGGGAACTGCCAGAAGGCCCTCAGAGCTGGACCTCAGTGTCTGGGCTGAACGATGGGGGTGGAGACACTCCTTCAGGTATACTGGACCGAGGCCATTTAGGGTTTTAAAGGCCAGCACCAACACTTTGAGTTGTGCTTGGAAACGTACTGGGAGCCAATGTAGGTCTGACCAATCACATCAGTTCTGCTCCCCCCAAAAGTCCTGCATCCCCCTAACCAAATTCCTGGCTATACCCATAAAGTCACTATATTTTCACCAGTCCAAATGGCTTCTATATATGCCTCAGAGGAGGGCACCATCTTGTCCTTTGCCTCAGGCAGCAACATGTCTTGAGCCAGCCCTGGATTTAACATTGGTACCAAGCTAACTTTGGCACTGAGACCCTGCCAGCTGCCAGCTCCTGATGCCAATCTGTCTGAATGGATTAAGCGTCTGCTTCCAGATGCTAAAGGATCTCATCCCAGGTGTGCCACCGCCACACCTGTTTGCGTTCCGGCAGAGATCCTCCACCTGCCTCTGTACAAACCAGGGCTTCCCATAATAATTATTCCAGCTGGGAAGAGTTTGCTTGATCTGGTTTTGGGGTTTTTTAACAAACAAACACAGGTCCTTTCTATTCTCCAGCTGTTTTTCCCCAGAATATATTTTAGCCATTGTTACCAGAAAAGATGTAGGAGGAGGCAGGAGGGAATAGAAGCAAAGCAGAGAGCATGATAGGAAAAGCAAGCATTTAATTTCAGGATGTTCTTATCATGTTTGTTTACCTGTGTTTTTTTTCTCCCAGTGGCAAAACATTTCCTCCCCCCCCCCTTTTTTAAACAAAAATTGTTGCTCGAAAATATAAAATAGCTAGCAAATCTTCCTCGAAGCTTTAATCACCTCCCCGAGTCCCTGCTTATGTGTTCTATAAATGGGAACAAAGGACGCAAGGGAAACTAGGAACATTTCCCTTTGATTGCCTTTTGATTCAGGCAGGTAGGGGAGCGGCGCAGAGAAGCCCCCGCCACTGCCTCGAATGAGGATCCCATTTAGCTGGATAATTCCTGCCTCTGGTTTTCCTTTGGCAATGGGGAGATAAGAGCTGGCACTCCCCCCTTCCCGAGCAGCGATTTAAAAGCGAATCTGGAGCAGGGGATGAAGAGGAAGGTAAACATGGTGCTGAGGGGCGTTCTGCGCCAGGAAAACAAAACAAATTGGAATGGGACGGCTCTTCTATTTATTTATTTATTTTGCCCAAATTAGCCTGCCATGTTTACTGTTTTGCAAAATCTGTTTTGCTCTTTTTGCTAGCTGCTGCGGGGGGAGCCTGTACTGGACTGGTGAGCAGGAAGCAACTTGGGACTTTAGCCGCAATTCCTGCACCGCTTAGCTATGATTCCTGCATTTCAGGGGGGTTGGGCTGGATGACCCCTTGCATCCCTTCCAACTCTGTAGTTCTGGTTTGTAGTTGATTTCCCAGAGCTACTGACTCCTCATTGAAAACTGCAGGTTAAGGCAGCTCTCAAAGAGGATTAGGCAAATGCATGGAGAAGGCTAGCAATGGCTTCTAGCCGTGAAGGACAATGGTTGCTATTCTACTTCCATTGTCGGAGGAATTATGAAAGCCATCCCAGCTCCTGATCCGATATTGGAATGTCCCTTTTTTCCCTGCCAGTGCTGCTATTGCTGAGCTCAAGGTGGGGGGATGAGCTGGCACTTGTCCCATGTAGCTGCGGCGAGGGAACATCCCATTGCCTCTCCATGGTCATTCTTGCCCCTCTCTAAAGTTGACTTATTGGTGTTTGGTTTTTTCTTTTTGTAAATCTACCATAGAATAGAACAGAACAGAACAGAATAGAATGTTGTTGTTGTTGTTTAGTGATTTAGTCGTGTCCAACTCTTCGTGACCCCATGGAACAGAGCATGCCAGGCACTCCTGTCTTCCACTGCCTCCCACAGTTTGGTCAAGTTCATGCTGGTAGGTTCGAGAACACTGTCCAACCACCTCATCCTCTGTCATCCCCTTCTCCTTGTGCCCTCCATCTTTCCCACCATCAGTTTCACGATCTGTCCTTCCAGTGAGCACTCAGAGCTGATTTCCTTCAGAATGGAGAGGTTTGATCTTCTTGCAGTCCCTGGGACTCTCAAGAGTCTCCTCCAGCACCATAATTCAAAAGCATCAAGTCTTCGTAGATCAGCCTTCTTTATGGTCCAGCTCTCACTTCCATACAGAATAGAATAGAATAGAATAGAATAGAATAGAATAGAATAGGGATTAAGGGGTTTTCTGAGTACAAGGGAAGGCGTGTATGCCATGTCCTGTTGATGTAGTGATGGTGGCACTTGCCCCTTCTTCTGATAGTAAATGCTCAGGGGTAGGGAGATGCTGACGACAAAAAACGCTGGGTTGAGGAGCGTCAACTGTAGGGGGAGAGAGAAAAGTCCTTATTTTAATCAGAGGAATGTTGGAGGGTCTGCATACCTCTGAATGCCAGTCGCTGAGAATCGCAGGTGGGGGAGAGTGCTGTGGCATCCATGTGGCTCCCCATGTGCCTCTGGTTGGCTACTGTGAGAACCGGATGCTGGGCTAGAAGGGACACTGGTCCAGTAGGGCTCTTTTGACCTTCTTTAACCTTGTAGCTTGGTTTGAGGGTGTGGGTCGGTGATACAAACCTTCTCCTTGCATAGGAGCAGGTTTCTGGTGTGCTCTCTTTGCCTCACTGACTGTTCCTTCAGGTCGTTTGGTGGTACGTACATATAATGGCCAAAGCACACAGAGAAAGATGGAAATGAGCAGATAACAGGGACAACACAGTCTCGACAGCTGAGTCGAATTGCCCATTGTCATCGCTTCCATTGTGTTTAATTTTGTTTGCATTTGTCCCGTTGCATTTTCCAGCTAGTCGTGTTGATTTTATCAACACCAGAAGAGCCTTTCTACTGGATCAGGCCAGTGGCCCATCTAATCCATAATCCTGTTCTCACAATCGCCAAGCAGATGCCTTAATGGAAAGCCCATGAGCAGGATAAGGGTGTAACAGGTCTTCGATTTTTTGGAAAAAAATAAATCCCCATCACATCAATTTGTTAGAGCCAAAATAGCCTCAAAAATCAAATTGGTGTACATGTCAGTCACATCCATGAAAATTTGCCTATTGCTAATTAAAATTGCCCCCCTGACCACAGCTGATCAATTAAATCTGGCTAAATAGATGAATCGAGACTTGAGTTGATTAATCTAGCAATCAATTTGATTAAAGAGCTTGCAATTCTCTTGTGGTACACAGCTGGAGCCTTTGGAATTAGGCAGTCTAAGTGTGTGTGTGTGTGTGTGTGTGAGAGAGAGAGAGAGAGAGAGAGAGAGAGAGAGAGAGAGAGAGAGAGAGAGAGTCCAAAATTCCTGAGCCATCGCAATCTCACTGTTGTAATGACACTGTTGTAATGACAGCTGGGACACATTTAGGGCAAGTTAACCATTGGTGTGTGACCTTGTGATCTCCCAGGATCTTGCACCTTTCAAATTCTGCTTCCTAAAGATAGCATCACTTGTTCTTACTCTCTCACACACATATCATACCCCAGGGTGGGTTATTAATCATCGGCATGAGGCTTGCTCACGGGGTGTGAAAAACTTCAGGTGGGATTTTCTGCTTGGGCAGTGATGCAGCAATGCATTCAATAACATTTTGCTGCCTTCCAAAGATATCCTTCGGAGAGCTGCCCAATGATAACTGTTTAAGCTGGTGCTTCCAGAACTGGAATGTTACCCCCAGACATCATCTAGTCCAGGCCAACCCCTGATGGTGCAAAAAAGGGAAAACAACCCACTGCTACATCACACCTGAGAGGTGGGCATCCCCAGATGGGTGGTGATTTGCACTCATTATGGTGCTGTCGGCAGTTACATGAGACATAAAAATGGTTCCTCTAACTTGGGTCTCCAGCTGTTTTCGGACTACCGTTCCCCATTATCCCTGAGCACTGGTCTTGCTAGCTAGGGATGATGGGAGTTGTAGTCCAAAAATAGCTGGAGACCCAAGTTTGGGAAACACTGGGCTAGGTGGACTGAGTGGTAGAGGGGCTTGGAGACCCACAAAGGATGTGGTAAGGAATACAGTGGTACCTCGGGTTACATGCGCTTCCAGTTACAGACTCCGCTAACCCAGAAATAGTACCTCGGGTTAAGAACTTTGCTTCAGGATGAGAACAGAAATTGTGCTCTGGCGGTGCGGCGGCAGCAGGAGGCCCCATTAGCTAAAGTGGTGCTTCAGGTTAAGAACAGTTTCAGGTTAAGAACGGACCTCCGGAACGAATTAAATACTTAACCCGAGGTACCACTGTACCAGACACTTCTAGGTCAGGTCAAAGGCAAAGAAAATCAGGACCGCAGACAGCTCCCAGTGGCTCTACTATCTCTGATGGGCCTTTGCTGCTCACTTTTCAGACCGAGGGAGCCGGTGTTTGTCCACAGACAACTTTCTGGGTCATGTGGACAGCATGACTAAACCTCTTCTGGTGCAACAGAACACCGTGACGGAAACCAGAGCGCACAGAAATGCCATTTACCTTCCTGCCACAGTGGTACTTATTTATCTACTTGCACTGGTGTGCTTTTGAACTGCTAGGTTGGCAGGAGCTGAGACAGAGCAACAGGAGCTCACCCCATTCATTGCAGGGGTTTGAACTGCCGACCTTCCAATCGGCAAGCGCAAGAGTTTCAGCTGTTTAGACTGCAGCGCCACCCGTGTCCCTTGTTAGCTATTTAAAGGCAGGTTACTCTCCAGCAAGCCCTCTCACCTGCAGAAAGGCCCACTCCACAAGCTTGCCATTGCAACCTATCTGACAGCGTAAGAATATCAGTTTATTTTATTTTTATCAGCTCATTGATTCTCATCAGTTTCCCGTCTAAATGCTTTTTTGAACTGAAAGATACGATTCCAGAGTTGCTGGTGGTTTTGCATTTAAGATCAAACCCAATTTAGATTGTGAAATATGATTCTCAATGTGTTTGTTATTTATTTGCTCAGCTCCCCTCCCCTCCCCCATCATCTTTTTGCCTTTCCCTCTTTCTCCTCCTCTCTGCTTTCCCAAATATCAAGATAATGTGGTTTTAATAGTATGATGCCTGTGCTGCCTTTTGACAGCTGCTTAATTCCGTTTTAAACTGTCCATTAAACTAGGCATGGCATTCTTTCTGCTTAATGTTCGATATTGCAAAAATCATCTTCCCTGTTGACTAAAACGTGTTTGGGAAAGCTTGTTTTGAGAATTGAGCGGCTGATCCTCCCAACCTGCAGGGAGGAACCGTGTCAGCTAGTGCCAGGTGTGGATTTATGAGACCCGAGTTCAAATCCCCTTTCCTGCTTATGCTGAAGACAGTTTTTGTCATAGTGTGACACTGAAGCTCACCCACTGTTTTTATTATTTTATTTATTGAACAGTATCCCACCTTCTTCTCCAGGGAGCTCAGGTGGCATGCATGGTTCTCCCCCACCTCAACTAACCCCCACAACAACCCTGAGAGGTAGGTTAGGGCTGGGAGGCAGCGACTGGCCCAAGGTCACCCAGTGAAGCCATGTGCCAGGGAAGTTGCCCTAATGACAACTGGGAAAAGCAGGAACCTGTGCAACCATGGCTGATTAGGTGAGAGACCCTGTACAGTGGTACCTCGGGTTACATACACTTCAGGTTACAGACTCCGCTAACCCAGAAATAGTACCTTGGGTTAATAACTTTGCTCCAGGATGAGAACAGAAATCGCACGGTGGCAGCAGGAGGCCCCATTAGCTAAAGTGGTGCTGCAGGTTAAGAACAGTTTCAGGTCAAGAACAGACCTCCAGAACAAATTAAGTACGTAACCAGAGGTACCACTGTACTATATCTTACATGGTTTTTCTGCCCAGAGACACTGGGAAGGAACCTCCTTGCCATATTCTGGATTGGATGAGCTGGTTGGCCAGGGAACAGGAGATTAACATGAACATCTCAAAGAGCTCAAATGAGGGCATATAATGTGTGTGGTAGAGGAAAGAGGGTATGGCTTTGATATTTTGGGGGTGGGGTTAAAATTGCTTGGCACTCTCCTTGGGAGGGCTGTGTCTTTGTTGTCCTAGTGTAACAGCTGGGGTAGGAGACCTCAGATTCGGGGAGGAGGGACCTAAAGTGACCTTCCAGTCCTCTTATTGGCTAATAATAATAATAGTAATAATAATAAATTTATTATTTATACCCCGTCCATCTGGCTGGGTTTCCCCAGCCAATCTGGGTGGCTTACAGCACATAAAAAATGACACTGAAAACTTCCCAACACAGGGCTGCCTTCAGATGTCTTCTAAAAGTCCGATAGTTGTTTATTTCTTTGACATCTGGTGGGAGGGCATTCCACAGGACAGGTGCCACTACCAAGAAGGCCGAGAAGTAGATTTAACCCCATTTGCAGCCACGTTGACAAGCCAGATAGGTGTGAATCAAAATGAAATAATGCCCACGATTGCATGAAACAAATATTTTCCAAAGCCTGTATTTGTAGCTAGATAAGGAATGCAGAGTAAGGACGCGGGTGGTGCTGTGGGTAAAACCTCAGCGCCTAGGACTTGCCAATCGCATGGTCGGCGGTTCGAATTCCCGCGGTGGGGTGCACTCCCGCCGTTCGGTCCCAGCGCCTGCCAACCTAGCAGTTCGAAAGCACCCCCAGGTTCAAGTAGATAAATAGGGACCGCTTACCAGCGGGAAGATAAACAGCGTTCTGTGTGCTGCTCTGGTGCCGGTTCGCCGGAGCAGCTTCATCACACTGGCCACGTGACCCGGAAGTGTCTGCGGACAGCGCTGGCTCCCGGCCTATAGAGTGAGATGGGCGCACAACCCTATAGTCTGGCAAGACTGGCCCGTATGGGCAGGGGTACATTTACCTTTACCTTTTAAGGAATGCAGAAACACCAATGTGAGCAAGAACCCAGGAGGTCTGATTGCAATTTACAATGTGCCACAACAAAAACAACCCAAATGTTCACATTGGATATGTAGACCTTGTTGGCTTCTTGCATAAGCCCATAAAAACCCATAAAAGGATTCTTCAGAGAGTTGATGCTAATAATCATAAGAGCAGAATGAGCCCCACTGGACCAGCCTAATGGCCCATCAATTCCATCATCCTGTTCTCACACTGTCTACCCAGATGCCCATGGGAAACCCACAAGCAGGACCTGAGCACAAGAGTACTGTCCTCTCTAGAAACGGGTACCCAGAAGCTGTTCTGCCTCCAGTCATGGAGCACAGCCATTGTGGTTAGTAGCCATGGGTAGCCCCCTCTCCCCCTTGAATTTTCAATCCATCCACATTGAGCGTCAGCATGGCATGGTGGTTAGACTAGCCCTGGGAGTCTAGGGCTGATATCTCCACTCAGCCATGAAGCTCACTGGTTGTCCTTGGGCCAGTGACTGCCTCTCAGCCTAACCCACATCACAAGGTTGTTGTTATGGGAATTAAACGAGGACAGGGAGAACCATGTCTGCCACCTTGAGCACCCCGGAGGAAAAAGTGGGATTTAAATGCAGCAAATAAAATAAAGTTGGCGGCCATCACAGTGAGTTCCACAGTTTATCTATGCACTGCATGAAGAACTTCGCCCATTTACCTGTCCTGAATCTTCCAGCATTCAGCTTTGTTGCATGCCCATTCAGTCCTCTGAATCTATGGGCGATTGGGCCATGATATTGTTTTTCTAAAGAAATTGCCTTAAAGCTTGCATCTTCCTTTTTACCTCGAACATTTGAGTGCAGCCACAGAAAAACGCTGCCGCAGTCGCTAATGGGCTGCACATTGTAGGGATTCTTTTATTTGGAGAGAAGAAAGGGAGAAATGAAGGCTGGCTTTTTGTTTGGGTTCGGTTTGGGTGTTTTTGGTTTTCTTTTCAATCCTGTTAAAGAGGAAGCGTCAGACAAAGCGCCATGTGATTCTCCCGCCCGGTGGCCTCGCTCAGGAACTGGAGTGTGTGTGTGTGTGTGTGTGTGTGTGTGTGTCCCTTTATTGTGTTGTTTTGCAAAGGTACTGGAGCATGCTGTGTTCTGATGTCGTCTTTGCTTGCATTGCCTTGCAAATGGAAAGCCAGCCTGCTGCCAGAGGAAGCAGGAGAGAGCGCGCAGGGACTGAACACATCATAACTGCAATCAGTAGGATTCAGGCTGTAAAGGGATGCGACAGAGAAAGGGGAAATATTTGCAATGAGGTGCCGTGCTGAGTTGGCTGTGGGAATCAGGATCCTTCCTTCCACTTAGGGTATGGTTACCAGATTTTTTTCAATGAATCCGGGGACACTTTTTTGGGGGGAGGGGGAAGCTGAGTAGCAACAGGGAGTCAGTAGTAGGGATGTTGAGGCAAAAGACCCTGGGCCCAAGCACACATGCATATTGTATAAGGGTGCAAAGCCCTTCTTTCGCATCCTGTGAAACATAAATGCGCAGAGTTTTTAAAAAACTGGGCAACAGTGCGCCGCTCGCAACTCCCAAGCCACCCCCATCAGTCAAAACAAAGGGGGAAGGGGGCAGGAGATCTGTACCACCAGATGTCCCTGGTTCCCCTTTGGCAGTGGCGGCGGCAGCAGCAGTCAGCAGCCCGGAGCCAGCCTGGTAGCACAGTTGGCTCTGGCTGGCTTCAGGAGCTGCTTGTGGCTTGCTGCCGTGTCGCCCGCCATTTTTCCTTGCCAGAAATCCCCATATGATGTGTTGTGCACAAGACACATCATATGGGGACTTCCAGAGAGGAAAAATGGCGGGCACCACGGAAGCGAGCAGCTCCTGAAGCCTGCCAGAGCCAACTGTGCTACCAGGCTGGCTCTGGGCTGCTGAGACTGTCGCTGCCACGTTTCCTGGGGACAGATTTGCAAATCTGGGGACATTCCGGTGACAGAATTTGTCTGGGGACAGATTTGCAAATCCGGGGACTGTCCCCGGGAACCGGGGATGTGTGGTAACCCTAACCTAGGGCATGCTGTCTTTTCCAGTGACTACCATACCTGAGGCAGTGCAAGTGAGGGAGACTTCTACACTGTAAGTTGCGGGAAGTGGTAGCCCTTTCTTGCTGCCAAAAGGTCATGCTGTACCAGTCTGATCTTCATAGAATCATATAATTGCAGAGTTGGGGGTGTACCAAAGGCTCATCTAGTCCAACTCCCTGTAATGAAGGAATCACAGCTGGAGAATCCCTGGCAGATGGCCCCACAACTTCTGTTTAAAAACCTCCAGTGAAGGAGAGTCTTCTGAGGGAGCTCATTCCACCGTCAAACAGCTCTTACCATCTGAAATGACTTCCTAATCTTTAGTCAGAATATCCTTGCAATTTCTCTCTCCGAACTCATGCAGGCCAGTTGACACTATGCATTCTATTTACAACTGGTACTGCAGCTTTCTACAAGCAGGTCTGCTGTAAAACAGAGTCCCTAGGTTTTGGAACTCTCTACCATCATGGGAACATGGGGTGCTGCTTTAAATGGAGTCAGAGCCTGGGTCTAACTAGGTCAGTATTTTCCTACACTCACTGACAGTGGGTCTCCAGGGCTTCAGAACATTCCAGTCCTACCTGGAGAAGCTGTGGGTTGAACCTATATGTAAAGCACATGCTCTGTTGTAGAGTCACAAGCTCTTCTTGTTTGAGGCATTGCTGCCTTGTGGTGGCGTGGTGAAACGCTGGAGTGTCTCCTAAAGGTAAAGGTAAAGGGACCCCTGCTCATCTCGCTTTACTGGCCAAGGGAGCCAGTGTGCAGCTTCCGGGTCATGTGGCCAGCATCACTAAGCTGCTTCTGGTGAACCAGAGCAGCATGTGGAAATGCTGTTTATCTTCCCACCAGAGCGGTACCTATTTATCTACTTGCACTTTGACATGCTTTCAAACTGTTAGGTTGGCAGAAGCTGGGACCGAGCACCGGGAGCTCACCCCGTCACAGGGATTCGAACCGCCAACCTTCTCGGCAAGCTCTAGGCTCTGTGGTTTAGACCACAGTGCCACCCGCATCCCATGTCTCCTATATCCTAGCAATAGAGGAACTGGGTGTTCAGCAGGCAGCCCACAACACATTGTGCAAGTCTAAGAAGGCAGGCAAAAGATCAGGACCCTGGACAGGTCACACTGAAGTTGGAGAGTGGTGCAAAGGAGCAGGGCCTTTTGTTTCCTTACAGGAGTCCTTGTCAGTGGTGCCCCACCAACCTCAGGCAGCTCCCACCTGCCTGTCTTCCTTCCTACAACCAGTCAGTGGGGTGGCCCTGGCAATGAGCTTCCTCCTCTTTAGCCCCAGTGTTGCCTTTGTAGGGAGGAGAATCGGGACAAAACTAGCTGGCTTCTATGTGTGTTGGCTTCTCTGCTCTGGCGCCATCTACTGTTGGGCCTCCCTGCCTTCTGCCACCACTGATCCTCATGGTCCAAGTATTGCATGCTCTACTCCTGGCAGAACTTTCAGAGCTAGAACCAATGGGTGGAGATTCTAGGGAGGCAGATTTGTACCACTGAGCTATGCCCCCTCTTGAAGGTGGAAGCTGTATATATGGGGGGAAGAAGACTTAATGACAGATTCCAAGTGGAACTTCCTATATCCCTGGCCCGTCCTCTGACTGATGTGTGTGTGAAAGAGATATACACTGATCAATCCAGAACAGTCCTTTGACAAGAACCAAATGGAGCCATAAGAACTGGCTGCTGGATCAGGGTCTAGCACAGCTTCCTGTTCTCACAATGTCCAACCAGATATCTGGGGGAAACCAACAGAGCACACTCCCCCATCCCTCGTGGCTTTGAATAACTGGTGTTCAGAAGTATTCCTGCCTCCAACCATGAAGGTAAAGCAATAGCCTTATATCCATAAATGTGTCGAATCCTCTTTTAAAGCCACCCATACATATTAGTGGCCTTCACTGTCTGTTGTGGGAGGGAGTTCCATAGCTTAACTATGAGATGTGTGAATAAGTATGTGTCAGGGAACTGCCATCAGCTCAGAGGCGGGAGGTGGAAGGGCAGTTGGGTTACAGGGAGCCTCCAAAGATAGTGAGAAGCAGCTCATCCTCCGGGGAGGAGCGAAGCCACGCCTCCAGTGGGGAAGGGATGCAGGGCTCGGAGGATGCAAGGGAGAGCCACAACACCGAACCTGACCAAAGCGGGGGGGAAGCAGGTCCCCCTTTGCCCACGCCCTCCCTGCGCAGAAGGCTTACACGCAGAGAGGGGAGGCGTAGGATAGGGGTCAAAAAACTGCTCTGCTGGGGAAAGTTTAAGGACCACCCACTCCCAGATTCTGCTAGCGCCTGAGCAAACATGGAATTGAGTCGATCTGCATTGTGAACATTTTGGACAGATAATAAAGCCTTGAAAAGACCAACGGGGAGTCTTGCCTGTTTGCTCTCGAGCAACCACGTTGGCATACATAACAGCATGTTTCAAAATCTGTCCCGAATCTTCCAAAGTTCAACTTTATTGGGTGTCCATGAATTCTAGTGTTATGAGAGAGAGAGAGAGAGAGAGAGAGAGAGAGAGAGAGAGAGTTTTCTCTATCTGCTTACTCCAAGCCAGCCATGATTTTACAAACAGCCAACATGTTGCCTCTTACTCGCCTTTCCTCTGAACCAAAAAGCTTCACCCTTACCTTAAAGGGGAGTCGCTCCATCCCCTTGACTATTTTGCTCACCTTTTCCCAAGGATTTCCAAGGATCTGGAGGTCAACGTTGCCCTCTTCTGCTTACCCTTGCAGCTGTTGTGCTGCTGGAAGGCAGGGAGCATTGTGATGGGAAGCACGTCGGCCTCTAGGATTTTGAGGGGCACCTCTGGAAACAGCTCAGGATTTGATTACCGTCTTCAAGTCTAATGGCTGCTGCTAAAAGCTGTTATTTCCGTGCTGTGGATCAATGGCTGTTGAAGAGCTGCCAACTGTGCTTGCTAGGGGAGGCATTGGATTTGGCATTACCCAGAAGGCTCTGCAGCTGGAGTAGGAGCCCAGGTGTTCATGTAAGAAGGCCCTCATCCAACCCAGCCTTTCAAGAAAGCCGTTTTGTTGGAACCATGCATGCACAGACATGGGAAAAGAAGGCGTCTCCAAAGAAGGCTCTGTTACAAAGATGGGGGACCTGTCTCAGCCTGAAGGCCATCTTCCCTTCCTGGTGACCTTCTGAGGGCCACATGCCAGAGTAGGGTGGGGCCAGAGGTGGGAGTGGGTGGAGCAAAGAATGTAAACCTTTGTGCAGAACGCTACGTTCTACACAAGATCACACACCTATCTCTATCCTCCAGTCAAGCAGGCACCAGGATCAGAGAAAAACACCCCAGAGGAATATGAAGTATGGCTGGTCAAAGGGTGGGGCCTGGGAAGAATCCCAAGGGTCAGACAGACAAGCCTGGGGGGCACATTTGGCCCCTGAGACTGAAGCTCCCCACCCCTGTAGACCACCATTTATATCAGTTTGAGGCTTGTTGATTTGAGGATGCAATAATGGTGGTGGTGGGGTTATAAACCATTAAATGGTGTTTTGTTTCTGTGTGCTCCGGCTTCCATCATGGTGTCCTGTTGCCCCAGAAGCAGTTTAGTCATACTGGCCACATGACCCGGAAATCTGTCTGTGGACAAACACTGGCTCCCTTGGCCTGAAAAGCGAGATGAGTGCCACAACCCCATAGTCGCCTTTGACTGGACTTAACCATCCAGGGGTCCTTTAAGGTCAAGGTAAAGGACAAGGACCCCTGGATGGTTAAGTCCTGCCAAAGGCGACTATGGGGTTGCGGTGCTCATCTCGCTTCAGGCCAAAGAAGCCGGTGTTTGTCCACAGACAGCTTTCCGGGTTATGTGGCCAGCAGGACTAAACCGCTTCTGGCACAACAGGACACCATGAGGGAAGCCGGAGCACACAGAAACGCTGTTTACCTTCTCATCGCAGCGGTACCTATTTATCTACTTGCACTGGTGTGCCTTTGAACTGCTAGGTTGGCAGGAGCTGGGACAGAGCAACAGGAGCTCACTCCATCGTGGGGATTCAAACTGCCAACCTTCCAATCAGCAAGCCCAAGAGGCTCAGTGGTTTAAGGCAAAGGCAAAAAGGTAAAGGGGTCCTTTACCTTTACCTATAAACCATTGCAAGTTGGACTAGCTCTAAGTTTAAAGAACTTTCTCACCACCCCCAACACACACATTGGTGGTCACTCGGTGTGCTTATCTGAAACCTGCACAAACCACCTGCCATTTTAATTACCCACAATGTCCCCAGCGTGGGATCACTCTGGGAGAATTTAGGAAATAAAAAAAACAGGTGGCTCTCCGTTTGTGGCAGATAACTCAAGAACCACTTTCGGCCAGAGTCATCTGTTTGAGGATGCCAGGTGCTGTCACCACCCCTGTGTGGAAGGGCCAGAGAGGAGAGAATGCCTTCTGTTTGGCTGGCATGCTAGCTGAGCACAGATCTGGGTATATGATGAGATACTCTTTTTGCTGGTGACACTAATCAGGAAAGAAAATGGCTCAGGACATCTTGTTGACTTGGGGTATGGTAAGAACATAAGAATATCTTGGGCCCCATGATCACTGCAGATGGTGACAGCAGTCACAAAATTAAAAGACGCCTACTTCTTGGGAGAAAATGACAAACCTAGACAGCATCTTAAAAAGCAGAGACATCACCTTGTCGACAAAGGTCCGTATAGTTAAAGCTATGGTTTTCCCAGGAGTGATGTATGGAAGAAGGCTGATCGCCGAAGAATTGATGCTTTGAATTATGGTGCTGGAGGAGACTATTGAGAGTCCCAGGGACTCGAAGAAGATCAAACCTATCCATTCTGAAGGAAAGCAGCCCTGAGTGCTCACTGGAAGGACAGATCCTGAAGCTGAGGCTCCAATACTTTGGCCACCTCATGAGAAGAGAAGACTCCCTGGAAAAGACCCTGATGTTGGGAAAGATGGAGGGCACAAGGAGAAGGGGACAACAGAGGACGAGATGGTTGGACAGTGTTCTCGAAGCTACCAGCATGAGTTTGACCAAACTGTGGGAGGCAGTGGAAGACAGGAGTGCCTGGCATGCTCTGGTCCATGGGGTCACGAAGAGTCAGACATGACTAAACGATTAAACATCAACAAGAACATAAGAACATTGCCAGATCTGGACAAGGGTCCATGTAATCTGGCCTCTCACATTGGCCAACCAGATGCCTATGGGAAACCAGCAAGCAGGATCTGAGCACAACAGCCCTCTTCCCTCCTGCGGCTTCCATCAACTAGGATTCAGCAGTGTTGTTGCGTCTAACTGTGGAGGCAGAGCATGGACCCCTTG
Source organism: Podarcis bocagei (assembly GCF_964188305.1). Taxonomy (NCBI): domain Eukaryota; kingdom Metazoa; phylum Chordata; class Lepidosauria; order Squamata; family Lacertidae; genus Podarcis; species Podarcis bocagei. The sequence continues at coordinate 21,722,142 of NC_138142.1, read as the reverse complement.
CCTAGTAGCCATGGCTAGCACTCTCCACCATTAATTCATCTAATCCTCTTTGGAAGCCATTTAGGTTGGTGGCTACCACTGTTTCCTGTGGGAGTGAGTTCCACAGTTCCATCACGCACTGCATGAAGAAATCCTTTCTTTCCTCTGCCCTGAATCTTCCAGCATTCAACTTCATCAGACGTCCACGAGTTCTAGTCTTACGAGAGAGGAAGAAAAACTTTTCCTGATCTCTTTTTTCCTCCATGCTGTGCATCATTTCATAAACTTCCATTATGTCTCCTCTTACTCACCAATGGACTGACAATCCAAGTTCTTCAGCTGCTGTTCCAAACCGAGAAGCAGTCACAGCTAGAGCAGCAGAAAGAAGGAAACAGGCGAGGCATGGATCCCGAACGGAATTCTTCTCTCTGGCACTGTTTCCTAAGCCCCACACAGATTTTCCATCTGCTGTTTTCTCTATCATTAGATCCATGCAGTGCAGAGCAAGTGACATATTTGGCTCGTTTTAAGTATGAGCTTGTCGTTCCTGTAGGATGGGGAGGGGGGCGGAGAGGAAGGAAGGAAGGAAGGAAGGAAGGAAGGAAGGAAGGAAGGAAGGAAGGAAGGAAGGAAGGAAAGAAAGAAAGAAAGAAAGAAAGAAAGAAAGAAAGAAAGAAAGAAAGAAAGAAAGAAAGAAAGAAAGAAAGAAAGAAAGATCTGGCTTGACAAAAGACAGCTTCCTGTGTTCCTGACAAGTAAGCATTGAACACACTTCCTGGCTCATCCCAGATTCTGTACATTTCCTAGGATGTGATGAGCTGCAATTCAATGAGATGATGGAACATTTCAAGGTTTGACCTATTTTATCATTTATAAAATGATAGCCACAAGACATGGACATGTTATCCAGACAATAAGCATATAATAGGCCAGCTGTAAAGCAGAGTGATATAAACAGGGGTATAAACAGGAACAGCATGGATCTCAGAGTAGCAATTTGGAGATAAAATAAAACTACATGGTTTAGATTGAAAAGTAGCTTAAAACTCAGCCCTCCCCCCAACCAATTCCTTTCCTCATAATTCCTAAGACTGAATTTCCCTGTGGGTAAGACAATGCATTTGTAATACTAGAACTTGGGGGGGGGGGTGTCATCCAGTGAAAAGGACTGGTGGCAGACGAGAGTCAGTGCGGTATAGTGGTTAGAATGTCAGACTAGGACCTGGGAGACCAGGGTTCAAATCTCCACTTGGCCATTGTGCTTGCTGGGTGACCTTGGGCCAGACACTCACTCTCAGCCTAACCTACTATTGGCAAAACCTATCGGTGTTTCACAACTTTCTGACTAGTTGCAGGACCTTAGCCAGACCTAGCAGAGTAAAAGCAGAGTCCACGGAAGCAATTGGCAGCTTGGCTGCAGACAGGATAGACGAAGCAGGAACCAGGAACTAGTAGTTAGGTGTTTATTATATACAGTGGACTATTTACAGGAACAGAACACGGATCTTTAGCTAGCTCTCTCATACACGACTCACAACTCCTACACTGACACACTGAACCACTGAACTAACACATTCCAGTTGGTAGGCCATTAATTATCACTCCCTTGAGAGAGCTTGACCAATCAGGGAGCTGTCTCCATGCCTCTGTTATCACCAGGCAAACTTACTCCTTCACATTACCTTGGCTGTCTGCTAAACTCTCATTGACTCTGTGTGAGTAGCTGCACGTATTCAGATTCCCAACACTTACCTCACAGGGTTGTTGTGGGGATGACATGAGGAAGAGGAAAAGCACATAGTTCACCTTGAGCTCCTTGAAGGAAGGAAGGCATGATATAAAGGCAATAAATGGCAGGAGGAGGGCAGACAAAACAAAGCACTTCTTCACTCAGAATATTCATTTATTCCAGGGGTTGTGAATGCAGAACTGCTGGACTCCCAGCTCCCATCAGTCCTAGGCAAGGGTGATGGAGCTGGTGGTCCAACAATTTCTAGAGGTTGCCATGTTGACTATCACAGGTCTATGAAATTCACCGCCACAACATTTGTCAGTTGTTGCTGATTTAAACAATGTTGGGGGGGATGGCCAAAAGAAGAGCATGTATCTTATAAAGTAGAGACATCACCTTGCCAACAAAGGTCCGTATAGTTAAAGCTATGTTTTTCCCAGTAGTGATGTATGGAAGTGAGAGCTGGACCATAAAGAAGGCTGATCGCCAAAGAATTGATGCTTTTGAATTATGGTGCTGGAGGAGACTCTTGAGAGTCCCATGGACTGCAAGAAGATCAAACCTATCCATTCTGAAGGAAATCAGCCCTGAGTGCTCACTGGAAGGACAGGTTCTGAAGCTGAGGCTCCAATACTTTGGCCACCTCATGAGAAGAGAAGACTCCCTGGAAAAGAACCTGATGTTGGGAAAGATGGAGGGCACAAGGAGAAGGGGACAACAGAGGATGAGATTGTTGGACAGTGTTCTCGAAGCTACCAGCATGAGTTTGACCAAACTGCGGGAGGCAGTGGAAGACAGGAGTGCCTGGCGTGCTCTGGTCCATGGGGTCACGAAGAGTCAGACACAACTAAACGACTAAACAACAACAACAAGACCCTGCTGGATCAGGCCAATGGCCCATCTCACCCAGCATCCTGGGGCCAAGCAAATGCCTTAACAGAAAGCCCAAAAGCAGGACCTGAGCCACAACAGCATCTCTCCCTACTTGTAATTCCCATCATCTGGTAAGAGAGGCATACTGCCTTGGATTGTGGAGGTAAAACATGGCATAAGACCATAAGAAAAGCCCCGGTGGATCAGGCCCATCTCATCCATCAGCGTGTTCTCGCAGGGACCAACCAGATGCCTCTGGGGAGTCTGCAAGCAGGATGTGAAGGCAACAGCCCACTCCCTCTGTGGTCCCTTTTCCACTGTCCTGGTGCCTCTGATCCAGGAAGCAGCATATGACCACCATGAAAAGTAAGAAGATCAGAAGAGCCTGCTGGGCCAGGCCAATGACCCGTCTCGTCCAGCGTCCTGTTCTCTCAGTGGCCAACCAGGTACCTATGGGAAACCAGCAAGCAGGTATGCCCCACGGAGGACCTTAAAGTCTATAAATAGTAACACTCTAGAGGTCCCGGGCCCTAAGGAAGTCAGATTAGCCTCAACCAGAGCCAGGGCCTTCTCTACACTGGCTCCAGCCTGGTGGAACGTTCTGTCTCATCAGACCCGGGCCCTGCAAGATCTGATTTCTTTCTGCAGGGCCTGTAAGACAGAGTTGTTCCGCCTGGCCTTCGGCTTGGAATCAAATTGATCCCCTCACCCTCTTTACTTTTTCCTTTCTCCTTCTGTGATGGAACTCCTATTTGGGGACTTTCCTGGCTTTTTTCTGGCCCACGTAGGACCAGTCTGGACAGTTGGCCTTGGTGAAGACTTGATGTTTTCACCCCCCCAAAAAAGTTTTTGATTTGAGTTCCTACTGAAATGAGGCTGCATTTTAATCTTGTTTTTAAGTTGTATTTCAATCAACTGTTTTATACCGGTGTTAGCTGCCCTGAGCCCAGTCTTGGCTGGGGAGGGCAGTGTATAAATAAAAATTAATTAATTAATTAATTAATTAATTAATTAATTAAGCAGGACCCTAGCACAAGAGCATTCTCTACTCTTGTGGCTTCCAGTAGCTGGTATTCAGAAGCGTTGCTGCCTCCAACCACGGGTGTAGGAAGGGGGTGTGGTGGGTGCGGACTGCCCCGGGTGCCATACCTGGGGGAGGGTGACATCACCACCCCACCCCCAGACACTCACCATGGGCAGTGCACCCCCAGGACACCGCAGGCGGCGCACCCCCTGGGAGGCTCACGGTGGAGGCCAAGCCGAGCCACTGTGGCTAGTATTGCCCATCAATAGCCCTCTCCTCCATTAATTTGTCTAATCCGCTATTAAAGCCATCCAGGGCTATCAGCAAGTCCTGTGGCAGTGAGTTCCATAGTTAACTATGTGTGAGCTGATGGCATGAGTGCGGGTGCACGTTTCAGCGTTTCCCAGCCAGAGTTTATCAAGAGCAAGGAGGCATACCCCGGTTGTCGTGAAACTGGAGACAGAAAGGGATTTTTAAACTCGAGTAAAATTTTGCAGCAGAACAAAAACCCGCTGTTCGCAAGAGTATGGCTGGAAAGAACCCTCTCTCTGGCACAGCTCCAAGGAACCACTAGAGGGCACTCTTACCCACCAATCTCGCTGAGTTTCTGAGCACTCCATTCGCTGTCTGCCCCTTGGTTCCCATTCTCCGCACAATGGCTGGTGCAAGAGACGAGCGTAATAATAATGGTAATGCAACTTGATGGCTTTCCAGTCCAAGCGCAATGTATGTCAGCAATCTGGAGGAAGAACTGCTTGGGAGGGAGAGTTGATTTCCTACAGTTGCTTGAATGAATGCAGTGATCATAGGTGATTGGGACAGAGCATAGGAGCCAAGGGCCAAGGTCCCCTCCCTCCCCCCAGTAAAATATTTGAGGGGGCTCCCCCCCCAAAAAATAGTTGATGGACATTGCAATTCAAATGTCATGTGCATGCTGCATATTATAACTGATTATGTGGGGTGGGGCTTATCAGCCCCCACCCAATATTTTATTTAAGTTGGCACCCCGGGACAGAGTACAGTGGTACCTCGGGTTAAGTACTTAATTCGTTCCGGAGGTCTGTTCTTAACCTGAAACTGCTCTTAACCTGAAGCACCACTTTAGCTAATGGGGCCTCCTACTGCTGCCGCGCCGCCGGAGCACGATATCTGTTCTTATCCTGAAGCAAAGTTCTTAACCTGAGGTACTCTTTCTGGGTTAGTGAAGTCTGTAACCTGAAGCGTATGTAACCCGAGATAACACTGTATTGCAAAGCACAGTCTGCAAGGTTACTTACTGCCTCTGGTTTTCCATCTCCCGTGCACACATATACATACCAAAACTCATGAATTGTCATCTGGAAAGCTTGTGGTGATGGCCCAAGCATTTCAGCATCCTGTTCTCACATTGGCCAGCAAGGTGCCTTTTCTGGGAAGTCCACAAGCACGGTGCAAACGCAACACCACCCTCTTCATTTATGACGCCAAGTAACTGGTATTCAGAAGTCTACTGCCTCCAACAGGGGAGGGAATAACATATGCATTGTGGCTAGCAGCCACTGATAGCCTTATCTTTCACAAATTCATCTGCGCCTCTTTTAAAGCCATCCATGTTGGCAGCGTACCCTCCAAGTGTCCCGATTTTCCAGGGACAGCCTTGGGATTATGAAAGTCATCCCAGATTCTGATTTGACCCAGGAATGTCCCTGTTTCCTCTATCAGGGCTGCTGCCACCAAGCTCAGGGAGGAGAATGAGATGACACTTTTTTCGAGTGGTGGTGGGGAGGGCCTTGCAGAGCCAGGCAGAGGCCCGGGCCAGGTAGAGAATGTGCCCCCCCTTTTTTTACCCTGGGGATAACTGAAGTCTTATTTATAAGTAAGTATAGAAATAATTTTCACAAACGTTATGCTGACAAATAATTTTATTTCAAGGCTTGAGCCATATCTGCATATAAAGACAAAATGGAAAATATAGATATAGGTAAAGGTAAAGGGACCCCTGACCGTTAGGTCCAGTCGTGACCAGCTCTGGGGTTGCGGCGCTCATCTCGCTCTATAGGCCGAGGGAGCTGGCGTGCAGCTTCCGGGTCATGTGGCCAGCATGACTAATCCACTTCTGGTGAACCAGAGCAGCGCACGGAAACGTCACTTACCTTCCTGCCGCAGCGGTACCTATTTATCTACTTGCATTTTGATGTGCTTTTGAACTGCTAGGTTGGCAGGAGCGGGGACCGAGCAACGGGAGCTCACCCTGTTGCAGGGATTCAAACCCCTGACCTTCTGATCAGTAAGTCCTACGCTCTGTGGTTTAACCCACAGCGCCATCCTAAATGTAGATAAACAATAGTGCTTTTTAAAAATACATAGGGAAAAGGATTATTTTAAGTATTTGCATTTAAAAATGCTTTTGTGAATATGCTGACCAAGGCCCCCTTTGGAATCGGAGGCCCGGGCAAAGTGGCCCATATGCCCCCCCCCCGTCTGGGCCTGGTGGTGGGGGCTGCTGCTGCTACGAGGGAGCATCCTGTTGCCTCTCTATGGCCCCTTCATGGTCACCGCTGCCAACATCCTCCCTTGGGCAGCTTGTAGCCAGCAAGGGCGAGGAGAGGTTGCCACCGCTGGGCCCAGCCCCACATGACACACCAGCTTTGAGGGGCAGGCAGAGGGGCAAGGCCTCTCTGGGGAAGAAGAAAGGGGAAGTGGAGCAGAGCGGAGTGCAAGCAATCTTGGAAAAAAATTTAATGCTTTTTGTGTCTGTATCTAATCTTGCCCCTTTCTAAAGTTTATTTAACGGTGTGCATTTTTCATTTTGTAAATCAACCAAATAATAAAATAGAATTGGGATTAAGGGGTTTTCATTGGATGGTGGAAAATGCATGTGTTTTGTCCTGTTGGTGTTGTAGTAGTAGTAGTAGTAGTAGTAGTAGTAGTAGTAGTAATAATAATAATAATAATAATAATAATAATAATAATAATAATAATTTATTTGTACCCTGCCCATATGGCTGGGTTTCCCCAGCCACTCTGGGCAGCTTTCAACAAAGATTAAAAATACTTTAAAATGTTACACATTAAAAATGATGGCACTTGCCCATCTTCTGATCAGAAATGCTCTGCAGTGGGGGGACCAAAAAAAGTGGGTGGTTGCGGAGGGTCAGTTGGCGTGGGGGGGGAGTGAAAAATGTTCCTGTTTTCATCCGAGGAATGTTGAAGGTTATGTGACAGTCATCACTGCCTCATATGGGAGCAAACTCCACAGTTCAACTACACACCGTGTGAAAAAGGACTTCATTTTGTCTCTTCTGAATCTTCCAACATGCAGTTTTCAAACCTTCCAGGTCTAAGCTGTAGCATCAATCCTCCAGAATACCTTCCCAAAAGATATTATGGACGTTCAATCAGCTGGGTGCTTTAAATGTCTATTCAGAACCCATTTGTTTCCTTTTATCATAATATATTTGCTATTTTCTCATCTTAATTTATGGTATCTTATACCTGCAAGCGGCTTAGATCCCCCTCCCCCCCAAAAAATGTTTTAATCCAGAAATGATGATAATATTATGAATAATAATAGAAGAGAAGAGAAGACTGGGAGGTGATAAAAGAGCCATCTTCAAAAACCTGAAGGGCTGTCCCATGGAAGAGGGAGCAAGCTTGTTTTCTTCTGCTCTGGAGGCTAGGATCTGAACCGATGGGTTCAAGTTACAAGAAAGGAGATTCCAACTAAACTGTCAGGAGTGCATGCAGGAGCCAGGCCCTGTGACCAGTAGGACTTTGCAGGACTGGGGCCTTCCTAAGTTTGTTCTGAAGAGGCAAGGCGTGGCCACACAGGTGAGGCCGATTGGTAACTCACAGCACCTGGTGGCAAGAGCCAGGAAGGGATATAAGGTCAGCATTTCCCTTCGGCTCTTTGCCACAGCAACACGTTCCCTGCCTTGTTGCGTTTGGCTCTTTGACTCCTTGCTTCTTGATCCTCGGACCCTTGCCTTTGTGACTCTTTGCTTCTTGATCCTCGGACCCTTGCCTTTGTGACTCCTTGCTTCTTGATCCTCAGACCCTTGACTTTGTGACTCCCGGCTCTCTGACCCTTGGACTCTTGGCTTCCTGACTCCTGGCTTCTGGACTCCTGTTCCTGCTCCCACCCCGCCATCTTGTCCCCCTGTCCCGAACTCACCAGCCGGGACTTCGATTGTCCGTGAACTGGACTGTGGCATAAATATGAGGGAGAACTTTCTGACAGTAAGAGCTGTTTGTCAGTGGAACAGATTACTTTGGAAGGTGTTGGGCTCTCCTTCACTGGAGGTTTTCTAAAACAGAAATTGAGTGGCCAGCTGTCAGAGATTCTTTCGCTGCAATTCTTGCATTACAGGAGGTTGAAATAGACGGCCCTTGGGGTACCTTCCAACTCTTCCATTCTATGCTCCTAATAGCCTGTGTGTCAACTATCAAAAGTCTGGAAGACATCAGTCTAATGACTCCAAACATGGACAGTGATATAATTTTGTCTTAAGGCAAAGAAGGAAAAGGACCACAAAGCAAGGAGCTGGCCCTCTGGATTTGCAGAATTCTTCCTTAGGTTTGATGTTAAGGAAGGAGCAGGAAAGAGGAGAGGAGAGAAATGTTGCTAATTATGCTCTTTGGGCCTTGTCAAGGTACTGTGTTGCTGTCTCTGCTTGTATTTCATTTCATGGGCCAACCCACCTGCCCAGGTTTAAGAGTGAATGAGGCAAGGCATGGCCTACAAGAGGGAAAACCTCAAACTCATTACATCCTTCGGGAGTGATCCTATGCACAAGAAGCTGGCATAGAGCAAGCTGGTGTAAATTAAGCAGGTGAAACATTATACCAGATCCAAGGTAAAAAAGTACAGGTAAAAAGATGAAGGCCCCCTGGATGGTTAAGTTCAGTCAAAGCCGGCTGTGAGGTTATAGCACTCATCTCGCTTCCGGCCAAGGGAGCTGGCTCTTGTCCACAGACAGCTTTCCGGGTTATGCGGCCAGCATGACTAACCCACTTCTGGCACAACAGAACACTGTGATGGAAGCCAGAGCACATGGAAATGCCATTTACCTTCCCGCCACAGTAGTACCTATTTATCTACTTGCACATGTGTGCTTTTGAACTACTAGGTTGGCAGGAGCTGAGACAGAGTAAGGGGAGCTCACCCCATCACAGGGATTCGAACCGCCAACCTTCTGATCGGCAAGCCCAAGAGGCTCAGCGGTTTAGACCACAGTGCCCCCTTGCCACTGTGAGGACATGATGCTGGACTAGATGGGCCTTTGGCTGCATCCAGCAGCGCTTTCCGTGTGTGTGTGTGTGGTGAAATCATATGTTCTGAAAATAGTTTTATATATATATATATATATATATATATATATATATATATATATATATATATATATATTGATTTTTAATAGGTTGTAGAAGAAATAGAAGAACAATATGAACCCTCCTCCCCCAGTTTTCCTATCCCCGACTCCAGGAAAAGTTACAGAAGAACATTGATGAGGAGTCATGTCCCACCAACCAGGTTCTTTTCCATACACCTTCTGTTCGCCCACACCTGAGTTCAAACCCCCATTGAACACAGTGAGGATTTCTTTTGAGTAAACATGCTTTGGATTAGGCTGTGTAAACCATAGGACTGATATCAGCTGGGATGTTTCAAATCAGGTAGGAGCAGAACACAATGGGAAAGATATCTGTATCTCCACACACACACACACACACACCCTCAATGGGCCATTTTGAGTGGAAACTGCCACGAAAGGAAAGCATTGACTTGACTGATGGATGTCAGGTTGAAGTGGTGAGAAGGTTAAGACCAGGTTTCAACTCCCCATTCAGTCGTGAGACACATTGGCTGACCTGGGGGTGGCAGTCGCAACCTAGCCCACCTCACTGGATCATGATGCTGAAAGGTCAGAAAGTGTAGATCCACTCACACCACCTAGAGCTCCTTGGAAGAAAGGTAAGGATGCAAATGTCACAAGTAAATAATATATAGCCCCAAACAAAGTTGATCCTGCAGGCATTGCTGGGGGTAGGACTAGATGACGGGATGGGTCAACTCTACAATTTTATAAATCTATGATTCTAAGCCTGAAATCTCCCTTCCTTTCTTAACCCACAAAAAGGAATAGGGACTGTTAGGCTTTAGGGTATTACAATATTCTATTGGTTGTATGCAGCAAAGTTCTACTCAAAGTAGACCCATTGAAATTAAGGGACCTAAGTTGCCCATCCATTTCCACGTGTCTAGAACTAAAATTGAATGCAACCTGTTTTTAGTTGCAATTCGTTTTTAACTTAAATATTATTATTTTTTGAGGGGGGAGGTTAGATATGGCAATTTAATTTTTCGTTAAAAGGCTTGATTAGCATCGTTTTTGGGACAATCAGATGTACAGTATATAATTTATCACAGCTTATTTGAATACATTCGAATACATTTTTTCCAGTTGACGTTTTAAACAGTTGTTTTTACTGATAATTTCACTGTTTTATTTTATTTTTGTTAACCGCTTTCAGGCTTTATTTTATTTCGCAGTCGAGCGGGACATAATAAATTTCGTGAAACGAACAAAGTGCAAGCTCAAGCCTTTGTGTTTGCCTGCGACAGACTGTGAGTCCTTAGGAAGTGCCATTGCGCTGAGCACTTGAGGGCCTGTCCTTACCCCGCCTCTCTCCAAAATAGGGGGGGTGAGGTTATTTAATTAGGCTTGTTCCTTCCCTCCCCTCCCTCTCCGATTCTGCTGGGGGCGGGGAAGAGATGCATACAAGCAGCTGGAGGGGCGAGCGTGAGTTTCTGCTCATTTCCTCCCCTTCTCAATTAAATCGCGTCTGAGTCAGCGCCTCGCCCTGTCCTCCCCACCCCCGTTCTCCCCTCCCAGGCCATTGACAGGCACACGCCCGGAGGACCCGGGGACCAGCCGCCCTTTGTGATGCTGATTCGGGCTGGAGGAGCCCCTCCGTCTTTTGTCTGATGTTTTCCAGGCAGACGGAGGAGGAGAGAGCGCAGCAGCAGCTCTTGAAAATTGACCAGCCCCCCGAGCTGCGCGTCACATCGGAGCAAAGACAAAACGCCCGCCTGCCTGGGCTTAGCGCGCACGCACAGCCGGGTCGGGAGGCAGACGGAGGCGCTTCCCTTACGCAGGAAACACAGGGCTTGGTGACTTCCCCCCAAAAATATTGTCGATCCAGGCTATTACCCCGCCAGGGCAAACCGTCTTAGGCAGGCGCCGGCCAGGTGAGAGAGCCCCCGGGCTCGGAGAGGCGGAAATGTAACATTTCAGAACCCTGGACAGTTCCGAGCGCGGCGGCGCTTTGACGGTCGGGCCATGGCGAGCGTCCAGCAGGGCGAAAAGCAGCTGTTCGAGAAGTTCTGGAGAGGGACCTTCAAAGCCGTGGCCACGCCAAGACCCGGCAGCGTCATCGTGGCCAGCATCACCTCTCGCAAGCCCCTGGCCAGGTAGGAAACTTGTTCGCATTGCTCTGTATTTGAAGCTAGACCGGCTGCCTCCTTCCTCTCCTTCCGCGGTTTATTCTGTTTTATTCCAACATGCTGGGGCACGGGGGAGACTGGCCGTTTTGTAAGGAAAGAGCTATGAAAATAGTGCTTTTGCTGCTTTTACTCTCTGCGTTTTAGTAGATCTGTTGTTGTTTTTAATCTTGCTTTAATTCCGTTATACTTTTTAACTATTAATTTGCATATGCTTTTCTGCCTCCTTCGTTTTATCTGCATTGTGTAAGCCGCCTTGAGCCCTGGTCTTGGGGAAAAGGCGGGATATAAACAAACAAATAAATAAATGTTTAACCGCATGTTTTATTGATGACTTCTCTGTCTTGACTGATGTATTTCTCTGTGGTTTGGGTTTTCAATGTAGTATATGCATTTTGCTCCGCTCCCCCCCCCCCTTATCTTACTATATTTATTGTAAGCTACTCAGGGATTTTGCATATTAAATGGTAAATAACAATTATCGAGGAAGAGGACCCTTTGCTCCAGCCCTGTGGGTGCAGGGAGTCAGGAACCCTCTCGCCTTCTGTTTGATCAATGGCTAAGAGATCTTCCCTAATTGGGGTAGATCAGGGGTTTGTGAGAGTCTGTGTGTAAATGAGGAGGTGGATGTGGAAACTTTTCCTGGACCTGTAGAAATTAAGAGCCTGCAGGAGCATATCAGATACCTGGATGGTGGTGGTTGGCTTATTAAGGAGCAAGAAAGGTTTTGGGGTTGAGCTTTGAAGAATATGTCCAATCTCTCTGAATGTTCGAGTTTTAATGACTTTTTTTTAAAAAAAACCACCATATTTAATATACTGTCACTTTACGGCACCTGCATCCTTTCCTACCACCTTGCAGAATTCAGGATGGGGTGGGTTAGATCCTGAAAAATGTACATCAGGAATAAACAATGACTCTTCCCTGGTTTTGTGCACCGAGCATCTCTGTGAATGGAGGAGGTGGGCATGAAAACTTTTTCTAGACCAGCTGGGCTTTGGTGGGAGCAGGGGAGCTAAAGAGTAGCATCTGCAAGAGCAAATCAAATATATTGATTATGAAGGTGGTGATGGTTGGGTTTTAGAAGCAAGATAGGTTTGGGGGTTGAGCCTTGATGATGTGCCTATTCTCCGGTCAATCTGAAACAGATTTAATGGCATTTAAAAAACACAACTTTTTGTAAATGTACAGTTACTTTCCTCCACTACCCAACATTCAGGATAGGGTGAGCAAGAGACTGAAATTGATGCATCTAGAACACAGCAAGTGTGCCCTGGTTTGGGAATGACTAAAAAAAGATATTAAAATTGCATCCACCTAAACACAAAAATTCAGGAGTGCGGAAGAATGGCAGAGGAGTCTGACCTTTTAGTCCCTTTTGTAAAAAGCCATGATGTGTGAGCAACTGGATGTTTGAAAAATAAAGTTAGGCTTACTGATGTGCTCTGACCTTTAAAAGGTGTAAAGTCCAAAGGTGAAGGTGATGAGGAAGGAAATTGTATGTGGCACACATACATATTATTAAACTGTTCAGAGGTTTATTTACAATTATATATATTTTTAAATGATATTTTTTAATGATTTCAATATTTGTTTTTAAGCATTTCCTTTTAATGAAAAAACTGAAAACGTTATAGCTTTGTTCTTTTTGTAAACTCCTTTGAGGTTTTATTATTTACTTTATTGCATTTATATCCCTCGTTTTTTCTCTCCAGGGATCTCAGGGTAATATGCATGTTCCTCATTTAATCTCCACAACAACCTTGTGAGGTAGGCTAGGCTGAGAGACAGCCACTTGCCCAAAGTCACCCTGTGAGCTTCATGCCCAAGTGGGAATTTGAACCCTTGTCCCCTCCAGGTCCTACTCTGATGCTCTAACCACTACATTACCACTGGCTTTTATTTTATTACCATCAAGCATTATATCAATCTTGGGGAATAAATAAGTAAAGCGGCACATACATTTTGCTAAATAAATAAATGGACTTTGGGACGGAAAGACAGCAGCATTTTTCAAATAAAACTCCCCGAGCTGCACACCGGGGAGTTTGTTGGCGCTGGAGTTTCCTGCACTGCTGTTTTGCAACATTTCTGCTAGAATTCAGGAGGATTACCCATAGGACTGAGCTGCAGCTCTTCCAAGAGGCTTAGGGCAAGTACAGCAATCTATGTGGCTTCTCCCAGATTATTGCATGGATAAGCGCAAGAATTGGCACTCTTGCCAAGTGGGGCTTATAGGGGCTGGTGGCACTGTAGGGTCAAACAAAATCCCCACGCAGAAGTCCACCCCAGCACATAAATGACATTTTGGGTGCAAATATTTGTCCAGGCATCTCTCAGTGATGGTGCTTCCATTGCTTTCACATTCTGGGAAGAGATGTTGATATGGAACAGCACACATAATTCTCCACTATCACTGGCATTAGGAACAGCTAGCTATTGAGCCTGTGATGCAACTTGAAGTTCCCTGGTTCCATGCCCAGGATCTCCAGGTAGGACTTCCATTCTGAAACCCTTGAGAGCCACTCCCAGTCAGTTTATATAGTATTGAGCTGGATGGATTAATTGTCTGATTCAATATGGTGAAGGACCATAGCTCAGTAGGTTGAGCATCTGTTTTGCATGCAGAAGGTCCCAGGTTCAATCCCCAATGGCATCTCCAGGTAGGGCTGAGAAAGATTCCCCATCTAAAACCCTAGAGAGCCACCAGTCCAACTCATTATACGGCAGCTCCTTAAGTTCCTGTTGGTTGCATTTGGGTTGGTTGCTCATTTCCTTTCTGGAAAGGGGACGGAAGACTGTCAATCTGCTTCTCTAGAGGGTCTTTCATAAAGCACTTTGGTTCCTCAGCCACCCCCTCCCCACATATAACTTCTGAGGGCAACTCTTCCATACCTATGAACTTCTTACCAATAACTGATAGCTTCCTTCAAGAAGCTGACCATCTGTGTATATTGGAGGTGATAAAGGGCTGGTTGCCCCAGCTTCAAATTTAAGGTTCGGATAAAATTTTCCTAGGGCTGACGGAGGTTGTAGCCCAAAAAGTCTGGAAGGCACCAGGCTGATATAGCTTATTCAAGAGAATATAGTGACCTCTGGGAATGCAGGCGTTGACTATCTATAAAGAATAACATTCTTACAGCATTTCTGTTCTTGTTGAGAAGGAAGGAGGTGTGGTGCTTGCAGAATCTTTAGAGAGGGACAGTTTGGAAACAGAGGCTTTGTTTCATTCCTCATAAGAACATAAAAAGAGCCTGCTGGTCACCATCACTGCTTCTTGTGGGGAGTGAGTTTAACTATGTGCTGTGTGAAAAAGTATGTTCTTTTATCAGCCCTGAATAGACAACAAAGAGAAAGGATACATTGACTGTGGTCACGATTTCTTACAATTTATATTTTGCACTGTAGTTTTTAATCTTACGTATTACATCTGCTGGGCTCCCAAAGTGTGTATATTGCAGCAATTAACCATAATGACAAGCAAACATCAACAGCTAGAATGAAGCGCTCTGAAGCAATAGGTGCTAATGTTTGAAAGCCCAAATCCCTGTATGCTCCGAGTACACAAGCTTGTCTCCCACACTTCCCATTTGTTACGCCATTAGAAACATTAAAAAAAAACCTACAAAAGCACCACTTACATCATTTCCCTCCTTACTGCAGTGAGAAGGTACTGTCTATTAAAATAATGGTTTGAGAAAACCTTCTCATATTGGGTAAAAATATCTCACCAAACGAAAGCCCAATGAGATTTGACTCCTACGGATGACTCCTGGATCATTTGATTGCCTTTCATTATCTGTGCCCAAAGTAATCACGTGCAAGTCTTTATTTCAGGTGGGTGACTCATTATGCCAACATTCACGTACCTGCTGCCCACTGTATGTATTGGATCCCAACATCACCGTTGGCAGAGACTGATGGGAGTTGTAGTCCAAAACATACAGAGGGTAGGCTGCACCCTTGCTAGTCTGCCTTAGTTCCTCTTGCATTTCCTCTTTTTCCTTCCAGCCTTTCTCAACCTGTGGGTCCCCAGATGTTGTTGAACTACAACTCCCATCACCCCAGAGCTCAGGGATGATGAGAGTTGTAGTCCAACAACATCTGGGGACCCACAGGTTGAGAACCGCTTTAAACTATTTCTTCATTGTTTTATTTTTAAAAAATGCATATCTCCATCCCAATTTAGTTTCTGATATATGCAAATGGACATTGGCTCAGTGATAGAGTATCTACAGGACCTTGCATGCTGGAGATTCCAGATTCAATCCCTGGCATCTCCCGGTAGGACTTGGAATGCCTTATATCTGCAAACCCCCCACCCCACCCCCAGAGCCTCTGCCAGTCAGTGTAGACTGCATTGAGCTGGATGGTCTGATTCAGTATAAGGCAGCTTCCCAGATTCCTGTGTGCTGCCTCTTGAAATCGTTTACATTTAACCATTTGTAATGCTTGAAAATCTTTTTAATAAATCTCATTCCGGATGGGAATATGGTTATCAACTGGTAAACGAGCTCAAGCATGAACACAAGTGTTGGAGAAAGTGACCCTCACCTCCCTCATTATTAAAAAATGCCTTGCAATTGAACATATGCATGCTTTAGCAGAGATAAATGCCCAGACTGCCTCCGGGGCATTTGAAGAGCTTTGGCGAGCGACACTGATCCTGCCTTGAACCGACTTTCCGAGTGGGGCAGTTAAGGCGGGTGCTAGTGATGATGCTGTCACGATGGTCAGGGTTGCTGGGCATCTTGTTGGAGGGCAGCATTGCCAAGCTCTGGCGAGACAGATTGTGGGCTGCTTTGGGGGGCAATGATACAGGGAAGCTCTCGGCTCACTGGCAAAGGACTGGGAGGGAAGAGTGCAGCTCTAGATAACAAGATCTTCTTAGGAGACCAGCTAATGACTGCCTGCATCTGTTGTTGTAACAAAGACTGCAGAGGCGGTCAAGGTCTCATTCTCCAATGGCATTTTCATCCCAGACCTTTTACTGTCAGGTTAATGCAGGGAAAGGAACGCTGAATCCCTGGGCTTGTTCGTGACATCTAATTCTTTTTCTTTTTTGAATACAAATTCTGATTATATTAATCCAGAGCAAATCTCACCTGGCAGGAGACCAGGGGTCACCTTGATTCCTTTTGTATCATAATCCCTAATGTTGATTGGAGTTGAACTACAGAGGTCCTGACAGTGGAGGGGAATCCCTATTTTCAAACATGAAGGGAGGTGTTGCTGTTTATTGTCACAGTCAGTATACTCTATAAGCATTTTTAAAGATATACAGGACTCTGCCCCAAAGATCTTGTAACTGAAAGTGGGAGAGGAAGCAAAAGAAGAGAAAGAAAAGGAGGAGCCACAGGATTTGCAGAGGATGAGTACTGAAATATTGATATGAAGTCTAAGCTATTGCAAGGAGAAGAGATAGAGTAATGACAGGCATAGCAGAAATGGTGGTATAAGATAGAATAAGGACACAACGAGGGAAGTAAATTTAAAAGGAGAAGTCACATACGGGTGGAGGGAAGTCGTTTTTATTCTTTTTATGTCTTCTTACTTTGTATTGATTATTCTATGCGATATGTTGATATTTGAAGTTTGTTTTTGCAATCAATCAATCAATCAATCAATCAATAGGATTTGCAGAGGATGAACAGGGTGGTTGGCAGGCAGGTAAACAGTTAACATTGTTTTGGCTTGGTTCCAGTTCAGGTTCAGTTGCAAGGAAGCTTGCCCCAGTTAAGGCCAAGGAAGGTTCAGTAACCAAGTCAGCACAAATGGCTACTAGCCACAAAGGCTCTGCTCTCCCTCCACAGACAGACAGATGCAGCAATGCTTCTGAATACCAGTTGTTGGAAGCCACAGGAGGGGAGAGGGCTCTTGTGCTCAGATCCTGCTTGCATCTGGTTGGCCATTGGGAGAACAGGATGCCGGACTAGATTGGCCACTGGGCCTGATCCAGCAGGGGTCTTCTCACATTCTTAAATGAACCGAGTGTTTCATTTTTGGTTCTCGTGAGAAAATGTACATGCAAGAGGCAGTTTAATCAAATAGTAATAGTAATAATAATAATAATAATAATAATAATAATAATAATAATAATAATAATAATTAATAATAATAATACCTTTGTATGCAAACCTTTAAGTCAAAGGTTAGAAAGGAGATGTGTCGACTCAAGCCAGCAAAAACTTAGTCCGGTGGTTCCCAATTGGTGGTCCATGGTGTCAGACTTGCGTTCGACCAAGCAACTCTTCTGGTCGAGTCCTCCGGAATCGCCTCCGACGTGATTAACGACCTGAGCCTCTGATAAGGCTCCAAGCACGTTCCCCCATTACGCAGAGTATCCAGCACAGGGAAGGACGAGAAGTTTATGAGCTACGTTGCTAAAGAGTTTTATTCCTAACTACGCAGACAGAAAAGAAATATACATGCTCTCTCTGTGAAAGCAGAGAGCAACTGAAAAACAAAGGAACAGGAAACCAGTAATATCACATCCATCACCTGTCTTCCTTGAGACTTCCAACAGCCTGGAATGTCTCTGGAATGTAAACAGAGTCTTGTGACTCCAAGAGCACTGCACAGTGGCAACACACAGAAACCAACACATGGACCCTGGGGATCTACATAACCCACCCAAGGGGCCCATGGCACCATTCACATAAAGACTACCATAGAGACAGGGCTTTTTTTCAGCCAGAACTCCATTCTGGCCATTGCCATTATAAGAGAACAAGGGAGGCGTTCATGGTGAATTCCAGGACCTCTTTTTCTAGAAAGACAGCACTGCATAGAGACATCTAAATTTTCAAAAGAAGGGGGTCCATGGCTTGGCTTTTGAAAAACAGGGAATTCATAGTACTTAACTACATGAGAACCACTGACTTAGTCTTGAACACCCACCCCCATAACCCAGTGGTTGGTTGTGCCCATCTGGACTGGTAGGCAGAAGGTAGAGAGACCAACAGGAGGCGCAGCCAGAGCCCATGACAGACAAGGCTCGGAGCCAACCAATTCTAGTTTTGCACTCATCCCCCTCCTTGCTGAGTTCCACAAAGGCAATAGAGCGGTACCTCGGGTTAAGAACTTAATTTGTTCTGGAGGTCCGTTCTTAACCTGAAACTGTCCTTAACCTGAGGTACCACTTTAGCTAATGGTGGTAGCTAAACGGCGGTAAATGATGGTAGCCGCAGCGCGATTTCAGTTATCATCCTGAAGCAAAGTTCTTCTATTTCTGGGTTAGCGGAGTCTGTAACCTGAAGCGTCTGTAACCTGAGGTACCACTGTACTGCCACTAAGGAGAAGGAAGGTGGTGGCCTCTCTGGACTGGGTGTCAGGTGGGAACGACTTAATTAAAATGGCCTCGTGGGCCAAATGGAGAGGCTTGGTGGGCTAGATTAGGCCTATGGGCTGGCAGTTTCCAATCCTTTATATAAAGGCACAGACACCCTTCCATGCAAGGTGGGGTTGCCGTCTCCCCCCTCCCAAAAGAGGCTTCAAAGAAACAAACGAACAAGGGGCGATTTATCTCACAACCAACAGAAGCTTCTGTAAGCCTCTTGCTTAAGAGCAAAGCATCAATGTGCTTTTTCATGTCTGCAAACTGTTAGTGTTGGAAACGGATAAGCCAAATGGGAACAGCCGCCTTTATGTTCAGAAGAATGTACCTGCTCATAATGAGGAGCTTTCTCTAATAAATAAGGATGTAAAAAAGAGACCTGCTAGGATCAGAGCAAAGGGCCACCTAGTTAGTCCTGCATCCCACAGCGGCCAATCAGATGGCTCGTAGACAGGCCGTGATGAGAGTAATAGTCCTCTTCTGCTTGTGTGTCCCTAGCAACCAGCATTTAGAGGTATCCTGTCTCTGATAATCTAGGGAAGATGCAGCCAACCGTCACTAGCAGCTAGTGATAGCCTTCTCCTCAATATTCACTTTTAAAAAAAGGATATCGTGGGAAAGAGTTTATATTGGGGGGGATATGTGCCTAGAAAAAATAATACAGTGGTACCTTGGGTTAAGTACTTAATTCGTTCTGGAGGTCCGTTCTTAACCTGAAGCACCACTTTAGTTAATGGGGCCTCCTGTTGCTGCCGCACCACCACTGCATAATTTCTGTTCTCATCCTGAAGCAAAGTTCTTAATCCGAGGTACTATTTCTGGGTTAGGGGAGTCTGTAACCTGAAGCGTATGTAACCTGAAGTGTATGTAACCCGAGGTACTGTATTATATTATTATTTTTATTAATTAAATTTGTATACCACCCTATATACCCATAGGTCTCAGGGCAGTTCACAACATAGAATTACAGTAAAAAAAAACCACCACAAAATACATAATAAAAAATAAGAACCAAAACAAACCGGTAATCCCCCAATATAAATTAATTCCCTCTCCACTTTATCCTCACGACAACCCTGCAAGGTAGGTTAGGCTGAGAGAAAGTGACTATGGCCCAAGGTTGCCCAAGGAGCTTCAGCATGGCTGAGTGGGGGTGGGGGTGATTTGAGCCTTGGTTCTCCCAGGCACTGCTCCCTTGTACTCTAACCACTACACCACATTGCTGGTGCTCACTCCAGAGGCGAGCAATGAAGGTGATGTGGGGGGTGAAGTTCGGAGATGGCATTTGCAGGGAGAGGCAGGGAGATCGAAATGAGACACAGTGGGTGGTTGTGGGTGCTTACGAACCGTCCCTTTTTGATGCCTTGGGTGCCTGCCGTTAACTTCATCCTCTGACGCCTGAGAAATTCTGCTAGTTGACTGCAGTTTTGAACAAAGATGAAAATGCTTTTGTAGATGGGTTGTTGTTTTTTTTATATTATCCTGGAAATTTACTGCCGCACAGCTAATTCCAGAACCTTTCGCTTTATTACAGAGTCAGCTAGCAGGCAGCTTCCCCCACCCCCCAATGCTATTTTGGAGGAAACACACTTGCAGAGAGAGAGAGAGAGAGAGAGAGAGAGAAAGAGAGAGAGAGAGAGAGAGATGGAAAGCATTGGTCTGTATCCATCACTGCCTCTCTCCCTTTCCAATCTGAGTCTTTGGGGCAAAGCAGCACAATGAAATCTAGCATGAAATAATGCGAATTTGCAAGGGCGCTTTATGCATGTGGCTTTTAAAGCAACAAAGGCCGTTCCCCGGGTCAACATGGCAGAAAAATCACGTCTGCAACTGAGTGTATGCTTGAAAGATGACTGTAGCCAACTTAGGCTCTCTGGGCCTCTTTGCACTAAAGGTAAAGGTAAAGGGACCCCTGACCATTAGGTCCAGTCGTGACCGACTCTGGGGTTGCGGCGCTCATCTCGCTTTATTGGCCGAGGGAGCCGGCGTACAGCTTCCGGGTCATGTGGCCAGCATGACTAAGCCGCTTCTGGCGAGCCAGAGCAGTGCACAGAAACGCTGTTTACCTTCCCGCCAGAGCGGTACCTATTTATCTACTTGCACTTTGATGTGCTTTCGAACTGCTAGGTTGGCAGGAGCAGGGACTGAGCAATGGGAGCTCACCCCGTCATGGGGATTCGAACCGCCAACCTTCTGATCAGCAAGTCCTAGGCTCTGTGGTTTAACCCACAGTGCCACCCGCATCCCTTCTTGCACTCTACTACTTCCTTGCAAACCCAGCTTCAAGAAGGATTATTTCCCAGGGAAGTCTGCTGCGTAGAGCAGGTTTTTACCTAAGCTCTCATCCAGCAAATGTGGTTTTGTCTCTCTCCTGACTGCTGCATTACACATATCAGGAGTGGGGAACCTTTTGGCCTGGAGGCCAAACACCCCACACCTGACATTTATGTAACACAGACCAGGGGATAATCACAGAATCATAGAGTTGGGACAGATCCTGAGTATCATCTAGTAGTCCGACCCCCTGCAATGCAGGAATATCAGCTGTCCCTCATGGGAATCGAACCTGCAACCTTGGTGTCATCAGCACCATACCCTAGACCACCTCTTTCCATATGAACTGCCCCGTAGCCTGAGATTATCTTCTGAGGCCCTCCTTCATGTGCCTCCTCCTCAAGAGATCCAGAGGCCGGCAACATGAGAACATGGCCTTTTCTGCAGTGGCTCCCCATCTGTGGAATGCTCTCCCCAGGGAAGTTTGCCTGGCACCTTCATTATAAACCTTTTAGGCACCAGGCAAAAATGTTCATTTTTAACCAGGCCTTTGGTTGATCTGTTTGACATCCTGCACCCTTTTATGGGACGAGGGTGGCGCTGTGGGTTAAACCACAGAGCTTAGGGCTTGCCGATCAGAAGGTCGGCAGTTCAAATCCCCGCGACAGGGTGAGCTCCCGTTGCTCGGTCCCTGCTCCTGCCAACCTAGCAGTTTGAAAGCACGCAGTGCAAGTAAATAAATAGGTATCGCTCTGGCGGGAAGGTAAACAGCGTTTCCGTGTGCTGCTCTGGTTCGCCAGAAGTGGCTTAGTCATGCTGGCCACATGACCCGGAAGCTGTACGCCGGTTCCTTCGGCCAGTAAAGCGAGATGAGCGCTGCAACCCCAGAGTCATCCATGACTGGACCTAATTGTCAGGGGTCCCTTTACCTTTTACCCTTTTAAAATGTGGCTCTTTGGGGGGGGGTGTTAGTGAGTTGTTGTTTTTTTCTGATTATATATGTTGTGATATTTTCTGTGAACAGCCCTGAGACCTCTAGGTATTATTAAATGAACTCATTTAATAATAATAATAATAATAATAATAATAATAATAATAATCCAACTGAGCTATTCATGCTCAGTAGTATTCTGCTAGCCAGCCATGCTGGCTAAGGTCTCCATCATGCTATAACCTATGGTGAGTACAAGCTGACCTGATAGAAGTTTATTAAATGATACATGTTATGGAGGAACTAGACAGAGAAAAGTTTCTCTCCTTCTCTCCTCAGACTAGAACCAGTGGGCATCCCATGAAGAGGAATGTTGGGATATTAAGGGCAGATAAAAGAAAGAACCTTTTCTCACAGCACGTAGTTAAAATAGATTATAACTATTTATTCATTTGTGTTTTTATCCTGTATTTTTATCTTGCGAAACACCCTGAGATCTTTTGATGAAGCGCGGTATGCAAATCTAATCCATCAATCAGTCTGTGGAACTCTCTGCCACAGGAGGCAGTGATGGCAGCCAACTTGAATGGCTTTCTAAGAGGACTGGACAAATTCATGGGGGACGGGAAGGCAGCCAATGGGCACTAGCTAGGATGGCTCTGCAACGCTTCTGAATACCGGTTATTAGAAGCCACAGGAGGGGAAGAGGGCTCTCGTGCTCAGATCCTGCATGCATCTATAGGCATCTCTGGGTGGCCACTGTGAGAACAGGATACTGGACTAGATGGGCCATTGGCCTGATCCATTGGGGTCCTACTAAGTTCTTATGTGCTTACATTCTCCATAGTAGAATTCTCACCTTTGTCTGTGTTGCATTCTTGACGGGAATTCAGAGGTGCAGGGGGGGTGGGGTCTTCTCAAACCATTTTATTTTGTCAAGCAATTTCTCCTCCAGCAATTTATTTTGTTATTTTGTCGGCCGATCTATATATCTATATCTATATATTTTTTCCTAAGCAATTTCTGCTCATCCGTTCCCTGCCAAACTCAGGCAGCACGTAAAAGCTTTCAGAAGTGGCAACTCCAAGGAAATTGCACCCATTCTGATCCAAGAAATTCAACAATCGTTTTTTGACTTTCTTTTCTTCTTCCTTCCTTCCTTCCTGTAACTCCCCCCCCCCCTCCCCTAAGTTCTGCTCTATCGGATGCTCATTGGGGAAATTAAGGTGGGGGAAAGTAATTTAGAGGCAACTGTCAGCCCCATCATCTTAAAAGAAGCAAGAGATTGTCATATTGACAGAACAGAGAGCATCTCCCTCCTCTGTTCCTCTCCCCATTTGGTTCAATCAAATTTTGTGGCGTCGTATCCAAAGATCTGCCTGCAATTCTAACCTTCGCTTGCCTGGAATATATTCAAAGGCTGTTGCGGGTGGCCCAGTCTACCTTTCACTCTCTTCCCTTTGACAGCCTGTGGTTATGACCACTTGGCTATCTCGAGAGCTCCATAATGGATGATCGGGCTCTCAGAACTGATGGGTGTTTTGCTCGGAGGAGTAATTGATGTCATCTCTGCCTCTTGCAGGGCGCGGTTCTTCCCCCCTACATACACACACTGCAAACCACAACCTTCAAGTTAAATATGTACCGTAAGCTGAAGAGCTGGGTGCTATTTCCATATCTCTTGAAAAAAGTGTGATTGGCTTTGAATCACCGGTCAGGCCGCGCTGCCATTTATCGTCAAAGGCTTAGCCTGCAGTGAGGTCGCCTTATTAGATGAATTAAATGTTATGTACTTTGTCTTCTGATCTTCACGGGCTCCAGTACACCTGTCTGGATGCTGCGATTTCAGGTAGAGGATTCACTTTCCAGAGAATTTCTATTTCCCCCCAACTCAAAAAATAAAAAAGCAAGCTTCTAGCCCTCATTGCTAGGAAACTAGCCTGAAAGTGTGTGAGCAAGGCCTGGTGAATTCACCAAAGCCACAAGAGTGTGGAGACTGTGCAGGATTCCCAGTGGTTGGGAATGGGGTTGCAAAGTTCCTCACCCATTCATTCATTCATTCATTCATTCATTCACCCAGGAACAGCCAAATCAGTTACGGAAAATAAGGGGAGCTAAGGGGAGGCATGTTTAGCCTGGAGAAGAGGAGGTTAAGGGGTGATATGATAGCCATGTTCAAATATATAAAAGGATATCACATAGAGGAGGGAGAAAAGTTGTTTTCTGCTGCTCCAGAGAAGTGGACACGGAGCAATGGATTCAAACTACAAGAAAGAAGATTCCACCTAAACATTAGGAAGAACTTCCTGACAGTAAGAGCTGTTCGACAGTGGAATTTGCTGCCAAGGAGTGTGGTGGAGTCTCCTTCTTTGGAGGTCTTTAAGCAGAGGCTTGACAACCATATGTCAGGAGTGCTCTGATGGTGTTTCCTGCTTGGCAGGGGGTTGGACTCGATGGCCCTTGTGGTCTCTTCCAACTCTATGATTCTATGATTCTAATTTGTGCATATCTTACACAGATCGGAGGTTCTCCTGTGGGAGAATATTCATCTTACATTGTTTTCAAAATATCTGTTCACCTCTATGCTGACTTCCAGAAGTTTGAGGGGTTTTCCATGTACTCTGTGAGTGATGTTCCAAGTTCTAAAAGTGACCACTGGACAAGCATAGTGGTAATTATAGAAAAGAATCAATGTTTGATATATCCTCTATATACTGAGAGATGATAGAATTATTGCTTCTACTAGTTGCAAAAAAAAATGTATCTTACGCTGGGTCTGGGTAAGCATACCTCTGGGCTTAGGAAAATTTGAGAAGACCTATTTTAGGCGATTTAAAACCAAACTCCATTTTGGAGTTGATGTTAAATTAATCTCATATTGGTCAAGAAGAGGTTGCTTAAGTGTATATTCTTGTCCTCTGTTAAGGATATGTTGCCATGGATCCTGGACAACATCTTGCAACTCTGTCCGATTTATAGATGGAGTTGGTTCTAGATCATTCAAGGCTACAGATATCACCCAATTTCATTCATTCATTCATCTTACATTGATATACCAGTTTTCCACTAATGAGCTCCACATGGCTCTCTCCCCTCCCCATTTTAAACTCACAACAACCTTGTGAGGTAAGGTAGCCTGAGAGCTGGTAATGACTGGCCCCAAACCACCGAATGAGCTTCATGCCTGAGTGGGGTTTTGAACTCAGTTCCCTTCAGTCCCAAGATCTGACACTAACGTAGGGACAAGGAAGCTGTGTCCACCCTTGGCCTTATCTCATTCAGCTGGGGGGAGTCAAGAGGGAGATAAAGAAAACATGGGGAGAAGTTCCAATGGATGGGGTGATGGTAAGAGAATGGGAAAAGTCATCTGAGAGTTCAAACCACTGGCAAGAGTGATCTCTCTTCCCCGCTCGGAGCCTGCTGGCCCCTTCGGCCCTCCCAATAAAATATTTGAGGGGGTTAGGCCTCCCCAAAGTTGATGGGCATTGCCATTCAAATAGCGTGTGTAAAACCATGTCATGTGATCGATTAATAGGGGCGGAGCTTACCTCCCCCCCCCCAATATTTTATTCAAGTTGGCACCCTTGGAAGGAGGTGTCAGAAAGAGAAAGGGCTGCCAAAAGGGGGAAAGCAGTGTCAAAGAGAGAGAGAGAGAGAGAGAAATGGGGTGTCAGAGCCGCAGAGGAGAAGGAGAAGAAGAAGAGGAGTTTGGATTTGATAACACGCTTTATCAGTACCCGAAGGAGTACTAACATTCTCCTTTCCCTTCCTCCCCCACAACAAACACTCTGTGAGGAGAGTGAGGCTGAGAGGCTTCAGAGAAGTGTGACTGGCCCAAGGTCACCCAGCAGCTGCATGTGGAGGAGCAGGGAAGCGAACCTGGTTCACCAAATTACGAGCCTCTTAACCACTACACAACACTGGGTGTCAGAAAGAGAAAGAAAATGGGATGTCAAAAAGAGAAAGGAAAAAAGGTACAGTGGTACCTCGGGTTACAGACGCTTCAGGTTACAGACTCCGCTAACCCAGAAATAGTACCTCGGGTTAAGAACTTTGCTTCAGGATGAGAACAGAAATAATGCTCCGGCAGCGCAGCAGCAGCGGGAAGCCCCATTGACTAAAGTGGTGCTTCAGGTTAAGAACAGTTTCAGGTTAAGAACAGATCTCCGGAACGAATTAAGTTCTTAACCCGAGGTACCACTGTATTGTCAGAAAGAGAAGATAAGGGGTGCCAGAAAGAGAAAGGGGGTGTCAATGAGAGTGATATAGAGAGAGAGAGAGAATGAGAAAGGTGTGCCAGAAACTAAAAGAAATTAAAGGGGCTGCCCGAGCCCCTTTGGCCTTTGTCTCACCCCACCACTGGCTCTGGTCCTCAACAATAAAAACATTTTACACTGTGTAGAGCAGGCTGACTGCAATATGCTCAGCCCAGGCGTAGAATTTCCATATTTTTTTCTGAGCCTTGAGACATACAGACCTGCTTTTGCAAGAAGTCTGAATCCATAAAATTTTTCAAGGGCTGCTCTTTGCTTGATGCGAATATTTCTCCCACAGACCTGGCCAAAAGCTGTAGCTTGACATACCTGCAAAGACTCCCTTGCCAATATCATTGTGATGAAGTACACACAATCCTTTTTGGGTTGGATGCCTCTCATCCAGAACATGGTGGTGGAGACACAAGATTTCCTTGGTGTACATGTTTCGATTAAAAAAAAAAAAAAGTCAAGCGGCACAATTGCAAACATGAATATCAATTGTCCAGAAGCAATTACTTTCTGTCCTGAAACGATCCTTTGACATCCAGATAATCGTGGGACACACTGATTGATTTTGACAGTGGAGAGAATAAAAAAATGATGGTTTTGAGAAATCCGGCCGAGTGATCCTTTTAATGCTAACGTTAACTAATTTGTACTTCCTGAAACAATTCACAAACGCAGCTATTCATCAAAATTCACATTTCTCCAGATTTTGCAATGCATTTCTCCATCCAAAAACTGCACCCACACCCCAAATAGTTTAGATCAGGGGAAAGTGTGCCATAATATTTTTTAAAAAATATATTTGTGAAACCTCTTTATTAACCGCCAGTCCAGGAGTTGGCACCGCCCATCAGCTGCCCCCTCCTCTTCAGTCTCTGTGTTGTGCCTTGTATAACTCAGCAGGGAGGAGGCTAAGGACAAAGCTAGAATTAGTCGGCCCTGCCTGCTCTGGCGCCACCTACTGTTGGCCTCCCTGCCTTCCACCTGACCAGACCCAATGAACCACAAACAGCTCCTACTGCCTGCAGATACCTTTTATCAGGAGGGCCCTTCTGTATGATACAGGAATCATGTCTTTGCATGTCGAGACCCCGCAGCCACCCCCTCTTAAAGAATAAGACACCAGGACACAGATACTATGTTAATGTTATTGGGCAAATTTTGGCCACAACTTTATTGATTACAGACTGTGAGTGGTATTGGCTTAGGCATTGAATGGACCTGACTATACAGTATCTGACTCCTGTCCACTGCGCAGGAAGTCCGGTAAGGGTAAACCACCGGAAGGTGGAGCCCTGTCGATGCATACCAACTTGGGCTCCCCCAGATGTTCCCGTGGGGTCATGCCATGGCCCTAGCTCCCCCCTGGGCTTCAGACAAGATCCACCCCCCCCCCATATTCCTTTAATGGAACACCCTTAAGCTTGGAGGGGCAGGTGATGGCCACACCTCACCTCCCTCATCATAAGGTCAAACAATGCCTAACCGCAAAACCTTACAAAAAGTTGTGACGTTTGCTTTGAGGTAGGTGAAAACCAAATGGCCCCATGCCAATTTTGACAAGTGGAAAAATTCCTACCAGGCCCCTCAACGGTGACCAACCAAGGTTGATAGCAAGGCCAATGAAAAAGTAAACCTGAAAATTAGGGAGGGAGGGCAGGAGTTTAAAGTAGCGAGCCAAGAGAAAGCTCTCCAGCTCGCGCCACTGTTTAAATTGTTCCCGGCCACGCCCCAGCCACCGGATTGGCTGGCTGCAATGACATGGCCGGGATCCCCCGGGCAACACGGGACTTCGTCCCCCACCCCCCGGAGGAGAGAGGGTGGCCACGCAGTCCACCGCAACTCCTCCCCACAGGTCAGTGGAGCAGATTGAGTGTGGCAACACCTGCTCTTTGGCATACCCTCCGAAATTTCTCTGATGAAAATAGGGACGTCCCATTCCATAATGATAATTTTGATAATTTTACTAATTATACACAGGCGGCTCGGGGGGTCGGATAACTCCATACCCTCCAACATTTCTCCAATAAAAATAGAAACCACAGAGCCTAGGACTTGCCAATCAGAAGGTCGGCGGTTCGAATTCCCGTGACAGGGTGAGCTCCTGTTGCTCGGTCCCTGCTCCTGCCAACCTAGCAGTTCAAAAGCATGTCAAAGTGCAAATAGATAAATAGGTACCACTCCGGCGGGAAGGTAAACAGCATTTCCGTGTGCTGCTCTGGTTCGCCAGAAGCAGCTTAGTCATGTTGGCCACATGACCGGAAGCTGCACGCCGGCTCCCTTGGCCAATAAAGTGAGATGAGCACCACAACCCCAGAGTCGGTCACGGCTGGACCTAATGGTCAGGGGTCCCTTTACCTTTAAGGAAAGGGGGGACATTCCAGGATCAAATCAAAAACTGGGACAGCTTCTCTAATTCAGGGACAACCCTGGAAAATAGGGACACTCTTCTTGCACGTCAGACAGGCACTTTCTCTAGTGTGTTTTTGGTGTGTGTGGTAGGATCTCCAGCCTTTTAAGTGGAGATCTTTATCACACTCCTGTCTCCGTAATCGGATTTGAAATTGTTTTCACGTATGGAATTGGTTTGGATCGTTTGTGTCTGTTCTAACTGGGTTTTGAGAGCTGCCGATGCTTTGACTGTGAAATTGCTCCGAGATATTTTATGGGAAGTGATTCACCAATGCTTGTCAGATAAAACACAAGGCTACTATTTTCAGCAGAAGCTTCGTATGTTTTGTAATATTTCAGGCATGCGTTTAAAGCACATTTCTCCTCCCCTCAAAAAAAAACCAAAAAAACAACAACCTGGGAACTGTAGTTTTTAAGGGTGCTGGGAATTGTAGATCTGTGAGGGTTAAGCTACACTACCCAAGATTCTTGGGCGAGGGAAATGTATGCTTTAAAAGTCTGGTATGTCCATAGCCTTAGACCTGCACCTAGCAAGTTCCTAATAAATTCAAGTTTGTGTTTTAGCCCCTGTGTTGGGCTCACCCAATATCAAGTTTTCAGCTCCTTTGCTGCTGCTTGCTCTGCACAGGCCTCAATGTCAGACAGATGTCTTTGCCTGAGCAAAAGCAAGAGGGGGTTATTTCAGACTTGGCCAGGAGTAGAAGAAGTGGGGCATTTGGTAGGGGGCAGAAGGCTTTCTTTCCTTTGCAAGAACCCTGTAGTGGGCGAGAGGGACCATCTGTGAAGTGGTGTGAGAGGCTTTGTATCGAATGGGGGGAGCTGTCAGATGAAAATCCAGTTTTGAAGGATGCCTGCTCTCCAGAATTTGACAGGGAGGGGGGTGGAATAAGCAGGCATGCTTTGCGTTCAGTGGAAATGGGGAGTTTCATGAGACCGCGAGGCTCTCTGCCAGAGAATTTTCAAAACAGACATCTGGCCAAGAAAGCATCATAGAACATTTGCCCCTTTAGTTTGTTGAAATGTTAGCTCATCGGTGCCTGGCCACAGATGCGTTAATGTGCTTTGGATTTTCTTCCTCCTTTTTCTTCTCCGAGGTTCATCGGGGAGGAAGGGTGGGGAGAAGATTTAATAAGTTAAATAAATAAAAAATACTGTGGCCACCTAAAGATTCCTCGTTCGACTGCCTGCGTCAACAAAGCCAAGAACGAGAGTATTGACACATTTGTCATTTGGAATACTTGTGTGTACAGTTCTGGTTTCTGGTCACCTTTGCTTCGAAAGGATATTGTAAAGTGGGAAATGGTTCGGCAAAGGGTGACCCAAATGATCGAGGGGATGAAGGAAGGTTCTGGGTTTGGGACTTTTAAGTTTAGGGGGAAAGGCTCTGTCTTATAGGCTCTGCGGAAGGAAGTTAAATCCTGCAGGGCCCTGGTCTCATGGGACAGAGCATCCCACCAGGTTGGAGCCATCTCTGAGAAGGCCCTGGCCCTGGTGGAGGATAATCTGACTTCCTTAGGGCCAGGGTCCTCTAATGATTATTCATGGGCCTTAAGGTCCTCTGCGGGGCAGACCAGGAGAGGCGGTCCCGTAAATACAGGGGCCCTAAGCCACAAAGGGCTTTAAAGGTCAAAACCAGCAAGGGGGAACATGATGAGACTTAGGAGAAGGAAACTGATAGGGCCCGTTGTAGGTAAGAAGGCAGGCTGGCTGAGGTCAGTGGGGCACTGCTCCAGCTGCTCTAACAGACCAACCTCTGCTGTCCAGATGCAAACTCAAGCCCCCTGGGTCTGCCAGACAGCCAGGGGTCATCTGCCTGGCGCTGCCATGCCAGAAACCTGATTCCCCTCCCGCTGGGGGAAGGTAATGCATCAGATTGCATTTTATTGTGAAGGAAGGGGAAAAGCGACAGGTGTGTGTTCCAGCTGTCAGTCTGGCGAGATGGGGAGTTTATTGGTTTTAACTCATGATGATGCAGAGACATTGATCCTAGCCTTCACCTGCATCAGGTTAGAATGGGTTGGGGGCGTTGTCCAGCCTGAGGGCCGCATTCTGTTCTGGGCAAGCTTGCGGGGGCTGTGGGCTGGTGGTGGGCTGGGACAGAAGCCGAAGTGAACCAAGCAGCAAAGGTAAAAAAATCATGTGTTTATTTATTGCATTGATATCCTACCTTTCTCTCTGAGGAGCTCAAGGTGCCATGCATGGTTCTCCCCTCCTCCTTATTTAATCCCCACTATAACCCTGGTGCTGTGGGTTAAACCACAGAGCCTAGGACTTGCTGATCAGAAGGTCGGCGGTTTGAATCCCCACGACAGGGTGAGCTCCCATTGCTCGGTCCCTGCTCCTGCCAACCTAGCAGTTCGAAAGCGCATCAAAGTGCAAGTAGATAAATAGGTACCACTCTGGCAGGAAGGGAAACAGCGTTTCCATGCGCTGCTCTGGTTTGCCAGAAGCAGCTTAGTCATGCTGGCCACATGACCCAGAAGCTGTACGCCGGCTCCCTCGGCCAGGAAAGCGAAATGAGCGCCGCAACCCCAGAGTCGGCCACGACTGGACCTAACGGTCAGGGGTCCCTTTACCTTTTTATAACCCTGCCAGGTAGGTTGGGCTAAGAGGCAGTGATTGGCTCAAAAAACCCAAGGAGGTCCATGACTTCCTTTGCTTGGGGGTCACCTAACTCCACACCCTCCAACATTTCTCTGAAAAGAGGGATTTCCTTAGAAAAAGCAGGACATTCTGGGATCAAATCAGAAACTGGGATGGCTTCTGTAAATCTGGGACTGTCCCTGGAAAATAGGGACAATTAGAGCAGGGGTCAGCAAACTTTTTCAGCAGGGGGCCGGTCCACTGTCCCTCAGACCTTGTGGGGGCGGACGGCGGACTATATTTTGCAGGAAAAAAATGAACGAATTCCTATGCCCCACAAATAACTCAGAGATGCATTTTAAATAAAAGCACACATTCTACTCATGTAAAACCTCGCTGATTCCCGTACCATCCATGGGCCAGATTTAGAAGGCGATTTGGCCGGATCCGGCCCCCGGGCCGTAGTTTGCCTACCCATGACTTAGAGGGTCTGCACTCATCCAGCCTGCCATTGTCCCTGGCAGTGACTGGACCCGCTCCCAGTCCCTGTGTTAAACACTCTGGGCCATTTATTCTAATTGCTGCCAGCATTCCTTGCAAACCCCTCAAAGAAGCCGAAATTGAAACATACCTGGCTTGTCTTTGTTTATCTGGGGGGGGGGGGGGGAATAAGGGGTGGAGGGAAACAGCCCCCTGTTGTTGCTTCCTCTTTCCCTCCTTCCCTCCTTCATATAGATTCTTGTAAATGTTTTGCAGTGAGGCCTGGGGGCTTCTGGTTTCCCCTGTGCGATCGGAACAATGTCTCTCTGCGAATGGATTATTGAGCTGCTTGTACCGTGGCAGAATAAATAAGACAATCGGGAGAAAGGACTTTTTCCAATTAACCTTTCCTGGAGCTTGTCAGAGCCTGGCATTGAGGCCTGAAGCGGGGACAGAAACCACTTCACATCTTCTCCTTCGTGTCTTGGATCTGCTGCTCGCGTGACCTCGGCATGCAGCTTCCTGGCCTAGGTGGACCTTTGTCAACAATCTCCAACCTGGTGCCTTCCAGATCAGGGGGTCCCCAAACATTTTTGAAGCTGTGCGCCCTTGGTTTCATAAACCAGTAACACGATAAAATTCAAAACAGTAACAATTTACAGTGGTACCTCAGGTTAAGTACTTAATTCGTTCCGGAGGTCCGTACTTAGCCTGAAACTGTTCTTAACCTGAAGCTCCACTTTAGCTAATGGGGCCTCCTACTGCTGCCGCGCCACCGGAGCCCGATTTCTGTTCTCATCCTGAAGCAAAGTTCTTAACATGAAGCACTATTTCTGGGTTAGCGGAGTGTGTAACCTGAAGCGTATGTAACCTGAAGCATATGTAACCCGAGGTACCACTGTATTCAAAATCCGATTCAAATGATTTAGTTTGATTAATTCAACAAAACTGATGGACTTGATCTAGGAATGCCAGCTTTTCAAGGTCTGTTTGGCACCTCCAGCACCCCACCTGCTGCCACCCCCTTGCCTCTTGGCACCCCCTGAGATAATCCTACCGCCACCACCTCAGGAGACAGTGCCGCCCACTTCGTCACCCACTGCTCCTGATGTCTGAAACTACAACTCTTGGTCTGGAGATCAAGCCTTATGAGGAACGGTTGTTGGTGCTGTGTTTGTTTAGCCAGAAGAAGAGAAGGCTGAGATGGCCATCTTCAAATACAGTGGTACCTCGGGTTACAGATGCTTCAGGTTACATACGCTTCAGGTTACAGACTCCGCTAACCCAGAAATAGTACCTCGGGTTAAGAACTTTGCTTCAGGATGAGAACAGGAATTATGCTCCGGCGGTGCGGCAGCAGCAGGAGGCCCCATTAGCTAAAGTGGTGCTTCAGGTTAAGAACAGCTTCAGGTTAAGAACGGACCTCTGGAACGAATTAAGTACTTAAACCGAGGTACCACTGTATCTGAAGGGCTGTCCCATGGAAGATGGAGCAAGCTTGTTTTCTGCTGCTCTAAAGGGTAGGGCCTGAACCAATGGATTCAAATGATAAGAGAGAGATTCTCTTAGGGAGAAATTCATGAGGGTAAGAGCTGTTCGACAATAGAATGGACTACAGTCTGGGAAGTCAAATGGAATCCGTTCCAGAAGTCCATTTGACTTCCAAAATGTTCTGAAACTAAAGCATGGCTTCTGATTGGCTGCAGGAAGCTCCTGCAGCCAATTGGGAGCCGCGGAAGCTGCACCAGATGTTCGGCTTCCAAAAATCATTCGGAAACCAGAACACTTCTGGGTTCTGATCATTCAGCAGCCGATTTGTTTGGGAGCCAAGGTATGATTGTACAACAGCAGTTTGTGGAATCTCCTTTGTTGAAGGTTTTTAAACAGAGGTTGGATAGGGATTCTGGGATTTCTGCCTTGCAGGGGGCTGGGCTGGATGTCCTTTAAGGTCTCATCCAATTCTACAAATCTATTATTCTAACCCCTCTCACCCGCAGCCAACCTTTCTCCCTGCCTGCGATTCCCAGCAAATACTATTCAGAGTCAGCTACAGAAGGAGAAGAACATAGGCATTGTGGCTAGCAGTGACATGACTTGCTTCTTATTTATGTCTGGAAATATTGAATCTGGCATCTGACAATTTATTGCTTGGTTGGCTTCAACAGCTTTCGGCCAGGTGATTACCGAATCTGCATTTTTCTAAGCTCAGATAGTGCACGTATTGTCGTAGTGTAGTGCAAAACAAAGAGTTCGTTGTTTCATTGTCAGGTGGCTGTGATCAGGGTTTTTTTTGTGTGTGAGTTGATTGGGTCTTGACGAATGATCGGAGTTGTCCCAGAAAATATGTCTAAAGACCACGTGATCTATGATTTCTGGCTTCTCACTGTGATTACTATCATTGCTACTGCCACTACTACAACTGGGCCTTGCAACAAAATGTTGCAGCATAAAGCACGATCCTTTAGATTCCATCCACTCTGTTCTGTTCCCTCTCCTACCGTGGCTTCCCATTTCCCTCCTGCCAATAGCCAGCCTACATCCCATTATCAGTAAGCAATGCTCACTTCTCATTGAGCTCTTTGGGAATTCTTCCTCCTTTAACTCTCCCCTCCCCCCCCCCAAAAAAAAACCCACTTATGCAAACTTTGGAGTTTGTAATCCTATCCCACTGATACTTCTTCCTTTTGCTTGGACATGCCATTTTGGATACATAAGCAATGGCACTGAAGGTCAACACTAAAGGACCGAGCAACGGGAGCTCACCCCATGACGGGGATTCGAACCACCGACCTTCTGATCAGCAAGTCCTAGGCTCTGTGGTTTAACCCACACAGCCACCCGTGTCCCGAAGGTCAAGACTAGAGGGATATAAAAGGACAGGAGAAATGAATAAGAATTAAATAGCTTCTTGCCTAATCACCTATGGCGAGTAGACATTTGCCATCAAGCAACCAGAGAAGGGAGTGTGTTGTTGTTGCTGTTGCTGTTGTTGTATTATCAGCAGCATCATTATCAGCCCAAAATAAACCATAACAGAATAAACTGGTAGTATTCAGCAGTACTGATCGCCAAAGAATTGATGCTTTTGAATTATGGTGCTGGAGGAGACTCTTGAGAGTCCCATGGACTGCAAGAAGATCAAACCTATCCATTCTGAAGGAAATCAGCCCTGAGTGCTCACTGGAAGGACAGATCGTGAAGCTGAGGCTCCAATACTTTGGCCACCTCATGAGAAGAGAAGACTCCCTGGAAAAGACCCTGTTGTTGGGAAAGATTGAGGGCACAAGGAGAAGGGGACGACAGAGGACGAGATGGTTGGATAGTGTTCTCGAAGCTACCAGCATGAGTTTGACCAAACTGTGGGAGGCAGTGGAAGACACGAGGGCCTGGCATGCTCTGGTCCATGGGGTCACGAAGAGTCGGACATGACTAAACAACAACAACATTCAGTAAGATGGGTTTCACTCCCAGTTTATTCAAGCAGTGGTGGCTGATCCATTAGCATGACTGGCAAGCTGTCCCACCAACCTCATTCTGCTCTTAGCCAGCCCTTCCCTCAACCTGCCTGTGTGGTTATTTGCAACCAGTCCAGGGAGTAAACAATTCTTTTCGGCTTCCTCATTAGTCTCAGTGTTGCCCTTGCAAGGAAGCGGATGGGGACAAAACTAGAGTGAGTTGGTTCTACCTGTCATTGGCTATGGCGCCCCCTACTGTTAGGCTCCCTGCCTTCTGCCCTACCAGTCCCAGTGGGCCTCAGCCACCACTGTGTTTAGATATTCATATTCTCAGTTAGATATCAGCACCCCATTCAAAGTCCTATCCCTTCCCAGATTTTGGCTCTCATTCAGGACTGGCAAACCCCTTTAGATGCTTCTGGACCACAACACACACCAGTCCAGACAGCACAACCCAATGGTCAGAGACAATGAGGAGTTACAGTCCAGCAACATCTGCAAGGCCACCAGGTCCCCCTCCCTGATGTAAAATTGTGCTGACAGGCAGGCATGCCTGGCTTCCAAATGACAGGGAGAAAGTGGGTCACCAGCCAGAAAGCCCCCAGGTGACAAGAGCATATTTAGCCCAGTTATAAATTAGGGAGCACCAGAGCAGAGGAAATTCCCGATTGATAAACTCCACCCGCCCCATAAATATTCTCCCCCGCCGCCCAATATCCCTGCCTGCAATCTCAGCAGCTCAAGGGCTATTTCTCCCTCCTGCTGGCAAATTTATATGTAAGCCCTATTTAAATCCCCGGCACAATTTCATTTCAACGCCACTGCTGTAAAGAGACAAGAGAAAGAATCCTTTTATTATTTTATATTTAAGCTTTATTCACAGGGCATAAAAGGGGGGATGTAAAACAGAGCATGTCTTCAAAAGTCGCCGCAGGAAGCAGGTGGATCCGGACTGACAGTGGAAATGAATTTCATTTCGGAATTTTATTCCGGGTGTCGTGCAATTCTGAAATGCTACAGAACTTTTCAGACGTGCATTATTTCGTGACACAGTAATTCAGTTTTGCTAGCAAAGCAGATGTGAAACTAACCCCTTTCCAGCCCCAAGAAAGAAAGCGGGGAGCGTTCGCGTGGCACACCTGCACACTGCAACCAACACACTAACGTGTTGCGACACACAGTTTGGAAAGCTCTGTTCTAGAATCTTGGCTTTTTAATCTTCTAGATTGGTTTACAGTGGTACCTCAGGTTACAGATGCTTCAGGTTACAGACGCTTCAGTTTACAGACACTACTAACCCAGAAATAGTACCTCGGGTTAAGAACATTGCTTCAGGATGAGAACAGAAATTGCGCACCAGCAGTGCAGCAGCAGCGGGAGGCCCCATTAGCTAAAGTGGTACCTCAGGTTAAGAACAATTTCAGGTTAAAAACAGACCTCCAGAACAAATTAAGTTCTTAACCCAAGATACCACTATTTCCAAATGCAAGGCCCTAGTCCATATGTTCCCAGAGAAAATTTCATTGGGAGTGGAGCCCGGTGGCATTTCAAAGCCGGAGAAAAGCGATAGAATAAGATTTCCAGTTGTCAGAGGGTGGAGCTTCAGTCCTTCCTGGGTGCACACATGGGGACATGGAAATGTGTGCGTCTCCGTGTGTGCATGAAATACCTTCTCCTGCATGGCAAAAGAAGGATTGTTTTGCAAAGTACTTAAAATATAGCACATACTATGTAAAGCAGAACAAACCACCCAATAGGTAGATTAGGTGACAGACTTTTTCCTGGATCAAAAGTATGTTGTTGTTTTTTAAAAAACCACGGCCTAGGCACATTCAATTCCCTCAGAACATTGTCCAGGCTGCACCTGAAGAAAGCAGCTTAGATCTTTTCAAACTGCTGCAGTCAAATGAAAACGTGGGCAAGGTTAGAATCATGAGCAGCGGAATGAAAACAATGCTAAGTGAAATAGAGGATAATTATATTAAAGTATGTCATATAAAGCAGTTTGTATAAGGGTAAAGGTAAAGGGACCCCTGACCATTAGGTCCAGTCGTGACCGACTCTGGGGTTGCGGCGCTCATCTCGCTTTATTGGCCGAGGGAGCGGCGTACAGCTTCCAGGTCATGTGGCCAGCATGACTAAGCGCTTCTGGCGAACCAGAGCAGCGCACAGAAACACCGTTTACCTTCCCGCCACAGCGGTACCTATTCATCCACTTGCACTTTGACGGGCTTTCGAACTGCTAGGTTGGCAGGAGCAGGGACCGAGCAATGGAAGCTCACCCCGTCGCGGGGATTCGAACCTCCGACCTTCTGATCGGCAAGCCCAAGAGGCTCAGTGGTTTAAGCCACAGCGCCACCTGCATCCCTTGAAGCAGTTGGTATAAGTTGGGAATAAAAAGATCATGGAAGTAAAGGTGGGAAGTCAAAACTTTAAGGAAAACATATATTTAAATGTAAGTAAATTTTTATAACCAATGAAAATCAATAAAAAATATGTTTAAAACAAAACAAAACTAGATCTTGACATATTGGGGGGGGGGGTCAGAGTTGTTCCTGCTTCCTGTTTCCCCTGCAGATGTCTCTGTAACTGAGAAATGCTACCTGCGTTTTCCTTTCCCCTCATCCCTCCCAAACCCATTTCCTTTTGTGTCACGTCTTTCAGATTATCATCCTAAAGGCAGAGACTGCCTTATCGCTGACATTTGTAAGCTGTTCTGGCAGCCTTTGAGGTGAGGGGAAGCGGGTAAAGAGCAAGATAAAAAAAATGCTTTCACGCTATCTATCGGGTAGCTAGAAGCCATCAGTCACCAAAGGCCACCAGCACTCATTAAGCGAGCATCAGGTGACAGAGAAAAGGCTAGAGAAACAAGTTGTCTCTTGACTTCTGAGGCAGAACGCAAATACCATTACCATGACAACACCTGCAAATAACTTGGAAATGACAAGAGTCGGTGGTTGAGCCCCAGTTTGTTTCAGACGTGGGAATAAATCCATGGTTGCGTTTCCGCTTGACTAAGAGAGCAATTCATCCTCAACTTTCAATGGCACACCTGCTCAACCTGTTGGTGAACTGGTGCAATGTAGTGCTAGACTTAAGGCAAGAAGACCCGAGTTCAAATCCCGGAATATCTCCCGGCCCTACCTGGAGATGTTGAGGATTGAATCTGGGACCTTTTCCATGCAACATAAACGCTTTTTCACTGAGCTACTGCCCTTTCCCCATCATAGGAGGCTTCCGTATACTAAGCCATATAATTGGTCCATCTAGCTCAGTATTGTTTACTCTGACTGGCAGCAGCCCTCCATCTAACCCAGTGTTGTTTACTCTGACTGGCAGCAGCCCTCCATCTAACCCAGTATTGTTTACTCTGACTGGCAGCAGCCCTCCATCTAGCCCAGTATTGTTTACTCTTGACTGGCAGCAGCCCTCCATCTAACCCAGTATTGTTTACTCTGACTGGCAGCAGCCCTCCATCTAACCCAGTATTGTTTACTCTGACTGGCAGCAGCCCTCCATCTAACCCAGTATTGTTTACTCTGACTGGCAGCAGCCCTCCATCTAGCCCAGTATTGTTTACTCTGACTGGCAGCAGCTCCCCAGCATTTCAGACACGGTCCTCTCTCGGCCCTACCAGGAGATGCTGTTGGGGATTGAACCCGGGACCTTCTGCACTCCAAGCAGATGCTCTACCGCTGAGCCACGGCCCTTTCCTACATTTCCCATGCCTCCGGGAAGATTGAGTTTGGAACAACCCCAAACTGATTGTGTCCCATAGGAAATTGGAGAGTGCCGGGGGGCGTGGGCAGACTCCTGCAAATTCTAGTTTGACAAATGGGCCAGATGGCAGACTGGCCTCTTCCCTCTTCCCAGAGTCACTTGGGGCTAGAGATCTGGAGCGATACACCCGTTAACCCTTAATCTTCCGAGACATATTGTCAGAGGAACGACAGAGCGTTATGCGCAAGAGCACATCATGGGCGGGTGGGAGAGATTTGGTCGCTTGATCTGTTTGCATGGAAGATTAAAAAGGGAGATTTGCGCAGTCGCTTGCTAATCTCGGGAGCCCGTGTGTAGCCTGCGTGTCGGGCACAAGGCCCAAGCTGACCCTGGGAATCTCTCCGAGGGCATCTGCATGTTCTACATTGCAGAGGACTGTCCTCTGTTTTGAAGGGCAGACAGCCCTGGCCTGACCCGCTCCCGTCATTTTAGCATGTAATCTTGACATGTGTTTTTAGTAGTCTGATAAAGCTACTGGTTTCATTTTGTATTTCATTTAATATTTTTTTTAGAAAGAAATAAAATTATGTAACTTGTTTTTAAATGTTGCTGGTGTGTTCAATGAATATTTTCAACTGTCTTTTGTAAACTGCTTGGAGCGTCGGTTCCTAATTTTTTGGGTTCCCTAAACTTATCCCCAGTGCCCCCTATAAAAAGGCACCAATACAAATAGTGCTTTGCATGACCAATTAAGGAAGATAATAACACAATAAAGCTCAAAACAGTAACCATCAATTACACATTTATTCAAAATTCCAGTTAAAACTAGTTTAATTATGGGCAACGCCCCATTTATACGGGGTTATGTTCTGAGCGCATTTAAGTGAAATCATGTAAATTTGAAACACAATTGAAAAACACCCTGTTCCACCCCTTTTTGTGATGATTTTTTGTCACTTCCAGTTTGGGTGCAATGCACACATGAGTAGACCCTCCAAGTGTCCCTGTTTTCCAGGAACAATCTCGGATTTACAGAAGCCATCCCGGGTTCTGATTTGATCCTGAAATGTCCCACTTTTCCTTAAAAAGGTAAAGGTAAAGGACCCCTGACAGTTAAGTCCAGCCGCGAACGACTCTGGGGTTGCGGCACTCCTCTAACTTTACTGGCTGAGGGAGCCGACGTTTGTCCATAGACAGTTTTTCCAGGTTATGTGGCCAGCATCATCATCATCATCATAATTAATTTATATCCCGCCCTCCCCAGCCGAAGCCAGGCTCAGAGCGGCTAACAACAGTAAAAATAGTTTACATAAAATCACAATCAATTAATTGAAATTGAAATGAAATTGAAGCATGACTAAGCCGCTTCTGGTGAAACCAGAGCAGCGCAGGAAACACTGTTTACCTTCCTGCCAGAGCGGTACCTATTTATCTACTTGTACTTTGACATGCTTTTAAACTGCTAGGTTGGCAGGAGCTGGGACAGAGCAACGGGAGCTCACCCCGTCACGGGGATTCAAACTGCTGACCTTCTGATCGGCAAGCCCAAGAGGCTCAGTGATTTAGACCACAGCATCACCCGCGTCCACTTTTCCTTAAAGGTAAAGGTACCTCTGACCGTTAGGTCCAGTCGCGGACGACTCTGGGGTTGCTTTATTGGCCGAGGGAGCTGGCGTACATCTTCCAAGTCATGTGGCCAGCATGACTAAGCCGCTTCTGGCGAACCAGAGCAGCGCACGGAAATGCCGTTTACCTTCCTGCTGGAGTGGTACCAATTTATCTACTTACACTTTGACATGCTTTCAAACTGCTAGGTGGGCAGGAGCAGGGACTGAGCAATGGGAGCTCACCCCGTCGCATCCCTATTTTCACCAGAGAAATGTTGGAGGGTATGGAGTTATGCAACCCACGAGCCAAGGAGATAAATAACTATACAACCTTTAGAAGACATCTGAAGGCAGCCCTGTATAGGGGAGTTAAAAAAAAAAAAGTTTAATGTTTTATTGTGTTGTTATAATGTTAGAAGCCACCCAGAGTGGCTGAGGCAACCCAGTCAGATGGGTGGGGTATAAATAATAGAATCATTCTTTTGGAGGAATAGGACGTCCCGATTTTCATCGGAGAAATGATGTTGGGAATGCATGTGCAGCCACACAACATATCAGACATGCCTAAAACGGTTGGTGCCTGTAATTCAGCAGAACTGATGAACTTGAAGCAGTGATACTAGCTTTTCCAAGGCTGGTAGTCATTTACCCCCCCCCCCCCAACCCCCTGCTACCCCCTTGACTCTTAGTGTACCATCCACTTTGGGAACCACTGGCTTAGAGTTCTTTTGTCCAAGTAAGCGGTCTATCGACTTGCTAAATAAAAACAAATGCAAAAGTATTTTATTTATTTTATAATATTTTTAATTGATTTTCAAAAATAGAAACTTAAAACATAAACAATTCAAAATCCAAATACTGAGATTACTCTGAATCTCCTGACTTCCCCCCATCCCTTTTATGGGTCCTTTTGAACAGGCTTCCTCAACCTCGGCCCTCCAGATGTTTTGAGACTACAATTCCCATCATCCCTGACCACTGGTCCTGCTAGCTAGGGATCATGGGAGTTGTAGGCCAAAAACATCTGGAGAGCCGAGTTTGAGGAAGCCTGCTTTTGATTCTATTTTCAGCTGCATATCAATACTTCTCTCTCCCCCCCCCCATCTTCCTAGGTTATCTCTACATCCCATTATATTACAAGTGCATTTAAAATCCTGCTAATGTTTCAACCTGCTTACAATGATTTTGTATATACATTATAAACATTTCCCTTTTTTAAAAAAATCTTGTCTTCTTGATTCCTCAGCTTCCCAGTTAATTTATCCATCAGCTTGATAAATGCAATCTTTTAAAAGCACCTCCTAACTGAGAACTGTCCAGTTTTAATCTGGTGTATAAAGAGGAGGGATCGCAAGAGGAGCAGAGCTGGAGCCTCGAATAGGAATGAAACGCAGAAATTTGGAGAACCAAACTGGAGAGGGACTGAAACGGACTGGTCAGCTTCCCTCTGAGCCTGGCGTCATTTTTCTTCCTTCTCCCCTTCCTTCTCCAGCCTCCTTCCTGACCTTGCTGAATCCCTGCTCTTCCTGGGGCCTGCTGTTGCCTCCTTGCCATCCTCTCTGCCTCTCTCTGACCTTAGATGTTAATTGATACAGAGAGGCCTTTAATCCTCTCTCTCTCTCCCTGCTCTTGTTCTGGGGCATCTGCTGAGCGAGAGAGAGGAGCAGCCTGGGCTCCGCCACCCGCCTGTCTGCCATCTGCTCCTTCCCAGCGGCCCCCCTTGCTGCCCCCCCCCGAAACGCATCCTCATAATGAGCCCCTCTCGGCCCTCCTCAGCCCAACTGCAAAGTGGGTGAATTGAGGGTGGCGGAGGCAAGGGAGGGAAAGAAAGCCTTTAAGAGCCAAGCTGCCCGCCTGCTCCTTGACCCCGGGGTAGGGGGGACTCCAGCTGTACAGCGGCCCTCCCTGGGTCCACCGAGGTGATTCACATCTCTAATTACCAGGCCACACAGCAGTGCAGGCAGCCCTGAAGGGGGGAGAGAGGGCGAGAGGGGATGGAGAAGGACCCGAGGGGGTTGGAAGATGCTAG
Source organism: Podarcis bocagei (assembly GCF_964188305.1). Taxonomy (NCBI): domain Eukaryota; kingdom Metazoa; phylum Chordata; class Lepidosauria; order Squamata; family Lacertidae; genus Podarcis; species Podarcis bocagei. The sequence goes on along the minus strand of NC_138142.1, from coordinate 21,679,962 downwards.
GATTAAGGAAAGGAAGAGCAGGGGGTGTCCTCTCAAGGCGGAAAGGGCTTCTGCTCACTGGACAAGTGGAACTTTTTTTGGGCTCCTGCGTTTCTCTCCCTCTCCCTCTCTGTCACACACATCCCCTCGCTGCCATCTGCCTCTCTCATTAGCTGCTTGGATATTGTGAGAAATACCCCTTGCCAGCTGGGTGTCGCCTTGGCAGAATACGCTCGCTGTCTGCTTCTTCTACCTGCCCGAGTTTGTTCTATTTACAGTCATACCTCAGGTTACAGATGCTTCCGGCTGCATTTTTTGGGGTTAGGGACCGCCGAAACCCGGAAGTACCGGAACAGGTTACTTCCGGGTTTTGGCATCGCGCATGCATAGAAGCGCTAAATCGTGCTTTGCACATGTGCAGAAGCGCTGAATCGCAACCCTGTGTGCGCAAACGTGCCGCTGTGGGTTGTGAATGTGCATCCCACATGGATCACGTTCGCAACCCGAGCGTCCACTGTACTTTTGTTTGATCGCATTTCTGCCCCACCTTGTTCTCCCTCCTCATTTAATCTGCGCAACAGCCTTGTGAGGTCGGTTACTTAGGCTGAGAGGCAGCGACTGGCCCAAGTTGATCCAGGGAGCTTTGTGGCCGAAGTAGGATAATAAGAACATGATAAATGCCTGCAGGATCAGGCCAGTGGCTCCTCTACATTTTGTACTATGTATTATGTGGTTTTATATCTTGATTTTATTCTGTGAATCACCCTGAGACCCCCTGGTATAAAGGTAAAGGTAAAGGGGACCCCTGACCATAATGTCCAGTCGTGGCCGACTCTGGGGTTGCAGCGCTCATCTTGCTTTATTGGCTGAGGGAGCCGGCGTACAGCTTCCGGATCATGTGGCCCGCATGACTAAGCCGCTTCTGGCGAACCAGAGCAGCGCACGGAAACGCCGTTTACCTTCCCGCTGGAGTGGTACCAATTTATCTACTTGCACTTTGATGTGCTTTCGAACTGCTAGGTTGGTAGGAGCGGAGACTGAGCAACGGGAGCTCACCCCATCGTGGGATTCAAACGGCCGACCTTCTGATCAAGGTGTCTCCCCTGCCAGGTAAGCCCTAGGCTCCCTTCTGATCGGCAAGCCCTAGGCTTTGTGGTTTAACCCACAGCGCCACCCGCATTCCCCCCGGTATAGGGCGGTGTATAAATTCAATTCATCATCATCATCATCTTGTCCAGGACCCTGTTCTCCATGTGGCCAACCAGATGCTGTTGGATTCTGGTAGAGTCAAAGAACTGTGTTGCTGGGAGAGACCTGCAGGTGATCTAGTCCAAGCCACTGCAATCCTGGGATCACAGCTAAAAATGTGTGCGAGTGGCAGAAAAGCACAAATCCAGTCCTTTTCGCTTAAAAATGCAGACCGAATGAAATCCTCAGGCGCCTCTGCTGTGACAGACAGGAGCAAAGAAATGAGTTCTGGTAGGCTGGAGAACTCTGGAAGGATGCAATCTCAGAGACGCTGCAGCAGAGAGCTGTAGAAACCAGGTGTGGCAGACTCAGGTGATGCCAGGCTCCAGGCGGGCAGAGACACAGCGTACGAAGCTGCTGACATGGCTTCTTTTGCCAGCTCACCAGCAGAGCATGGACACACTTGACCCTCCGGGCTCCGACTTGAAGATTTGCATCATTAGAAGGAATTGGCGGTATTAGAAATGTGTGGGGAATGACCATTCACCGTTTGCAAGACTGAAGTCAGCCTTCCTCCTGGTTTACAGGCAGATTTTGTTTATTAGGAGTCAGGATCCTCAAGCTTGTGGGCTGAAGTGGCCCTCCAGACCTCTCTCTCTGGCCCTTGGGACTAATTCCCTAGGCTGAACTCGGGGAAGGACTGTTGCTCAGGGGTGGAGCATCTGTTTTATGTACAGAAGGTCCCTGGTTCAATCCCTGGCCTCTCCAGGTCGGGCTGGGAGGATCTCCAGCCTTAGACCCAGGAAGTGAATCAAAGGATCATAGAATTGTAGAACTGGAAGGGACCTTGAGGATCATCTAGTCCAACCCCCTGCAAGGCAGGAATAGGCAGCTTCCCTATGTAGGGATTGAACTTGCAACCTTGGCATTGCTGTTGTTTAGTCATGTCCGACTCTTCGTGACCCCATGGACCAGAGCACACCAGGCACTCCTGTCTTCCACAGTTTGGTCAAACTCATGCTGGTAGCATCGAGAACACTGTCCAACCATCTTGTCCTCTGTCGTCCCCTTCTCCTTGTGCCCTCCATCTTTCCCAACATCAGGGTCTTTTCCAGGGAGTCTTCTCTTCTCATGAGGTGGCCAGAGTATTGGAGTCTCAGCTTCAGGATCTGTCCTTCCAGTGAGCACAGGGCTGATTTCCTTCAGAATGGATAGGTTTGATCTTCTTGCAGTCCATGAGACTCTCAAGAGTCTCCTCCAGCACCAGAATTCAAAAGCATCAATTTTTTGGCAATCAGTACTGCTGAATACTACCAACTTATTCTGTTATGGTTTATTTTGGGCTGATAATGATGCTGCTGATAATACAACAACAACACACTCCCTTCTCTGGTTGCTTGGTGGCAAATGTCTACTCGCCATAGGTGATTTCCTTCAGAATAGATAGGTTTGATTTTCTTGCAGTCCATGGGACTCTCAAGAGTCTCCTCCAGCACCATAACTCAAAAGCATCAATTCTTCGGCGATCAGCCTTCTTTACGGTCCAGCTCTCACTTCCACACATCACTACTGGGAAAACCATAGCTTTAAGTATACGGACTTTTGTCGGCAAGGTGATGTCTCTGCTTCTTAAGATTTAACCTTGGCATTAGATCATATAAAGTAGATGAGCCAATGGTCTGACTCAGAATAGAACATCTTCCTGGGGTAGATGCCTTTCTGCCTTCTGTGTGGCATGTAGGGCAGATTAAAGAAGGGACTTCTTCGTGCTGTTAAACTATGGAACTCACTGCCACAGGAGGCAGTGATGGCTACCAACTTAGGCACCTTTGAAAGACGATTGGACAAATTCATGGAGAAGAAAGCTATTGGTGGCTGCTTGCCATGATGGCTACACTCATGGTCAGAGGTAGTTGTGCTTCTGAATCCCAGTTGCTTGAAAACCACAAGAGAGGCGAGGGCTCTTGGGCTTGGGTCCTACTTGAGGGTTTGCCATGTGGGCATCTGGTTGGCTTTGGTGAGAAGACAATGCTAGATAGATGGCCTTTTGGGGTTTTCTTATGTTCTTATTCCTGCCCCTGGAATTCTTCCCACAGGGCAGTTGGAGGCTCTGTAAACCAAGTGGACAGTCGAGGCGGAACAGGCTCTGATCTCTTCTTCCTCCTTAAGATGTAGTGTCAGGGAACTGCCATCGGAAGGACAGGAGGTGGAAGGGCTCACAGAGGTTGGGAGAGACTCAGCAGCTGAAGAGGGAACCAGCAGGGGGAGAGGAGGAGCTCCGAGGGAAAGTGAGCAGGAGGGATGGCTCAGAGACACTTCCAGCGAAAACAGTGGGGAGGTTTCAGGACCTCCTATAGGGACACCCACTCCTCGCCGGAAACTGTCACGCCGAGAGTCCAGAAGACGCGTTTCCGTTAAGGAGCTTTTATGTTGGAAGAGATTCCGTAAGCAACCACTGTCGGAATCTGCCAGTGACTGACGGAGCCATGATTAAGGGGCTCCGTTACAGACAGAGGTTTGCGGACTTAACCAAACTCTGAGGGACTGGGATTTTACGCACAAGCAGCTCATCATCCCATCACATGTAGCTTCTGTGTTCTGTGTTTAAGAAGCAGGACACACTCTGCCCCCGATTTAAAATGGGAAGGCCGGGATTCTGGAGTAGATGGGCGGTTCGCCTGACCCTGCGGGTTCTTCTTCTGTGCTTGTGCCTTCGTAAGTCGAATTAAGTTATCGGTTTGGGACCAATTTCTTTGGAACCGAGATCGGATTACCGGCTGCATCTTTTTATCTCCAGGGAAATTATGAGCATCTTGAGAGCGCTGCCAGGAATGTCGCCGGGTCACACGTTGCCAGGGAGCCTGCAGAGGCCGAGTTTAATGGCCAATAAATGACAAATGGCAGGCATGCTCCGCAGGCAGGAAAAGTGGTACTTTGAAAACGGGGCCTATTTAAAGTGTTGCAAAAGTTGAGCGGTGGCCTATTAATTCGAAGTGCAAGATTCATAACATTGCCTTTCTAACTCTCTCTGTGTGCACATTGGATTGTTGGCAATAAGTTCGTTGGGAAGAGGGAGACATGGGACTCTAATGGCCGCCTGGATTCCTTTGAGATTTACACCAATGGTGAGGCCCACTTAATGGTTGGAACAAATGAGATTGGCAGCATAGGTCAGCTGGGATGGCTCAGTCAGTAGAGTGCGTGGCTCTTAATCTCAAGGTCATCGGTTTGAATCTCACATTGGGCAAAAGGTCCTTTCCAACTCTACAATTCTATGATCTATAATTCTATTTTGTGTTGTTTAGATAGTACAGGGGTCAGCAAACATTTTCAGCAGGGGGCTGGGCCACTGTCCCTCAAACCTTGTGGGGGGGCAGACTATGTTTTTTTCGGGGGAGGGTGAACAAATTCCTATGCCCAACAAATGACCCAGAGATATATTTTAAATAAAAGCACACATTCTGCTCATGTAAAAACACCAGGCAGGCCCCACAAATAACCCAGAGATGCATTTTGCCTCTCCAGGTATGTCCCACAGAGGACCTTACGGTCTTCAAACAAAAACATCTTGGAGGTCCCAGGCCACAGAGAGGTTAGGCTGGCCTCAACCAGAGCCAGGGCTTTTTTGGCTGTGGCTCCGATCTGGTGGAACGCTCTGTCACAAGAGACTAGGGCCCTGCGGGACTTAACATCTTTCCGCAGGGCCTGCAAGACAGAGCTGTTCCACCAGGCCTTTGGCCAAGGCACAGCCTGACCCCTTCCTTTGGCAATTCTCACAGAACTCTAGCCCAATGGTTGCCATCAATTTGATTTGAACTGATTTTATAATGAATTGATCTTAGAATGCTGTATTATTTTACTGCCGTTAGCCGCTCTGAGCCCGGCTTCGGCTAGGGAGGGCGGGATATAAATAAATTATTATTATTATTATTATTATTATTATTATTATTATTATTATTAATAATAATAATAATAATAAAAGGACACATTCTACTCATGTAAAAACACGCTGATTCCCGGACCATCCTTGGGCCGGATTTAGAAGGCGATTGGGCCAGATCCGGCCCCCGGGCCTTAGTTTGCCTACCCATGAGATAGTATTTTCTGTTTGGGGGACTTGCAAACCATCCTGATGTTTTTATATGACTGAAGGTGGGGGAGATCTATAAATACTTTTTTTAAAAAAAAAAGTGAATGGGCACATATTCCCTAAACATTTCTTTTTTTCTTTTTCCTTCTCAACGCTGCCAGTACCTCTTCAGCAGTAGCGGTGATGTTGATAGTAAATTCATTTTCTCACATATCTGGAACATTATAACTCCATCACTGGGACTCTCTGACATCAAACACCTTCCACCGAATGGGGGATATCCTGTCATTTGTCTCAAGCATACACTCCAGCGATCCCTGCTTTCTGATGCTTTTCTCTGATAAATCACTCTTCCTTATTTTCTCACTCTTTTATCACTTGGGGCTGCCTTCTTAAAATCTTGTTAGCAGGCACAATCTGATACCAGAGTTGTCATTCTTCAGCTTCTGGGCGCCTTCCCAAAGCTATGGCACTTGTCCATGTGTGACCGAGCCAATACAGATTAATCACTGTGGATCGATCATTTGCATTGCCAAATTTACCCTCGAAATGCATGTTTGCTTGATGGAAGAGCAATACGGTTGTGAGCAGGAGGAGGGAGAAGGAACGGGGGGGGGGTGAATGGTGAAAATGTGGGTTGGAGGAGGAAAGGGTCTCCCCATTCCCCCCCCCCAACTTCAGCTGGTTTAGAGGGGGCGCAGAGAGGACAGGAAAGGAATTGAAAATAAAACCACTGACATCATAACATTGTTATCCAAAGCTATGGTGCAACCCGGTTTGGAATACTGCGTACAGTTCTGGTTGCCCCCACCTCAAAGAAAGGAGGTTGCAGAGTTCAGAAAGGTTCAGAAAAGGGCAAGGATTTAGCGACCTCCTCCTGCCAAGGGCAAGGTCTGAGGTGGTCCCTCTTGGTAGGGGGCATCCCTGAGGTCCTTTGACCCCAAGCCACTTTGGTTTTTGCATGGTAGTTCTTGGTGCTTTAGTGCTTGGTGCTGGGTTTAGGAACCCAGAAACAGTGTCCACGCCTGTCTTCAAGAGCACTGGCTATTCTTCTACAGCTCCCCATGATATTGTTGTCAACAGGGATTTTCAGCTCTGTCAGTATGAAAGATCAGGAACGAGAAAGGCTTCTTTGTGTTGATGAGGAGATGAGAGCTTGTTTGTCTCAAATTAGACCTAATATAAATAAGATTGAGCTGGCGAAAGCAAACTCACACCTCTCACTGAGTTTGTATACATACTTAAGGTACATGTGTAAGAGGCTCGTTTATAATTATATTTTGGGAATGATTCACGTTCTTCGTTCTTGTATACTTTCCAGACGTCCCATGATTGTATTATAAAGTAATTGTGTTTTGTGTTATAAATCAAGCATTGCTAGCTGTTTCTTTTTGTTTTCCAATGTATTTCATAACAATTTTTTTTAAAAAAAAAACTGTCGGCATGAGCAAATTTTTATTCTGAAAGTGTGGTCCAGAGAAAAAAATAGTTTGAGAACCACTGGAATGGAGGGAGTAGATAGAGAAAAGTTTTCCTCCCTCTCTCATAACACTAGAATAAAGCTGAGTCAGGACAGATAAAAATCCTTCACGCAGTTCGTAGTTAAACTGCGGAACTCACTTCCTCAGGCAACAATGATGGCCAACAACTTGGACGTGCCTCGGCAGGAGACTCCCCCGATATAGTAATAACCCTTCCCCGTGTCTCCAGCAAATGGGCTGGAGCCAGATAGTCGCTAGGACCAATGCCTAAGCCAATGCCTCTCATTCCTGAATTCAATAAAGTTGTGGCCTAATTCGCCCAATTAACCTTAAATTATGGTGTCTCGTGTCTTTATTTATCCTGGTGGGGGGCAGGAACTCGCCACGCAACTTGGATAGTTTTAGAAGACCTGAAAGAGAGAGCACAGCAGAGGTTATATTTTCTGAGAATCCCCTGGAGAAATAATCTCTCAAAGGACCTGTTGATGGCATTTTACCATTGTACTGTCGAGAGTGTATTAACTTAAGGTCTGTGTGTGTGGCTTGGGAACTGCATGGTCAGGGAAAAAACAATGCTGTCCAGGGTTGTAAAGACTGCAGAGAGAATAATTGGGTGCACTCTTCCCACCTTGGATCAAATCTATGCTTCCAGGTGCCATAAGAAAGCTGCAGAGATTGTGCAGGATAGTGTGCACCCCAGAAATGATCTCTTTCAGCTTTTGCCTTCTGGAAGAAGAAAGACTAGGATTATCTGCCTGAGAAACAGTTTCTATTGAAATGCGATCTTGGTTTTAAACACAGTGTAAGGTAGTCTCTATGGGAATACAGTGGTACCTCAGGTTACATACGCTTCAGGTTACAGACTCCGCTAACCCAGAAATAGTGCTTTAGGTTAAGAACTTTACTTCAGGATGAGAACAGAAATCGTGCTCCGGCGGCGCGGCAGCAGCAGGAGGCCCCATTAGCTAAAGTGGTGCTTCAGGTTAAGAACAGTTTCAGGTTAAGTACGGACCTCCGCAACGAATTAAATACTTAACCCGAGGTACCACTGCGTATTGTGTTTAATTATGGGGTATCAGAGTTTTTAGGGGGCTAACCAGGCTGGGATAACTGGGATAGCAGGCTTGTTGGTTTCTGAATGTCTGGTGTAGATTTTCAATTTCGTTGTTCTGTATGGGACAATGACAATAAAGATGATCGTATCGTAAAATGATTGGACAGATTCCTGGAGGAGAAGGCCATCAATGGCTACTAGCCAGGAGGCTATGCTTTGCCTCTTCAGTTGGATGCAGTAATGCTTCTGAATATCAGTTGCTGGACACCACAGGAGGGAAGAATGCTCTTGTGTTTTTGTCCTGTTTGCAGATTTCCCATTGGGGCATCTGGTTTGCAGCTGTGAGAAGAAGATGGTGGACTAGATGGATCATTGGCCTGATTCATCTGGCTCTTCTTATATTACCTAGAACCAGGCGCCTTGGCAGGGGAGGGGGGCAAGTGTCCTCTGTGGTTAGGAGTGCCTTTGCAGGTAGGAACAGACCCACGTGGCCTTAAAGGAGCACAGGTTTGCAATCCCGACCTTCCCACAAGGTGAGCAAGTCCCACAAGTGAGCGCAAACATGCCACCTTGTTATGTACTGAGTTGAATAGGATCCAAAAAGCAGCAGTCTGATTGGTCCTAGAACAATAGGATTCAGAATGAAGCAGTCTGATTGGTCCTAGAACAATACGGTCCAGAATGCAGCAGTCTGATTGGTCCTTGAACAATGCAGCAGTATGATTGGTCTGCAGGAGCCACCCAATCCAGCTCCAGGTGGAAGTGATTCCGCAACCTGATTGGCCTACAGGAGAATCCCAGAATTAGCCAATCACGTGCAGCCCATTGTGTAAATAATGTATATAAAGCAGATATTTGGGGGGAACTTTCATTCCTCACTACTATGAGTTGAATAAAGAGCATGAAATCCACACTCGACTCCGAGTATATGTCACACCTCTTTCACACCTGTGCAAATTGAGGCCAAGGTGTGCCCATGCAGGAGTCCTAAGCCACTTCCTTGCAATCCTGCTGCCAGAGAGAGAGAGAGAGAGAGAGAGAGAGAGAGAGAGAGCTTAGAGAAGCTGTGAAGGCAGGTACCAGTGTTGCCAAGCCTTAGTGCAAAGCCAAGCCTGATTGCTTGGTGAAACGGCGTGGAAGGAAACCGGCTGCTGAGAGATGGGAATTGAGTGGGGAGCTAAGGAAAGGGTGACTCAGTATTTTATCTAAATATTTGATCTCACCATTGACCATGCCTGTGTGAAGGAGCTGCTCCTGCCATTGGGGGGGGGGAATGTACATTAAGTGCCCAGGTGTTCGTGTATGAAACTGATTGTCTAGACCGGTGAAAGCTTTGAATTGGTGTCTGGATGCAGTGGTGGGCTGGATGAGGTCCAATAAACTGTGCTTGAATCCTGGAAAGATGGGGGTTCTTTGGCAGGTGACTCCCATGTTCAGGAAATTGGCAAGTTACATGTTTTGGATGGATACGTTTTTGTAACTAGAGGCGCGGGTGTTGCAAGGATTTTTGTTGTGAGGGACAGGACTTTTGTTGGGGGGGGGGCAGAACTGACTTGATTGATCAGTTAGTTAAGTATTTCTTTTGTTTTACTTGATGGGGGGCAGCTGTCCTCTGTGGTTAGGAGTGCCTTTACCTTTGCCTCCATGCACTGAAAAGCCTCATCTGCTATTTTCTATGCCAGGGGTCAGCAAACTTTTTCAGCAGAGGGCCAGTCCCATGGGGGGCCGGATGATACTTTGGGGGGAAATGAATGAATTCTTATGCCTCACAAATAATCCAGAGATGCACTTTAAATAAAAGCACACTGCCCCTCAAAGCTTGTGGGGGGCAGACTATATTTTTTTGGGGGGGATGAACAAATTCCTATGCCCCACAAATAACCCAGAGATGCATTTTAAATAAAAACACACATTCTACTCATGTAAAAACATGCTGATTCCTGGACCATCCACGGGCTGGATTGAGAAGGCATTTGGGCCGGATCTGGCCCCCAGGCCTTAATTTGCCTACCCATGTTCTATGCATTGGGTTTCTCTTACAGACAGAAGAGCAGACCGGGTTTGATTTTCCTTAGTACGTTGGCAACTCTCCTTGGCAAAATATCAATAGAAGCCAGATTAGCATGAAACATAAAGCCTCCCCCTTCTCAAAAGCTCGGCTTTTCTGAACAAATTTCCAGGCATGTCCTAATAACACACTAGCCCTAATGTTGACTGTCCTCAATTTTTCAAACTCCCCCCACCCCCAATAAATCAGAATTGCCGGCTGTTTCCCACAGTTGCCCAGGGTGAAGCTGATTATATTTTGTTACGTGCAGTAGAAGCTAGGAAGTCTACTTCTCCTGCTTTATCTTATTCCCCATGCTTGCAGGTGCTGAACACCTGTCTTTGGAGAAGGCAGCATAAAGAGAGCACATCTGCCGAGCTGTGTTGCTGCCCTCTGGTGGACAGTCAAGCATTAGCCACTGAACACAATAACACCTGAAACTACTTTGTATGATGGCTATATGATGGAGTCAGGCCATTGGTTCATCTAGCTCAGTGTTGCCTCCTCTGAGTGAAGACGACATGAAAAATTTCAATTAGCAGCAGCCAGATTGCTGGCTGGGGTTCCATTTAGATCTCATACAAGATACAACCCCTGTTTTGAAAGAACAGCCCTCAGTGGTGTAAGATGGGCAGTTGCCCCAGGCACAAAATTCTTAGGGGTGCAAAATTTCAAAAGGGGGAAAAGTAGTAACAATAAATTTTTAAATTTTAATTTTTTTAAATGTGCCCCCTTGCAGTGGTGGAGCTTCATGCACAATGTTCCAGCACTGGGGGGGCAGAGAACAAGTGGGGACGAGGCTGGCACGCATCCTGGGGGCACGATGCGTGTCCTGGGGGCATGGCACACTGCCTGCGGGGGGGGTGGCACCCAGTGCGGGCAGGGGGCAGTCACGATGGCACCCCACCGGGATCGCGCTGCTGGGGGCCGTGCGCTCCCCCCGCACTTCTCTTCCTCTGCCAGTGCCCCCTCGTCCTCACACAGAAAATCTACCAGTGTTTGTGCAGGCAGATTGAGGATCAGATTTGGGTGACGGCTGGTTGCTAGGGTGCCCTCTGCACAGTCTTTAGAAAGATACTCGCTCCTGACCAATCCCCCATTCAGCTCTCCACCGTGCTCAACGCTCATGGGGCACCACAGCTGCCACTCGGGTAGGTCACATATTATTGCCCCTTCATTCCAGCTTATTGGCGGGCAGTGCTGAGGATACTTGCCATGCCCGGGGCTCTGGCAACCCACGCTATGCAACTGGCTGCACTGCTTGCCAGTTCATCGCTGGACCCAATTCAAGGTGCTCACATTAGTGTTTAAAGCCCTAAACGACTCCGGCCCCAAAGAGCCAGAACACCACGTCCTTCATTGCAGACCCTCTCAGATGCTATGATGGGCAGAAGGTGCCCTCTAAGAAACTTGAGAGTCACAGCCCAGGAGAGGAGGACCTTCTCTGTGGTGGCCCCTAAGTTGTGGAACTCTCTCCCTATGGGGGTTTGTCTGGCTTCTTCACTACAAAGCTTTCAGCAAATGCTGGAGATGCACCTTGACTTTTGAGATGTGTATTTTTAGGACCCACTGTATTTCTGTTGGTTTTAATGCTGTGTTTTAATTGTTGTAACCAGCCCTGGGACCTTGGGGTTGACAGACGGGTAATTAATAATGGTCATAATAATAACACTGCCCTGGGTGGCCCGTATGGCGTTACGTGGGAAAAGTGCCAGTTTGCCAGGCCGTCTGTGTTGCAAGTGATTTGTGTTCAGATCCAAGTGTGCAGATGTATTATTATGTGATGGCGAAAGGTCATGCATGCAGATTCTGCCTCCAAGTCATGAAACAAGCTGCAGTTTTGCAATCAAATAAAAAGAACCCTAGAAATGGAAAGTTGGAGGGGACCACAAGCGTCATTTAGTTCAACCCCTTGCAATGCAGGAATCTTTTTGCCTAAGGTGGGGCTCAAACCCGGAACCCTGTTGAACAAGTAGAAGCATCGCAGGAGATGCTCCTTGCCTGGGGAACCATCTGAAAAGACAAACAAGAGGAGACATGGTAGAGGTGTCTAAAATTAGATAAGAGAGTGGATAGAGAGAAGATTTATATATGTATAAATTTTCTGTTTTACAATTTAAAATATTCATTTAAACAACCTTAAAATATCAATGACTTCCTTTCTTCTCTTTCCATGGTTCATTTTGCATAACATAACTCCCTGCATATTTTATATAGAATCATAGAATCATAGAGTTGGAAGAGACCACAAGGGCCATCGAGTCCAACCCCCTGCCAAGCAGGAAACACCATCAGAGCACTATATAAACTAAACCATTCAGTATTCTATTATTGCATCCATCAAAACTTATTTACACTGTTGAATTTATCTTAATGCTGCCAACGTTTTCAAGTGTACACAATTCCCCCCCTCCCCATATATTCAATAAACGTTTTCCAATCTTCTTTAAATGTATGTTCTTCTTGTTCTCATATTTTATAAATTAGGTCCGCAAGCTGCGCATATTCCATCAGTCTAAGTTGCCAGTCTTCTTTGGTTGGGACCTCGCTCGTTTTCCATTTTTCGGCTAACGAAACACGAGCTGCAGTAGTGGCATACATAAATAACCTTTTTTTGACACCTGGAAATTTCCATCTGAATTATCCCCAACAGAAAGGATTCTAGGTGGAGTTTTTTGGGGAAAGTACTTTTAAACATTTTTTCTTTTCTTTTTTTTAGTTTTTATTGTTAAAATAATTCAGCTTTAATACATACATATTGCAAATATACAAGCATACAAAAATACATTTTATACAATCCTTAAAAATGTTCAAACACACCTACACTCAATCCCACCTTTTCGCATCACCATCCACCACCCCTCACCCCACCTTTGTGTTAGACTTCCAATCTACTCAATTGCAATTTCTTTTCACTTCTATTACTTTCTTTCACACACCTTTAACCTACTTTCATGCTTCTTTTTCTATTACACATTGTTATCCATCTTATTTAGTATTTCAGTATTTAAAACAGAACTTGTTTATTCTAATAGGAGTTCTGATTTTTCGATATGGTTTTGCAAGTATCCTTTAAACACCTTCCAGTCCCTCTCTATCTTCTCTTTTGAGATCCTTCCAATTTCTCCCACTGTTTTGGATATATTGTAGTACTCCAATAATACCAACAAAAATACCAACAAAAATAGAGTGGCTTGCCAAATTTAAACATTTTTTTCAATTCATTATAAATTATTTCCCAGTACTCTTTTACCCTTTTACGGGTCCACCACATATGAAAGAACATACCCTCGACCTCATTGCCTCCCCAGCACTTATCTGATTCAGTCTTATACATCTTAGCAAGCCTACTCAGAGTTAGGTACAATATGTAAATTAATTTCAAGTAGTTATCCTTCAAGGATCGAGAGAATATTTTTATTCCTTTCTTATAACACTAGAGAAGGGATGCGAGTAGTGCTGTGGGTTAAACCACAAAGCCTAGGACCTGCCGATCAGAAGGTCGGTGATTCGAATCCCCATGACGGGGTGAGCTCCCATTGCTCGGTCCCAGCTCCTGCCAACCTGGCAGTTCAAAAGCACGTCAAAGTGCAAGTAGATAAATAGGTACCGCTCCGGCGGGAAGGTAAACGGCGTTTCCGTGCGCTGCTCTGGTTCGCCAGAAGCGGCTTAGTCATGCTGGCCACATGACCCGGAAGCTGTACACCGGCTCCCTCGGCCAATAAAGTAAGATGAGCGCCGCAACCCCAGAGTCGGTCATGACTGGACCTAATGGTCAGGGGTCCCTTTACCTTTATGCTGCTCAGAGAATGGGGTGCAGGCAACAAAATTAACGCAGGAATCGATCACATATAGGGATGCGGGTGGCGCTGTGGGTTAAACCACAGAGCCTTGGACTTGCCGATCAGAAGGTCGGTGATTCGAATCCCCGCGACGGGGTGAGCTCCCGTTGCTCGGTCCCTGCTCCTGCCAACCTAGCAGTTCAAAAGCACGTCAGAGTGCAAGTAGATAAATAGGTACCGCTCTGGCGGGAAGGTAAACGGCGTTTCCGTACGTTGCTCTGGTTCGCCAGAAGTGGCTTAGCCACATGACCCGGAAGCTGTACGCCAGCTCCCTCGGCCAGTAAAGTGAGATGAGGCCACAACCCCAGGGTCAGCAGTGACTGGACCTAATGGTCAGGGGTCCCTTTACCTTTACCATAATACTAGAACTCAGGGACACCCAAGGAAGCTGCAAGTTGGAAGATTCAGAACAGACAAAATAAAGGACTTCTGCACACAGGGCACAATTCACTCCCAAAGAAGCCAGCGATGGCAAACTGATTTAGATTGCTTTCAAAGAGAATTAGACAAATTTATGGAGGAGAAGCCTGTTAGTGGCTACTTAGCCATGTTCCACCTCCACGGTTGAAGGGAGGAAATGCCACTGAATATCAGTTGCTGGAAGCTATTAGGAGGTGAGAGGGCTCTTCTCTTGTGCTTTCAGGCTCCCCACTGGGGTATCTGCTTACCACAGTGAGAACAGGATACCAACCAACTACTTTATGATCAGCTTTGTGTATCCCAGGAGCAGATCTCTCTCTGGGGCAGTGCAGTAAATCGGCAAGTCTAATAGAGCCCAACTGAGTTTGGAAGAAACAAGAGACCCTGCGAGGTACTGCTATACATGCCAGAAACCTCTGCAGCTGTCAGCTAGTTGCGGATGTGCTGCTAAGAACCCTGTGAGCATATTTCTCCCCTGGGCAATGGAAATAAGCAGATGGTCAAGATGGGCTGCTTACAAATATAAAAACAAAGGATAAACTCAACAGCCAAAGGCAAGTAGAAATGAACAAGTATAGGATTGTATAAAATACCGTATTTTTCGTTCTATAAGACGCACCAGACCACAAGACGCACCTAGTTTTTGGAGGAGGAAAACAAGAAAAAAAATATTCTGAATCTCAGAAGCCAGAACAGCAAGAGGGATCGCTGCGCAGTGAAAGCAGCGATCCCTCTTGCTGTTCTGGCTTCTGTGATAGCTGCACAGCCTGCATTCGCTCCATAAGATGCACACACATTTCCCCTTACTTTTTAGGAGGCAAAAAGTGAGTCTTATAGAGCAAAAAACACAGTAGCTTTTTGTCTATTTGCCTATGGTGAACAGACATTTGCCTCCAAGCAACCAGGGAGGGGAGTGTAATTATTGTCGTTGTCGTTATTCTTAAGTTCCCAGCTTTCCTTTCAAAGAAGCCCAGGGCAGCAAGCAACAAAGCAGGGAAAACAATACAATTAAAATAAAGCGTGCTCAAAACATTTTAGAACAATGAAGAACATCTAGAAAAGAGAGAGGTTATTTCCTTTACTCTTCTGGATGGATCTGTGCTAGAAACGGGCTTGCGTCAGTCTATGTCAGCAGGCGGACCAGTTTGTTTGTTTTTAAAACATGGGCTATTATCTGGGTGCATTTTGCAAGAGGATGTGACTGGAATATTTCAAAGCCCAACGGAAGGGACCATAATGGAGAACATTTTATTCCTTCCACACCTGCGGGTGATACCTCTCCAGAGTCGGCAGCAAACATGGTATGCCATTTAAAAACAGAAACTTTCCCCATTTTGCACTGTTCCTGCAGGGCTCCCTTAGACCCTGGTTGGATCACATCCCAGTTTTTGGATTTGCAGGGAAAGCCCTATATAATCGCCACCAGGTTGGCTCAGCCCCTGTGCTTGATAGTTTGCAAGTTCATGCCCTCCAACCATATCTGTTACAGGAATAATGCCTAACTCCAAACACACACACACACACACACACACACACACACACACACACACAAAAGTGTGTAGTTAAACTCTGGAACTCACTGCCACTGGAGGCAGTGGTGACCACCAATCTAGATGGTTTTAAAAGAGGATTAGACAAATTCATGGAGGAGAGGGCTATCAATAGCTACTAGTCGGGTGGCTATGTTCTGCCTCCACAGTCAGAGGCAGTGATGCTTCTGAGTACCAGTTGCTGGAGACCACCGGAGGGGAGAGGGCTCTGGTGCTCAGATCCAGGCATCTGGCTGGTCACTGTGAGAATAGGAGGCTGGACTAGATGGGCCATTGGCCTGATCCAGCAAACTCTTCTTATGTTCTTATATGCTGCCATCATTTGATGAGAACACAGAAGCATACAGTGGTATTTCGGGTTACAGACTCCGCTAACCCAGAAATAGTACCTCGGGTTAAGAACTTTGCTTCAGGATGAGAACACAACTCGTGCTCCGGCAGCGCAGCGGTGGCAGCTGGAGGCCCCATTAGCTAAAGTGGTACGTCAGGTTAAGAACAGTTTCAGGTTAGCACATCATTGCTTACTCCAGCTCGCCTGTGGAAACAACTCAGAGGCCATGAAAGAAGGAAGGGTAACAACAGGAAGATTTAAAGGAACTATTGGAAACTCAAGGCAGTAGAGATATAAGATGATCAGAGCCCCACCGAACTTGAAGCATGGGAAGTCCCAATAAAAATTTATAATTTGGCAGAATATTCGGACTATATGATATGTATTTGTATAATTTGGAGTACTTAATGTGATTTGATTGGATTGTTAAAATGGAAAATTATATATATATATATATATATATATATATATATATATATATATATATGCAGGTTTTGGTGTCTTCGGGTATCTTCCCGTGTAAGAGTTGGGGTGTCTAGGCGACGTTTCGACGAGGTCTCACTCGTCATCTTCAGGCTGGTGCTTTCGGCTTCTTGTTACTAGAACAGAGCAGGATCTCAGTGATTATTCTCTTGTGGTGATGTTCCATGTTAAAGAGCAATTTGGAATCTGCAAAATTAATTTCGTGTCCTGTTTCTTTCATGTGTTGGTAAAGAGAGGAAGTTTTTTCTTCTTTTTTGACGGCATTCTTGTGTTCTGCGATACGTGCATTTATTCGTCTGTTTGTTTGTCCAATGTACGTGGCTGGGCAGACTTTGCAGGGTATTTCTTTAACATGGAACATCACCACAAGAGAATAATCATGGAAGCCATCGAGATAGAGAAACACCCTCACAACATGAACAAGCGTGACGACACGTCCCGCCTGCCAGACATCTGGAAATTAGCCCTCCCCACAAAAACCGACACCAGAACCAGAGGCACACAGAACGCCATCTCCAATCAACCACACCAGACCCAAACCCAGACCCTCTCCACAGATAAATTACAGACACCATCCAGTAGCCAAACCATAGTGGCACCTCCGGATGCTGCACCCCCCTGCAATCCCTACACAGATCTGGCTGGCACAGGGCACAAAACCACAGCTCGCCCCTATACACGAAGCCAAGCCAGAGCACAACTAAGTGCAGTACAGCCATCTTCTCAGAAAAACTCTTCACTAGCTCAAGAGGTCAAGACACGAAAGCTTTAGCAACTAATCCACACCTAATGACCCTCCTAAGTGGTACTCAGAATATCACTCAAGAAATCACTCAAGATATCCCTCAAGTAATTAATGAACAAAAGAAGAAAAGGCACAATAACCTGGGAACTTCCTCTCTGCCCAGAACGTTGGAGGCTATACACCACACCCCCACACTCAAACACTGAGATCCTGCTCTGTTCTAGTAACAAGAAGCCGAAAGCACCAGCCTGAAGATGACGAGTGAGACCTCGTCGAAACGTCGCCTAGACACCCCAACTCTTACACGGGAAGACACCCGAAGACACCAAAACCTGCATTCCTGTACCCGTGAAAATCTACGAAAGCAAATATATATATATATATTTTAAAAGAACAGTTTCAGGTTAAGAACGGACCTCCAGAACAAATTAAGTTCTTAACCCAAGGCACCACTGTACTAGAACTCAGGGCCATCCAAGGACTAGAAATTTAATAATTAAGAATAAAATAAAAGCATGCTGAATGTTGAAAGATTCACAACAGACAAAAGGCTAAGAGGCTTTGTTGGCCCCCAGCGGAAAACTCAAGGGCATCCTGGTGCCCAAGAGTGCCATGTTGGTGACCCCTGTTCTAGAATTAAAAGACTGGACACAAAAACTCCCTATCAACGAAAAATGGTTGATAAAGATGATGGACCAGGCCGAAATGGTGAAAATGACTGGGAAGATCAGGAATCAATAAGTCAATAAATTTAATAAAGAACAGGGAAAATTTATGTTACCTTGGAGATCACTGTAAACAATTAAAAACATTGGCGGATTTTTAACAACACTTGTAATGTAACAAGAACTGTGGTAAAATCTGAATTTCAAGGGGAAATGGCAAACATTGTATGATGGTGGTGGGAAAAGATTAACAATGGAACCTGTGGAAGCATGAAGGAAAGTCCAAGGATTCAGGGAATCCTATATTTTTAGGATTATGATTTATATATGAATGTAAATATTAAATGTAAAACTGAATTTTTAAAAAATGGGGGGGGGGGAGTTTGGACACAAGGCCCATTAGTGCCAAAACTTTACAGATATTGGCAGTACTGTACCAAATATTTTAAATGAAACTTACAACTTTGGAGGGCAAAACAGTCCTATAGTATCCACATTCACACCTACGCCTGCAGTAACTTAAAGGTAAAGGTAAAGGTAAAGGGACCCCTGACCATTAGGTCCAGTCGTGACCAACTCTGGGATTGCGGCGCTCATCTTGCTTTATTGGCCAAGGGAGCAGGTGTACAGCTTCCGGGTCATGTGACCAGCATGCCTAAGCTGCTTCTGGCAAACCAGAGGAGTGCACGGAAACGCCGTTTACCTTCCCGCCGGAGCGGTACCTATTTATCTACTTGCACTTTGATGCGCTTTCGAACTGCTAGGTTGGCAGGAGCAGGGACCAAGCAACGGGAGCTCACCCCGTCGAGGGAATTCGAACCGCCGACCTTCTGATCGGCAAGTCCTAGGGTCTGTGGTTTAACCCACAGCGCCACCCGCGTCCCTTTGCAGTAACTTAGACCAAGCCTAATATGGCCTGAAGTCTGTCCCCGGTTAGACACCTCTCAGCTGACACCTTTTCAAGTGTCTCATGCGCACATACGCAGGCGCAAGCTTCTGGGTCACAGCCTACCACCCTAAGCTGCACAAGGGGGTCTGTTCACCCAGTTTCTTCTCCAGCTCTCACCACCTGCCTTCACCATCTTGGTGCCTTCAAGTTATCATCAATGAACTAGCTCTTGGGCAGCTAGAAGATAGGAAGCTGCCTCGAACAGAGTCGCATCATTGGCCCCTTGTTTGAGTATTGTCCACACTGATTGGCAGCAGCTCTCTCGGATTTCAGACTGGAGGTCTTTCCCTGTTGTACCTGGGGACGCCAGGGATTGAACCTAAGAGCTTCTGACTGCAAGACAAGACCTCTCCTCCTCCCAGAGGGCAGGGGTTGTGAGCAGGAGCAGCTTCCCGCAGCAGCAGGGGGGCATATTCGGCTCCCTGCTTCTGATTGCCTCTGCCAAGCCTTTCAGCCAGCCAATAGGGCCAGCTGGTGGGCGGGGTTTAGCTGCATTTAAACAGCCGCAGCAGCGCTCTGACCCCAGTCGGTTCCTGCTTGCATTGGATCTCGCACCTTCCCTCCCTTTTAGGTCAGCTGCCTCTGCGTATTGACCTTGCTATGGACTTTCATTGGTTGTCCTGGTTGCCCAAGAGACCTGGTAGGACGTTTTTTATCCATTTGGCAAATTGGTACTAGCCTCTTGGATTTTTTGCCTACCTCATAGCAACTCGTCACAACTTTTTTTTTTTTTGTATTGGCGGTTAGGCATTGGAATATGTGTACAGTGGTACATACGCTTCAGGTTACGTACGCTTCAGGTTACAGACTCCACTAACCCAGAAATAGTGCTTCAGGTTAAGAACTTTGCTTCAGGATGAGGACAGAAATTGTGCTCCGGCGGCGTGGCGGCAGCAGGAGGCCCCATTGGCTAAAGTGGTGCTTCAGGTTAAGAACAGTTTCAGGTTAAGAACGGACCGCCGGAACGAATTAAGTCCTTAACCCGAGGTACCACTGTACTGTGTTGGTGGATTGGGCATAGCCATCATCTACCCCTCCTCTTTTGGGTATTCCGTTAAAGGAATCCGGCGGTCGTGGATCCTGTACGATGCCCTGCTGGTGGCTAGGGCCATGGCATGACTCCTGGTGAAGCTTCCAGTTGTATTTGCATCAACAAGCTCCTCCCACTGGTTGTTAACCCCTGAAATGACTCCCCACTGAGCGGGGTGGAGTCATGTATTGCTGTTTTATCCAATGCCTAAGCCAATACCAATAAAGTTGGTAACCAATAAAGTTGTGGCCTAATTTGGCCCATTAACCTAAAATAATGTGTCTTTGTGTTTTATTTTAATCTCATCCGGGTGTCGGGTCCTCGACTCACAACTGCTGCACCTTTGTGCTACGGCCCTTACCCCCTTCCACTTGGAAGACCTGGTCTTCTCCCCTGAACATGGGGAGTCCGGCCCCAGGGTCATGTGATGCCAACAGCATCTTCAAAATACCATTGCTGCTCAGGGAGAGCCTGTTTGGGACTGTTTGTTTCCTTGAAGGCCACACCTTCTCCTTCTGTAGCTCATTCTGTACAGCTCTTAATAAATAAAAGCTGGAGCAGATAATTACAGCCTTGATGGCTGTTCCCAAGGAGTGCCGAGAGGGAGGTTGGATCTGAATTCTTTTAAGTGTGTACACAAACAATTAGCAAAAGATGGCAAAGGGTTTGGAAGTTTAAGAATGTGCTTGAGGTAAAGGCGGTGGCAAGGGGGGCGGAATAGAGAATGCTTCTGAAC
Source organism: Podarcis bocagei (assembly GCF_964188305.1). Classification (NCBI taxonomy): domain Eukaryota; kingdom Metazoa; phylum Chordata; class Lepidosauria; order Squamata; family Lacertidae; genus Podarcis; species Podarcis bocagei. The sequence continues at coordinate 21,659,372 of NC_138142.1, read as the reverse complement.
TGGAGAAGCACTATTTCAAATTTAAGTATTTTATTTCCGTATGAGGAACTGCCTATTGGCATCAGGCAGGTGCCTTCACTATACATTATTATTATTATTATTATTATTATTATTATTATTATTATTATTATTGCATTTTACTCTTTCGGCACCTGATAAAACTTTTTTTGCTTAGTTTAGACAAGCCTACTCAGATGTTTAGAAAGTCAGTGCAAATTTTAATTTGCTTTTCGTTTATTGTTAACTTCCTGAAAGTCTTCAATTATTGTTGCTATTATCGACTATTCTATTGCTTTATCTTCTTTGGTAAACCACTGTGAGGTGTGTGGTTTTTTTGGAGGGGGCGAGGTGCAGTTACAATCAAATGGTGCATGGATTTTATTAAATAAATAAATAACACGACCCCGGATTTTAGCTGCCGGCGAAACTGGAAGGCAGGATCTATGCCACTGAGAAAAGGCAGCCTGGTTTCACAATGAGCCGCTGCAAGCCGAGCAAAACAAAACAAAACAAAACTGGAGAACAAGCGGATTGACTTTGGCTAGATTGCTCCTGGGCTGAGTGATGCAGTCAGCGGCCAAGACCCATCAGACTGATGGGAAGTGACAGCCGTGTCCTGGAGCCCCGAGTGGTCTCAGGATACCCCTGCAGGGAAATTTTGTCCTGTTCTCTCTTCTTTTCCCCCGTGGAACCATCTCTCCCTGTCTCTCTCTCTTGTCTCAGCTGAACCAAAGAGCCAAGGCCGCTTTAAATATTCTCCTGCAGGAAGAGCAGAGTTTAGTGGCTGGACGGAGCAGATCAGCACGCAAACTCTGAGCATGGGCCGACGACCCCAGCAGGCAAAATCCAAACCCATAAGCTCAGGGCTGCAAATCAGCCGTGACAGCCTGCCAATTGCTAGATGCCTGTGTGCAAACTCTGTCCTCCTGTGCCCATGACAGGGGAGGGGGTGCTGTAAGCTTGGGGAGGGTCTTTCAGGGACAATTCAGAGCAGACCCTCCTAGGTCTGGCCTGGACATAGCAGGTTCACCACTCAATGACCTGCAGCGTCAAGTTCTGGCTGGCGTTTATGAACAAACTGCTATGCGTCAAACGCAGTGCCGGATTTACGTATAAGCTAAACAAACTATGGCTTAGGGCCCCACTCTTCTGGGAGCCCCCCAAAAAATTAAAGGAAAAAAACTGGACGTACATTTCCAAAATATAAGATAAAACACCAATAAAATAAAACCTACATACAGCAACAGTGTTTTGTGTTGTGTAGGCTCCTATGATATAAGTCATGGGCCCCGCCTGCTAGCCTGCTCCCTAAAATATCACTGGTTTGCTTTTTTCTATATATAGGGTGGCTACATTCTGCATGTAAATACCTATTAGGTCCATAAATTTTGTTGTTTAGTCGTTTAGTCATGTCCGACTCTTCGTGACCCCATGGACCAGAGCACGCCAGGCACTCCTGTCTTCCACTGCCTCCCGCAGTTTGGTCAAACTCAAGCTGGTAACTTCGAGAACACTGTCCAACCATCTCGTCCTCTGTCGTCCCCTTCTCCTTGTGCCCTCCATCTTTCCCAACATCAGGGTCTTTGCCAGGGAGTCTTCTCTTCTCATGAGGTGGCCAAAGTATTGGAGCCTCAGCTTCACGATCTGTCCTTCCAGTGAGCACTCAGGGCTGATTTCCTTCAGAATGGATCGATTTGATCTTCTTGCAGTCCATGACGGGGGTCCATAAATTTCCATTCAGCATATATTCAACACACACAAAAAGCAACAATTTGTTGTCGACAAAGGACAGCTGGACATATAAAGGGCCCCATTACCTTCAGTAGCTTAGGGCCTCATCAAACCTAAATCCGGCCCTGATCAAATGCTGCGTTGGGGTTACGGGACTCCTTTATTATTTCTTTGCAGTTTTTTTATTTGAAAGAGGGCGATGCAATAAAACGGGGGACCTCTGGCATGGCAGGGATTGCGGCCCTCCAAGCCTCCATATCTGGCCCTTGGAACTTTCCAAATGCCATGTCTCTCACTAGCATTGCTTCTTTGCACTTGTGTTTTTGTGGAGCTGGGATTTGTCCTTGAATTCTTATGATGCTTCTTGCATTCGCATACCCTCCAACGTTTCTCCGATGAAAATAGGGATGTCCCATTCAATAGTAATAGCAAAACTCAGTGCAAAAACTGGTGGGTGGCTGTTACAGTCTGAAAAGTCTGGATCAAGTTACCGTATTTTTTGCTCTATAAGACTCACTTTTTCCCTCCTAAAAAGTAAGGGGAAATGTGGGTGCGTCTTATGGAGCGAATGCAGGCTGTGCAGCTATCCCAGAAGCCAGAACAGCAAGAGGGACTGCTGCTTTCACTGCGCAGTGATCCCTCTTGCTGTTCTGGCTTCTGAGATTCAGAATATTTTTTTTCTTGTTTTCCTCTTCCAAAAACTAGGTGCATGTTATGGTCTGGTGCGTCTTATAGAGCGAAAAATACGGTAGTTAACTTCAAACCTGTGCCTGGGAAGATTCAGGATCAGGGAGAGGCTCCCACCATTCTTCCTCAGTGCAGCCCTCCTCAGCACGGTCCCTGACACCAAGTTGGTGGCCATCACTTCCTCCTGTGGGAGAGAGTTCCACAGTCTAACCCTGTGCTGTGTGGAGAAGTCCTTCCTTGTCTCCACCCTGAACATCCCAACTTGCAGCTTCTTTGGAATAAATGAATGAAATTGAACAAGACCCACAAGCCATCCCACATCTTATTCCTGCAGGGCTTAGGACAGGTGTAGTGGAAACCTTGGCCCCCCAGACGTTGCTGAACTACAACTCCCATCATCCCTGGCTATTGGCCATGCTTGCTGGGGCTGATGGGAGGTGGGTCCTCAGCATCAGGAGGGACAAAGATCCCCCATTCCTAGCACCTAGAAGGTCCGGAGGTCTCCCATTCTTCCTTCTGGACTTTGGCCGCTCATCAGCACAGAGACCTAATTCCTCTTTTTTCTCCCTGGTGGCAATTGGCTATGCTAAGCAGATGCAGATGACGGTTATATAGGAAGCTCACCCTCCTCATATGCAAAACTAGTTCCAAGGGTCTAATTTTCATCAGCAGAGCCTGACTTTTTATAGCAACTGGGAAGCGGGAGAGTGGCTAATGAGCTGTAATTCTGAAGAGCTTCTGCCTTGATTGAGACTAATTATTTTTTATAAAGAGAAATAATTAAAAATGTGAGGTAGGGAGGGGAGAAAACATGTGGCGTTGAATAATCCACGCACCTTTTTATCTCTCCTTCCCCGAGAACTGATGGCAATGTTTGCGGAGAGACGGTGGCAGAATCGTAACCACAAAGGGCACCTAGAGGTCCTCTAGCTGAGCCCCATTTGGGAACAGTCCTCAGTTGTCCCAGGCGTCCTTGGTCAACGGAGGAAGTTAGTTGAATCAAAGTCTAGGAAAGATTTGGATCTAGGCAGGAAGCCTTGTTCAGGAGGGGTGAGGAAGCATATTTCATCCCGAGGGCCACATTCCATTCATAGCAACCTTCTGAGGGCCACATGCAAGCAATGACACAGAACAACTTCTTTGGTTATGTCGATTGTGGTGCTTAGCTAGCTAGCCAAAGCCATTGTCTTAATAAAGGAGCTGGTTTGGCACGCCTTCTCTTATACATTCTACACCTACAGATACACGACCCCAAGAACTAGAAAGGGGCCTGTGGCATCATCCAAACTGACCCCCACAACCCAAGAGTCTCATATCACTTACAACACTCTGAAAAATAATCTAGTGTCCTCCCTGCTCAGAAAAGACCCGATAGATTCTTCCCAAACCCCTAGGAGATGCCACAGCTGATCTGATCCGTACTCACCCAGTGCACATCCCCGAGCAAGTAGAGAAATAAATCTCCGTCTCTGCACCCCTGCCCACAAACATATCCTGTTTTCTCATCACAGACACCACATACATTTTGCCTGTGTTGAAGGACCTCTGTTTCCCTGGGGTTGTTTGGATTTAAAAGACTGTGACACTCTCAGCCCCAAAGCATCCACGCTCCAACAGAGCCTCGCAGCCACAGATTAAGGACTCTGACACTAATTGTTGTCCGGCAAGAGAGGAAACTGCATTCCTCCTCTCAAGGACAGAAGTCAAAGCACCCGGTCAGTGAGATTTAGTCCAGCAAATATAACTTCAGCTACATCAGGAGAAACCTAGAATGGCGTTTTATCCTAACCTAGGTTTACAAGGGCAAAATTCAGGGTTGCGCCGTTTACAGTGTGATTCTACTCAAAACACGCTATATATAGGCAAAGTGGTGGGTAAAGCCAAAACCTACTGCCCTGGTTCTTTTATTTTTTGTGATGTATATAACATGCAGCAAGCATTACCTTTAAACAAATGGACATTTAGTTTTCTTTCGTTGCAACAATTTTTTAAAGTTTGCTTTTAAACTTAACATAATAGAAGTTTATAAAATGATACATGGCATGGAGAAAATAATAATATTTATTTGTTTATTTATTTATACATACATACATACATACATACATACATACATACCCTGCCCATCTGGCTAGGTCTCCCCAGCCACTCTGGGTGGCTTTCAACAGACTATTAAAAACATGATTAAACTTAAAACGTTAAAAACTTCCCTAAACAAGGCTGCCTTCAGGTGTCTTCTAAAAGTCCAATAGTTGTTTATTTCCTTGACATCTGATGGAAGGGTGTTCCACAGGGCGGGCGCCACCACCGAGAAGGCCCTCTGCCTGTTTCCCTGTAACCTCATTTCTCGCAGTGAGGGAACCGCCAGAAGGCCCTTGGAGCTGGACCTCAGTGTCTGGACTGAACGATGGGGGTGGAGACGCTCCTTCAGGTATACAGGACCGAGGCCATTTAGGGCTTTAAAGGTCAGCACCAACACTTTGAATTGTGCTCGGAAACATACTGGGAGCCAATGTAGCTCTTTCAGGACTGTTGTTATATGGTCTCGGCAGCCACTTCCAGTCACCAGTCTAGCTGCCGCGTTCTGGATTAGTTGTAGTTTCTGGGTCACTTTCAAAAGTAGCCCCACATAGAACGCATTGCAGTAGTCCAAGTGGGAGATGACCAGAGCATGCACCACTCTGGCGAGACAGTCCACGGGCAGGTAGGGTCTTAGCCTGCATACCAGATGGAGCTGGTAAACAGCTGCCCTGGACACAGAATTGACCTGCACCTCCATGGACAGCTGTGAGTCCAAAATGACTCCCAGGCTGCGCACCTGGTCCTTCAAGGGCACGGTTGCTCCCTTCAGGATCAGGGAGTCCTCCACACCAGCCAGCCCCCTGTCCCCCGGAAACAGTACTTCTGTCTTGTCAGGATTCAACCTCAATCTGTTAGCCACCATACATCCTCCAACTGCCTGGATAGAGAAAGTTTTTTCTCCCTCTCTTGCAACATTAAAATTCATGAACATCCAATGAAGCGGAATGTTGGAAGATTCAGGGCAGAGAACAGAAAGGAATTCTTTAAGTAGTGCATATTTAAACTATGGAACTCCCTCCCACAGGAAGGCAGTGATGGCCACCAATTTAAATGGTTTTAAGAGAGTACTAGATAAGTTCTAGTACTACTCTAGAGAGTACTAGGGACGCGGGTGGCGCTGTGGGTTAAAGCCTCAGCACCTAGGACTTGCCGATCGAAAGGTCAGCGGTTCGAATCCCCGCGGCGGGGTGCGCTCCCGTCACTCGGTCCCAGCGCCTGCCAACCTAGCAGTTCGAAAGCATGTCAAAGTGCAAGTAGATAAATAGGGACCGCTTACTAGCGGGAAGGTGTTCTGTGTGCTGCGCTGGCTCGCCAGATGCAGCTTGTCACGCTGGCCACGTGACCCGGAAGTGTCTGCGGACAGTGCTGGCTCCCGGCCTCTAGAGTGAGATGAGCGCACAACCCTAGAGTCTGTCAAGACTGGCCCGTACGGGCAGGGGTACCTTTATCTTAGATAAGTTCACAGAGCATATAAGGCTATCGATTGCTGCAAGCCATGATGGCTATCATAGGCACCGACTCCATGGGGCTTGAGGGGGCCCGAGCCCCCTCAAAAATTCGTTTGGGGGGGCTCTGCCCCCCCAATAATCTTGGGCGCCCCTCCAGCAGAGCGCCATCGCCGCCCCTCCCCCAGCCCAAAATGCACAGGGTCGGGCTGCATGCCTCCTGCCCTCCCTCCCGAGCAAAAGCTCCACCCAATTTCCTTCGGAGCTGATTAATAGGCGCAGCATGCTCTCCCCTATTCGCTCACGAGGAGGCGGCGCCACTTTATTTGCATATTCATGAGCTTATTTATTATTCATGAGCTTTCCCGGGGCCCCCCCCCCAATATTTTTTATAAGTCCGCGTCCCTGATGGCTATGCACAGTTGGAGGCAGTAATGCTTCTGAATAAGCAGTTGCTGGAAACTGCAGGAGGGGAGATTGCCCTTGTGCCTGGGTCCTGCTTGTGGGTTTCCCATAAGGACACCTGGTCAACCACTGTGAGAATAGGATGCTGGACTAGATGGGCCATTGGTCTGGTCCAGCTGGCTCATCTTTGTTGGGATACTGCCAGGGAGATAAAGTCCATCATGGCCCCCAAGCCGGCTGCCGGACGATCCATCGATCTCCCGTAGTCACGCGATTAGCGACACGAGTTTCCTGAAAATACCTTGCCACATTCCAGGCCACTTTTCGTTCTCTCTCTGTCGAAGACACTGATGCAGACAGTCATGTCTTTCTTTGTTCTGATCAACGCTGAATAAAAGCTTGTAAATAATGCTCTCCTGAGTGCGACTTCTGGCTGTGCATTATCTGCTGATAAGAGTGTGCACGAGCCCTGGAATGTGGCAAGGTATTTTCAGGAAACTCGTGTCGCTAATTGCTCATACTGCGTGACTACGGGAGATCGATGGATCGTCCGGCAGCCGGCTTGGGGGCCATGATGGACTTTATCTCCCTGGCAGTATCCCAACAATCTTAACGTTCTTATGTTATTTAGCTGCATCTACTGTATTTCTCTCCCAGCATAGTACTCACACAGGGCCACTTAGATCCTTTTAAACAAGTCAGAGAGTTCCACTATTTTTTGTGCAGGATCTGGATTTCCTGACTTGGTTCTTGTTTGTTTGTTCTGCAGCATAGAGGACACAGAGCCATGCATGTGACTCACTCTGGCACAGACGCAAAGAGGAGCTTTTCCTTGTGAATGTGAAGTAGCAGTCCTGCATTCTTTCCATCAGGCTGAAGAGGAGTGGAAGGGAGAGAATGGAGGGGGAGCTATGCCATCTGTTCTGCTAAGAGGGCGGCTGCCTTTGGTTCTGCCTCCAATGCCACCCGGTTGCGAACTTTTCCTGAATTGTCTCCTTTATAGTCGTTATGAAAAGCCTTAAGAACTGACACCCAGTGGCGTAGCGTGGGTTGTCAGCACCCGGGGCAAGGCAAGTAATTTGCGCCCCCTAACCCGTGGATTTTAGTAGGGGCAGAGAGCTGCGAGTGCGAGCGAGCGCGCCCCCCCAGATGTTGCGCCCGGTGCGGCCAGCCCCCCCTGCACCCCCACGCTACGCCACTGCTGACACCCAACTTTGCTTTCCGCTCTGTCCTCTTCCTCCTTCCTCCCCACCTCCTTTTGTGTCAACCTTGTGAAACCTTGGAGAACCACCACTAGATAGAGATGGAAGTCTCCCCTGCCTGAAACCACTGAGAGCTGCTGCCAGTCAGTGTCAACTGTACTGAGCTAGCTAGATAGACTGAAGGTGTTGCTCAGTAGAACGAAGCTCCCTGTATTTTTATGGAGGAAAAGCTGTAGCTTAGTGGTGGAGCACTTGATTTGAATACAGAAAGTCCTAGGTTCAATCCCTAACTGCGTCTCCATGTAGCCACTGCTAGAAACCCTGGGGAGCTGTTGCCAGTCAGGGCCAGCAGAACTGAGATAGAAGGACCAATGGTCGGGTACTTCCTAGTTGGTCATACAAATTGTTTACACTATTGCTTCTAGACCCACCCATCCCGGGGATGTGTGGCACATTGCAGCTTCTCTCTCACACCCACCCACATCTCCCCAGTCACAGAATCGTAGAGGGGACACGAGGGTCATCTAGACCAACCCCCTGAAATGCAGGGATCATTGTTCAGTGTGGTGCTTGAACTCACAACCCTGAGATTAAAAGCCTCGTACTCTGTTGACTGAGGGAATATGTGACCATTCACATTTAATTTATGTGTGTCTCTCTCTCTCTGTGTGTGTAGATATAGATATAGATATAGATATAGATGATATAGATATATCAGGCACCCCCAACCTGCAGCCCTCCAGATGTTTTGGCCTACAACTCCCATGATCCCTAGCTAACAGGACCAGTGGTCAGGGGTGATGGGAATTGTAGTCCAAAACATCTGGGGATGCCATATATATATATATATATATATATATATATATCCCCCTGCTCCCCATTCATCATATACAAAGATCAGGGTGGTTTACAAGTCGTCATCCCCCACAACAAAAAATACCATCCAAACAACACAGAATAATCTTTAAAATGACTGGCTTATCTTAAGAAAGTTTAAAGAACTGAAGTGAATCAGCCAACTCTTCAGGGTTAGCAGAGAGGGAAAGCCCCCACTCCCAAGTCCCAGTCTTCTAGGAAAAGGAATAAAGTCTTTAATGATGCAATCAGGATCTTGCAGACTGAAGACCCATTGTGCTGTCATCTGCCAGTAAACCAATCAGTTCCCTCTAACTGCTCCCCTTATTTGCATGCCCGAACATTCTAAATAGCCATCTCACGCAATCATAGAATTGTAGTGCTAGAAGGGACCCTGAAGGTCATCCAGTCCAACCCCCACACAACGCGGGGATCATTTGTCCTGCGTGGGTTTTGAATCCACGACCTTGCAATTCAAAGCCACACGCTCTGCTGACTGAGCCATCTAGCCCCACCACAGCTCTGCAGCTGTCGTCCCAAACCCTATCTAAAGAGCCACTGTGGAGGAAAAGCAAACTCTGCCGTTTGAAGTTCTCTTACATTTGCACAAAGCTGGCAGTTTTCGAGTCCACGGCTTTTCGACTCTACTGAGCCGGCATTTTGCTCGGGACCCCCAGGGCGGAAGGCCCCGTCCAGCACTGCAGCGCAGCCGCGGGGTGTTTTGCGGCCCTCTGAGTTATCTGAGTGGAATGCTTCGGAGCCGAACATATGGGGGCGGGAGGCAATTTTCTTTTTCATGCTCCGATGGCTCAAAACCAGCTTGAGCGAAGGCAGACCCTGACGCCTGCAGTGGGGGTGCGGGAAGCTATATCCATCTTACTTCAAAGCTGGCAGCCAGCAGAAATGGCATCAGGAGAGAGAGAGGGAGAGAGAGAGAGAGAGAGAGAGAGAGAGAGAGAGAGAGAGAGAGAGAGAGGAAAAGATTTAGCTGGGGAAAGTTAGAAAGCAGCTAGTGGGGCAACTAAAGGGTTTACTTGCGGGCATCCGGCTGTGAGAATAGGATCCTGGGATAGATCAGTAGTGTGGGGTCAGTCAACTAGAGGGACTAAGCTAGTGTCTCAAAATGTTCCCAGCAAATTAAAGTTTTAAAGGCTGGTGCCTCCGTCCCAAAGTCCAGGAATACAGTGGTACCTCAGGTTACAGACGCTTCAGGTTACAGAGTCCGCTAACCCAGAAATAGTACCTCGGGTTAAGAACTTTGCTTCAGGATGAGAACAGAAATCGTGCGGCGGCAGCGGGAGGCCCCATTAGCTAAAGTGGTACCTCAGGTTAAGAACAGTTTCAGGTTAAGAACGGTCCTCCAGAACGAATTAAGTTCTTAACCCGAGGTACCACTGTACTCTGTGTGTGTATTCCTTGCCAAAGCCCTCAATACTCCATGCCCCTTCCAACTCTACAGTTCTATGATCTATCTCTATCTATTTATTTATTTATCTAGCTATCTATCTGTTGGCTTTTGCTGCCCAACTCCCCAAGTGTCTGAGCCCCTAAGTTCATGATCAGTCAGAGAAGAATGAATGGAGGCAAGATCTAGGGAAAGCAAGGCCAGTCTTTATTTTTATGTTGAAACAGAGTGCTGGATTTCTCAGTGCTGGATGTACGTATAAGCTAAACAAGCTATAGCTTAGGGCCCCACTCTCTTGCGGGCCCCCCAAAAATTAAAGGGGGGAAAAACTGGGTGAACATTCTCAAAATATAAGATAAAAAACAAATAAAATCAAACCAACATACAGCAAGAGTGTTTTGTGTTGTGTAGGCTCCTATTTGTTATGTGCAAATGGCTTTAGATACCTATTAGTAGTACTACTACTAATAATAATAATTTATTATTTATACCCCGCCCATCTGGATGAGTTTCCCCAGCCACTCTGGGCGGCTCCCAATCAAGTGTTAAAAACAGTACAGCGTTAAATATTAAAAACTTCCCTGAACACGGCTGCCTTAAGATGTCTTCTGAATGTCAGGTAGTTGTTTACCTCTTTGACATCTGATGGGAGGGCGTTCCACAGGGCGGGCGCCACTACCGAGAAGGCCCTCTGGTAGCCTCACTTCTCGCAATGAGGGAACCGCCAGAAATTTATTAGGTCCATAAATTACCATATAGCATATATTCAACACAAAAACAGCGACAATTTGTTGTTGACAAAGGACAGCTAGACATATAAAGGGCCCCATTTCCTTCAGCAGCTTAGGGCCTCATCAAACCTAAATCCGGCCCTGCTTCCACGCCTTTCAAGAAGGTAAGAAAGACCCAGAACAAAGTGTGCAGGAACTTTTAAAGACTTTTGACATTGCCCTTAGCCAAAGACCACCTTAAAAGCATCACACATACATCACAGAAAGAGGTGGTCCACCACAGAAATTTGAGAGTGTGGCCGTCTGCCAAGATCCCTGATAATGTTTTGCTGATTGCATTACCTGGGCAGCCTGACCATTCTTCTGAGATGGTAAATACTGTAGTTCTTGGATCCAAGTTACAGGCATACCCTATTCATACACAAATATGCCCTTCAAACAAGGGTTGCCATATTTTAAAAAGTGAAAATCCAGGCACAAAAGTAGTTTGGGTTTTTTTTGGTTTGCTTTGCAAAGTTGTTGAGCTTCCGACATGGGCTGCCATATGCCTGGGTTTTCCTGGACATTTTTACCGGTTTTCAGAAATTCCACCCAGACCCTATTTTTGACAGACAAATCCTAGATATGTCTGGGAAATCTCAGACGTACGGCAGATAGGATTTGTAAGTGAAAATAACTACTGGGAAAGGTTTCTCCAGGACATCTCCTTCTGCAGAGGAAATATTTAGAGTACCGTATTTTTTCGTCTATAAGACACCCCCCTGTATAAGACACCCCTATTTTGGGGCAACTACCAATCACCAGTCTACCCTCGGCACTATCCGTGTATAAGATTCCCCCTAATTTTTGACATTATTATTTTTTTGGTAAAAAACTAGTATTATACAAGGAAAAATATGGTAATTAGAAAAGCCAAGGTGGCATTGGGAGTTGTTTGGTGTGCTAAAATAATGTGAAGTTTTCTCAGGGAATATTTCTCATATATATATATATATATACACACACACATAGTCATACCTCGGGTTACAGATGCTTCAAGTTGCGCGTTTTTGGGTTACGGACACGCTGAAACCCAGAAGTACCAGAACGGGTTATTTTCGGGTTTCGCCGCTTTGCGCATGCACAGACGCACCAAATCGCAACCCGTATATGCGCAGATGTGGCACCGGGGGTTGCGAACGCTGCAGGTTGCAAACGTGCCTCCCACATGGATCACGTTCGCAACCCGAGTGTCCACTGAATATATACACACACGCACAATATATATATATATGCACATTTCATTCATATATAAGTGCACTCGCAAACCACCCAGATCCAACCCAACATGGCTAACTCCCAGTCTCTATTTGGTATTTTTTAAAACCAACCCCCTCCCCCACAAAATCACCATCGCTGGCTGCAGATCCCTCCCTCCTTCCCCTGCCTCCTGTTTTCTAGTTTATCTCTTCTTTAGCACAAGCCTTCAATGCAGTAATCCCCACCAGGTAGGTTTTGAAGCTCCACAATTCCTTGATATCTCGGCTCCAGGAGGGGGCCTGCCACTGACGGTGCTGCCAATACATGGTCTCCCTCCAAAAAAGGAGCGGCGGCATTTGGTTTTTTCCAAAAGCAAAAGCGATAAAAGGTGCTTGTTAAAAGTTAATTGATCCCCCCCACACACCCCGTTAAAAAAGGGGGGAGAAAGGAGCTTAGAAGACAGGCTGTGAGATGAATATAATAGCCAAATCAAAATTCCCACTGATGTCACCAGCGTGAAAATCATGAGAACTTGACGGCGTTTATTTTACTTCCTTTCATTTAATTTGAAGGGCGAGGGGTGCATTCTTTGACGCTGTTGTTTCAAGAGGTTCCCCCTGCTTCTCGCCTTCCACTCTTCCTGCCTTAACGCTTTCGAATGGATAATTCCTTCTTTGGAAGATAAAACTCAAAATGAATTTTAATGCATGCTCCAACTGTCTGTACAGTGAGAGTTCTAGGGGTACAGGAGGTGTCCGGGTTTTATTTCCTTAGGAGTTAGGGTTAGGGAGATGCATTTTAAATAAAAGGACACATTCTACTCATGTAAAAATACGCTGATTCCCGGACCGTCCACAGGCTGGATTTAGAAGGCAACTGGGCCCGTTCCGGGCCCCGGGCCTTAGTTTGCCTACCCATGTTCTAACGTTTTGTTAGAATCTCCTTCTGTGTCTTTAGAATCCATTGGTTCGGCTCCTCCCCTCTGGAGCAGCAGAGAACAAACTTGCTCCATCTTCCATGGGACAGCTCTTCAGATATTTGATGATGCCTATCATATCCCCTTTCATTCTTCCCTTCTCCTTGCTAAACATACTTAACTCCCTCAAACATCCCTCATAAGGCTTAGTTTCCAGACCCTTGATCACCTTGGCTGTCGATACCCTTCTTAAAACAGCAAACCACTCCCTCAATCAGTCCTGTTTGGCAACACAAAGGAAATATAAGAACTTCTCTTTTCCTCTCCTTCCATCTCAGCTGGAGGTGGTATGTGTGTGTGTGTGTGTGAACAGGAGGGGAGGGAATCTGCGATTGCTTGATTGATACTATGCTCAGGGATCCGTAGTCTCTGATGTAATTACACTTATGGGTTTTGTGTGATAAGAAGATTAATCAGCCCATTACACCAGAGCTGTTTACCTATAGATGAAAGTAATTGAACAGAGCAGTCATACATTGCCTGCCGATGCTTTGCATAGCTACCTGCAAGCCTGTTTGCTGCCTCCTGCCTCATTTTAGAAAGAGAGAGGTGTCAAGCCTTAAGCCTGTTTGGAACCAGCACTTTGGAAGTCCTCCCTCTTACCCCAGATTTGAAGAGATGCTCTAGGTGGGGGCCTCCAAGCTTCAGTCATTGAAACCTGCAGAGGATTCTACTGCTGAAGTTGTCAGACAGGTTTCTTTGTAAGGCAAGGGCCATCGCAATGCGCTCTACGTGGGGCTACCTTTGAAGGTGACCCAGAAACTGCAACCAATCCAGAATGCGGCAGCTAGACTGGTGACTAGGAGCGGCCGCCGAGACCACATAACACTGGTCCTGAAAGACCTACATTGGCTCCCAGTACGTTTCCCAGCACAATTCAAAGTGTTGGTGCTGACCTTTAAAGCCCTAAACAGCCTCGGTCCAGTATATCTGAAGGAGCGTCTCCACCCCCATCATTCTACCCGGACACTGAGGTCCAGCCCCAAGGGCCTTCTGGCGGTTCCCTCGCTGCGAGAAGCCAAGTGACAGGGAACCAGGCAGGGGGCCTTCTCGGTAGTGGTGCCCTCCCTGTGGAATGCCCTCCCACCAGATGTCAAAGAGAACAACAACTACCAGACTTTTAGACAACATCTGAAGGCAGCCCTGTTTAGGGAAGCTTTTAATGTTTGATGCATTACTGTATTTTAATATTGTGTTGGAAGCTGCCCAGAGTGGCTGGGGAAACCCAGCCAGATGGGCGGGGTATAAATAATAAATTATTATTATTATTATTATTATTATTATTATTATTATTATTAGTCACTTAAGTGTCCTCATCAACATCCCTAAAGAATGATCCAGGTTGCAAGAGTTTCCTCCAGGCTAATAGGTGCTTTTTCTCCATCCCACTCCCTGCCACCTTGTAGCTAGGTAGGAGTACAATAGCTGGAGTGGTGTGTTTGAGCATAGCTAGAAAAAGACTGGAAGCCGGATACACAGAGGCTTGCTTGCTCTGTGCTGGGTCCAAAGCTGCGACAAATGGAGAAGCAAGATCTGTAGGGCCGACAATGCTGTGAGCCCCTCCATCTCATGCTCAGGTTGTAAAAGGTAAAGGTAAAGGGACCCCTGACCATTAGGTCCAGTCGTGGCCGACTCTGGGGTTGCAGCACTCATCTCGCTTTATTGGCCAAGGGAGCCAGCGTACAGCTTCCGGGTCATGTGGCCAGCATGACTAAGCCGCTTCTGGCGAACCAGAGCAGCGCACGGGAAACCTTCCCGCCGGAGCGGTACCTATTTATCTACTTGCACTTTGACGTGCTTTCGAACTGCTAGGTTGGCAGGAGCAGGGACTGAGTGACGGGAGCTCACCCTGTCGCTGGGATTCGAACCGCCGACCTTCTGATCGGCAAGTTCTAGGCTCTGTGGTTTAAGCCACAGCGACACCCCTGTCCCGTGCTCAGGTTGTACATATGTGTAAATAAAACCATGCATGCTAAAGGCACCACATATTCCGCTGACCTTCATTCCAAGGAAACTGAACCTGGATAGGCGCCAGGAACCCCAGATTCTCTCGCCGTTCGAAGATTGGCATGGCTTGTGACACTGCCATTTCTGGATTTCCCATGATTCTCATAAAGCTAGGTGTAGTAAGTATAAAGCATGGATTGCATGCGGCTCTAGGAAGTAACAAATGTAAAGGAGAATTATTAATTATTAAATTAGAAGGCATTGGGATTAATTTATGTGTTGCTGTGTTCCCGCCGCAAAGTGTATTTGTGCATCTCCTGTATAGATTTTACAAGGAGGCAATTTGAGAGTTTGCATCAATTCTAATTTTAGGATTATTTTTTTTAATGAAATTAGAGTTCTTTAAATGGTTTTACATACCGCGTAAAGAACTTAAAAGTGTATATTTATAGTGAATGCAATAGTATATAGATACAGGTGATAGGTTTGATGGAATCGTAGAATTGTAGAGTTGGAAGGGACCATGAGAATTATCTAGTCCACCCCGTGCAATGAAGGAATAGACGATAGATAGATAGATAGACAGACAGACAGACAGACAGACAGACAGACAGACAGATATAGATGATAGATAGCAAATTTTATTTTATTTTATTTTATTTTATTTTATTATGACTGGGACTGTCACCCCACTCCGTCCACTTGCCAGCCCTACCTACTTTGCCAACCTCCCCACCACCACCACCCTTTCCACCTCACCAAACCTCCCTCCCTTCAGACATGGGTGACCTAAGCTAATATTCCTTCCAGACATGCAACCCCGCTAGGAGAGAAATAGCTCTAAGTCCTCCTAAGAACAGGGAGGAGAGCATGGGCAGCTTGAGGGTTTAGCTTCCCGCTCCTGCTGGAGAGCCTCAGGCCTGGGGGCCAAGTGCCTTTCTGCCTGGCCCTTGGAATTATCCACAGGCCACACCCCTTTCTAAGCCACACCTCCTTTCCCTAGGCCACACCCCTCCCTGGCCCTATGCTTTCGCCTAGCCAGAATGCGTCCTTGAACTCCGATCGTGCCTTTTACTTGCTGAGATGGAGAAGGGTGTATAGCAACGAGCCTACTGTACAGGGCAAAATCTACATTAATTGCTCCACTTGTTCCCCCACTCCCAAGCCTGCCTGCCACTGACATGTGGCCCCCGGAAGATGGCCCAGGAGGGAATGTAATCACTGGGCTGAAAAAGATCCCTTTCCCACCATGCTAACCCTGTGCTTTAAATACCCGCCTTCCCAGAGAAAGTATTGAAAAGACACCTTGCATGCTATAAATATTGTGACAAGGGTGTTCAGTACCAGACGTATTACCTACTGTGGTTGGAATATGTTCCAGAAAATGCAAAGTGGGGATGACAGAATCTGATCTAGGATGGTTTTAGCAGCAGCGCAGCTGATTTCTCTGGCCCAGTGATGGTGTAAATCATGCCGTGATCCCCCTCTCAAAGAAAGGCTGGTTGTGTAAACTATGGGAATGATTGCAGCCTGTTTTAAATCAAGGTTTGATAGTAACCAGCTGCATACGTTTCAAAACAAGCATTTATTTCACTCCGGAGAGATCATCATGGGCAGGCGTACCGTTTGGAAAACATGCTGGTGACGAGCAGGGAAATATTTTGCCGTGATGTAATGGAATGTGGTTTTACTTTTAAAATTTCAATTAAGAATGCCTTCTTCCGTCTCGCTGCTTTCAAAGGCTCCCATCAGCAATCCGGCTTCTTGGTTTGGATCCGCAGCTGTTGGGTCTGCCAACCAAGTTAAGGCTCTTCACTGTGCTTAGGCCCCATCTGCAATGTACATTTAAAGCAGTTTTGTATCACTTCAAATATCCCCAAAGAATTCTGGGAAGTGTAGTTTTTTTATGGGTGCTGGGAGTTTCGAGGAGAGACCCTTAGTCACCTTCATTTGAGCAGCAATTCGCAGGGGGTTTGTGAGGAAAGAAATGTCTTCAGCAGGTGTCTGAATGATAGCAGGGTTGCCTCAGTTCAGAGGGGAGATGATTTCATAGGGAGGGTGCCACAGCAGAGAAGGCCCTGCCCGATTGCTTCGAGGTGGGCTTTTTCAGGCTGTGGCAAAACAACGGGCACCTCATTCGCTGTCCTCAGTGACCAGGCAGACCAATAGGAGAGAAGAAGATCCTCCAGGTAGCTGAGTCCTCTGTCTTCTGTGCTCCCTCCATTGTGAAAGGCTCTCTTATTTATTTTTTTAAAGGAATGGATTGTGTTGCATTATACACTGCAGATGGCATGGTAGATAGTGAAGTGTTACGCTCAGCCTCTATTGTACAAGGTGGGCCTGGGAGAGAATACACAGAGCAGGAAGAGGGAACAATTACTGGAGGAGGATCCCATTCCAAGTAATTTATATCTCGGGCGACTTGACACTGATTGCAATTCAAGCTATTTTCTTTAGAGCTCGATGTTCCTGCCATCGCCTCGTTCCGGCAGCCTTGCAAAGACTCGTTTCATCACGTTCTGTCCATAAAGCTTTTCCTCCCGTCTTATCTCTGCACAATAAACCCAGAGTCCAAGGGGAGGTGATAAGCGACAAAAACCTTTCAAAAAGGAAAAAAAAAGAGGAAAATCTCAGGGGTGCGTGAGAGCGAAACCATATGAAACACTCTGCTGTGACACCTGATCATTTTATGAATCCGACAAGCCTCCCCAGTGAATGAGTGCTTGAGGAGAGTCGCAGACGCTTGTTATGAGCCATCCAATCTATGCACGGAGGAAGGGAAATGAGCTCAACTTTATTTTCCCCCCTAAAGTCAGTGATTAGGTGCTATAATTAAGAAAGCATTGTGCCTGATTTCTAATCTTCCTCCCTGTTTAAAATTTAATTGATTTCCCTCCCGATTGAATCCATCTGCATCCATCTTTATAAGGCCCTGGGTTCTGAGCTTGGAATGAGGCAGTGTCTGAAAGAACTGCTCTCGATTTGCTCAAGGTAGGACGTGGAACTGTCCCAGGCAGGGGCGGGGCTACCGTCCGTAGGGGCGGGGTGGGCGTCCCGGGGGGCGGGGCAGCAATGTCCCCCCCCCCTCAGGGATGACACCTGGGGTAGACCACACCCACTGCGCACACACGCTTCCTCTGCCAGTGGTCCCATTTAGGGGATTTTATTATTTTTCAGCATTCTAACAGGCTCACTCCTGCCAAGCTAGCAGTTTGAAAGCACGTCATGTGCAAGTAGATAAATAGGGACCGCTCCGGCGGGAAGGTAAACGGCATTTCTGTGTGCTGCTCTGGTTCCGGGTCATGTGGCTTCCGGGTCATGTGGCCAGCATGACTAAGCTACTTCCGGCGAACCAGAGCAGCGCACGGAAACGCCATTTACCTTCCCGCCAGAGCGGTACCTATTTATCTACTTGCACTGGCGTGCTTTCGAACTGCTAGGTTGTCAGGAGCACGGACTGAGCAACAGGAGCTCACCCTGTTGCGGGGATTCAAACCACCGACCTTCTGATCGGCAAGTTCTAGGCTCTGTGGTTTAACCCACAGTGCCACCCACGTCCCTTAAACAAAGTTACTTGATAGTATCCTACCCTCCAACATTTCTCCGATGAAAATAGGGACGTCCTATTCAATGGTGATTATGATAATTGTTTTCTTATTTATACCCCACCCATCTGACTGGGTCACCCCAGCCACTCTGTGAGGTTCCCAACATATATAAACACATAATAAAACATTAAACATTAAAAAAGAAACTTCACTGTGCAAGGCTGCCTTCATATGTCTTCTAAAGGTTGTATAGTTACTTATCTCCTTGGCTTGGGGGTGCCCTCCAACATTTCTCCAGTGAAAATAGGGACATTGTGGAATCAAACCAGAAACTGAGATGGCTTCTGTAAATCCAGGACTGTCCCTGGAAAACAGGGACACTTGGTGGGTCTAGAGAAATTTCCCTTGAACTTCATAGGGCTTTCTCTGAGTAGGAAGGCCTAGGATTGCACTGTGAACAAGCCTTGTGTACAGAGCATACATGCCGAAGGAGAAAATCACCTTGACTGTTTAACCTGTGTAGATAACATTGTGGTTACAGGCAGAGCCAACACCATTAAAACACTTTTGATTTTTTTTTATGTATATAAAAATGCTTTTCGGTAATTTAACCATCCTAAATATATCCACGAGCAGGTATTGAATCTTTGCTGAGAAATTTTCACCTAGCCTTGTCATATTCCAGTTCATGAAAGCATGGAAAGTCTGCTTTGCATATTATGCAAATTGCAATGCAAATTTTTGCTCCGATTCTGAGTGGGAAGTGAACTGATTTGAGTTTTTTTTTAAAAAAAGGCAAAAAGTAAAAATGCAAGAAGTTGATGAAGCACTGGGTTTCTGTATCGCAACACAATGCCGAGCTAGACTGACCTTTGCTATGACCTGACGTGCCCTTTGCGGAGGGTATCTTGGAATGAAAATCCAAACCAAAAAGTGATCAGAGTTAAGTGTTTTAGCAATTATTCCTATAGCAGCAGTTTCAGGCACTGTTTGACAGCACTGAGGCTCCAACTCTGCGTTGTTATTTCTGGAGCAACTCCCCCTATGAGGAAATGTTGATTCAGAGAATAGGCAAGTAAATGGATAAAATCAAAGAACTATAGAGTTGGAAGGGATCCTGAAGATCATCTAGCCCAACCCCAGGTGTCCCATATGGGAATCAAGCCTGCAACCTTGGCGTTATCCGCACCATGCTCTAACCAACTGAGCTAAATAGAGAACCCCTTTCTCTCTCTCTCTCTGGACAGCCAATGCTGGAAGATTCAAGACAAAGAACAGAAAGTACTTCATGCGGCCTATAATTAGCCTATGGAACTCACTTCCACAAGAGGCAGTGAGGAGCACCAACTTGGATAGCTTCAGAAGAGGATTAGATTCACGGAGAAGGCTATTGATGGCTACTTAGATGAGGCTGGATAGCTCAGTCAGTACAGCATGAGACCCTTAATCCCAGGGTTCGAGCCCCACTTTGGATGAAAGATTTCTGCAATGCAGGGGGTTGGACTAGATGACCCTTGTGACCCCTTCCAACTAACTCTACATTTCTATGTATTTACTAACCATGATGGCTATGCTCTGTCTCCATGGTCTGAGGCACTAATGCTTGCGAATGCCAGGTGTTGGAGACCGCATAAATGCTTTTCATGGTGAAAGCAAAGGTTCCTCAGCTTCCTGGCTGATCTAACCCTACTTTCCTTCCAGAAGTCTCTCCTATTTATCGACTCCTATGAGCCATATTTACCCCAAGGCTCACATTTTAACTAATGCACCCTAATTGGTCATTAACCCAGGTCACCGGTTCCAGAAAACATTTCAGAATTGATTCCAAAAGACTTAGCTTCAAAAGGGGTTTTAGTTTTAAATGGGGCTTTCAGAGAAGGTCAGGCATCAATTAGCTGGAACGGAAGAACCTACAAACTTTGTTGATTACCAATAGATGTGACTGTATGATGTCAGCCCCTATGGAGAAAGCTTTGCGAAGGGTGACCTTGGGTAGTTCTGTAAAATGAAAAGGGGAAAAGGACAGGAGCCCCAAACTGGTTAAATGAGGTTAAAGTTAAACTGGTTAAAGTTGAATGAGATGGTGTACCACTTCCAGTTGGGACCCGGGCACAAGCCCAAAATCATCCACAAACACCACCTATGGATGTATCATGGGAACAAAACTGTCACTGGTTGATCCAGCCATCAGTGGGGCTGGATCCTGGGGCCACACTGGCCCCACCTGGACAAAGTGTCTCCACTACTGCATGTAGCTTACCCAATGCCAGTCTGTTAGGAACCTGCCTTATGCATAGTCAGACCATTGGTCCAACTAGCATGGGTGGCGCTGTGGTCTAAACCACTGAGCATCTTGGGCTTGCCGATCAGAAGGTCAGCAGTTCAAATCCCGCGACAGAGTGAGCTCCCGTTGCTCTGTCCCAGCTCCTGCCAACCTAGCAGTTCGAAAGCACGCCAGTGCAAGTAGATAAATAGGTACCACTACAGAGGGAAGATAAACGGTGTTTCCATGTGCTCTGGTTTCCATCATGGACAAATGGTGGCTCCCTCAGTCTGAAAGCGAGATGGGCACTGCAACCCCATAGTCGCCTTTGACTGGACTTAACCATCCAGGGGTCCTTTACCTTGTTACCCAACTAGCTCAGTGTTGCCCACATTGAAACCCTGGCAGTCAAACAAGAGTCTTTCCTTGCCATATCTGGAGATGTCAGAGTTTGAACCCAGGACCTACTGCATGTAGATTACATGCTCTGTCACCGAGTTACACAGCCTTTCTTAATGCAGATTTTTTGGTGGGCACAAGGAATGGGCACTATAACTGGCTTAAAACTGCAGACCTTCCAGAGGCACTATTTTACGGCATTGCACTTATTTGGGTGCATGCAAACTGCCTGAGCATTTCTACGGATGCTGTGCATAATCTCTCTCACACTTGCACCCAGCAGTTCTGGGGTGGGGTGAGAGGAGACCAAAGCATCCTGCGAAGAACTTGAACCCGAGTTTGCATATTTCCCCTCCCCATCTATTTTCCTTTTGTGTTGATTCTTTCTAGATTGTATAAGCCTGATGGTGGGGACTTGTAGACTGCTCCAGCGGCTTTTGGGGGAGGCTGAAGGGCAGGAGAAGAAAGTAATATTTAAAGAAATAAGAGGAGAAAAGATGGCGCAGCTGTGTAAAACCTAACTGATATGCAGAGAGATGCAAACTATGATCTAAGCCAGAGGGTTTCAACCTTTTTAAGTCCACGGCTCCCTTGACTAACTCCATTCTTTCTGTGGCACATCTGTGGGGCTCAGGAGCCCAGTTATGCCACCCCTTGCCTGCAGAGCTCACAGCCTCTCACCCCTTTTCGAACACCCTCCCCTGTGGGGTGTTCCCTCAGCCTTCCCTCCTCTCCTTCTGGTCCTGCCCCACGCCCACCCCCACGCCCCAAAGAGAGGTGCCTCTTCACACTGCCCCACAGGGGCCTAGGAACTTGTCTGTCCATTCCTAACAGCTAGGGCTGGTGGACTGGATAGCTGGGCTCCCTTGCCCATTTGCTTGCTTGCTTACTCCGAGGCCACCTCAACTTCTGGCAACCAGCACCCCCTGGCCAGCCCCAGAGGCACCATTCACCTATGGGGCTTGTAGCCAGGACTGCTGCAACACACAATTGTGCAAGGCTTTGGGAGGCAGAGACAGGAGAGGGCATCAAAGGAGGGAAGGAAAGAAAGAAAGACAGAGACCAGTGTTGCCTGCAGCACCCCTGACCATCATTCAAGGTGCCACGGCACACTGGTTGAAAACCACTGATCTAAGCAGAAACACAATGTGGATTGTGACCAAGTGGACCATGTGGCTCCTCAACTGGCTGCCCAGGTACACAATGAGGACTGGCAACTTAAAGTGCCTGCTCACTTTTCTTAGGCATCTTGACCTTGAAACTGGCCTTGGACCAGCCAGTCCACCCAAGAGAAGATGCCTCCAAAAAGAGGGCTGTCCCCCCTGTGAGGTAGGAGACTGGGGCACCCTACAACTCACATTCCGTGGGTTTCTTCTCCTTTATGAAGCTCGGTGGAAGGCACATGCATCAAAGCACGAGCTTCTCCTGCAGCTTCCTACTGGGTTTGATTATATGTTCCTCTGCCCTCCAATACGCCATGCCCCTTAACCAGCACATTCTCCAGAGGCTGCATTTTGAAATCTGCCATTCAGGCCGCAGAGCAATATTCTCCCCTTGATTAACTGCAAGTCACTCAAGCCGGGAAGATCATCTCGGAGGTCCCTCCCGCTGGCATTTCCAATTGATGTGTCTTTGTGATGGGAAGGTGTGCCAAAGGGCAATCATATCCCTCGCTGCTGCTCCTCTGCCTGTGAGGACAGGGACTTTGTGATTGTAAATTAAATGGGGGGAAGAGAATGAAAACAAGATCTTGCAGGCTCTCGTTGGACCAAGCGTGGCTTCTCGCTGCACTAGCCAATCAATTGTGACTTTCGAGTCCCTCTTAATGCCTCGGGGCTTTCTAATAGGGATGGATGACTCAGTCCTCTTTGCAGCCCATGCCAATTTTGCAGGTGTTCCTTCACAAAAGACCGCTCCATCCTGATCAGTCTATTTGTGGACCGCAGCAATTTCACAGGCGTTCATTCAGAAGACATCCGCTACATCTGCAACAGTCTCTCTGTAGCCCTTTCCTGAACCGCCTTATAAGCCTTATGGTGAGAAGGAGAAAAAATTGAAACTGCCTAGCAAACTCACTCAGGACCAGCACCGTCCCGCAGCAGAATGAAGCAACCCAATTCAGATGGTACCATCTTCAAGAGCAGTGATGAGGTCACTTGTGTAATGCCCCTGTTCCACATGCAGAAAGTCCCAGGTTCAAGCCCCAGAAAATATAGAGGTGCCCTACTTTGCGGCAAAAGTATTCCCTCCCCCCCCCCTTTTTCCTTTGTTCAGCTGTCAGTCTGAAGAAGAGCTTTGGGCAACATGAAAGCTTGCTCACTCCTTGGTGAATTTCAATTGGTGTTTTTTATTTCTGTTTTTGTCCCGTCCCCCCCCCCCCGAATATCTGTGTGGTGTTACTCTGGCTTTGAATGCAATACAGGCAGTGCACCATCTCTGCTTGGAGAAAGGGGCAGCCCTCCCCAATGTACTTTTAACTCTACAATATTTTTTTTAAGCATTTGCTAAATAGCATCTTTGTTTCCTGGGTTAATTCATAGCTGGCCTTAGGACGACGTAGTGCTACAATTGTGGAGCAAGCTCTGAACTATTCCCCCAGGTGTGGAGAGCAATTATTGATGCAAATAATTGTTCCCCAATCCCATCAAAGTCTGCTTTTGCTTCAGCCCAATATTCTTTTTCATTGATTCCCGAAGCTCCCCAGAGCCCTAAAATACTAGTAATCTCTTTGGGCTGGATTCTTGCGGAGGCAGATAAATGGCTGTGTGCGAGTGCGTGAGCGCGTTTCCTCTTTGCAGACTTTCATGTTTGTGATGGGAAATGCATTTGCAATTTAATATGAACGATTATTCTAATCTTAAAGGAAAGGATTATCGCAGAACTCCCTGCAGGAAACTTAATCGAGGAGAATTGCCCAAAGACTGTCCTGGCTGGCAGGCTGAAAACCTGAACAGGGGCCCTTCATATGAAAAAAGAATGGAGTGCCCTGGGGTGGGTGAGATGGAAAACAGCATGGCTGGCTGGCTGGCTGGCTGGCTGGAACCCTAAAAAGGACCACTCTACACAGCAACCTTGGCATGGAAAAGGAATAGAGTGTCCTGGAAATAATGGAATGGAGCCTCCTGGAAAAGGGCATGGCTGGCTGGAAACCCTGAGCAGGGGTTTGCCCAACACAGCAACATTTTTTTGTCACAGGTCCAACTTGCGATTTTCCTACTCCTCTTCATTCTCCAGACCTGGTGATGTCTGTTCCCAGCCCGCTCCCAACATCTGTGACTCACAGCATGGCATGTCACCCTGACAACCCAGTTTTCTCTTTGGGCTGCTTTCCTGCTTCCAGGAAAGCTATGCATGGCTGGGGCTCCCAGACTGTCATTAGTTGCCATATCGCTGCACAAAAGAACTGCTTGTTTGCTAAATGCTTCCCGACAAGACCACTGGCTTGTGCAAATCTGAAAGTGTGTCTCGGCTTCCCAGTACCCCAATCAATCTGCGGGGGTTGGCCACTCAATGCCTCCACCCCAAGCCCTCATTTCTTAACGGATGGCTTGATTTGGTTTAGCAGCTTTTCATCCCAGCTGCCAAACACAACTTTTCTGGGAGAGAAAGAGGTCTGGAAGCTGCAGTACAGGACCAGAAGGGGCAATGTGCCAAACGGATGTGCTAAAATTAAAATCTCAGGCAGCCATAGATTCTTAGACACCGCCAGGGCACTCAGATAACTTCTGTACTATCTCTCCTCCCTGGATTCGACATCATTTGTCCTCCAGCTTGGTGCTTTAAAAATACAGTGGTACCTTGGGTTAAGAACTTAATTCGTTCTGGAGGTCCATTTTTAACTTGAAACTGTTCTTAACCTGAGGTACCACTTTAGCTAATGGGGCCTCCCTCTACTGCCGCGTGATTTCTGTTCTCATCCTGAAGCAAAGTTCTTAACCTGAAGCACTATTTCTGGGTTAGCAGAGTCTGTAACCTGAAGCGTTTGTAACCTGAAGCACCATTGTAAATAAATGCATAGGTGAGCAGGAAAAATGCTATTGTGGTTTCCAGGCACTCCTGTACCTTTAGGTAAATGATTCCTTTTTGGAGGTTCTGCTAACTTTATGTCTTTTTAAGGAGTGCAGCTTCCCTTAAGTGCCTCAGGTCAAGTTCCTGTCCTGGAAGAGTGGGGTAACACCTGTGGAGGAAGCTCTGGGAATAGATGTGGAGCTGTAACAGTGTGTGTGTGTGTGTGTGTGTGTGTGTGTGTGTGTGTGTCTGCCTGACTGCCAGCCGGCCTGCCTGCCTGCCTGTGTGTCAGAGAGAGAGATACTCCTGTTACTGGAAAAGCTGAAAACGAATCTTCAAAACTGCACCCTCAACTACTGCTTTATTACTCCCCACTCTTATTTATTATTGAAACTCATTTGTTTTTGTTTTAAAAATTAATACTTTATTACTGATCTATTCAGTAAGTGGGATGCCTCTGTTCTGCCTTCTGTCATACTAAAGGGTTCTGAATGTATATCACAAGTACCCATGTGTCTTTTGGACTGCTTTGAATATGCTCTGAACCACCTCAAGCACTGTTTTTACAGAACAATCTCATGGAGACAAGGAAGGGGGGAATCTGTAGCAAGAGAGTCACCAGATCCACAGCCCTGACAGTGCAGGCATGGGAAAATCTTTGGCCCTACAAATGTTGCTGGACTCAATCCCATCACCCCTGGTCATTCATGCTAACTGGGGCTCACGTGTGTTGGAGTCTGACCACATGGGCTAGATCAGTGTTTCCCAAACTTGGGTCTCTAGCTGTTTTTAGACTACAACTCCCATCATCCCTGACCATTGGTCCTGCTAGCTAGAGATGATGGGAGTTGTAGTCCAAAAACAGCTGATGACCCAAGTTTGGAGAACACTGGGCTAGATGGACTGAGTGGTGGCGTGGCTTGGAGACCCACAAAGGATGTGAAAACGAATTCCAGACACTTCTAGGTCGGGTCAAAGACAAAGAAAATCAGGACCGTGGACAGCTCCCAGTGGCTCTGCTATCTCTGATGGCCCTTTGCTGCAACATCTTCCCACGCTCAGGTAGCAGGAGGCCCTGGGAGGTGTCCATGGTCCTGATCTGCTTTGCCTTGTCTTTGACCTGATCTGGACGAGCCTCTGGAATCCATTGCCCCTTCCTTTGTGGGCACCGATCCCTAGCAGTACAGGTTAAAAAAGGTAAAGGGACCCCTGACCATTAGGTACAGTCGTGACCGACTCTGGGGTTGCAGCGCTCATCTCGCTTTATTGGCCGAGGGAGCCTGCGTACAGCTTCCGGGTCATGTGGCCAGCACGACTAAGCCGCTTCTGGTGAAACCAGAGCAGCGCACGGAAACGCCATTTACCTTCACGCCGGATCAGTACCTATTTTTCTACTTGCACTTTGACATGCTTTCAAACTGCTAGGTTGGCAGGAGCTGGGACTGAGCAACGGGAGCTCACCGCGTAGCGGGGATTTGAACCGCCGACCTTCTGATCGGCAAGTCCTAGGCTCTGTGGGTTAACCCACAGCACCACCCACGTTCCTAACAGTACAGGTTAGGCAGATCCAAAGTAAATTGGTAACATATGGCAAGATGGCCGTGCTCTCTTGGTCCTGAGAGTTCTCTGCCCCATGGAGCTTGCAATAGAAGCCCTGCCTGCCCCTGTGAATGTTTCACTGACAAGGTTCTTCTTCTCTCTCCTTCTTTTCCAGCACTGAGGCACTCAGCTGCCTGCCGCTTCCAACAGACAACAAGCACTCAGAGGAGCCATGCCAAACTCAAGAGACCTCTAGCACCAATGGCTGTGTGAGGTTGAAAGACAGCCAGGAGTACGCTAGGCACAAATCATGCGGGTAAGACTCAGGGCCTAAGGCCTCTCCAGATACGGCCCTCTGGGTCACTCCATCTGCCCCTCGGGACTCTCCACAAGCCACAATGCTTCTCCACAGCCCACACCTGCTTTGTACCTTCCTTGAGTGTTTTTCCCTGGCTGGGATGTGTCCTTGAAGTCTGATCGTGCCTCTTGCTTGCCTGGGTGGAGGAGAGAATGGGGGTTAGTGTGTGCGGAAACTAAGCCTCCTGTACAAAGGTAGAATTCACATTTGTTGTTGCCACTTAAGAACATAAGAAGAGCTTGCTGGGTCAGGCCAAGGGCCCATCTAGTCCAGCATCCTGTTCTCACAGTGGCCAACCAGATGCCCGTGGGAAACCTGCAAGCCGGACATGAGCACAAGAACACACACACACACACACACACACACACATATATATATATATATATATATATATATATATATATATATATATATTCATTTTATAACGCAAGTAAAGAACACAAACAAAAAAACAAACAATACTGTCGGGGAACTGACATCAGAGTGAAAGGAGAAGGAGAGGCTCCCCGATTCTGCAGGAGAAGGTACCAGCACAAGGGGGAGACGCAGCTTGGTAGAGGGGGAAGGAAATCGGCGTAACACCAGGGATCCAGGAGGGCAGATGGGAGAAGCAGAGGCAGAGCTCCGGGATTCTTCCCTGGACATCAGTGAGGAGAGCACTGGTCCTCCACTACCCACGCCCTCCCTGCGCAGAAGACTCCCGCGCAGTGAGAGGCGGAGACGACTGGGAGTCAAACAGCTTTTATGCTGGAAAAGGTTTAAGAAACGCCCACAGACAGATTCTGCTAGCGACTGAGGCAGCCACGCTGAGATGGGCTGTGCAGTCAGGACGGTTTAACCCAGGCAATTAAGCTCCCTAACGGGGACAGTTTACGCACGAGTAACTCAAACCCACTACAAATACAAACAAATTCTTGTCATATCCTTATTTTTCTAAGCATTGTTAAGTGGGCTTCCCCAGGTCCCACCTATCTGATTTTCATTTTACTTCATCTTTAGCAGTTTACATATATCATAGTTTCTAACCATCTTTTTTAAAAATCACACTTAAAATAACTTCACATTTTATCATTTACAAATAATACTATTTTAAAATACACTATCTTCTAACCCTACAGCCGATATCTACTTCCAAAGCTATTCAAAGATTTAAATATTAACATATTTTTTCAAATATTCCTTAAACTTCTTCCACCGTCTCTTCTCTCTGGTCTCGGAGTCTCCCTGTCAGTTCGGCAAGTTCCATATAGTCCATCATCTTCATCTGCCATTCTTTGATAGTTGGTAAATCTTATTTCTTCCAATTCTTCACTAGCAATATTCTCGCAGCTGTTATGGCATACAGAAAAAAGTAACATCCTTTTTGGGGATTTCACCCCCAGAGCACAAGACCATCTCTCCCCCTCATGTGGCTTCCAGCAACTGGTATTCAAAAGCATTGCTGCCTCCAACTGTGGAAGCAGAGCAGAGCCTCCACCAAGCCTCAAAGCCATTGATAGCCATATCCTCCATGAATCTGTCTCATCCTTTTTTAAAGCCATGCAAGTTGGTGGCCATTGCTCCTTCCTGCGGGGGTGAGTTCCATAGGTTAACGATGTGCTGTGTGAATAAGTCCTTCTTTTTATCTGTCCTGGAACCTCCCAACATTCTGACTCGTTGGCTGTCCATGAGTTCTAGCATTGCATCTTTGGCCTCTTCCCCTGCCCAACTCTGACATGTGGCTCCCCTGGCAGGTTGCTCAGAAAGATATGTGATCTCAGGCTGACAAATGTTCCCCCCAATTTGCTGAAAACCATGCAGGAATCTACCAGCAGATCTCAGCCTACCTTCTGTTTAACCTTTCCGTACAGCAGACAGGTTATTCAAGGACCCGTAGGAACTAGCTGCCCTGCGGTCAGTGCCCATCTCAGACCCTTTGAAATGGCTGGCGCAAAAGGCTTTTAGAATAGTATTTGCATTTTTTTATTATTTTAGTTTAGCCTTGCTTGGTAATTAGACCCAGGGCTAGCAGCAAAGGAACACGCCTCCTTAAGTCATCCTTTGTTTTCCTGCTTTCTCTGAAATGCTTTCTGCCGCTTCTTCAATAAAACATGGCGAAGTAATGAGAGTTCTGCCTAAAGGGGATCCATTTGCACCCACGTGTTTTCCAAGAGGCTGGCGAGATGGCTCAGTTGCTGACTTCCTCGTGAAGGGCTTTACATCCAAGTCAAGAGAAAGCTGAATGCTTCAGCTTCCCCGCGGTGCAGTCTTTGCCGCAGTCTTTCAGAGCAGCCTGGTTTTTGTTTTTTTTTATTTTAAGATTCTGCATTCCAAGACTGCCTGTCTCTCTTTCGGATATAATAAGCCCGGGTGGCAATTAAGAAGTAGTCCTTGCCATGCATTTAAGGCACTGCGTAGGCTTGGAGCTCATGTTTTCAGTACCTGAGTGCAACCACGTCGGGGAGTTTGAAGAGAGTAAAAATAGAGCCTAAATCACCGTACTGCTTCAAGGCAAACCACCCTAAAGAGAGGCCCATAGAGCATGCAGCTTCCAGAATTCTTTGAGGGAAGCTGTGACTATTTAAAGTAGAATCACAGTGCTAATAATAATAATAATTTTTATAATTTATAGCCTGCCCATCTGGCTGGGTTTCCCCAGCAACTCTGGGTGGCTTACAGCACATATAAAAGCATAATAAAACATCAAACATAAAAAAACTTCCTGATAAAAGGGCCGCTCATAATAAATGCATGGTGTCAATGTGGCCTTAGTCTTAGTGTTGCCCTTGTAGAACTCAGCAGGGAGGAGGATGGGGATAACAGTAGAATTAGTTGGCTGTGGCTGTCATTGGCTCTGGCGCCACCTACTGTTGGACTCCCTGCCTTCCACCCTGTCTCTGGGGACAGTCGTGGAGACCACTCCCACCTCTGCTCCTGCTTCCGCTGTCTGAAGACTAAAGTCTTTCTAATGGATAAAGGAGGATGAAAAGAGAGTGAGCGCCTCTCCCTCTGCCCCCATCCTTTGTGGCTTCTTTCTGCTATCGACCAACCTTTGCTCTTTGTCATTTTGAAGGTGGGGGGAAATGAAGCCTGCGGCGAAGCGGATTGTTGTTTAAAAGGGCCCTGTTTGCCAAACTGTCCCCGGAATTGAAGCACGTAACTGTTTTGCTTCCAACTGCAGCAGGAAGGTGGGAGGTGGGGCTGCTACAGATGCCCAGATTTCGAGCTTAGCGCTGCATCGGCCTGAAGTGCATTGTAGTTACTTTTCTTAATTAGACTTAGATTGCAATCAGTGAGGTGCAATTAAATCCGCATCAGCTTTAGGAGGCCTCCAAGACGAGACGAAACGCCCAAACCCTCACCAAATAAAGATGAGAGGTGGGCATGAAGTGAGCATATAAAGCCCTTAACAATTTGGAACCAGTTTACCTGTGAGATCGCCTTCCTCCGTAAGTTAGGTTAGATGGAGGAGACACAACTCTAATTATGGAAAGACGGCACGTTCTTGAATAACAAACATACACTGAGAGAGAGTTCATTGTCTGTGCCAAGCCTGGTTCCTGGAGAGTGACAATTAAGTTTTGCTGGTAAACGCAAAGATTAGAATGCTGCTCTTTTCTGTGGATGTCATAGAATCATAAAATTGTAGAATTTGAAGGGACCACGAGGGTCATCTCGTCCAACCCCCTGCAATGCAGGAATCTTTTGCCCAATGTGGGGATCAAACCCACGACCCTGAGCTTAAGAGTCTCATGCTCTACCGGCTGAGCTATTCAGGGTGTTACTTATTCATTCCAGGTCATGTTGTTAGATGGGAGGCTGTTCCAGGGTCACAGATAGTTCGTGAGGGGATATATTTCATTTTAAGCTTACGCCAGCCACACAGATGCCACGAGCCATAGAAATAAACCACACAAAAGGCACAAACTTGAACCCATTGTTATCTGTCGGAATTAAAACACTGGAGAAGGTTGCATTTGAGCCATGTCAGGCCCCAACCGACTTTGACTCCATAGCTTTAAAATAGCAAAAGGTAAAGGACCCCTGGGCGGTTAAGTCCAGTCAAAGGCAGCTATGGGGTTCCGGCGCTCATCTGCTTTCAGGCCAAGGGAGCTGGCGTTTGTTCACAGACAGCTTTCTGGGTCATGTGGTCAGCATGACTAAACTGCTTCTGGCACAACGGGACACTGTGATGCGCATGAAAATGCTGCTTGCGCTGGTCTGCTTTAGAACTGCTAGGTTGGCAGGAGCTGGGACAGAGCAACGGGAGCTCACTCCGCCAACCTTAGGCAAGCCTAAGAGGCTCAGTGGTTTAGACCAGAGCGCCACCCACGTCCCCTCTTTTAAAAATAGCCCCCTGTGCTGTACAGGAGAATCAACACAACCTGTGTTTCCTGTCCTAGTCAAAGCACATATAAATCACCAGCTCGGTCAAGTTGCGGTAGCTGGTCTGCTGCTGAGTTCGTAGAGGACATGGAATCACAGAATTATAGAGTTGGAAGGGACCATGAGGATCGACTAGTCCAGGGGTCTGCAACCTTTAAGACAAAAAGAGCCACTTGGACCCATTTCCGAAGGGAAAAAAACTGGGAGCCGCAAAACTCGTCATTATAAAAATAACTTTTTTGTCACTTTTTTATTATTTCTTTGTTTGACCCCTCAGAATTACTCCTCCTCGTAGAAATAAATGTTAAATTTACAAGTTACCTTTTTGTGTGTGTGTGTTCTTCACTCCCCTTCAAAACAGTGACCAGCGTACATGCCCCCTTTCAATGCAGTCACCAGCGTACATGCCCCTTAGAATGTAGCGGGCAGGCAGGTGGGAAGGTGATGTCGGGACAGTGCATGACTAATGCACGCACCGCCCCCATGCGACGTCACAGCCAGTACAGCACCCGCCACAGTGGGGAGTGTCGGGGCGCACAATGCGCCTCCTCCCCTCGCTAGTATCCACCCCGGAGCCGCGGCAAAGGTGTAAAAGAGCCACATGCGGCTCCGGAGCCGCAGGTTGCAGACCCCTGGACTAGTCCAACGCCCTGCAATGCAGGAATATGTAGCTGACCCATATGGGGTTCCAACCTGCAGCCTTGGTGTTATCAGCACCATGCTCTAACCAACTGAGCTATCCAGGCTTAAAACACATGTGCTGCCTTTGTGGGCATAAGATGAACCTTGGGAGCATCCAGCACTTCTAAGAGCATCTTTCACGAGGACCGAAGGAACTAGGTAGGGCTAGACAAAGGAGGCATTCCTGGAATTGCGTTCAGGCTTTCCAAGAGCAAATGCTCATCTGCTGATAACACGAGCCTCTTAAAAGGCAGCTTGATCTGAAATAAGGTGACTGAGTTCTTTGTAAAGATAGTCCTTGATGCAGATTTTCATATATTTTTTTAATAGCACATCACAGCACTTATTTTTTTAAAAAAGGTAAAAGGCAGCAGCAGGTGCTGCGAGGATCACTTAACAAATCTTCATTGGGATCTTTGAAACCCTCACCAAGAGGGAAATAGTGAAGTGGATGCTTTTAAATGGCAATGGACGGCATGAGAGGGACTGTATGTTCTTGATCAAGAACACAAAGGCTGCCTGCCTTTGCTTGCATCATGTCAATCATGCTGAGTGGCTCGCGGTGACTCATCCTTCATTGCTGGCTCTGAACCCTGAAATATTTCGGGGTGCCGCTTAACTGAATCTCTCTCTCTCTATATATATATATACAGTGGTACCTCGGGTTACAGATGCTTCAGGTTACCAGTCTACCTATCTAACTTCTCTCCCTCTCCATATGTGTGTGTGTATATATATATATATATATATATATATGTAGGTTTTGGTGTCTTCGGGTGTCTTCCCGTGTAAGAGTTGGGGTGTCTAGGCGACGTTTCGACGAGGTCTCACTCGTCATCTTCAGGCTGGTGCTTTCGGCTTCTTGTTACTAGAACAGAGCTCTGTTCTAGTAACAAGAAGCCGAAAGCACCAGCCTGAAGATGACGAGTGAGACCTCGTCGAAACGTCGCCTAGACACCCCAACTCTTACACGGGAAGACACCCGAAGACACCAAAACCTGCATTCCTGTACCCGTGAAAATCTACGAAAGCATATATATATATATATATATATATATATATA
Organism: Podarcis bocagei; assembly: GCF_964188305.1. Taxonomy (NCBI): domain Eukaryota; kingdom Metazoa; phylum Chordata; class Lepidosauria; order Squamata; family Lacertidae; genus Podarcis; species Podarcis bocagei. The sequence goes on along the minus strand of NC_138142.1, from coordinate 21,626,446 downwards.
TATATATATATACACACACACACACACACACACATATACACAGTGGTACCTAGGGTTAAGTACTTAATTCGTTCTCGAGGTCCGTTCTTAACCTGAAACTGTTCTTAACCTGAAGCACCACTTTAGCCAATGGGGCATCCTACTGCTGCCGCGCTGCCGGAGCATGATTTCTGTTCTCATCCTGAAGCAAAGTTCTTAACCCGAGGTACTATTTCTGGGTTAGCGGAGTCTGTAACCTGAAGCGTATGTAACCTGAAGCGTATCTAACCCGAGGTACCACTGTATATCACACACTACCTTTCCTCAAGCTCAAGGTGGTTTGCAACATAGAGCTAACTAAAATTACTACTCAGAAATAATTCTCTCACAGTGCTCAGTTGGGCTTACTCTCAAGTAAGTGTGTATGGGATCGTGACTTCAGGTGCTCTTTCCTATAGGTACATATGTATATATTCAGTTTATACCCTACCTTCCAATGAATTCAGAAAGGCGCATAGGCACTTATCAGCGCTAGCTAGTCCCAGAGCTGCTTGGATACGGCAAAGTTGACTCATCACCTGCCTTGAGGCCTTGCCTGGGGTCCTTCCTCACACAGAGGACAATGGCATTTTGCTTCTTGGTTGTAGGCTGTTCTGAGCCTTTCAGACAGGGCAAGATTAAAAAATAAATAAATCTAAATCTAGTACATAAATGAGCCTCTTTTATAGCTGGAACAACCCCCTGTGGTTTTTTCAAGGGACTCTTGCAATTGGGCATACAATCCAATGGCCCCTGGACTACTGCAATGTGGGGCTGCCCTTGTCCACAATCTTGTGGTTCCAGCTGGTGTAGAATGCAATGACTAGCCTGCAGTTGGGAGAAGACAACCAATAGCATGGGGCACCTCTGCAAAAACCTCTGTGCACGGGGAAAGGATGGAGGGATGCAAGAGGCCTTCTCCATTCTCACTTCTGCCCTTCCGGCAAGAGCCTGGCAGAGCCTTGGATAAGGTGACCAAACCTTCATCAGCTCCACACCACCATGTCCCAGCCTTGGGATTGCAGCCTAAATCTCCTGTTTATGTAATTGATTGCTATTTAATAAACATTGCCAAGTCTCTTTTAAAAATAAATTAGGCGGATGCCCATACTTTGCAACCATTATCCTATGCAAATTAAAGTCTGATTAATTTATTTTAAAACATATTTACTGAGAGGAGCCAAATGTATAAATCTATTATAGAGTTGTTAACCTCGATAAATATGTCTTAAATAACTCGGTGCCAAGCCAGTTAACATACAGTAACTCTCTCATTAGATCTGCAATAAATCCCTGGAGGAGACAGTTAATTTCAAGCATGACTAAATTACCCGGAACATGGCAATTAAACATTCACCCTACGTTATGGATCTCCCGCAAGACCCCATCCTTCACAGGAAACCGTACTTTGGGGGATCAGAACTGTCAAGATGTTGACAGATGGCTGTGATTGACACATGAGAACATGAGAACATAAGACGAGCCTGTTGGATCAGGCTAGTGGCTTGCCTAGTCCATCATCCTGATCTCACAGTGGCCGACCAGATACCTGTGGGAAGCCTGCAGTCTGGACACGAATGCAACAACACTTGTGATTCCCAGCAACCGGTTTTCAGAGGCCCATTGTACTACCGCCTCTGACAGTGGGGGCAGAACACAACCATCATGGCTAGTAGTCATCATGCAAACTTGATATCTTCTCTCTCTCTTTCCCTTCCTCTATCCAAAGCCCATCCTGTACTGAGGAATTCACACCACCTCCTACCAAGGGGAAGAAGAAAAAGAAGAAATCTACGCGGAAGAAGAGAAGGAGGTGAGTGGAAATCGATCACTGGCTTATTTCTGCACCAGCGTCAGGTAGCCGAGGAACCAACCCCCATGGCAGGTTGCCAGGAACAGATAAGACAATGAAAAGTCCTTGCCAACTGCTTTTTATTCAGTATTTACAGAGAGAGGTTTGGGAATGCAGAATCTTGCCCCAATTTAGTCTCCACCCCCTCCCTCTCTCCCACTTCCTCATGCGTCACCGCTACAGGTGTTAAGAAGTGCCCTCCGCCTTTGAGCTCTTTGCTCTCCTACTTTTAATGCTCGCCGGGTTATGGGAGAGGAGGGGCCTGGAATGCTTTCTAAAGACGCTGTATCCATCAGCTGTGCTTCTTCTTCCTCCTCTTCCATTCTTTCCCAGCTTTCCCCCTCATCTGCCTCTGAGCTGTGACCTCCCTCAAACCCCTGTTGTGATTCTGAACAATCTTCTTCTCTGGAAGGGTCAGTCTGGGGAGGCGGTCTCCACCATTCCTCTTCTGCCCAGTCCCTGACAACCAGGGCATAGCTGTCAACTTTTCCCTTTTCTTGTAAGGAATCCTATTCAGAATAAGGGAATTTCCCTTTAAAAAAGGGGAAAAGTTGACAGCTATGAACCAGGGGCGGCTAACCTGTGGCCAGCAGGCTCTATCCCCACAAGTTTTATTGTGACCACCAAAAACCCTACCGTACCTCCAAAAAAAAAATCCTTCCTGAGCAGGAGAATAGAGCTGACAGACATTGAATCAAATAGTCAGAAGGGGGCCCCAGATATTTAGGTTCAGCTAGCTGTTTTATTACATATCCCATTTGGAAAACCCTAAGGAAGGTCTGTTGCTTTGCATGCAGAAGGTTCCTCTCAATGCTTGGCATCACCAGGGCAGGGCAGGGCAACAGTGGGAGTGCCGCTGTCCGAAATCTGGATGTACCTATTACTGCCAATGGAGATGTCAGGGAACTGCTATCAGCTCAGAGGAGAGAGGTGGAAGGGCAGTTGTGTTACAGGGAGCCCCCAAAGATCTTGCGAAGCAGTTCTTCCTCTGGCGAGGAGGGAAGCCCCACCTCCAGTAGAGAGGGGGTGCAAGGAGCAGAAGATGCTAGGGAGAGCCTCAACACCGAGCCTGAGCAAAGCGGAGGGGAGGGGAGTCCCCCTCTGCCAGCGCCCGTTCTGTGCAGTAGTCTTCAGCGCAGAGAGGGGATGAGAAGGGTGGGGGTCACACAGCTGTTATGCTGGGGAAGGTATAAGGACCGCCCACTCCCAGATTCTGCTAGCAACTGAGCAGACCTGGACTTGCGACGCTCTGCACTGTAAATAGTTTGTACAGATAATAAAGCCTGGAAAAGACAGGTTGGAGTTTTGCCTGTTTGCTCCCGAGCAACCACATAAGCACCTGACAGGAGACTTTATTTCCCATGTGCATGATGGAGAGGGTTGGATCCAACTGCACAGGCGAGAGGGGGAGATAATCCTCCTCCTCCATAGGCTGTGCTCCCTGTAACCCCGTCGCCCGAATTCAGCTGCCGGCCTTCTAACTGGCAAACCCAAGACTAAACCGGAAGTGGTTTAGTCCTGCTGGCCACATGACCCGGAAAGCTGTCTAACGCCAGCTCCCTCGGCCTGAAAGCGAGATGAGCAACGCAACCCCAGAGTCGCCTTTGACTGGACTTAACCGTCCAGGGGTCCTTTACCTTTACCTGCCCCCTGCAAGCCTGCACACATATACCCCTGTAATTTAGGAAGAAATAATAAACCATATTGCTGCGTTCAAGCATCTGGGTTGGCCCTGAAAGCAGGGAAAGGTGTCGAGGTCCTTTCATTCGCACAGCTAGCAGCAATGGGCTTGACTTATTTGCAAAATGAGTGCCCTGCCCAGTGGCTGGTGTGCGTCCCAGGGGCATGGCACATGTCCTGGGGGTGTGGCATGCCACCTGTGGGGGCGTGGCACCCAGCATGGGCGGGACCGCGATGGCATCCCACCGGGATAGCGCAGCCAGGGGCGGGGCGCTTCCCCTGCACTCCTCTTCCTCCGCCAGTGGCCCTGCCTTAGCTCAGTAAGCAGAGCATGAGACTCTAAACCTCAGGGTTCTGGGTTTGAGCCCCACGTTGGGGCAAAAGATTTCTGTGTTGCAGGGGGGTTGGACTAGATGACCCTCAGGGGTCCCTTCCAACCCTGCAATTCTGTGATTCTGTGACTTCTCCCTAGGTCTCCGTCCTGCAGCCCCTCCCCACTGAAGAAGAAGAAGAAAAAGAAGAGCTCAAAGAAAAGGAAAAGAAACAGGCAAGTCTTTCTTCTGCTGTGCTCCCACCCCTGAATGCCTGCCAAATTTCCTCCTGCTCAAGAGGATTCCACTGTACCGGTGGTTGCAGATTTGGGCAGAGATGTTATTGGTCCTTCTGCTCACCATTGCCTGCTCACTTGCCTCCCACCCCTGGCCCCAATCCCCACTGTGGCCAGGAGGGAAAGGCAGGGGAGGCTAGGCAGTTAGGGTGGACCTGTGGGAATGTTCAGGGTGGCAGGAGAGGATATATTGCTTATTAATATGCTTCCCAACTTCCGCTAGCAAGTTCCTTTACAGTGGTACCTCGGGTTAAGAACTTAATTCATTCTGGAGGTCCGTTCTTAACCTGAAACTGTTCTTAACCTGAGGTACCATTTTAGCTAATGGGGCCTCCCACTGCCGCTGCACGATTTCTGTTCTCATCCTGAAGCAAAGTTCTTAACCCGAGGTACTATTTCTGGGTTAGCGGAGTCTGTAACCTGAAGTGTCTGTAAGCTGAAGTGTCTGTAACCCGAGGTACCACTGTACTTAAAAAAGTGCATTCCCCTTTACACAGCAGAAAACTAGTTGCAAACTCGTGTGAGTTTCTTAAGACAATACGGAATTCATTCTGGCTTCTCCAGATTGAAATGTGTTCTAATATTTTCCTGGTGAGGCCCCTTGAATCCCACCTAAATGAATAAAGACACCACAGTCTTGTTCGTAAGCAATAAAAAGAAAGTTTGCTCACGATCAGGCAGAGCACAGTGTGATTCCTGAAGGTAAGCTTAAGGCTTAAAGTTGCAAGCATATACAAACAGGTTCACCCCATATGTGGGTTGACCTAGTGACTGCAGTTAGCAGTCCGGGAAGTTTGCAGGAAGAAAGGAAGATGAAAAAAGGAGAGAGTGGCCTTTTACCAGGTCTGGAAATGTCGCACCCACCCACTAGTCACATGCAAGGAAAGATGCTCCAGGCCAGGAGGAACAGGATGTTTTGACTGGCAGGACCAAACATTCCCTTGCATGTCCACTCTAGGAAAACAAGGAATGTTGTACTTGACTGCTTTCAGTAGATTGCATCCCACAGGACCATCCCACCAACCTCAGAGTCAGTGTGGTGTAGTGGTTAAGAGTGATAGACTTGTAATCTGGGGAACCGGGTTCGCTTCCCAGCTCCTCCACATGCAGCTGCTGGGTGACCTTGGGCTAGTCACACTTCTCTGAAGTCTCTCAGCCCCACTCAGCTCACGGAGTATTTGTTGTGGGGGAGGAAGGGAAAGGAGATTGTTAGCCGCTTTGAGACTCCTTCGGGTAGGGATAAAGCGGGATATCAAATCCAAACTCTTCTTCAAACTCTTCTTCTTCTCAGCCAGACACCCCTGCGCATGCCTGCCTTCTTGCTTTCTCTGTTGTCCAGAGGGTGATGGAGCTGCCTGGCAGCTTCCTCTGCCTTAGCCTTAAAACGGGGACCCAACTGAATTTCTCTGTTGTCCCTAGGTTTGGCAAACTTTTATAAGTCGCCAGGAACGGCCATGGAGCCAAGATAAATTATGAGCTGCCTTGCTTGGTTCATTTTTTCTTTTTCTAAATTAGTATGATTTGCAAATATAGCAAACAAAACATCAAGCTAAAATACACCATAAACTCAAGAGGAGTAGAAAATACATTTTTAAAAGAACTTAAAAACTAATGAATAGCATAAAATATATTCCACGTTGGGATGCAAGTTTCAAATGGATACAAAATAAATTGTTATAGGTTTGGGGGGACCCTCTTTCCTAAACCTTAAAGGTAAAGGTAAAGGTCCATTAGGTCCAGTCATGACCGACTCTGGGGTTGCGGCACTCATCTCGCTTTATTGGTTGAGGGAGCCAACATACAGCTTCTGAATCGTGTGGCCAGCATGACTAAGCCGCTTCTGGAGAACCAGAGCAGCGCACAGAAACGCCGTTTACCTTTCCGCCAGAGCGGTACCTATTTATCTACTTGCACTTTGACGTGCTTTCAAACTGCTAGGTTGGCAGGAGCAGGGACCGAGGAACAGGAGCTCACCCCGTCGTGGGGATTCGAACCGCCGACCTTCTGATCGGCAAGTCCTAGGCTCTGTGGTTTAACCCACAGCGCCACCCACGTCCCATTTCCTAAACCTTAGATATTAATAAATGGTAAGATTTTGATGATTTGGGATGTGAAGGGAGAAATGCAAGCTGCAGAGGAATGGTCTAGCCTATGCAAAATGACCTGGCCTAGCTAGGGCCAGGAAGAAACAATACAGGGCCCTTGAGGGCCATTGGCAATGTGAGGGAAGTCCCTCCTTGCCCTGAGGGGTGAACAGAGACTGGGTATTTGGAAGGTTGCCAGGATAACTGGGTGTGAGGTGACAGAAAAAGAGAGTTTCTTAGCAAGGTGTTCCGTGGGGAAGAAAAAAGGACAAAAACGAATGGGATCCATCTTGGGCAGGCTGGCTGCTTGCTTGCTGGGAAAGAGGCCTTGGACTCCAGGGCTACACTGCTGTGGGGTACAAGCCCCTCTTGAAATAACCATGCTATAAGATCAGGACTCCCTCCATGCAGTCCAAAGGTGCAAATTGGGGAATAAACCTTATTTCTTAAAGCTATGACGGTCTCTGTTGTGTCTCAATTCTCCAAAGGAACACAGATGAGTTCCTGGAACCTCATGGCCTGGGTGAGTTCCTGGAACCTCATGGCCTCTTGCCACTGCTCAGCAGAGAAAGGGGGCGGCACCCAACTTTTGTAACAATATTAAGTATTCATACATAGAGATAAAATCATATTTAGGAGGAATGTGCCAACCATGAGATCAAGTTCCTTCCAAAGTTTCCCACTTCCCCCAGCGTAAGAAAAAGCCACATATTTGGTAAGTTAAAAATTGGTTTACTTACAAACTCTCCAAAGGTCTTGTTCATGTGCTATTCCATACATCTGCACAGGCAGCAAAACTTAGCTTAGTTACAAAGTGGTAAAAGTTCCTAAATTATTAGTATACTAAAACAAGAGTGGCTGATGAGAGCCATGCGGGTGAACTGGAGCAACCAGCTCAAACCTCTTCACAAGTTCAGCTTCTTAAGTCGACTGGTAAGGCTTGGTAACCTTCTTCCTCCCAGGGTGAGGGGAAGTGACCTCAGCTAAGCCAGGCAGGACAGCTTACTCTATGCTATTAACCCTTTCAAGAATTAATTAGGCCTAAGCATGTTGGTTATCTGAGGCTGGTTTTCCCACAAAATGTTTGCTGATTCTGTCCGGTGATACTCGTGCCTGGTTTAATCATTTTTATTTTAATATTAATACTTTGCATTTTATGTTCCAGGTTTTCTTCAAAGAAGAGAAGACACAGGTAAGGATAGTGAGGGCTTGGGGGGGGGGACTTGCCTAAACTGTCTGGAATAATTCTAGAATCACAGGCTGTACCAGCTCACCTGTGGTCAGTGGAAGTTAGCCATTTTGGCCCAACCAGATCTAATGGGGAAGGCCCCTAGTTGCTGAACCTAGTTTCAGCATTCTTCCACTGCTCCTGCCAAAGGACCATTTTGGGTAATGATCTGATGCCACGGCATGTTAGCTTTTGTAAGAAATTCATCTTTAATGTGGCAGAACCCTCACAATGCTCCCTGCGCATTGACATTGGGCTAAAAACGTTTTTGTTTAGGTAAGCCCACCTGAAACAGTGTTTCCCCAGAGTTTTAATGCCTTTTTTAGTTCATCACTTGTTTCAGGTTTTTTTTAATGTTCCAAATCATGGTTAGGCAAACTAAGGCCCGGGGGCTGGATCCGGCCCAATTGCTTTCTAAGTCCGGCCCACGGATGGTCCGGGAATCAGCGTGTTTTTACATGAGTAGAATGTGTGCTTTTATTTAAAATGCATTTTGGGTTTTTTTGTGGGGCATAGGAATTTGTTCATTTATTTATTTATTTCAAAATATAGTCTGGCCCCCCACAAGGTTTGAGGGACGGTGGACCGGCCCCCTGCTTAAAAAGTTTGCTGACCCCTGTTCCAAATTGTTCTTACTGCTGATTTTATGGTTTTACTGCTCTGAGGGTAGGGTGTGTGTTTTTTTTTTGGGGGGGGATGTTTACCATGAATGGTATATAAATTGTATGAAATAAAAATAAATAAATAAACAAGCACGGTGGCGCTCCTACAGGTTTACATGCCCCTGTTGAACTTTTACCAGCTCTCTAAATCGAATGGTCAGTTACCCATTCATTAGCTTATACTTTTTTTCCCCCACCCTCTTATTTAGTTCCCCAAGCCCCAAAGGCAAAAGGAAGGAAGAAAGAAAACACAAGAAACAGTAAGTGGAGGCAGTCGCTATGAATGCACCAGCGTTCGTGGTTGATTTGCGCATGCATGCAAATTGGTGCGTACATTGGTGGGTGGGTGTCGTTGGCTCAAGTAACCTCTTAGGCTAAAAAAAAAAAAAGGGAAAGTAGTCATGTTGTCCCAAAAGAAAAAAAGAAAAATCCATATTATAGCAATAAAATCATACCTTGGGTTGCGAACGTGAGGCACGTTCGCAACCCACCGCGTTCGCAGCCTAAAGCATCGCATCTGTGCACGCGCGTGGTGCGATTCGACGCTTCTGCACATGCACGTGATGTCATTTTGCGTGGTAAAGACTGTTCTCCAACTGGAGCGCTCGCAGGCCAGTGTTTCCCAGTTGTCAGTGTTGATACTACATTTTTCTAGATTTGCCTTGAGACAGTCTTTGAACCTCTTTTGTTGATCACCAGCATTACGCTTTCCATTTTTAAGTTTGGAATAGATTAGTTGCTTTGGAAGACGATCATCAGGCATCCGCACAACATGACCAGTCCAACGAAGCTGATGTTGAAGAATCATTGCTTCAACACTGGTGATCTTTGCTTCTTCCAGTACACTGGTATAAGTTCGCCTGTCTTCCCAAGTGACGTGTAAAATTTTTCGGAGACTCCGTTGATGGAATCTTTCAAGGAGTTGGAGATGGCGTTTATAAGTGTTAATAGCAGAAGATGGAGCTGAACAGCTTCTCTCTCAAAGGCAACGCCACTGCCACCTGCCGGCTTGGCTCAATGACTTTGTGGGTGTGTGGCCCCCAGGGCCGTCTTAAGCATAGCCAGCACCATGGTGCAAAGCTCCCTCCGCTCCCCCCCCCCCATTTCCCAGAGTTTTTTTTAGTGAGGATGGCACTGCTGGCGGGGCTGGAGGAGGGGGGCAGCAGCTGAAAGGTGGGGAAGAGGTGGAGGCTGGACGCGGCACCTCCCGGCTCAGCTGGCTGCTTCGTGCCACAGTGGCCACAGCAGACAGAGGCTCCGGGCGCAGCCCTGCTTCAGCGCAGCATGGCGGAGGCGGGCGAAGGTGGCAAGCTGATGCCGGGAGGCACCACATCCAGCCTCTGACTCTTCCCTAGTGCCCTCCAGAACTTGGCACCCTGGTGCCCCACACCACTAGCCTCTATGGGTAAGACGCCCCTGGTGGCCCCCACAATTACTGTATTTTTCACTCCATAAGACACACTTTTTCCCTCCTAAAAAGTAAGGGGAAATGTGTGTGCATCTTATGGAGTGAATGCAGGGGGGAGGCAGGCGGGAAAAGCCCCCAAGAGCTGCACACAAGCTCAGTGATGGGCTGTCAGTGATGAGCTGCCCTTCTCCGGAAAAAGCCTGCAAGCGCCGCACACACGCTCCATGCGGCTCATGAAAAGGAGCGCTGAGCAGAGCCTGGAATGCATACGGGCTCTGCTCAGCACTCCCTTTAAATATATTTTTTTTATTGAATCCCCCCTCTAAAAACTAGGTGTGCCTTATGGTCAGGCGCGCCTGAGGGAGTGAAAAATACGGTATATTACCATATTGGCCTGAATATAAGCCACACTTTCCCCCCAAATTCTGACCGTGAAAAGTTAAAATGCAGCTTATATTCGTGACCTTATGGTATGCAGCCAGGAGCATGGGGCAAACAGCGCCAGGAAGAAGAGTTTGGATTTGATATCCTGCTTTATCACTACCCGAAGGAGTCTCAAAGCGGCTAACATTCTCCTTTCCCTTCCTCCCCCACAACAAACACTCTGTGAGGTGAGTGAGGCTGAGAGACTTCAGAGAAGTGTGACTGGCCCAAGGTCACCCAGCAGCTGCATGTGGAGGAGCAGGGAAGCGAACCCGGTTCACCAGATTACAAATCTACTGCTCTTAACCACTACACCACACTGGTGCACGGCAAAGCAGCTCCCACCCCGTGCGTAGTTCCCCTGTCCTCTCCCCCAAGGCCGGGAAGGGAGAGAGTAAGGAAGGGGAAAGGCTGCCAGCAACGCAGTTCGGCTCCCCCCCCCCCCAGTACACAGCCAGGAGCAGCGAGGAAGGGAGCGGCTTATATTCGGGTATTTTTTCCTTTCACCACTCCAACTTTAAAGGTCCAGCTTATATTTGGGTGCGGCTTATATTCGGGCCAATAGGGTACACCCACAGCCCCCTGGAGTTGGCTCCTATAGCTGTGTGACTGCACTGGGCTCCTTCAGGAAGAAAAGCAGGCCGAAAAATGGTTTTATTTGGTTCACAAAACTTATATGCCACTTACTTGACAGATGACCGCTAAAGCACTGGAGAATTTCAGTCTTCCCCTGGAGAATATGGGGCAAAGTGGCCAACTCTGTTTCTGTGAACTTTGGGTACAACTGTGGATCCAGCTGTCATATTGCTTGACATTATTTTAATCTTGAAGGAATCGATGGGCTTATTCTGTTTAGCCTTCCTCTTTCAACCCCTTCCTTGCTCATCAATACGAACTAACAGTAGGGTCTCATTCAACATTAAGTGAGATGATGATGATGATGATGATGATGATGATGATGATGATAATAATAATAATAATAATAATAATAATAATAATAATAATAATAATAATAATAATTTATTTATACTGCGCCCATCTGGCTGAGTTTCCCCAGCCACTCTGGGTGGCTTCCAATCAAGTGTTAAAAACAATACAGCATTAAATATTAAAAACCTCCCTAAGCAGGGCTGCCTTCAGATGTCTTCTAAAAGTCAGATAGTTGTTTATTTCCTTGACACCTGATGGGAGGGCATTCCAGAGGGTGGGTGCCACCACCGAGAAGGCCCTCTGCCTGGTTCCCTGTAGCCTCACTTCTCGCAATGAGGGAACTGCCAGAAGGCCCTCGGCGCTGGATCTCAGTGTCCGGGCTGAACGATGGGGGTGGAGACGCTCCTTCAGGTATACAAGTATACAGATGAAAAGGAGAGGAGATATGAGAGCCATCTTCAAATATCTGGAGGGCTGTCACATGGGAGATGGAGCAAGCTTGTTTTCTGCTGCTCTGGTGGGTAGCACCCAAATCATAGGTTTCAAATAACAAGAAAGGCCATTCTGATAAAACATTAAGAAGAATTTTCTGGTGGTAAGAGCTGTTCAGTGGTGGAATTCTTTTGTTGCAATTGCAGGGGTTGTGTCAGAGCAAGTCCCTCTCTGACAGCAGTCACAGAAAGACAAGGAGGAAGAATTGAGGAATTACCGAGGGAAGGGGAAGAAGCAGTTATCCGCAGGGATATGAACTTTCTACACACAGACACAAGGAGAAGGAACACAGAAGCTAAGCTCAGATAGTGACACAGACACGGGAATACAGGGAGTGCCATCTCCCAAATCTCGTAGAATCACAAGATTAGCCGAGAAGCGCGAAATTAACAGGAAGAGAAAGTGGGGGTTTTCCTGTTGGGGGAGAAGGGGGAGGAGCTCAGTTCTGGCAACGCTTTCGTCAGAGGATGACTGAATTAGCTGAGCTCTGACCGGGGCTTTGTAATGGACAATAAATCTGAAATAATCAACTACCGGAGTCGTCTCATGTGTGTGTGGAAGAGACCCCAAGCAGGTTGGACCCAATAGCCCTAGAAGGGCTCTACAACTCTACAGTTCTATGATTCTACAAAATCTTTCGGAAAAGATTTTTTTCAGGGGGGGAAATGGGTATAGATAGATTAGATTAGATAGATAGATAGATAGATAGATAGATAGATAGATGATAGATACATAGAGATAGATAGAGATAGATACAGTGGTGCCCCGCAAGACGAATGCCTCGCAAGACGAAAAACTCGCTAGACGAAAGAGTTTTCCGTTTTTTGAGTCGTTCCGCAGGACAAATTTCCCTATGGGCTTGCTTCGTAAGACGAAACGTCTTGCGAGTTCTTGCGAGTTTGTTTCCTTTTTCTTAAAGCTGCTAAGCCGCTAAGCTGTTAATAGCCGCTAAGCCGCTAAGCCGTTAATAGCCGCTAAGCCACTAATAGCTGTGCTTCGCAAGACGAAAAAACCGCAAGACGAAGAGACTCGCGGAACGGATTAATTTCGTCTTGCGAGGCACCACTGTAGATAGAGATAGAGATAGAGATAGAGGTAGAGATAGAGAGATATAGATATAAAACCACTTCCCAGAGGTGTTTTCAATCAAATTCTTTTTGTTAAGTTGTGGGTGAACATATCAGATGACACAGCAATTCTTCAAACAGCTCTTGTTTATTCACAGGCCAGAACAGAACTGAACTGAAGGGTTCAGTCAGCCTGCTTATATAGAGCTCCAGTACAACGTAACTGTACCAATTTTCTAAAACTATCCAATCACTGAACGTCACTTTCGATCCCTTATTTGCATAACTATCTACAGTAACCCCCTGCTGGCCCAGGGTGAGAACTTCAGTACATAACACCTTTCTTCCCACAATTCTGCTGCCTGTAAATATTGTGGAGCAGCTGCAGCAGAAATTCCCCTTGCAGGGGTCAAGTATGGGGGCTCTCACCAAATTCTCAATTGGTCAAACATTGTTCAGTACAGGACAGAGTTCTAAGAGTCTGCCAGAGCATTTCCCTTAGGACACACACTATATGACCAAATATACATCTTTTTGCCCCCCCCCACCCCAGCACCACACCATCTGCCATACAACCACAGTCCTTGAAAACACTTACTCAACCCAATTTTGTTACTGTACATATTACAACCCTCCTTGTACCTTATAAGGAGTTGTTTTCCAATTTACTGCAGCGTTCTGCCATTAGGTTCCTCCTTAGCTGGTTCTTACAGGTTTTGCAGTCAGGTCGGATTCTTGCGTACATGACACTGGGCTCACTGATAAACCAATTTGACAGGAATTCCATGTCACAGCCTTCCGTAAACAGATGCCATCCAGATGTTGTTGGATTATAACTCCCATGGGCCCCAGCCAGCAGGGTCAGTGGTCAAGGACGAGGTGAGTTGTAGTCTGACAACCAGGTTAGGGAAGGCCATTGCAGAGGCTTTCGGAGAGCTGTTTTCATTTAGCCCTACGACTGATGAGCTGCCATTTGCCAGCTGTATTTTCTGGCTACATCTCCCAATGCTCCATGGACCTTTCAAAAACGGCTTTCCGCCTGCAGGTGAATGTTAAGGTGTTCTGTTTTTCTGTCTTCTTTTTCAAAAGCTCTCGCAGTCAGTCACAGAAATCCCAACGCCACCGCCATCGCCGCTGCCGCTCTGGCTCAGAGAGCACCAATTCCCTCACAGAGAGCTGTGGAAGCAGGTAAGAATCTTACCTGGGAATTTATTTATTTATTTATTTGTCTAAAACCCTGGAGAGCTGCTGCCAGTCAGTGCTGACAATACTGAGCTAGAGGGAGCAGCAGTCTAACTCAGTGCAAGGCAGCTTCCTGTCTACCTATGTCTTAAGGCATAGGAGGTTTTCAACCTTTCTGGGTCCACGACTCCCTGGACCAACCACATTCTTCCTTCGACATCCCTGTGGGGCTCAGGAGCCCTGTTATGTCATCCCTTGCCTGCAGAGCTGGCAGCCTCTCACCCTTTTTCAAACACCCTCCCTTGTAGAGTGGTCACTCAGCCTCCTCTCCCCTCTCCTTGGGAGTCCTCCAGACAGCCACGGCTGCCATCCTGGGTCTTTGATCTGCCCCCCCCCCGCCCCAAAGAGAGGTGCCTCCTCACACTGCCCCACAGTGGCCTGGGAAACAACCCCTGATCAGCCCCAGAGGCACCATTCACCTGCGGAGCTTGTAGCCAGGGCTGCTGCAACAAACAGCTGTGCAAGCCTTTGGGAGGCAGAGACTTGAGAGGGCATCAGAGGAGGGAGGGAAGGAAAGAGCAACAGAGGCTGGTATTGCTGTCCGCACCCCTGACAATCATTCAAGGCACCCCAGGGTGCCACAGCACACTGGCTGAAAACCACTGTCTTAAGGAAAGGGCTAGTGGCACCTCTATGTAAGGTTGGAAGAGAACCCTATATGAAATCCTCTTTATTCAAGGAGACGGTATACAATTCAGCAGGACGCGGGTGGCACTGTGGGTTAAACCACAGAGCCTAAGACTTGCCGATCAGAAGGTTGGCGGTTCGAATCCCCGCAACAGGGTGAGCTCCCGTTGCTCGGTCCCTGCTCCTGCCAACCTAGCAGTTCAAAAGCACATCCAAGTGAAAGTAGATAAATAGGTACCGCTCCAGCGGGAAGGTAAGCGGCGTTTCCGTGCACTGCTCTGGTTTGCCAGAAGCGGCTTAGTCATGCTGGCCACATGACCCGAAAGCTATATGCCGGCTCCCTCGGCCAATAAAGTGAGATGAGCGCCGCAATCCCAGTCGGCCACGACTGGACCTAATGGTCAGGGTCTTATACAATTCAGCAACACTTCCCAGTAGGTCTTGTCCCTATGGAGTAGTTGCCAGGACTGAAGGTCCCTGCTGTTATGTTCTGAGTTGAATAGGATCCAAAATGCTGCAGTCTGGTTGGTCCTAGAACAACAGGATTCAGAATGCAGCAGTCTGGTCCTAGAACAATATGATCCAGAATGCAGCAGTCTGATTGGTCCACAGGAGTCACCCAATCCAGCTCCAGGTGGAAGTGAATCCGCAACCTGATTGGCCTACAGGAGAATCCCAGAATTAGCCAATCACGTGGGGCCCATTGTGTAAATCAGTGTTTCCCAACCTTTTTTGGGCAAAGGCACACTTGTTTCATGAAAAAAATCTCGAGGCACACCACCATTACAGCCCCGTGACGTCAGCGCGCAGCGTCACGCCGGGAGGGACATGAATTGCTAGCAAATTACATAATCACCTCCTTGAGGGCTGGCTCATCTTCTCCGAAGGCAGAACCCCATTAATTAACAGCACAGACTCACACCATAGCCAAGACGAGGGGGGAAAACCTCAGTCATGCACAGTCATGCACATGTGGGGGCTAAATGAGGACGAAGACCGGGCAGAGAGCAGGGTTCAAATCACCCCACCTGGCCAGGACAATCCCTGGGTGCTCCCTTGGGCCACTCGCCTGACCCACCTCGCAGGGCTGTTGTTGCGAGGATAACACGGGGAGAACCACGCGCGCCCCCGGGAGCTCCTTGGAGGAGAAAGCGGGCGATGAATGCAATGCACGAAATATATGAGAGGCGACCAGGTTTTGCAGGTGAGGGGCCCCCGCCAGCCTCCGCTTCCAACACCCGGCGCAACGACGCCGAAGTTTCCCCCCGGGCTCGGCTCGGGGAGCAGCGCTGCTCCCCCCTGGCTCCCCTTCGCCCTCCCGGCTCTCTCTGCCGCCCACTGGGGACCCCCCTCACCTGCCAAGTCCGGAGCGCCGGTGGAAGTTGCATGCATGCATGCAGGGCGCCGCGTTGCCATTGCATTGCACTGCACTCCATGCAATGCCTGCATGTATGCATTGCCTTGCACGCCCGCCAAGGGGTCTCCCCGCGGTCCGATGCGTCCCCTCCGGCGCGGATGCAGCATTGCAAAAATAACCCCCCCCCCCGACGCAGCCCTACCTGGGGGGCAGCCTCCGCCTCCGCCGCTCCGCCTCCGCGGGGATCCCCGGGCTCCATCCTGCCGCCCGATCTCCGCGGGGGCGCAGGCAGGCTGCGCAGGGTCTGCGCGGAAGAGCCCCTGCCCGCCCGGCCGCCGCTGCTGCGCTCATTCCATGGCCGGGAGAAGAGCGCTTCAAACAAAACGCCCGGCCCGCCAGGCCACGCTGGGAAACGTAGTTCGCGCACCCCGCACGGGCGCGGAGCCCAAGGGCGAGGGGACTACGGATCCCGGCAGCCCCCGCGCCGGGGACGGAGGGGGAGAGGCCGGGTGCAGGGATGGAGGGACGGGTGGGCGAGCGAGTGAGTGAGTGGCAGCCGCCAAGCCTTGGCCGAGAGCCAGGAAGGGCCTCCCCGGAGGAGGAGGAGGAGGAGGGAGGCGCAGAGCGGGAGGGAGGGAGGGAACCCCAGGGGTCATCTAGTGACGGCGCCCCAATCGAAAATTTGACTTTTTTTAAAAAAAAAATCTTTCGAATTTTTTAATTTTTCCCGCGGCACACCAGGCAACATCTCGCGGCACACTAGTGTGCCGCGGAACAGTGGTTGGGAAACACTGGTGTAAATAATGTATATAAAGCAGACATTCTGGGGGAACTTCCATTCTTCCTCACCACTATGAGCTGAATAAAGAGCATGAAATCCACTCTCAATTCTGAGTATATTTCACCTGCCTTCCACCCCTTCAAAGGCTCCTTCTCTCCCAGAGATTTCCCAAGCAATCTCAAACTGTGTCTGCTCACCTCTAGCCTCTGTTCTGCTCTCCTCGTTATTTTGCGTGTTCTGGGAGACCAGCAGGAGGGGAGCTTGTCACAGCAGGAAAGGGAGACTCCTTGGACTCTTTGGCAGTCTCTTGACACACACACCCCTCCACTTCAGCCTCGGAGTCTGAACTGCTCCCTGTCACAGGCTCCTCCTGCTCACTAAACCCTGTTTCCCATTCAGCATCCGGCACCTCCTCCCAACCTTCTCCCTCTGACCTCTCCTCAGTGTCCCACCACCATTCCCCTGACTCTGAACCTTCCTCCTCTGGGGGTTCCCTCTGGGGTTCCCTGGCTATCGCCTCCCACAATTCTTCTTCATCCTGACGCTATGAGGCATCTTCCTAAGTAGGTGCCACCCCCCTTCTCCCTCCAGGCCGGGAGCCAGGTCACGGGAGGAAGGCCGCAAAACGAGATGGAAACACTCCCGGCATTCCTTGAAGAGCCCTCGAAAGCCCGATGGCACTACAGAGCTGACCACCACTCCTTTCCCTGGCTGCACCCCCCAGAACGATGGCTTGCTCCCCGCCACGGAAGCTGTAAGTATCCCCCTATCTGCTTTGCCCCTTGGTTTAAGGCCCCGAGGATCCGTTATGCAATGTTTATGACTCAATTACAGGCATGTTATACTAAAAGTCGGTTTGAAAGCTCGATGCATTATTAACGGCGTGGCTCTCTGATGTATGGAGAGCGTGCAGTTTTTTGCACAGAGGGTGGGGAGAAAGGGAGGGCGGAGGATGGGACCGCGGGGAGGACGAGAGATTGCTTAGGCTGTAGCCCATGAATAATACAGGGGAGACATTTACCAAGGCAGTGGCCTCCAGCAATGATATTTCACACGGGTGTCTCTGTAGCATGCCTCTTCCGCTCCGTGGGCTTGCTGCCTCTTGCACCCAGGCGGTTCGGTCCTCGGAGGCACGCAAGATTAAACCTGTTTTTTAAAAAGCAACATTTGCATTGAATCGGGTGGGAGCGGAGGTGCAAGGGTGGCGAGAGACGAAGGGGGATGCTGGAGGACTCTCGACAAACAGGCCCCGTGGCTGCTCCCATGGATGCTAATAGACGCCTTGCGAGCATCAGAGGAGAAAATGGGCAGCCGGCTCCGGGGGCATCCTTCCTCTGAACGCACAGATGTAACAGGGCTGGCTTGGGCACAGCAATCGCTGTGAGCTCAAGGTCGGGTTTGTTTGTGCTCAAGGCCTGCCTGGATGCATCTACTTCTGGCACCAAGACTTGCCTTTCCTCCACCCCCAAGCCAGACAGAGGAGCCTCCACGCAGTGTTAATTTAATGTGCCTGATTTTCTGCTAGGATCCCTTTTTTTATATAAAGCAAGCAAACAAGCGTTCCTGTGTAGGTGTTAGAGCAGGAGTGGGGAACCCTTTTCAGCCAAGGGCCATGTTTCCTTCTCGGCTACGCTCCAGGGGCCACATGCTAGTAGTGGGCAGGGCCAGATGTAAAAGCAGGTGGAGCAATGGATGTAAATTTCAGTAGGCTGGTTTCTACACTCACACAAAACCCTCTCCTGTCCTCCAACCAGGTAAGCAAGAGGCATTATCAGACACAGATCCAACCAGGGATGGTGAGTGTGTGTGTGTGTGTGTGTGTGTGTGTGATGCAGAGCTAGTGAGGGGTGTGGTCTATGAAGAAGGGTGTGGTCCAAGGAGAGTCTCAAGGGCCAGGTGAGAGAGGTCTGGATGGCTGCATTTGGACCACAACATCTGGAGACCCCCACTTCCCTAAATCAGAGCATTCAAGTGAATGTGTAGGTAATCTAGGTAAAGGCAAAGGGACCCCTGACCATTAGGTCCAGTTGTGGCAGACTCTGGGGTTGCGGTGCTCTTCTCGCTTTATTGGCCGAGGGAGTTGGCGTACAGCTTCCGGGTCATGTGGCCAGCATGACTAAGCCGCTTCTGGTGAACCAGAGCAGCGCACGGAAACGCCGTTTACCTTCCCGCTGGAGTGGTACCTATTTATCTACTTGCACTTTGACGTGCTTTCGAACTGCTAGGTTGGCAGGAGCAGGGACCAAGCAACTGGAGCTCACCCCGTCACGGGGATTCAAACTGCCGACCTTCTGATCGGCAAGTCCTAGGCTCTGTGGTTAAACCCACAGCGCCACCCACATCCCATGTAGGGAATCTACATGGCCTCATACTCTCAAAGTGCATACTCTCAAAAATGTATTTATTTTTTTGTGTGTGTGTGTGTGTGTGTGTGTGTGCAGCATTTCAAACAAATATCGTTGCCCTACATCAGGGCTGGCCCGTGACATTCTGATGCCTGAGGCAAAGGGCGAGAAGATGCCACCCCAATTCCTTGTACACCAACAGACCAGCCTTTAACACCGGTGACAGGATAGCATCCTTTATCACACCTGAGGGCAGCAGGCACAGGCCAGGCCATGTGGTGTACACAGCTCAATATTTTGCTGCCATACTACAGTATATGCCACCTGAGGTTGCCATCTCAAACTACCCAATGGCAGGGCCCAAAGTGGCTCACATTAACAAGAGAGACGGGGACAGAGACAAAGAGAGGTGGACCCTGCCCTCAGGCATAGAAACTAAAAAGACTCAGAAGTAAGAGAGTTGCAACAAAACCAAAAATGAGAGCGGAAATTGCAGGTGTTTCCTTATTTGTTCCATGTCTGTCTTGGAAATAGATCCAGCAAAAACAATCAGTATTCATTGTTGTTGTTGCTTTCAGTCTGCAAATGATACAATGGCAAAGTAACTTACAGAATGTATGTGACTGATTTTGTACATTGCATACATAATTTTGCCACTGGGGACGACAGGCAAATAGCATGGTTTTTAGCAGAATATGAACTGCAGCAAAATGGAAACTGTGCTGTGTGTGAAATCTGATCTGGGCATTTCTGCCCCCTATGTGTAGAAGTTTCTCTGCAGTAGCTTCTCATAGGTAGGTTTAAAAGCAGAACCTTTGTACTTTGAAAGCGATGCTAGAAGGAAGCTGTGTTGCATGAAAAGCACAGCCTTCTGTTTTAGGTGATGTGTGCTGGAGACAGGGGAGGAATTTGATTCAGTTTGTAATTCAAGGTGAATCTACAATAGGAGAACTGAAATGCAGCCATCCTTCAGAATTCACGCCTCTCTGAATTTTGCAAAGCCAAGTTCTCCAGTCAAGTGATGTGTACAAAAATGTGTATTGATGATGCAAACCACACTTGGTGTGCAAGTCTGGTGTCCTCACTTCAAAAAAAGATATTCTAGTGTTGGGACAGGTTCAGAAAAGGCCAACTCAGATGATCGAGGTGGTGGAGTGACTCTATGAGGAGAGGCTGAGATGTAAGGGATGTCTTCGTTTAGAGTGCAGGCGAGTAGAAGCTGACATGATAGAAGTTTCTAAATGATGCATGAGATGGAGAAATAGAGAAAAGTCTCTCATAATACTAGGACTCACGGGCATCCACTGAAGCTGAATGTTGGAAGGTTTGGGACAGGTAGAAGAAATTGCGTCAGTGGTGGTCACCAACTTGGATGGCTCCAAAGAGGATTTGATAAATTCATGAAGGCTATCAAAAGCTACTAGCCGTGGTGGCTATGCTCTGCCTCCATGCTCACAAGGAGAAATGCTTCTGAATACCAGTTGCTGGAAACCACAGGAAGGGAGAGTTGTTTCATGCTTGAATCTGCTTGCAGACTTCTCAAGAGGCATCTGGCTGCCCACTGGGAGAACATGATGCTGGTCTAGAAGGCCCATTGGCCTGATTCAACAAGCTCTTCTCATTATCTTATGTTCTTATGTTCATATCCTGGGATAAAGTGTCCGTTAAAAATGATCTATCTATTTTGCAGTAACACACAAAAATTCAATGTTTTAGGGGGACATTGTTTTGCAAAAAAAAAAAAAAAAGTGTATATTATGCAAAATTGCATTTTAAAAACGAGCATATTAGGATAAATGTGCCCTTAAATGTTGGTGAATTTTCATGAGGATTTTTTTCTTTTTAATGCAAGCTGATGTGGAGAACTGAAGATTGGAAAAATAAGAAATTGAAAGAGACAGAGTCACCCACTCCTATCTATGACTCACTCTGAACGTTTAACATAGTTAACATCTTGAGTAGCAGTTGAAAGAGGGGTCACCCACCTCTTTCAGTTAATGAGCAGATTTGGATTTTTGAGCAAGTGCCTTTGGTGCCCCCCTTTCTGGTCACTTCCCTAAATGAGCCACACGCATACACACAAGGCCACTTTCTCCTCCAGAGGGAGATAGAAAGGGAGAGAGAGAGCACAAACCGCTTTTTCCCCGTGGATCTTTGTAAACGTCAGATACAATAGAATTACCATATTTTTCGCTCTATAAGATGCACTTTTCCCCATCCAGAAATTAAGGGGAAATGTGTGTGCATCTTATGGAGCGAATGCAGGCTCCATGGCATCAGCGATAGCAACACAAAGCCTCCAAAGTGCAGAGGAAGAGCTCCTGTCGGTGTGCACCGACCCCTCTCGCTCTCCAGGCTTCAGGGATAGCTGCCTGAAGCCAGGAGTGCGCTCAGGAGGCTTTGACCCCTCTCGCTCTCCAGGCTTCGGGTTCCTTTCGCTGAAGCCAGGAGAGCAAGACATTCTCGGTTTCAGCGAAAGGGACCCAAAGCCTCCGGAGCGAGGCGGGAACTGAAGAGCGAGAGGGGTCGGTGCACACCGATCCCTCTTGCTCTCCTGGTTTTGCTTCGCTGGAGAGGTGCTGCACAGCTTTCTCTCTCTGCACAGCGCCCCTTCAGCAAAGCGGGAGGAGAAACGGAAGGGGCTGTGCAGAGAGGGAGAGAATATTTTTTTTCTTGTTCTCCCCTTCTAAAACAAGGTGCGTCCTATGGTCGGGTGCATCCTATAGAGCAAAAAATACAGTAAGCTGAGCATCAAAGGAGAGAAAGGCAACCAGTCTCCCCACTCTATGACCAAGGGTTGTCTGTTCCTAAGGGTAGCCTGAGAGGAAAGCTATGGAGATAGTTGCTGTTGCTATACTTTGTCTGAACACTCATTGTTAAGCATTATTATTCCACTGCCCATTAAACTTAATCAAGATGCCTCCTGGGGAGCTTGATAGCAAAAGCACTAATTGAGTTAAATTTTTTTTTTAAAAAAAAAAACACAATTAAACTTGAGCTGCGGCAGGGGAAAGTTCAGATCTAGGTCTGGACCGGGGAAAGTTGGCACGGCGCCCTCTAGATACTTTGGGAACTCTCGTGAGCCCCAGCCAGCATGACCAATGTTCAGGGGTGACGGGAGTTGTAGTCTACAGTATTGGAAGGCTAACCCTGATCTAGACAGCTTTGGCATTCCAGCACACTGACATAGCTTACTGTTGTCGACATGTGGCCTACAAGCCCCGCACGGTTGCCTAGCAACAGCAGGCGCTGGGAAACCACCCATTGCTTTGAATTTCCCACAATGCTTTGGAACGGCTGATGCAGCCTTCCTCTGGAACATTGTGGGAACTTAAAATTGCAGGCGGCTTCTCAAGATTCTGAATAAGTCTATGGCCAGATTAGCAGATGGAGAAGGCTCTTTGCCAAACAGGAGGTCATCTTATTGTTGCTGTTTTTTACAGATATTGCATGTAAGATGAGGAGGAGGATTAGGAGGAGCACTGCTGATTCAAGGTGAATGGCACATCTAGTCTGGCATCCTATCCTGTTCTCATGGTGGGCGACCAGATGACTTTTCTGAGAAGCCCATAAACAGGACCTGAGCACAACAGTGCTCTCCCTTGCTGTGATTTCTGTGGGGATGATTAGGGAGGCAGGAGGGGATATATTATTTAATTATATCCTTCCTAACTTGCGCTAGCAAGTTCCATATTCTAGCAGAATTCCTAACATCCCCCTTTTGAAATTACGCAGCGATCAGCTTGTTGCTGACTCATCTGAGTCTTACTGTTAAAGATTCCTTCCTGGTAAAATCCCTTCTAATTCCTCTTAAAAAGAATCAACACATGAATCTGATTAACGTTAATATAAAAGTAGTTTACTCGCAGATTCATTCAGGTTCACAGACCTATCCCTGAAGGCAGGCTTAGGTTACATAACAACTAGAACTATTCCATAAAGAAGTTAGTCCCAAGTGACTGCGACTAAGCAGTCACTTCTCCAAACACACAGTGACATACAAAATGGAGAACACACACTGATCAGAACGCGGAGGCCGTGTGCTCCTCCATGCTAGTACAAGAGACCACACCCTCTTCAAGCCACATGTGGTGGAAGTCTGTCCCAGCTCAGGAGGAAACAGGAAGTCTTCTCCTGAGTTGTACAAAACATCCCCTGACATGACCACTGGAGGAATGTTGTACTTGACTGCAGTTTTACAGTGAGGGGGGGGGAAGTATTTGATCCCCTGTTAAATTTGCCTGGTGGCCACCTACAAGAAACGTCTCATCTCTGTAATTGCCAACAAGGGTTTTGCCAGCAAGTACTAAGTCATCTTTTGCAAAGGGGTCAAATATTTATTTCACTCATTCTAATGCACATCAATCTCTGACTTTTGTCTTCTGGGTTTCTGGGGGGGGGGGTTTCCTCTTGTTATTCTGTCCCTCACAGCTACAATAAACCTACCATTAAAATTATGGCCTGGTCATTTCTTCGTCCGAGGGCAAACGGGCAAATTTAGCAGGGGGTCAAATACTTTTCCCCCCCCTCACTGTACATCCCACAGTTTCCAGCACTGGGTAGTCAGAAGCACACTGCTTCCAATATGGTGGAGAGGGCTGTCGATAGCTACTACCCACAATGACTGTCCTCTGCCTCCAACGTTGGAGGCAGCGATGCTTCTGAATGCCAGTTGCTGGAAACCACAGGAGGGGAGACGGCTCTTGTGTTCGAATCCTGCCTGCTGGTTTCCCACAGGCATCTGGTCGGCAACTGTGAGCAAAGGATGCTGGACTAGGTGGGCCATTGGCCTGATCCGGCGGGCTCTTCCAACATTCTTATGTGGTAGATCATAGCCACTGTGGCTAGCAGCCATCGATAGCCATATCTTCCATAGATTTGCTGGCTCCTTTTCTGAAACCAACCAAGCTGGCGGCTGTCACTCACATTTTGATAATAGATGTGCACGCTTTCAGGGTGGGGTGGGAGTGTTGTATGGGAGAGTAAAGGAAAGAGCAGCCAAAGAGAAATCTGGGACTTCATGCAGAAAATCTGTGGATTTGTGCAGGCTCGTTCCGCCGCCAGGCACCTCCTGGAAGGGAAGGATATTCTGACTTTGAAGTTGGAGCTTTAAAACACAAGAAAGACCCCCCAGAAAGAGAGAGGTTTCTTAAGCGCGCTGCAAAAATTGCTGGTTCCATATGGTTGAGAAAATTGATAGCAACGTCTCTCCAAGGAGGCATTTAAAGCACACCAAACAGGCTTGTTCAGTTTAATTGGAAAATTCGCTGCAATTATACTTTTGTAACCTATTGGGCTACCCTGCTTCATGAGCTAAGCATTCGGCGGAAATTGAAGCCCGAGGTACGAGCCTTTCTTTTCTCCTCCTCCCACTTCAATTAAATAATGTTTTGACCCGACCAGAAAACTTGCAAACAGCCTGATCCCAAATATATTTAGTTAGAAGTTAAGTCCTGCAGAGTTCAATGGGACTTTTGATAAGAGTAAGTAGGCTTAGTGAAGTTTCCCCTGCAGGACTCTTGCCTATCTCACAGACCCATGGCCTGGCGGCAAAACAGTAACAGCAATGTTCTCTTGACAGGAGAACCGAGCAATCTCCATCGTTTCACCTAGATAGAGATCTAAGCAAAGTGATATGAAACAAGGCACCCACCGTGAAATTAACGCGTTTGAGAATGAATGGCAGAAGGTGTCTGCGCAGCAACTGTGGCGCATTGGTCTGAGGGTTAGTTCCCAGGCCCCACATTAAACAAGTAAATATTTCAGTTTGTTTATATGCAGATAGTGTAGGGTAGCTGCTCTGAAACTTTTTCTTGATCCATAAACTCATCCCCCAGTTCCCCCTACCCTGACCTATAAAAAGCATCACAGTCGTATCTTGGTTCTCAGAATCCATTCCAGAAGTCCGTTCGACTTCCAAAATGTTCGGAAACCAAGGCGCCTTCCTATTGGCTGCAGAAAGCTTCTGCAGCCAATCGGAAGCTGCGTAAGCCGCATCAGATGTTCGGCTTCCAAAAATAGTTCGCAAACCAGAACACTCACTTCCAGGTTTGTGGCGTTTGGGAGCCAAAACATTCAAGAGCTAAGCTGTTTGGAAACCAAGGTATGACTGTACTCAGAATAGCAGTCTGCACAAGCCACTAAGGAACCTAGGAGCCAACTCCCAGGGGCCGAGGTTTCTTCACCGCCACCTCCATAAAATATTTGAGGGGGCTGGGGACTCCCAAAGTTGATGGACATTGCCATTCAGAAGGTGTGCATGTACCACATCTTGTGGATTATGCAGGGCAGGGCTTACCTGCCCTCTTCCCCCAATATTTTATTCAAGTTGGCATCCCTGCTAAGGAAGGTGATAACGACAAAATTCAAAGCAAGTAGCCCTTAATTGCACATTTATTCAAAATCCAGTATAAACCATTTGGTTTGAGTAATTAGAGCCCTAAACGGCCTCAGCCCTGTATACCTGAGGGAGCGTCTCCACGCCCACAGTTCAGCCCGGACACTGAGGTCCAGCTCCAAGGGCCTTCTGGCGGTTCCTTCACTGCGAGAAGTGAGGTTACAGGGACCCTGTGAAATGCCCCTTCCCACCAGATGTCAAGAAGATAAATAACCATACAACTTTCAGAAGGCATCTAAAGGCAGCCCTGTATAGGGAAGTTTCTAATGTTTGATGTTTTCTCATGTTTCTATATCTGTTGGAAGCCGCCCAGAGTGGCTGGGGCAACGTAGGCTGAGTGCAAATGATAAAATTATTATTATGTGTTATTATTAATTCAACAAAACTGATGAACTTGATCCCATAAGACCAGCTTTTCAAAGTCTGATAGCCATTTACACATTCCCACTTGCCTCTTAGACCCCCTAGGTAATCCCCCTCAAGGGATGGTACCACACACTTTAGGAACCCCTGCTTGAGGATGTCCCCTGGTACATTCCTCCTCACCTTGGCAAGGGTCTGTGGCAAATGGCTTTGGGAACCACCCACCGCTTTAATTAACCACAATGCCCCTGGTGTGACATCATTCTGGGGCATTGCAGGAAATGCAAATGACCGGCCCCATTTTAGTTTTCATTGCTCACAATGTCCTGGAGTAGCAACACGATGACAGGGGCATTGTGGGTAATTAAAATGCTGGAAAGATCCCATATCCAGCCGCCTGGCAGATGGGACCCCCGAGGCCCCGACAGCTGCCCAAGGATGCCAGGTGGAGAATGGGGCACTGCCCCCACCAGACTCAATCTCTGCTGCCTGCTTTTCCACTTACAACCAGTCCAGGGGGTAGCCCTGGCTTTCAGCTTCCTCTCAGTCTTGCCCCTTGCATAACTCACTAGGGACAAGGATGGGAAACCAGAATAAGTTGGTTCTACCTGTCATTGGCTCTGGTGCCCTCTACTGTTGGACAGTGGCGGAGCTTCATGCTCCAGCACCGGGGTGAAGAGCAGCAGCAGAAGAAGAAGACGAGTTTGGATCTGATATCCCGCTTTATCACTACCTGAAGGAGTCTCAAAGCGGCTAACATTCTCCTTTCCCTTCCTCCCCCACAACAAACACTCTGTGAGGTGAGTGGGGCTGAGAGACTTCAGAGAAGTGTGACTAGCCCAAGGTCACCCCGCAGCTGCATATGGAGGAGCGGGGAAGTGAACCCGGTTCACCAGATTATGAGTCCACCGCTCTTAACCACTACACCACATTGGCTCTCAGGCAGGGGCATGACTGGCATGCGTCCCGGGGGTGTGGTACACATCCCAGGGGCATGGCATACCGCCCGCAGGGGTGTGGCACACGTCTCGGGGGTGTGGCATGCCACTCGCAGGGGTGTGATGCACATCCTGGGGGCATGGCGTGCCACCCACAGGGGCGTGGTGCATGTCCCAGGGGCATGGTGCGCGTCCTGGGGGCGTGGCATGCGTCCTGGGGTATGGTCACCACCCACAGGGGCATGGCACATGTCCTGGGGGCATGGTGCCCAGCACGGGGGGGGGCAGCCACGATGGCACCCCACCAAGATCATGGTGCCAGGGGCGGTACGCTCCCCCCACCCCCCCTCTTCCTCTGCCAGTTCTGTGGGACTCCCTGCCTTCTTCCCCAGCAGTCTCAATGGGCACCAGCTGTCACATTCTGCCAGACTGCAAAAACAGTCCTGAGCTGGATATGGTCAGGCAGCTGACTTGGTATAAGGCAGCATGCTTTGTGAGATTTGGAGCTTGTTGTAGTTGTTTGCTACGTCTTGCAATCTGCATTGGGACAGTCTGCAGGCGAGGCTAGTATGAGCTTCTCTAGAACCCAGGAACGTCTCCCCATGGATCTGATGATATTGTGGGGAGCCACAAAGCACCAATGAGAGAACAGGTGTGTTTGTACTTTGTAGCCAGTGCCTATGTCTTCCTTTTGGTCCTCACTAAAAAGCAAAGCGGGAAATCTTCCTCTCTTTTTTTTTTAACCAATAAATAAACAAATCTCCGTTCTCCTTTTAATGATTATTTTTTTATGTGGGTCAGCATTAAAAGCCAAAGGTGATGATGTGAATAGATGCCATATAAATCCCAGATAAACAAGTGGCCAAAAGGAAATAGCTCGAAAGGGATTGTTTGCAAAGAGAGAGAGAAAATGATGGCAAAGCTGTTTAAAATCGGACAAGACAAAAAAAAAAACCACCCAACACTTGAGTGGAGAGAGATAGAGAGAGGGTTTGTGGATTCTTCTTCTTTTTTTTAATCTTCTCTTGTAATTTGAGACTCTAATGATGGACTTATGATGCCCACTCTTCCCTTTTTCTTACACCTTACCCTACTAAAGGAGGAAATCTTGATTGGTAAGTGGATGAAAACCGCAAGATGCTAGGACGTTTATTACTAGAGGTCCCTCGAAAGTATGAGCTGTACCAGGGGTGACTAACCTGTGGCCTCCCGGATATCGCAGGAATGCAAATCCCAGCATCCTCCACCATTGGCCGTTCTGGCTGCTGAGGATTCTGGGAGATGTAGTCCAGCAGCATCTGGGAGTCCATTGGTTCCCCATTCCTGAGCTGTGCCTTCTAGGAGGGGAAAAAACCCACACCAAGAGATATATATATATGTCTACCTTTTTTCCCAGAGGGAGTTTTTGCTTTTTGTTTTCTTAAAGTTTTCTTTCATTTCCTTCTTTTGATTATTGTTTCAAGGCATTACAGTTTGCCTGCCAGATTTCCTTTATGTCATTCCTAAGAGATTCCTTTTCTTTTAAAGTTTGTGATAGACATCCCATCTCCTTGTCGAGAGTTGATTGATTGATTGATTGATTGATTGATTTGAAATGGAGATCAATCACAAAAGGGCAAGACCCCAGCCAAAGTTAAGCTCTTCTACAGCTTGGCTCCAGGCATGTTCCCTCAGGAGTTAAGTCTCACTCCTTTCAATGGGACATGCAATCGATCCATATCTAATTGGGATTGAACCCCACTGCATTTCAAATGGGATTTAATCTCATATAATGTGCAGCCTTCCTCAACCTGGTGCCTTCCAGATGTTTTGAACTACAATTCCCATCGGTCCCAGGCAGTATGTCCTTCCACTCCTTGAGGAAGGTGTGGTGTCCCAGAGGGGGTGATCTGGCCCCTGGAGGCAATGAAGGCTTCAATTAAGTCCTAGACATTCTTGGAGCAAGTAGCTCACTTGGAGCTTTCCATGGTGCTGAAACCACTGGCCAGCCTTTTGCCCATGGTGCTGAAACTACTGGCCTGCCTTATGTCCTTCCAGTGGGCTTCCAGTCAAAGTCAGGGCAAGACAGGACATTCGTTTGTGTCAGGGACTGTGGCACTCCAGATGTTGCTACTACAGCTCCCATTATCCCTGACAATTTGCCATGTTGGCTGATGGGAGTTGTCGTCCAAAACAAGCTGGAGGACTTCCCAGGTTGGGGACTACTGGTGCATAGGATTGCCTCCTTATACTCTGTTGATTTCTTCAAGAAAGAACCTGTGCACGATTAATACCCTCCTTTGCCAACCTGGTGTCTTCCAGATGTTCTGGCCTACTACTCCCATCAGCCCCCACCAGCAGGGGGCATCTGGAGGGAACCAGGTCAGCGATGGCTGTTTAAGGCTCCCCTGCTAGAATCAATGGGAACTAGAAGTGCTTAATTTTAGCTGGATTATGCTTGCAGGATTCTGTTCTGTTTAATTTCTAAGGCATATGTCTGTCCGTCTTTTTAAAGATACTCCTTTTCTTTTTCAACCCCTTTGTTTTTAGAGAAGGCTTTGGTTTTAAGTCTGCTTTATATATTTTTTATTTGATCTTTCATTCAACATTGATTCGCATGCCTAGGACTCTTTGCATGATGCCTTAAAATCTTCCAATTTATATCTGGGTGGGGAAAAAAGACATTTCTTCTTTCTTTCAGGGAGATGTGTTGTTTTGTTTTTTTATTCTTTCTTTCTTTGTTCGTTTCTTCCTTTCTCCTTCTTTCCTTCCTTCCTTCCTTTCTTTCCTTTGATTACAGACTGTGCATCATGATGGTTAAAAAGAAAATAAAAGAAAAAAGGTTTATTTGGAAAAAAAAGAATAATGATTGAGTGTATATAAAATCAGACAAAACTAATGGGCTGAGGAAAAATCTATTTAAACGCTGGCCAATGGCTTTTGTTTTGCTTGCAGATTTCAAAGTCTGGGTGTCCTGCTGACCTCTTTAAAAAAGCAGAGGGTCGGGTTGGCAGGCTGGCCCAACAGAATGGAGAACCCCACGAGTACGACTCAGGAAATGATACTTCTTCCCCTCCATCCACCCAGACAAGTGCATCCAGGTCAAAGGGGGGCCCCAAACCACCATGTGATCAAGTCTGTGATGGTTTCAGCCGGGCCTTCTCTTCCGGGAAGGTGAGCAACGGGAGCAGTTCTGATTCAGGAAATTCCTTCACCAGCTGCTTCTCCCGGACGAAGGGGGCAACTTTAGACAATCCATCTCCAAGGGTTCGAGCCAAGGATCAAAGGTGAGCAACCACCCCGAAAGTCTGAGCTCTGGAGCAACAGGAAGTTGCTGTAGCTCCTGATAATATAATAATAATTTATTATTTATACCCTGCCCATCTGGCTGGGCTTCCCCAACCACTCTGGGATCCCATCCAACTCTATGATTCTGCCTTGCTATGTTTCAGGTCTGAGCTTGGATAGCTACCAAACACAGGACCTTAGCTTGCTATGTATTTTTATTGATGGGGGGGGGGACAACTGCCCCTCCCTGCCCCCCCTCCTAGCTACGCCCATGTCATGAGTGCCCTTGAACTCTGATCACGGCTCTTATGTGCCTGGATGCAGGGCTATTTTTTCTAGAAAAAGAGGTGTGTGTGTGTGTGTGTGTGTGTGTGTTTGTGTAGAAAGCAGCCTAATGTATAAAGGTGACATTTACATTCATTGCCCCACTCACTTTTGTTCCTGCAGCCCAGCCTACCATGGTCATGTGGCTCACCATCTATGCTGCATATAGGTCTAAGGCCGTATCATCCCAAATAATAATAATGATGATGATGATGATGATGATGCCACCTATCTGGCTGGGTTTCCCCAGCCACTCTAGCCGGCTTCCAGCAAAATATTAAAATCGCAGTAAAACATCAAACATTAAAAGCTTCCCTAAACAGGGCTGCCTTCAGGTGTCTTCTAAAAGTCTGGTAGTTGTTGTTCTCTTTGACATCTGGTGGGAGGGCTTTCCACAGGGCGGGTGCCACTACCGAGAAGGCCCTCTGCCTGGTTCCCTGTAACTTAGCTTCTCGCAGTGAGGGAACAGCCAGAAGGCCCTCGGTGCTGGACCTCAGTATCCGGGCTGAACAATGGGGGTGGAGACGCTCCTTCAGATATACTGGACCTGAGCAATGATGAAAGAGGTTTATAAAATTATGCATGTCTTAATTGGTCAGAGAAAGGTGTCTCTGTATCTCCCATGACACTAGGACTCATGGGCATCCAATGAAGATGAATGTTGGAAGATTCAGATAAAAGAAAGTCCTCCTAGTTATACTATGGAACTCGCTGCCACAGGAGGCAGGGATGACCACCAAATTAGATTGCTTTAAAGGAGGATTAGACAAATTCATGGCTGACACGGGTTTCAGAGAGGGTTCTCACATAGCCCTTCTTGGAGTTGCTGGGGATTGAAACTGGGACCTTTTTCATGCAAGGCAAAAGGGTCTCTGATAGCAGTGATGGGTAGAGTAGGCTGCTGCCAGTCAGAGTAGCCAGTATAGAGCCAGATGGATGAATAGCCTGAGCTAGTATAAGGCAGCTTTTCTGTGTTTCAGATTGCATCTTTTAAATGGAGTGAAACTGGAGCAGAAACTGGTTTGCTGTACCAAGTTCCTGTAAGGCTAGAATGCTATTTTGGGGTGTGAAATGTCCCTTTTTGGGAAAAGGGTCATTGCAATCTCCTGGGCACTCAGAAAAGAAAGTCTTGTTTTTTTCTGGCTCGCCTCTTAGGTCATGTGCCCGGAATGATTCTACATCCAGCAGGTCATCTCCAGAGTCTAAGCACTCCCATTTATTACATCACAAGGCGGGATCCCGGTCTTCGCACAGCAGATCCTGTTCATCAGGGACAAGGTGAGGTATTTGGGGGGGTCATCTATTGGCAGTACTGACTCTCTGGAACTCCCCTTCCCCACTGATATCAGGGAAGCACCTTCACTCTGATCATTTTACATTTAGAAAAGCCTATGCTGAAACATACTTTTAGCGTGGAATTTGATTATGTATTTGTTTTGAAACTTCAGAGGCATGTGTTTTTATGCGAATTCGTTTTTTACATTGGAATTATATGCTGCTTGTTCATCGAAGCTTCTAAGCAGCTTACATAAAATATAAATTTCAAATTACCAATCATGTGGTTGTTTTTTTAAAAAAAGTAAACCTAAAAAGGAATTCAAAAACAAAATCAGCAGTTTTCACACAAATAAAATTACATGTTTAAATTTATATCAACTATGCAGGTCTAGGAAGGCTTGCTTTAAAAAGTTTTGAAATGGCATAGAGGTTTCTGGTTGATTAAGTAGTATTTTAAAATGCATGATATAAATGTGTATATTATTTATGTATTGTGTTTATACCCCACCTTTTCCTCCAAGGAGCTCAGGGCAGTGCACGTGGTTCTCCAAGTCCCCATTTTATCTTCCCAACAACCTCATGAGGTGGTTAGGTTGAGAGGCAATGACTGGCCCCCAAGGTGCTTCACATGGCTGAGTGGGAGGATTCGAACCGGGGTCTCCCAGGTCCTAGTATGATGCTCTAACCATTGTGCCACACTGCTTGTCATTCATACCTGGCAGAATGAGAAACCTGTGCCTCTCCAGATGCTGCTGGACTACAACTCAGTTAGTCAGAGCATGGTGCTGATAGCACCAAGGTTGCAGGATCAATCCCCCTATGGGACAGCTGGATATTCCTGTATTGCAGGGGGCTGGAACAGATGATCCTCAGGGTCCCTTCCAACTCTACGATTCTATGATCTATGAAGCTCCCAACATTTTTGACAGTGGGCCATGTTGGCAGGGGCTGATGGGAGCTGAGGTCCGACAACATCTACAGACCCTGCAAGCCTCCCTATTTTCCAGGGACGGCCCCAGATTTACAGAAGCCATACTGGTTTCTGATTTGATCCTGGAATGTCCCCTTTTTCCTTAGGATAGGCATGACCAAACTTGGCACTCCAGCTGTTTTGGGACTACAATTCCCATCATCCCTGGCCACTGGTCCTGTTAGCTAGGGGTGATGGGAGTTGTAGTCCCAAAACTGCTGGAGGGCCAAGTTTGGCCATGCTTGCCTTAGGATGTCCCTATTTTCATTGGAGAAATGTTGGAAGGTATGGAGTTATCCGACCCCTGAGCCATCTGAAGGCAATCCTGTATAGGGAAGGGTTTTTAAAAATGTTTAATGTTTTATTATGTTTCTCTATATATGTTGTGGTGCTGTGGGTTAAACCACAAAGCCTAGGACTTGCCGATCAGAAGGTTGGCGGTTCGAATCCCCGCGAAGGGGTGAGCTCCCGTTGGTCAGTCCCTGCTCCTGCCAACATAGCAGTTTGAAAGCACGTCAAAGTGCAAGTAGATAAATAGGTACCACTCCAGCGGGAAGGTAAACGGCGTTTCCGTGCGCTGCTCTGGTTCTCCAGAAGCGGCTTAGTCGTGCTGGCCACATGACCGGGAAGCTGTACACCAGCTCCCTCGGCCAATAAAGCGAGCTGAGCGCCGCAACCCCAGAGTCGTCCGCGACTGGACCTAATGGTCAGGGGTCCCTTTACCTTTACCCATATATGTTGGAAGCTACCCGGAGTGGCTGGGTCACTGAGATGTGTGGGGTTTAAATAGTAAAATTATCATTATGGAATGGGACATCCCTATTTTCATCAGAGAAATGTTGGAAGGTATGCATCTAGAGAACTAAAGGGATCTGCACCCCTGAGCTCAACAGAAACCTACACCAGGTAGCAAGACGTCTCTGCGAACGAGTTCTGTGGCCCTGTGTAACCACAACCTCAGCAAGACCACCTTCCAGTGCATACAGCTTCTGTTGGAGATTGAATCTTGCACCTCTTGCTCTTTCCCATCAGTCTTATATTTCTCCCCTGTTTCCAGATCCTATTCACGTTCTCCTAGCTACTCAGCCAAGTCCTGCAAGAGAAGCCCCGGGAGCAGAAGCTCCAGGCAGCGACGAAGTCCCAGCTATGCTCGCTATAGTCCTATCAGGTACCACTCGCTTGTGCTGTGTCCAGTGCCCCCATCTTACCATCCACACACTTCTCATCCAGGATCTCCGTCATTCATTCATTCATTCATTCATTGACTATATATACCACCCTATACCTGGGGGTCACAGGGTGGTTGCGGAATGATGTTTGAAGGCTCTGTAGATGGTTGCAAGAGATTTGACATTAGCAGATATTTAAGAGATAGGAAGGACTTGGAGATAGGAGTTGGTGGGCAGTAAATCTGAGGATGTTGTTAAGAGTTATTAACAGAAGATATGAGAGTCTTCTTTCCCATGTCAACTAATCTAGGGTTGCCATTTTCCAGGGATCAAAAACCCAGACCCTCACCACCACTATTGGGTCAAGCCCCACCCCACATCTCCCTTGCTCACTCACCCCCTCCCTGCCGCTAGCCCTTCCTCACCTGCCTGTTCCCCCCCCCCTTCTGCCCTCCCGTCTCTTACCTTTGTTGTCTTTGGCCTTCTGCTCATGATGGGGGGCTGAGCAGCCCCAGGAAGGTCACACAAGGCCTGGCGGTGGCCAGGAACAACACCAGGCCTAGGGCAAACGTCAGACTAGGGTTGGGGGACGGGTTCAGTTTCCTTTGCATTTTAATTTGGGAACTGCCAAATTTGCACTTCTCGATGAGGAAGAAGGTAGCCATCATGGCTCATAGCCTGATCTTCCACAAATTTGTCTAACCCTCTTTTAAAGCCATCCAAGTTGGTGGCCCTCATCGCTGCCTCCAGTGGCAATGAGTTCCATAGTTCAAAAAAAGTCCTTTCTTTTATGAGTCTTGAATCTTCTGACACTCAACTTCATTGGATGGCCACAAGTAGTAGTAGTAGTAGTAGTAGTAGTAATAATAATAATAATAATAATAATAATAATAATAATAATAATAATATTTTATTATTATTTATTATTTGTACCCCGCCCATCTGGCTGGGTTTCCCCAGCTACTTTGGGCAGCTTCCAACAAAGATTAAAAATACATTAAAATATCACACATTAAAAACTTCCCTGAACAAGTTCTAGCATTCTGAGAGAGGGAGAAAAGCTTCAATGTATGCCTGTGTTTGTTTATTGCTTAGAATATTTGCTTTGAGTTGCCACAGCAAAAAAAAAGGGCAACTGACAAATCCAGTAAATAACAAGAACTTGTGTATCTGCCTGAGCTAAGATAAGCTCTCTCTCTCTCTCTCTCTCTCTCTCTGTGTGTGTGTGTGTGTGTGTGTAATTTTTATTAAATTTTTTGTTTTACAATTTAAAGTACTTTTTTACATCCTTAAGATATCAATGACTTCCCTTGGTTTATTTTACATATCATAAATCCCTGTATATTTACAGAAACTATACCATTCAGTATTTCATTATTACATCCATCATAACTTATTTACACTGTTGAATTTTTCATAGTGCTTCCAGTGTTTTCAGCTGTACACAGGCATTTCCCATATATTCAATAAAAGTTTTCCAATCTTCTCTAAATGTACGTTCTTCTTATTCTCTAATTCTATATGTTAAGTCTGCAAGTTGTGCATATTCTGTCAACTTAAGTTGCCAGTCTTCTTTGGTTGGGACCTTGCTCATTTTCCATTTTTGGGCTAACAAAACACGGGCAGCAGTAGTGGCATACATATGTAACCTTTTTTGACACCTGGGAATTTCAGTCTTAATTATCCCCAACAGAAAGGATTCTGGGAGTTTGGGGGTTGGAAGCACTTTTAAACATGTTTTTCAATTCATTATGGATCATTTCCCAATACCCTTTTACAAGTCCACCACATATGAAAGAACGTTCCCTCAACCTTTTTGCATCTCCAGTACTTACTAAGATAAGCACTGTTGATCACCCATGGGATTATCTCTTTTTCTCAGGGACCGTGAACGAGATCACAAGTACGGGTCCAGTGGGAAGGAGTCTCACAGGCACCGTGACCGCCGACGCCGCAAACAGTCATATTCACCCATGAGGAAGCGGAGAAGAGATTCCCCCAGCCATCTGGAAGCCCGACGCATAACAAGGTGAGCTAGGGCTGTCCCAGAGGTAAAAAAAAGAAGACTGTCCTTCTCAGCTGCTGTCAAGGTGATCAAACCACCTTGAAAGGTTAGGTGTCAGGGCTGAGCTGCCACCCACTTGGGAATTACACCTCAAGAGGCATAAAAATATAAGAACAGTCTGTTAAAAGGTAAAGGTAAAGGACCCCTGTATGGTTAAGTCCAGTCAAAGGCGACTATGGGGTTGCGGCGTTCATCTTGCTTTCAGGCCAAGGGAGCCGGTGTTTGTCCACAGACAGCTTTCCTGGTCATGTGGCCAGCAGGACTAAACCGCTTCTGGTGCAAAGGAACACCGTGCCGGAAACCAGAGCGCACAGAAGCGCCGTTTACCTTCCCGCTGCAGTGGTACCTATTTATCTACTAGTACTGGCGTGCTTTTGAACTGCTATAATAATAATAATTTATTATTTATACCCCGCCCATCTGGCTGAGTTTCCCCAGCCACTCTGGGCGGCTTCCAATCAAGTAGTAAAAACAATACAGCATTAAATATTAAAAACTTCCCTAAACAGGTTGGCAGGAGCTGGGACAGAGCAACAGGAGCTCACCCCGCTGCGGGGATTAGGACCACCAACCTTCTGATTGTGGGAATGTTCAGGGATGCAGGAGAAGATATATTGTCTGATTATGTCCTTTTCCAACTTGTGTTAACAAGTTCCACAGTTTAGCAGAGTAACATTCCCCTTTTTAAACTTGCTGTGGATGCGTTTGCTCAGGCTCGCTAAAGCCTCTATAATAACTGTTCTGGTATTTCCCCCTTATTCCCTCATATAAGATAAGACACGACACAGTCTTCTATAAAAGTATAAAAAGGTTTACTCACATATCATTCTGTTCACAATAGGATCCCAGAAGGCAGACTTAGCTTAGAAAAGTAACATACACTTGGAAACTATTCCATAAGAAGTCAGTCCCTTTGTCCTCTCTTGTCTGGAGCCAAGAGAGCATCTTTGGCTAAGCAGATGTTGCTTCTTCGACGAAAGTAGTCATAGAGAGAGAGATGGCTGCCCCGCCCTGTGCTTTTGTCATTACCTGCACAGGTGAGGCCACACCCACCTCTACTCACATGCAAAGGAAGTCTGTCCCAGCCCAGAAGGAAACAGGAAGTTTACCTGCTGGCTGGACAAACATTCCTCCCCATGTGTAAACATGTTCACTCTAGGAATGTTGTACTTGACTGCTCTTGTGTTTCACATCCCACACTGATCAGCAAGCCCAAGCGGCTCAGTGGTTTAGAGACCACAGTGCCACCCGCTATATCAGGCCAGAGACCTATCAAGTAGGGCATCCTTTTCCCACAGTGGCCACCCAGATGCCTAGGGAAGTCCACAAGCAGGACCTGAACCCAAATGCACTTTCCCCTTCTCTGGTTTCCAGCAACTGGTGTTCAGAAGTGTACTGCCTCTAACTGGGGAGGTAGTGTAGAAAGAATGGCTTAGGACTGGGACATGCCAAGCTCAAATCCCTACCTAGCTATGAAAATCACTGGGTGATTTGGGGCCAATCAGTGCCTCTCAGCCTAATTTACTTCACAGGGTTGCTGCAGACCCTCCAAGTGTACCTATTTTCCAGTCCTGGATTTACAAAAGCCATCCCGGTTTCTGATTTGATCCCAGAATGTCCCGCTTTTCCTTAGGACATCCCTCTTTTCACTAGAGAAATATTGGAGGGTATGGAGTTATGTGACCTCCGACACAAGGAGATAACTAGACAATCTTTAGAAGACATCTGAAGGCAGCTCTGCATAGGGATATTTTAAAATGTTTAATGTTTTTATATATGCTGGAAGCTGCCCAGAGTGTGGCTGGGGCAATCCAGTCAGATGAGTGGGGTATATTATTATTATTATTATTATTATTATTATTATTATTATTATTATTATTATACAGGACATTCATCAGGAAATGTTGGAGGGTATGTTGCTGTGAGGGTGAGATAGCAATGCAGTAAAATATATATTGACAGCACTGAACTAAATTTGCGTCAAATTTTGCCCCATTTCAGGTTGCAAAGATTTTGAGTGCACAAAGAATGTCAGGGTGAAGATTCTGCAAATTTAAATCTATATATTTAATGAAAATTCCGTGAATTTAAAATTGATTTTGCATTTAAATATAAATATAATATAATCTATTATATATAATAGATTAGTTTATACAAGCTATATAATAGATTATATGGTCTACATATTTTATATTTTATTATATAATCTATATATTATAGATCATATAATCTATAATAAATATAATCTAAAATGATTTTGCATTTAAAAGTAATCTAAACTGAATTTGCATTTAAAAGCAATCTAAATTGATTCAAATTTACGCATTTAAACTGCAAATTTAATTTTCTTTTTTGAAATTTCTTTCAAAATTTGGACAAATGTTTTTGCTCTTGTCGGCTTCTTTGCATGTCCGCGAGTTCTTGAGTAATGAGAAAAGGAAGAAAAAAGCTTCCCTCTTCGTTTCTTTTGTCTCCGCAGTGCCCGGAAGCGCCCAATCCCCTACTACCGCCCCAGCCCCTCTTCCTCATCCCCCAGCAGCATCAGCAGCTACTCCTCCTGGCACAGCCCCTTCAGCTACTCCCCCAGCCGTAGCCGCAGCTACTCCAGCAAAAGGACCAGCCGCAGCAGAAGCTGGAGCAGCAGCGGCAGCAACCGGAGCCGCAGTGGCAGCAGCTCGGGGGCACGGAACAGCCGGCGGAGCGGCAGCAGGAGCAGCGAGTCGGTAGGCAGCTACGACAGCTTGCGGCGTTAGCGGACCACAGCTAGGAGGGGGTGCCCTTCCCTCCCACTTCAATGGACTCAACGGAATGAATTTCTCAAGGGGCAGATTCGGAAAGGCGTCCTGTTCTTGACCGGAAGCAAACGACAACATTCGTTCAGCAACCCTAAATTGTGGGGAACGTCCCAGAGGGATGCATCTTTCTATCTTTTTTCCACCTGACCCACCAACCCATGGGGAAAAACCAGCCATGAAACTGATTCCTTGTCATTGCAGGCCGGCAAGTGCAAACCTGGGCTGTCTCTAGCACGTTTCTCCTGCAGGGATGTGATCTGCTTCACACCAGTCCATCAGCTCTGGGAACTCAAGAGAACTGGGTGCGTCCTCCTCTTGCCTGTATCACAGCCACCGTTGGACCGTCCCATTGAGGGAGTGCTATTGATGCCGCACCCCAAATTCCTCCACTCTTCAGCAAGTCATGTTGCTGGTTCCTGTTGCTCCCCATTAAGGGGGAGTAGACTTTGCTATGTCATGCACTAAGAATCCTGCATTGCAGGGGGCTGGACTTGGATGGCCCTCCCAACTCTACAATTCTATGATCGATCCCTTTGAGCTTCTGTCCTCCATGTCCTTCTTCCTCTTGTGATCTGCAGCCTCAATCTTCCCTGGATGATCCAGGCGGCTGCAGAAATCTCGCTTTCTGCCACCAGAGAGTGACAGTCGTGTGACGACACACCAGTTGCCGGCCTTCCAAGGACCGTCAAACTTCCTTATTAAATCAGCAGCATCTCCCAGTCCAGGCCATGGAACTTAGTATGACCCGAGGGTGAGGAACCTACGGCCTTCCAGATGCTCGATGGACTCCAACATCCATCAACTCTAAGCCAACATGGCCAACAGTTATGGATGTTTGTGGTCTTCCCAGTTGGGTCATCTGATTGGCCATCAAAGGATGCTGGATGAGAAGGGCCTTTGGTTGGGCTCTTCTTAGATTCTTTTGGAGACTTGAAGTCCCACAACAGCTGGAGGGCCACTGGTTCCCCACAACCAGGACCACCCCCAACCTACGATTCTCAAACCCACCTCTGGAATTAATGAGGAGGAGTTAAAATCCACCGAGCTAATGATGCAGGGCAAACCTAGACAACATCTTAAAAAGCAGAGATATCACCTTGCCAACAAAGGTCCGTATAGTAAAAGCTATGGTTTTCCCAGTAGTGATGTATGGAAGTGAGAGCTGGACCATAAAGAAGGCTGATCGCCAAAGAATTGATGCTTTTGAATTATGGTGGTGGAGGAGACTCTTGAGAGTCCCATGAACCGCAAGAAGATCAAACCTCTCCATTCTTAAGGAACCCAGCCCTGAGTGCTCACTGGAAGGACAACTCCTGAAGCTGGGTCTCCAATACATTGGCCACCTCATGAGAAGAGAAGACTCCCTGGAAAAGACCCTGATTTTGGGAAAGATTGAGGGCACAAGGAGAAGGGGACGACAGAGGATGAGATGGTTGGACAGTGTTCTCGAAGCTACCAGCATGAGTTTGACCAAACTGCGGGAGGCAGTGGAAGACAGAAGTGCCTGGCGTGCTCTGGTCCATGGGGTCACGAAGAGTCGGACACAACTAAATGACTAAACAACAACAAATGATGCAGCGAATTTCAGGGAGGGGGTCAAGTGTAGCGAAATAGCATCTCCAACATAGATAAGGGAAGTCCATCACTCTGTGGAAGGCGAGGCGTTGTGTGCATTAATCACCATTCATCTTTGTAAAACCTGTATAAATAGAGGCAAGAAAGGAGAGAGAGACAGAAGTTCCGTGTTATTTACTGGAGGTGGGAGGGATCTCTGAACAACCCCCTCCTCCGCTGTATTGCATCCACCCCAACCTTTCCTGCCAGACCACATAGAGGGTGGTTAAATGTGGGATTTTGCAAACCCTGGAAAGATGTGCCTGCTTGGAGGGCTGTCCATAGGCGTTTGACTCCGTGGCAGCAAAGGCTCCTTCTTTTCCCCTCAATCCGACCGTGTGCTGTTATATGTTCCTTTGTTATTTATTGATTGCTGTAATTATTTATTACGTTTGGGATTCGGTCCTGAGTTGCATGTCAATCACTTGCTGTCGCTATCAAAGTTTAATTTATTCCCATTTTTGAGCACTAAGTTATTAGTATTTATTATTATTATTATTAGGGTTGTTTTGTTTCATTTAATGCAGGGATGTAGAGGCCCACGAGTGACGTTCAGGCTCAGTTTTACTATATTTTGCTACCTCTGGCTCTTTCCCCCTAATTAGGAATGTCAGAAAACTCTGATGAAAATGGAAATAGGAGTGGAAATTGCTGGTGTTTGGTCCCATATCTGGAGTGGAAATCAATACGGTGAATTCAATTGGGATTCACTGTTATTGGTTTCAATCTGCAAATCATATGTTGCTGATTACACCCCCCTTCCCACTATTAGCATTGTGTTTTCTTTGCATTGAAATGATGGGTGGAAAAACATTACTATTGTTATTATTATTATTATTTTAATTTATTACCTGCCCTTTACCCTAAGGTCTCAGAGTGGATTGCAACAATTGAAACTCAACGTTAAAAACAGTTTAAATCCACTTACAGTCACAAAAATAATTTGGGTCCTATTGCAATGACAATATGCAATGATTACAGAAATTACGCAAGTTGCGTAATCTCACCACAGCAGATGGCGAGACACAACGTTAAAAGTAGCTTAAAACAACTGACAATCACAAAGTAGGGTTGGGCCCTATTGCAATAGCAAAGTCATTTACATAGTTAGTTACCTAAATCACGTTTCACAATTTTGCCCCAGTGGACCTGGAAAAAAAGAACATTGCTTTGAATGGAAGACGAATCGCAGCAGTCAGAAGCAGTGCTGCATGCAATCAGAGGCATAGCAAGGTCAGATGGTACCCGGTGCAGAAAAAAAATTGTCACACACACCCCACACACACACACAAAGTTGTTGAAGGTTAGGGAAGGTTGCCCAGAGTTGTTGAGCAAATCCGACCGCCAATCGCATAAAACCACCCTCCGGAGGGTGCAAACGCAGCCCAACGGGGGGTGCAAGACTGATCGCCAGGCGTATTTACACATCCCCTAGGCATGACATTCCAGGACGCGGGTGGCGCTGTGGGTTAAACCACAGAGCCTAGAACTTGCCGATCAGAAGGTCGGCAGTTTGAATCCCCGCGACAGGGTGAGCTCCCGTTGCTTGGTCCCAGCTCCTGCCAACCTAGCAGTTCGAAAGCACGTCAAAGTGCAAGTAGATAAATAGGTACCACTCCAGCGGGAAGGTAAACGGCGTTTCCGTGCGCTGCTCTGGTTTGCCAGAAGCGGCTTAGTCATGCTGGCCACATGACCCAGAAGCTGTCTGTGGACAAACGCCAGCTCCCTCAGCCTATAGAGCGAGATGAGCGCCACAACCCCAGAGTCGGTCACGACTGGACCTAATGGTCAGGGGTCCCTTTACCTCTACCTTTAAGCATGACACCCGGGCCAGACCGCACCCCCCTTGCGACACCCCTGCCTCTACCCACAATGCCACCTTAGTTGCTTGACTCCTTCAGCAACTGTGACTGGCTAAACCAAGCATTCAGTTCTGGGTGGTGCTCCTTCTAGAACAAAATTAAAGGGTGTGCCCCCCCAAAGCCTATGTGAACCTGCAAAGATTTCAGGGATTTCTTGTCCCTTTGGGGGGCACAGCTGTTCGGTCACAAGCAGCAACTTCAACAGAGTTTAGTGCCAAATTTGGGAGTGGCCCTACCATAAGGCAGAATGAGGCAGAGGCTTCCAATGGCGGGTGTGGGAAGGAGGCGTATGGACTTAGACATAGCTGTCAACTGTCCCTTATTTGGTGGGAAAGTCCCTTATCCCAGTGCCGTGTCCCTCTGCTGTCCCTTATTGATGATGTCCCTTAAATTTCCCAGGTTTCAAAGGAAGCAGCTCCTCTCCCTCCCTCCCTCACTGCCACCCAGGGAGGAGGGAGGCTCCAACTGTGTTGCTTGGCTGCGTTGCTCACCCAATAAGGAGTCTAAGAACGACTGGGGGGTGGAGCTTGCATGCCTTGTGCCAATCAAATCGGCCGCGTTTCCTGGGGACTCGCCTTTGCTCAGCGCTTCCCAGCAGAGAGGTGACGGTGGTTTTCCTTGCTGCATCCCCTTTGCCGGGTTGCTGCGCTGTGGGAACCACTGCTTGAGGCTTTGTTTGGCTGCTGGCTGGGTTTTCTGCCTTTGGTTCGGAGGGGCTCAGAAGCTGAACATACCTGTGTTCGGAAAATCCCTTGTTTTGGCTGCTGATCCCTTATTTTTGAGGCTGCTGGTCCCTTATTTTCAAATCTGTAAATTGACAGCTATGGACTTAGAGGGGGGGGTGAGTTGCCAGAAGATAGAACAATGCATGCCCCGTAGACTATCCCCTAAACCAGCTTGCTTCTAGCTACCACTTTTGTAGCTCTCCCCCCCCCATATCATATTGGGAACTATAGTTTGTTAAGGAGGCTGAAAGGTGTTAGAGGATCCCTCTTCCCCTCACAGAGCTACAATTCCCAGAGTGGTGTAACAATTGATCCCTCTCCCCAGGGAACTCTGGGAATTCTAACCCTGCCCAATACGTTCTCCTCTTCTGCACTCACGAAAATCTCCAGCTTCGCCCTAAAATAAATACCTTAAAATTTTCCCCATTTTCTGCATGTAATTACCGTACTACCCCCAAGTCTCGTTTCCTACTCTGCATCCAAAGAAGGGGAAAACGTTTGGGGGAAGATCTCTCCAAAAGACGGCCACCTCCATTCCAAGAGATTTCAAAAAGCCCAATCCAAAACATGAACTGCTTACTCAAAAGTAAGGGCCGCTGAATTCAGTGTATATGGAGGTAGGGGTCTTTCTCCTAACTGTACCTAGAGATGCCGGGACTTGAACCCAGGACCTTCTGCATGCAAAGCAGATGCTCTTACCCCTGAGCTACAGTGGTTTCCTGGGATGGGTGGGGGGGTAGTATTGTAGCCTCCCTATTAGAGGGTTTGATTCTCTCCCTCCCTCCCTCCCTCTCTGCTTTAACTGCTAACTGCTGAATTGCTCTTCCACCTTACATGTTACCAGTTCATTTCTGTCTCCAGTCAAACCATTGGTATTATTGTTGTTGTTGTTAATTTATCATGCACTGTATATATGATGAGAGACAGGTGCCGCGTTATTTATTTATTTATTTATTTATTTATTTATTTGGATTTTTTTTTTAATGAAAACGATTCTGTCACTGGGTTTTGGGTTGTTGAGGGGTGGGTATTTACCCCCCCCCCCAAACAAAAATTGTTTTCATTTCATTTTGAGAACCACTAGCTTCTCTCTAACGAAGAAAATCAGCAACTGAACATCTCAGAAATTTAAACATTTCAGACCCAGACAGGGGTGTTTTCCTTTCAAATTCTGTTCACATGTGACGGCTACATATTCTGAAGAAGAACACGCAGTAGAACATTTCATGAAGGAGAATTAGAGGTTTTCTTTTCCTGAAGCATCTGAACTCAAGCAGAACAAGGCAAAAGACAAGATGTGGTCCTCATTTCAGACCCAGAAGCTGACGCAATTGGCAATTGATTTTTTTTCCCTGTCTACTTGCCCTCCTGTGAGGGGAGCAGGCTAGCCTAAGGGGCATAGCAGGCTGTCTTCCAACTCCTTGCCGCCACTGCCTGCCCCTCAGAATCTGACACCTGAGGCAGCTGCTTCACTCCACCTAATGGTAGAGCCAGTCCTGACATGAATTCAAATCCTTTAGAACAAAGCCAGGCCGCAGAATGGGCTGTGTGTGATGAGTAGCAGGCAACACATCCCTCTCGTTCTCACATTTTGACAAGCGGCTACTAAGCTGCTCCAAAACATTGGTTCATTGAACTTCAGATTTAATCAAAAAACCTACCTTTGACATGGCTGTATTCTTTAGTCTTCCTGAAGAAGTTTCACACACACACAAATGTACAAATAATAATAATAATAAAATCCTGCTGTGTTTCATTCTCACCCGTCGTTACTGCTTGTTTTTGTTCCTGAAATAAATTAATGCACACAAAATGTGCCACAAGGCTGCCGCTGTTTTGCAGAAGGGGTTCAAGTACATACCAGAAATGTCGGTTTGCGCAACAAAACGGCCTTGAAGCTTTCCGTCGCCATAGCAAATCCACGAACGGATTTCTTGCATTTAGGAGATAGCGATTGGGAAAGGCGCTAGAAAGTAAGCGATTGACATGCAGATGTAGAAATGATTTTAACATGCAGATGCAGAAACACCCTGCAAGCAAATCAGCATGGATGCACGTCGTCGTATAA
This sequence comes from Podarcis bocagei, assembly GCF_964188305.1. Lineage (NCBI taxonomy): Eukaryota > Metazoa > Chordata > Lepidosauria > Squamata > Lacertidae > Podarcis > Podarcis bocagei. Next base: position 21,581,808 of record NC_138142.1, on the reverse strand, counting down.
CCTCAGCACCAAGAAATCACAGTGAATTAGATGAATTCGTGGAGAATGAGGCTGTCAAAGGCTGGTAACTAATGGCCATCAACTTGGATGGTTTTAAAAGACAATTAGACAACTTTGTACAGGAAAAAGCTACCGGTGGCTATTAGCCACTATAGCTATGCTCTACCTCATGGGTAGGCAAACTAAGGCCCCGGGGGCTGGATCCGGCCCAATTGCCTTCTAAATCCTGCCCACGGACAGTCCGGGAATCCATGTTTTTACATGAGTAGAATGTGTCATTTTATTTAGAATGCATCTCTGGGTTATTTGTGGGGCATACAAATTCGTGCATTATTATTTTTTTCAAAATATAGTCCGGCCCCCCACAAGGTCTGAGGGACAGTGGACCGGCCCCCTGCTGTAAAGGTTTGCTGACCCCTGTCTACCTCCGCATCTGGAGGCAGTAATGATTCTGAATACCTGTTGCTGGAGACCACAGGAGGAGAGGGCTCTTGGGCTCAGATCCTGCTCAGTGCCGGATTTACGTATAAGCAGTGGCGTAGCGTGGGTTGTCAGCACCCGGGGCAAGGCAAGTAATTTGCGCCCCCTAACCCGTGGATTTGCGCCCCCTAACCCCCAGATGTTGCACCTGGTGCGGCCGGCCCCCCCTGCACCCCCCACGCTACGCCACTGCGTATAAGCTAAACAAGCTATAGCTTAGGGCCCCACTATCTTGGGGGGGCCCCAAAATTAAAGGAAAACAACACTGGATGTACATTTACAAAATATAAGATAAAAAACAAATAAAACCTACATACAGCAACAGCGTTTTGCGTTGTGTAGGCTGCTATGCTGTAAGTAATGGGCCCAGCCTGCTAGCCTGCTCCCTAAAATATCACTGGTTTGCTCATTTCTATATACAGTGGTATATAGTACCTCTGGTTAAGAACTTAATTCGTTCTGGAGGTCCGTTCTTAACCTGAAACTGTTCTTAACCTGAAGTACCACTTTAGCTAATAGGGCCTCCCGCTGCCGCTGCCACGCCGCCGGAGCACGTTTTCTGTTCTCATCCTGAAGCAAAGTTCTTAACCCGAGGTACTATTTCTGGGTTAGCGGAGTCTGTAACCTGAACCATCTGTAACCTGAAGCGTCTGTAACCCGAGGTACCACTGTATAGGGTGGCTACATTCTGTATGGCAACATGTGCAAATGGCTTTAGATACCTGTTAGGTCTATAAATTACCTTATAGCATATGTTCAACACACAAAAACAGCGGCAATTTGTTGTTGAACAAAGGACAGCTGGACGTACAAAGGGCCCCATTACCTTCAGTAGTTTAGGGCCTCATCAAACCTTAATCCGGCCCTGATCCTGCTTGAAGGTTTCCTACAGGAAACTGGTTGGCCACTGTGAGAACAAGATGCTGAAGTCAGCTTTGCAGCGCTAGTAGAAAATCACTTGTGAATGAGTGGGGGGACAGGGGGATGGGACATGTGTCAATGGCAGTGCAAGTCTTCTGCAGTCAGGTTTACATAGGTGGCAAAACCAAACAGCAGCAAACAGGTCCTACGTTTGGAACTGCAACTGTTCTGGCTCTGGTTGCTGGAAACCAGAGGATGGGAGAATGTTCTTGTGGTCGAATCCTGCTTGTAGGTTGGTCTTTGTGAGAACAGGATGCTGGACTAGATGGGTCATTGGCCTGATCCAGAAGGCTCTTCTTGTTGAGACCAGAGTAGCGAAACCGCAGCTAAGAAGCTCTAATCATGACTGACACCCTACTTTGGTAATTAAACCAATGTCCAGACTTCAACATTCAAAAACTTTGCTTGCAGAAACCTATAGTTATTGACTAATTAAAGCATAATACTTACAGTCGCATGCTTCACGGTGGATTCTAAAACACAGTCATCTTGCTTCACATAAAATGGAGTCTCCGCATCACTAGATGCCTCTCATGTGACCATTAACCAATCATATAAGAACTACAGTGGTACCTAGAGTTAAGAACTTAATTCGTTCCAGAGGTCCGTTCTTAACCTGAAACTGTTTTTAACCTGAAGCACCACTTTAGCTAATGGGGCCTCCTGCTGCCGCCATGCCGCCGGAGCACGATTTCTGTTCTCATCCTGAAGCAAAGTTCTTAACCTGAGGTACTATATCTGGGTTAGCGGAGCCTGTAACCTGACGCACCTGTAACCCGAAGTACCACTGTACTAGAGAACTGTCCAGAATAATAGCTGTCAACATTTCCCTTTTCTTGTGAGGAATCCCATTCAGAATAAGGGAATTTCCCTTTAAACATGGGAAACGTTGACAGCTAGGTCCAGAATTCAGTTCCCAACCAATCAAATTCAAGCACATAGTAAGGCCTACAGGCATTCACAAGTTCAGTGAATTAAATTACTATACTTAACCCTTCTTACATTATTTTGTTCTTGTGTAAATCCACCCATATATGCTTAACTCCTAATATTGTCTCCTTTAAGATCAGGCCCCTGCTCTCTGACTCCCTTCCTGTTTCACCAGGTTGTTTTTTTTTTAAAGTACTGCATAATAAACACAACCATAACATGAGCAACCACAACATTTGTTCTAGCTGCATCTGAAGCAAAAGCAACCTTGACCCAGTTTGTTTTTATATTGTAACAACCCCTTTACAATATTTGCCTTTTCCTTGCATAGCTTCTGTTCCTCCTAGCCCTTCCCAGGGTTTTCTTCCCATGGTGCAATTCTATTTTTCACACAGTCGGGCTAGGGGTGGAAGAGAAATCTGATTCAATGCATGTTTAAAATCAAATCTATCAAATCCAAAACTTCCGAAACAAAATGCAAAGCGAGACACAGCTATCCTTGGAAATTCAGGCTTATCTGAAATGTTGCAATGTAGTTCTCACACCAATTGTTTCTAAAAATGCATAGATCAGATTAGGGGGGAAAGATGCATGAAAATATTAGTGAAAATTACATGCAAAATGCATTATATTAGGCGAATTGCTTGCAAAGATAGGCACATTGGTCAGAACTGCATATTAAAAATGTATATGTTAGGAGAAATTTACACAAAACTTGCTGGTGATTGTTTATGAGGATTAAAAAAAACCAAGCCTCAAATTGTTGCAAAATGTGGAGAACTGAATTTAAATTTGGGGAAATTAGAAACTGAGATAAGCGAAATTGACATAACCTTCCATTCCTACCACAGGGCATTGGTAGCTAACCTTTAATAATAATAATGTAATTTATTATTTCTACCCCGCCCATGGGGGACGCGGGTGGCGCTGTGGGTTAAAGCCTCAGCGCCTAGGGCTTGCCGATCGAAAGGTCGGCGGTTCGAATCCCCGCGGCGGGGTGCGCTCCCGCTGCTCGGTCCCAGCGCCTGCCAACCTAGCAGTTCGAAAGCACCCCTGGGTGCAAGTAGATAAATAGGTACCGCTTACCAGCGGGAAGGTAAACGGCGTTCCGTGTGCTGCGCTGGCTCGCCAGATGCAGCTTTGTCACGCTGGCCACGTGACCCGGAAGTGTCTGCGGACAGCGCTGGCCCCCGGCCAATAGATGTGAGATGGGCGCACAAACCCCAGAGTCTGTCAAGACTGGCCCGTTCGGGCAGGGGTACCTTTACCTTTACCTTTACCCCGCCCATCTGGCTGGGTTTCCCCAGCTACTCTGGGCGGCTTCCAACAAAAGATTAAAAATATATTAAAACATCAGTCATTAAAAACTTCCCTAAACAGGGCTGCCTTCAGATGTCCTCTAAATGTCAATACTCTCCAAGTATTGTTGGACTACAAGTGCAAAGGGGCAGATGGGGCTCATCAACTTGGGAAGGTAGCCCAGGTTCCATTTAGGAGAAGGAAAATTCTGATCCAAAACCACTTGCAGGATACCTTCAGGCGAAGAAAAGGCTAAAAAAATCTGGAGTTGAGTTCTTAAGACAGCTGAATGGTGCCTTGCACACCTCCTTCCAGCTACTCTTGCAGCCAAGCTGGTGCCAAACATCTTCCCATGCTTTCCTTTGGACCACATCAGTGAGGCCCAGAAGGGGTCTTGTCATCTGAGCAGCCCAGGACCTCCAGACCTTTAAAGCCCTAAACGGCCTCGGTCCAGTATACCTGAAGGAGTGTCTCCACCTCCATCGTTCTGCCCGGACACAGGTCCAGCGCCGAGGGTCTTCTGGCGGTTCCCTTGCTGCAAGAAGCCAAGTTACAGGGAACCAGGCAGAGGGCCTTCTCAGTAGTGGCACCCGCCCTGTGGAACGCCCTCCCATCAGATGTCAAAGAGAAAAATAACTACCAAACTTTTAGAAGACATCTAAAGGCAGCCCTGTTTAGGGAAGCTTTTAATGTTTAATAGGTTATTGTATTTTAGTGTTTTGTTGGAAGCCGCCCATAGTGGCTGAGGGGACCCAGCCAGATGGGCGGGGTATAAATAATAAATTATTATTATTATTATTATTATTATTATTATTATTATTATTATTATACACACTGCCCAGGCTTGCACTGCGGAGAGGTCACTTCAGTGTCGCTAATGCAGCAGCTTGATTTCATCCTCACACTCCATCGTCTCTTGAGACAAACAGATGTCAACAACAACTCCCAGCATCCTTGGTTCCATTGGCCATGCTGACTGGGGCTGATGGGAGCTGGAGTCCAACCAAAACAGGACAGCATCAGGTTGGGGGAGGCTAATCTGGAGGAGGTGGGCACAGATTCTCTCACCCTAAGCTGTATAAAGCACCGTATTTTTCGCTCCATAAGACGCACCAGACCATAAGGCGCACCTAGTTTTGGGAGGAGGAAAACAGGGGAAAAAAATATTCTGAATCCCAGAAGCCAGACCAGCAAGAGGGATCTGGCTTCTGGGATAGTCTCTGGCTGTTCTGGCTTCTGGGATAGCCATGCCAAGCCTCTTAAGGGAGGAGGAGCCCCTTCTGTTCCTCCTCTGGCTTCGCAGGACAGGCGCGTCGCTGAAGGGGCGCTGCACAGTTCTTCCTCTCTGCGCAGCGCCATTCATTCCATAAGACGCACTCACATCTCCCTTTACTTTTTAGGAGGAAAAAGGTGCATCTTATGGAGTGAAAAATACGGTAAAACAATGCTCTCGTCAGTCATCCTCAGGTATCATGTGTCTCAGAAGTGGAGTGGAAGGCTGAAACAGGGGAAATACGAGGGGAACATGGGGAGGGGGCGCTGAGATCAGGGAACAATGGCTGGAGAAGGTAGGTACTTTCCTTCTCCCCAGATCCAGCTGCCACAGCAGGAGAGGCAAGACTCCCAGGTCTCTTCTTCCTACCAGGAGAAAGGAGCAAAGCAATGGAATCTGGGCTGGGCAATGGCCCATCGCTAGGGGTAGAGGAACTGGAGTCAGAAGGGAAAAGGACAGTCTGGTCACCCAGGACCTAGACACACCCTCCCTGGTACAGCGAGTGTCTGCATACTTGACAATCTAGATAGGCACAATCTAGATAGGCACAAGGGCAAGTGAGAGCACCTGTCCTGCTCTTTAAAAGCTTGGTGGGTGGGTGTGCCAACCCATTGGGACAATTTTGTGGCTTCCATGCAGTTTTGACCTCCTTGCCTACATCTTGGGACTCCTCGAGCTTGGACCAATCCTTCTAGTATGTCTAACCTTGGTTTTCCCATCATCAAACCTGGATGTAGAAGCTGCTGTGACTCATTTACCTATTGCTGAACCTCTTATCTCTTATCTGTCATGATAAAGACCTCTTCCTTCTTCTCGAGTAAGAGCCTATGTCACTGTGGGCTGGATGAAAGCCAGGACTACTGTGTCAGCAACTGGTAGCAAAATTTATTTATAACACCACGCAAAAGATAAACACCAAAAGGAGCAGATACAACAGGGTGGTTGTTTTTTTATTTGCAGCTTTAGTGTTACTGCTGAAATCTTAGGAAGTCAGGCCATTACTGATTTTCTGCCAATTACCCAGAGAACTTGTGGTAGACTGTAAATGATGTACTTTTGGCTGCCTCTCTTGTCAAGCACCCCAAATATTAAAGTACCCTATACAGTCGTACCTTGGAAGTTGAACAGAATCTGTTCCGGAAGTCCATTTGACTTCCAAAACATTTGGAAACTAAAGCACGGCTTCTGATTGGCTGCAGGAAGCTCCTGCAGCCAATCAGAAGCTGCGGAAGCCCCATCAGACGTTCGGGTTCCAAAGAACGTTCGCAAACTGGAACACTCACTTCCAGGTTTGTGGCATTTGGGAGCCAAAACGTCCGAGTACCAAGGTGTTTGGGATCCAACGTACGACTGTAAATACAAATGGCAACGCTGATCACAGCAGAAAAAGAGAGAGGTGATGTGAGGCACGGCATTTTAAAAAGGCCCAGGAATAGTGATCTGGCCCAGGGATGGGGGAGAGATGCCGTTTTGCTTACATTTTAACGAGAAACAAATTCACAGTTTTGTGATCAGTGTGTGAATCTAAACACAGCTGCCCTTCAGCGTTCACAGTGCCTCAAATTTTGCAGAGTAGTCATCCCAGCAGACAATGTTTATACAAAAACACATATATTAAAAAGGCATGCATTAGTAAAGTAACATACAAAAAGCTCCTTTCCATTAGGGAAAATCACTTGCAATAACGTTTATATTACTTAAAGCTGTGTATGAAAACGTGTACATTATTTATTTATTGAATTTATATCCTGTCCTTTCTCCCCCAAAAAGGAGCCCAAAATATTAGGTGAAATTCACACTAAAATGCTGATAAATTTCCTTGAGGGTTTCTTCTTATTCAGTCACAAACAGATGCAGAAATGAATTTAAGTCTGGTGGGGGAGGGAAACAGAGAGAGAAATGAAATCAAAAGCATTGTTCATTTTTCATTTCACTCCTTTATTTTGGCAGCTGGCTCAAATCCAGGACTCCAAAATGAAAGAGAAGACATCTCAAGATCCTGGAAAGGGGTGCAGGTGTGGTGAAAATGTGGCTTTTATTTCCAGGAAATGCATTTTGGCCAATAGGTATTTCAAGGCCTTTTTTCTTTTCCAGAAGGTTAATTGAAAAACAGCCTGCAGCCACCCAGCCTGCGCTTGTTTCTTTGATCCCTTCTTCCCCCCCTCCATCCAATAAAAGCCCAATTGCTATCAGCAGTTTCCAGCTGATGCAGGTTGGGTGGTTTTGGGTGGAGTTAAATGCAGTTCCTCACTCCGGCCTCCAAGTGTCAGGGTCAGAAGCGACTGGGCGAAAAGCGCAGGCCTTCCGGAGAGAGCGCTGGGCTTGAGCCAAGGCCATCTCTGCTGGGGGGAAAAAACCAAGCAAAAATAAAACGAACCACCTCCAAGCTCCTTTTCCTAGGGCCTCTCCAGATAGCATTCCTGGCGCATTGCCTCGCTCCACCTCTGCCCAGTGTGAGAACACTGCTTTGCTGTGTGGCTGCCTGCCCAGGGAAGCCAGGGACACGGCTGAAAGCTTTTTCTATCTGCATTGCTGAACTGTCAAGAGGAGTAGGGGACTGGCTGGTGCACGTCTGATTCAGCACTGAAGGCGCCATTGCTCAGTTGGGAACGCCCCAGAGCCTACTTCAGTGACTGGGCACTGCCTGTCATCCTTTGGAGACCTTTCCAGACAGAGGCTTCTGTGGGTAAGAGACTACTAGGGAGCCAGGGAGGGGGGAAGGAAGACTTGATGCTTTGAGCTATGGGAGGGGTCATGCTTTCAAACTGCTTATGTGGATGTCTCAGAGTTTAGATCTCCTGCGTGTATTTCAGACCTCCAGTCCCGGTGGGATTTAGCCTGGGAGAGCAAACCACACAGATAAACAGAGCATCACATGCTAATTTAAAGGTTTATTGTGCCTGCACCAAGTTTTAGACTTTCCTGGGGCGGGTTTCGCAGTGTTAGGGCTATTGCAACGAAAGCAACAAAAATGTCCCATTTTGCCTTGAAGGTTAACAACTATATTCTTCTAGCACGAGTTTTTGTGCACCAGAAAACGAAGTCTTTAAGGCGCCACAAGGCTCTTCGTCTCTGAAGTGCTGTTACTGGTTGGCAGATTCTCTCTCTACACCTGTGTGTGAGAGAGAAAGTGGGTTAAGAAATGCCAGAGATAAGAGTAACTTCAAGGCATGTTTCTGTGAAGCTCAAATGTCTCCTAGTTTATTGCAGTGACCTTTCACAACAGCTGTTATTGGTGAGAACGCACAATGCCTCCAGACTTGTCGGTATTTTTGCAGGAGGGATTCAAGAGTATGCTGCAACTTTTGGTTGGTGCAATTAAAAGGCATGAAGAGCTTTGTTGCCCTGGCATGACATAATCACTTTTTGAAAAAGTGTGGTTAGGAATGCATCGAAATGGATGGACAAAAGGCTGATGGGGAAATAAATCGGAACAAATGTTCTGTATTGACTGGCCGTAACAGTGTTAGCAGTAGAGACAACCCTGGTCTCAACTGAGTCCTAGATTAGTTAAATCAAACTTGCAAATTAATTCAGGTGCAGCAGGTTTCATGTCAGCAGAAGAGTATTGTCTGAAACTAGAATGTTATTTCACAGGTTTCTGAATGTTAGGTGTAAGCCTGTTAACAAATCTTCCCTCATGATTTTCTTCTTTATATGTTGGTGTCTTGGTTCAGATAAGCCTTGCTCTCCACATTACCATGCTGATTAAAGCCATAGGCCCTGTCTGAGGTTTTGATGATGAAATAATAATTTAACCTTGCAGCACAGGATTCCTGTGCGTGATACCCAGAAGTATGTCTTACCAGCATCAGTGGGGCTTATTCCCACATATATAGGATTGCAATCTTGATCCCCAGAATCAATACATTTAAAACAGGATTATTCCCCCTTTAAACAGTCATGGCTTCCCTCCCAAAGGCACCTCAAAAGTGAAGTTTGTTAATGGTGCTGAGAGTTGTTGGAGACCCCTTTTCCCCTCAGCCCCCTGGGAAAAGGAATTGACTGTTAAACCACTCTGGCAACAGCAGTTCTGTGAGGGGAACAGGGGGTCTCCTAGCAACTCTCAGCAACCTTTACAAACTACACTTCCCAAGATTCTTTGAGGGAAGCCATGGCTGTTTAAAGTGGTGTGATACCGCTTTAAAGGTGCAGTGCATATATGGTTGTAGTTTGGATTAACATGTTGTCCAGACCCGGGCTCATGGTTTAGCTCTCTCCAGATTAGCCATTAGTTGTAACCATGGTTTTCCTGCTACTGTGAAGAGAAGGTTCTCTTGTTTTTTCACAATCAGGTGGTATATGCATATTGTTAAACAAATAAATCATGACATTAAAGTGCTAGGCCACATGGCTGCAACCACCATCTTCTTTATCCCTGATGAAGGATGGGTGAAATAACATCAGTTTCTGTTTTCTGCTTCTCATTTCTCCAGTCTCCAGTTCAGTTCTGTACTTCTCAGTTAGCCTTTTTTAAAAAAAGAAGAAGAAGAAAAGGTCATGAAAATTCATCAGCATTTTTGCGTGAACATCCTAACAAACACTTTTTTGTATGCAGTGGCTCTTGAGGAACATATTTTTAGCAAAGCAATCTTCCCTGATATAATGCGTTATTGTATGTCGTATGCATTTTTATGGAGACTACCCTAGTACAGTGGTGCCTCGCAAGACGAAATTAATCCGTTCCGCGAGTCTCTTCGTCTAGCGAAGGAACCCTATTAGCGGCTTAGCGGATTAGCGCTATTAGCGGTTTAGCGGCTATTAAAGGCTTAGCGGCTATTAAAGGATTAGCGGATTAGCGGCTAAAAGGCTATTAGCGGCTTAGAAAAGGGGGAGCGAAAAAAATTGGAACACTTGCAAGACGTTTTCGTCTTGCAAAGCAAGCCCATAGGGAAAATTGTCTTGCGAAGCAGCTCAAAAACGGAAAACCCTTTCGTCTAGCGGGTTTTCCGTCTTGCGAGGCATTCGTCTTGCGGGGCACCACTGTATAGGCATTTTTGTACACACTTCTTGGCTAGAGAACTGCATCGAAAACTTCTAAAAAGTGCAAATTCTGAAGGATGCCTGTGTTTTAGTTTGTCTATTGTTCCAGGAAGTGCAAATTAGGTAGGGCTTAAATGCAAACTGCATGGAATTTCTTCCCCATCCCTTACCCTTACACCTCTGGGCCCTGACATACATATCCGAGGCAGGTCCCAGAAGCACTGGGTTCAAGGAAGATAATCATGCCAGGGTCTGTAGATAGCCATGGGGCTCAAGGAGTGTGTTGCATCTGCACAGCTGCCTGCCCTTCTCAGCTGCCACTGCCCATCCTCATCTGCCTCTGTTTAAGCTCTGTGGGGAGGGCACTTTGCCCAGGTCCCTCTCAAAAAACTGGCAACGGCCTTGGCAGGGGAAGGAGGGAGGGGTGACCAGAGCGACCACCTGTCAGAGGAAAGGACGCAGCAAACCAAAATGGAGAGAAGAGCAGATGGAAGGAACCAACTTCTTGTTTCATTCCTGCCAAGGGGAAGGGCGGGCAGGCGGGCGTCTCCGTCCGTGTGGCTTTGCCATACAGGCGATTTGCTGAGTGACTCTCAATGGGATAATGAGGTGTGGTGGCGTTAAGTGCCAGATGGAGATTTGCTAAGGAGACAAAGAGTGTTAGGACTTCTAGCAAAGGGGGTTGGACTGGATGACCCCTGGGGGTCCCATCCAACTCTATGATTCTGCCTTGCTATGTCTCAGGTCTGAGCTGGATAGCTACCAAACACAGGACCTTGGCTTGCTATGTATTTTTATTGATTTAGGGGGGAGGACAACTGCCCCTCCCTGCCCCCCCCCCTAGCTACGCCCATGTCATGAGTGCCCTTGAACTCTGATCACGGCTCTTATGTGCCTGGATGCAGGGCTATTTTTTCTAGAAAAAGAGGTGTGTGTGTGTGTTTGTGTAGAAAGCAGCCTAATGTATAAAGGTGACATTTACATTCATTGCCCCACTCACTTTTGTTCCTGCTGCCCAGCCTACCATGGTCATGTGGCTCGCCATCTATGCTGCATATAGGTCTAAGGCCATATCATCACAAATAATAATAATAATAATAATAATAATAATAATAATAATAATAATAATAATACCACCCATCTGGCTGGGTTTCCCCAGCCATTCTAGGTGGCTTCCAGCAAAATATTAAAATCACAGTAAAACATCAAACATTAAAAGCTTCCCTAAACAGGGCTGCCTTCAGATGTCTTCTAAAAGTCAGGTAGTTGTTTATTTCCTTGACATCTGATGGGAGGGCGTTCCACAGGGCGGGTGCCACTACCGAGAAGGCCCTTTGCCTGGTTCCCTGTAACCTCACTTCTCGCAGCGAGGGAACCGCCAGAAGGCCCTCAGCGCTGGACCTCAGTGTTTGGGCAGAACGATGGGGGTGGAGACGCTCCTTCAGTCCCGGCTCTCCCCACCCCGAAGAAATCTGGCAAAGTGTCGTTTGTTGACCGTTTAAAGTCGTGTACTTAGTTAAACGTGGAGTGCAAATGAGACCACACTGGCAGCAGCTGTCCAGGATTTCAGGTGACGGTCTCACCCTACCTGCAGATGCCGTTCGGGATCGCACCTGCAAATGCAGACGCTCTCCCATGAAGAGGTGGCCCTTCTGCTAGAATAAGATTCCTAAATTCGCAACCCGGGCTTGCTGCATGCAGACTGCTTAACCCTCCCCATCCCACAGAACACCGTTTGTTTGTTTGTTTGTTTGTTTGTTTGTTTGTTTGTTTGTGTTACGAAAAAATTTGGGTGCGGGGCTACTCTGCCACCCAGCTCGTCGGACTAGGTCCGCGGGTCCCTGCGGAAGAAAATGAGCTCAGCCGGACAGGAGCAAACTGCAGAAGATCCAAGTTTATTGTGCAACAGGTTCAAGGCGAGATTGAACAGCGAGAAAGGGGTGACATGAACTTTTGAGATTTCCCTCCATGTCCCAGAATACGGTGCAAAATACATCCCAGTTACATCATGAATACATTAAGAAGAGGTTGGGTTACACCGGATTAACATATGGAGGAGGGAGGGGGGAATATGCAGAGCTGGAGATATGGAGGAGGGAGGGGGGAATATGCAGAGCTGGAGATATGCGCAGATAAGCACATCCTGAGAAGACAATGGTCCATGTATGCATAGTCTGTCACCTGGCATCGCCCAGAGGAAGGGCTTGGCAGAGCGATTTGACCGGATTAGGGTCTTGACACCTTGCTTGAGGGATTATGGAGGACAGGGGAGGTGTCATGGGGTCCTAGAGAAATTGAGCAAATTGGCACGTTGATTTTCTATGAATTTTATAGATTTTAGTCCCTTTTGACATTGACAATTGGAAATAAATGGATATATTGTAGTGAAGAAGGAGGTGAAGAAGACATGCCCCCCCTTCCGTATCTGTTTGTTTTGTCTATTGCCCTATCCCCATAGATCTCAGGGCAGTTCACAACATAAAATCACAATATATATTTTTAAAAACCCAGAAGATGCATAGTAAAAACAAAAACGACAACCCAATAATACACCCCCCCTTCCAAAACACATTTAAAAGGGCATCGGATGTCAATCGGCCCAAGGCCTGGTTAAAGAGGAACATTTTCACCTGGTAAAGGTAAAGGACCCCTGACAGTTAAGTCCAGTCACAAATGACTCTGGGGTTGCGGCACTCATCTCGCTTTACTGGCCATGGGAGCCGACGTTTGTCCGCAGACAGTTTTTCTGGGTCATGTGGCCAGCATGACTAAGCCGCTTCTGGCGAAACCAGAGCAGCGCATGGAAACGCTGTTTACCTTGCCGCCGGAGTGGTACCTATTTATCTACTTACATTTTGACGTGCTTTCAAACTGCTAGGTTGGCAGGAGCTGGGACCGAGCAACAGGAGCCCACCCCATCGCGGGGATTCGAACTGCCGACCTTCCGATCGGCAAGCCCTGGTCTCAGTGGTTTAGATCACAGCGCCACCCGCGTCCCTTTCATCTGGTACCTAAAGGTATATCATGAAGGCGTCGGCCAAACCTCCCTGGGGAGAGCATTACGCTAAAGAAAAAGCCCGTTTTCATGTTGCCACCCTCCTAAAGTAAATCTCCCACTGCTCTATCTTCCAGCAAAAAAAAAAGAGGAAAAAGTGCTATAATTAGTCTCACAACAGAAAGAATACTGCTTCGTTGGAGACTGTGGCATCTTTAGGATATATAGATTTATTTATACATACTATAATAATAATAATAATAATAATAATAATAATAATAATAATAATAATAATAATAAATTTATTATTACTACCCCGCCCTTTTGGCTGAGTTTCCCCAGCCACTCTGGGCGGCTCCCAATCAAGTGTTAAAAACAATACTGCATTAAATATTAAAAACTTCCCTAAACAGGGCTGCCTTCAGATGTCTTTTAAAGATAGGATAGCTGCTTATTTTCTTCACATCTGAAGGGAGGGCGTTCCACAGGGCGGGCGCCATCACCAAGAAGGCCCTCTGCCTGGTTCCCTGTAACCTCACGTCTCACAATGAGGCCCTCTGTGCTGGATCTCAGTGAACAACCTGGGTATAAGATGGAGGGGCTCACAGCATTAACACCCCAACAGATTTTGCTTCTCCATTAGTCACAGCTCTGGATTCAGGACAGAACAAGCCGGTCTCTGTGTCTCCAGCTCCCAACCTGATTCCAGCTCAGTCACTCACATTCCTATGGCTACTGTTCTCCTTCCTAGCGGCTAGGACAGGGCCAGGTGGAGGGAATGTCCACCCATTAGCCTGGAGGGCATCGTTCCTTAGGAATGGCTCTTGCAACCTAGCCTACTCTTTGGGGGTGCTGATGAGGGCACTTTTAAGTGGTCAGCTGAGGTCATGGTCTTACAATGGAACTTCTCCCCAGTCAAAATCTGGCTGCTTTAAAGGAAGTAAAAAATAAAAATGTCAGGGGATATGATTGCAGACCTCCTGCATCACAGGGCACTCTTTGGCCCTTGTTCCTAGCCAGCTGTGTTGTGGATTCGGAGGACAGGGAAACACTGGTGGTTGCCTAGCAACAGCAGCGAGAAACATACCCCATTCTCTTCCAGGCCAGCCCTAAGAGGGTTGGGAGGGTGCCCTGTGGTCGCTAGGCAACAGCAAAAGGCTTCAGTTCCATCACGAACCTTTTGAGATGGAACTAATTTGGAATATACAGGGATTGAGCACTCTATAATCAAGGGGTGTATAAGTTTTATGAAATGAAAAAGGATTAAAAACCGAGATTAAAATTTGCGTCCTCCGCCTAGTTGGCAAGACCAACTTTGCAGAGCGCAAAATGCCTGTTTTGAGTTCACAGAAGGATTCATTTGATGCTGCCTCTTTTTAGGCCTCAGGCAGAATTGGGAGTGCCTAGTTCCCTACTATAAACAGTAATTATCTCACGTGTGATGTAATGTTAGGCAGATTGGATTCAGACTGTGGATAGCAAGCATGCATGCCTTAAGTCTCCAGGGGTGGTCGAACTACGGAGATCTTGTTAAACTCAACTGAGTCAGGAATGGTATTTCCTTTTATCATCTGTGACGGATGTCTTCTAGAGCCTCCCAACTTTAGGTATTTATTATACCCCACCCTTCAACAAGATTTACATGTAAGCTGCTGTTCACTCAGTCTCGGCACTCTCTCTCTCTCTCTCTCTCTCTCTCTCTCTCTCACACACACACACACACACACACACACACACACACACACCCCACTAGCAAAATACAGTGGTACCTTGGGTTGCATACACTTCAGGTTACATATGCTTCAGGTTACATACTCCGCTAACCCAGAAATAGTGCTTCAAGTTACGAACTTTGCTTCAGGATGAGAACAGAAATCGGGCTCCGGTGGCGCGGCAGCAGCAGGAGGCCCCATTAGCTAAAGTGGTGCTTCAGGTTAAGAACAGTTTCAGGTTAAGAACGGACCTCCGGAACGAATTAAGGACTTAACCTGAGGTACCACTGTAAGGTTAAGAATAGTAGGGAATGTTGTATACCACCATGATGTATTTTTCAAAAAATGGTTTGGTGATTATATATATATATATATATATATATATATATATATATATATATATATGAAATAATTAAGTAAATAAACTGCCATATGCCAAGTCAGCCCATTGGTCCATTTAGCTCCATTATGTCTACACTGACCAGCAGCAGCTCTTCAGGGTTTCAGGTGGGGTTCTGCCCCAGCCCTACCTGGAGACGCCAGGGATCGAGCCTGGGACCGCCCGAATATAAATCATATGCTCTGTCACATAGCTAATTTCCCTCTCATAGGAGGCTGCTTTATACTGTGTCAGGCCACTGGTCCATATAGCTCAATATTGCCTACGCTGACTGGCAGCAGCTTCTGAACTTTTATTACAACGGGTCGCATCCACAACATAAATTTAAAGTGCATGGCTTTTCCCAAAGAATCCTGGGAGCCACAGTTTGTTAAGGGAAGTACCCCAGCATTCTTGGGGCAGAGGGAACTGTGTGCTTAAAATACTGTGGTACCTTGATTCTCAAATGCCTTGGTACTCAAACAACTTGGAACCCAAACACTTTATGTGTTCCAGTTTGCAGACTTTTTTCAGAAGCCGAACATGCTCTGTTTCAAGTGTTACGCTTCCGTTTTGAGTGTTAAACTGAGGTCTGTCTGTTTTTGCTATTTGTTTTGCAGCTCTTTTTGTTTTGTTTTTGTGACTGTGGAACCCAGTTCAGCTACTTATTGATTTACTGTGTGATTGCAGTACATTGTTTGTTGCTTTCATTTTATGGATCAATGGATAGTAAAATTCATGTTAAATTGCTCTTTTAGGGGTTGTTTTTTAAAGTCTAGAACGGATTAATCCGTTTGCATTACTTTCTATTGGAAAGCGCATCTTGGTTTTGGTATGCTTTGGTTTTGGAACAGACTTCCAGAACAGATAAAGTTTGAGAACCAAGGTACCACTGTACAGTGGTACCTCGGGTTACATACGCTTCAGGTTACATACGCTTCAGGTTACAGACTCCGCTAACCCAGAAATATTACCTCAGGTTAAGAACTTTGCTTCAGGATGAGAACAGAAATTGTGCTCCGGCGGTGCAGCAGCAGCGGGAGGCCCCATTAGCTAAAGTGGTGCTTCAGGTTAAGAACAGTTTCAGGTTAAGAACGGACCTCCGGAACAAATTAAGTACTTAACCTGAGGTACCACTGTATGTAGTATGGATTTGACTACAGTCATACCTCGGGTTGCGAACGCTGTGGGCTGCGCATTTTCGGGTTACAGAACGAGTTACTTCCGGGTTTCGGCACATGTGCAGAAGCACTAAATCGTGCTTTGCGCATGCGCAGAAGCGCCAAATCATGTCATGCGCAGACGCAGCGCTGCGGGTTGCGAACGTACCTCCTGGATGGATCACATTCGCAACCCGAGATTACACTGTACAGTTTTAGCCTAGAATATACAGTTGCTCACTTCAGAGCCCAATCGGACTTAATTCCCTCTATTTCCAGTGTTGGAGCTATGAGAGCTTTTGTTTGTGTTGTCAAAAACACAGCATCCAGGCACAAGATGGGAGCATCAGCAAGCTTGGGGAAATCTTGAGACTGTGCAGAAGTACCCCGAAAAACCAGCTTATCCCGAAGGTTCATCCTTCCCAGTTACTCCACCAGCTCCAGACTTTTCCTTAGATACCGGCTGTCAACACCTGCTGACAGCAGGACTCTCCCTTTGGGTGCTGACTCAGGCTCAGTCAATTTCGCACATGTGGCGAGACATAATCTGCTTTCTAAACTGCTCAAACCAGAATGCATATTTCATTGAAAGCGAGCAGTTTGTATAGACCTTAAGTAAAGACACAGAGCTTCTACAGTTTCGGTATTCTGTCCTAGGCTGCCTGTACACCATACACTTAAAACTAAGAATTCTGGAAACTAAAGCTTGTTTCTAGGTGCCAGGAATTCAGTCATCACACAGAACATGGCCCTTTTAACTCATTTTTATTTACCTGCTCTTCACCCTAAGGTCCCACGGCAGGTTACAACATTTAAAACACATTTTAAAAACAGTTTAAAACACTCCACTCTGCAATATTTTGTTCTGAGTGAGCCCTTCCCCTATTTTTCTATAATAATATCAAGTGTCTTTATTGCCGGGGTGGATAAAAATCAATGATTTTTTTAAAAATCAGATTCTTTTATTTAAATCAGATTTTTTTATTTAAATTGGATTTTAAAAATAAAGTGCTTTTGGAGGAAAAATCTTTCTAAAGATAGTTTTCTATTTAAGTTACATTATAATCCAAAGGCTATTCACCAGGAAATAAGGATTTGCTTTAAATTTTGCATGCGTGCTAAAACTCAGTATAAGTTTTTGGGGGTTTTTTAATTGTTTAACCACATTGGTTAACAAACATGGATCCACATGCTATAATGTTATTGTTTTAGTTAAATAAATAGTTTAAATTGTTATTAAGGATATGATTGTTTTTCTCCTTCCAATAAAAGTACAGCAGAAAAGTTGCCCAAATATAAACAGTTAACTTATTAAACCTCACAATAATTTCATAATTATCCGTCTATGTATTTCTAATAATATAATCAAATCAGATTTTTTTGTGAAAACTACTCTGAAAATTTATAATTCCAAAAATGAAACCTTCCTCTGGTTGTAAATATTAAGATTATACCAGCAAGAATGAGTCTTTCTGTAAAAAAAAAAAATGATTTAAATCAAATCCACCCTGTTTATCGTAACCTCATGCATTTTGTTCATCTCATTCATGGAGAAAATCTAAGGTTTTAATCCTCCACATTTCTAGTTAAGAAGAGTTCTCGGGTGGTGGGTGATATGAACGCCTCCTGCTGAGACCCCTTATTGCTGCTGCCAGTCAGTCATCAGGGCTTGACAAGATGGTCTGATTCAACCTCAGGCAACACGATAGGACCCTAAAAAGTAGGCTATCACCTGCAAATAAGGTTGCCAACTTTTAAAAGCGGTGCTTTAAAAACAGCCTTGGCACTCGGTGCCATAAATAGACATTCCTACACCTGAGACAAGCTCTCTGAACTCTTCACCCTCTTCGGCCGGAACCAACGCTGGGTTAAGGCACATAGTCATGGGCTTTTTAAAGATATTACTGAAGAAATGGTGTTGAAGCTGCTTAGGCAAGACTGCTCCTGTTGAGAGGTGCTTGCAAATAACTCCTGCTGGCTGCTGTCACTGTGTGATGTCATGTGCCCCCCCCCCCATTTTATCCTTTTTGACAAAGCTGAATGTGCTACGCTGGGTTAGGCTGCGGGTGTGGCCTGCTGCCCTGACTAAGCCTCCGAGAAAGCTGACGTCTAGCTTTTGTAATCTACTATCTGGAAAGCTTTATATATTTAGTAGGCTCATTTTGCTTTCTTCATCCAAGTAGATCAGGGAGGCTTAAACCCTTTTAGAACCAGAGAGCCACATTCTCTTGTGCGCAAGATTCTGGGGGCCACATGTCTGTTGTGGGCCAGGCCAGGGGCAAAAGTGAATAGAGCAATGAATGCAGTTTTTACTTTGGTACATTAAACTACCGGTACCTTCTATACACACACCTCTGTGTCCTCGACCCAGACAAGCGTGAGGCATTATCAAGACACATTCCAGCCAGGCAAAAACATTTGGGGCATGAAGCAGGACCAGTGCAGGGTATGGCCTGAGGAATATGCTAAGGGATGGATAGAGAGGCCTGGAAAGCTGCATTTGACCCCTAGGCCTGAGGTTCTTAAGTGGTTCTTTCCATTGTTATTGTTGTTTAGTTGTTTAGTCATGTCTGACTCTTCGTGACCCCATGGACCAGAGCAGGCCAGGCACTCCTGTCTTCCACTGCCTCCCGCAGTTTGGTCAGACTCATGTTTGTAGCTTCGAGAACACTGTCCAACCATCTCGTCCTCTGTTGTCCCCTTCTCCTTGTGCCCTCCATCTTTCCCAACATCAGGGTCTTTTCCAGGGAGTCTTCTCTTCTCATGAGGTGGCCAAAGTATTGGAGCCTCAGCTTCAGGATCTGTCCTTCCAGTGAGCACTCAGGGCTGATTTCCTTCAGAATGGAGAGGTTTGATCTTCTTGCGTTCTTCCCATAGACATCTTTTATCACAACAACCTTGTGAGGTGGGATAGACTCAAAGATTGTGGCCCAGGGTCTCCCCATAAGCTTCAGGAACACTGAGCGCCAGAGGAATTGTCATAGCTCAGTAGCGCAGTACATGCTTTGGGCTGGGGGAAACTGAAATTATTACCTTGAATTCCTCTTCCCAGGCTTCCTTGAGGGCATTCCTAGTACAGTGGTACCTTGGTTTTCGAATGTAATCCGAAGTCCATCCGAGTTCCAAAACATTCAAAAACCGAAGCCTCAAAACGGAAAACTCAAAACAGAAGCCGCGTTTCCTGTTCGACTTCTGAGGCGCGTTTGAAAACCAAGGCATTTATTTCTGGGTTTTTGGCGTTCAAGTTCCGAAACGTTTGACTATGGAGGCGTTCGAAAACCGAGGTACTACTGTATGCACAAAACAAAGGGCAGACGGATGGGTGGTCAACAGTTTCTTGGGCTAGGAAAAACTCCTTTTTGAAACTCTGAAGAGTCACTGCCAGTCAAAAGAGACCAGGGCTTGGGGGATCTTCAGCCCTCCAGTTGCTTTTGGACTCCAACTCCCAACAGCCTCAGCAGTCATGGCTAATAGTCAAGAATGATGGGAGTTGTAGTTCAGCAACATCTGGTGGTCCAAAGTTTCCCTTGATAGACGATACTGAGCAAAATGACTGGAGTTGTTCAATGGGTGGAGACTTGCATTCTAATCTGACCCTCTAACCACTACTGCACGATGCTGGCTCATCTTTAATTATTCCACGCTGAAAGGAAAACATTACATACTGATAATTACAGGTATTAAAATAATATTATTACAGCATGATCTTCGATGCCTGTTGCCCCCAGACGGGGTTGCACCCAGGAAAAGTATCCTCAATGCCCCACCTAGCTGTGTACTTCTTCACACAGTGTGTAATTAACTTGTGGGACTCACTGCCACAAGATGAGGCAATATATTCATTATTATTACTGCATTTATATCCCACCTTTTCCTCCACAGTACTGGGAGGTAGGTTAGACTGGGAGGAAGCAACTGGCCCAAGCCCACCTAGTGAGCTTCATAGCTGAATGGGGGGGGGCAGGGGTTTCAACCTGGTCTCCCAGGTCCTAGTCCAACACTCTAACCACTACACCACTCTGCCTCTGCTGTCATGGCTTCCCCCAAAACATTCCTGAGCACTTTAGTTTCTAATGATGTTGAGAGTTGTCAGGAGACCCCTCACTGAAAAGTGGGTGAATGGCTGATGGTATAAGCACCCCTCAAATCAAAATGACTACATGATGAATGAATTGGGATAATTATAAATAATATAATTATAATAATGAATGTAACCACTCATCATCATCATCATCAATAAATAATAATAGTGGTCATGCTCTTTGTCATATTACTATCCCAGAACAAATGCCCAATAAACACAGATAAGAGCTCAGCATTGCCTACTTTGATTTGCAGCAGCTCCCCCAGGCCTACCTCAAATCAATCAAAATAAGCTTTACTGTACTAGCCAAAGGCCATGACAAAACCATGCAAACACTGTCAGGAAAAGAAATATCTATATAACTATCATAGGCGCCGACTCCATGGGGCTTGAGGGGGCCCGAGCCCCCTCAAAAATTCGTTTGGGGGGGCTCAGCCCCCCCAATAATCTCGGGCGGCGGTGGGCGCGTCTGCGGCTTTTATAGGGCGCCCGGCGCGCACCAGCCCGATAACGGGCACCGGCGCGGCGGGGGGCGCCGGGCCGGGGGAGGAGGGCGGCCGGCCTGTCTCCTTGGCAACCCCATTGAGCAGCGCCGGCTCCCCCGGGAGGGCCATCCCCCCGCGCCGCCGATCGCCAACACCGCCGACGCTGTGGCTGCCCGAGCCCGAGCCGGAGCCTGAGCCCGACCCGGAGCCCGAGCCCGAGCCCGAGCCCGACCCGGAGCCCGAGCCTGAGCCCGAGCCCGACCCGGAGCCTGAGCCCGAGCCCAAGCCCGTCAGTCAGGAAGGAAGGAGAAATGGGGAGGGAGACGAGGGAGGAAAATTGCGCGCAGGGTGAAGAAAGGAGAAGGGCGAACGAGACGAGCTTCCAACCCAAAAAAGGGCTGGAAGACTGGGAGGATGAAGGATCGGGAAAGAAAGCGACGCCTTCCCCGCCCGCGACGTCGCCCGCTTGTCATTGGCAGCGCAGCGGGCGCCCAGAGGGGCTGGGCACCGGCGCAGGGCCGCTCCGCAGCCGCGGAGGACAGCTGCGCGGCTAGCAAGGTGTGCCGCGTAGAGCGCGGCCCTTGTGTGGCCCGGTGGCCAGGCAAGCTCGGGCGGGGACCCCCATGCGAATCTAAGACGGGAGAAGAGGGCAGAGCAAAGGGGGTCCCTTCCCCAACCTCCGGCTCTGAGACTTCCCTGAGCCCCAGAAAAGCGAAAGGATTTTCTCTTCTTCTTTTTTTATAAATATTTTATTAAGGTTTCAAATACAAAGTTAGAAACATACACTGAAGAAAAAAGTAAAAGAACAAGAAAAAGAAAAAAAGAAAAAGAAGAAAAGAAAACCAACCATTCAACACATTTTTTATATAACTAACTGGACTTCCTCGCATCTCCCTTACCCTGCATTCTTTATAATAAAGATATCAGCAAATTATTACCTTGTTTCGTACCTTATTTTGTACTTTTCAAATACTATACCTCTAAATTTAACATACTTTTCATCAGTTACTTATATCTTAAATTAAACATAGTATTACCTTAGATTTTGACCTTTTCTTACTTAAAATATAATTTCCTGTTTCCCAAATCTAATTGCTGAAGCTATAGTTTCCGAATCGTGTAAATTTTTAACATTCATACAACTTATATTGTTTTTGTAAATAGTCCTTAAATTTTTCCCAGTCCTCTTCCGTTGTTTCTTCTCCCAAATCTCGGATTCTGCCAGTCATTTCAGCCAGTTCCATGTAGTCCATCAATTGCGTCTGCCACTCTTCCAGTGTGGGCAAATCTTGTGACTTCCAATATTTTGCGATAAGTATTCTTGCTGCTGTAGTTGCATACATAAAGAAAGTTCTATCCTTCTTTAACACTTTCTGGCCAACAATGCCCAAGAGGAAGGCCTCTGGTTTCTTGGGAAAGGTATACTTAAATACCTTTTTTAACTCATTATAGATCATTTCCCAGAAGGCCTTCACTTTTGGACAAGTCCACCAGAGGTGAAAGAATGTCCCTTCAGCCTCCTTACATTTCCAACATTTATTATCAGACAGGTGATATATTTTTGCAAGCTTGACTGGGGTCATGTACCACCTATAAATCATTTTCATAATATTTTCCTTCAAGGCATTACATGCCGTGAATTTCATTCCGGTGGTCCATAACCTTTCCCAGTCCTCAAACATGATGTTATACCCAATATCCTGAGCCCATTTTATCATGGCTGATTTGACTGTCTCATCCTGAGTGATTTTCTCTTCAACCTGCCCTCCATCCTCTTGCAGAAAACTCTTTGCCTGCCCTGCCCGTATCTCGTTTTTGCTTTTTAATTCCACACACGCACCCTTCGGACTTCGTGGCAATCGGGCGCGCGGGTGCGTTTCCTAAGAGAGTGAGGACCCCCGCCTCCTCCCCACCTGCTCCCTCGCCAGCCAGCCAGCCGCGCGCCCTAGCCGGAGAGCCCCGGCCGTCCCCGTCGTGCAATCGGCTGGATCTCCCTTCAGCAGGCCGTGCTCACAACTCGGCCCAGGAACCCCCAGCAGCGGATCTCCGGCTCAGCTGAAGAATCCGGCAACAAGCCCCCTCCTCCCCAATCGCTCCGCCGAAATACGCTCCAAAACCCCCCAGATAGGCTGCCGGCCGCCAAGTCTAGTGGCGCCCTGAGCGAGGGTCTCTCCCCAACACCGCCACCTCGAACTGCGTTCTCCCGGCTACCCGAGCGAACCAGCGGCAGGACCCCGGTATGGGCCCCCCCAATATTTTTTATAAGTCGGCGCCCCTGATAACTATACAACTGTATATAAAAAGCAGAGCCGCTGCCTGAACCAACCCAATCATAAAATGCAGATGTATGTGTAGATTAGCAACTTCACAAAGCATGCAATATTTTCCTATTTATACCTTACAGTTTACTGCAATTTTGTCCAGGTAGTTCTTCCTGATGCATTAGACAGGGGTCAGCAAACTTTTTCAGCAGGGAGCCAGTCCACTGTCCCTCAGACCTTGTGGGGGGCGGGCGGACTATATTTTGAGAGAAAAATAATGAACGCATTCCTATGCCCCACATATAACCCAGAGGTGAATTTTAAATAAAAGGACACATTCTACTCATGTAAAGACACCAGGCAGGCCCCACAAATAACCCAGAGATGCATTTTAAATAAAAGCACACATTCTACTCATGTGAAAACACCAAGCAGGCCCCACAAATAACCCAGAGATGCATTTTAAATAAAAGCACACATTCTACTCATGTAAAAACATGCTGATTCCCAGACCGTCCACGGGCTGGATTTAGAAGGCGATTGGGCCGGATCCAGCCCCCGGGACTTAGTTTGCCTACCCATGCATTAGCATAACTGAGCAGCCACAGAACCCTTTCCTACCTGGAGATGCCAGGGATTAAACCTGGGAGCTTCGTCCATGCAAAGCAGGTCCTCTTCCACTGACCCATGGATTTTCCCCAAATAAATATCCATTAGACTGAGTTGCTCCATCTATCTTAGGATTGTCAACATTGACTGGTTCCCCAGGGTTTCAAACCAGGAATCTCTCATAGCCCTACCTGGAGATGGAAACCAGGGATTGGGCCTAGGACCTTCTGCTTGCAAAGTACTGAGCTAAAAGGCTTCCCCCAAAAACATAAGGCAGCTTCCTGTGTCCACTTGGCTTTTTAAAGGTCCCACAACAACAAGGCTCTGTTTTCAGGGCAAACCCCCCAAAGGTGATATTAAGAGACGTTCGCAGAGGAACAGGCCTGACACCCCAAACTAATAATAGCCGCCTTGCCTGCTTTATGTTAAGAGGGAAGGAGGCAAGGAGAAGGTGGGGCTGGTGAGAGAGGCTGTCTAAACTTGGCTCTCCATTGGGGCTTGTCTGTCCCGCTGGGGTGAAGTCAGCTGTTTCAGCCCAGATTCTCCAGGGCTGTTTCACCCTCTCCAAAAATACGGCTTTGCAGGGCACGCATTGCAACACCAGCAGCAGCACTAAAGCGCTTATAAATAGAGGGCAAGCAGCTGCCTAGAACTTCAGAGAAGTTTCGCGGCTCTTACGAAAGAGGTTTATTTAAGCTCCTCTGTGAGCAACAGGAGGGAGAGAGAGTTTTTTAATCAGGAGAGCGCAGCAGCCAGGTGCGTTTGCTTTTCAACCTTGCGGCCAAAGGATTGCTCGTCTCCTCTCTGGAATTCAAAAGCAAACAGGAGCTCCTCTGGTTCATTTCTCAGCGTTGAAGAGGTGCTTTCTCATTTAAGATTTGCGGACGCGAACATTTTCATTTTGGGTGCTTTAAAAGCGGGGAAGTATCCAGGTATCGATTGAACCAGCACCTTTGAAGCTGAAATTTCACATACAGCACTTGAGTGATATTTTTGGGTCCCGGACCAAATTCAATCAAGTTATCTTTCTTGGATTTTTCTCTCCCTTAGTCTCTGACTCTTCTCGGCTCCGACTCAGAAGAAACTTGTCATGGCTGACAGCCAGATCCCCTTCTCATGCCATTATCCCGGCCGGCACCGGACCCTTCGAGACACGTTCCGGGAACCCAGCTTGTCTTCGCGGCTTCTGGACGATGACTTTGGCCTGTCCTCCTTTCCCACAGGCCTGACCTCAGACTGGCCGGACTGGGCCCGCTCCCGACTGGGTCCAGCGTGGCCGGGGTCGCTGAGGTCCCGGACCACTGGCCTATCCCCGCCAGGATATGGCCCCAGATTTGGGGAGTACCCAGAAGGTCCGGCCTTTGGGGGCAGCCCTCCCCCCTTTTCCGGGGAGCCGTGGAAAGTGTGTGTCAACGTGCAGAGCTTTAAACCCGAGGAACTGACGGTGAAAACCAAGGACGGTTATGTGGAAGTCTCAGGTGAGTGATGGGGAAATTAAGCAGAAGGCTTTCATTTTGGATTTGGGGGTGGGAAGGTACGGTACATGTCAGAGCAAGCATTCGAAACATGTGTAAGACTTAAGAACCCATCTTCACTACCCAGTTAAGGCAGTGTCATCACATCTTATTTATTATTTGTTTTATTGCATCTATATTATCCCACCTTTCCCCCCTCATGGAGACGTACGTGATTCTTCACTTCCTTCTTTAACCTCCACAACAACCCTGTGAGGTAGGTGAGGCTTAAGAGGCAGTGACAGACCCAAGGTTACCTAGTGAGCAACAGAGCCAAGGGAGGATTTGAACCTGGGTCTCCCAGGTCATAGTCTGACACTCTAACCACTAAATCACTGACTTTGCAGTCATGGCATCCCCCAAAGAATCACAAGAACTGTAGTTTTTAATGGTGTTGAGAGTTGTTTGGAGACTCCTATTCCTCTCAGAGAGCTGCAATTTCCAGAGTGGCTAGAGAAACCTAGCCAGATGGACAGGGTATTATTATTATTATTATTATTATTATTATTATTATTATTTATTTGAGGTCCCTGAGAAGAGGGGTTGACTGTTGAACCATGCTGGGAATTGTAGTTTTGTGAGGGGAATAGGGTCTCCTAACAACTTTCAGCACCCTTAACAAACTGCCTAGGATTTTTGGGGGTGGGGGGTGGGGGAAGAAATATATGTTGCTGATTGAACAGCCTTCACTATCTCCAGAAAGCACCTATCGTGATTCATTTTATAATCTCCAAATTCACTGAAATTCAATTCCCGTTTGAAGATGGGGAGGCGGGGAAACTAATCAACCAAAGCCTCTTTTTTTCATCGCCCCAACCAGGGGGGGAAATGAATTAATGTGCTTTAATAGGATTTTCTGGGATCTGTGCATTAATACTGTAATAATAATATAACAGGCTTCCTCAACCTCAGCCCTCCAGATGTTTTGAGACCACAATTCCCATCATCCCTGACCACTGGTCCTGCTAGCTAGGGATCTTGGGAGTTGTAGGCCAAAAACATCTGGAGGGCTGAGGTTGAGGAAGTCTGATATAATAATAAAAAATTACTATTTATATGCTACCCATCTGATATTAAAGTATCTATATACCACCCACTCCTATAAAATACCTAGGTGATGTGTAAGAATGTAGAGGAATGCAGTGAAGCCTAAAGGAGTGTTGAAAACAATGCAGAATGATCACTAACGTGACTGGCTCTTTATAAGAATAATCCAACAGCTGCAAAGACCTGAACAAGGGTCTTCAAGAGACAAAGTTGAAAGCGAGGAGGCCTCTGCTTTCCGCAGCATGGGGTTAGTGACATTCAATCCCCGACATCTAGTTGAAGCCTGTCAGGCTTCTGAGACAGGGAGAATGAAAGCAAAGTGCGTCATTTGATTCCTGGCCGGTTGCCATATGTGTGAACTGCTTGTTTTTGAGATGCCTTCTGTTTGGAGTTCTGTGGTTCCTAGGAAGCTGGTTTATACTGAGTCAGACCATTGGTCCACCTTGCTCACTACTGTCTACACTGGCTGGCAGAGGTTCTCCAGGGTTTCAGGCAAGGGATCTCTCCCAGCCCTCGCTAGGGATGCTAGGGATTGAACCTGGAACCTTCTGCATGCAAAGCAGATGCTCTACCACTGTGCTACATCCCTTCCCTGATATAAAAGGAGCATAGGAAGCCATCTTGTACCAAGTCAAGCCATTAATCCATCTAGCTCAATACTGTCTACATTGAGAAGGAGCAGTTATTGGGGGTTTCAGGCAATGAGTATTTCCCAGTCCCAGGAATCCAACCTGTGCTTTTCTGCATGCAAAGCAACTGCCCTAACCACTGAGCTATGGCACTTCCCCAGTAGTGTTTTGTTTTTAAATCTGAAGCTGCCCAGCCTCGCTGGATGGTTTAGTCCAGGGGTCTGCAACCCGCGGCTCCGGAGCCGCATGTGGCTCTTTTACACCTTTGCCGCGGCTCCAGGGCGGATGCTAGCGAGGGGAGGAGGCGCATTGTGCGCCCCGACACTCCCCACTGTGGCGGGCACTGTACTGGCTGTGACGTCACATGGGGGTGGTGCGTGCGTTAGTCACGCACCGTCCCGACGTCACCTTCCCACCCGCCCGCCTGCTACATTGTAAGGGGCATGTACGCTGGTCACTGTTTTGAAGGGGAGTGAAGAACACACACACACACAAAAGGTAACTTGTTAATTTAACGTTTATTTCTATGAGGAGGAGTAATTCTGAGGGGTCAAACAAAGAAATAAAAAAAAATGACAAAAAAGTTATTTTTATAATGACGAGTTTTGCGGCTCCCAGTTGTTTTTTCTTCGGAAACGGGTCTAAGTGGCTCTTTTTGTCTTAAAGGTTGCAGACCCCTGGTTTAGTCATCAACATGCATGTCTGAACCAGTTCTAAGATTCCCCCATCCACAGTGCATGTAAATTATACACTAGATCATATTAGCTGGGGCTGAGGCAAGTTGTGGTCCAAAACAATATGGAAGGAATCAGATGATGGTGATGATTAGATTGATGCCACTTATATGACAAAATGACTTGTTCTAAGTGGTTTGCAAATATGAAGCCAATCCATAATTTAAATGCGCGCGCACACACACACACACACAATCACGTTAAAGCATCCTCAGTTAAAATAGTCAATAAAACAATTTGGAAGCATGACAGTTAATACAGTTTTTAAAAAGAAAAGAGAAGAAAACAGTTACAATGATAAAATCACAAGTTCAGCTCAGGGGAACGCTTCCCTAAACAGGAGTGCCTTCAGGAGCCAACAGAATGCCAATAGTGATGGGGCCTCTCATATTTCAGCAGGTGTCTCCAGTGAAAAAGCCTGCCTCTGTGTCCACTAGTCATTGGCTGGAGAAAGCTGGTCTAATCAGTTTGGCACTGGAATGTGCGTAACACTGTACATGCATTCACCATCCCATGCGATGCCATGTGCTATGACAGCACACAGATGCCCACTCAAAGCAAGAGATATCTGGGGTCGAAGTATTCCTGCATTTATTTTTAAGTTGGGGACATCCCTTAGCTCACTTCCAGACAATCTCTTTATGAGCATTCATTGTGATTGGTTTTCAGGGAGGTTAGACAAAGCAGGCTATTTGATGACCATCGTATTGACCATATGGTGTTCTCCTACAAATCACGGCCATCATACACCCTTCTCTCAGTTTGGATTTCCTCATACCAGGGGCATTCCAAAAAGGAGAAGAGGGTATTTTAAAAAATCCAGATTGAAGGAGGAGAAGGTGTGTGAAGACAGTGATTTAGAGGAGAAATGTCATACCGACAACGGAGAATACACAGAGGTACAGGAAACTGGCTATCAACATTGAACGACAGTATGGATAAACCTTGAATCTCACCCGCAAATAGCAGCCATCTGGGAGATCTGCTGTGTACAAACTATACTTTTAAAACACACTTGAAGCGCATCCTTTCCCTCAAAGAATTCTGGGGAGTTTAAGGGTTGCTGGGAATTTTAACTCTGTGAGGGGTGGAACTACAGTGCCCGTCATTCTCTGAGGAAAGGAATGTGTTTTGAATGCCTTTTAAAGTATAGTGTGCAAACAGTTTTAATCAGGTTGTTGATGAATGACAATCTCTGTCTCTCTCTCCCTACATTATTCTGCACATCAACAGGTGGTTAATGGATAATCACAGGGCTGGTCAGGGATCCGGCCTGCCTAGAATAAATACCCATGTTCTGTGTGGTGACTGAAATCCATGCTGAATGTACTGAGGCCATTTTCACGCTATACATTTAAAATGCTATGATACCACTTTCACTGCTTCCCCCCCAAAGAATTCTGAGAGTTGCAGTCTGTTCAGGGTGCTGAGAGTTGTCAAGAGACCCTTATTCCCTTCCCGGAACTATAATTTCCAGAGTTGCCCAGGAAGGAGGAATGGCTGAGGCGACCCAGTCAGATGGGCAGCATATAAATAACCAATTGTTGTTGTTAAACCACTCTGGGAATTGTAGCTCTGCAAGGGGGAAAGGGGGTCTCCTCTCAGCACCCTTAGCGAACAACAGCTCCCAGAATTATTTGCGGGAAGCTGAGGATGTTTAAAATGTCGCCATAGTGCTTTAAATGTGCGGTATGAATGTGGCCTAGGGAGAGAATGTCAGCAGCAGCAGCTGTTTCTCCAGAGCCGTATCTGAGGTGGATTCGCTCCTGCTGAGGCTCTTGCTAGTTCACCCAGAAGCTGTTGGGAATGACGGCAGAGACAACCTGTCTGCCATGAGGGCAGTCTGTGGGTAGACTCTTGCCAGGGAATTCCATTCCGTAGAGATTTTCTGAGCGTCTTTATGGCAGTGCCTCAGACAGCAGCTGTTCCTGGCGATGCTGGAGCCTCATGTATAAAACGATGTACAGCATAGAGAAATGTTTGTCTCCCTCTCTGATAACACTGAAACCCAGGGGAATACAACGAAGCTGAATGCTGGAAGATTCAGGACATATTTATTTCATAAAATCATTGCTTGATTGTTGGGTTTAAAAAGCACCTCAAAGTGGTTTACAGAAAGATAAAATTCATGCCAGCGTTTCTGAGAATCTGGGTAGGCTTGTCTAAACAAGAATGTGTTTAGCAGGCGCTGAAAGAAGAAATGGCTTCTTTGTACAGTACATAGTTGAACTACAGAACTCGCTCCCACAGGAACTTGGATTTGTTAAAAGACTTTTGCACCAATTCATGGAGAAGTATCTCATTGGCTAGTAGCCACGAACCTATCCTCCAATCCTATGCTTAGCACAAAGGCTGCAACCGGATTCATGGCTTCAAGTGAGAGTTGCCCACTAGTGAAATGTGATCAGAAGCAAAACAGGGAGCAAATATGAAGATACAGTGGTACCTCCGGTTAAGTACTTAATTCGTTCCGGAGGTCCGTACTTAACCTGAAACTGTTCTTAACCTGAAGCACCACTTTAGCTAATGGGGCCTCCTGCTGCTGCCATGCTGCCGGAGCCCGATTTCTGTTCTCATCCTGAAGCAAAGTTCTTAACCCGAGGTACTATTTCTGGGTTAGCGGAGTCTGTAACCTGAAGCGTATGTAACCTGAAGCGTATGTAACCCGAGGTACCACTGTACTTGGTTGTGTCTAGTGCTCAATAGTTCTACTCATAGTAAAATTTAGTTGGTTTTTCTTTATACAGTTGTACCTTAGTTCTCAAACTTAATCTGTTCCAGGAGTCCATTCAACTCCTGAAACCATTCGAAAACCAAGGCACGGCTTCTGATTGGCTGCAGGAGCTTCCTGCACTCAAGCGGAAGCCGCGTCTGACGTCCAGCTTCCTAAAAACATTTGCAAACCAGAACACTTACTTCTGGGTTTGCAGTGTTCAGGAGCTGATTTGTTCGACAACTAAGCCGTTTGGGAACCAAGGTACCACTGTATATGTATTTAATACAGAGATATACCACCCCACCTTGGTATCTCGCTACCATTCAGTAGCTAGGAGAAAACAATCCAGGTGCAAGGATTGGCCAGGTCAAAAATAGACTCAGCAGCTGAACAGGATATCAGTAACGTCCGCAGTAACTGGAGCACAGCATGTTTTTAAATCACTGCTGGGTACTGCCCTGGCTGGCAAAGACCTGCATCTCCCCTCCCTTATTATTAACCTGTAGATAGAGCTTTAAAACATTCCTGTTCAGCCATGCATTTGATGTCTGAGCGTAATAAAAATCTCATTGGATCAGGCCAAAGGTCCATCCTGTTCTCACAGTGGCCAGTCTCATGCCTCTTTGGAAACCCACAAGTAGGTCCTGGGTGCAACATCACCTCTCCCCACTTGTGATTCCCAAAAATAGGGTACCCTGCCTCTGACAGTGAAGGTAGAACACAGCCATCATGGTTAGGTAAAGGTAAAGGGACCCCTGACCATTAGGTCCAGTCATGGCTGACTCTGGGGTTGCGGCGCTCATCTCGCTTTATTGCGGCGCTCATCTCGCCTGCGTACAGCTTCCGGGTCACGTGGCCAGCATGACTAAGCCACTTCTGACGAACCAGAGCAGCGCATGGAAACGCCGTTTACCTTCCCGCTGGAAGGTAAACCTATTTATCTACTTGCACTTTGATTTGCTTTCAAGCTGCTAGGTTGACGGGAGCAGGGACCGAGCAAGGGGAGCTCACCCCATCGTGGGGATTCGAACCACCAACCTTCTGATCGGCAAGTCCTAGGCTCTGTGGTTTAACCCACAGCATCATGGTTAGCAGTCATCAATAACTGTATCCTCCAGGAATTTGTCTAATCCTCCTTTAAACGCGCCCAATTCGGCAGCCATCCCTGCCTCTTATGAGAATGAATCCCATAGTTTTAACTATGCACTGTGTGACTAAATCCTTCTTTCTGCCGGTCCTGAATCCTCCCTCATTCAGCTTCGTCAGATGACTCTTGAGTTCTAGTGCTGACTTTCTCCTGAAATCCATTGTTTCTGAAAACTGTGAAATCATTAATTTCGTTCCGAATTAGATAAAAGCATGTTATATAATGGGGCGCGGGTGGCGCTGTGGTCTAAACCACTGAGCCTCTTGGGCTTGCCAATCAGAAGGTTGGCGGTTCGAATCCCCGTGATGGGGTGAGCTCCCGTTGCTCAGTCCCAGCTCCTGCCAACCTAGCAGTTCGAAAGCACGCCAGTGCAAGTAGATAAATAGGTACCGCTCTGGCGGGAAGGTAAATGGTGTTTTTGTGCGCTGCTCTGGTTTGCCAGAAGCAGCTTAGTCATGCTGGCCACATGACCCGGAAGCTGTACGCCGGCTCCCTCGGCCAATAAAGCGAGATGAGCGCCGCAACCCCAGAGTCATCTGTCACTGGACTTAACTGTCAGGGGTCCTTTACTTTTACCTTTTTATGTTATATAATGCGGCAAGAAAAGGGGGGGGAGAATGGCAACATCGTGGGAGAAGGGTGGGAAGTCAGCTTTTAAATTTGAATTACTGTATTTTTCCGTGTATACGACTATATTTTTTCCTAAATTTTTCAAGTTTAAAATAAGGGGTCGTCTTATACAGGGATAGTGCATAGTGCATTTTCTTAATTTTGAGTCCCAAAAAATAGGGTGCGTCTTATACACAGGGGTGTCTTGTACATGGAAAAATACGGTAATTTGAGGTTAATTTGTTGACAGTTTTGAAAAATTAATAAAAACTAATGAGCAAAAAAACCATTAATTTAGTTTGAGAATATTTGGCTTTTTAATATATTATATAGATATATGATATCATAGAGAGAGAGAGAGAGAGTTTATATTTCACTGTTTGTCACCCTGGGCTCCTTTGGAAGAAATGGGATCAACATTTAGTAGTTAAAATAATAAATAATCCTGCCTTGCTTCAGGGCAGAGGAGTTCAGCTTGCATCCCATGCTATTTACGCCCCATGTTATCCCACTGTTTATTTTATTTATACAATCATAGGTCACCCTATAACCCAAGTTCTCTGGGCAATTTATTTTTGTTTGTTTGTTTCTCAAGATTTGTAGTAAAACCTGAAAGCAGTTTACAAAAAAGAAATATATATATATATATATATATATATATATATATATGGATTAAACAATATTGCAACAGTAAAATGCCTTCATTGTAGTTTAACAAATCGCTTTTTTAAAAAGCCGTGACACAGAACAGAGGGAAAGAAACTTTACAGGGACAAATCATTTTTAACAAGTAAGGGCAGAGGAAGGAAACCCCACAGAGCTGAAATTGTGTAAAGTCATAACATTATTTAGAAGGCAACAGTAAAAAAAATAAAAAATGTCCTAACTCAACATGAGGTGAGATTGAGAGAGGCTGCATATGCACCATACATTTAAAGAACACACCACACACACAAAAAAAATCCTGGGAATTTACAGAGCTACAATTCCCAGCACCCTTAACAAACTACAGTTCCCATGATTCTTTGGGAGGAAACCATGACTGCTTAAAGTGGGATGGTACAGCTTTAAATGTATAGTGCAGATGGAGCTGGTGTAATTGCTAATTGTTTCTTAAAACGTACTAGGTAAGTGGCCCTCTGCGGACTGTGATTTTGATAATTCCATGCTAGATTTGAAAATTATGCTGGTGCTATATGAATGAAAGATCAAGTAGTCCACTGAGACTCCCCTACAATTTTCAGATGGTCTGCTTGGGATGGGGGGCAATGTTTGAGAACTGCTGCTTTAACTCCCCCCCCCCCCCGCAACATGAAATTATAATAACCAGCTGAGTTAGCAAACCAGAATGTGTGGCAAGCTTGATGGAAATTTGTTGTGCTGTGGAATTTGTACACCAAAAAAACCCCTCTGTTCTTTGCAGGTAAACATGAAGAACAACAGGTGGAAGGCGGAATTGTATCCAAAAACTTTACCAAGAAAATCCAGTAAGTATTTCACAGCTTCATTTCCCAGGGAAATGGGTGGCACTGTGGTCTAAACCACTGAGCCTCTTGGGCTTCCCAATCAGAAGGTCAGCGGTTTGAATCCGCATGACAAGGTGAGCTCCCGTCGCTCTGTCCCAGCTCCTGCCAACCTAGCAGTTAAAAAGCACACCAGTGCAAGTAGATAAATAGGTACTGCTATGGCAGGAAGGTAAACAGCGTTTCCGTGCGCTCTGCTTTCCGTCATAGTGTTCCGTTGCGCCAGAAGCGGTTTAGTCATGCTGGCCACATGACCCAGAAAGCTGTCTGTGGACAAACGCCGGCTCCCTCGGCCTGAAAGTAAGATAAGTGCCACACCTCAAAGTCACCTTTGACTGGACTTTACCGTCCTGGGGTCCTTTACCTTACCTTACCAGGGAACTTCTAAATACGTCTGGGGAAAGTATATCTCTGCCTGGGTCCAGTGCTATCGATCAGCCAAGTCAGTGAGCCAAGGTCTCCAGCATCTCAGAAGGGTTCCTCATGACTCAGCTATGCTGCCACTTACCTCCCTCCTCACTGGGCACCTAGATTTCATAGATCTGTAGGACGGGGCATTCGATTTTGGGCAAATTAAAAGGGGGTGGGTC
The DNA here is from genome assembly GCF_964188305.1 of Podarcis bocagei. Classification (NCBI taxonomy): domain Eukaryota; kingdom Metazoa; phylum Chordata; class Lepidosauria; order Squamata; family Lacertidae; genus Podarcis; species Podarcis bocagei. Next base: position 21,547,728 of record NC_138142.1, on the reverse strand, counting down.
ATGCTGATTGGGGCTGATGGGAGCTGGAGTTCAACAACAACTTAGCCACAAGTTTCCAACCCTGAGCCAACTCCAAATCCAGATGTTTGGGATTACAACTCCCATCAATAGGGTTGCTAGACCTCCAGGGCTGACCTGAAGTCTCCAGGTTTTTCCTGGCCCCCTCCAGGTGGCAGAGAGAGGGCTTGAATCTCTGGCTGGGAATGCCTTCAAAGCAGAAGCAAACTATTATGAGTGCACCTTGCAAGTTTAAGCCTGGCAGAAGCAAGCTACAAATGATTACATAGACTTTCCTCCTCCTCCCCTCTCCCAATTAACCTCGGTCTCCAGAGATCAGTGGTGGGAGAGATTGCAGAGGAAGAATCACCAGGGCCTGTCACCGTGACATCACCAGAGACTGCCAGTAGGTCCATAGATGTCAACGTTTCCCTTTTTTAAAGGGAAATTCCCTTATTCTAGGAATAGGATTCCTCACAAGAAAAGAGAAAAGTTGACAACTATGAGTAGGTCTCAGGTTTGGGCTCTGAAATCTCAGGGCCTGGGATGATCCTGACCTGACAACCTCAGCCAGCCAGCATGCTCCAGAACATCTGAAGGGCACTAAATTAGTGGAAACCTGTTTTTAACAGAAAAAATAAATACTGTGGTACCTCAGGTTAAGTACTTGATTCGTTCCAGAGGGCCGGTCTTAACCTGAAACTGTTCTTAACCTGAAGCTCCACTTTAGCTAATGGGGCCTCCTGCTGCCGCCGCGCTGCCGCTGCACGATTTCTGTTCTCATCCTGAAGCAAAGTTCTTAACCCGAGGTACTATTTCTGGGTTAGGGGAGTCTGTAACTTGAAGCGTATGTAACCCGAGGTACCACTGTAAATGGTTGCCTTTAGGTTAACTTCTCTGAACACTAGTTTGATCAGGGTCAGCTGTTAGGAATGCTGAATGTATCGTATGCTCTGGATTTCAAGGATATGGGCTCCCTGCCTTGAACCGACATTCAGGCTTTCCCCTTCCTCGCTTGGCGGGATTTTATTACAGAATCAGCTCACCAGGCAAGCAGATTGAAAGCCTCTCCTCACTTGCTCACTGACTCTTTGACCTCTGCCCATCGCGCTCCTGGAACCTTTTCCTGTAAAGATGATACAGGGCTCTCTAGGTGCCAGTAAGGCTGGAGCAATGTTGACCTTTCCTCCCGGCTGACAGCAGCGTGGTCACTCTCATGGCTATCTTGTGCTGATGCTCTGAGCTGATAGGCATTTTGAGGAGCCCCCAGGCTGTCTGGAGACAGAGGTTAATTGGGGAGGAGGAGGACAGACCCCTCCAAACACTGGAGTAGGGGCGTTCTGCACATTCATGGAAATCTTTGGCCGTTCCCCACCCCTCACAGGACAAGGTGTCATTTGGCCAGAGCTCCACGCTATGGGGCAGTAGTTCCCAAAGCAGGTGGCACTGCCCCCTGGGCAGTGGGTGTTTCCTTGGGGGGTGCTAAGAAGTCAGAGGGCAGCAGTAGGGAGGTACCAGAGGTATAAATGACCATCAGATTCTTTGAGGGGAAGCTGTGGCTGTTTGAAGTGGTATGATACCACTCTAAAGGCACGGTGCAGAAGAGGCCTCCGTGTAGACAATACTGAGCTACGTGGATTTCCCAGGAGCCTTTGGGGGAAGCCTAGATTGCTTAAAGTTGTATCATACTGCTTTCAATGGATGGTTCAGGTAGGGCTTTGAGCTCAGTCCTGGAGTTGCTTTGCAAAGCTGCTTCTTGATGTCTATTTTAGAATCTATGCCTCATCATGCTCTCGGGCCCTCATTGTTTACTTTTAAGCGATGAGTCATGCTCCGGAACTTTCTCTGCCATTAAGAAAAAAATAGCAGCAGGGGACTGCAGGTCACAAAGAGTAGAAGAATCTTCTCCAGGTTTACCATCTCGCTGAGAACCCAACTAGGCCATGGCTGGCCTGTCTCTTGAGTTTCACAAGAGCTCCTTATTTGGGCATGCTTCTTTCCTGCTTGCAACGGCCAAAGTTTACTTTGATGTGCTTGTACTCAGCTTAAACGAAGGCATCCAGCCAAACCGGCTTGCCAAAGAATTTGCACAGATTTAACACAAAGCCTGTATTACAATACAACACCCCTTTTTAAAAAAAAAATGGGGGGAAAGCAAGAAAAGCGAGCATAATCCCTCTCCTAAGCCTTTTCCCTTCTAAACTCTCCCACCACAAATTTAAAACCTGTTTAAAGCACGTAGCTTCCTTCACAGAATCGGGAGGTGTTGCTTTTACCCAATTGCAAAGCTACAATTCCCAAATTCTTAACTACAGTTCCCAGGACCTTTTTTGTGGGTGGGTGGGTCATGTCCTTTCAATGTAGGGTGTGTGCCCAATTAACATTTAAGGCCAAATGATTAGCTACCAACAATGCCTAATTCATTCATTGTTAGTTGTGTGGGTTAGTGGTAAGTATGTCAGACCAGGGAGACCAAGGTTCAAATCCCTCACCCAGCCTAGCCTACCTCACAGGGTTGTTGCGGAGTTTAGACGACGAGGAGAACCACATAACCACCTTGAGCTCCTCAGAGAAAGAGGTGGGAAATAAATGCAGTATATACATGCAATATATGATGAAGAAGAAAATTAATTATTAGAATTTATATGCTGCCTTCAGATTATTTATCTGTTTGATGTCTGGTGACAGGGCGTTCCACAGGGCGGGCACCACTACCGAGAAGACCCTGTTACTTAGTTCCCAGTGACATCACTTCTCGCAGTGAGGGAACCACCAGAAGTCCCTCAGAGATGGATCTCGGTGTCTGGGCTGAATGATAATGTGTGTGTTATTTATGAATCATTATGTTCCCTCCCTAGGCTTCCTGGAGAAGTGGATCCCGTCACAGTTTTCGCATCCTTGTCACCAGAGGGGCTGCTGATCATTGAGGCTCCTCAGATACCTCCTTACATCCAGTACGGAGATGGCAGCTATGGTAATGAAATACCTCTGGAGAACCAAGAAGCAACTTGTGCCTGAAGGACGTCCCATCTAGAAGTTCCCAGCTCCCTTCATCCCCACCCCCTGTTTCTCTCCCTACATGCATTTGCCACTTGATGTTGTACATTTTTTTTTTCTTATAAAGAGCATTTTTCCTCCTCAAAACATTCTGCTGCTTCCTCCCAGTATTCCAATCAGATCAGTGTGTGGCTTTCGTATCAGTGGCCTTTTAAAATCGTATGACCCAGGTCCTTGCCACGAGTAGGGCATTCCCCTCTAGGCAGCCACATGTCAGTGGTAGGTGGGGCAAGAAATGCTAATTTTAACTTTGTGTGGCCAGATAGTTTCTGCACACACAGGCACACAAACGCCTCTCCCTCCATCTAGCCAAGCAAAACGGCATTATTGGGGTTCAAGGGCACTTTTCATCCAGTGAAAAGCACTCAAGGAGAATGCAAAGCAGGGACAATGAGGGGCATGCCCACATAGAGAGAGGTTCAGAGGGCCAGAATTGGCCCCGGGACCTGAGGCTCCCCACCTCTGTGCCAGAGGGACTCATTCCAGAAGTCCTGTCACCATCTGATACGCAACCTCTGGGAGGCTTCTCAGAGGAAGGTGAGAGGTGGCGGTCAGCTTCTAAAACCGTGGTGGTTATATAATAAATAATTGCCCCAGCTACACTGTGGGCGGCTTCCAGCATAATAAAAACACAGCAAAACATCAGACGTTAAAAACTTCCCCACACGCCTTCAGGTGTCTTCGGAAAGTTGTGCCGTTTGGCATCTGAAGGGCAGTTCAGATCATTTGGAGCCTGGGTGAGCTCCAGTTGCCGTGTACATTTCCCACAATTCCTAGCAGCTGTGATGTGTTGGGGGCCCACTGACCCAGAGCTTGCAAGCACTCAGGTTGTCACACCAGCTAGAGGGGGTGGTGGGAGTGGGCCCTTTCTCAGGCGCTGAGACCTTCTTAGCTTCCCCCAGGTGATGCCCAACCTTCGCTGAATTTCTACTACATCAACATCCCAAGGCTGTCCAGGTGTTCCAGAGGTTGAGGAGGCAATAGGCTCAGTTAAACTTGAAATTCCTTCAGCTTGAAGAGGGCAGGGCTATGGCAGTCATTGGTCCTTCCCTGGAGGGCAGGGCAGGGCTCATTTGCCATCTATCCTTCACTTTGCATGCAGGTTCAATCCCCCTTTGGCACCCCCATGTAGGACTGAGAGAGATTCTGTGCTTGAAACCCTGGACTCAGCTGCCACTCAGTGTGGAAAATACTGAGCACAATAAACCAATAGGTCTGACTCAGTATGTTGAAGGCAGAACTGGTCTAAGTCCAGCCGCCTTTACTCCAGCAGTTAAATGCCTTCCCACCTCTGCTCAGTTAAGCTGCACATTCTTCCTGGTGCCACAGTTAACTGAGGTCTTTCTCCCTATTTGAAAGCTCCTGGCTTGTGTTCCCAAAAAGAGCTCAGGGTCCAGGGCATCCTTCCTATGGCTCGTATATTAAGATCAGATGCAGTCCCCTTGCCTGCAAGAAATCACACAGAAGTGTAGGGTCAGAAATCACTCTCAGCCAGCCTGTTTATTGAGTATCTATCCTGCTTTTTATTTGCACAAAACTTGTGTGGAGGTTATACAACATCCATCATTCATTGAATAACCATTCTGATCTGTTTGCCAGGCAAACAATGCTGATTCAAGCAGCTGTTATACCCACTTTCCCTGTTCCTTTCCCCATCACTTTCCTTCCTGCAAAACATCCATTGGTTTGGTTTGGTTTGGTTTAGAAGCGGGTTTAGAATCCTCTTTTTACTGGCATCACCTGAATTTGCAAGGATGTGACTGAATCCCATGCCCTGTTCAATGTGATGCTCTGGAAGCCACCAGACAGCTCACACTGTGTCAGAAAACTTGGCTCACCTCCGTGTCCCATTCTGAGCTATTCACTACAATCGAGCGCTGTTCTTGGGCCCTTTGAACCATGGGCTGCTCCTGGGAGGTTCATCAACACACCCACCCCTGATTTTGCACTAAAGCTGTCCCTCTGGGTTGCCGTAATCCATCAAAGTTTACGAGTCTTCCTGGAGCGTCAATGTCTAACTACTGATTAAGATTGAGAACGCCTTGGTCCTTGAGAGACGCGGAGTCCTCAGTGCTCTGGTCTTTATCCAGTTCCCTGCCAGGTTCTCATGATTGCTTCTTCTTCTCTCAAGGGCTGTCCTTGCGTTGGGACAGGCCAGGCCAAGCCAGTCTTACAGAAACTCGGGATTGCAACAACACCTTATCAACTGATCCTTTTTACGGAAACACTCCCTAGTTGCAAATTAACGCCTGGGGTTGTAGGCCATGTTAATCCCACTCAGAGTAGACCCATTCAAAATAATAAGCATGGCTAACTTGGCTCTGTTCATTTCAATGGGCCTACTTTCTGCAAGATTTAATTGGGTACAACTGCCTCTATGACCCCTGGTATTATCAAGGTCTTACAAGCCATGCTCCAGCATTTTGTATCTGTATGTGGAACGTAGCAACAAGTCGTTTGTCATTAATATAATTTTGGTGTATGTGAGATATTTATGACAGTAGGAATAGATAGGCTAAATGTTCAGTATTCTTGGCCTTTAGGAAGCTTTTCCTGCTTTTTTTTTTTAATTAAAGGCAATCCAGCTCCCCATAAAGTTGATGTGAACCGCAAGATTAGCTATTTTTGAGTGGGGTGCGTACGTTCTAGACCTGGAGGATGTCATTAGTCTGAAAATACTTAAACATGTGAAATTATGCCCTTGTTTGGAGCAATGTCCTTTTTCCCCCCAAATAAGACTTGTGCTTTTATTGAACAATAAACCCAAACTGAAGTTTTTAGTTGTGTGTACATGTATATCTGCTACATCCTAACTCGGAGGTTTTCAGATTGGTCCACTGGTTCCATTCATGGCTGGCTAAGGCTGATGGTAATCCAGAACAACTGGGCTTTATACCTGACCCAATACATCTTTTTACACCTCGCCCTTGGCTAGCCCCTCACAGCTCACCCCAAGCCCCATTCCCTTTTTTAAGGAGGGGGTAGGTGCTTTAAAGAGCGGTTTGCCAAACTGCTCTCTGAAGCACCTCAACCCCTCCATTAAACAACTCTTCTGGGCTGGCTGCCCTCCATGCTGCTTGTTCACTCACTTGCCTGCCATTCAGTGCAGTTGGTGGAGCCACCTATTGATGACCATGTGAACTGCAGTGTGATGATAGCCTTACGTTTCTATGAATATAGGAAGGCACATAAGCAGAACTTTTATCTTTTTGACACATATGTATGACATTGTACAAATAAACATATTATTTATCTGTTATGAAGCCCCTCCATAGATGAATGTGAGTGGCCAGGGTGGGGGCGTTGTTCCTATTGCCAGATTAATAAAGGAAGCCAAATTGTATCAAGGCGAAGATATGATTGGGGTGATATGATAGCCATGTTCAAATATATAAAAGGATGTCACATAGAGGAGGGAGAAAGGTTGTTTTCTACTGCTCCAGAGAAGCGGACACGGAGCAATGGATCCAAACTACAAGAAAGAAGATTCCACCTAAACATTAGGAAGAACTTCCTGACAGTAAGAGCTGTTCGACAGTGGAATTTGCTGCCAAGGAGTGTGGTGGAGTCTCCTTCTTTGGAGGTCTTTAAGCAGAGGCTTGACAACCATATGTCAGGAGTGCTCTGATGGTGTTTCCTGCTTGGCAGGGGGTTGGACTCGATGGCCCTTGTGGTCTCTTCCAACTCTATGATTCTAAGGCGGGCATGTTTGACCTGCCTTATCTCCTCTCCCCATGTCATGTTGGATGCTCTGAAAATGCTCTCCCCCATACCTTTCCTAGCCATAGCCACTCCTGTTGAACAGACGTCAACGCCTCTGACCAACAGGCAACAATCAAACAGGTGCCCCATTGTTAGTTCCAGAGTGGGGAGGGAAATGTGGGGAAGAAAGTATTTGCTTATTTCTTTCCGCAGCTGTTTAAATTGCCAAGCCGCCTTCTTCAGTAAACGTGAGCAATCGCATTTATGAAGATTCCTAATTTATATGGGTTGTGGCAACCCTGCGATCCAAGGGTGTGTTGAGAATAAAGCCTCTCTCTCTTTAATCAAGGCTTTATTGAGCTTTTAATCTTCAGATAAAAACCGGATCCTACTGGGATATGTTCCTGGAGCATGTCTAATGAATACAGCTGTACAATTGTGGGTTTCTGAGTCCTGGACTGCGACCAGAATTATAGGATGCAGTAGCATGGCCTCGAAAGATGTAATGTATCATTATGGAAAACCATGAACTGTGAAATTCACACCACCTGTAAAAAAGCCTTACCAGTTCCCTCTCTGGCAGACAACAATGTCATCTATTGTTGTCCCATTTGCAACAGATTTAGAAATCACAGCTCCATTCAGCTCAGCATTCTTACCTTTTCATGAGTGTAAATCCTATGTTATTATTATTATGAATACCATTTGTATGTGGTGCAGTGGTTAGAGAGTTGGACTAGGACCTGGAAGAGATCAGGGTTCAAATCCCCGCTCAGACATGAAGCTCACTGCATGACCTTGGACCTGTCACTGTCTCTCAGCCTAAACTACTTCACAGGATTGTTGTGGAAATTAAATTGGGGGGGGGGGGGGGACCATGTATGCCAGCTACTTTGAGCTCATTGGAGAAAAAGGTGGGAGATAAATGCAAGAAATATAAGATAAAGAAATCATTACCATTATGATTAGTATTCATTAGTCCCTTTTTCACAAGAGCGACCCAAAGCAATTTTCTAACCAAAACAGAATAAGTACCTAAAAACACCTCCATCCATTGATATAAAAGTTCAGTCTAGCAGATCCCACCCCACTAAAAGAGGCCATAAATACTGAAAACTCGCCGGGTAGAAGTCTGGGTAAAAAAACCATGTTTTTGCCTGGCACAGCACCTGAAAATAGACAGTGATGGGGAATAACATTCCACAAGCAGGGAGCCACCACTAAAAAGGCCCCATTCTAGCGTTGCCATATCCCCACCTCCCTGGGAGAAAAGTCTCAGATATATTGTAGATATATCAGGAATGTTATATTTATTTTTATTCAACAAAATTTGTATACTGCTTGTAAATGGTAAATGGGACCCCTGACCATTAGGTCCAGTCATGACCGACTCTGGGGTTGCGACGCTCATCTCGCTTTATTGGCCAAGGGAGCTGGCGTACAGCTTCTAGGTCATGTGGCCAGCATGACTAAGCCACTTCTGGTAAACCAGAGCAGCGCACGGAAATGCCGTTTACCTTCCCGCCAGAGCGGTACCTATTTATCTACTTGCACTTTGATGTGCTTTCGAACTGCTAGGTTGGCAGGAGCAGGGACTGAGCAACGGGAGCTCACCCCGTCGCGGGGATTCGAACCGCCAACCTTCTGATCGGCAAGACCTAGGCTCTGTGGTTTAACCCACAGCGCCACCCGCATCCCTGTATACTGCTTACTCAAGTATATTTGTATACTGCTTTCGCAATTTAAAATGATGGCTGTTTACAAAGCAATTTACAAAGGACAAGCTACAGACTACATTAAAAATACCAATATATATTCAAAACAAATTAACATAATTAAAATCAGCAATCTTAAAACAATTATTTGTTGTTGTTTTTTTAAAAAAACCTTCGGGATTGTTCTCCTGTACTATTTCAGACACGTGGTTTACCGTATTTTGCGCCCCATAAGACGCTCCGGCCCATAAGACGCACCTAGTTTTTTGGGGGGGAAATAAAGGGAAAAAATTATTTCCCCCCCAGGCGCGGGGCTGGGGCAGCCCGAGCTTCCCCCGACCCCAGCCCGCAAACAGGCAGCTCTCTGCAAGCCGTGGGAGCCCAGCGGTGGTTCCCGCTGCTTGCGGAGAGATCCGCGAAGCCTGCAGGCGCTGGGATCAGCGCGCGCAGGCTTCGGGATGCCGGCAACTCTCCCCAAGCAGCGGGAACGTTCCCGCTGCTTGCGGAGAGATCCGCGAAGCCTGCAGGCGCTGGGATCAGCGCGCGCAGGCTTCGGGATGCCGGCAACTCTCCCCAAGCAGCGGGAACGTTCCCGCTGCTTGCGGAGAGATCCGTGAAGCCTGCAGGCGCTGGGATCAGCACGCGCAGGCTTCGGGATGCCGGCAACTCTCCCCAAGCAGCGGGAGCATTCCGCGAAGCCTGGAGAGCGAGAGGGGTCGGTGCGCATTCGCCCCATAAGACGCACCCACATTTCCCCTTCATTTTTGGAGGGGGGAAAGTGCGTCTTATAGGGCGAAAAATACGGTATATACTTATGTGTTTGCCTTGTACATTTATGGACATCATATATATATATATACACACACACACATATATATATATGTATATATGTGTGTATGTATGTGTGTGTGTGTGTGTGTGTGTGTGTGTGTGTGTGTGTGTATATATATATATATATATATATATATATATATATATGACCTTAGAATTTCTTTAACAAGTCCAACCTCCTGCAATGTATAAATACACAGCTGTCCCGTATGGGAATCGAACTCGCAAACCTTGGCGTTCTCAGCACCATGCTCGAACTAACTGAGCGTACTAGCGCCCTACTTTCCAGTTCACTTTCGGTTGGGCTGCCTACTGCATAGAAAAGGAGTCAACTCCTCCAGGAGCGAGAAGAGGGCATCTGAGGTCATTACTCTGCTTGCAGTCTCTGACAACAAAGAGGCTTTTTGAGCTGCTCTCTTTGCCCTCGCCCGGGCTATTCGATAACACTTTCAAATACTTAGAGCCGCAAGAGGAGGGGAAGATAATGGCCGCTGAGCCAACTGTATTACATTTTATGGTTCCGTAGCAATTACGCTGCCTTTTATGGTGTCATAACATATTACGCTTTATGGCTTAATATCCTCCAGATAATATCCGGAGATGCGGGTGCTCAGAATTTTAACGAGGGGAGCCCGCTCCCATCTGGAAGGGGGAAACGGGCTCCCGGCAGGATGGAACAGGAGAGGGCGATTGCAAATTGAGATGGGCGATTACTCTTGATGGTGGCGCCTTCGTTCTGCACTCCCTTCTTGGCCAAACATGCCACTACAAAGAAGGAAGCCATGCTGCTGGCATCTGTTGCATTCAAACTTGCACGTTTGGAAAAGCAAACTTCTTACCATGCACGCATTTCCTCTGTGCAGAGTAACCTCTGCAATTTATTTGAAAGAGGGACAGAGAGCATATGCCTCCCCACCAGTGTCTTGTGTTGGTTAGTGTTGGACAATGACCTGGGAGACCAGGGGTTCAAATTCCCGCTTGACCTTGACGCTCAGCCTAACCTACCTCACAGGGTTGTTGTGAGGAAGAAATAGGGATCGGAGGAGAACCGTCTGTCATGAATGCTTAAGTGGAGATTCCTGCATTGCAGGGGGTCAGACTAGATGACCCCTGGGGTCTCTTCCAACTCTACAATTCTGTGATTCTGTGTACACCACCTTAAGCTCTTTGGAGGAAAAGGTGGTATATGCAGTGCTTTTTTCTGGGGGGACACAGGGCTACACATACCCCTAAACTTTTTGTGAATCTAAGTTTGGCCTCATTGAGGGGCAGTATCTCAATACGAGTAGGAAAATGAGAGTACAGTGGTACCTCAGGTTAAGTACTTAATTCGTTCTGGAGGTTTGTACTTAACCTGAAACTGTTCCACTGAGGTACCACTTTAGTTAATGGGGCCTCCTGCTGCCGCCGCGCCACCGGAGCACGATTTCTGTTCTCATCCTGAAGCAAAGTTCTTAACCTGAGGTACTATTTCTGGGTTAGCGGAGTCTGTAACCTGAAGCATATGTAACCTGAGGTGTATGTAACCCAAGGTACCACTGTACCCCTAAACATTATTTTAAGAAAAAAGCATTGGGTATACGTATAAATAAAAATAATAAGAACAACATGTTTTTGTTGTTGAGCAAAAACTCCCATCATCCTTGGTGAACTGCTGGCTGTGGCTGACAGGAGCTGGAGTCTAACCACATCTAGAGGGCCTCATGTTCCCCGTCCCCAATTTAAAATTTTATTCATTTATTTGTGATTTATTGCATAATACGCCACTTTTTCTCTCCAAGGAGCTCAAAGTGATGTGCCTGGTTCCCTTCCCCCCACTCATTTAATCCCTACAACAACCCTTTGAGGTAGGTTAGGCTAAGAGGCAATGACTGGCCCAAGGACACCCAGCGAGCTTCTTGGCCGAGTGAGGATTTGAACCCTGCTCTTCCAGGTCCTAGTCCGAACTACTACACCACAGCAAGTAGCCTTGTGGGGTTTCAATGACTCACACATTTATCAGGGATTGGGGCAGACTCTGAGGTTGTCCAGACCCTCCCCTCTTCCCTGAGATGTTTCCAAACGGCAAATTGAAGCCCTCAATAGTTCCTAAACACTCACCTGAGAAAGAACCAAGTGGCCCTACTCTTTGCTCAGCAGACAAACAAAGGCCGGAAGATCAATTTCTCCCAAAGCTTTGCTTCAAAACAGCCAAGCCCAATTTCAATCTCCTTCCCTCCTCTCCTCTCCTCTCTCATCCCTCTTTACCTCTCACCTCCTTCCCCTCCCTTTACACATGCAATTTGATTAATCCATAAGGATTAACCTCTCTTTAACTCCCTGATTAGCTGCATTTTAAAACTCCACTTGTTTTCCTTTTTCATCAAGACCCGCAATTTACATCGATATAGACATACTGCAATCTTTCGGAAATCAGTGCAAACTCTGGAGAGGCGTGACTGGAATCTCAATGGCATCTCGTATGCGATCAGGTTTTTCTTCCATTTTTTGTCCAAGGATGGAGAACCCTTTTTTCAGCCTGAGGGTCGCAATCCTTCCAAGACAGCTTTCCCAGGGCCACAGGCCAGAGGTGAGCAAAGCCAGAGGCACAAGGGGACAGAGTTACCTCTGTCCAGTAGACTAGTTTGCAAGCAAACCCCTCTCAACCCTGCATCCAGGCAAGCAAGCGGGTTTGGTCCTACACCCAGACCACACAATTAAAGCATATGGCTTCCTCCAAGGAATCCTGGGAAGTGCAGTTCACCCCTCACAGAGCAACCATTCTCCGTACTCTTAACCAACTACAATTCCCAGAATTCTTTGCAAGGAAACAAGTGTGCTTTGCTGTATGGTGCAGATGTGACCGTTATCAGAGTTCAGGGACATATCCCAGGCAGGGGTGGAATAAGGTGGAGCAAGGCCGGAGAGGGGTCTGGCCTGGGAAGAGTGCCAAGGACCAGGCAGAGATGCCTGTAGCTGAGGTTCCTCACTGCTGGTTTACACACTCAAACAGAATACATGTCAGGGACTGTGCTGAGGAGGAATGGTGGGAGCCACCCCTCCCCCTGATCTGGATCCTGAATGGTCCTAAGAGCAGGAGGACAGTATAGATTTGAAACAGTGGTTTGCAGAAGGGGATAATTCAGAAGGCAGAAGTTGGGAAATCCTGGATGGGGAACAGCTAGCAGAAGAAACAGAAGAAGAGAGAGAGTTAACATATTCACAGTCTCTGGACAGCATTCACACACACACACACCCATCTCCAAAGACACAGAGAGCTCATAAAGTGTTAGAACAGAAAGCGCAGAGGGTACAAACTCAGATTACAAAACGTAGGAGTGATGTAGATTAATAGGGATGGAGGAGGTGTAAACCTTAATTGGGAGCACCGCTATTCTGGGTGGACACTTTCCTTTGTCCTTTGCTGTGTTTATTAAAGAAACTAACTGGTAAGAATTCTTTTTGTTTGATCTGCTCATTTACGGCCACGGGGGAGGAAGTCGATTCCCCGAAGCCTGACAATAAGTGATAATTGTATGTGGGGCAGAGAATAAGCATTTTCCCTAGTTCATGTTAACCCAAAGTCATAACGGGGGAGAAAAAATCACTGTCACATTTTCCCAGCCCTTAAAACAACGTTGCGCACTACCCAAGTAGTTCAAAGCACTTACCCCGAGTTCAGTTTCCTTGGTACGAAGGTCAGCAGAGACTGTGGTGTGCTAAGGGTATCATACCCTCCAACACATTAAGGGCAAAAAAACCTGGGACACCGTCTTCCAGGATGCCACCTTCCTGTTTTTACTCGCGAGAGGACGGTGGCTATTTTGGGCACTTTGATCTTGAGCAATTTTGTGCTACGATGTCTTAATCGCAGCCTGAAATTGCACTAGATTATGTTGCTCAAAATGGCCGCTGTCCTCTCACAAGAAAACCCCCCCAAGATTTCCCAGTTTGTTTGGGACACTTGCCGGGTATGGGATATATGAATTTATTTACACAGATACCACCTGAGCAAGGGATGCGGGTGGTGCTGTGGGTTAAACCACAGAGTCTAAGACTTGCCGATCAGAAGGTCGGTGGTTCGAATCCCCATGACGGGGTGAGCTCCCGTTGCTCGGCCCCAGCTCCTGCCAACATAGCCGTTCTAAAGCATGCTAAAAAGTGCAAGTAGATAAATAGGTACCACTCCGGCGGGAAGGTAAACAGCGTTTCCGTGCGCTGCTCTGGTTCGCCAGAAGCGGCTTAGTCATGCTGGCCACATGACCCGGAAGCTGTACGCCGGCTCCCTCGGTCAATAAAGCAAAATGAGCGCCGCAACCCCAAAGTCAGTCACAACTGGACCTAATGGTCAGGGGTCCCTTTACCTTTACCACCTGAGCATAAGATGGAAGGGCTCACAGCATTAACACCCCAGCAGATCTTGCTTCTCCATTCATCTCTGTGCCGCCTGGTCCCAGCTCAATGCTCACATATACCGCTGGTTATTGTTCTCTTACCTACTAGTTTGGTGAGATGGTGGCAGGGAAGGGAAAGTGGGGAGGCCCACCCACTTATTTTATGGCACTCAGCAACTTCTTTGGTCATGCTGATTGTGGTGCTTAACTAGTCAGCCAAAGGCTTTGCCTAGACAAAGGGACTGGTTTTGCAAGCTTGCTCTCACGCATTCAGAGAAGGGACCACAGTCATCTAGTCCAACCTCCCGCAGTGCAGGAATTTATGACCCAACGTAGGGCTCGAACCCAGGACCCGAAGATTAAGATTCTCTCTTTTTTTATAAGATATTTATTAAGATTTTTTCACACATTACAATAAAAATGGAAAAATAAAAAGGAAAATGCAAAATAAAAACAGTTAAAAACACATTAATTTTCCGTTTCTTATTTTCCTTAAGCTTATTTCCCCGGACCTCCTCATACCTCCCTTTTTTGTATTCCACTTAAATTTATTAGTTCAGCAAATCCTTACCATTAAGCTTTTACCCATTTATAGAGCTTTGTTTCATATTCTCTTAAAGCATTACAGCTAGAAACCACTTAATTTCTATCCAACATCATTCTAACATTCATTAATTTTACAATATTTCTGTAAGTAATCTTTAAATTTCTTCCAATCTTCTTCCACCGACTCTTCTTCCTGGTCCCGGATTCTGCCAGTCATTTCTGCCAATTCCATATAGTCTATCACCTTCATCTGCCATTCTTCCAAGGTGGGTAGATCTTGTGTCTCGGAGATTAAGATTCTCATCCTCTACCAACTGAGCTATCCTGAGTTCCTTACATGCTACCCCCATGGATACAGGAGCCGAAAAACTGGTCATTATCCAGACTGCCTCCCGAAACCACAACAACATGATTCCTCTTGCAACAGTTCTTCTCAAGTGAGGCCTACATTCGCTGTGCCCTTAGATAATAGGAGTCCACGGCAGGACATGCTTTTGACTTCACTGCCACCTGCCCTGACGACGACCGATCATCCTTGCCAGTCAACAAAACAAACAAGCCCTGGTACCTAGGAGGCAGGGAAGGGAGGCTCTGCAGCGGGGTGATGTAGAGATCAGATCTGCCCAGGGTTGCTGAGGAAATGCCAGTTGGCACCCAGTTCCACAGTGAGGCAGCCTGCATGAGACACACTCTCTCTCTCTCTCTCTCTCCATTTACCATTGCAGAAAACAAATATTTTTACATCAAATTCCAGAATAGCGGTACCTCAGGTTACAGATACTTCAGGTTACAGATGCTTCAGGTTACAGACTCCGCAAACCCAGAAATAGTACCTCAGGTTAAAAACTTTACCTCAGGATGAGAACAGAAATTGCGTGACGGTGGCGCAGTGGCAGCGGGAGGCCCCATTAGCTAAAGTGGTACCTCAGGTTAAGAACAGTTTCAGGTTAAGAACGGACCTCCAGAACGAATCACATTCTTAACCTGAGGTACCACTGTACCCAGTTTCGACCCCCTCCCCACTTTCTGCGGCTGCTTGTTTTATTATTTTCAATGCATATCCAAGTTAAACCTAATTACTATTTATCCAGTATTGTCAAAACTAGTTTTGTTTCACTGCACGTCTTTATATTAATCCAGCTAATAATTTAATCCGTTTACAATAACTTTTTAGATATTCAGTAAATGATTTCCACTCTAAATTAAAAACTCTGTCTTCTTGGTTTCTTTTTTCTCCCAGTAAGTTCCGCCATTTTTGCGTACTCCAACAGTTTTTGCTGCCATTCTTCTTTGGTTGCAACGTTATCTTCTTCCCGTCTCTGGGCATAAATCATTCAGGTCTCCATGGTTGCGTACATAAATAAAATTTTGTATCCTTTAGGTATCTCTACCCCAAGCAAAAAAAGCCTCTGGTTTCTTAGTAAAAGTTATGGCAGTCTGCATGTCTCTTGGTCTCATACAACTGTCTAAGGAATCTTTGCCCAGTTGCCTTTGGCAAAGCAGGCAGCACCCCTCAAATCACGCACACACCCACACCCCAGCTTGTTTTCCAGCACCGTCCGCTCAGCTGCCATAGAGACCACGATACCACAAACACAACAGTGTCAGAAACGGAGCTGGCACAAAGCTTGCAGGACAGTGACCCGTCTAGTTCAGCATCCTGTTTTCACAGTGGCCAATGAGAGATGTCAATGACGGAAAATTTGCACTGAGTGCTGCAGTCTCCCCTGTTGACTAGTGGTATTTTTGCACCTGCAGTTATAAGGATCCCCAGTTGGCAGCAAGTATTTTGCTTTTAATTGAGGGCTGAGGGATCAGCAGGAATGGCTCTTTTAAACATGCACTAAGAGGACAAAGGGCTCTTTAACTTAAAGGTAAAGGTAAAGGTATCCCTGACCATTAGGTCCAGTCGTGACCGACTCTGGGGTTGCGGCGCTCATCTCGCTCTATGGGCCGAGGGAGCTGGCGTTTGTCCGCAGACAGCTTCCGGGTCATGTGGTCAGCATGACTAAGCAGCTTCGGGTGAACCAGAGCAGCGCACGGAAACGCCGTTTACCTTCCCGCCTATTTATCTACTTGCACTTTGACGTGCTTTCGAACTGCTAGGTTGGCAGGAGCTGTGACCGAACAACAGGAGCTCACCCCGTTGTGGGGATTCAAACCGCCGACCTTCTGATCGGCAAGTCCTAGGCTCTGTGGTTTAACGCAGAGCGCCACCCGCGTCCCTCTTTAACTTACTCTTTAACTTACTCATCCCCATCTGGGACAGCAATGAAGGCTCAGGCAGAGTTTAAGAGCATAAAAAGAGCCTGCAGGATCAGGCCAATGGCCCTTTCAGTCATCATCCTGCTCTCATGGTGGCCAACCAGATGCTTCTTGGAAACCCTCAAACAGTGTCCGAACACAAGAACAGTACATGCACAGAAAATAGTAGATCAAAGCTGATGGAGATCCCTAATTATCATTATTGCATAATGATAAAGTTATTGTATAATCTTAGAAGAGGTGTGGCTGTGAAGGGGCCTGGCTGTGGTTATCGTGAAGGGACCGTACACTTCTGAATTTGCCACTACGCCACCAGGACCGAAAACAACTTGACTGACTGCTACACCACGCTTCTGGAAATCTGTTTTGCCGACATCCCCTTTCTTTGATCTTAAGTAGTACAATGATTTTGACATCAAAGCTAATTCCCAAAGCTCATTTATCCAATCTCTACTCTGAGGTATTATTAAAGCTTTCCAGTTTGTTCCCTGAGTAAATGGCAAGCTTACAGCCACGATCATGTAAGAGGTTAGTTCTTTGTATTCTCTATTTATTGATTGAAAGGTGTAATTTAACAACAGTAGTAAGGGATCCAATGCCTGGCTGCTTCAGATCAATATACGGAAACCATTTTCTTTCCCTCATAGGCAGGGCTTTTTTTTTCCAACCGGAACTTGCCGGAATTCAATTCTGGCACCTCTCAGGTGGGCACCATTGTCATTATAAGAGAACAAGGGAGGTGTTCTGGCACCTTTTTTTCTAGAAAAAAATAGCACCGATTATTGTTATAAAACCACCATGGTTTTAGAGGCAGAGTGTTTGGGGACCAGGACATTCGCAGGGAAACCAAAATGCTTGTTCACAAAGCTATTGTACTACCAACCTTACTGTATGCTTCTGAAATGTGGACCACTTATAAACACCATCTCCAACTCCTCGAAAGATTCCATCAACAGTGTCTCTGAAAATTTTTACACATCACTTGGGAAGGCAGGTGAACTAATACCAGTGTACTGGAAGAAGCAAAGATCACCAGTGTCAAAGCAATGATTCTTCAACATCAACTTCGTCGGACTGGTCATGTTGTGCGGATGCCTGATTATCATCTTCCAAAGCAACTACTCTATTCCAAACTTTAAAATGGAAAGCGTAATGCTGGTGGTCAACAAAAGGGGTTTAAAGAATCTCTCAAGATAAATCTTTTAAGGTGCTGGTTTTAACCTTTAAAGCCCTATACGGCCTAGGACCCTCGTACCTACGGGACCGCCTCTCCTGGTATGCCCCACAGAGAAACCTACGGTCTGCAAATAATAACATCCTCAAGGTCCCAGGCCTCAGAGAGGTTAGGCTGGCCTCAACTAGAGCCAGGGCCTTCTCGGCTGCAGCTCCAAACTGGTGGAATGCTCTGTCAAAAGAGACTAGGGCCCTGCGGGACCTGACATCTTTCCGCAGGGCCTGCAAGACAGAGTTGTTCCGCCAGGCCTTTGGTCAGGGCGCAGCCTGACTCCCTCCTCTGGCAACCTGCACATAATTCTACTTAATTGGTTGCCATCAATTTGATTTAATTAATTTTTATAATGAAATTTTTAGATTGTGTGATTATTTGATTGATTATTTTATTGTTGTTAGCCGCCCTGAGCCCGGCTTTGGCTGGGGGAGGGCGGGATATAAATAAAATTTATTATTATTATTATTATTAACTGGGAAACACTGGCCTGCGAGCGTTCCAATTGGAGAACAGCCTTTGCCAAAGGTATCATGGGCTTTGGAGACACTCCAACTCAGGATGAAAGGGAGAAACGAGCTAAGAGGAAGGCACGTTTGACAAATCCTCACCATGATCAACTCCCTCCCGGAAACCTACGGTATGTCCCCACTGTGGAAGGACGTGTGGATCCATAATTGGCCTCCACAGTCACTTACTGACTCACTGTTAAACACATGTTTATGGAAGACAATCTCACTCGGCTACGAGTGATCACCAAAGAAGAAGAAGAGGCTGACCACCGCCTCTCACCTTTCCAGAGGTTGTTTCTCAGAGTGTGTCTCGGATGGACTTCTGGAATGAGTCCATCTGGCTGTCCGAACCTCTCTCTATGCACTGCTCGTAGGGACAAATTGAACACAAAATGCATAAAATGATGCACAATGTGAAGCAAGTGCTTAAAACTTCTAGAGCAAAAGGACCTCAATGCGAATTTGCTTATGTGCAAATTTAAAGCAATTTGTACACCATACATTTAAAGCACTTTTAGCTGTTGTGGCTTTTCCTCAAAGCATCCTGGGAAATGAAGCTTGCTAAGGGTGCTGAGAGTTGTTAGGCGACACCCCTCTTCCCTTCACAGATCTACAATTCCCAGGGTTCCATTGGAAGAGGGACTGATTGTTAAACCACTCTAGGAATGGTTGCCCAGTGAGGGGAATGGGCGTCTCTCAAACACCCGTAACATCCTACAGTTCCAAGGATCCTTTTATATATTACGTATCCTTATGTTACAACTGTCTTTCGCCTGTTTCTCTTTTAATGTGAACTGCTTTGAAAACAGAAGCATGCTGTATGTGGGAAATAAATATAGCAGGGCTATTCCAAAGAGCAAATATCTAGCCTTCAGGGTTACAACAACACACTTGGAAGCAGGTAGGCAAGGGCCACTGAAGCAAGCCAAAGGAAGTGCCAGTGGCGTAGCGTGGGGGGTGCAGGGGGGGCCGGCCGCACCGGGTGCAACATCTGGGGGTTAGGGTTAGGGGGCGCAAATCCACGGGTTAGGGGGCGCAAATCCACGGGTTAGGGGGCGCAAATTACTTGCCTTGCCCCGGGTGCTGACAACCCACGCTACGCCACTGGGAAGTGCTGAATAAGATTTCTAGGGCAGGGAGAGGCAGTTTCACTGCCCTCGCTCCTCCTAAGGATTAGAATCAGCAGCATTAAGTATGCAACCTAGAAAGAAAATTGCAACTAACTTGATTGGCATAATTCATATTGGTCGTTTGAGGGCCTTCTTCATGTGCTTTCCCCGGGCAGTTCCAGGGAGGTTTGTGGCAACTTTAGGCGGCAGGCAAAAACGTTCCTCTTTAACCAGGCCTTTGGCTAATCAACATCCAATGCCCTTTTAAAAAGTGTTGTGGGAGGGGAAGGAACATTTTACCATATGTGCTGGGAATGTAAAAAAGTGAAAAACAGCTGGGAAATGACATATAATGAGATGAAAAAAATGTTGAAATATACATTTACTAAGAAACCAGAAGCATTATTACTTGGCATTGTAGGAGATGATATAAAAAGAAAAGATTGTAAATTATTTTTATATGCAGTGACGGCAGCAAGAATATTATTGGCACAAAAATGGAAGCAAGAAGAATTACCGACAAAAGAAGAATGGAGGATGAAACTGATGGACTATGCAGAATTAGATAAATTAACAGGAAGAATTCGAAATCTGCGGGACCAGAGATTCACAGAAGACTGGCATAAATTTACGGACTATTTGGAAAGTAATTGTGATGATCAGATTACACTTGTAGGTTTGCAAGAAGTTTTGTAAGGTGGACTATTTGAAATATTGTAAAAAAAAAAAAAAGGTAACGAGAGGGACTGTTAGTTAGGATAATTAAAGGCAATAGGAATTTAAGAAATGCAGAATTAGCGATAAGAACGGAGGATCATCAGAGGGGTTGATGGAAGTCCAAAAAGATTGTATAAGAAGTGAAGTTTTGTTGTATGAATGATAATTAATATGTAAAAATTAATAAAAAATAAAAAGTGTTGTGGGAGGGGGTGTTATAGAAAAAATAGAGGGTCTGGCTTTTGCTGCCCCACTCCCCAAGGGACTGAGTCCCCCTAAGTCCATGATTGGTCAGAAATGAATGGATGGCGGCAAGATCCATAGAAAGCAAAGCAGATCTTTATTTTTCCGGTTTCAACATAGTTGCCTCCCCTCCTTGCAAGGAGGTAGGAGAGACCCTGAAGAATGGTGGGCAAGCCCCTATAAAGACTTTGGAATCCCCACCATGATGCTTCACAGGGTGACCACAGGCCACGCACCGCCTCTCAGCCTAACCTACCTTGCAAGATTGTTGTTTGGATTAAATGAGGAGGGGAGGGAACCATGCAAACCACTTTGAGTTCAATTAATAATAAAGAATAATACAGTGGTACCTCTGGTTATGAACTTAATTCGCTCCAGAGGTCCGTTCTTAACCTGAAACCGCTCTTAACCTGAGGTACCACTTTAGCTAATGGGGCCTCCTGCTGCCACTGTGCCGCTGGCGCACGATATCTGTTCTCATCCTGAGGTAAAGTTCTTAACCCGAGGTACTACTTCTGGGTTAGCAGAGTCTGTAACCCAAAGTGTTTGTAACCTGAGGTGTTTGTAACCCGAGGTACCACTGTAAATAAAATAATAAAAATAATAGTTGGGATTCAACACCACACTGTTATGAATGTTCCATCTTTCTTGCCACTAGCCAGATGGAACCATCACCCCTCTTCTCCTCCCCCCCCCCCATATGCTGTTCTGGGTGTTCTCCCAACACTTCCCCCCCCCCCCATTTCAGGGGTGTAACGGAGAAGAGGAAGCCCCATTGTGCAAGGAAAAGTCCTCCCACGGTGCTTTCACTGATGGTGCACACAAGGTGAAAATCGCCCAGTATCCACAGCCTTGCTCAGGGTAACTTCCTCATGTAAAGATGAGAGTCGAGGGAGTGAAAATGTTTTTGAACATTTGGTAATAACGTTTGTCAAAGAGCCAGCTGATGACTGCGTTCCTTTGGTATGCTCTCTTACGGCATTTGTTCTGATGACGCCCCTGGAGCCCTGGAACAATTTCACGAACACAAAACTTTCCAAGTACATTAAGAACCTGTCAGAGACTTAACCGTAACAGCTTTTCATCTTCAAGTACCCACCAGGGTTGCCTCCAGACTGTCACTGTTCTGCAGGAGCAGTTCAGTCACATGCCAGAAACTTAAGTTTGCACAATTAAAGCATATTACCCACTGCCTTGTGGGACATCTTCAGCGGAAGAAAAGGCTAAGGAGTAAACTATGGTTGCCATATTTCAAGAGGTGAACAAAGTTGTTGAGCTTTTCGGGCCCCCCAAAAGAGGACGTGTCTGGGAATTCCCGAACGTATGGGAAGCCTAGAGTAAACGCCACACACAGCCTTTCTCAACCTGTGGGTCCCCAGATGTTGTTGAACTACAACTCCCATCACCCCTAGCTAGCAAGACCAGAGCTCAGGGATGATGGGAGTTGTAGTCCAACATCTCAGGACCCACAGGTTGAGATCCGCTGCATCTGGAGTGGAGTCCATAAGATGGTTGGATGGCGTCTTGAACACTTCCTTCCAGTAATCCCGGCTGCCAACTTGGTGCCAAACATATTGCTCTGCTTTCCTTTTGACAAGCAGAGACATCACCTTGCCAACAAAGGTCCGTATAGTTAAAGCTATGGTTTACCCAGTAGTGATGTATGGAAGTGAGAGCTGGACCATAAAGAAGGCTGATCGCCGAAGAATTTATGCTTTTGCATTATGGTGCTGGAGGAGACTCTTGAGAGTCCCATGGACTGCAAGAAGATCAAACCTATCTATTCTGAAGGAAATCAGCCCTGAGTGCTCACTGAAAGGACAGATCCTGAAGCTGAGGCTCCAATACTTTGGCCACCTCATGAGAAGAGAAGACTCCCTGGAAAAGACCCTGATGTTGGGAAAGATGGAGGGCACAAGGAGAAGGGGACGACAGAGGATGAGATGGTTAGATAGTGTTATTGAAGCTACCAACGTGAGTTTGACTAAACTGTGGGAGGCAGTGGAAGACAGGAGTGCCTGGCGGTGCTCTGGTCCATGGGATCACGAAGAGTCAAACACGACTAAACGACTAAACAACAACAACATCATATTGGTGAAACTTAGAAGGGGGTCGTTGTCTGGGCACCCCAGGACCTACATGCACTGCCCAGGCTTGCACCCCGATGAGGTCATTTCAGAGCTGCAGATGCAGCAAAAACATTGCAGGAGACAGCAGTTATGAGTTACTGGTATCTGCAGCCACTTCAGGCGCTGTGATTCTCCAGAGGTTGGACTTCACAGCCAGAGGCACACTCCATTGTCTCTCGAGACGACAACAGCAAAACTTTCATCCTCCGTGGAAAGCATCATAGCTCAGTGCTACGGCAACTGTGAATTGCACTGGGGGGCGTAGAACTGTAAAAATTTAGAAGAGGAAAAGGACTCTTGGGTACCTCATACACAGATACCTCTGCCCCACAAAATATCGATGTAGATCTCTTTTCCCCAGCCTTTTCAATTAACCTCCCCTACTGCCGGAATTGCTGAAAAAGAAGCATTTGAGAGATTTAACACAGGAGTAGTGTGTTGACACTTTAATGTCTCTGCAGAGGTTCTGGCTTGATTTTTGTTTTGGCTGTTAAGATTCTGTTTTCCCATAAACTGTTATTGAAATGTGATTGAAATGCTAACATTACTCCATTGTAAAGAACTGTTTTTATGTTTTCGCATATTGTTGACATGTCTATGGACAAGAGCACATTTTTTAAAAAATAATA
Source organism: Podarcis bocagei (assembly GCF_964188305.1). Classification (NCBI taxonomy): domain Eukaryota; kingdom Metazoa; phylum Chordata; class Lepidosauria; order Squamata; family Lacertidae; genus Podarcis; species Podarcis bocagei. Next base: position 21,524,678 of record NC_138142.1, on the reverse strand, counting down.
ATAATTGCTGTCATTGCTTCCATTCTGAACATGATTTCAGCTGCGGAAAAGTTCTTTACAGATTAAAGTCTAATCTAATCTGGGCTGTCTGAGCAGTGTCTGTCAACGGCAGTACTGTAGCTCTGGCTGGGTCAGGGAACCATAGGATGTTGTTTTGCAATATATATTTCACTGCCTTTTTATATAAAAAAGTGCAAACCCTCTAGAGAACACTCATTATTGTTTGATATATATGAAATGCTGTAAATAAATAAATCTTCCTGTTCTTGTATTGGCAGGTGCAGATAATCAATGCTATGTTGGGGCCTCCCCAGCTGGAGAAGGATGCCCCCACACCAGCAAGAGGATTTATTTACCACCCCCTCCCAGTTCAGCTCGGATGCGGGTGGCACTGTGGGTTAAACCACAGAGCCTAGGGCTTGCCGTTCGGAAAGTCAGCAGTTTGAATCCCCGCGAGGGGGTGAGCTCCCGTTGCTTCTCCTTCTCCTGCCAACCTAGCAGTTTGAAAGCAGTTTGAAAGTGCAAGTAGATAAATAGGTACCACTCCGGCGGGAAGGTAAACAGCGTTTCCGTGCGCTGTTCTGGTTCGCCAGAAGTGGCTTAGTCATGCTGGTCACATGACCCGGAAGCTGTACGCCGGCTCCCTTGGCCAGTAAAGCGAGATGAGCGCTGCAACCCCAGAGTCGGCCACGACTGGACCTAATGGTCAGGAGTCCCTTTACCTTTTACCCAGTTCAGCTCAAGTTTGTTAACAAGCCCACAGACCTCCAGATTCTATCTGCCTCCCCCCCCCCCCAATACCCAACTCCATATAGTGAGGAGAAAAGAGGCTCAACCGTACAAGTAGTTTATTGAACTTTTTCATTTTAAAAAAATTGCTCCCATGGAGCTTTCTTCTCTCCTCTCCTCTTGTAAATCCATCCAAGGTGGTGGCCATTAGTGCCTCCTGTCCTGTGGGAGTGAGTTCCATAGTTCAACTATGTTCTTTGTGAAGGAGGACTTTCTTTTTATCTGTCCTGAGTCTGCCAACATTCAGCTTCACTAAACATCCACAAGATCTAGCCTTAGGAGGGAGGAAAAAAAACTCCCCCCCACCCATATTTTCGAGTTAGAGGGCTCAAAGAAAGGTAGAGGTTCTTTCCCCCCAATCTCCACCTTTAAACGAATACAAGCACCGCTTGGCTAGAAGAAAAATTCTGTGAAAGCCAAAGTCTGGCTTACTATTTTGGGTACGCCCCAATAAATACCACTGTTTCAAGCAGAAGATCTCACTGAACTGCCAAAGAAGGAACTTTGCAACTGTACCAAAGGAAGCAACTTTTTCAGCAGGGGGTCGGTCTACTGTCCCTCAGACATTGGGGGGGGGGGCGGACGGACTATATTTTGGAGGGGGAAAATGAACAAATTCCTATGCCCCACAAATAACCCAGAGGTGCATTTTGAATAAAAGGACACATTCTACTCATGCTGATTCCCGGACCGTCCACGGGTCAGATTTAGAAGGCGATTGGGCTGGATCCGGCCCCCGGGCCTTAGGTTGCCTACCCATGATTTACACGTATATCCACTTCCACGCATGGGCGTAGCCAAGTGGGGGGCAGGGAGGGGCAGATGCCCCCCTAAATCAATAAAATTCAGAAAAATACATAGCAAATTGAGGTTCTGCCCCCCCAAAGACTCCAACAAAAATCCTGGCTACGCCCATGCTTCCACGGATCCTTCTATTTTCACCAATACGTAATTAAAATAAACCATATGAGGTCATTTAAAAGAAATTACAATGAACGGGGGAGAGGAAGTCATGAATAGAAAGTTCCTGTTTCCATTCTGCCACGAGGGATTCTCAGTTCATTTAGGACGCAATCCTACCGAGCGATAGGATCGCCCATCTCCTCCATTAAAGTGAGGGCAAAATTGTAAGGGCGGAAACAGCTTCAGCGAGCCGCCGCTACCATGGCTACGGAAAGCGACGAGCGACCATTCCCAGCCGGCGCCGGAGTGTTCCTAAGCGGTTGCCAAGGGCAACAGGTGACGCCTTTTCCTCCCCGCTCCCTCCCCACTGTGAGCGTTCCAGCTGGGGCTGAGAAGGCGCTCAAGTTCTAGATGGGGGGAAGGCCTTGAAAGCGACGTCGGGGGGGTTCCGGGGTGGGGGAGGGATTGTGGGGTCCGGGAGGAGGGCTAGGGTCTTTTAAGGGTGCGTTTCACTTCATGAAACCGCCCTCTCTGGGACTGAGCTTGGTTGTAAATAAACCACTCAGTGAGAAGGGTCGTCCCAGTTAGGGCTTTCTGAAAGAGAGGAGGGGGCTGGGAAAGAAGTCTCAAGTTCAGGGGGGGGGGTCTTTATAGTAAAGAGGGGGTGATGCCAGCTGGCGACTGGCGTTGGGAATCTCAAACAGGAAATGGTCGAGAAGTCTTAGGGACTAGAATCTTGTCCTGTTTTTAAAAGGTGGGGTGTATTGGGGCCTCGAGTTAGCACTCTAGAAAAAAAGGGGGAATCAGTCGGGTTGGTTGGTAGGGAAAACTTAGGGGTGAGAATCTATTTAAAAAGAAAAGAGGATAATTTGAGCTGAGATCTGGTTGTCTTTAGCAGTAGGAAGATTGATCAGTAGGGCAATAGAGTGGCCTCAGGAAGGACTGGATTTGTGTTGGGGTGAGGCTACACCCACCCACCCACCCCAGGGCCTGTGTTTAGCAACTTCTTAAGAGAAATGATGAGCCGAGTGGTTTGAGACTGGTGGAAGTTCTTAGTTGGATCTGAAGGGGAATCGTGCAGCCTTGCTGGCATTTTAATTGCGGGCAGTTGCTGTCAGTCAGCCCTGGACAAAGACGAGGCTGTCAAATCTGCCTTGCCTTTTCAATTAGTTACCTTTCTTTGGGTTCCCAAGGCACAGAGATGTTTATACCTGAGTTCCTTGCAGCAGCCCGACTTGCTTAGTGGAATCATGGTCCTAGTTTGATGTGAATTGAAGGCAGAGGTGTGTTTGTTCTTATTTCCTACTTGCGAGTGACTAAAAAAAAAACCCAAATCTGCAGCCTTTACCTTTTGAAGCTGCATTTTATCCTTCCAGGCGCTGTTTGTGGTGTGGGGTACGAGTGAGAAAGGGTACCGTTATAGTAACCGAAACGAAGGTTCAGAGGCCCGGTTAAAGGAGTGGTTTTTCCTAGGAAGCGAGGTGGCTCTCCAACACTGTCAATATGCCTATGCACCCAAAGTCAGACCCCCGTTACTTTGTCATGATCCGGCCTCTGCCCATCCCCAGCCAGAAAGGCCTCAAGGTCCAAGCTCGAAGCAACACCATCTACAACTGCTGGGATGTCACGAGAGAGCAGGTCTTCCGGGAGAACTACCATCGGAGAATCAAACAGCTCACGCAACAAGGCTACTTTACTCCCAGCTGGAAGCCCTATCAAGATTTTGGGGACCCTCTTTACCTCGATCCAAGGAAACTCACCCTCTATGGTCTTGGACAGCTCCCACTGGTAAGTATAGTGCTCTCTTAGTATGTTCTTTGCTTGTGATATTAAAAAGTAGGTGGTGGACCTCATTAAGCCATAGAAACCGCACACTGAGGTCCAGCTCTGAGGGCCTTCTGGCGGTTCACTCACTGCAAGATGTGATGTTACGGGAACCAGGCAGAGGGCCTTCTCGGTGGTGGCGCCCACCCTGTGGAAAGCCCTCCCATCAGATGTCAAGGAAATAAACAACTACCTGACTTTTAGAAGACATCTGTTTAGGGAAGTTTTTAAATAATTGATGTTTTATTCTGTTTTTAATCTGTTGGGAGCTGCCCAGAGTGACTGGGGAAACCCAAAATAGCGGTCAACTGCAAAGGGGATTCAGATATTTAATTTGGCACATTTTACTAGAGAATCTTCTGCTGTTCTATTTTATGCAACAAACAATCTTAGTAGTTGTGACCATGGTTTATATTGTATGTGTGGTGTCTGATGATTTTTATGGTTATTGCTGTTTTTCCTTTTGTTATTTTTCCAAATGATGCCATGGCCTATGGCTAGCGCAATAAAAGTCGATGATGATGATGATGACTGGGGAAACCCAGCCGGATGGGTGGGGTATAAATAATAAATTAGTATATTATTATTGTTACATTTGAGACATGATTATTACAGCAGGTAGCACTGGTTGCGAGGTTCTGAATCCTGGGCAAAGAGACCTGAAGAGGCCCCTGGGCCTGAGTTTTAAAGGTTTATCTAAATGGCTTTCAAGTTTAACTAAAGAGCTACCTTCGCCCCTGTGATCTTGCTTCCACTAAGATAAGCTAGGGGTGTGTGTGAGGGGGGAGGCTTTTTGGTGGTGGCTCCACTGCTGCGGAATTCCCTTCCAACCTAACTGCACATGTCCTCAAACAGGCCTTCCAAAATGTACCTGTTCCAGGCTGCCTTTCCATAACAGTGCTTTTGCGTTGCTGCTTTCTGAGCCTCTTAGGATTTGTTGCTTCTAATGTATCGTAATATTTCCCATCTGAATAAAGGTGCCTCCTTGTGAGGGCTGCACGCAAAAAGGTGGCCGATAAATACTTGAATACCAACAACAACAATGGAAGGCCAATTAAAAGAGTGTTATAAAAGCAAATAAAGGTGAAATTAGGGGGATCCGTATAGATAAAAACAGGGTCTGATTTTATATGGCGGGGAAATCCTGGGCTTAAAAATACCTCTTTACAAGGCATCCGAAGCGATTGATAGTTGTTCTTTCATATATAGATACCAGGAACCTCTTTTTCTGGCTGATTAATGGAACAGGACGATTTGTGCCCCTCAGAGAGCTTGTGTTGTCAGGTTCAGAAACTCAGGTGAGAGTTTGGGGTCGGCCACCCTCAGTGCTGGCCTAGCCCCAACATTTCCCCTCCATGTTTAACTCTGTTTTTAGAGTACAGCGCCTCTAGCCTACTCTTGAAAGTGCTTGCTGAATGCAGTCTGTTCTTGCCCCCCTCTCTTCCGCATCTGTCCCCAAATGGCCCAGCAGAGCCCTGTTAGTATTCATTTAAGGACTGTGAAATGACCCATTTTGGTTTTAGATTCCCGGCTTCTGCTCTCCAGAGATGGGCGTGCATTAGGCAGCCAGCTCTGATTCATTGAAAATCAAGGAACGTTGCGTCCCCAGACAGGCTTTTTGATTACCTGAGTGTTCCAAGCTCTGTGTTAAAAGGTCTGGTTTGATTCCTTAGTGAGCCGGCACAGGGGGATATTAGTCCCCTTTTTATCCGTTCAGAGAGTTAATTGCCATGGCAAGCTTGTCTGCGATACCCAGGAGCCGGCTTGTTGACTTCTTCCAAGTAAAGAAAGGTGACTTTTTCCTTTCTCTTTCTCTCTCTCTCTCTTTTTCTTTTTTGGACACACTTAAAACATTTCTGTTCTTTTCAATTTGGAGCATCATGGATGCTTCAAGCCTGCTCTGCGCTTGTAATCAGACCCCGCTGGGTAATTGTGTTCTATACAGAAAGAAGATGGGTAATGAGATGAGTAACTACATCTATCCAGGAAGAAAATGGAGCCATTTTTGTTGACTGGCGTAATTTCTGCACCTGTAGTTAGATCCCTCAGTTGGCAGGCTTTGAATTAAGTGGGGGCTGTGGGGTCAGTAGCCATGGCTCATTCCCGCATGTGCTAAGAGGACAAAGGGCTCTTTAGGACAAAGGACTCTTTAGCCTACTCTTTCTTGGTCAGAACAACAGTATAGCTGTACCTTGGAAGTCGAACAGAATCTGTTTCAGAAGTCCGTTCGACTTCCAAAACGTTCGAAAACCAAAGCACAGCTTCTGATTGGCTGCAGGAAGCTCCCGCAGCCAATCAAAAGCCCTGTCGGATGTTCAGCTTGCAAAAATAGTTCGCAAACTGGAACAGTCACTTCCGGGTTTGCGACATTTGGGAGCCAAAACGGGAACTACCGGTAAGCTGTTCGACTTCCAAGGAACAACTTTAGAGGCTTTGGCAGACATTTTATTGCATGCTGTTTCGTATATTTATTTAAAGGATTTATATACTCATGAATCTTCAAAGCCTCTATTCGGTTTGCACAATATATGCATTAAAATTACCAGTCAGCGCAGATATTATTATTAGGAAAGATCTTGAAAATAAAACTGCTGACCCTCTGAGAATTCTTGGAGAACAGGTAAGGTCCCTGCAAACTGGAGGCATGCAAATTGTTATGTACTGAAGTTCTCACCCTGGGCCAGCAGGGGGATACTGTAGATAGTTCGGGTCCGCATATGCAAATAAGGGATCGAAAGTGACGTTTAGTGATTGGATAGTTACAGAAAATGGTTACTGTTGCGTTCTAGTGGAGCTCTATATAAGCAGGCTGGCTGAACCCTTCAGTTCAGTTCTGTTCTGGCCTGTGAATAAACAAGAGCTGTTTGAAGAATCACTGTGTCGTCTGATATGTTCACCCACAACTTAACACAAATGTTGTCCCCATCTTCAAAAAGGGGGAGAAGACTCAACCACATGATTTCGATATCAGGAAAGGTCCTAGAACAGATAATTAAATATTCCGCCTGTGAGCATTTAGAGAAGGATGCTGTGATTACTAAGACCCAGCATGGATTTCTCAAAAACGAGTCATGCCAGACCAATCTCATTTCTTTTTCATTTTTTGATAGAGTTACAGGTTTGGTGGATCAGGGGAGTGCTGTGGGCACAGTGTATCTTGATTTCAGTTGGAATCAACAGGTACTTGTTGAAAAGAAGTAAAAAAGGGGGGGCTAGTAAGGGTAGGAAGGCTAGTAATTTTTGTATGCCCATTTGCAAGGCTGAGTTTAGCTGCCAGAGTGTCTGGGAGATTCAATTTGGCTAGGGTGCCAAGGAGAATGATTTGGACCCCTAGGGTCGTCTAGGGTGAACTTCATTTCCCAGTATATTCTGGGTCGGAGAGCAAGTTTAAATTGGCGTGGTGCAGGTACCGTATGCTCAATGGGTTGTCTTCAGCAGCATCAAACCCACAATCAGAGGCATACAGAGATCATTATATTCCCATATGTTTCAATCTCTGTCAAAGGCCGCTTGTTTAAGACCGGGAGAGAGTAATGTCTGAAGTTGTTGACAACTGAACCATCCCCGGGATCAAGGCTGTTTTGGCTTTTCACTGCACAACTGGCACACACACTTCCCTAACACTTGGCCATTTGCTCTGTGTAATTAAAGCCTGCTGTTGTCTGTGGGCAAAGTTCAGAAGTGGCCTGGAAAAATGAGCTCATTTTTAAACCATCATCAGAGCTATTTCTAGAGGATGGCTTTGTCCTTCGGTGTCATCAAGCAGCCAGCCATAGCAGTTAGCCATGACAGTTATCTATGACAAACGAGAAATGGGGGACTCCTTAGCCAAGGGTATGTAACTCACGGCTTGGGTCTGTTTGTTTTCCTGACCATTTCCAATGGCTTCCCGACATTTTCTGCCAAATGACCTCTGGCTTGCTTTTGTCATGCTGCCAGCATATGATGGCTTTGTGAATCAGCCTTTCCGAGTGGCTCCTTAATGCTGATGGGTTAGGCTCAGTTTTAATGTACACTTGCATTTTCCGATGTGGTTTTTTTCCTGCCTGTTCAGCGCAGCTGCTAAGCTTGCCCCACGACAAAATATTTGAAGTCTACTGTGGCGCGCATGACAAGTTTTCCAACTCTACAATTCTATGACTCTAGGGTGGTTGTGAGAATAAAATGGAGACAGGTGGGATATCTGTCTTCGGGGGAAAGTTGGGATGGAAATGTTGTTATTACTGTTGGTTTTCAGCTGTGGGAAAATGATCTTTTGCATTGGCGTGTAGCCAAAATGCAGCCAAGTGTGTGTTTTTCAAAAGAGAGAGATCTTGTGGAGCGCTTTCCCTTAAGTGATCCAAATCCGTTCCTTTCCCAGGACCGGTTCAGGTTACAAAGCAAAAAAGTGCATTTCTGCTGCATGCCAGTCATTTAGTAAATTCTCGTTCTTGCTTCATCCCAGGCCTGCAGTCACCACGGCTGATACACAAGAGCACCAGTCACACAGCCAAGGGGTAAGGAGTCCCCAAGGCTCTGTCTGTTTCAGATAGACCGTCTTGCGTTCAGAAAGCAATTTCGAGATACAGAATTTAGGTCCTTAAAGATAAGGACCACCGCTCAGGAGTAAATTGGTAGTCGAGGCAGGTGAGAGAATATGCAGAGCGATAGGCTCCATCTGCGTGGTTCCAGTCACAAGTTTGGCAGCTGCATTTTGAACCAGCTGAAGTCCCCCCCCCCCACGCTCTTCTGCAAAGGCAGCCCCACGTGAACTTTACTGAAGCACAAGTGGGTGTCGCCCCGGGGTGGACAATGATCATGGGACCAGGTAGGCTGATGTCAGGCGTCAGGGAACCCTACCACCCACCCACTCACCCACGGCCAGCTACCAGAGATAGAAAGACAGGGAAAGCTCTTTACCAAAGACTTTTATGCAATATGCACAGAGAAGGGTTTAGAAAGTTAGCCTCTTGGACTAATGGCGTTGCTCCGAGTAATCTCCCCCGCATCTTACTTGTCAACAGCACCACCCGCCTTACAGTGGCTGCTTAAGGCCAATTGCCTCTTAGCTCTCTGCTCTCCTACTTTCACTGCCCATCAGGTTCTGGGGGAAGGGGGATCTGGAATGCTCTCTAATAATAATGTGTCAGCCAGCTGTCCCTCCTCCCCTCCTCCCATTATCTTCCAGCTTTGCTCTGTCCCATCTTCTGCCAACCTAGCAATTCGAAAGCACGCCAGTGCAAATAGATAAATAGGTCCCGCTGCGGTGGGAAGGTAAATGGCGTTTCTGTGCGCTCTGGTTTCCGTCACAGTGTCCCGTTCCACCAGAAGTGGTTTAGTCATGCTGGCCACATGACCCGGAAAGCTGTCTGTGGACAAATGCTGGCTCTCTTGGCCTGAAAGCAAAATGAGCGCTGCAACCCCTTAGTCGCCTTTGACCAGACTTGACCATCCAGGGTACTTTACCTTTTTAGCTTTAGCTTAACACCTGTTCTACCTAGGAAAGTGGTGGGGACAGGCATTTATTGCTACAGCAACCTCCTTGGCATCCAGGAGCATTCCCAAGCTTTGTTGTTGTTGTTTAGTTGTTCAGTCGTGTCCGACTCTTCGTGACCCCATGGACCAGAGCACACCAGGCACCCCTGTCTTTCACTGCCTCCCGCAGTTTGGTCAAACTCATGCTGGTAGCTTTGAGAACACTGTCCAACCATCTTGTCCTCTGTCGTTCCCTTCTCCTTGTGCCCTCCATCTTTCCCAACATCAGGGTCTTTTCCAGGGAGTCTTCTCTTCTCATGAGGTGGCCAAAGTATTGGAGCCTCAGCTTCACGATCTGTCCTTCCAGTGAGCACTCAGGGCTGATTTCCTTCAGAATGGAGAGATTTGATCTTCTTGCAGTCCATGGGACTCTCAAGAGTCTCCTCCAGCACCATAATTCTTATCTGCCTGTTGTCTTTGTCCATGGAGTTTTCTTGGCAGGGATACTGGAGTGGCTTGCCGGTTTCTGCTCCAGGTGGGTCACATTTGGTCAAAACTCTCCACTATGACCTGTCCATCTTGGTTGGCCCTGCACAGCATAGTTCATAGCTTCTCTGAGTTATTCAAGCCCCTTCACCACGGCAAGCTAAGCACCTGATTTTTAGATACCGTATTTTTTGCTCTATAAGATTAACTTTTTCCTTCCTAAAAATGGGAAATGTGTGTGTGTGTTATAGAGCGAATGCAGGCTGCGCAGCTATCCCAGAAGCCAGAACAGCAAGAGGGATTGTTGCTTTCACTGTGCAGCGATCCCTCTTGCTATTCTGGCTTCTGAGATTCAGAATATTTTTTTTCTTGTTTTCCTCCTCCAAAAACTAGGTGTGTCTTGCTTCCGGGGTGGCGCCATCGGTAATGGCGGATTCCCTCTGATCCGGAGGGACCAGCTCCACGGAAAACGGGTCTTTCCCGCTACGGCGAAGCAGGGACCCTTTTACAAATCACAGGCGGATGAAGCCTGTGACCATGGGACTCGGCGGGCACCTTTAGCGCCCCCCCAACCTGTAAAGGAACCCATTTACAGGCTCTGGAGCGAAGAGGGGGAAGTGGCGCGGTGCTGAGAGTCAACTGCTTCTTCCGTGGAGCGAAGCCACACAGCCGTTGCCGGAGAGCGCTGCCTTTTTCCTGGGACAATTTGGCTTTTAAAACAATTACCCGTGAGTACTTTAATTTCGGACAATTGGACTTTGAATAATGACCTGCAAGTAGAAAGGAAAATTGGACTAAGAAATTCATCTCAATTTGGCACTGAAACGGGAAGGTCTAAACAGGAAGTCAGCCTTCCGTTTCTTGTAGATAGATTAAAGCAAAGATATGGTAAACTAGAGTTCAGAAAATCACTTGTAAAGGATTAACTTTCATCATTTAAAATTGTTGAACCCCCTTTGGAAGCAGGAGAAGAGGGGGGATTTTTTTCTGGACTGTTTAAACCTGCAGAAAGAGTGTAAAGCAAAGTAATTTTCCACCGTCTTGATCCTGGGAGCAGGTGTCAGGACTGACGTTCTTTGGGAAGCTCATTGACCAGAGACAAACGTCTTTGACAGATAGTTAAAAGAAGAGAAACATCGTGATTCCATTGTTCTCTGCATTTTAAAGGAACAAATTTTGACAAAATATCTGAAAAAGGAAACTTTGTTGTTAGATCTGCCTCTAAAAGAAAAGAACAAATAGAAGTTCTTCCCCTAGAGGGAGCCTGTGAAACTGTTATTAAATCTGAATCGGGGAGCTCTACAGCTGCAACAGATTACGATCGTGGGAATAGACTTCTGACCTTGCAGAACAATGTATTCAGAAGCTCTGATGAGTGCTTTCTGCAAAACAAGTGCCCTACTGGAACAGCTACATGAGAAGACGGACTTGATGACTGCTGTGATTGGAAATTTCGGACAGGTAGTGGGTAACTATATAGAGCCCACCCAGGAATCAAATCAGGAGTGTGCTCTGACAGTTCAGATGAGGGAAGAGGATGTTGTTGAACCTCGGGCGCCAGAGATGGAGGGAGCTGTGGCCCAGCAGAAACATGAGTACCTGGAGCTGACAAATGAACTTGGAAAAAGCCAGATTTGGAAAGATAAAGCTTGGTTTGGTTTGGAAATGGGGGGTTGGATAGACCCCCCTATGCAGAGATGTTTGGACTTTTCAAGTCTGGCAATGGGCCGTGAGATGTTTGGGGTTGTGGGGGCTCTTAATTCTGGAGGGACTTTGAAGCATGTTTTTAAATACCACATGGAGTTTAGTGTGGAGCATGGAAAAGGGATTGATTTGTCGAGAAGGGTCAAAAACACTGTCAAGTTGGAGTTCCCACGAGTGAAAGGAGCAGGAGACAAAGTAAAGTACAGGTATAAATATGAAGAAGAGCCGCGGAAGAGACATGGAAGAGACTTAAGGGCCTCGGACATAAGATTACCAGGTTAATGCGCTAGATTGATGAGATAGAAAGGACTGACAAAACCCGGGACCAGGAGGAAGAGACGCTGGATGAAGATTGGAAGAAAAAAAATTTTTTTTTATTAGGATTGCCCTATAAAATTGATGAATGTTAGAAAAATGTTGGAATGAAATTATTTGGCTTTAGCAAAAATGTTAAAAGAATTATGTAAGAACATCTTATGGTTATGAGAAATTGGTATAAATAAGATCTAAGTTTTAAGTTTTAGGGTCTTTTATAGTAAGATAAGGTTAAAATAGATTAAGGTAATGTAATGACAGAATATTATGAAAAATGGAAAGGATTTGCTGTGACTATTAACAATTAGGATACAAAAAAGGGAGGAGTGAGGAGGTCAAAGAAAGAAGGTAATGACAGATAAGGATTTGATTATATTGGATTTATTTTTAAATTTTTGTGGCTTATTTTTGCCTTTTGATTGTGTTGTGTTACGTGCTTTGTTTTTATTTTTTTATTTTGTTTTTTATCAATTTGTATTGTTTGATTGTGGATTGTTTCTCTTTTTTTCTCTTTTTCTTCTCTGTTTTTTCTGTAATTCTAAAACTCTTAATAAATATCATTAAAAAAAACCACAAAAACTAGGTGTGTCTTGTGGTCTGGTGCGTCTTATAGAGCGAAAAATACGGTAGTTAGATGTTTGTATCAGCCATCGGCCTTTGCAGTCCGAGTACAAAATACATGTACAGACAACTTAAGCACTTCTGAAGCGTTCCTTCTTTTGGCCGACAGAGGGTTGGCAGGAGCCCGGCCTTGGGACGACTCTCCTTGAGCCCGATTGCTCAGAACAGCCAATTGCCCTCGCCGCGAGTTTTAAGAAACACTGTAATCCCAACCGCCCTCCCCTCCCTGCAGGGTGGGCTAAAGATGATACTGTCAAGTGAAAACAATGATTTAATGGCTTTGTGACATGAAGGCCCCGGGACTAATGGAACACAACCTAGAAATCGAAGCCGAGTGAATGTTTTAAGGCTCCTAGGCTGCAATTATGATACAGTCTCTGCCTGCAGCTGTCATTACAATCACAAAATGTCAGCAGCGATTAGTTCTCTTTCAGAAGGTCAAATAACAATGGCGAGGAGGATGCCTGCGTGGTGACAGTAAGCCTGTACCAGTGGGCAAAAGTGTGGACAGCTCTCGTGATGCTTTGCAGTTTTGCTGCAATAGGACCACTCCTCCTCATGTTAGCATAAAGTTATTCCGGGGCCGGGTTCAAGCGAGAGACCAGCATCCTCCAAGGCAGCAGATCTCATGTTTCCTGCAATTTTTTTTTATATAACAATATTTAAACCAGAACATACTGCTGTGCATTTCTGAATTTGACAAGATCTCGGGGCTCTGTTTATCAGGCCTCCGTTCCCTTGGGGAGAAAGATGGCTGAAGGCATTTCTGTAATGTGCTTTTATTTACAGATATAAAAGGTGAGCATAAGGCATATACAGATTTATCTTTTTGCTCAGGCAGCCCAGTCAGATGAGTGGGGTACAATTATTATTGTTGTTATTATTATTATTATTATTATTATTATTATTATTATTATTATTATCATCCTCATCATCAGTATCATTATCATTATTATCACCCATTGAATCAGCCCCTGTTTTGTGGGTCCGAATCTTTTATTTGTTCTTGTTTGCTCCTAAGTATTTTTAGACTGCATTTTTATCAGTTTTAGGATGCATTTTCGTTTTAATTGTACTCCCCCCCCCCATTGTACACCACCTCAAGGTCTTTAAAAAAAACATTCCAGTTTATAAGTGCTTTGAAATAAATAAATAAAATATAGGTCAAATAGTTGTTTATTTCTTTGACATCTGATGGGAGGGTGTTCCACAGGGTGGGCACCACTACCAAGAAGGCCCTCTGCCTGGTTCCCATCAAATCTCCAGAGAGGCACCCCAAGACAGAATCATAGAGTTGGGAGGTCCTAACGGGTCCACAACAATGTGGAGCTAAATCACAGCTCCAACCAACCTCTGGTTGGAAACCTCCAATGAAGGAGAATCCACTATCTTCCAAGCTTCCACTGTTGGTCAGCTCTTGCCGTCAGAAAACTCTTCCTAATGCTTGGTCAGAGTGATCCTTTGGATGCTTCTAATTTTCCAGAGCTCTTTTCTCTCTGTTTCAGCTTTTCTCTAAACTGCCGTATCTGTCTTTCAGAGCCTCAACCTGCTTCTATTCTTTGCCTTTTTAAATATACATAATGTCACTGCATGTCCCTGCCTCCTACGTGTGTTGCAGAAATATCTGTGTACAGGAAGGGCGAGCATGGGTTTTGTAGTTCAGAGCCACCAGGTCATTCATCAGCATTTTGGTGTGATATCTTCCCAATATACACATTTGTGTATACAATATTTTTTCCCCTAAAGCGCACATTTTTTTGCAAAACGGGTTTCCATTGGCCTGATCCAGCAGGTTCAGCTTACATACTTGCTCATTTTTCTATGTTATTTTATGTATTTTGAGGCAAACTTTGCCCCAGCGTGTGCACAGAACTGCATTTGCAAACTTTGAAGGAGTGCAAATTCTGAAAGGATGGCTGCCGTTTCGGTTTGTGCATTGTTTAAGAAAATCAGAAGACTGTCTGGGGGAATGGGAGACGAAAGACGAAGAGGTGAAATCAGTTATGATTAAATGGGCACATAATATTATGCTGGAAGCTTGGGAAAGGTTATGGAAAATTGATTTAAAATTTATAGATTGCTCCTTGCTGAAAGAAAATTATATGAAGATGATGTATAGATGGTATATAACACCAGTACACCTAGGAAGAATGTACAAAACCAGTTCAATTATGTGTTGGAAGTGCAAAGAAAAAGAACGGAACTTTTATCATATGTGGTGGGATTGTAATGAAATTAAAAAGTTTTGGGAAATGATATATAACGAACTGAAGAAAATGTTCCAACTAACATTTGTTAAAAAACCTGAAGCATTTTTGTTAGGGATTGTAGGAAAAGACCTGCCAAGGAAATTGAAAAATATCTTTATGTATGCGACACCGGCGGCAAGAGTCTTAGTAGCACAAGGATGGAAGAATGAGGAAATCCCGACTAAAGAACTATGGCAAGAGAAATTGATGGACTACGCAGAATTGGCAAAATTGACACACATACTACATGACAAGGATAACTGTAATTTTAAAGATGAATGGGAAGCCTTTACAAAGTATTTAAAGAAACAACAAAATGAACTGGACTCCTTGGCAGGCTTTGAATAAACATTCACAAACTTTTTATTGATAACACTCAGATAAAGTAAGGATCTGTACAGTTTTGTAGCATGCAGAAAATAACATAGGTTGATAAACCAGAGAAAGGAGCTAAGGGAAGTCGGGGGGAGAGGGGGTCAGGTTTTTGGGGCGGGGGGAGAGGAAAAACGGGGGGAATTTAAGGATGATATGTTTTTTTTAATAAAATGTCATGCAGAAATAATTAATAAAAAATATTAAAAATAATTAAATAAAGAAAATTAGAAGACTGGCCAGATCAGGGTGACGGCCCATCTAACCCCAGTGTAGTGGATTGGAGTTACTCGTGCGTAAACTGTCCCCGTTTGGGAGCTTAACTGCCTGGTTTAACCGTTTTGACTGTACAGCCCATGTCAGCGTGGCTGCCTCAGTCGCTAGCAGAATCTGTCTGTGGGCGTTTCTTAAACCTTTTCCAGCATAAAAGCTGTTTGACACCTAGTCTTCTCCGCCTCTCATTGCGCGGAAGCCTTCTGCGCAGGGAGGGCGAGGGTAGTGGAGGACCAGTGCTCTCCTCACTGATGTCCAGGGAAGAATCCCGGAGCCCTTCCACCTCCTTCTCCATTGGCTCTCCTGGATCCTTGGTGTTACTGTGATTTCCTTCCCCCTCCACCAAGCGGCTCCTCCCCCTGGTGCTAGTACCTTCTCCTGCAGAGTCGGAGAGCCTCTCCTTCTCCTTTTGCTCTGATGTCAGCCAGCTCTGATGACACCCAGCATCCTCATCTCACAGCCGCCGACCAGATGCCTGCGTTCAACCCACAAGTAGAATCCAAGGACAAGAGCCCTCTCCCCTCCTATAGTTTCCAGCCACTGGCTTTTGGAAACACTGCCTCTGAACTTTGGGGCAGACGAATGCTGTCATAGCTAGCAGCCATTGATAGCCTTCTTCCTGAGTTTATCCAGTTCTCTTTTGAAGCCACTGAAGTTGGTGGCCATCACTACCTCCTGTGGGAGTGAGTGAGTTCCACAGTTTAAATATGCGCTGCATGAAGAAGTTCTTTCTTTTCATCTGTCCTGAACCTCCCATCATTCATCTTCATTGGATGTCCACCTGTTCTAAGTGTTACGAGAGAGGGAGAAACAACTTCTCTCTATTCCCTTTCTACTTGCTGTGTATAACTTTTATACAAGTTGGGCATGTCATCCACGGGCCTAGCTGAAGGAGGCATGGGTGGGCAACTATCACCCCCCCAAAAAAAACCCGACTAAATAAATAAAAATGAAAAGTAGAAATAATTAGAATATTTGAAATGCTTTGACAGATTTCACTGAGCACTTGGGGTCAAAAGAAAGTCATTTAAAACATCTGTTGTTGAGACATTTCATTCCAAATTTGCCAGACAGAGGATGACAGGTGGGTGTCCTGCCCCCCCCCCCCATAAATCCTGGCTATGCCCATGATGTCATTTTTCATTTTTCAAAAAGCTTGAATTACGTAGCTTCGCCTTTAAATGCAGACTGAATTGACTCTGTCCTTGATTGCTGGCTTTTTGATTTCCAACAGATTCTCCGTGAGCTACCCATGCATTTTTTTACGCCTGCTTCTCAGTGAGCAGAAAGAGACACACATGATCTGACTTAATATATGACTCTCTCTCTCTCTCTCTCATCTGGAGCAAATGTTTCTGTTTTTTAAAAAAAATAATATTTATTAATAACTTCAAAATTACAGAAAAGAAAGAAAAAAAATTAAAAACAACACTACAATACATAGGGGGGGGGAAAGAAAAAAAACAAGACATAAAAACCAATGCAACAATACAGCAAAAAGACACAAATCCCATATTACATATCTTTAACTTCCATTTGCTTGTTTCATTGAGCTCCTCACACCTCCCTTTTTGTATTCTAGTTTGATTGATTATTTCAGCAAATTCTTTCCATCTTTCTCAATTTTTACTAAATAATTTATCTTGACAATTTAACCTATTAATTAACTCAACAAATCCTTTCCATCCTTTCCCCATATTCTGTTATTCAAATTACCTTAAGTTATTTAACCTTATCTTACCAAAAAATACTTTAGAGCTTAACGCTTAATACTCGATTATACATAACTCCTGATATATTTTCTACTAGAGTCATATAGTTTCATTCCAACATTTTCCCTAATGTTCATTAATTTTAGGCTAATTCCCTAAAAAAAAATTTTTTTTCTTTATAAATTTTCTTCCAATCTTCATCCAACGTCTCTTCTTCCTGGTCTCGGGTTGTGTCAGTCCTTACTGTCCATTCCATCTAGTCCATCAACCTGGTAATCTAATGTCCGAGGCCCTTAAGTCTCTTCCATGTCCCTTCTGCAGATCTTCTTCTTCTTGTTTATACTTGCACTTTTCCTTGTCTTTTGTTGGTCTCTTTCTTAGGTTCTTTCCTTTCTCTTTGGGGAGTAGGTCTCTGGGGGATTCCAACCCAAAATTATCCAACCAGCCCATTCCCCAGAGTCCCACTCCCCACAATCATCAATGTAGTCCAAAAAATATTTAAAAACATATTTCGAGGTCTCTCCAAAGTTAAGAACCTCCTCAGCTCCAGACTCCCTCTGGCCGACTCCGACTTCAATCTTCAAAGACAGCGGCTTATGCTCCTGTAGGGCCTCTGGTCTCTCCATTTGTTTTATTTGAGGTGCAACCGCAACCTCCTCCATATCTTCTGCACTTGCCCAATCAGTACAGGTTCCTGAGTTGGTCCCTGAATAGTTTCTGTATCAATATTCCCTGTTTGTCCACAGTTATTAACCACAACAGTCATCAAATCCATTTTCTCATTCATCAAATCCATCTTCTCATACATCTGTTCCAGCAAGGCACTTGTCTTGCATAAAGCAAGCACCAAAACTTCCTCCCAGCTCATATTTAGTCAAGGTCAAAAAGGACTGGTCCCACGATCTTAATCTGACAGCTGTAGAGTCCTCAAGTAGACGCAGCAACAATTTAGCAAGCTCCCTCTAGAGGAGACAATTTCTATTTGTATCCATTTTTTTAAGGCAAGTCCAACAAAGGAAAATTACTTTCATTTTTCAGATATTTTGTTTCTTTAGAATGCAGAAGGCAACATTGGAATCAATTTATTTCTCTTCTCTAGCTATCTGTCAAAGTATTCCATTCACATCAATGAACCTCTCCAAGAATTTCTGTCTCTGACATCCCGTTCCCAGGTTAGAGACGGTGGAAACTTATCTTTCTTCACTCCCTCTCCTGCAGGCGTTAAACAAAGTCCCCCCCCCCCTTTTCTCCTGCTTCCAAGGGGGTTTCAGTAATTATAAATGAAGGAAATTTAAACTTTTTTAACGACTTTCCTGGAGCAAATGTTTCTGTTCTTCTTAGGACCAGCTGCTCTGTGAGGCTGTAGTGCCAAGAGACCCTGTCACACTGCATTTTTTTATGTTGTAAGGATTGTCAGTGTGTTTATTTTGCTGTGCTAGACACTGATCTGACAGTTGGGCGTCTAGGCTCTGAAGGCACCAAGCAGCCTCCTTCGGAGCAACTCTCCAGATGATGGTGAACGCTGAAGACACACCTCTTTGACACACAAAATGCATATTTTTACAACACACTTTATTTTCTGATTTTAAGTTGTTATAATCTGCACTGGCACATTAGGGTGAAGAGCAGGAAAATAGTTGTTGTAGCAGTGCTAAGAAGGCAGGCAGGGAGGTTTGTGGGGCACTAGAAAGCTCTGCAAGTACAGTCATACCTTGGCATGAATACGCTTCAGGTTAAGCATTTTGGGGTTTCACTCCGCGGCGACCCAGAAATAACGGAATGTGTTGCTTCCGGGTTTCACCACTCGCGCATGCGCAGACACTCAAAATGACATCACGCGCATGCACGGAAGCAGCGAAACACGACCCGCAGACGCGCAGTCACATGTTACGTTCGCTTAAGGATCCGAACAGGGCTCCGGAACAGATCCCGTTCGTATCCAGAAGTACCACTGTATCATTATTATTCATATTTTCTAAAATGTGTTTATTATACCCCAGGTGCAGCCTGACTTTCCCCCACCTTGAGTGTGGCTCCACCTTGCCGCCCTGCCTCTATTTTTTTTATCAAAGTTGGAGACCGCTTATTGAGAGTCTTGAAATCAGGTCCGCAACTGTGGCTCCAGTAAAGCTCATCCCCGTGCCAAAAATGACTTCATGAGCATGTCCTGACAACAAGCAGTTTTTTAAAATAATAACAGTGCCGTGGCCAGAGGTAGTTGCTTCCTGGAAAATATACTTGGGGGTGGAGTGGGGGTGGAGAGAAATAATCTCCACTTTCCTCTTGTTTAGGTGATGGATGGAAAGCTAGAAACTGAATAGGATAGATAAAGAGGAAACTTGCCAAGGACAATAAGAGTTTCATTGGTAACACGCAACAAACAGAAGATGTGGGGGATGTTTGCAAGAAGAATCTGAAATTTTTGGCACACCTCCGAATGGTCATGGAAATGAGACAAAGCAAAGCGAGAGAGAGAGGAATTTGAGAAGCAGAAATGGAGATGTTGTATACAATAGGATGATTATGATTATTATTTTTTAAAAAACGTGCCTACACAAAAGCACTGGCTCGCGTGGGTAGATTAGAAAAAAAGAAAGAAAAAACTGCTTTTCAGATACCCTGCCTGGGAATAGAACCAAGGCTGACTGAAATAACTCAGGGTTTCTAAGCCTAAATTTAAGAATGGCACTAATTGGATTTACATCAGAAATGGCTCTGGCATTTTAATTCTGAAAGGCAGCAATCCAGAATTAATTGACTGCAGAAGCAGCCCTGATGCATTCATTTGGTCTGCTCTGGAAGTAGGCAGATAGTAGATTTCGGGACCTCCCCCCATGCGGTTGTCCTTTTTATCATGCATTCATTTGTGCTCAAGATAAGAACCTCAGAAGAGGCTGCTGGATCAGACCAGTGGCTCATCTAGTGCAGAATCCTGTTCTCACCTTGGCTAATGGGAAACCTGCAAGCGGGACCCAAACATAAGAGCACTCTCCCTTCCTGTGGTTTCCAGGAATTGGTACCCAGAAACATTATAGCCTCCAACCGTGGAGGCAGCACAAAGCCATCATGTCTAGTAGTTGCTGACATCCTTCTCCATCCACAATGGTATCAGGGCAGTTATACACGCTGCCATTTTTCAATACTGTTTGGACCTGCAGAAGTTTCAGGGCTAACTTGCTGCCCCGTTTCCAATTGGTGCACATCTTGTAACTCCCCCCAGGTTTTTTTTTTTTATTTGTGTTATGTACTGAAGTTCTCGCCCTGGGCCAGCAGGGAGATACTGTAGATAGTTTTCACTCAGGTCCGCATATGCAAATAAGGGATTGAAAGTGACATTCAGTGATTGGATAGTTACAGAAAGTGGTTACTGTTCCGTTGTAGTGGAGCTCTATATAAGCAGGCTGGCTGAACCCTTCAGTTCAGTTCTGTTCTGGCCTGTGAATAAACAAGAGCTGTTTGAAGAATCGCTGTGTCATCTGATATGTTCACCCACAAGTTAACAATTTGGTTTTTCAGATTGAAAACATACAACATTCCAAGCAATCTCTTGGACTCCCCTCCTCCCCTTTGTGGGTCCTACTGTTAATCATTTCCTCCTGCATCTTTTATAATCTTCCAAATCTTTTATCTCTCTGTTGTATCCAGAATTCACTGTTAAAAGACAATCCTACTAATGATTATAACAGTTTACAATGGTCTTTAAGATAAGTTATAAATTTTCCCCATTCATTATTGAAATTTTGGTCTTCTTGATTTCTGATTCTTCCGGTGATTTTAGCCATTTCGGCATAATCCATCAACTTGATCTGCCATTCTTCTCGGGTAGGGACTTAATCTTCTTTTCCATCTCTGGGCCAGTAACACCCGCGCAGCCATGGTTGCATACATAAACAGTATTTTTTGCTCCTTTGGGATTTCGGAACCTAGAATTCCTGAAAGGCTTCAGGGTTTTCCGAAAAGGTTATTTTAAACATTTTTTCATCTTGTAATTTCCTGCTGAACATTTTATAGCACAAATGTTCCAGTTAAATTTTTGCCTCCCTTTTTTTGTGTTGCACTTGAAGAGCACCCCTCCAGGCGGCAATAATGTGATAACATTGGGGAGACATTGCTGAGCAACTAGGAACGTGGGATGATGTGTGTGGACGGTCCAGTATAAACCCATCACCATCTCCTGACACACCAATGCACGATTACTACATCAATGGCACATTGCCCCTACGGCTGGTGATAGCATGTAATGGCTTAAAAGACCGGGAGATGGAAGAGAGATCTGGATAGAAATGAGGATATAGCAGAATAAAATGAGATTGTTTGGACGCTCCCAAAGACAACACAATGTCAGGCTGAAATTTCAGTGTTAAGACTACACAGGTAAATACAGGAAGTCTGATGCAAGAAATCTAAGGCACAATCTGCCAAAACATTGGCTGTTTTAAGACCTATAGATTTCCTGGAGTGATTTAGGCAAAATAGAGGCCTGACTCAGACATAACTACATTGACCTGTAGGACCAAGAATGAGCGTTATGGCTGCTTGTTCCCTTCTCCCCTTCTCTCAAGTGCCTAACTGCCATACATGTGGGATTTGTTAAACCACAGTTTCCCATTGAAGCTTGGACTACAACTCTGGCTTGCGAAGCATCATCAATAGTCTGAAATCCTAGCTTGTAGTTGGAGCTTAAACTACAGTTTCCTGGTTCAGGTGTAAGAAGAGGAAACTGTGGTTTAACAAACCTCAGATGTATGGCAGTGAGAGAGCAGAGAGAAGGAAAAGGGAGGATGAAGCACAGGAACACCTTGATTCATTGCCCAATAAATCATGGTTTATCAGATTGAGGTGGTTAATGTTTGAATTGGGTCACTGAGCATGTGCTCACCTTTGTCCTATTGAAATCAGTGGGACTTTCAGACCAATCTTAAGCATGTTTACTCAGTAAGACCCCATGTGTTCAGTAGGACTTACATATGTCTATGCAGGAGAAAGCCCCTTTGATTTCAATGGGACTTACTCCCAGGTAATGTATACAGCACGGAAGCCTTACTCCCTCATATGCACGTTCACAATTTCTGCCTAAGAGCATGGGCTGGATCATGCCCAAAGGCTTTTTAGCTCAAAGGCAATCAGGATTTTTCAAGCTCGACTAATTCATTTCCCGTTTTGTTCCCATTTGGTTTGCTGGTTTAATTAAGCTTATTTCAAGAGACATGAGAATTTAGTAAAAATAAAACAGAAAGCTGAGGAAAAATGAAAGGGAGACATTAGTAGTTAGCATTAATAATGCATATATTAAAAGCCTCTTGGGAAAACGTACAATGTAAGTTTAAAAACCTCTTGCTAAAACAGGCAGAATATAGTGAATTTTTTTCTTTTCAATTAACCAGTCCATACTTAGAATAAGGTCTCTCTCTGCTGTGGAATTAAGTTACCAGCAAGATTCAAGGCCTCACTGTTCTGTTCTTTAAAAGCAAGCTTCTAGCCCTCATGGAGGTTTTGGGTTGTTTTTTTTTAGTGGTACAGAGCTCCTCCGTTCACTTCTCAGGAGGGGACAGCTCTTTGCACAATGCCACAAATACAGTGGGCCTGATGTTTTGATGAGCATCTACAAAAACTTTCATTGTTCAGAAGTCAGAGCTGG
This sequence comes from Podarcis bocagei, assembly GCF_964188305.1. Taxonomy (NCBI): domain Eukaryota; kingdom Metazoa; phylum Chordata; class Lepidosauria; order Squamata; family Lacertidae; genus Podarcis; species Podarcis bocagei. The sequence goes on along the minus strand of NC_138142.1, from coordinate 21,502,338 downwards.
GAAAGGTCCCGGCCTGAGACGTTGGAGAATCACTACTGGCGAGGAGGAGGATGCTGATTTACTAAAACCATTTAGGAATGTAGGGAATTGCCTTATGCCATGTCAGACCGTTGCTCCATCTATTGTTCAGTATTGTCTACAGTTCAGTATTGTCTACAGTGACTGGTAGAGGCTCTCAGGCAGGGGATATTGCCATCCCTAGCTGGAGATGTCCTTGGGGGCTGAACCTGGGGAGCTTCTGCACACAGAGCTCTGACCCCTGAGCAGGGGCGCAAGGGGGACTTGCGTGTCAAGAGAGCAGAAGCAGCTGAGTGACCGGGCTTTTGCTGAAAGCGTTGTTATTACAAACATCGGGTGAGACCTTGGTGGTGGTATCACCACCGGGGGCTGCCTTGTTGCTGTTGACCCCAGTGTGGTGTAGTGGTTAAGAGCGGTAGTCACGTAATCTGGGGAACCGGGTTCGCTTCCCTGCTCCTCCACATGCAGCTGCTGGGTGACCTTGGGCCAGTCACACTTCTCTGAAGTCTCTCAGCCCCACTCACCTCACAGAGTGTTTGTTGTGGGGAAGGAAGGGAAAGGAGAATGTTAGCCGCTTTGAGACTCCTGAAGGGGAGTGAAAGGCGGGATATCAAATCCAAACTCTTCTTCAGTGGTGATTCCCCAGTTGCAGAATGGCCTCCCCATGTGAGGCACGCCTGTCTCCATCAAGATCAGCTTACAGGAGGAATTTGAAAACAATCCTGTTTACCCAGGCATTTGGTGGCTATAGAATACTGTTCCTGGCAACCCTGAGATCATTGGCTAGAAAAATGTCTTTAGTTGTAATTGGGGTTTTTTAATAATGTTTTGATCTGTTTTAGAATGTTTTTGTGGTTGGACGATGGATGGCGGCTAACAGATTGAGGTTGAATCCTGATAAGACAGAAGTACTGTTTTTGGGGGACAGGCGGGGTTGGAGGATTTCCAGATCCTGAATGGGGTAACTGTGCCCCTGAAGGAACAGGTGTGCAGGCTGGGAGTCATGTTGGACTCACAGCTGTCTATCCTGTGTCCAGGACAGCTGTCTACCAGCTTGATCTGGTACGCAGGCAGAGGCCCTACCTGCCTGCAGACTGTCTCGCCTGGGTGGTGCATGCTCTGGTTATCTCCCGCTTTCACTACTTCAATGCACCCTGTGTGGGGCTACCTTTGAAGGTGACCCAGAAACTGCAACTAATCCAGAATGCAGCAGCTACACTGGTGACTGGGAGTGGCCGCCAAGACCATATAACACCGGTCCTGAAAACCTACATTGGCTCCCAGTATGTTTCTGAGCATAATTCAAAGTGTTGGTGCTGACCTTTAAAGCTCTAAACGGTCCTATATACCTGAAGGAGTGTCTCCACACCCCTCATTCAGCCCAAACAATGAGGTCCAGCTCCGAGGGCCTTCTAATGGTTCCCTTCGAGAAGTGAGGTTATAGGGAACCAGGCAGAGGGCCTTCTCGGTAGTGGCGCCCGCCCTGTGGAACACCCTCCCATCAGATGTCAAGGAAATAAACAACTATCTGACTTTTAGAAGACATCTGAAGTCAGCCCTGTTTCGGGAAGTTTTTAATGACTGATGTTTTAATGTATTTTTAATATTTTGTTGGCAGCTGCCCAGAGTGGCTGGGGAAACCCAGCCAGATGGCCGCGGTATAAATAATAAATTATTATTATTATTATTATTATATATTATTATATATCATTTGCTTCATTTTTACCTTCAGGTTACCTGTTTGCCATCCTGAGCTCCTTGAGGACAAAGGGCAGGGTGCAGATTCAATTCAATAAATAACAACTCTGTTTTGATTAATTCCTTACCTTTTACCTATGCCTTGAGGCAGTTTGCAAACGCACCATGAAAAATGCTAAAAAGAGTTTTGAAAGCTGTACAGAAATCCAGCTGAAGATATACACTGAAAAACAATGCAAAAAGGGCTCCAGCTAAGGGGGGCCAAGGAGGACTTGTGTGTTACATGCGCAAGTTGCACTGCATGCGCTTGTGATTTGAGCACATCACACGGTGCCAGCCTCCTCAATTACAGGAGCAAACTGGCATGCCTGCCCTGGAATTATGGCCGTTCCTCAATTTGTTAGCTTCCTTTCTCACATTCAAAACAGTGACAGAAACCTATAAAACTAAATGGATCTATGGTTTGGATCCATTTAAGGCAGCCCTTGTTTCACTCATACCTGGTCTGAATCCTCAAGATGCAGAAGGATGAATATTGAAATAAAAGAGTTCTCTTTCCCAAAAGTTCTCTTTCCCCCTAACTTGGGGGTGGTCAATCTGTTGGACTCCAGTTCCCAACAGCCAACCTGAGCAAAGGATGATGGGAGTTGTAGTCCAGCAACATCTGGCATCCTAAAAGCTACTCCCAACAGGCCCTCCAGAAACACAGTGAGCCCGCCAGTAGTTATTTAATTTCATGACAGCTTAATACCTATTTAATTATTTGGTTATATTTTAGTGGAGGGATTAATTATTCAATATGTTACCATCCTGTTTAATAGGGTATTACGGCGTCGGCCGCGCTGGGATCGATGAAACTGATAAAGGGCTGGATATAAATTGAACTAATAAGTAGATAAATAATTGACACGGTTTCTGCTATGTGGTTGTTGTTGTTTTACTTTCAAAATAAATTTACTGGGAGACTTACAAAACATTAATATATTAAAAAATACCATAAATGTGATTCCATAAAATTGCCATAAACTGTAGAGCAATACAATATACTGTAGAAGAAGTCTCGACGGGAAAAGAATGGCTACAGAAACTAATGGTTTATGCAGAAATGGCGAAATTTACCAGAAGAGTAAGAAATCAAGACAACCGACTTTTTATAAAGGAATGGAAATGGTTTATTTAATATTTACAAACAAACTGTAAATAGATTAAGACATTGGCAGGATTATTATAATTTGCAGCTACAAAAGACATATGAGAACAGATACATAAAAGAATAAGTCAAGATCATTCAGAATATGCAGGGAATGATGAAAATAAATTTAAGGAACTGCAGAAAAAAGGAGGAAGGAAGTCAAGGTTTGAAATGTTAGAATTATTATCAATGAATTATAGATAGATAGATAGATAGATAGCGAAGCAGTAAATCCTCAGAAGCAGTTGTTGAGCTTTTTTTAGGGGAGGCAATCAAAATGGGAAGAGAGAGGGGTGGAGGCAGTAAAATGTCATTCTTTTACACAGTATATCATAGAACCATAGGATTATAGGGTTGGAAAGGACCCCAGGGATCACCTAGTCCAACCCCCTGCAGTGCAGGAATCTGGGACCCACAGCCCTTAGATAGTGAGTCTCATGATCTACCGACTGAACCATCCCAGGCCCAAGCTTTTGTGTCAGCCTCATGTAAACAGGTACAGTGGTCCCTCGGTTTCTGAACCTAATCCATTCCAGAAGACCATTCAAGTTCCGAAATGTTCGAAAACTGAAAACTCAGTACAGAAAACTCAATACAGAAGCCGTGTGGCATGTTCGACTTCTGAGGCGAGTTCAAAAACCAAAGCATTTACTTCCGGGTTTACAGCATTCAAAAATTGAAATGTTCATCAACAGAGACGTTTGAAAACCAAGGTACCACTGTCCTTTTTTTTTTTTTTTGCAGCTGGTGCAAAAGCCCAGAAGTCCTGGTTGGTTGCAGACAGTTGATCACAGTGTGTTTGTCCATCTCAGTATTGCCTGCACTGACTGGCAGCAGCTTTCCAGACAGGGAGTCTCTCCCAGCCCTACCTGGAGAAACTGGGGATTGAACTGGGAGTTTCTACATGCAATTTGGATGCTCTAACCGCCGAGCTAGGGATGCGGGTGGGTTAAACCACAGAGCCTAGGACTTGCTGATCAGAAGGTTGGCGGTTCGAATCCCCGCGACAGGGTGAGCTCCCGTTGCTCGGTCCCTGCTCCTGCCAACCTAGCAGTTCGAAAGCACGTCAAAGTGCAAGTAGATAAATAGGTACCGCTCCGGCAGGAAGGTAAATGGCATTTCTGTGCGCTGCTCTGGTTTGCCAGAAGCAGCTTAGTCATGCTGGCCACATGACCCGGAAGCTGTACGCCGGCTCCCTCGGCCAGTAAAGCGAGATGAGCACCGCAACCCCAGAGTCGGTCACGACTGGACCTAATGGTCAGGGGTCCCTTTATCTTTACCTTTAACCACCGAGCTAAGATCCTTTTCCTGGGCTATGGCCCATCCCTTGGAGAGGGATTGTTCCTGGAATAGTTCCCCGTTCCACAAACCTATGTCTTTGTGAGCCTTCCAGCTCTCAGATATATGGACATTTAAGTAGCGTCTTTAATGTCCGGATTTTGTATTTGAGGAAAACAACATGCTTCAGTTCATTTAAAACAAAAACAAAAAAACAAGCACCAGATATGCTTGGCATGATCCCAATGGAGATTTATAAGATAAGACCTGATTTCTGGTCACCTATTTTTGCAAAACTGTTTTCATACATTAACAGCTCAGGTCGCATACCGGAAGGGTGGAAGCTGAGTATAATTGCCCCAATATATAAAAAGGGTGATAAGAAAAACCCTGCCAATTATAGACCCATTAGTTTGTTAGATGTAGCCTCTAAACTAAATGCCAGGCTCCAGACTGGAAGAATAGGCAGATACAAATAAGGTGATATCTGAAGTCCAGGCAGGTTTCCAAAGAGGAAAATCCACATTGCACCAGTGCTTTGTGATGAACTTTCTGCTATGTAAATACATCCGTAATTTGAAGCAAAAATTATATGTCGCTTTTATCAATCTAAAGTCAGCTTTCGATATGGTCCCAAGACATGCATCGTGGCAAAAATTGGAAAAGACAAATATAGATCTCCGTCTATTATTTCTCATCAAAACACTATATACTGACACATTGATACAAGTAAAGGTGGATCTGGCTGGCCATCTCACCACTAGAATTAAGACCATTACTGGAGTCAAACAGGGATGCATTTTGGCGCCTTTCCTGTTTAATTTTTATGTTAATGACATGGTTAAAGAACTGGAGGGCCTACAGTTTGCCCCTGTCACAATTCTCTCGATATGCTCGGTTTCATTCCTTGCAATCTTAACAGAGTGTTCTGGCATCTGAATGCAAAACAACAACAAAAACCTCTTTTCCTTGTTCAAGGCAATACCTAAAGGCTGTACCTAAGTGATAGCTCTCTCTCTCTGTGTGTGTGTGTATCTGTTTAGTGGTAGCATAAAAACGAATCCCTGCCCTGGGATTCCATTTTTCAAGCGCAATCCAGGAAGATGAGCTGCAGGCTGCCAAGCTCGAAAAGTGTTTCAAGAGAACTGATTGCCTTTATTTATAGGAGGACAAGGGGTTCATTTCTACCAGGCTGGTCGTTGGTTTGCTGCTGCCCTATTAAGCCCGCCGTATGGCTAACAACCGCTCTGTGATACTCACTGCCCAGATTCGTTTTGATAGCCTCCTGTAATGCTTTTTGCAGCTCCGCTTTCAGAGATCAATTAGGCAGCTCCAGGCTCCACCTAGTGCTCAGTCACTGTGCCTGGCTGGCTCCCCAAAACAGCCACTTTTGTCTACTCTACTCCATCCTTTCAACCCAGTGCCCTCCAGATGTTTTAGACTCCCATTACTGGGGCTGATGGGAGTTACAGGCCAAAATATCTGGAGGCTGTGTCAGGTGGCAGGGTAGAGGCTGGTATATTCGCTAGACATACCTTCAGCTATCTTTGAATCTTCATTGTGCTCATTTATCTCTCGTATTTGTAGGTATCGTTTTAGCACCGTCGGTCCTGGAAGCCTTTTTTCCCTCCCAGAATGCCTCAGGTTGTTAGCAGAAACGCTCCGTACTGATGACAGTGTTTTGCCTCTTCTTGCAGGGATTCTTCAGAGAGGATGTTGGCCCCGAAGAAGTGGCAGAACCAGTGGAACCAGTCAGTGCTAAGAAGCCAAAACCAAAGGTAAATGTAATATGATCCGTATCTCTGTCTTGAGAGCCAACGTGGTGTACTGGTCAGAGTGCTGGGTTCAAATCCCCACTTGGCCATTAAGCTCACCGGGTGACCATGGGCCAGGGCCTGCCTCTCTCAGCCTCACCTACTGGACAGGGTTGTTCTGAAGTTAAAATAGGGTGGAGGAGAACCATGCATGCCACTTTGAGCTCCTTGCAGGAAAAAAGTGGGATAGATGTGCAATAAATGCATAATAAATCAATATAAAGGTAAAGGGACCCCTGACCATTAGGTCCAGTCGTGGCCGACTCTGGGGTAGCGGGGCTCATCTCACTTTATTGGCCGAGGGAGCCGGCATACAGCTTCTAGGTCATGTGGCCAGCATGACTAAGCCGCTTCTGGCGAACCAGAGCAGCGCACGGAAACGCCATTTACCTTCCCGCCGGAGCGGTACCTATTTATCTACTTGCACTTTGACGTGCTTTCGAACTGCTAGGTTGGCAGGAGCAGGGAATGAACAATTGGAGCTCACCCCGTCACGGGGATTCGAACTGCCGACCTTCTGATCGGCAAGTCCTAGGCTCTGTGGTTTAACCTACAGCGCCACCCGCGTCCCAATAAATCAATGTATTGGTTCCCAAATGGAGAAGCGGCCCCACCTTAGGGAAACACCAAATATTAGCAGGGAAGTGGTGAGCATTTTGGCTGAGGGCAGATTTCACTGGTGCACAGCTTGGATATAATTTATCATGGGATGCACACTCAGACAGGAAAGGGTGCATACCCACAAGTCTGTGTTCGTGCCATACATACACACACACACACACTTTGTTTCTCACATTCACATGACCGTCAGTATTGATTTATTAATTGCCTTCTAAGCCACTGCGTTAAGGCGATTTACATATAAGATCATTAGAAACACAAAAACCAGCAATGCATTTGAATCAAGATGAAAACTCCAGTGAGTGGACATTTGTGCTAAAGTCCTGTTTATCCAGCTGGGAAATGGAGCAGAAATGCCTTTGCTCCTTTCTGGAAGATGTAGTTAGGGTGTGCCTGTCATATCTCGACAAGGATGCTGTTCCACGAAACAGGGGCAGCCACACTGAAAGCCCTGCTCCAAGTTATTTTAGAGCAAGCTTCTGTGATCTTTGGAACTTGCAAGAGATCTCCTGGTGTCAGGCGGCAGAGGATCCAAACCCCACGGCAGGTTGCCAGGAACAGATAGAAGGAAAAATTCTTACCAGCTGCTTTTTATTCAGTATTCACAGAGAGAGGCTTGGGAATGCAGCCTTTTGTAATAATGGCATTGCCCCGACTGAGTCTCCGCCCCCTCCCTCTCTCATGTGTCATCACTGCAAGTGCTGAAAAGTGCCCTCTGCCTTTGAGGTCTTTGCTCTCCTACTTTCAATGCTCACCAGGTTCTGGGAGAGGTGGGGTCTGGAATGCTTTTGAAAGACACTGAATCCGCCAGCTGACCCCTCTCTGGTGCTTCTTCTTCCTCCTCTCCCATTCTTTCCCAGCTTTCCCCCTCATCTGCCTCTGAGCTGTGATCTCCCTCAAACCCCTGTTGTGATTCTGAACTGTCTTCTTCTCTGGAAGGGTCAGGATGGGGAGGCGGTCTCCACCATTCTCCCTCTGCCCAGTCCCTAACACCTGGGGGTATAAAGGATAAGGCAGTCCCTCAATTAGCCTGTGATTTGAGCTTTAGGCTTAATGCCCCCAAGTGTATCACACAGCCACAGTTGCCAGGGAGCCATGATGGGTTGCCAATAGGGACCTCAGAGATTACGGGTTTCCCAAAGGCCTCTGGTTGGGTACCCATGAGAACGGAACAGTGGGCTAGGTGCTCCTCTGGCCTGATCCATCAAAGGTTCTTCTAACATTACGTTCCATGTCTGCAGGAACCTGAGAAGAAGCTCCTGCCTTTTAGAAACTTAGAAAAGGACCTGAGGACCCTCCATAAAGACCTTGCACACACAAGGTAGGAGCATGACGCGATACCGTACGTCAACGTCTAGCGAAATTGTTGATCTGTAGCTGCAAACGCAGGAATCCCTGCACTCTGCTCTTGGTTTCTGAGCTCATTCCCAGAAGTAGCTGATGTGCTTTATCGCCCTTGTACTAGTCACAGGTTTTGAACCTGACTTTTCACCCTCTTATTATCAGAGATATTGGGCGCTATCCGTCTAAATAGATCTGCCAGCACAAGGATTTCTGCTTGAGCAACAGAGTTGCCCTGCCTTCTCTTGTGCCTCAAATCTGCTTTGGAGGGTTGAGGAAACCTCCAGAACAGAATTAGCAGTGTAGGAAGCCGCCTGAAAACAACACAGGCCACTTGTCTCTTCCAGTCCTACCTGGAGATTCCAAGGATTGAACTTGTGACCTCCTTGCATGCAAGGCAGATGCTCTACCTCTGAGCTACAGCCCTTCACTATACTAAGTCAGATCATTGGTCCATCCAGCTCAGAACTGTCCTCCCTGACTGGCAGTGGCTCTCCAGGGTTTCAGGCAGGGGGTCTCTCTCAGTCCTACCTGGAGATGTTGCAACTTTCTTCATGCAAAGAAGATTCTCTGCAGTTGGTTGATGGACACACACTCCCCCCGCACAATGAGCCATGGCCCTCCCATTTAGGGGGAACACAGGGAGAGGAGAGGGAGTTCCCTTGCACAGCCAAAAGTCCTTGCGCTAGTGGATAGCTCAGTTGGTTAGAGCGTGGTGCTGATGGCTCCAAGGTTGTAGGTTCGATCCTCATATGGGACAGCTGCCTATTCCTACATTGCAGGGAGTTGGACCAGATGATCCTCAGGGTCCCTTCTGACCCTACAGTTCTATGATTCTATAGTGGCTCTATTTAGTTAGATGCAGCCCATTGAGTTGTATTGAGTGTTTGTCATACTGATCCACTGAGACTAAAAGGCATGACCAACTTAGGCCTATTGATTCCAGTAGGTCTAGTCTCACTAGAACTTAACTGGATGCAACCTAATGTCTGAGATGTCCTCAAACGATAGCAGCATTCTGGACTAGATGGGCCACTGGCTCCTTTTATGTTTTTAAGCGCTTATAATAGGGACTCAGGTGACACTGTGGTCTAAACCACTAAGCTAAACCTCTAACCACTCTTGGGCTTGCCAATCAGAAGGTCAGAGGTTCGCTTCTCTGCAACAGAGTGAGCTCCCATTGCTCTGTCCCAGCTCCTGCCAACCTAGCAGTTCGAAAGCATGCCAGTGCAAATAGATAAATGGGTACCGCTGCAGCAGGAAGGTAAACAGCGTTTCCATGCGCTCTGGTTTCTGTCACGGTGTCCCATTGCTCCCTAAGCGGTTTAGTCATGCTGGCCACATGACCTGGAAAGCTGTCTGTAGACAAACGCCAGCTCCCTTGGTCTGAAAGTGAGATGCGCACTGCAACCCCATAGTCACCTTTGACTGGACTTACCCGTCCAGGAGTCCTTTACCTTTTTACCTTTCTAATGATGGGAATTTAATATGCCATCATAGATTCGTAGAGTTGGGACCATCTTGTCCAGCAGCCCTGCAACGCAGGAATCTTCCACCAAATGTGGGGCTCGACCCACGAGCCTGAGATTAAGAGATTCAGGTGCTACCTACTAATGTTCAGACTTATGCACAGGTGACAAAACAGACCATCTCATGTTCTTATTTGGCTGGTGCATGCATTGGTTTCTAAAGCAGAGAAATGCCAGTTAAGGGGGGGGGGGGAGTCACAAATGAAGTGGCCTCCAGCGACGACACTTTAAAATTGAGCAGAGGTGGCTGGAGCTGATGGAAATTTCCATTTGTATGCTTGATTCACGTGATGGCTCCTTTGGTCTTCATATACTCATTAATTTGAATATCAGACTTTTGCAGCAAGAACATCAGCGGTGGGTACAAATGCCATGATTTACCGCTTGCGGGGTTTAGCAACAGCACGATGCAAAATGAACGCTGACAAACGATCGCTGCCAACCGCAGAAGGGCACATACATCCCCAAACTCACATTCTCATCCAGAGTAGCATCTTTCAAAAGCAGTTCCGCAGAGAACAGACAGTAAACAACGGAAAGGAGGCAGGTGCTAGTTAATCTTAGGGCAGTTGTGTCCAGGCAATTTGTCCTAATTCTTTTGGCTGGCTATTTCAGGTCTCCCTTGCGCTAGGTTTCCTCAAGACATCACATGAGGCATTAGAAGTACATGTATTCTGAGCACTGGAGAGATCAGGAGCAGAACTATGTTATCTTTGAGCAAGAAGATAGGAGAAGCAGCTGGGTGACTGGGCTTTCGCAGAAAGCATTGTTATTACAAACATCGGGTGAGACCTTGGTGGTAATATCGCCACTGGGGGCTGCCTTGTTGGTGTTGACCCATGGCAGGGCCTTTTCAGGGGTGACTCCCCAGTTGCAGAATGGCCTCCCCATGTGAGGCACGCCTCTCTCCATCATGATCAGCTTTCAGGAGGAATTTGAAAACAATCCTGTTTACCCAGGCATTTGGTGGCTGAAGAATACTGTTCCTGGAAACCCTGAGATCATTGGCTAGAAAAATGTCTTTAGTTATGAATGTTTTTTGTAATGTTTGAATCTCTTTTTTAGAATGTTTGTGCTTCATTTTTATCTCCAAGTTACCTGTTTGCCACCCTGAGCTCCTTGAGGACGAAGGGCAGGGTACAGATTCAATCCCAACAAATAATAACTATTTTGATTAATTCCTTACCTTTGCCTTCAAACGTCCCATGAAAAATGCTAAAAACAGTTTTGAAAGCTGTACAGAAATCCAGCTGAAGATACATTAAAAAACAATGCAAAAAAGGAGTACCTAAGGCAGAGACCTTTTCATTCTGCTAGAAAATCTTGTCGGAATGAAAAGGTCTCCAGTTGTTTCCTGAAAATAATGTTTCCTGATGTGAAGAGGTCTCTTTTACCAGCAACTGTTGGTTCCTATACAAGGATGCAAATTCTTCCATTTTCCGATGATAAATGAAAGCTAGAAATGTCAGCTTCCCTAAAGAGGCAGATCCCAGGCAGGTAAACAACAACAATTATTAATTACATTTGCATCCCACCTTTCCTCCAAGGAGCTCAATCAAGGTGGGGGGGGGAGGAATAGTTCTCCTCACTATTTCATCCTTACAACAACCCTGTGAGGTAGGTGAGACTGAGAGTGAGTGACTGACTCCAAGGTCACTAAGTGAGCTTCATGACCAGGAGTAGGCAAACTAAGGCCCGGGGGCCGGATCCGGCCCAATCGCCTTCTCAATCTGGCCCGCGGACGGTCCAGGAGTCAGCGTGTTCTTACATGAGTAGAATGTGTCCTTTTATTTAAAATGCATCTCTGGGTTATTTGTGGGGCCTGCCTGGTGTTCTTACATGAGTAGAATGTGTGCTTTTATTTAAAATGTATCTCTGGATTATTTGTGGGGCATAGGAATTCATTCATTTTTTCCCTTCAAAATATAGTCCGCCCCCCCCCCCACAAGGTCTGAGGGACAGTGGACCGGCCCGCTGCTGAAAAAGTTTGCTGACCCCTGTAATATGACCAAGTGGGGAACTGAACCCTGGTCTCCCAGGTCCTAGTCCAACGCTCTAACCACTACACCACCTTGGGCACGTCAATGCTGCTTCTGACCCGGTCCATCATCAGTAGTGTTCTGGGGAGTAAGGAGACAACCCCTGAACTTGGCTCTGCTGGCTTTGACCAATAAGGTTTTTAGTCCAAAAAACATCTGAAAGGGTGCTGAGGTCAATGTATCCCAATCCCTACACTGTTGAGGATTTGACAGTGATACACGCCTCAGCTCGCGGCATGAATCACAGGTAATTAAACTGAAATGCCACTGAAGACTGAGGCCGTTGAAATTGCCTTTAAAAGCTTTATTAACACAACTCACAACATTATAAAGTAACTGCAAAAAAAAAGATAGAAAAATGTCAGCTATAGACGTAGCACAAGATGAACCCAGTCAGCACGATGTACACAAAGAAATGGAATCCAAACCCCAGTGAGCAAAGAGGAGTGGCTTGCCTAGCATAATGTGGAGAAAGCAAGCGAGAGCAGGATGCAATCCTGACACTCTCAGAAGTAAGTCCCACTGAGTTCAGTAGGGCTTACTCCCCTAGTAAGTAGGTTTAGAGCTTGTTATAAGAATTCTAAGGTCTCAAATATAAATTAAATGTTCATAAATGTACAAGGCAAACACACACATAAGTATATAAACCACATGTCTGAAATAGTAAAGGTAAAGGGACCCCTGACCATTAGGTCCAGTCATGGCCGACTCTGGGGTTGCGGTGCTCATCTCGCTTTATTGGCCGAGGGAGCCGGCGTACAGCTTCTGGGTCATGTGGCCAGCAGGACTAAGCCACTTCTGGCGAACTAGAGCAGCGCACGGAAACGCCATTTCCCTTCCCGCCGGAGCGGTACCTATTTATCTACTTGCACTTTCACATGCTTTCGAACTGCTAGGTTGGCAGGAGCAAGGACCGAGCAACAGGAGCTCACCCCGTTGTGGGGCTTCAAACCGCCAACCTGTCTGAAATAGTACAGGAGAGCAATCCTGAAGCCGTTTTGACTCTCCCAAACTGACCTCAAATATTTCTCTGCAAGGAGGAAGGAAATGGGATTGCCTTTTGCTTGCAAATCCTGTCTTAAGGGCATATTTCTGTTTGAATAGGTAGGTAAGTATTAACCATCACAAAAGAACGGCCAGGCTGCCCGGGTAATGCAGTCAGTGACCATTATCAGGTACTCCGGCACACAGGATTTCTGCTGTAGACCACCTCCTTCTGTGATGTATGTATGATATTTTAGGGGAGTGGTCTTGGGCTACAAGGTGGGCAATTTCAAGAGTCTGTATAAGGGCTTGCGCACCATTGTTCAGGGTTCTCCTCCCTCCTGTGTGTGGTGAGTGGGGACCCTGTTGCAACAGTTTAATAAAGAGCAGGCTTACTAGCCGCTTTGCTTCTCAATATACTCTGGTTGGCTTCTGCTATTCTGTAGCTCAAGACCACCCCCCCCAAAACATCATACATACATCAGGGGGGGGGGCAGTCTACAACAGAAATTCTGTCTGGCAGGATACTGATAATGGTCACTTGATTGCTTTACCTGGGCAGCCTGGCCATTCCTTTTGAGATGCTAAATACTTAGTTCCTGAATCCAGGTCACAGGCTCACCCTATTCATGCGCAAATACACCCTTAAGACAGGATTAGAGCAAAGAACCAATGGGGAGGCTTTCCTGTTTCCTTCCTCACTGCAGAGAATATTTGAGGTCACTGGAAGAGTCAAAATGGCTTCAGGATTGCTCTCCTGGATTTTTCAGACCAAGGGATGCGGGTGGCACTGTGGGTTAAACCACAGAGCCTAGGGCTTGCCAATCAGAAGGTCAGCAGTTCAGATCCCCGTGACGGGGTGAGCTCCCATTGTTCGGTCCCTGCTCCTGCCCACCTAGCAGTTCAAAAGCACGTCAAAGTACAAGTAGATAAATAGGTAATGCTCCGGCGGGAAGGTAAACGGCGTTTCCGTGCGCTGCTCTAGTTCGCCAGAAGCGGCTTAGTCATGCTGGCCACATGACCCGGAAGCTGTACGCCGGCTCCCTCGGCCAATAAAGTGAGATGAGCGCAGCAACCCCAGAGTCGGTCACGACTGGACCTAATGGTCAGGGGTCCCTTTACCTTTACTATTTCAGACACATGGTTTATATACTTATGTATGTATTTGCCTTGTAGATTTATGAACATATGGTTTATATATATATGAGACCTTAGAATTCCTATAACAGCAGCATCACAGATAAGGCACTCGAAACGCAGAGACTCAAATTGCGGGATTCGCAGGCATGGACCTGATGTATTCATTCTGTTCTCTGCTGACCTCCAGGCTTAAGACACTTCCTGCTCCTTAGCCCTGTGCCAAGCTGTTAACACTGGTATTCTGCCTGGCCTCAACTCCCCTTTCTTTCTTTCTTTCTTTCTTTCTTTCTTTCTTTCTTTCTTTCTTTCTTTCTTTCTTTCTTTCTTTCTTTCGTTCCTCTTCAGCCCACTGCTTTTCAGCCTCGGCTGTTGTAAGCCCCTGTTCGTACTCTGCAAATTCCCTCCTCTCCCAACGCCAGCAAATCAGCCGGAGCAGATCAGGCTGTTGGCGTGGCCGTGATCGTGGCCGGAGATACGATGAGCACCTGCAGCACAGAGAGAAAGAGAGAAATTGTGCCGCCGCTTGGGGACTTTGGCATTACCTGCCAACGCTAGACTTCCTCTGCAGCTAATGCCTGGTAATGCCAGTTGCTTGGAAACAGGTGCTCTGTTGCCTCGTATCCTAGGCTTCTTCCCTTTTTTTGCCATTTGGCAGCCAGCACTCTAATTGGCATGCTTCTTGCGTGGTCACGGCTGGAGGTTTGCAAAATTCTGTTCCAGAAAGAAAGAGGGGAGAAAGAGAGTGAATCTGCGTTGGGGGGGGGGGAGACTTTCTTTCTCCGTGAATGACAGCTCACGTTAATTAGACAGCAGACATGAGCAGACAGGGAGCAGAGTGTCTGGATGGGTGGAATATTACCTACGCCATCAGTCATGAAAGGAAAGTGCTATTTTCTGGGCCCGACAACAGCACTGCATCTCCCAGTTGCGCACCCGCGACACAGTTTGCCCTGGACTGGAACTCTGTAAAGAACATAAGAACATGGGGAAAGCCTGCAGGATTAGGCCAATGGCATCTAGTCCAGCATCCCGTTCTTGCAGTGCAGACTCTATAGGCGTTGGCATTGTCTTGTGAGACAATGGAGTGCGCCTATGGGGGTGAAGCCAAACTGCTGCGATAGCTGCACCAAAGTGCAAGCCTGGGCAGTGTGTGTGGTGGTTGTGGGGATGCCCAGATGTGGTCGCTAAGTGTGTAACTCCCTCCCCTCGGAGGTGAGTCTGACACCTTCATTATACTGTTTCTGACGAGTGCTGATAACACACCTCTTTACCTAGGCTTTGGACACTTGAGGTGTGTTATTTTGCAATTGTCAGTTGTTTAAACCTGCTTTTAATACTGTGTTTTACTATTGTTTTACTATTGTTCGAATCCCCACTACAGGGTTAGCTCCTGTTGTTCAGTCCCTGCTCCTGCCCACCTAGCAGTTCAAAAGCACGTCAAAGTGCAAGTAGATAAATAGGTACCACTCCGGCGGGAAGGTAAACGGCATTTCCGTGCGCTGCTCTGGTTCGCCAGAAGCGGCTTAGTCATGCTGGCCACATGACCCAGAAGCTGTACGCCGGCTCCCTCAGCCAATAAAGCGAGATGAGCGCCGCAACCCCAGAGTCGGTCATGACTGGACCTAATGGTCAGGGGTCCTTTTACCTTTACCTTTACTATTGTAACCTGCTCTGGGACTTCTGAGTGAAGTACGGGTCAGTAATAATAATAATATTAATAATATTAATAATAGTCGGATCGTACCCTTTGAAAAGTATGTTTTCACTCCTGCTTCAAAGAAATGCATCCGGCCTATTCAAACTCGACTCCTTTGTTATTCCATGTTACAAATTTACGAATAGATCAGCGGGGCGGTCAGACGTTTTAAGATAATTATACGCACATGATGTTGTATTAAGCATGAAAGCGAGCACCTTGCCAGCTTGCCATCCACCTGGTTTGCTGCCAGGTCATTTTTATTTTTGTACAGTACGAGCCTGACCTTTATCTATATTAATTTAATCCTATAAAGGAGCCGAAGTATTCCGACGAAAATGATTAGCACTCAAAAAGGCGGCGGGGGGTGGGGGGTGGGGGAGGGAAGCTCTCTCAATTTTCCCAGTGACGAAGTTATTAGTTTACAAGAAAGGCACGGCCTTTGTCGGCAAGGTGGCGGAAAATCCGTGTTGTGACTTCCAGCCGGCTGGAGCTCAATTACTGTAATAAATGCATTCCAAAGTTCATCTCAGATGCATTTGCATTTTAATGAATGATGCTTGCCTCCTCGTCAAGTTGGCAGCAGAGGCTAATTTTATTAAGTTGCTGCATAAATACGATGCTTTTGAAACGAGGATTTAAATGGAAAGGTATTTGTTTTGCCCCCTCCCCACCCCTTGTGTGAAAATGACTAGCCCTTGTTTGTGCCGCCTGCCAGAGACAGTGCAGAATGTGTGTGTGTGTTGAGAGATAGAGGTAGAGAGAGAGAGCTGTCAGAACATAATGCTTACCTGGTAGAGACAGGGTAGAAATTCAGTTCGGTTCTGATTTGCAGTTTCTGAAACAATATGTGAACTGAAACACAGTCATCGTTCAAAATTGATGGTTGCAGTCCCCGTCACAGCAGCACCCTTCCTGGGTGGATGCAACTGCTGAAGTTTAAGGAACAAGCAAAGCAAAATTGCATGGAACGGTATACATATATTTGGAGAAAACGACCCTTAAATTCTGCAGAATTTCGATGAGGCTTTTTAAAAGCAAAAACAAAAAAAATCAGACCCTCTATGGAATTGGGAGAACTAAACTTAAAAGGTTAAAGCTATGGTTTTCCCAGTAGTGATGTCTGGAAGTGAGAGCTGGACCATAAAGAAGGCTGATCGCCGAAGAATCGATGCTTTTGAATTATGGTCTGGAGGAGACTCTTGAGAGTCCCATGGACTGCAAGAAGATCAAACCTCTCCATTCTGAAGGAAATCAGTCCTGAGTGCTCACTGGAAGGACAGATCCTGAAGCTGAGGCTCCAATACTTTGGCCACCGCATGAGAAGAGAAGACTCCCTGGAAGACCCTGATGTTGGGAAAGATTGGGGGTACAAGGAGAAGGGTACGACAGAGGACGAGATAGTTGAACAGTGTTCTCAAAGCTACCAGCATGAGTCTGACCAAACTGCGGGAGCAGTGGAAGACAGGAGTGCCTGGCGTGCTCTGGTCCATGGGGTCACGAAGAGTCGGACACGACTAAACGGCTAAACAACAACAACAAACTTAAAAGATTGGAAGTGGTGTGTGAAATGGAGAGCTTCCGTACAGTTGGGAGACTCAGGACAGATAAATGAAAGTATTTCTTTATTCAACACATAGTTGAACTATGGAACTCACTCCCGCAGGAGGGAGGCGTAGCCAACCAACTTAGGTGGCTTTAAAAGGCGATTGGACAAATTCAGAGAGGGCAGGGCTCTCATTGGCTGCTAGCCACAGTGACTGTGTTTCTACCTCCACTGCCAGAGGCATACATTTCTTGGGTTGCCATATTTCCAAAAGTGAAAATCCAGACACAATAATTGTTGGACTTTTGCAGAATCTGAGAAAGAAGTTTTGTGTTTACTGGGAATGATATATAATGAATTGAAAAAGATGTTTAAAATAACATTTGTAAAAAACAACAACCCCAGAAGCTTTCTTTTTGGGAGTTATAGGAACAGAACGGAAACAGTATAGAATCTTATTCATGTATGCGACTACAGCAGCAAGAATTTTACTTGTCCAAAAATGGAAAGAAGAAGAAGTCCCAGGAATAGATACAAAAACATATGGAATATGCAGAAATAGCAAAACTTACCGGAAAAATAAGAAAACAAGATAACAGACTTTTCATAAAACCATGGAAATGGTTTATTGGATATTTACAAACAAACTGTAAACAGATAAGAACATTGGCAGGATTATTGTAATAACCTGCAGTTTCGTAAGAGTATGTATTTAAAGCAGATGAATAAGTTAATTTGGATATGCAGAAAATCTTAAAAATAAATTTAAGGAACAGCAGAAAGAGGGGGAAGGAAGTCAAGTTTTGAAATGCTAAAACGATAGTAAAATTATTGAAATGCATAAACCTGAAAGTCATAAATAAAATAGTTTTTAAAAAATGAAAAAAAAGAAGTTTTTGAGCTTTTTTAAAGGAAATTTGCCAAAATCTATAAATTCCAACATGGGTTCCCATACGTCTGGAATTCCACGGGCATTACAGGCAGACGGAGAATCACCTTGAGATTCAGAAGCGCCATTTGTTAAGTGTCTAGTAGCCTTCGAGTAGTTTTAATGCATTGCTAGGAAGGAAGAGGGTGTTCTGAACCCGGTTGCAGCCATTACTTTAGGAGGTACGCGCGCAATGTTTCGGGAGATGGATGGGCTTGTCTGATTCGGACGGGGTAGAAATATGTTTTGCACGCGGACTGCAGAACAACTTGTCGTGATGTATCCATTTTGCTGGCAGTGAGCGCTTTGCGTTGTCTGTCTCGTCTGTCATCCGACAAAAGACTTCTTTTAAAAATAGAAATGGGGGGGGGGGAGAGAGAGAGAGAGAGAGAGAGAGAGAGAGAGAGAAAAGAAAGAAATCTACTGCAGTCTCATAGCCAATGCAAAATTCAACTGTCTTCATCTCTCTCTGAACCACAAGCCTTTATTTGCCTAGAATCTGGGTGAGGTCTTCTCCCCTTATATGTCACATATATATTTATCAAATATGTGAACACCAGCCTTATAGGGGCACAAATGCATCTTACGATGGAAGCCACTGTTACATAGTCATCTTAGCACACGTGCTTTTTAACTTATATTTTATAGGCTTTTAGCTTTTTGTGTTTCTTTTATTTTTTTGTGAACCGCCTTCAGTCTCAGTTCTGCAGAAAAGGTGGGATATAAATACCGTATTTTTCGCCCTATAGGACGCACCGTCCCATAAGGCGCACCTAGTTTTTTGGGGGGGAAATAAAGGGGAAAAAATTATTTTTCCCCCAGGCGTGGGGCTGGGGCGGGGGAGGCCCGAGCTTCCCCTGACCCCAGCCCCCAAACAGGCAGCTCTCTGCAAGCCGTGGGAGCCCAGCGCTGGCCCCTGCTGCTTGCGGAGAGGTCCGCGAAGCCTGGACGCGCTGAACTCAGCGCGCGCAGGCTTCGGCATGCAGGCAACTCTCCGCAAGCAGCAGGAGCGCTCCCGCTGCTTGCGGAGAGGTCCGCGAAACCTGGAGAGTGAGAGGGGTCGGTGCGCACCGACCCCTCTCGCTCTCCAGGCTTCAGCGAAAGCCTGCATTCCCCTTCATTTTTGGAGGGGAAAAAGTGTGTCCTATAGGGCGAAAAATACGGTAAATCGTGGTGAAGGGATAGCTCAGTCGGTAGAGCATGAGACTCTAAATCTCAGGGTTGTGAGTTCAAAACCCAAGTTGGGCAAAAGATTCCTGTATTGCAGGGGGTTCAACTGGATGACCCTCATGATCCCTTACAAGATTCTATGATTCTATGATGGTGACGATGATGATATACCAGGGTGGTGTAGTGGTTAGAGTGTTAGACTAGAACCTGGGAAACCACCGTTCAAGTCCCCACTTGGCCATGAAGCTCACTGGGTGATGTTGGGCCAGTCACTGCCTCTCAGTCTAACCTACCTCACAGGGATGTTGTGGGGATTAAATGACGAAGGGAGAGAAGAACGTTTCCCACCTTAAGCTCCTTTGAAGAAAAGGACAGAAATGCAATAATTAATTAATTAATTAATTAATTAATTAATAATAATCTGCACTGCAGGGGTTGGACTAGATGAACCTCGCAGTCCCTTCCAACTCTATCATTTTCTCATTATATATATGTGTGTGTGTGTGTGTAATATTTTTGTTTTACAATTTAAAGTACTCATTTTTGTATCCTTAAGATATCAGTGTCTTCCCTTCTTATTCCATGGTTCATTTTATATATCATAAATCCCTGCATATTTTACAAAAAACGATGCCATTCAGTATTCCACTATTACATCCATCAAAACGTATTTACACTGTTGAATTTATCTTAATGCTGCAAGCGTTTTCAGCTGTACAACTCTATGGTTTTCTCTACGATTCTACAATTCTATGATGAATAATGGACCTCAAAGCAATTTACAAAAAGAGTTAAGATTAAATCATCATCTTAAAACAAACAGTTAAGCACAGCCATTAAAAACCCCCAGAAAATAATCAAATTCAGCAATGACCAAAAATAATCAAATTCAGCAGTGGCCAGATTAAAACACATGGCAACTTTCAATATGTCTGCGTAGGCTTTGCCTAAGCAAAAATGTTCTTGCCAGGCGCCAGAAAGAGCAGACTGAAGGAGCCTGCCAGATGTCTGTAGGCATGTAAGGTTGACAAAGGCTGTTTTAGGTAGTCCAACACTTGGGTCAGGATGATGTGCTCCTCGGAGTAACCCTCCTTTCTCAGACTCCTCCATTATGGGCTAGAACAGGGGTCAGCAAACTTTTTCAGCAGGGGGCCAGTCCACTATTCCTCAGACCTTGTGGTGGGCCAGACTATATTTTGGAAAAAATAAAATGAATGAATTCCTATGCCCCATGAATAACCCAGAGATGCATTTTAAATTAAAGGACACATTCTACTCATGTAAAAACACACTGATTCCCGGACTGTCCATGGGCCGGATTTAGAAGGCGATTGGGCCAGATCCAGCCCCCAGGCCTTAGTTTACCTACCCGTGGGCTAGAACAGGGAATTCAATAGCTCGCCTTCCATAAAGGGTCTGTGTTTAGGCGTACAGGGTGTCCATCAGTTCTAGTACAGGAATCTGAATGGTAATCACGGCGGTTAGCGAATTCCTATAAATCCGTTTCGTTATATGGGAGGGAGTTGGCAGCACAGATGGCAATTGCGCACCTGTGCAGATGTTTCCTATCGCGTCGCAATCAACACAAGATTGCTGGAGGGCCTGCGGGCTCTGGGGGACTTCCTTCCACCTTTGGTGGGAATGCCATCAGGTTTCATTATTCCGGTCCCGAGTATATTAAGAAATATCCAAAACAATTAAATCACCTGCTCAGGCTTCCCCACAACTGTCATTCGTCAATATGTGGACAGACAGCTTGTCACTCCAAAGAGCTCTTGATTTGGATTTTCACTGCCACTGGGATTTCAACAGCCCAGCAATAGGAAACCTTGAAAAAATCCGCATTTGGCTGTGTGGTATTATAACTTACAGACTTTGGCTACCATGGGAAAAAATGCACAAAAATTGTGTATCTCCAGGGGGATGGAGGGTCCAGAATGCTTTTAAGTCATCCAGTATGATCTTATTTCCTACTATTTAGGGCTGGGCGATATCTGGTTTTCAACATCGTGATATATCATCAGCTAAACGTTGTGCTATACCAGGCATAGGCAAACTCGGCCCTCCAGATGTTTTGGGACTACAACTCCCATCATCCCTGACCACTGGTCCTGTTAGCTAGGGATGATGGGAGTTGTAGTCCCAAAACATCTGGAGGGCGAGTTTGCCTATGCCTGTGCTATACTAATATATCACAATGTCTGAAATAAGGATGGAGCTATGTAGAGGCATTGTCTGGCTTCATGGTTTTTACAACAAGGCGATTTTTGCATAACACACACACACACACACACACACACACACACATCATGATTCGCAATATACTGCCAGGTTGAAAATTATGAAACCAATATTGAAACCATTTTTGGACGATGATGTATTGATGCATCACCCAGCCCTACGATAGACTGTAATGCTCAACATTCACCAACCACTGCAGCTCGTAATGTATTGCTTTATTCTAGCGCGTCACCGTTTCTTTTCCTTATTATTGATTCTTTGTTTGCCCTGTTTATGTTGTGATGTAACGCCCTGCTACTGCACTTTCGGGGTTGCAAATAGTGTTCACAAAGATCTAAATTTTAAAAAATTGAATTAAATAAGTTCTCCTGACAGGAATGAGGAAGAGGAAGGCCTCTGAGACAACCCATAATCCTTTGGGTCCTGGACTTCTTTCAACATGGGCTCTTTTACTCTTTACAGAAATTGAAAGAGACAGAGAATTCTTCTGGAGGGTTGCTGGAGGGGAATAATGTATCTCCATATTTGTAGCTTTGCCATCACTTCAGTGCTTGACCTCCCGCCATTTTTAACAGGTATCTGATCAACTCGGTGAAGATCGGGCGGGGCTACTTCCATATGCTTCGCAGAGAAACTCTGGAGAGGCAGGAAGCAACCAGGCTGGAAGAGTGGAAGGAGCAGGAAAGGCAGAGGACTGACTGTCAGCCGCCGAAATACCCATCATCCTCGTCCTCCGATGAAGACTCAGGGGATGAAGAACTGACTGAGTAGGTGTTCTTCAAGGCTCTTGATCTATTAACAGCCGTTTCCTTTTTCCAAATGTGACCTCTAAGTGGCGCCATTGGGTTCCTGAGGTTCGATTGAGAGCTGAGCTGATGGCGTCTCAGGAGATCATCCACACACACCTGTTTGCAAGGTTGACTAGCTCAGAGTTGGCCAATGCGATGCCCTCCAGACATTTTAGACAGTGTGAGAAACGGCCATGTAACCTAGGGCTGCCATAGCCAGTGTGGTGTAGTGGTTAAGAGCGGTAGTCACGTAATCTGGTGAACCAGGTTCGATTCCCCGCTCCTCCACATGCAGCTGCTGGGTGACCTTGGGCCAGTCACACTTCTCTGAAGTCTCTCAGCCCCACTCACCTCACAGAGTGTTTGTTGTGGGGGAGGAGGGGAAAGGAGGATGTTAGCCGCTTTGAGACTCCTTCAGGTAGTGATAAAGCGGGATATCAAATCAAAAAGTAAAAATCAGGGCTTGTCGATTGACTTAGGTCTAAGATCCATGATGCATGGCAGCCCTACATACACCAAGTGGGACATGGGCGGCGCTGTGGTCTAAACCACTGAGCCTCTTAGGTCGGTGGTTTGAATCCCCATGACGGGGTGAGCTGCTGTCGCTCTGTCCCAGCTCCTGCCAACCTAGCAGTTCGAAAGCACACCAGTGCAAGTAGATAAATAGGCGGGAAGGTAAATGCCCTTTCTGTGTGCTCTAGCTTCTGCCACGGTGTCCCGTTGCGCCAGAAGCGGTTTAGTCATGCCGGCCACGACCCAGAAAGCTATCTGTGGACAAATGCCGGCTCCCTCAGCCTGATGTGAGATGAGTGCTGCAACCCCATAGTCGCCTTTGACTGGGCTAAACCATCCAGGGGTCCTTTACCTTTACCTTACACCAAGTGAGATTCTTGGCTCAGTGTCATCTACACTGTCTGGCAGCTGCTCTCCAGGAGCTCAGTCCT
Organism: Podarcis bocagei; assembly: GCF_964188305.1. NCBI lineage: Eukaryota > Metazoa > Chordata > Lepidosauria > Squamata > Lacertidae > Podarcis > Podarcis bocagei. The sequence goes on along the minus strand of NC_138142.1, from coordinate 21,479,371 downwards.
ACTTGGAGATTCCAGGGATCGAGTCACAGACTTTCTGCCTGCAAAACAGATGCTCTACCCCTGACCAATCATAGGAGGCTTCCTTATACCGAATCAGACCATTGGCTCACCCAGCTCAGCATTTTCTACACGGGCTGGCAGCAGCTCTGCCGGAGTTCCTCGCAGCCCTACCCAGAGATCGAACCTTTTGGCAAGCAGAGCGTGTTCTCTGCCCCTGAACGCCTCTCTTGCACATGGGTTTAGGGCAGTGTTTCCCAACCTTTTTTGGGCAAAGGCACACTTGTTTCATGAAAAAAATCTCGAGGCACACCACCATTACAGCCCCGTGACGTCAGCGCGCAGCGTCACGCCGGGAGGGACATGAATTGCTAGCAAATTACATAATCACCTCCTTGAGGGCTGGCTCATCTTCTCCGAAGGCAGAACCCCATTAATTAACAGCACAGACTCACACCATAGCCAAGACGAGGGGGGGAAAACCTCAGTCATGCACAGTCATGCACATGTGGGGGCTAAATGAGGACGAAGACCGGGCAGAGAGCAGGGTTCAAATCACCCCACCTGGCCAGGACAATCCCTGGGTGCTCCCTTGGGCCACTCGCCTGACCCACCTCGCAGGGCTGTTGTTGCGCGGATAACACGGGGAGAATCACGCGCGCCCCCGGGAGCTCCGTGGAGGAGAAAGCGGGCGATGAATGCAATGCACGAAATATATGAGAGGCGACCAGGTTTTGCAGGTGAGGGGCCCCCGCCAGCCTCCGCTTCCAACACCCGGCGCAACGACGCCGAAGCTTCCCCCCGGGCTCGGCTCGGGGAGCAGCGCTGCTCCCCCCCGGCTCCCCTTCGCCCTCCCGGCTCTCTCTGCCGCCCACTGGGGACCCCCCTCACCTGCCAAGTCCGGAGCGCCGGTGGAAGTTGCATGCATGCATGCAGGGCGCCGCGTTGCCATTGCATTGTACTGCACTCCATGCAACGCCTGCACGCATGCATTGCCTTGCACGCCCGCCAAGGGGTCTCCCCGCGGTCCGATGCGTCCCCTCCGGCGCGGATGCAGCATTGCAAAAATAACCCCCCCCCCGACGCAGCCCTACCTGGGGGGCAGCCTCCGCCTCCGCCGCTCCGCCTCCGCGGGGATCCCCGGGCTCCATCCTGCCGCCCGATCTCCGCGGGGGCGCAGGCAGGCTGCGCGGGGTCTGCGCGGAAGAGCCCCTGCCCGCCCGGCCGCCGCTGCTGCGCTCATTCCATGGCCGGGAGAAGAGCGCTTCAAACAAAACGCCCGGCCCGCCAGGCCACGCTGGGAAACGTAGTTCGCGCACCCCGCACGGGCGCGGAGCCCAAGGGCGAGGGGACTACGGATCCCGGCAGCCCCCGCGACGGGGACGGAGGGGGAGAGGCCGGGTGCAGGGATGGAGGGACGGGTGGGCGAGCGAGTGAGTGAGTGGCAGCCGCCAAGCCTTGGCCGAGAGCCAGGAAGGGCCTCCCCGGAGAAGGAGGAGGAGGAGGGAGGCGCAGAGCGGGAGGGAGGGAGGGAACCCCAGGGGTCATCTAGTGACGGCGCCCCAATCGAAAATTTGACTTTTTTAAAAAAAAAAATCTTTTGAATTTTTTAATTTTTCCCGCGGCACACCAGGCAACATCTCGCGGCACACTAGTGTGCCGCGTAACAGTGGTTGGGAAACACTGGTTTAGGGTATACACGCCATGGCGCTCACAGACCGGACATTAGTATGGGGGAACGAGTGGAGGCTCTGCATGGCACAATTTGAATCAGTATTAGAAGGAATTATGATAATATCTCTATGCCCGAAGCACATGAGACACTTTTCACAATATAAATCACCCTTTTTAAAAGAAAATTCCCCAGTCTTGCATTAAAGGAACATCTTTAGCTGTTAAGCATGCAGGAGACCAAAGAGGAGGGTGATTTTGCTATTATGACATTTTCCTTGTACAGGACTCCGCAGTTGTAAATGTCTATGGGGGTGCTAATTTTGCAGGTCAGGGTGCTCTTCAGAAAGGACGAGGAGTGCCAGGAGTGGGTGTAAATCAGATCAATAAGCAGTTCCTGTCTAGAACAGATTGTGCTTTTGTTTTCTGACAGCTGTGTCTCTTTGTCTCTCTCTCTCCCCCCCACTCTCCACCCCCAAGTTTCTTTCTAACAGAATGTCCCTTTCTGAGAGAGACGGAGAAAAAGAAGAAGAAGAAAATTGTCCGACCTTTCACCCCCGTCTACAACGGCCTGCTGTCGGAAAAGCATCCGGATGCCCACTTGTACGTTCGAAGGCGTTAATAACGTCAGGAGTAGTCTCCGACTCTCTGCGTGCCATTTCTTTTCAGAGACCACTTGCAGTTTGCCTGTTGGTCTGGGGAAGGCTCTCTGTATGTGCTCAGAGGGGACTTTGGCTCCTTTGTTCGCTTGGTAAAAGGGGGATCATAACCACGTATGGAATATGATGCTAAGCAGGTGGTTAAAGGAAGTGTTTGTTTCCTTTGAACAGTACCTGCAAGAGAGTTTAGCGTATATTCTGTGTCCAGGGCAGCTGTCTACCAGCTCTGTCTGGTATGCTGGCTGTGACCCTCCCTGCCTGCACACTGTCTCGACAGAATTGTGCACGCTCTGGTTATCTCTCTCTTGGACTGCTGCAATGCGCTCTATGTGGGGCTACCTTTGAAGGTGACTCTGAAACTACAACTAATCCAGAATGCGGCAGCTAGACTGGTGACTGGGAGCGGCCGCCAGGACCATATAACACTGGTCCTGAAAGAGCTACATTGGCTCCCAGTACGTTTCCGAGCACAATTCAAAGTGCTGGTGCTGACCTTTAGAGCCCTAAATGGCCCAGTATACCTGAAGGAGCGTCTCCGCCCACATCATTCAGCCCAGACACTGAGATCCAGCTCTGAGGGCCTTCTGGCGGTTCCCTCACTGCAGGAAGTGTAACTACAGGCAACCAGGCAGAGGGTCTTCTCGGTAGTGGCACCCGCCCTGTGGAACACCCATCAAAATGCCAAAGAGATAAACAATTATACGACTTTCTGTAGACCTCTGAAAGCAGCCCTGTATGGGAAGTTTTTTAAGTTTTATGTTTTGCTGTGGGGTTTTTCATATTCTGTTGGAAGCTGCCCAGAGTGGCTGGGGAAACCCAGTCAGATGAGTGCCGTTTAAGCAATTTATTATTATTGTGGTTATTGTTATACCTAGTTAAACTGTTGTTTTTGAGGACCACAGGCCCAAAGCCCAGTTGCGTAGTTCTCTGCTTTGTGGCCCATTTCCCCCTCTCCAAACTCACTGCCCCTGAGCCCACCCCCTCTGCCAATCAGCCCCAACATCTGCCAGTCAACTCACCATCTGCCTTTCTCCCTCTTTCTCTTTGACAGCGACTCCATCTTCCGGCAGCTGTGCGCCCTCAACTGGCTCTTGGAAGCTTTGACTCTGGATCCCAACAGCAGCATGAAACCTGTGATGACATGCTGGAATCCCAGGTGGGTCTTGGTGCAGTTAGGCCAGGTGATGGTGTTTGGGGGGTGGGCTGGTTCCCCCCCCCCCCGGAGATACCTTGAAAATGGGCAGGCGGCTCTGAAAATGGGGTAGAGCAACTCCTCCGTTGGTTGGGGTTGAGTGTGGCTTCACTGCTGCGAGTAAACTATGCAAAAAATCACCCCATGAGCTTGGGTTGAAGAATTCAGCCCTGGATTTAGAAGGCTACACGGCTGTAAATTCCATATTCTGTACTTTCAAGAGAGGACAGGCCACTAGCCGTAAGTAAAGCACTCTGCACGTGTTTAGAGCCAGAAGCTGGGCACTTTCGATGACTGGGTCCTGCCACTGGATGTAGAATTTGTGGCTATGGGCCCAAGAGTCACCTGTGTCTCAGCGGTGCCAAAAGGGGCATGGAATAAAAGCCAGGGTGTAGCCACTGATAGCTCGCCCCCTTCTTTTTTTTCCCTTAGCCACTACGGCGGTGCAAAAAGTTCCTTGAAAGTCATCGCGAAAGAAAAGACTGTGAAGGCTCGATGGGAGCACTTTCTCTTGCAAACAAAGGTAACTCGCTTTATGCCAGTTTGCAAATACAGCCGTACCTTGGATCTTGAACACCTTGCGACTCAAACATTTTGGCTCCTGAACACCACAAACCTGGAAGTGAGTGTTCCGGTTTGTGAAGGTTCTTTGGAAGCCAAATGTTTGGCGTGGCTTCTGATTGAGTGCAGAAAGCTCCTGTGGCCAATCGGAAGCCGCGCCTTGGTTGTCAAACGTTTTCAGAAGTCGAACGGACTCCCGGAACAGATTCCGTTTGACAACCAAGGTATGACTGTAGTTGTTTAGTGTTTGTTTAGAGCCTTAAAAAAAGAAAATAAAACAAATCACCATTCCTGACACCCTCCCTGGGATTCTGGGGTTTTCCGCCAGCCCTTCAGAACAGTTTCCGTGGCATGTGTGGTTGGAGGAGGAGTGTAAATTCTTTCTCTGGTGGGGTGGTTACCTAGTGCTATACTGGGTAGCTGTCATTGTCTCCATACTGCAGATGGGATAACTGAGGCTTGCCTTATGCCTCTGCAGTGAGTGTTGGATGCCACCACACACAGGCTCAGCGCCTCCACCCCACCAGCCCCTCATACTTGTTTGGGCTCTGAATCCAACAACTAGCTATTATTGTTGCTGCTGTTGTTGTTGTTATTTAATAAATTTGTATACCAATCTATACCCACAGGGCTCAGGGCGGTTCACAACATAAAATCACAATATGGAAATACAAAATACATAATAAAAACAAGAACAACAATCCCTCCCTCCTCCACAACACATTTTAAAAGGGCATTGGATGCCAATCAGCCCAAGGCCTAGTTAAAGAGGAACATTTTTGCCTGGCGCCTAAAGGTGTATAAGGAAGGGGCCAGGCAAACTTCCCTGGGGAGAGCATACCATCCACGCAGCAAGCAGAAATGTAGCTGTCAGGGGTTCAGGAGCAGAGGCACAGGAAAGGGAGGAAATAGAGAGTGAGGGGGAGGAATCCAGAGGAAATATGAGCGATGACAACGGCCCGAGATCTCTGAGTCTTTCCAGTGAATCGGAAGATTCACAGAAAGGGGCGCCAGTGGTCAGAGCAAGGGGGGCGCCTAGGGGGACACCCCAGGAAGAAGGGACCAGAGGGGACTCAGAGAGCAGCAGTTGGAAATCGGGACCAGCTTCCCCACCAGAGCGCAGTAGGGGGGAGGGGTCCCAGGTATCGGGATCTGGCGGCTCGCCGCAAGCGGGAGGGCATGAGTCAGGATTGGCCACACCTCCATCGGGGAGCGAGGAAACGGTCAAGAGGAAAGTTGAAGGCTGGGCGCGCGCGCCAAGTTCAAATGCACAGGAAGGCGGCACAGTAAGCAGCCCGGATAGGGAGCCAGGTCCTAAAGCCCGCCGCACGGAGGGAGAAGAGTCCGGGGGGTCATCGTCAGAAGAGTCCAGGAAGGAAGAGACCACGGGGGGTAGAGGGACCCAGAGGAGGAAGGAAAGGCGGAAGAGGTGGAGTAAGGCTAGAGTATTAAGTTGGTGTACAGGAGGCGGAGACTCAGACGGAGCTTCGCCGGTCTAGCTTCTAAGACGTGGAGCTGCGCGCTGCGGCTTGAAAATGGAAACTGTAACTCAATAAAGACTTTTGTACAGTACTGCCGGCTAGCGTGGTCCTCTGTGAGCTGGGACCTGGAAGCGGCTCTGACAGTAGCCAATAATTCTCTGTATTGAATTCCACGATTATTTCTCCTTCCGGTCAAGAAGAGCGCTAGAATCAGATCTCAGCAGAGGATTTGGTCTTGTTCAAAAAAGACCTCATTCCAAAAAAAGTTGACCTATCGGGCAATCCCACTGCAGGCAAAGCAACAATCCCCTTCTCCACCATAATATTGTTGGAGTTTTATAACATATGGAATTTTTTACAAGTGTCTGGTCCCAGCAGAATAGCATCTTCAAAGCACCTCCTTGAACGTGTGCCAAAATGGCAAATCTGACCACATTTTCTCCCCCTTTGTTCATCCTCAAGCCAGGTGCCTAAATCAGTTTCCCATGTTTTCCTAATACTTTGTGGAATTGTCTGTGTGTGGATGTGTCTCCGTCAAACAGTAGGACCATCTTGATGAGGCACTGCCTCTTAAGGGCTTTCTGTTGCATTTCTCCAGAGCAGAAAATACACCCAGAAAGGACAGTACCGGGGCAGGAGAATCCCCAAGAGGTCTTCCACCATGAGCATCTCCTCTCCCCACAGCAAAACGACCCTGACCAGCACAAGCTCCCTGTCGCCCATCTACGACGAAGCGGCCCAGCCCCCTTCTGACAGCGCCAAGGAAGGGGAGGAGATGGAGTCCATCTTCAGCAAGACAACCAGGGAAGAAGAGGAGCCGATGTGCTACCGTGAGTCCCGGAGAGCTCAGCGACTCCCCTCTAGGCTGTCATGGCTACCCCTCTCCAGAATTTATTTATTATATCATCTGCCTTCCCCCCCATCCCCTTCTCAGAACTGCAGACACTGCTTCAGATGATACACGAAGACGTGGCGAAGAATTTTAGCAAAGAAAATATGTTTTGGAACTTGACACACGGCTGGTACGTTGCGCCTTTTGTGGAAGCGGTCACAGTATAAAGAGAGAGGGAAAGGCAGGATATCAAGTCCAAACTCCTCCTCCTCCTCCTCCTCTTCTTCTTCTTCTTCTTCCTCCTCTGCCCAGTCCCTGACACCCGATGTCCTCCTGGAGAAATGGATGTTGGCAAGTCAAGCTGCCATTCCCACATACCCAGCCAGCAGCTCATTCCATTGCTTGCTCCCTGAGGCCACAATCACACCATATATTTGGAGCGCTCTGAGAACACTTTGAATAGTTGCGGCTTCCCTCAAAGAATTCTGCATGTGGTGTTTTGCTGAGGGCGCTGAGAGTTATTAGCAAACTTCTCTTCCGCCTCGTGTCTCAGAGTCATTCAACAGTTGATCCCTCTTCCCAGGGAAGTCTGGGCATTGTAGCTCTGGGACAACAGCGGGTGTCTTCTAGTGATCCATATCAAACTACAGCTCCCAGGATTCTTTGGGGGAAGCCATGAAAGTTTAAAGTGGCATTGTCCTTTACATATGATGTGAGTGTGGCTTAAGAGTCTTCCCATCTCCCCAATTTCCTCCAAAGGCCCTACCCAGAGAGCCCTGATGGGACAACTGCAGAAAATTATACCCATTAATTGGATGACTGTGTATCTCAAAAGAGAGGCCAGATTTTTTTTGGGGGGGGGCATTTCTCGTTGCATTTTTGCTTCAGTCCCTGCATTCTGGTCATGTGCAAGACTCAGTTTCTGCTCCTTATTTTGCAGCTCGCACACCATATTGTCAAGACGCGAGCTGGAGAGCGAATTTTCATTTGGGCAGAAGGGCAAAAGGTAGGGGCTGAGAACACGACTGAGCATGGTGCATATGGCAGCGACACAGCTGAACATATCACACATTTTTTCAGTTTTTTACTACAATTCAGACACGAATGTTCTTCATGCAGTTGCTGGAAGCCACAGAGCATCCTGCCTGGCCACTGCAAGAACCATAGCTGACAACTTACAGATTTGAAAATAAGGGACCAGCAGCCTCAAAAATAAGGGATCAGCAGCCAAAATAAGGGATAAACAATTACTTTGATAAAATACATATTTTGTTGCGTGCAAATGGCTTTATACATATTTTGTTGCGTGCAAATGGCTTTAGATACCTATTAGGTCCATAAATTACCATATAGCATATATTCAACACACACAAAAAACAGCAACAATTTGATGTTGACAAAGGACAGCTGGACATAGAAAGGGCCCCATTACCTTCAGTAGCTTATTTAAGAGGCATCATCAATAAGGGACAGCAGCGGGACATGGCGCTGGGATAAGGGACTGTCCTGCCAAATAAGGGATGCTTGACAGCTATGGCGAGAACAGGATGAGCAGCTGAGATCTTATGTTCAAAGGAGCTCTTCAGTGTGAATATTATGGGTGCAATGGCAATACCAGGAGTCAGTTTTGCTAATGTGTGATTGCTTTTAAATGTTTTCAGATTTTGTGTGTGTGTGTGTGTTTTTAAAAAATGTCCATATGAAAACTCACCAGTATTTTTAATGCCAATTTATCCCAAGGGATAGCTCAGTTGGTAGAGCACAGGAGGCAGGGTTGTGGGTTCAAGCCCCACATTGGGTAAAAGATTCCTGCATTGCAGGGGGTTGGACAAGATGGTCCTGGATGTGCCTTCCAATTCTGTGATTTTTTTTTAATGCAATTTTGCCTAAAACACACATTCCATCATCTTTGTCTGCCACTCCTCTAATGTTGGTAAATCCGAGTGTCTTGCTTTTCAGCTCAGTTTCGTCCTCGAAGGAAGAGAAGACCAGCACAGGAGTCGCGAAAGAGGAGACCTCAGGGGAGCAGAGGCCAAAGAGGTAGGGAGGGGGAGCAGCCGTGTACAGTGGTAGCTCAGGTTACAGACGCTTCAGGTTACAGACTCCGCTAACCCAGAAATCGTGCTTCAGGTGAAGAACTTTGCTTCAGGATGAGAACAGAAATCGTGCTCCGGCGGTGCAGCGGCAGCAGCGGGAGTCCCCATTAGCTAAAGTGGTGCTTCAGGTTAAGAACAGTTTCGGGTTAAGTACGGACCTCCGGAACGAATTAAGTACTTAACCCGAGGTACCACTGTAGTGGCAAGTTCAGAAGGCCAGGGTGCCTTCAGCATCATCCTAGGATTATGGAACAATCTCATAATGGCCTAATAATACTAATTAGGGATGCCTTGCTACAATCAGTGCAGCTAACTCTCCATGTGCTGCCTTTCAGCTAGCTCTATTTTCTGTCCACGTACCGGGACAAATGACTTGAAATGCTCCAATATATTCTTTCAGAGCAACTTAAATCGTGTTTTCTGTGACGTTCCATTGTGCATAACAGAACTTGCAGGCCGTTCTCTTGAAACTGAAGCGTTGGTGGGATTTGAACTCTAGACTTGCACTCGTTGCAAAACAGCAGCACGGGTCCTCAACTACTTGAGAGTCCTAACTCTGTATGTCTGGAAGAGACAGGCGCCAAGAGCAATCGTGTATTAGAGAAGCGCTCCGGATTCTTTGCCTGAGTAATCGAGGCTGAATTCCTCAAGCTAACAATCCTGGGTCTGCAAACTTTTGTATCATCATTCTTGCACAGAAGAAGCCTCCTGATTTCAGACCTGCTCTCCCTTGATTGTTAGCTGTGTGTGTCCATTTCCCTTTGAATTTCCTTGCAGTTCGATGACAGTGACTGTCCGGGAAGATAAAACGGTGACAGCGACCTACTCGGACGAAGACACCACTGAGCAGATCAACAAACCTCAAAGGTAGGTGTGCGGAGGTAGGCTTCTTTCCTGAGGGTCAATAAGATGGACTCTATTCTGGCTGTGCAGAAGCTCCTCCCACAAACTCTGACATCACCCACGGGAGGAGTTTGCACACACCCAGGGAAGTCTCAGTGGCAGAAAGTAAGGTGATGAAGGTGACCTCTCAACATACTTGTTTCTAGAGCAGGGGGTTTAGTGGGCTGTTCAGCTGAGTTAGCATAGGAGAGAAACATAGGACAGGGAACTTCTTTGTCCCAGGAGCTGAATCAGAGGCCGTCCGGTGAAGCTGAACAGTGGGAGTTTCAGGGCTGACAAAAGAATGGGCTACTTCCCATGGAGTATATAGTATGGAACTCGCTCTCCCACAAGGTGTGGCAATGGTTTTAAGAGAGGATGAGACCAATTCATGGAGGATCAAGCTATCTGTGGCTACTAACTATATTCTTCCAGTTCCATTGTCCCAGGCAGTGTGCATCTGAATACCCATTGCTGTGAATCTCAGGCAAGGGGAGGGTTTTCCAACCCAAGCCCTTTTGTTTGCCCCAGAGAGGTCCGTTTCCCAAACTGGCCAGCTTGGACAGATAAACTGGGCCTACCCTTCTTCCACCTCTCTAGAGATCTGGAGCCTGTGGGTTTATCCCTCTGCTTCTCTCGCCTCTAGCCTCTTCCTTAAAAGGAAAGAGCAGACTTTCCAGAACATGAAGGATATCTTCCACGAGGTGGCCCACGAGTCTGCTTTCAGGCTGCACGATCAACTGGACATCCTAGAGAGGTAAATCATATTTCGTCTTCCATCTTGGTTATGAGCCCGAGCCCAGAACTAGGGCTGGGCATTGTCTGGTTATCGACATCGTGATATATCACCACCTAAACATTATGATGCACCGATATATCACAATGTCTGAAATAACAGTGTGACTATGTAGAGGCAAACAGGGTAATGTCCTGGCAACTGCTACTACTTAGGGAAACTGTCCCCCTGCAGCCCCGCTAAAAACCCCTCCTGTTTTTACTCTGCGGCTCCCAGCTTCAGCCCTGCCTGTCCTGCGTCCCTATGGCCCTGTCCCCAGAACAGGGCAGATTTGAATTTGCAGCTGGGTGGGAGCTGGCAATCACACCTTGCTCAGAGGGTTCACTTTAAAAAACAACAACATGTGAGCTACATTGGCAGGAGGCGAGAAGAGAAGAGCACGAGGAAGTACCTGTGCCTGAGTCGCATCACCAAGTTCCGAAAAGATCTCGAGCGGATGAGGCAGTCGATGGTGGGGACGGAGCCGGAACAAGACGCTGAGTCCGAGAACTGGTGAGGAAAAGGGGCTTAAAACCAGAGCGCTTTGCCACGGGGAGAGTGCAAAACAAGGTACTGGCATCAGGAGCCAACTTCCTAAGAACCTCGGCACTTGCATTTAAAAAACAAAACCCAAAGTTTCTAGCTTGTCAGGAGGCAGTTGAAAGCACAGAGGCATTTACAGGTGACCTCCGGGAGTCCAGGAATCTGAGCAGCCACAGGAAGTCGCTTCTCAGTGAGCAGCAGGCATGTAAAAAAAAAATTCCAGCGGGTAAAAATATGCAAAAACGGTGGACAAGGTGTTTTAAAACCAGGAAGTGGGCAGAGTTCTGCCCTACCATCTCAGTTTCCAGTAGGCAGGTGGATATGGCTGGATAGGTTTTGCCATTTCCCATCTTAGGATTTTGCAGCCTTAAGACACCACCTTGCGGACCTGTCATGGGCATTTGGTGGGGGGGAAAGAAACTGTTTTGACATACAGTTGCTCTCCATCACATTGTGGAGGAAATGCCATCTTGGAAGACCCTAACACAGTGTTTTCCAAACTTGGGTCTCCAGCAGTTTCTGGATTACAACTCCCATCATCCCTAGGTAGCAACCCCAGTGGTCAGGGATGATGGGAATTATAGTCCGAAATCAGCTGCATACCCAGGTTTGGGAAACACTGGCCTAACAGCTCACCACAAGCTGTCCAGGACACTTGCGTTGAAATGCCTGTTTTCGTTCCAAGGTTCTCCACTTTGCTGGCCAGGATCCCAGATGACGTCAAGAGAGACCACCGTACCCAGAAAGTTCTAAAGAAACTGGAGAGGTTTGCGAGGAATCCGGACTTGCGCATCCGACCGCCTACCTTCCTGAAAGTGTTGGGGGAGCTTCGGATCTGGGAAATCTGCTCTCCAGACATCTGCGCAGCTGTGGAGGTGAGAGATGCGAAAGGAGAGTCTGTCTGAAAGGGCCGAGAGTGCCCAAGGCAGATTTGCTCATCCCTGAGCTTCTCCATGACAAGAGAGAGAAAACAAATTCAGTTCATTAGGCTCTCGCTCAAGGATCCTGGTAAGAAATCTTTGGCCTTTTGGGAGGGATGCTGTGCTCTGCGGGCCTCTGCTTCTATCCAGAATGATTTAGATTACCTTTTTAAACGTGCTCAGAGGGCTCCACGTTTGTTTTATTGGAGCAATCGGTACAAAGCCTCTGCAAGATCGGTCAGCGTTATTATTGACATCTTGCAAAGGAGAGAGCCGAGAGAGAGGCGTTTCCTCCTCTCCTCTTTCTATATAAATCCTGGAAGCTCAAGGAGGGTCGCACAGTGGAATTGATCTAGGGTAAGATTAGCATGGACAATTTCACATAGTGCACCATTGAACTCCCAGGATGAAAAATATACCCCCAAAGGCCCATTCAAGTCCAGCATCTTTCCTGTGCTCATTGTGGCCAAGCAGATCCCCTTTCTCAACCCTGGGTCCCCAGATGTTGTTGGACTACAACTCCCCCCTTCCTCTGGGCTCTGTCTCCTGTCCTAGGTCATTGAGGACGCGGCGGGCTTGGAGCTGCTTCAGTACCACCTCGAGAGGAGAACACCTGAGTTTGCTAAAGAACCACCCGAGGCAAAAGGGGGCAGGGGGAGTCTTGGACAGCAGAGGAATACTATTTCCCGTTTGTCTCGAGTGCCTCCGGGTGCATGAGAACAGAGAACATCCAACAAAAGATATGCAATACAGTTCCTTTCACATAAGTGCCGTGGTCCTGCAGGCTTGTTTTTAGAAGCTGCTCACACACCCCTCTCCTTGGGTACAAGCAATTTTGGCAGGTGGAGAGGAGGGGGACGACCTTGTGTGGGAAAAGAGCCCAAGGGTCCTTGTGTTTTTTTCTTGCTTATACACACAGCCTCTTGAATCTGCTTTTAGGTTTAAAGGAAAAAAGGAAATTTGGGGGAAGATGATGCACACACACCCTACATTCGCCCTCAACGGCATATTTAACTCGCCTTGTGCTGGATTTACTTGTTTAGACTGACAAGGTATTGAAGGGAAGTAAATCTGCAACTAGGAGAGTTTCCTGACCAGTCCTGAACAAATGACTAGATGAGTGTGATTTGGATCTGCAGGGAACAACAGCAGTAGCTGCCTCTTACCAAGTCAGACCCTTGGGCCCATCTAGCTCAGTAATGTCCACACTGATTGGCAGCAGCTCTCCAGAGTTTTAGGCAGGGCCCTGCTTGGGAGACAGCAGGATTTGAACTTGGGATCTTCTGCAGTTGCCCTACCACTGAGCTACAACTCTCCCCTGCTGCTGAACTAGTGGAGGTGCAGCTAGAGGGCTATAGCAGCAGAGGCAGAGGGAACCCTCACCTTCCCTGGAGTCCAGAGTCCAGCCTTGTAGCTCATAAGCCAGATCTCCCACCAGGGTGACATTGCAGCAGGAATGATGTACCACTACCAAACCCACCTTCCACTTACTTGTCCCTCAACCACAAACTCGTTTTGTTTCCGGCAATTCAAACAATACCAGTGCCAGTTCCACCAATTGCTGCCTGTTTGGCTTCCAGTAACCTGGTTAGGAGGACCCGTTCCTATAAGATATCCACCCAATAGATGGTGGGGAAACTAGTGTAGAGCCTAATCGCTCCTAATTGGGCTGTTTTTAAAAAGGATGTAAGTTCCAGGTCTTGTGCAAAACCTCTTCATCACTTTTGCGCAAGACCTCACTCTTATTATTTCAGGAAATGAAATGGGCATTTGCCTGTTGCCCCCTGAAAAAAGCAGACACTTCTGTTTTACCCGGTGTGAAGCACGGTGGCCGAGGCTGGTAACACTTGCCATTGTGCTCTTCCTGGAGATTTTTGTTTATAAAAGATGTATACATGCAAAGGTATAGCAACAACCTCATGCATGTAAACAGCAGAACAAAAAAACAAACCAGAATGGTATTACAGTGGTGCCTTGCAAGACGAAAAGAATCCGTTCTGTGATTCTCTTCGTCTAGCGGTCTTTTTCGTCTTGCGAAGCAAGCCCATTGAAGGATTAGCGGATTAGCGCTATTCGCGCTATCAGCGGCTTATCTGCTGATCGGATCAGCTGATAAGCGGCTTAGCGCAATTAGAGCTATTAGCGGCTTTTAGCTGCTTTTAGCGGCTTATCTGCTGATCGGATCAGCTGATAAGCGGCTTAGCAGCTTAGAAAAGGGGGGGAAAGGGGGGGAAACCAGCAGGAACTCGCAAGACATTGTTGTCTTGCGAAGCAAGCCCATAGGAGATTCGTTTTGCGAAGCACCTCCAAAATGGAAAACTCTTTCGTCTAGCGAGTTTTCCGTCTTGTGAGGCATTCGTCTTGCGGGGCACCGCTGTATCAGAGTTCAAGGGCAAATTGCAGCCAGGCAAGAAGCACTCAAGGAAGGTGCAAAGCAGGACAGGTGAGGGCTTAGTTACTAAGGCCAGATAGAGAACCCTAGAGAGCCACATTTGGCCCCTGGGCTAAAGGTTTTTCACTCCTGCTCTGTGGCCTGTATGTTTCTCCTTTACAACATGTCACACATTCCCTCTCGCCTCTTTCTTAGTTCCTGCGTGAATATATTGTGGAGATGCCCATGGACGATTACAAACAATGGTTACAGTCTCGAGTGACAATCCCTAAGCGAGCACACAGCGCTCCACCGATATGCTGAAAACCCCCCTCCCCGCAAGGGCTGGGTCGAAAAGACTAAGGACAAAGGCTTCATTTTTTTATAAAAAAAAAAGAAATGAGACACGTGCTGAGAAAGAGCTGGATGAAGCCGACACCTGGAGTGTCTACTTGGAGAACTGTACTCTTGCTCATACGCCTGGAATGACGCGTGGCTAGGGCCCAAGGGCCACACTCTAGAACCCTCTCAAAAGGCTGGAATTGCTCATTCTCAGAAAGGTTCATTTGGAATTGCATCACCATCGCTTGCAGCTGCAGGCTCAAAATGACAAGGAAGAGAATTGAACAGCCAAAGCCATTTTAACTTTTAGATGTTTAATTTAATTTGGGACAGGAGGCGTGGAATTACGTGCCTGCAACAACCTGCAGTTCAGTGAAGGGAGCGGATCCCTTTGCTTGTGGTGATCAGCTCTCTCTGCTGAAAGGGAGCGGATCCCTTTGCTTGTGGTGATCAGCTCTCTCTGCTGAAAGGGAGCGGATCCCTTTGCTTGTGGTGATCAGCTCTCTCTGCTGAAAGGGACAGATCCCTTTGTTTATGGTGATCAGCTCTCTCTGCTGAAAGGGAACAGATCCCTTTGCTTGTGGTGATCAGCTCTCTCTGCTGAAAGGGAGCGGATCCCTTTGCTTGTGGTGATCAGCTCTCTCTGCTGAAAGGGACAGATCCCTTTGTTTATGGTGATCAGCTCTCTCTGCTGAAAGGGAACAGATCCCTTTGCTTGTGGTGATCAGCTCTCTCTGCTGAAAGGGAGCAGATCCCTTTGCTTGTGGTGATCAGCTCTCTCTGCTGAAAGGGAGCAGATCCCTTTGCTTGTGGTGATCAGCTCTCTCTGCTGAAAGGAAGCAGATCCCTTTGCTTGTGGTGATCATCTCTCTCTGCTGAACGGGGCAGTTCTGAGGCTTCAGACCAATGCCAGCATTTGCAAATGTTTTGTTATTTCTGTATGCTTTGAATTATTAAAAAAATTGTTTTAGCAGTATGCATTCCCAGCGGCTTCTCATCCAGTTAGTAGAGCATGAGACTCTTAAGCTGAGGATTGTGTGTTTGAGCCTCATATTGGGCAAGACTCCTGCATTGCAGGGGGCTGGTCTAGATGACCCTCGTGGTCCCTTTGAACTCTACAATCCTATGATATACTGAGCTTCCACTTAGGGATCCAGTATCTGCAGACGGGATTTACTCGTTCATCAGATAACACACCCTGTCTCCTACTGCCATCTTCTGTACAAGAGAGGGATCTTACCGAACAACCTTGCACATGATTTTTAAGCAGGGCTGGTGGTATTTCAAAGGTCAGTGCTCATGATCTCACCAACTGACAGAGAGGAAAACGAAAACCTTGCTAAGGCAGTTGCTAAAAATGATTTCACTATCCAGTGAAAGTCCTTATGATCCTGGAAGCACATCACTGGATTCTAGAAAACCACAAGTAGCTCTTTTTAATGAATTACAGCTAACCATATCTGTGCCATGCTGAAGTGCGTATCTGCAAATAATGCTTTAGCACCACAGTTTCGTTTCAAAGCTTTTTATTAAACTGTCACCCAAGCAGCCTAATTTTCATCCCCCTTTCGCCTCTAATTTCTGAGGCTCTTTAAATTAAGTTTTGATTTACAGAATTTGCAGCCCCCCGAGCTACAACAACAGCAAATCAGCAGTACATCAAAACAAACTGCTCAACTTCCACAGAACTCTTTAATTCCACTTACACAGAGTGGGAATTGCTCCTTTAACACAAAGGTGGGGAGAGAGATTCACAACAGGACCAACTACCAATTACCGGTTCACAATTGATAGGACTCCTTCACCATGTAATTCTGTGTTTAAAAAAAAAAAAATTAAAGTTGGGGGAGCCAAATTCTGTTTATTTATTTACTTAACCTATCAGAACTCTTATTAAGGCTATTCTGGTTTACTTCTTTATTAAAATACTCCGGAAGCCCTTTTTTTCTTTGTTTTCCATAAGCGCCCATCAGAATTTAGCATTTTCGAAAATGAAAACATTTCCACTGGTGTTTTGAGTTGTAATGTTGATGCAGTGATGGGTAAGGAGGGCCACCTCTCCCTTCTGCGCCTTGAAAATCACGTCAGGATCGTGTCGTCAATCTGCTCAATGGAGTCGGCCTGGCTAGCGAGCTTCTTCAGGGATCGACGGCAGCTCTCGTTCAGCAGTTCCAGACTGGCGGCATCAAGGATCTTGGAGACAGACTGCAGGAAATAATTGTTATTAGAGGAAAGGGTGTGTGGTGTGGGAGGTGGCCACGAAGCCTGCTTCTGTGGCTCATCATGGCGCCAGCTAATGCTCATTGGGACTGGCAGGGGGGAAAGCAACGAGATCAGCAATAGGTGGAGCTAGAGCCATGGATGGGCACAGCCACCCTCTGACTGGTTGTAAGAAGAAGGTAGGCGGGTGGGGGACTGGCTAAGGGCAGGTGGGGATTGGTGGGGCAGTGCCCTGTTTGCCCAAATGGACCACAATTAGCACTATTAAAGCTAAGGCTAAGTGAAAACCCTCTTCCTCCTGTTCTGCGTCCAATTTACAAGTGGCAAACGAAAGCAGCGGTTAGGAATCTGGGGAGGCAGCAAACATTTCTGAACAGGCAGCAGCAGAACTTTCCATTCTATCCCTGTATACCTGAAGGAGCGTCTCCACCCCCATCGTTCAGCCCAGACACTGAGGTCCAGCTCCGAGGGCCTTCTGGTGGTTCCCTCCCTGCGAGAAGTGAGGTTACAGGGAACCAGGCAGAGGGCCTTCTTGGTAGTGGCACCTGCCCTGTGGAACGCCCTCCCATCAGATGTCAAGGAAAGGCCGTATTTACTAGAGTCTAATGTGCCATCAAATCTAATACACCCCTCGATTTTCAGAAGCTTGAATACACAAACGTAAATGTGCCGTCGAATCTAACGCGCACCTTAATTTTCGTGGCGCAATTTAGCCAAAAAAGGTGAGCATTTGATTTGAGTAAATACGGTAAATAACTATACAACTTTTAGAAGGCAACTGAAAGCTGCCCTGCGTAGGGAAGTTTTTAATGTCTGGTGTCTTACAGTGGTTTAATTTGTTGGAAGCTGCCCAGAGTGACTGGGGCAACCCGCTCAGATGGGCAGCATAGAAATTATAAATAATTATCATCCCTAAACAACGTGACACCGCGATGCGGCGTCATTCTGAGGGGGTAGCTGGAGGTGGGGGAATGGAGGTCCACAGTTCCGTATCAAGGGAGTGAGCAGAGAGGACAGAGGTCACACACTACAAAGGACTTGGCTGGCGTTACCACCAGCACAGAACCGGGAGTGGGAGATTTTTACAACTTAGGAAGAAGATGCTTCTGCCAATTAGTAGAGAGCGTGAGGAAGGGAGGGGAGAGGGGGAAGAGAAACTGACTTCCTCCTCCAAGATGGGCCAATACCTGAAGCACTTCCTCGCCCTCTCGCATCTTCAGGAGGTTGACGATGGCCTGGTCGCTGTAGGCCCTGACGCTGGTGTTCTTGTCTTTTGTATTGTCCAGAAGCGCTTTGAGGATGGGCTTCATGGTCTGGGGATCCAAGGGAGGGAGGGGGCTTTTGTTGGCCCACCACAGCATCTTCTCTGCCACTAACTTGATGTCGCTGGATGGATTCTGAAGACACTGCAAGGGAAAACACACACACACAAACTTCAGTTCCGAACAAGAAGCTAATTTTTACTAACAAAACAATTCAACACAAACACCTACAGGTTGTCCTTAGAAAGAATAATGATATTTACAAGTTACAATTCAGAATTAAAAGCAGTGAAAACACATTACAGTCGCAGGACACCCGCCGTCAGAAAACAGTCAGTGGTGGCAACAGGCCTGTCAGAAGAAAAAAGCGTTTGTGTGCCCGCAAAAGGAAAACGAAAAAGGGGCCAGCCTAGCCTCCAGTGGAAGGGAGTTCCCAAGTCTGGGAGCAGCCACTGAGAAGGCCTCTCTCCTAGGCAATAGCTAGGGGATAATACAAATGACTTCATTGTATCCTGATACAATTTCCTTCTTCTGACACACTCGGCACCTCTTGGCCCTCACCCAGGACTCCCAACTCCCCATCCTGGCCCCAAGCAAGCTCATACATCACCCCGCTAAATCTCACAATGAAGAAGGTTCCTGGAACCTGCTGGTATCGCTCAAGCCTCTTGCTCTAGGGCAGGACAATCTAACTTTTTATACCAAGTGGGCTGCAAGAGTAGTTCAACATGGAACCTGGGGGCTGCGCACTGCCTTGTTCTGCCAGGCTTGGGGCGGGGAGCGAGGTCAAAATTTGACACCCCCCTCAACCCTCAATGCTGCCTTCCCAAAGCTGGATTAAGCACTGTGCCAGGCTTTTGGAAGGAGGCATGAGGCTCTGGCAGGGTCCTAGAGGGGCCCCCCCACATTTCCCCAAAGCTGGGGTGTCAAATTTTGCTGCGGTCCGCCATAAAAAAGGCGTCAAGGGCTACATGTGGCCCTCAGGCCGTGCATCGGACCACTCTGCTCTAGGGCTTACGTGCAGGCTCTTTGTACACAGCAAGGAAGGAGCCAGCAAAGGACAGGCCACAGTCCTGTGCTCATCCAAACCACATCTGGCTGGTTCCTGGAAAGCAGATCTCTGATTACCAGCAAAGTCCATACATTCAGAAAGGGGCTCACCTTAATGAAGAGGTTGGAGAGTTTGGCGGGCAGATTTCCCCCATTGGCTTCTATGTGGTACTTCATCAGGAAACCCATCCCTCTGATGCCACTGATCGCAATTGGGATCTGGAGAAGAAGCAGCAGGAAAGTGACATTTGGAACTCCTTGCCACTGGACCTCACAACCTCGAGGCGGTACTCGTTTTGTCTTTCAGACCAGGGCCTCCCGGATTTAAGGCCTAACACCCGACAGCCATGCTGGAAGGAGACGCTTACCCGGTCCGCAGTAGTATTGCTAAAGATCATTTCATGGACGCTGTTGCTGTATTTGGGGGCGCACACTCTGCCGGGGGCCACGCTGACAGCCACGGAAAGCGCCAGGCTGCGCCCGTGCCGCACCATCCAGTCAATGCCAGAGACGTCCGCTGCAGGAGTGAAGG
The DNA here is from genome assembly GCF_964188305.1 of Podarcis bocagei. Taxonomy (NCBI): domain Eukaryota; kingdom Metazoa; phylum Chordata; class Lepidosauria; order Squamata; family Lacertidae; genus Podarcis; species Podarcis bocagei. Next base: position 21,459,985 of record NC_138142.1, on the reverse strand, counting down.
AAGAGAGTTTCTGAGCCTGGCTTCCTCTCCCCCGCAAATCTGGATGGCACCTGTATTTTCAGGATGCTAATCATTTTAAAACAATGGTTCCTAAACTGGGTGGTACTGCCCCCTGGGATTACTGAAGGGGGCACAAAGAGGCAAGGGGGGGTCACAGGAGGTGTAAATGGCTATCCGACTTTGAATAGCTGTTAGGACCACGATACCTCAAGGACCGCCTCTTTCCATATGAACCTACCTGGACCCTGAGATCATCTTCTAAGGCCCTCCTTCGTGTGCCTCCTCCTCGAGAGGTCTGAAGGGTGGCAACACAAGAACGGGGCCTTCTCTGCAGTGGCTCCCCGTCTGTGGAATGCTCTCCCCAGGGAAGTTTGCCTGGCGCCTTCATTATACACCTTTAGGCGCCAGGCAAAAATGTTCCTTTTTAACCAGGCCTTTGGTTGATCTGATTTACATCCTATGCCCTTTTAAAATGTGGTTTGGGGGTGGGGGCTATTGGGTTGTTTTTGTTTTTATTAGGTATTTTGTGGTCTTATATCTTGATTTTACTCTGTCAAATGCCCTGAGACCCCCTGGTATAGAGCAGTATATAAACTCAATCAATCAGTGATCAAGTTTGTCAATTTTGTTAAGTTAATTAAATAGTCTTAATTGCATACTGAATAAATGTGCAATTAATTGTTACTCTTTTGAATTTTATTGTGTTATTATCTTCCTTAGTGGGTTGGGGAAACTGCTATTTAAACCAAGGCTTTTTTTGGAGGGTAGGGGGCACTGGGAATGTGTTTGTGCAACCGAGGGGGCAATGGCCTGAAAAAGCTTTCCCAGTGTAAATTTAAAATCCGTAACTTAAGAACTGAACCAGGGCACTCCAACCAACTCAACCCCTAGCATGCCACCCAGTCTGAGGTCTGGGGCACTCCATTACATACACAATGACAACAATCATAATAATTTTTACAGCCTCCTAGTGGACAAAGAAAGGGACGCGGGTGGCGCTGTGGGTAAAACCTCAGCGCCTAGGACTTGCCGATCGTATGGTCGGCAGTTCGAATCCCCGCGGCAGGGTGAGCTCCCATCGTTCGGTCCCAGCTCCTGCCCACCTAGCAGTTCAAAAGCACTCTTAAGTGCAAGTAGATAAATAGGTACCGCTTTATAGCGGGAAGGTAAACGGCGTTTCTGTGTGCTGCGCTGGTGCTGGCTCGCCAGATGCAGCTTCGTCACGCTGGCCACGTGACCCGGAAGTGTCTCCGGACAGCGCTGGCCCCCGGCCTCTTAAGCGAGATGGGCGCGCAACCCCAGAGTCGGTCACGACTGGCCCGTACGGGCAGGGGTACCTTTACCTTTACCTTAGTGGACAGAGAAGACATTACTGTTTCCCCACCCAGGTCTGGACCACTCTATGGTGACAAGCTGAGAGGACACCTTTTCTGCTCCTGGGAATCATTCTGCACCCCCTGCCAAAGCATACCTAGCAGGTGATTCTGGAGAACGCTGCCAAGTTCTTCTTCCGACAGAAACGCACACAGCTCTGCCAGGCAGCCAGCGGAGGCCATACGGGTGGCATCCTAAAAGGAAATATTTCAAGTAACATTGAGGCTTTCCAGCAAAACAGAGGTTCTAGCAGGAACACACTTGGGTTTCTCTAGGTTCTGTTCCTATACACTTAATGCCTGGCAAAAGAATAGCATGAGGTCGCCCTCGTACCAGATGCCCCCTCCCTTTGAGAGCTCTTTCGCAGTCACTCTCATGTTAATCACTCGATTTTAAGGGGTGAGTTCATTTTGCGAAAGAAATGAAAAAAATGAATCGAGTGAGGCCCAGGGGGGGAAACAGGGAAGAGAGGACTTGTTGAAAGTCCTGGGAAACAAACTCATCTTGTATTAAGGTGGAGGTAAAGAAGATTGAGAGAAGACTCTCCAACCTTCCTGTCCTGTGCAGGTCTGATGCTGGACTGGTACCCTTCGGGCTGCTGTTCTCACTTCTGCCTTCCCACCCTTGGGGGATGAGACATCTTTCCTCCCTCCCCCTACAGAGATAGAAGAATAAGCAGGGCTCTTTGCACCCCCCCACCTTAGTTAGATGAAAATAGCCTAGTTCTATCAACCAAGTATTTCCTTTAATAAATGTCCTCGTTTTCCTAAATGCAAAGTCTCCACGTGATCACATTCAGGGTGTATAAAAGGTGCTGCTCTAAGTGGAGATTCATTGCTAAGCTCGACTTCAGTCAAGACCAAATCCTATCAAGTGCTGTATATGTGGCCCTGAGCTCCTTGGAAGAACGGGAGGAGAAAAAGGTGGTAATATTTTTTTTGAACAAGCACACACAAAGCTGCCAAGAGGCCCTTGGCCCATCTGTGACTACAACCAGCTGTGGCTCTCCAAAGCTGGAGGCAGCGTCCCTTTAGGCCGTCACTGAGCTATGAGCCTTCTCACAATATAGGGCAGATCAGCTTCCGCAAAAATCAATCTACCGTATACTGGAGTATAAGCCAACTTTTTCAGCACGTTTTTAATGCTGCAAAAGCCCTCCTCGGCTTATACTCGAGTGAGGGTCCTTTCAGGCTGCTCCTTCCTCCTCCGCCGCCTTTGCCACCACCACCAGGTTTGTGGTGTGGTGAACTGGCTTATACTCGAGTCAATAAGTTTTCCCAGTTTTTTGTACTAAAATTAGGTGCCTCGGCTTATATTCGGGTTGGCTTATACTCTAGTATATAGGGTAATTAAAAATACCTCGTCGTGTCCCAGCATGCCCAGGAGCACCGTGGTGATGTTCTTCCTAACAGCAGCATCAACTTTAGCACCAGCGCTCTGAGTGACGAACCGCAAGGCCTGCAGCATCGTGTCCCTGGAAAGCAGCAAGAAACGTTAGGTCCGCCAGCCGGTCAGGGACAATCACTTCCTTCAAGTCAAGCCTAAGCCTTGGAGATCCTGCCTGGGAGAAGTCCCTCGTCACAGGATACCCCTCCTGCCCCGAGCCAAGAGACAGGAAGCAACCACTCCGCGTGGCTTTTGGACCCCCGACACTTCAGCCCCCCAGAATCTCGCTTGCCTGATGCCAGAATCTTCGCTGGTTCGGATGCCGTTCAGCAGCTCGGTGAACAGTGGGTCGACTTTGGCATGCATGGCAATCAGCTTCCCCAGGGCATCGGCGGCCTTCAGGCGGACAATGCGGTTGGGGTCTTGCAGCGCCTTCGTGAAGGTGGTTTGCAGCTGGGGCAAGAACGGCTTCAGAGCAATGCCCACCTGTAACGTGTTGGAGAAAGCACATCAGCAGAGCCGGCGGCAAAAAAGCGTGACTGCCGCTTCCAAAAAAACATGGCAGCCCATCAATTTTCTGGTTTCTGATTCAAAGCCAACGCAAAAGAACGAAGCACAAAGAAGAGCCTTGTGGACTATTTTAAACATAGTGGGCTCTTCCTGGAATTTCTGAGCGCACCCACGGGATTGCTTTAAAGGGCAAGTTCCAAGGCTCAGACTCGTCGTGGCCCTGAAATTAAGAGTCTCATGCTCTCCCAACTGAGCCAGCCCAGCAAAAAGGGAGAACAGATACTTTCTTCTAGTCGCCTTTGGCAAGTAAGCATCTCTTAGAGGTGACTAGGCCAGGAAATGTGATTTAAAAAAATTAAATGTCTCTTTTTTATGTATATGCTTTTTATTAGCTTACTATTACAACACAAACACACACAATGAACAGACTTTTAAAAAAACAGATACAAAACAAATAATAAACGTATATCCATATTTCAATTCTTATTCTTATTCTTCCTCAACATGGGTCTAATGTCATATTTGGTAAACTGTTTCTTTCTCATTTCCTTTTTCCAACTTTTCTCTATATTTTATACTTTTACACCCTATTTTGTTTTGCAAAAATCACCCAAAGCAATTTGAGTAAAGGTCTCTCTTTCAGGCTACAAATCATTAACATGGGGGTCTGTTGTGGGACAGCAATCTTGTGATTTCTGTTGGCTTGTTTGCCAGGCTGATCTTACTGGGACTGCTCCTCAAGGTTTTGGCACTAGAGGTCTACTGTGAGTAGGAAAGCTGGAGGAAAGAAGCACGCAGCTTCTAAGCAGGGCTCCCAACCTTCAATGCAGAGGATCTCATTCTTATAATACCGTTCTCAAAAAGTTTCTCAGCGCACAGCGACCGCCCAAAGCGTTTGCTACTTACCTTCGCCAGCAGAAGGCTTAGTGTCTCAAGAAGAGCCACCTTGACGTTCCAGCTGAACCGGTCTCCCAAGATACGGATGAGTGGCCCCGTAATGCTCACGACAGAGGGCTTCAGGGCTTCGGCTGAGGTCAGTTTGATCACAAGCCCCAGCGCCTTGGCCGCCTCCTCCTTCTGCTCCGAGCTGCCCGTCAGGACTCCCTCCCGAAGCACAGGAAGGATGGACGTCACGCCCTGTGTAAAAGGGGGGAGGGGATAAGACAAGTGGGGAAATAAATGAAGAGGGAAGTCGTAAGAGTTTTGTGCATTTTGTGTTTTATATTGTGATTTTATGTTGTAACTGTCCTGAGACCCACAGGTATAGGGCGATATACAAATAATAATAATATCATCATCAAACCTTTTATTGGCATCACATACAAACATCCAAAACAAATCAATACGGAATTCCCCAGTGGCACAAAACATTTGCTAAAAGAAAGGAGGCAGAGCAGTCTATCGTCACATCTATAGGTCTCCAGGGAGATCAGACGTCTGCAGTGTATTTTGATGACAAAAAACCAAATAGAGATATTTAGCCACTAACTCGGTGAGCTCCTGATCATTCCCCAGTAATAGAAAATGTATGACCTCCAACTCTGGTTTCCATTTGGGGATACAGAGTTGATCTAGAAATTGCTGACGGAGATCAGCATATAGTTTACAATTAAGAACCATATGTGTAAGGGTTTCCACCAGGTGGTCTTCACATGGGCAAGTTCTTTCTCCTTCCACCCTGCCTGAGAACCTTCCCCAAAGGAGGTTTGATGGATTTGAATTAAACCTGGCCAGCGAAAATGCCCTTCTTTCTTGAGGGTTAAGCAGAAATTCAAGGTAATTGTGGTTAGTTTCATGTGCCCAAGAAAGTTGAAAATAAAGAGGGGAAATAAATAATAATAATAATAATAATAATAATAATAATAATAATCCCTTTATGCTCTGCTCAGCTAGTGGGGGAGAGCAAGCAGAGAAAGGGAGACATCGGCCTGCTCCTAAGGGGGCCATATTCACTTCTCTCTGTTTGCTTTGCCTTCTCTTGACCAGAGAGGGGTTTTCTTTTGAATTTCCAGTGGTGTCCCTCATCCAGGTGTGTGGACTGGAATCTTCCCCAGGCCTCACCCCTCAATGACCCTGCTTTGCAGCCTCAAGTGTTTTTTGCCTGGCTGGAAAGTGCCCCTGAATTCTGACCATGTCTCTTTCTTGCCTGGATGGAGGACAGAGAGGGGCATGTGAGTGTGTGGTAAGACCAGCTTCCTGAGCAATGGTACAATCTGCACCCATTTCTCTGCCCACTTTTGCCTCTGGCTCCACCCACCCATCCCTGGGCATGCAGCCCTTGGGTTGAAAGATGTCTCCCATCCCTGCTCTAGTCAGCCAACTAATCATCCTGCTTGCCTTTTCAAGGAAGTCCCTTGACGAGAGGTTTTCAACCTTTTTTGATTCCACGGCTCCCTTAACCAACTCCATTCTTTCTGCAGCACCTGTGTGGGGCTCAGGATCCCAGTTCTGTCACCCCTTGCCTGCAGAGCTGGCAGCCTCTCACCCTTTTTTGAACACCCTCCCTTGTGGAGTGTTCACTCAGCCTCTTCTCCCTTCTCCTTGGGAGTCCTCCGGGCAGCTGCTGCAGCCGTCCCTGAGCTGCCTGCCCCTGCCCCAAAGAGAGGTGCCTCCTCACAACTCCCCACAGGGGTCTGGGAAGCACCCCCTGACGGTCACCTGCGGAGCTTGTAGCCAGGGCCGCTGCAACACACAACTGTGCAAGTGTTTGGGAGGCAGAGACGCGAGAGGGCATCAGAGGAAGGGAAGGAAGGAAAGAGGGACACGGACCAGTGTTGCCTGTGGCACCCCTGACCATCATTCAAGGTGTACCCCAGGGTGCCACAGCACACTGGTTGAAAACCACTGCCCTTGACCACCACCACCACCCCAATTCTCTCCCTCTCACGGCCAGAAGAAGGAAAAAAACACCTAGGCTGGCAGTCCTGCCTTGCACTCTTCTCGAGAGATTTTTGCAGTCTTAACAATAATAAAAACAGAAAAATGAAGAATGGTTAAAAACCCAAAACAGAGCAGGGATCACCGTAACATTTCAGGGTCCCACCAGAGCTCAGAGCTCTTACCTTTTTCACAATGCAGAACCCAGGGACGTGGTCGCCACCAGCATCATTGCCGACCATACGGATATCCCTGTGCAGATCCTCTATGAGAGCCAGCTGGTTGCCAGCATCTAATTTCTGGGGGAAGAAGCAGAGATAGGACTAAGATTAGCAGATACAGTGGTGCCCCGCAAGACGAATGCCTCGCAAGACGGAAAACTCGCTAGACGAAAGAGTTTTCTGTTTTGGAGGTGCTTCGCAAAACAAATTTCCTATGGGCTTCCTTCGCAAGACGACAATGTCTTGCGAGTTCCTGCTGGGTTTTTTTCCTCCCCCCCCCCTTTTCTAAGCTGCTAAGCCGCTTATCAGCTGATCCGATCAGCAGATAAGCCGCTAAAAGCCGCTAATAGCGCTAATCCGCTAATCCGTCAATGGGCTTGCTTCGCAAGACAAAAAAACCGCTAGACGAAGAGAATCACAGAATGGATTCTTTTCGTCTTGCGAGGCACCACTGTACAGTGGTACCTCGGGTTACAGACGCTTCAGGTTACAGACTCCGCTAACCCAGAAATAGTACCTCGGGTTAAGAACTTTGCTTCAGGATGAGAAGAGAAATCGCGTGGCGGCAGTGGGAGGCCCCATTAGCTAAAGTGGTGCTTCAGATTAAGAACAGTTTCAGGTTAAGAACGGACCTCCGGAACAAATTAAGTTCTTAACCCGAGGTACCACTGTACAGCCCTAAACAACAACAAAAAGTGCCCACCTAGTCCAGCATTCTGTTCTCATAGCAGCTAACCAGATGCCCCAATTGGAAGCTCACAAGGAAGACCTGGTATTTCAGGGGTGTACTGGTTCCAGCGTAAGAACGTAAGAAGAGCCTTGCTGCTGGATCAGGCCAATGGTCCATCTAGCTCAGCATCCTGTTCTCACTGTGGCCAACCAGATGCCTGTGGGAAACCCAAAAGCAGGACACCCCCCACCTGCAGTTTCCAGCAACTGGTCTTCAGAAGCACTGCTGCCTTCAATTGTGGAGGCAAAGCATATCCATCACAGCTAGCAGCCAACAGCAGAGGTAGAACAGGCACTAAGATCTGCTGGGGATGTCCTGCTTGTTTTTCCAACTTTTGCTTCTGCTGGGCGGGTGATGGTGTGAGACAGGGCCTTCCTGGTGGTGGCTCCCTTCCCTGCATCCCCGATTACAGAACTTCCTCCCCGACAACATTCAGATGTTGCCCACACCCTCAAGAGGGTGCCAGGTGCAAACCTTTCCCCTTGGGAATGCAATCAACTTTCTTGTTGATACTGCTGCTTTGTGTAATAGCATTACAGTGGTACCTCGGGTTACATATGCTTCAGGTTACAGACGCTTCAGGTTACAGACTCCGCTAACCCAGAAATAGTACCTTGCGTTAAGAACTTTGCTTCAGGATGAGAACAGAAATCGTGCAGCGGTGGCGGGAGGCCCCATTAGCTAAAGTGGTGCTTCAGGTTAAGAACAGTTTCAGGTTAAGAACCGACCTCCAGAACGTATTAAGTACGTAACCAGAGGTACCACTGTACAACACTGTTGCCTTAAACACAACACGGTAAAAATCCACCAACTGATTGATCGGAGATCACCTCTTCCGAGCGTCTAACCAAACTCTATCTAATCAATTCAATTTTAATTTATCTAATTCAATTTTAATGACCCTGAACCAATCACAGCATCACCATCCTCTCAGAAGCAACTGGCTCCTACCTTGGTGATGGCATTGAGAGCATCCCAGCTTTCGTTCAGAACCACGGTGTTTGTGTCGTTGAAGAGCCGGATCAGGCCCGAGACCAGGCTCCGCAGGTGGGCCGTGTAGTCGGCCTTCGTCTTGGAGCAGTAGATGTTGAGGATGACAGCGGCTGCCTGCCTCATCCCCACCTCGGGGCTGCGTGTCGCCTCCAGCAGGTCCTCGATTATAATCCTCTGCCCGGCCTCGTCCTCCACCGACAGGATGACCACCTGGCAGTTTGACATCTCCTGGGAAAGTAGCAACGGGTGTCCTGTTGGTTTTTGGCCGCAACTTTATCCTGGGAACGAGTCCTTCCCAAGATGGCGTGCCGGAGAACCAGTCACCTTGCTGTCCAAAGCCTAAAGGAAATAGACCTCTTTTCCCCATTTAGTGAGCCCTCTTAAAGGTGGGATTTAGTCACACAGTTCAATGGACATATGAAGACCAAAAGGCAGTGGCAGTGGAGCGACATGTTTAGGGTTGGATTACTACAATTTGCTTTCTGTGGGGCTGCAGCTGCTGCAGAATACGGTGGCTATGTTGCTTGTGGGGCCAGACTACTGCTGGGACATAACTGCTTGCTTTGACTCGCTGCCAATCTACAACTGGGCCAAGTTCAAGGTGCTAGCACTAAAAATATAAGGACTGGTTACTTGAGAGACCACCTGAGTCTTATATACCCTATGGGAGAAACTCCAACAGACCATGTCCCAAAGATCTCAGAAGCCTCCTCTGGAGTAACTTGGAGCAGGACTTTTAGTGCGTCCATCCTTGTTCTGTTCCTGGCAAGACACGACAGGCATCCACTACCTGCACTTTCCAGAAACTGGAGACATTTTTGTTCCGACAGGTTTTCCCAGCTGAATGAATGGGTCTTTGCCACAAGTGTCCCCTTGTTGGGTTTTAGCCTTATTTTAAATGTACTGGTTGTTTTGGTGTCTTGATGGTTTCTAACCATCTTATATGTAAATCACCTTGAGACAGCGGTTTAGAAAGCAATTGATAAATTCAATGGTAATGGTAATGATGTCACCAAAATGATACAAATCCTCTATCGCTGGCAATGACCAACTGGCAGCTCAACGACTGGCAGTCTTCTCTGTCCCTCCCCAGCTTCTCTGTTCCTGTGCCACCTTCTACTTGCAACATCACTGCCAACATCCTTCACCAACCCAGTGCACTACTGCTGCTTTGGACTAGAATTTGTCGGAACTCCGTTCGACCGAGCTGATAAGGCTTTTCTTCGGAATCACCTCCCAGTGTGTTTAACAACCTCGAGCCTTTGATGAGGCTCCAAGGCACGTCCTCCCAGCACAGGGAAGGATGAGACAGTATGAGCTACATTTTAAAGAGTTTTATTTCTAAACTACGCAGAACAGAAAAGACATCCTCTCTCTATGAAAGCAGAGAGCAACTGAACAAAGGAACAAAGGAAACAGGAAACCACTAACATCACATCCCGTCTCCTTTCCTGTGAGACTCCAATAGTATGGAATCCCAGGAATGTAAACAGAGTCCTGTGACTCCACACAGCTGCTCAGTGAGAAACAGAAACTAACATAATTCCTATCAGTGCCAGACTCTAGCTGAGGATCCAGCATGGAGTAGTGGTTAGACTAGGACCTGGGAGAGACCAAGGGATCAAATCCCCACTCGGCCACAGAGCTTGCTGGGTGTGACTTGGACAAGTAACCGCCTCTTGGCCTAACCTACCTCACAGGGTTGTTGTGGGGATTAAAGGAGGAGGTGTGAACCATGTACGCCACCTTGAGCACATTGGAGAAAATGAATAGATTCAGCTCATCTTTCTCTCCAAAAACATTCTTACCTGCTGCTCTTCGTTAGTCCCAAGCTTCCCCTTTAGCGCCGACATCATGGCAGGCAAGATCACGCCAAGGTGCCGGGTGAGAGCGTCGCCAGCTACAGATGAGAGGAAGGCCAGGACTCTGGTGTTTACAGGAGGAGAAATAAGCTAAGGGAAACAAGAAATTAGAAATAAGAAGAATATTTTAAACTACTGACCTGTAATAGGGGTGGGGTACCCTGCAGCCCTCCAGCCCGGACATTGACTCCAGACACTGTTCTGTGACCCCAAATTCCCAAGGATGCTTTTGCACATCAACCAAGCAATAGGCTTGCTCTTGAGTGTGCATACTCAGAAGCATGGTGCCATATTGGGTAGAGTGTTGGCATACAGCGTGCGAGACCCAGATTAAAATTCCTGCTTGGCCCGCAACAACAGCGGCAAGAGTATTGTTAGCCCAGAAATGGAAGCAAGAAGAGATTCCGATGAAAGAAGAATGGCAAACAAAATTAATGGACTATGCAGAATTAGATAAAATGACAGGAAGGATTCGAAACCTGCCAGACCAGAGATTTACAGATTGGAAGAAATATACGAACTAATTGAAGAGCAACTGTAACCAACAAATTATGCTGGTAGGACTACAGGAAGCTGTGTAAGGAGAAATGTATGAAGCATTGCAAATTAGAGAAAGAACAGTGATATTAGTTATAAGCTAAACGTAATTGAAAAAGTGGGAAATGTGTATTTAGTGATTAGATTGGAAAATTTTCAGATGAGATTGATGGAAGTCAAAAGAATTGTATAAGATGTTAAAACATGTCTGATTACTGTTGAAAATGATATGTTGAAAATTAATATAAATATATATAAAAAATTCCCGCTTGGCCACAACCTCGCTGAATGCTGCAAGAAGAGCCTTGCTGGATCAGACCAATGGCCTGTCTAGTCTAGCAACCTGTTTCCCATACAGGAAGCAGACAAGCAGGACCTGAGCCCGTTAGCATTTCCCCAGCCATGTTCCCCAGCATACTGCCTCCGATTCTGGGGACAGCAACGCTGCCATCACAACTGGCAGTCGCTGGCAGCTTTATCCTCTGTGAGCGAAGTCTAGTTCCCTTTCAAAGCTGTCCAAGTTGGTGGTCATCCCTACCTCTTGTGCATCAGTACATAGAGGCCTTGGGCCAGCTGCTGACTAACCTACATTACGGGATGGGTGTCAGGATAAAACTGGGAGAGGAGAATCGTGCACTCCACCTTCAGCTCCTCTTAAGAAAAGTGGGAAATACATAAACAGCCAAATCCTGGCCCTCTGGAGCAGGCATAGGCAAACTCGGCCCTCCAGATGTTTTGGGACTACAACTCCCATCATCCCTAACAGGACCAGTGGTCAGGGATGATGGGAGTTGTAGTCCCAAAACATCTGGAGGGCCGAGTTTGCCTATGCCTGCTCTGGAGGGTCCACCTGCACCTGGGTAGGATTTTGTTTCCTACCTGAGGGCCATATTCCCTCCTCAGGGCCAGATGTCAGCAGTAGGAGGGGCCAGAGGCCAAAGTGGGCAGGGCAACAAGACACACATATTTCCTTTGAATAGCAGACTACTTTCTACACACCCTTCTCTCTCTGTCGCCCATCCAGGCAGTGTCAGAGTTCAAGGGCACAGTCCTGCCAGGCAAAAACACTCAAGGAGGGTGTAAATTTAGGGCTGGTGAGGGGTGTGGACGGAGGAGAGTTCCAAGAGCCAGTCAGACATTCCTCATTCCTGATGGAAACATGTGTTTTCGAAAACCTTGAGATTTTCATGTAAGTGTTTGAAAAGTCTTAAGGTATTTTTGGTTATAGAATCAAAGAGTTGGAACAGACCCTGAGGTTCATCTAGTGCAGGCTTCCTCAACCTCAGCCCTCCAGGTGTTTTGAGACTACAATTCCCATCATCCCTGACCACTGGACCTGCTAGCTAGGGATCATGGGAGTTGTAGGCCAAAAAAGATCTGGAGGGCCGAGGTTGAGGAAGCCTGATCTAGTGCAACCTCCTGCAATGAAGAATAGGCAGCTGTTCCATTCGGGGATCAAACTTGCAATGCTGGAATTATCAGCACCACGCTCTATCCAACTGAGTTTGCAACTGCTTATCAAGGAACTGAGCTGAGAGGGACTCACTTTCAAAGGTTACATAAAGGGTGGGGCAGGGGGGAGTGTTCACACACATACCTTTGGCACCAAGTAAGGCAGCACCACTCGGCTCTTCACAGCCATCACTTGCTTAAGGCCATCCAGAGCAAACTCCGACGTCTCTTCACATTCCTATGAGGAAGAAAAGGAAAGAAGCCATTGTATGTACAGCCATTACAGCCACTGCAAGCATTATTGTAAGCATTACTTATCCAGGAAGCTAAAGCTAAAGGGACCCCTGGCCATTAGGTCCAGTCGTGACCGACTCTGGGGTTGCGACACTCATCTCACTTTATTGGCTGAGGGAGCTGGCGTATAGCTTCCAGGTCATGTGGCCAGCATGACTAAGCCGCTTCTGGCGAACCAGAGCAGCACTCGGAAACGCCGTTTACCTTCCCGCCGGAGTGGTACCTATTTATCTACTTGCATTTGACGTGCTTTCGAACTGCTAGGTTGGCAGGAGCAGGGACCGAGCAACGGGAGGTCACCCCGTCATGGGGATTCGAACCGCCGACCTTCCGATCGGCAAGCCCTGGGCTCTGTGGTTTAACCCACAGCACCACCCGCGTCCCTTTGTCCAGGAAGCTAAAAGCACTTTAAACATGAAATCGGATTTCATCAGCTCCATGGTCTGGCCACTGCAGGGGGAGGCCTGCCCCATCCTCTCCACCTGCCAGATCCATCTCCTACAGCAAAGACCTAAGATGTCAAGAATGGTGTTGCTGGAGCAGATGGAGTCCCATTGAAGCCAATGGTAGGAGAATCTGTACTTCTGCTAACTCCCAGCAGCCCCCCAGCCAATGGCCACCAAAGATGGGAATTGTAGCATATGGACACTCACAGGTTCCCCAGCCCTGTAATTCATCTTCCAGCACCCAAATACCCCTGGAAGTCCCCAAAGCCATGATGCCGGTCCTCAGCACCTGACATTCAGAGATTTGCTGTCTCTATACACAGAGGTTCCCAAATAGCTTTTATCAATCAGTCCACCTTCCAAGTTATTTTTGGGGTGTTCTCTGCAGCACCTCAAAATAAGGAGAGCTACTGCTGCATATCTTTCCTAATTCAACAGGACACAGAGAGAAAGAACTTCTGATGCGCTCACCAGCTGCTTCAGCAAGAAGGGCAGGATGTCTTCCAGAGCCTGGTACCCGACGGTAGAGTGCAGCTGTTCGAAGGTCTTTGCGGCTGCTTCCCGGACCTCCTCCAAAGGGTCGCACAGAGCTTTCCTCACTGTTGGGACCAGAGACTCTGAGAAGCACAGCACCTGGAAAGGGGGCAGATGAAGACCGCTGCTGGGTGGATTTCCATGGCGGGTACAAGGGGAAAGGCGCAGTCAAGTTATCATTTCTTAGTACAGAAAGTATTGATCTGATGTATAGAGATCTTTCCTATTCTGATTAGTTCAGGAGGGTTCTGGAAGGTTTCTTTCCATGTGGGAAAAGGTGCAATCGACTCCTAGGAAACCTATGCAAAGTTGTGTTTTCTGTGAAGTTCCATTGTACATAACAGAAAGAGGTAAAAAGGTAAAGGACCCCTGGACGGTTAAGTTCAGTCAAAGACAACTATGGGGTTGTGGTGCTCATCTCGCTTTCAGGCCAAGGGAGCCGGCGTTTGTCCACAGACAGCTTTCCAGGTCATGTGGCCAGCATGACTAAACCGAATCTGGCGTAACAGAACACTGCGATGGAAACCAGAGCACACGGAAATGCCATTATCCTTCCCATCGTGGCGGTACCTATTTATCTACTTGCACTGGTGTGCTTTCAAACTGCTGGGTTGGCAGAAGATGGGACAGTGCAACAGGAACTCACCCTGTTGCGGGGATTCGAACTGCCAACCTTCTGATCGGCAAGCCCAAGAGGCTCAGTGGTTTAGACCACAGCGCCACACATGCACACAGTTGCCTTGAAACTGAAGCACCTGGTGTTTTCAGGGTTCCTTAGCTTTGAAACCTACAGAACAGCTTCTTCTCAGTGTTCTTCCCGCACCTTCTCCAGAAGGACCCTAGGAACTCATCCTCAGTGATTGGTTTGCCTCCTTTCGCTCTGATCGGCTCCAATCGGCACAAAGGGAGAGAAGATTTCTCTGGGGCTACAAAGCTCTCCTTTCATGCCGACTGACGCTGGAGACAGGGACCCTGCTGCAGAAATAGTCGAGGGTCTTTGGCCCACCCCCATAACCCCAGAGTACTACACTATTGGAATTGATACATTTCCTGACTCCTTCAATAATTATTATCTGCCAAAATGGGGAGAAAAGGCTCTATGAGAGAATGGATAACTAAAGTTTTGAACATGGTAAACTTAGTAATATGGTTGATAAACAGAGAAGGAAGATAACAACGTCCTTGTGGAAAAATGGAATCTTTTCATAATTTACTAGAGCAGTTGTTGCTTGGCACTCTGAATTTGATTAAATATGTTAAATCTGCTTCGTGTCTGATTTTGGTTTCGGATATTTAGTATCTTCTGGCATTCCTTAAGTTAACTGCATCCTCCTTTTTTATTTTGGTTTCTATGTAAAGCATAATAATAATGACGACTAAATTAAATAACTAAAGCAGCCCAGACCACCAGGTTCCAAGTTACTGCTGCTGTGAATAAGAACTTACAGCATCCCTGCTGGTGGACTTCATGATCTCACTCAGGCCAATGCAGACTCCTTGCCTCTTGTCGCTCTTCTCCGACCTCAGACCTTCCTCCAAAATGGGGATGATTTCTGGAAGAATCTTCTCTCCCAGCTTCCGGACAAGGTCCCCCAACGTGCGTGCTGCGATCTGCCGATATAGAGTTTTAGGTGTGTCAAAACAGAGCCACTCACAAGGTTTGAAAAGAAGCAAAAACAACTGCACTTGGAAGGGCTGGCTGTCCCCACTCTGATTCACTGTGAATGTCCCATTATGCTTTTCCAAATATTATTATTATTATTATTACATTTCTATCCCACCCTTCCTCCCGAAGGAGCCCAGGGCAGTAAACACATGTGATAAAACAATTATTCTTACAAGAGAGAGATGAAAGAAGGAGTGGGGGGAATTGAAACAATTAAAGCATCTGCTAAACGATTCCAATACAGATGCAGGCTTTGAAAAATCTCTACCTAAAAAGTTGTGTTGGGGAAGGAAGGTCTTCAGTGAGTGCCGAAAAGGCAACAAGAGAGACCCCTGTATAATATTTAACAAGAAGGGCTTCCAAAGGCGGTGTCACCACAACAAAGGCAAGACTCCTATGTTGCATGAAGCAGACCACCTGATAGGTTGGTACCTGCTATCGACTGAGTAGCAACAAATCGCTGCCTCATGGAACTCACATTCCAAGTTTTAAGGATGAGGAGAACGGTGGAGGAAAAGGTAGAGAGGAAAAGAGGGAACAACCCCTCCGGGAAGGGGGGGGGGGAGGGAATTTGAATTTGATTATTTCGGTCACAGACCAGTTCCAGCCCACATACAATATCAAGGAAGTCATAAAACACGATAGGGATACATTTGAATTTGAATTTGCAATTAGGTATAAGAGGGACAATACAGATATAGTAATAGTTAAAAAATATATATAAATTAAAACTTAGTCATTAACATGTAACCTGAAATTATCATTTAAAACCTTAATCATTATGATAGCACAGCTTGTTCCCTAAGTTTTATGCCAATCGCACAGAATCTGGCTACCCTTAATGTGATCTCAGGATCCTTGTCCTCTACCAGGGATTTTAGACATTGAAGTTCAGATTGATTTGGAGATTTTGAGAGAGAGAAGATATCCGTTTTACACGTGCATAAAGCCTACGCATTATGAGGGGCTGAGGTCTCCCTTTATCCCACATGCCTAACGTGCTCCCAGAAATCCAACAGACTCTGTGTCCCACTAGAATACATAGCAGAGCATCTACAAATTCAACCTATCTGGCACTGATCCCCACAGTCCCATTGTAGCGTAGGAGCCAACTACTAGGGGGCCGGGCCCCCACAAAGTTGATGGACATTCCTATTCAAATGGTGTATGTGTGTGTGTGTGTGCGCGCGCGCACTGCATCATGTGGTCGATTATGGGGGGCAGGGCTTACCTGGTCCCCCACAATATTTTATTCAAGCTGGCACCCCTGCGTTGCAGAACCATAAAGCGAAACTCTGTTAACACCTGAAAAGTGGCAGAGTCAAGTTGGTTGGCCCAAAGACTTAACTGTTCTCTTGTCCGCACAGGTGCTGGCCAAGAATCCCAGGAGGAGGCCGAAGAGCGTTGGCAGAATCTCGCGGAGCGTGCGAGGCGTGTTGGAGACGACAATTTTCCAAACGTGCAAGGATGCCTGTCGGACGGCCAGCTGCGTATCCGAGCGGCCCATGTACAGCCCCGCCAGCACCCGGTTCCTCCTCTCCACTCCGAGCGCGTTAATGATTGCCTGGAAAAATAAAAATAATGTGTTATTATTATTATTATTTTTTAAAAAAAGAGGTGCGGCCAAGAAAACAAGTTTCAGTTTGCATCCAGCGTTAGACACACTGAGAGTAGGCCCACTGAAACTGTATGCGTTCTTTGTATGCACACAGTTTAACAATGAAACTCACTGCTGCAGGAAGCAGTGATGGCTACTTATTTGGATGGCTTAAAAAGAGGATTGGGCAACTTCCGGAGGCGGCGCAAAACGGTAATGGCGGTCCCCTTTGCGCTGTGAAGGGGAGCTCCGCAGAAACGGGTCGTCCGCTGCGGCGAAGCGGAGACCCACACCGGAAAACCACAGGTAGAGTGAGCCTGTGGCCGTGGGACTCGGCGGGTACCAGAAGCGCCCCCCGAAACGAAGAAGGAACCCCGTAAGGGGCTCCAGAACGTGGAAGGGCTGGCGCGGTACTGTGAGTCGATCGCTCTTTCTGCGGAAGTGAAGCCGCGCAGCTGCTGCCGATGAGCGCCGACCTTTCTTCTTGGAACATTGGATTTAAAACTACAAACCCGTGAGTAAGGGAACTTAAGAATTTCGGGACTAAAGTTATTAAATTTGGTGAAAGCGGGAGACGTAACCAGGAAGTCCGCCTCCCGGCCGTGCTTAAAGAATTAAAGTAAAGACTGTGACAAGCTGGAATCGTTCTAAAGTGGTTTCGGAAGTTTGGATTGTTGTGCAACAACTGAATTTGCTTTTAAGAGACTAAGAGAGACAATTTCGATCTATTTTCATGCGTTTTGGACTTGACTTTCCCTCTTCTTTGTGGATTTAGCAAAGGCGGAAAAGCCCAAAGTTGCGGGCTGCCACGTCAAAAAAAAGAACTGTCAAATTGCTGAAACTCTTTAACTATTGAAAGCGTTACATTGGAGCGTTATAGTTTGGATACAAATGGGGAAACTATTTCTCGCACTTTTTTAGAGACTTTGTTTCAACGTTGGTAAAGCTCTGCATGTCAAAAGTGAGTTGAAGGATCCTTTCAATGTGTTTTAAGCTGCTGGGATTTTAATGGCGGAACAACTTTATTCTTTCTTCTGAGGTATCACTACACTCCCCCTAGAGGAGTTTGGATTTACAACTATTTGGGACTTGCCTTTTGTTTTAATTTTCTGCTGCCTTGTTGTTTATTCTCTGGAATTGTCTTTCCCATGGGACTTTACATAGCCTGACCTTGGCACGTAGGCAGGTTTGGAATGAGTGGTACGGGGAAAACAAGATTGGCTAAAACGAAAGCTAAACAACTGGTACAAACAACTTTGACTTCTCAGCCACGCAGATCATCTGTCCCAGCTGTCTTAGAGATACAGGAAGGAGAAACTGAGCAGACAGCATTAGAGGATATGGCTACAGGAGGATCTGCAGCACTTCCAGAACAAATTTTGGGACAACTGGAAAAACTAAATAAAAAAGCAGATGAACACTCAGCTAAAATTGACCAAGCTACAGCCAGTATTAGTAAATTGACCGAACAAGTCACTCAGCATACACAAACAATTGGGAATCTTCAGGAAGTAACTGCAGAAAATCGCAAATTGGCTGAGGAAGCCAATCAAAAAGCCGCAGAAGCCAATCGAAAGGCCGAAGCAATACAGGTGGAGGTAAAACCCTTACACAAACAGATAACTGAACAGCAGGCCTACCTGTCTATGATTGAACTGAGAAATAGGGAAAATAACCTCAGATTGAGAGCTATTCCAGAACTTGAACAGGGGGACTTAATTGGCTATTTGACATCAGAATTTTCAAAGTTCTGGGCTATTGAAGAAGATAAGGAATTTAAAATTGTAAGTGCTTTCAGATTGGGAAGAGTGCTGAGGAAAGACAGATCCAGAGATTGTTTGATTATTTTGAGATCTAAACAAGAGAGAGACAAAATACTAAGCCTTCACTTTGGAAAATCGCTTGTTATTCAAGGCATCAGAGCAGAAATTTATAAAGACATGCCGAAGCAACTTTTGGACCTTAGATTTACATACACAGACTTAACAAGGTTATTGAAAGGCAACTCAATTCCCTTCAGGTGGGAATTTCCTCAAGGACTATCCTTTAACTTCAAAGGAAAGAAAGTCAAAATCAAAACAGCAGAAGACCAACAAAAGTTTGTGAACGACCACGGAGAGGACCTTCAGAAAGGGATTGCAGGACCTGAGGCTTGGCCGCCACCACATCCCACACCTATACCCTCGGGTCCAGAAGACCAAAAGGAGGAGACGCCACCACAAGACTAACAGATTGATCCAGGATGTCTCTGCAGCTTCTCAGCTGGAATATTAATGGTGGGAATTCCCCGGAAAAAAGGAGAAGAATATTTCACATATTGAAGAAAGAACAATTGGACATTATTTGCTTGCAGGAAACTCATGTGACTAGGCTCCACAGAAAGGTGTTAATCAATAAAAGATTAGGCCAAGAATTTATTTCATCGGACAGAGTCAAAAAAAGAGGAGTAGTGATCTATGCAAAGGAGAGCCTGTCACCAAAGTTTTTATTGAAAGATGAGCAAGGAAGAATTATCGCAATTGAGATCCAGACTCAAGGAGAAAAAATTTTGATACTAGGAATATATGCACCGAATGAGGGGAAATCAGAATTTTACAAGAAGCTGCATGAGACGATGCTGGACTATCTGGATTATAGTAACATCATTATGATGGGAGATATGAATGGGGTGGTCTCTACAAACATGGACAAGTCACAAAATCAAAACTTGACAAAAGATGGCAGACTACCTAAAACCTTTTTTGAACTAACAGACAACATGGATTTGATTGATATTTGGAGAACAAAGAACCCCCTAGGTAAAGAAGGAACATTCTTTTCTGAAGCCCATCTGACATGGACAAATGGACAAGGATCGACCAAATATGGACAACTAGAGGACTGGCACCTAAGATTAGAAAAGTGGAAATCTGCCCAAAAACTTGCTCCGACCATAATGCTGTGAAAATGGAAATGAGATTAATTCCAATCGGTTCCTTCAGATGGAAAATGAATGACACCTTGCTAAGAGATCAGGATATTGTGAGGAAGGCCCAAAAGACTTTAAAAGATTATTTTGAAATAAATTTGAATACTACAGTGGAAAAAAGAGTAATCTGGGACGCGAGTAAAGCCGTTATGAGGGGGTTCCTGATACAACAGAATACGATAAAGAAAAGACTTTGGAATGAGAAAAAGGACAAGATCTTGGAGAAGATAAGAGATGGTGAGAAAAAATTAAGATCAAAACCAAAATCACAGGAGATCCTGAGAGAAATTAAATTTCACCAAGCACAATATGCCAAACTGATAAACCAAGAAGTTGAGTGGAAAATTAAATTAATGAAACAAAGATCATTTGAATCAGCAAATAAATGTGGGAAACTGCTAGCATGGCAGTTGAAAAAGAGACAAAAACTGAACACGGTTACAAACTTAGAGGTTGAAGGGAGAAACATCCAGAACCCCGAGGAAATTAGAAAATGCTTCCAGAGATACTTTAAACAACTTTACACGCAAGGGCCGCAAAAAGAGACTGAGATAGATCGATTTTTAAAAATTAATGGACTACCAAAATTATCCCAGAAAAAAAAAAAACAATTCTGAATTATAAAATAACACAACAAGAAATTGAAGGTGCCATTCAGAATATGCAATTAGGTAAATCTCCAGGGCCTGATGGACTTACCTCCAAGTACTACAAGACACTGAAAGACTTTTTGATACAACCATTGATGGAGGTTTGTAATCAGATTATGGAGGGGAAGAAGGCACCGGAATCGTGGAAAGAAGCATTCATCACATTGATTCCTAAATTGGAAACTGAAAAGACTCAACTTAAGAACTACCGTCCCATCTCACTCCTAAATGTGGATTATAAAATTTTTGCAGATATTTTGGCAGGTAGATTTAAAAAAGTGTTGAATGAAGTAATTCATAAAGATCAGGCAGGCTTTCTCCCAGGCAGACACTTATTTGACAATACTAGGAACATTATTGACATTCTGGAGCTTCTGCAAACAAACATTAATACTAAAGCAGTGTTAATTTTTATAGATGCGGAGAAGGCCTTTGACAATATATCTTGGAAGTTTATGAAGAAAAATCTCGAGGGGATGGGAGTAGGACAGGGGTTCGAAAATGGGATAGAGGCAATCTATTCAGAACAAAAAGCTAAATTGATTGTTAACAATGTGGTGACAGAAGAGTTCAAAATTGAAAAAGGAACATGACAAGGTTGCCCTATATCCCCTTTGTTATTTATTTCAGTCCTGGAGGTGCTTTTGAATATGATTAGGGAGGACCGGTTGGTGGAAGGAATACAGGTCGGAGTGAAACAGTATAAACTTAAAGCTTTTGCAGATGACTTGGTTTTAACACTACAGGAGCCAGAATCTAGTACGAAAAGAGTTTTAGAACTGATTCATGAGTTTGGTCGGGTGGCGGGATTTAAACTGAACAAGCAAAAAACCAAGGTTTTGGAGAAAAATTTGACACCTTTGGAATCAGAGTTAAACGTGGTTTAAAAAGTGAAATACCTAGGGGTTAATCTGACTGCTAAGAATTTGAACTTATTTAAAGACAATTATGAAAAATGTTGGTCAGAAATTAAAAAGGATTTAGAAATTTGGTCAAGATTGAAACTTTCCTTGTTGGGTCGAATTGCAGCTATAAAGATGAATGTATTGCCAAAGATGTTGTTTTTGTTTCAAACCCTACAGATTGTGGACAGAGTGGAATGTTTTGGAAAGTGGCAGAAAGATATTTCTAAGTTTGTCTGGCAGGGCAAAAAGCCCAGAATAAAATTTAAAATACTAACTGATGCAAAGGAAAGAGGGGGATTTGCCCTGCCGGACTTAAGGTTATATTTTGAAGCTGCAGCTTTCTGCTGGATGAAAGATTGGTTACTTTTAGAGAACACTGATGTCCTAGATCTGGAAGGGTTCAATAATGCTTTTGGGTGGCATGCATACTTGTGGTACAACAAGGTAAAGCTTCATAAAGTGTTTAAGAACCATATTGTCAGAAAAGCAATATTTATTGTCTGGACAAAGTACAAAGACTTACTAGAAAATAAGACCCCAAGATGGTTATCACCAATGGAGGCCAAGGCCCGGAAAAGACTCAATATGGAGGCCGTTTGGCCGAAATATTGGGAAATAATAGAAAAAACTGGAGATACTTGGAAGTTGCAGAGCTTGGAGAAACTAAAGGATAAGGTGCGAGATTGGTTACATTACGCTCAAATTAAAGAGGTTTTTAATTCGGATAAAAAGATAGGATTCCAGGTGGAAAAATCGAAATTAGAAACAGAGTTGTTAGAACCAAAGACCAAGGTACTTTCAAGAATGTATAATTTGCTGCTTAAATGGAACACTCAGGATGAGACAGTTAAATCAGCCATGATAAAATGGGCTCAGGATATTGGGTA
Organism: Podarcis bocagei; assembly: GCF_964188305.1. Classification (NCBI taxonomy): domain Eukaryota; kingdom Metazoa; phylum Chordata; class Lepidosauria; order Squamata; family Lacertidae; genus Podarcis; species Podarcis bocagei. The sequence continues at coordinate 21,438,096 of NC_138142.1, read as the reverse complement.
CAACATTATGTTTGAAGACTGGGAAAGGTTATGGACCACCGGTATGAAATTCACGGCATGTAATGCCCTGAAAGAAAACATTATGAAAATGATATATAGGTGGTACATGACCCCAGTCAAACTTGCAAAAATATATCACCTGTCTGATAATAAATGTTGGAAATGTAGGGAGGCTGAAGGGACATTCTTTCACCTCTGGTGGTCAGGTCCTGTTTGCAGGTTTCCCCAGAAAAGGCTTCTGGCTGCCCTCTGTGAGAACAGGATGCCGCCTTGCTTGGGCCACTGCCCTGATCTAGCAGGCTGTTCTTATGACTGCAAACTGCTTCAACCATTCTTAATATTGTATTTTTAAAAAATTGTTGTAACCAGCACCCTGGGACCTCATGGTGGAGGGCAGGTAAGAAATCAAACCAGCAACAGCAACATAAGATGCATGGATTTCTATGGGTCTTCTCCTCTGAGGAGAATTTATCTGGATAAAGCCTACTGTGTTTCACACTAGCAAGAAACATACTACAGGGCCAAACTAGGGAAGGCATTCATTGGGAGATCTCAAATCATATCATTCATCTCTTCACATCCCCTACCCCCAAAGAAGGGAAAGCAATAATTTTTGGGTGGAGAGATCTACCAGTGAAGCAAAAGGCACTGGTTTTTTAACATAAGGTTGGTGGCGGCTATTTAAAAAAAAAAAGAGGGAAAAGGAAAAAAGAGGGTAGTCATATATCAAGTGTTTGAAATTCCCCAGGTGCCATGTGTGTTTTGCTACTGGTGCAGGTCCAATTGCAAGTACAGTAGTACCTTGGTTTACGAACTTAATCCATTCCAGAAGTCCGTTCTTAAACCAAAGCATTCTTAAACCAAGGCATGCTTTCCCATAGCCAGCGGGGGATTCAAATTACAAATGGAACACACACAACAGGAAGTGGAACATGTTCTGCTTCCAAGGCAAAGTTCACAAACCGAAACACCTACTTCCAAGTTTGCAGCGTTCTTAATCCAAGTTGTTCATAAACTAAGCTGTTATTAAACCAAGGTACCACTGCACGTTGAGACTTCTGGGTATCAGGGTTGGCAACCACAGTTTAAAAATCTCTGCCCTAGTCCATGGTTAATACCATTTCCATTTCCACTGTGTGTGCTTCTCCTCTTTGCATACTGGGACAAGTGAACTGTTGTAAGAGCAAGCTACAGTCAGGCAATGTAGCCGAGACAATAGAATCATAGAAATGTAGAATTGTAACGCTAGAAAGGGGTCGCCTAGCCCAACCCCCTGGCGAACAGACCTTCTGTTGTAGCAACCGTAACCTAAGTTTAAGGTGCCATTTGGCTTATACACCTGAGTTTCTAACACTGCAAATATCCACCGTCTTGCTTAGTCTGGGCTCCAGCTGTTTGCTCTCAAAGCAGCCAGAAGAGGAAAGGACAGCACTCGCCTTGTTGGACTGGGCTGTTCCAAAGTTGTCGTCCTCAGAAGCCGTCTCCGTTGTCATCTTCCCTGTGACTCCCGAAATATAGAAGAGGAGGTCTCCGAGTAGCTGAACTGAGCTGTACCTGTTTGAAAAATAAATTTTACAAAAGGGCAGGTAAGGCAAGATTAAGGGACGTGGATGGCGCTGTGGGTTAAACCACAGAGCCTAGGACTTGCCGATCAGAAGGTCAGTGGTTTGAATCCCTGTGATGGAGTGAGCTCCCGTTGCTCAGTCCCTGCTCCTGCCAATCTAGCAGTTCGAAAGCACATCAAAGTGCAAGTAGATAAATAGGTACCACTCCGGTGGGAAGGTAAATGGCGTTTCTGTGTGCTGCTCTGGTTCGCCAGAAGTGGCTTAGTCATGCTGGCCACATGACCCAGATGCTGTACGCCGGTTCCCTTGGCCAATAAAGCGAGATGAGTGCCACAACCCCAGAGTCGGTCACGACTGGACCTAATGGTCAGGGGTCCCTTTACCTTTACCTAAGGCAAGACTGACGTATAGCACAAATGAGAAAGCATTTTTCAGCAGAGGGCAGCATTCCCTTTTGCACAACCTCTGGGAGTCACATGACCCTTGGCAGGGTCAGAAACAAAAGTGGGTGGAGCCATGAGGGTGAATTCTATCTTTGTACAGTAGGGTAGCTGTACACACCCCAGCCGAGCAAGAGCAAATAAGTAAACAGCAAAGCAGGAACAGAGTGTTGGTGTGGCCTCTGGAGAGTCCAGAGGGCCCTGAGGGAAGACTGGAGGGTCGCATTGGTCCCCTGCGCATGTGGTTCTCTGTCCCCATTCAAAATAATAATAAATTTTATTTATACCCCGCCCCCCCAGCCAAGGCTGGGCTCAGGGCAGCTAACAACCAGTAATAAAAACAAGTTGAATGAATACAACTTAAAAAACAAGATTAAAATACAGCAATAAAACATTAAAATGCAGCCTCATCACAGGAGGAGAAAGGAAAAAAGAGGGGGAGGGAATCAAATTGACTCCAAGCCAAAGGCCATGTGGAACAACTCTGTCTTACAGGCCCTGCGCAAAGAAATCAGATCCTGCAGGGCCCTGGTCTCGTGAGGCAGAGCGTTCCACCAGGCCGGAGCCAGAGTTGAAAAGGCCTTGGCTCTGGCTGAAGCTAATCTGACTTCCTTAGGGCCCGGGACCTCTAGGGTGTTGCTATTTATGGACCTTAAGGTCCTCTGTGGGGCATATCGGGAGAGGCGGTCCCGTAGGTACGAGGGTCCTAGGCCATGAGATTCCCCGCAAGTGACACGCCACATGAATGAGATGTCGGCTCTAACCTGATTCTCCAGAGGTCATCGAAGAGGCCTTGCTCCAGCTGAGGCAAGAGTAGCGCAATGGCGGTCTCTGCGTACATGCTTATGATCCTCTGCCCGGCGCGCAAAGCCGTGTCCCGCACGAACTCGTTCTCGTCCGCCAGCGCCTAAGTAGGAGGGTACAAATTACCAAAAAGGGTTGGTTTTGTGGGCGCAGCACAGCGGCTAAGAGTGGGATCTCCAGCCGCCAGAGACTTGGAGGCAATAGCCCTCCTCCACTGAATGCAAGCCTCCATCCCTTCTGGATGGAAGGATTAAAAACCTGCCCTGAAAAGCCTACCTTAAGGATGCAAGGTATGATGGGCCCAACATAAGGTGTGAACTTATCCCCAAAGGTGATGGGCAGGTAGTTGAACATCATGATGTAACCGTCCCGGACATGGGGGGCGATGTCCACTTTGCTTGCTGTAGCCACGATTTCTGGCATAAGTTTCTCCAGCTTCTCCACTCCTAAGCCAGCCATGACTTCAGCCAGACCTGGAAAAGATGGTGTGTTTTGGTGTAACTCTCTTGCTCAGGATCGCACAGGTGTGTATACCCGCAAAAGGTATGATCCCATTGAAATGCAGAATGTGCCACTGGGTTCAGAACAGCCTTCTGAGAATCTCTTACTTTCCTGGGTTTAATAAGACAAAGCAAATAGCTAGCCCTTATGTTTGTGAAGATGTGATCAAACAATGTGTGGGCAGCCTCTGGTAAAATCCCAGAGCCTGGAAGAGATTTCAGTGACTGGAGGACTTCAATGATGTATACAGCTTCCTGCCCCACCCGTGCCCAGGAATAGCAGAATCTGAAATGCCTTGGTGAGGTAAAACCCTGTCTCTTGTGGGTGAGGAGCCACAGCAAAATGGCTGAGCGCATATTGGCACAGAATCTACGTTGACAAATAAGTCTCTCTCGGCATATAAAGCAGCTTCCCAGATTTCCAACGTTCACAACAACTTTGTGAGCTAGGCCATTTAGAAACCTGATCTTGCAAAATGGTGCAACGGGGCGGAGAGTAACTTGAAAGCTGGTGTGGTTGTACCGGCGAGAGTGTCGGACGAGGACCTGGGAGGGACCAGTGTTCAAAATCCCCACTTGGCGGCTGTGAAGCTCACTGGGCGACCTTGGGGGCCGGACACTGCCTCTTAGCACAACCCACCTTTGAATCCTTTTCTCTCGGGTCCTGGTCCAAGACTCTTATCTAACCACACCACCACAATGGCTCTCTCCCATAATAAGTAAATAACTTTGCCTGAGGCTGCCCAACATGCTGGTGAGCTGAGCAGGCAACCAGCCCCCAACTCGCTTGCAGCCAAATCCATTGTTTTTATCAAACGCCAGGAAACAGCATGCTGTCCTTACCCTGGGCGGCCCCAGACCGATCCACCGAACTCTGCTCATACGTCAGGGTCTCCATCAGCCAAGGCAGCAGGTCCTCAAAGCAAGACTCGCCCATCCCCTTCACCATGGCTCCCAGCGCCTTCGCGGATACCGTGCGCACCTGAGAGTCCAAAGGAAAGGATTGTGGGAAACTGGGAGGAAAAGGTGAGGGGGGAAAGGCCACCTAACGAAGGAACTGCACAGGGACGGCGTACCTCAGGCACCGGGTCCAGCAAAGAGGCCTTCAGACCTGGGGTCACACTGGGCAGATAAGGAGCCAGATCCTGAAATGGAGATGGGGACAGGTTAAGTGGGATGAACATCACAAATGGGGATTTTGGGATCAGTGCACATGGACCTTGGAAGGGTGCAGATGGCAAACAGTGCAGATAACACGTGTGCCCTGTTTTTCACTTGGCATCCAGTCCCCCTCCAAACACAGCTGGGAGGACAGCAAACAGTAAAGTCATGGCCTGTAGAGGCTCTGTCCTCAGGGAACCATTTCTACATATGTGGATGGGCTGCAGTTCCTGTAAGGATGGGGAACAACAGTTCCACATGTGGCCCTCCAGGCCTTTCTATCTGGCCCTCGGAACCCTACCCAGGATGCACCTCTCACCAGTCATGATCCACCACCTGCGTATTTTATCTAAATCTATAGCTATCTGCAATGCTTTTTTTCTTTAAAAAAATATGTTTAGGGGTACTCTCATTTTCCTACTCATGAGGTCAAACTCTGTGAAGCCAAACAGATTCACAAAATGCTTAGGGGTATGCATATCCCTGCATCCCCCCAGAAAAATGCACTGGCTATCTGTATATCTATCTACCGTATTTTTCGTTCTATAGGACGCACATTTTCCCCTCCAAAAATTAAGGGGAAATGTGTGTGCGTCCTATAGAGCGAATGCAGGCTGCGCTGCTAAGCCAAAAGCCAGAACAGGAAGACGGAGCACTGCGGAGCGCTCCGTCTCGCTGCTCTAGCTTGGGGACGGCTGCGCGCAAACCTCTCCAGGACAGCGGAGTGCCTTCACCTCGCTGTCCTGCAGAAGCTAGCAAAGCTGTTCCCAAGCCAGAACAGCGAGACGGAGGGCTCCGTCTCGCTGCTCTAGCTTGGGGATTGCTGCGCGCAAACCTCTGCAGGGCAGCGGGGTGCCTTCACCTCGCTGTCCTGCAGAAGCTAGCAAGGCTGTTCCCAAGCCAGAACAGCGAGACGGAGGGCTCCGTCTCGCTGCTCTAGCTTGGGGATTGCTGCGCGCAAACCTCTGCAGGGCAGCGGGGTGCCTTCACCCAGCTGTCCTGCAGAAGCTATCAACGCTGTTCCCAAGCCAGAACAGCGAGACGGAGGGCTCCGTCTCGCTGCTCTAGCTTGGGGACGGCTGCGCGCAAACCTCTCCAGGACAGCGGAGTGCCTTCACCTCGCTGTCCTGCAGAAGCTAGCAAAGCTGTTCCCAAGCCAGAACAGCGAGACGGAGGGCTCCGTCTCGCTGCTCTAGCTTGGGGATTGCTGCGCGCAAACCTCTGCAGGGCAGCGGGGTGCCTTCACCTCGCTGTCCTGCAGAAGCTAGCAAGGCTGTTCCCAAGCCAGAACAGCGAGACGGAGGGCTCCGTCTCGCTGCTCTAGCTTGGGGATTGCTGCGCGCAAACCTCTGCAGGGCAGCGGGGTGCCTTCACCCAGCTGTCCTGCAGAAGCTAGCAACGCTGTTCCCAAGCCAGAACAGCGAGACGGAGGGCTCCGTCTCGCTGCTCTAGCTTGGGGACGGCTGCGCGCAAACCTCTCCAGGGCAGCGGGGTGCCTTCACCTTGCTGTCCTGCAGAAGCTAGCAAGGCTGTTCCCAAGCCAGAACAGCGAGACGGAGGGCTCCGTCTCGCTGCTCTAGCTTGGGGATTGCTGCGCGCAAACCTCTGCAGGGCAGCGGGGTGCCTTCACCTCGCTGTCCTGCAGAAGCTAGCAAGGCTGTTCCCAAGCCAGAACAGCGAGACGGAGGGCTCCGTCTCGCTGCTCTAGCTTGGGGATTGCTGCGCGCAAACCTCTCCAGGGCAGCGGGGTGCCTTCACCTCGCTGTCCTGCAGAAGCTAGCAAGGCTGTTCCCAAGCCAGAACAGTGAGACGGAGGGCTCCGTCTCGCTGCTCTAGCTTGGGGATTGCTGCGCGCAAACCTCTGCAGGGCAGCGGGGTGCCTTCACCTCGCTGTCCTGCAGAAGCTAGCAAGGCTGTTCCCAAGCCAGAACAGCGGGACGGAGGGTTCCGTCTCGCTGCTCTAGCTTGGGGATTGCTGCGCGCAAACCTCTGCAGGGCAGCGGGGTGCCTTCACCTCGCTGTCCTGCAGAAGCTAGCAAGGCTGTTCCCAAGCCAGAACAGCGAGACGGAGGGCTCCGTCTCGCTGCTCTAGCTTGGGGATTGCTGCGCGCAAACCTCTCCAGGGCAGCGGGGTGCCTTCACCCCGCTGCCCTGCAGAAGCTAGCAAAGCTGTTCCCAAGCCAGAACAGCAAGAGGGAGGGCTCCGTCTCGCTGCTCTAGCTTGGGGATTGCTGTGCGCAAACCTCTGCAGGGCAGCGGGACGCTGCGCTCCAAAGGCTTCAGGGATCTTTGAGGCTGGCGGTGGGGGAAAGCAGCGCTTCGCCCCACCGCCAGCCCCACAAGCTCTGGTGAATGTACCTTGAACGCACCTTGTTTTCGAGGGGGAGAACAAGAAAAAAAAATTTTCCCTGTTCTCCCCCTAATATGGTCCGGTGCGTCCTATGATCCGGTGCGTCCAATGGAGCGAAAAATATGGTATCTATCTATCTATCTATCTATCTATCTATCTATCTATCTATCATTGCTTTTTCATATAAATAATTTAAATGACAATAGGCAACAGCAACAAGCTGTCTGTCATTTCTTAAAAAGAGGTCTAACTGCGTCTTAAGGTTGGAACCACTACTCGGAACAAGTTTATGATGCATATGACCAATTCAAGCCCAATAAGTCTCCAGGTGCTTCTGTGAGTCTGGGGAGGTTGCCTTGATTGATCGCTGCATCTCACATAGGAGATGAATGGATGTCAGGAGTTACAGAACTCATCTTGCCTCTGGCTGTCAGTTTCATACCCTGAATCTATTGCATGTTTTTGCCTGGCTGAGATGTGTCTTTGACCTGCAACAATGGCTTGTTTGTCCAGATGGGAGGACAGAGAGAGGCGTGTGTGTAGAAACTAGCCTGCTGTACGAAGGTAAAATTTATATTCATTGCTCCACCCCCTTTTGAGTCTAGCCTACCAATGCCATGTGTCCCCCACAAGAGATAATGTGGCCCTCGAGCTGAAAAAAAGGCTCCCACCCCTGGCTCTGAAGCCTCTCTCCAGCTTACTTTCTGATCCGTCAAGGAGTACATGTTGCCGATAATCTGGGCAGCCATTTTCCTCGTGTCTGTGGAGCGATCCTGGAAAGCCCTCTGGACAATGGGCATGATGAGAGCCAGTGAAGGGGCGTCAATGAAATGGACAAATTTGGTGTCCAGCAGGGTCTGCAGGCACTTCTGCGTCTTTCTGGATGGGTCTGTCAAGGCATCCAACAGGACAGGCGCGATCGCTGTATGGAGGGGAAGAAAAGGAGGAGGACAGGGTCAGGATCAGAGCAAAGAGCCAGCTGATAGTTTGGCAACAACAGTCCGTATATTGGTAACCCATATGCAAAATGCTGCTGGCAACAACCTGTGATGCTTCTGTTGAAAGTGATGCACCGGCTGGCTGTTTTTGACCTGGCTAGATTCAAGCTTTCATTAGATGTCTATAAAGTCCTGTTCCATTCTGGACAGAGGCCAGCAGCTGGTATTCAGAGGTATACTGCTTCAGTACATGGAGGTTCTATCCAGACTCCATAATTAGTAGCCATTGATACATCCAACCTCCATGCTTGGGTCTACCTGCTCCCTCCAGTGTGGGAGAGCCAGTGTGGTGTAGTGGTTAAGAGCGGTAGTCACGTAATCTGGGAAACTGGGTTCGTGTCTCCGCTCCTCCACATGCAGCTGCTGGGTGACCTTGGGCCAGTCACACTTCTGTGAAGTCTCTCAGCCCCACTCACCTCACAGAGTGTTTGTTGTGGGGGAGGAAGGGAAAGGAGAATGTTAGCCGCTTTGAGACTCCTGAAGGGGAGTGAAAGGCGGGATATCAAATCCAAACTCTTCTTCTCCACCAGCAAACTCAGTAGAGTCCATGCCATTATGTACTACGCAACAAGGTCGCTGAGAAACAAGAGGGAGATTTCAGCAGGCCTGGAGGAACCCCACGATTTTCAGAACTATGGAGGGGGAAATGGGAGCAGGGAATCCCAAAGGAGCAACAGCCCACTGAGGACTGTGTATGCTTAGGGACCATGGAACGCCAAATATCTGGAGCAGAAAATAGGAAATAGGCGGGGGAATGGAGTATCCTGGAATAGGGTAGGGTAGAGTTAGGTGGCTGGCTCCCTGAATCTCATGTTTTATTGTGCTTTATTTTTAATTTGCAATGTGGTCCCATTTGTTCCACCTTGCACACCTCAAGAGGAAGATGCTAGTCCGCACAGAAACACAAACTACAAGCTCTTACCCAAGATCTCGGGGTTCCTGATAACCGACCCAATTTGCCGGAGCGCCTGCTGCCCAGCCTTCTGGACCTTCACGTGGGAGTCTGTGAGCACCTCGGTGAGTTTTGGCACAATGTTTGGCAAGCAGGAGGAGAGTTGTTTGGGGGCGCAGTAAGCCATGGCACCCAGCAGCTCCACTGACCCTGGTGGGGAAGAGCAGGAAGGCAGGGAATGATGGAATGATAGAGATAGATAGATAGATAGATAGATAGATAGATAGATAGATAGATAGATAGATATAGATAGAGGTAGAGTTAATAGTCAGTCCACAGGGCAGCCTTACTAGGAAGTCATATTCACCAAGCTCGGTGGGACCTCCCTCCCCAAAATTAAGTGTACAGAGGATTACAGCCACAGTCATGCATGCAGCTTCAAAGGTTTTGGAGAGCTAAGATAAACAGTGACCAACAGAGACTAAATTTCATTCTCAATGGACCCTGCCACCCAACCTTCCCTTTTTTTGCAGGAAATTCCCTTATTCCATCGCTGTTTCCTGCTGCTATCCCGGATTGTTAGATATCCCATAGACTGTCCCCGGGACAGGGGAGTCTGCTGATCCCTTTTTTTCAAGGCTGCTGATCCCTTATTTTCAAATCTGAAAGTTGACAGCTATGCTGCTACCACTACTTAAACAATAAACTTCGAGAGCCTAAGGTTTCCCAAAAGCTGTAAAGATCCTACCTAGTTAAGATGGCTCTTTGCAGAGAATAATACCTGAGCAAAATAAGGCAACGGTGGTATAATCTTCCCGCAAGAACGAAGGAGTTACAGCCATTCCAAAAGCTGTCATTCAGCCTCCCTTCCCTTAAATAAAAAACAAACCCAGTCCGAAGTTCTTACCAGCTTTGGTTCTCCAAGACTCCTCCTCAAGTGCAGCCAGCAACGAAGGCAGAACCAGCTTCACCCCGTGGGCACTCAGGTTACTCATTACAGCCTTGGCGCAATCGTCCGCGGCCTCAAAGGAAGGAAATGGAGAAGTCACAACTGGCCTCAAGCCACTTCAAGATCCAGCAGCCAAACATTATGGAGGATCAGTCTCACTCCAGCAATGAACCGTGTGTGCTGGGGTGGGGGCACCAGAAAACAAAAATCTAAGGTGAGGTAGCCACTGCAGTGTCTTCCAGGTGAATGTTGAACTACAACTCCCATCATTCCTGGCCATGCTGGCTGGGGCTGATGGAATTTGGAGTCCATTAACATCCGGAGTTCTCAGCACTGGCTGCCCCTGGGGCAAGGGAATCGCCATACAATTATTTGTCATGCATTTTTACGCTCATCAGCAGTAGCAGACTGGAGCGAGTTTCTCTGTCTCCAGCCAGGACCCGCATAATGTTTTTTAAGGTGTTATGCTTGTGATATACAGTTGCGCTCTTATCTGATTTTCACCTAGTTTTAAGGAATTCCTTCTTGGGTGTTTACTGCGTAAGTATGCTAATTAAGAGATTATTATGTCCAGCAGCATCTGGTTGGACAGAGTGTGAACAACATGCTGGAAGAGAGGACCCTGATCCTGCAGCCAGGTGCTTCTTATGTTCTTATGCAGTAAGGTGGCTACTTCCACCGTGGGGAACAAGGGGCTGGACCTGGGGCAGAGGGTGGGTGGGTGGCTTTGGCCTAATCCAGCAGCCCAATGCTTCTTCCGTCCTTAACCCACTGCCCTGGGAACACCAGGGGCTTCTTACCTCTCGGACGTACTGATTCCCGTCTCCGAAGCAAAGCAGCAGGTGGGGCAAGACGTGGACCACGTAAGGCTCAAAGAGCTTCCCAAGCATGCTGCAGAGCATCTCAAAGGCGAACAAGGCCCCTAAATGGGAGGCAAACAAGGCTTTTATCAGGGCAAGGGGCAGACTGGCAAGCCTTCAGCTGCAGTTAGGACTCTTTTTAAGAAATAACAGACCAGCTGCTATTGTTGTTGCTGCCTATTGTCATATAAATTATGTATATGAAAAAGCAATGATAGATAGACAGACAGACAGACAGATACAGATAGGTAGCCATGTTGGTCTGCCATAGTCAAAATAAAAAAATTCCTTCCAGTAGCACCTTAAAGACCAACTAAGTTAGTTCTTGGTATGAGCTTTCGTGTGCATGCATGTATCTGAAGAAGTGTGCATGCACACGAAAGCTCATACCAAGAACTAACTTAGTTGGTCTTTAAGGTGCTACTGGAAGGAATTTTTTTCTTTAGACAGATAGATAGATAGACAGACAGACAGATACATACATACATACATACATACACACACACACAGATAGCCAGTGTGTTTTTCGGGGGGGGGATGCAGGGGTACACATACCCCTAAACAATTTGTGAATCTAAGTTTGGCCTCATGAATAGGAAAATGAGAGTACCCCTAAACATATTTTTTTAAAGAAAAAAAGCACTGCAGATAGCTATAGATTTAGATAAAATACACAGGGGGTGGATCATGACTGGTGAGAGGTGCATCCTGGGTAAGGTTCTGCTGGCCAGATAGAAAGGCCTGGAGGGCCACATGTGGCCCCTGGATCTGTTGTTCCCCATCCCTACAGGAACTGCAGCAGATCCACATATGTAGAAATGGTTCCCTGAGGACAGAGCCTCTACAGGCCATGACTTTGCTGTTTGCGAAACATTAAAATTTGCAAGTCCCTAATAAACTACAAGAATTTGCTGAAAATAATAAACTACAAGAATTTGCTGAAATGGCCCAATTGACAAATAGCCTGAGAGGCAATTCAAAACGAAAATTTATGGGAAAATGGGATAGAGATAAGATATATGTTAAAAAATATAGTAAAGGTACGTTATCTATGCTAGCATTCGATTGACGCTGGAGAAAAACTGAGTTGAGAAACAAGATCAAGGGTACATATTAGTATAGGAATGTATTAGATAAAATGTAAAGAAATATAAATAATAAGAGTACATTCACTTGTAAAAAAAGGAATATACAACGAGATTTGACAGTCTGTAGTGCTGGTACAAATACTATTTTGGAATAGTACAAATACTATTTTGGAATAGTTTTGTGTCTTTGCTTTTTCTCCCCCCCCCCCTTTTTTTTTAAGGTATATAAATTTTGTATATAAACTTTGTATGCATGTTGGAAATTCTATTATAATAAGCCCTGTAATGTAATATGACAATGTATGCATTTGTAACAAACATACATACATACATAAATAAATAAATAAAGGAAAAATTTGCATGTCCCTTAGCGCAAGAGCCCGTCATCTAGCAAGCAGAGAACATTGGGTGAGGTTCCAAGCAAGCAAAACACCCACCCACATCAGGGGCAGAAGTCCTAAATAAGTTAAGATGGGGAGAACAGGGGGAGAATCTGCCAATCAATTCACCTTCTCGCCGCCGGAAGTTCTTCTTGTCCTGGATGGCATCTGTTAGCGTGGCCATCATTTCCTGCTGTTTGAGGGAGAGGATGCCCAAGCCTTTCACCAGGCCAGCCAGCCCATAAGCGGCTCCTTTCCGCTCGGCGTACTTATCGGACTCCAGCAGCAGCTGCAGCAGCTTCTGAATCATCCCTCCTGCATCCTCCTTGATGGCAGGCACCAGGGGCGGCAAGCAGCTGGCCACGGACTCCTGGACCTACAGGGATCACCGTGACAAGAATGCAATTCAAGCAAAAGTTACCCTGGGCTGACTCAGGGGCCAGTCATAGAAAGTGAATTTGGTAAAGGAAAAGGACAACGGGGCGAGCTCCCGTGGCTCAGTCCCTGCTCCTGCCAACCTAGCAATTCAAAAGCACGTCAAAGTGCAAGTAGATAAATAGGTACCGCTCCGGCGGGAAGGTAAACGCTGTTTCCGTGCGCTGCTCTGGTTCGGCAGAAGTGGCTTAGTCATGCTGGCCCCATGACCCGGAAGCTGTACGCCGGCTCCCTCGGCCACGACTGGACCTAATGGTCAGGGGTCCCTTTACCTTTACCTTTTTAAAGACCACTGGACGGTTAAGTCCAGGCAAAGGTGACTATGGGGTTGCAGTGCTCATCTCGCTTTCAGGCAGAGGGAGCCAGCAATTGTCCACAGACAGCTTTCTGAGTCATGTGGCCAGCATGGCTAAACTGCTTCTGGTACAACAAAACACCGCAACAGAAAGCAGAGCGCACAGAAACGTCATTTACCTTTCCACCACAGCGGTACCTATTTATCTACTTGCACTGGTTTGCTTTTCAACTGCTAGGTTGGCAGGAGCTAGGGACAAAGCAATGGGATTCGAACCACCGACCTTCTGATGGGCAAGCCCAAGAGGCTCAGTGGTTTAGACCACAGCACCACCCGCATCCCAGTGAATTTGGTATGATTAGGCAGGTGGATGATTTGCTCCCTAATGGAATATAATGCACTTTTTATTACTGTCCCCCATTGTTTAAAAGACACTTTTATAACTGACCCTAATTAAGACAGGTTAAAAAAAAGATTTGATGACCAGTCCATTTTAGAAAGGAAGGGCCGTGAGATAAACCAGGTAAAAGGGACACTGCTTCCTGGGTCTCCTGGAGCAAAGTCAGGTCAGGAGCAACCTCCTCAAAATGTGCCTCTTTATTACTATTTCCTTTTTAGAAAAAGTATCACGGGCAGCCAAATTCTGAAAGCAAAGCTCAAAGACCTCACTATTTTCAGGACCCTCTGTCATACGTGAATTCATTTTCAATCTTTTGTAGCTCTCCCACACAGAGATAAAGACCACATTCGCACAACACCCTAAACCGTTGTTTAGTGCGAGTAGAGTCAAATGAGTCACAGCAAGCCTCTCAAGCAGCCAGGGAAAGGAGACAGCAAGCTTTCGCTTTGGCTTAACCGCAGTTTGTCATTTCACCCGAACTGACAAACTGTGGTTAATATTAACTGCAGTCTGAAACAAGGCAATGCGAAACCAGTTAACGTCAACCTCAATTTGGACAAAATAACACTGCAATGAAGCAAAAAGGGAAGCAATAATCTTCAAATTTCATAGTATACTTAAGCACCATTCTATTGCTGCGTGTTTAACTGATTTGTTTCTCATGGTATGCCACTGCCCCCTGGTGGACTGCCTGCAGACTACTGCATTAACCAAACTACCAAAAGAGTCAAAACGAACCGAAAATGCAAAACTGGTTCAGAGATCTCTTCTCAGCGTTTTGAACCCGCCCCCAAAAAATCTCATACCTTGCTCCCGTCTCCGCAAAAGTGTCAAGGAAAAGAGAAAGAGCTTACCTGTTGGGATGGAGTGGAAAGGGCTGCTATCAGTTTGGCAACGATCGGCTTGACTTTCGGATCGCTTTTGTCCAAATGTTTGGCCAGGGAGCCCATCAGAATGACGACACTCTGCCGGACGGCATCATAGCTGGCATCGTTTGGCGCATCCTTCAGGAACTCCTCAAACACAGGCAGCAGGGAGTTGACACTGTCCTGAAAAGCCGTAGGACACACACACGATAGCATTAACCGTGATTTCAAAGACCTGGACGCAATGGTGAGCTAGATGAACCAAAAGACCAAGTCAATATAAGGCCGTTTCCTTCCGATGTATCTTAATGCCTACCTTGCCATGGGTATTGAGCGCCGAGAGGGCTGCGTCCAGCATGCACGTCCGGACTTCAGAGTTGCGATCGTTAAGGGCATCCGGTACAAAGAACTGGAAGAGAGGCTTCACCTGCGAACTGTCCAGGTGCTCAGAGAGCTTGTTCAGGGCCAACGCAATGCCACACCTGTAAAGGTAACATGGTAGCTATGGTTCCGAAGGGCCATGGTTCAGTGGCAGAGCAGCATCTGCTCTGCCTGAGGAAGGTCCCAGGTCTTTCTAGGTAGGGCTGGGAATGTCTCCTGCCTGAAACCTGGAGAGGCACGACCAGTTAAGTCAGTACTGAGCTAGACTGACTCAGCATATGGAAGATTCTTGCGTTCCTATGTTTTTAAACCAGGGTTTAGGGCTGGGCAATATATCTATATTTCATTCAAAACCAGTTTGAAGTCCCTATTGTGATATTGGTTTCATAATTTTTCACCTGGCAATATGATGTTGTGTGTGTGTGTGTGTGTGTGTGTAGCTAGTACTACTGTGCTAAGAGGAAGACACGCTTGACAAATCCACACTGTGATCAGCTCCCGCCCGGAAACCAATATCCCCACTGTGGAAGGACGTGTGGATCCAAAATTGGCCTCCACAGTCACTTACGGACTCATTATTAAAACCGTGTTTATGGAAGACAATCTTACTCGGCTACGAGTGATCGCAAAAAGAAGAAACTAGTACTTTGCAAAAATCACAATGTAGGAAAAACCATGAAGCCTACCAGTGCTTCTACATAGCTTCATCTTTATTTCAGACACCGTGCTGTATCAGTATATTGCAATGTTTAGCTGGTGATATATCGCAATGTTGAAAACCAGGTATCGCCCAGCCCTACTAGCTACCAGGTCAGGGATGCTGGGAATGGTAGTCAAAAAACAGCCAGAGACACAAGTTTGGGAAACCCCAATTTAAACTATTACGTTTACACCTCGCCTTATAACGTCAGAGACCTGAAGCACCTCAGCTGGATAGAGAGAGTCAGAATTTTAATTTAAGTAAGGACTACCTGGCTTCCCACTGGTCGGGTGGAGATTCAGATATCACACGTCCCAGGGCATCCAAAACCGGTGGAGGCCTCTGTTCAGGAGAAACAGACATTCCGTCAGAAAACCCAGCAAAGGAGCTTATAAAAGCTGAACACACAGTCAAAATCCAGGTGCAAAACAAATAAGGGGGAGGGAGGGGGCAGGGACAGAAGCACACCATGCTAGACATAAGTTTCTCTGTAACACCAGGGTGTGGGGAACCTGTGGCCCTGTAGATGTGGCTGGAATCTGACTCAAGAGCTACCAGCCATGGTGTCAAGGGCAGCACACCTCATGAGTACTGGATGATGGGAATCACAAGTGGGGAGAACGCTGCTGTGATTGGATCCTGCTTGCAGGCTTCCCATTGGGGCATCTGCTTGGCCACTGGGAGAACAGGATGCTAGACTGGATGGGCATTTGGCATTTGATCCAGCAGCCAGGCTCTTGCTGTGTTCTGTTGTGTTTTATTCCACAATGCTTTAACCAGTATTGCTCTCCCCACACCTGGTGCTTGAACTACCATATTGCTTTATGGTCATCATTTGTCAGGTAACCGTGTCAGGAGAGCTGTCCCATTGGGGCATCTGACTGGCCAGTGGATGCTTGACTAGGTGGACCATTGGCCTGACCCAGCAGGCTCTTCTTATCCTCATTATCACAGAACAAGGACACTGAAGGGCCTGAAAGACCTTCTTTGGCTCCCAGGACGTTTCCGAGCACAATTCAAAGCGTTGGTGCTGACCTTTAAAGCCCTAAATGGCCTCAACCCAGTATACCTGAAGGAGCGTCTCCACCCCCATTGTTCTGCCTGGACACTGAGGTCCAGCTCCAAGGGCCTTCTGGTGGTTCCCTCTGTGCGAGAAGTGAGGTTACAGGGAACAAGGCAGAGGGCCTTCTTGGTGGTGGTGCCTGCCCTGTGGAACGCCCTCCCACCAGATGTCAAGGAAATAAACAACTATCTGACTTTTAGAAGAAATCTGAAGGAAGCCCTGTTTAGGGAAGTTTTTAATGTCTGATGTTTTATCGTGTTTTTAATATTCTGTTGGGAGCTGCCCAGAGTGGCTGGGGAAACACAGCCAGATGGGCAGGGTATGTATGTATGTATGTATGTATGTATGTATGTATAAATAAATAAATAAATAAATAAAACCACTACTACTACTACTACTACTACTACAGGGACGCGGGTGGCGCTGTGGGTTAAACCACAGAGTCTAGAGCTTGCCGATCAGAAGGTTGGCGGTTCGAATCCACGTGACGGGGTGAGCTCCCGTTGCTCTGTCCCTGCTCCTGCCAACCTAGCAGTTCGAAAGCGCGTCAAAGTGCAAGTAGATAAATAGGGACCGCTCCGGCGGGAATGGAAACGGCATTTCCATGTGCTGCTCTGGTTCGCCAGAAGCGGCTTAGTCATGCTGGCCACATGACCCGGAAGCTGTACGCCGGCTCCCTCGGCCAATAAAGCGAGATGAGCGCTGCAACCCCAGAGTCGGTCATGACTGGACCTAATGGTCAGGGGTCCCTTTACCTTTATCTTTAATATTCTGTTGGGAGCTGCCAAGAGTGGCTAGGGAAACCCAGCCAGATGGGCAGGAAATAAACAAACAAACAAACAAACATTGCTGCCAGGTGAAAGCACACAAGGATAGTTCACAGGAATGTAGTTTGGGAGGAGGAGAGGTATGGCCTAGGGAGTGTCCCGAGGACTGGGGACACCTAGAGGTCTCAGTGCCACAGCCCCTAAGCCAGAGGTTCCCCCCAATCTTGCTCTAGACCTCCCCCCAGCCCCTCCTCACGAATGGCTTACATAGAGTTTCTCCTGATAGATCTCCATCAGTTTGGTCATGACGTCCCTCGTCTGGCTTCGATACTGCTCAACGCTCTTGGAAAGGGCCTCAGCGCCAGCCTGGCGCACGGCTTCCTCGTAGTGGATGACATCTTTAATGAGGACCGAACAGATGTCAGGCTGCAACTCCAGACCCATCGACTCCCAAAGCCTGTAAGAGACGAAAACCGAAGGTCATCCTCCAGGTATCAAAGAGCCACCCCTGTCTCGTATCAGGCAGTGACGAGGGGAGTTTTCAGCAGGTAGCGCGTTCCACAACCAAGCTGCGACCAGTGAAAAAGCCTGCCTCTGCGTCAAGGTGGGCCAATAATTGTTAGGCCCTGGCAAGACTTAGGAGGGTTCCATTTGTTAGGCAATACTCTGCAGACGCAGTTTCCTATGTTCATTGGTCAAAGCACTTCCTCAGGTCCTGGCGGAGAAGCATCATCTGACATTTGAGCAATGTGTATCTGGTGCAAAAAACAAACAAACAAGAGCATCTCTTTGGTGGGACAGCAAATTCTCACCTCTGGGCCAGCGTCCTGATTGCTTCTTCCTTGTCGAAATTCACCACCCAGAGACGGCGCAAAAGGTTCATCCCATTCTTCTCATCGCTGTCCGGCGTTGGCAGCACCAACTGCAGCTCCATCAAGCCCTGAAGATCAGAACAGGACAAGTCAGTAGAAAGCCTTCCTCCCCAGCCCCTTTGTATTCCAAAACTGCCATGAGAAGTGACGTCCCCTTTCCAGGGGTTGCAAATGCATGCATTAAGGCTGTTCAGGTATTACTTTGCAGGCACACGCTTGCAGCAAGATTGGGAGGGGGTGCCGCATTCTGAGAACCAGGCATGCAGACCCAGAGGGCCACATTAGGCCCCCAGGCCTGGGATTCCCTAATACAGCTCCACAAACGTATCTTCCTCCAGTGTTGGATGGGAAGCCACCCATCCCCCCACCTCCTCCCCTGTGCTGGCTGGAAAGAGGTCCCAACTGACCCGGAGGGCTGCATCTCGGACATTCATGCACGGGGACTGAAGGGCTTGGAGTAACACATCCACTTCTTCCTGTTCTGCATAGGCACAGCCGTCCTCTCCACTGCTGCTGGCACACAGGGCGGTCAGGGCATTGGAAGCCAAGACCTGACAAGAGGCAAGAGAGCTTAAAATCAGACAGCGAAGGAATATAATTGTTGCCATACAAATTCATAGGCACAAAGCCACCAGAGGGGCACAAGAAGAACATTAAAACACACTCTGGAAGAAATAAAAACTGATTCAACCAACTAAAAACCATGGAACCAAAACAACAACAAAGCAATTCCATCAGATATAAAATTGATATTCCATGAATGGCCGGGTTGCACCCTCAAGGGAAAGCACAATTGTTTTCAGTAGATACCTAAACATAATCTCATTAATGGCACCAAACTGGAAAATCCATGAGTGAATCAATCAATTGCATTCATAAACCATCTTTCCTCCGAGGAGTTCAAGGTAGCATCCATAGTTCCTCCCCTCTCAATTTTATCCCCACAATAACCCTGTGGGGTAGGTTAGGGCTGAGAGACAGTGAGCCTCATGGCCGAGTGAGGATTTGAACCCTCGTCTCCCAAATCCTTGTCCAGCACTCTAACCACTGTGCCACACCGGCTCACAATGTACTCAGGCACTGCATAACATATTAATACGGGCACTGTACAGAAAACCCGGAAGACAGTTAACATTAGAAGTATGGGAGCCGAATACAGGTTTAACAGGACCAACAAAGACCAGATAAAAAGAGCTACGGGGGCTCTGCATCTGGTATGCGAGCTGTTGCTGTACTAGAATGGGTGGCCAGCTCACCTGTAAGCGTGGAGAGCCTGTCCCGATCACTTTACTCAGGAGCCGCAGCATCTCTGTGCGAGGCAGTAACTCGGGTCCGTTCTGACAGGTGACCGGGGGAAAGAGGGGCAAAAGAGAAATGCAAACAATTGTCATTTAAAAAAAGGCAACTGCCCAACCAACAATGAATAATCATCCTCATCATGCAATGAAGCTGGGGGATTTGGAATGGCACACAGAAGGTGAGCACTCTGTATTTTATGTACTTAACAAAATTTACATACTAGTCGATTTACTAAGTTGCTGTTATTATTTACATTTACCATATTTTTCCGTCTATAAGACAACCCCATGTATATTTTGGGGGACTCACGATTTAAGAAAATGGGGGAGATGTATCTGTGTGTAAGACGCCCCCTAATTTTTGACATTCTTTTTTAGGGGGGGAAACCTAGTCTTACACACAGAAATATACTGTGTATGTTGCTTTTTCAAAGCAGCTTACAACAGAACAAAATGTGAATCGATACATCGCTAAAATAGCGGTTGAATACTAAAATGTAACACCCAAATCCAGGAAATACAGTGGTGCCTTGGTTCTCAAACGGCTTGGCTCCCAAACGCCGCAAACCCGGAACTGTTCTGGTTTGTGAACGGTTTACGGAAGCCCAACATCCGACGCGGCTTCTGCTTGCCTGCAGGAATCTCCTGCAGCCAATCAGAAGTCGTGCCTTGGTTTTCGAACGGTTTCAGGAGTCGAACCAACTCCTGGAACGGATTAAGTTTGAGAACCAAGGTACCACTGTAACTCTGTTCAGTTGCATTAATGTTACAACTTTTTAAATTCATGTTGAAGTACTTCCTGTTCTTCTATGGCTACAAGCTGTTGTATGTTGCATCTGGGGTCAGGAGAGGGAGGCGGCTCTCAAGACAAAGAGGCAGAGGAGGAGGGATGTGATGAGAAGGAAAGTATCTCAACACTTGCATCAGCTTTGTTTGGCTGTGCATTTTCAGCTTCCTTTGAACCTCCTGGGGGGGGGGGTAGGGCACATCTGTCTGCCACCAAGTAAAAATGGCAGCTTGCTTTCTGAAGATGATGCAACCCCATGGAAAACACTGACCTCGTCCACCAGCAAACTCTGGCTGCTGGAAGATGATCTCAGCTGAGCATGGACCGTGATCGTCTGCAGAGCCTTGACCAACAGCTCCTCCTTCTCTTCACTGTCGTTGGGAGTCTCCAGCAGCACCATTTTGAGGAGAGGGAAGACTAAGGAAAAGGCTGGGGCCGTTAATGGCACGGGACCTGCAACAGGCAGAAAAGAAGAGGGGAGATACAGACGCAGAAGGACATGCCCATACAGGCCAACGTCGGCCATTGACAGAGTAGATCTGCTGAAATCAATGGGCATGGCTGACTTGTTGGGAGAGCAACAGCAGTGATCATTCAGTTCATAACTTAAAGAGTTCATTCTGTTCTCAGTAGAGAGTCAGTATGGTCTAGTGGTTAAGAGCGGTAGACTCCTAATCTGGGGAACCGGGTTCGCTTCCCCGCTCCTCCACATGCAGCTGCTGGGTGACCTTGGGCCAGTCACACTTCTCTGAAGTCTCTCAGCCTCACTCACCTCACAGAGTGTTTGTTGTGGGGGAGGAAGGGAAAGGAGATGGTTAGCTGCTTTGAGACTCCTTTAGGGGATTGAAAGGTGGGATATCAAATCCAAACTCCTCTTCTTCTTCTTCGAGTCAGCTGCTCGGGGAGGAGCGAGGAGGCACTGCTTAGCAACCAAATCAGGTGGAAAAAATCAGAAGCGGGTCCTCACCTGCCTCTCCCTTGCTCATCCGGACAGGCACAGTGTGCGTGTGCAACAAAGTCACCACTCTGGTCACAGCAGTGGGCAGGTCCTCTTGGCACCAGGATTCGTCCAAAACACACTCAGGCTTTATCATCCTCAAGGTCACGTGACTCACTACAGTACCTGGGGAAAGGGGTGAAGGGAGTTGTAAGTCCAGCACCAAAATTGAGGAGGGGGGAAGGCACCCTGGCTGGCTACCCCAATCTACGTTTGTTTGTAGTTTTGCAGATTTATGCTACAAAAGCTTAACTTATCTGGGTTTCCCCCCATCATAGAGACAGACAGACAGACAGACAGATAGCTACAGATATAGATAGACAGACAGACAGACAGACAGACAGACAGATAGCTACAGATAGATAGATAGATGATATAAACACACACAAAGCAGAACACTAACCAAAAGTCTTCAACCGATCAGGCATCACACAGGATGCCAAAGAAAGGAAAGGGGTCTTAATCCTTGGAGCCGCCAGAGGGGACTTCAGCAGAGGCAGGAAGAAGCCTATGAGACTGGGGATGTACTGGGAGAGACCAGGAGGGTTCCTCTTTAGAACAGCATCCAGGAGACCCAGCATTGATTCCAATTCATTGTCAAGCTGCAATAGAACACTGTGGTGGTTACTGGCAAAAGGCAATCTTGAAAGAAGCAGCCAAGCTTTGAACTAACACACCCACACACCCATAAGCACAATCCTTTCTAATAATAATAATAATAATAATAATAATAATAATAATAATAATAATAATAAAAAATTTTATTTATATCCCGCCCTCCCCAGCCGAAGCCGGGCTCAGGGCGGCTAACAACAATCAAATAATCAAACAGTCAAATAGTCACACAATCTAAAAATATTTCATTATAAAAATTAATTAAATCAAATTGATGGCAACCAATTAAGCAAAATTCTGTGCAGGTTGCCAGAGGAGGGAGTCAGGCTGCGCCCTGACCAAAGGCCTGGCGGAACAACTCTGTCTTGCAGGCCCTGCGGAAAGATGTCAGGTCCCGCAGGGCCCTAGTCTCTTGTGACACAGCATTCCACCAGATTGGAGCCGCAGCCGAGAAGGCCCTGGCTCTAGTTGAGGCCAGCCTAACCTCTCTGAGGCCTGGGACCTTGAGGATGTTATTATTTGCAGACCGTAGGTTTCTCTGTGGGGCATACCAGGAGAGGCTGTATTTTCTTCCTTTATCAATATTCTTCCTTTATCAATATTCTCAGCACAGTAAGAGGGGAAAGGGGACTTGCTGACCCAAAAACAGATGGCATGACAATATTGGACCACAGCAGCAGCAGCTGGTGACCAGTGGATATGGTGGGGTGGTTGATCTGCTAATGGGAGATGGAAGGGCTGGTCTTTAGAGACAGAGTCAAGAGGGTCCTCAGAGGCAACAGGTAACAATTTGTTGACATATCTCTGCAACGGGCTAGGCTACCCTCTTCTGTGTGATCCAGCCCACATTATTTTTAAAATTAAATTAAATTAATTAAAACAACAGCAACTGGCCAGGAAGCAAACATTGCCCTTGCGTGTGGAAATGTGCCAGTTCAGAGGAAAGACCCTATTCTTGCTTATAATTTAAAGGTCTCTCCCCAGCCCTTCTCATATCAATGCCGGAGGGGAGAAATCTCATGTGCTCAGATCCTGCTTGTGGGTTTCCCATGTGACCGGAATTTTTATAAAGGTGGTGGTGGGGTTTTGTTTCCAGTTAAACGGGACATTGCACCCCCAGACCACCACCACCCAAATCGACACCTTTCCAACTTCGTTTTACTCAGGGAAAAGATGGCTACCAAAGGAGGGGGACTTGGGAAACTGGTAAAAGATAGCCATAATCCCTGAAATCCAGGATCATGTACACAGCAGCCTCTTAAATAAGAGATAATCACTGGCATCCTGGCAAATGGGTGCCAGACAGGTAGTCATCCTGTGGACAATAGAAAACCATCCAGGAATGGATTAGGTTCTGGGTCAGGACAAAGAAGTATGATTACCTGAGCAGGGAAAAGCAGGAACTTGTAAATACTTCCATTCTTATCACTTGATGGGTGTAAAGTGGAGGGCGAGGGAGGGTTGGGGGCAAGAAAACCCCTCCCCCTTTGTGACATATGTATGATGTATCTGTGATGCGTGCATGAAGCTTCACCAAAGGGGTTTGCGGGAAAAGGAGAAGCTTATAAAAGAAGGGGCACCCTTTTGTTCAGGACTTGACATCTTTCCGCAGGGCCTGCAAGACAGAGCTGTTCTACCAGGCCTTTGGTCAGGGCACAGCCTGACTCCCTCCTTTGGCAATCTTCATAGAATCTCTAGCCCAATGGTTGCCATCAATTTGATTTGAATTAATTTTATAATGAATGATTTTAGAATGTTGTACTATTTTATTTTTATTGTTGTTAGCCGCCCTGAGCCCGGCTTCAGCTGGGGAGGGCGGGATATAAATAAAGTTTATTATTATTATTATTATTATTATTATTATTATTATTATTATTATTATCATCATCATCATTATTATTATTATTATTATTATTATTATTATTATTATTATTATCATTATCATTATTATTATTATTCCATGTGGTGGGTGGAAGTCCTGTTGCAACAGTCTTTTGAATAAAGATCAGGCCTACAGGCTGCTGTTTTGCTCCTATATACACTGAGGTCCAGCACTGAGGGCCATCTGGCGGTTCCCTCGCTGCGAGAAACCAAGTTACAGGGAACCAGGCAGAGTGCCTTTTCGGTAGTGGCACCTGTCCTGTGGAACGCCCTCCCACCAGATGTCAAGGAGAAGAACAACTACCAGAGTTTTAGAAGACATCTGAAGGCAGCCCTGTTTAGGGAAGCTTTTAATGTTTGATGTATTACAGTATTTTAATATTTTGTTGGAAGCCACCCAGGGTGGCTGGGGAGACCCAGCCAGATGGCGGGGTATAAATAATAAAAAATTATTATTATTATTATTGCTACTACTACTATATTCCTGGCTGGTGTCTTTGTTTGACAATCCAAGGGAGCCCAAGGATTTTCCTGTAACACCCACAGGTATCTGGCTGGCCACTGCGAGAACATGCTGGGCCCGTGGCCTGATCCAGCAAGCTCCTCTTACATTCTTAACATTAGGCCCAGCTATAGCTTACCTCTTTCAACTGCTTCCTGGTCTGAGATTCCTTTTCCAGCTGGGCATTCAGCATTTCCTTCTGTTTGCTGGTTAGCTGGATCTCCTCCTTTATCCCCTTCTTCTTCTTAATCTCCTGCAGAAGAGAAAACCATCTTTTTGGTTATAACGGGGAAGCGGGTGGCAGCATTCCCGCCAAAGGAAGCAGCTTCAGCAGTTCAAAGACAACGAACAACATGATGGGAGAGAAAATGAGAGTGAATTGGGAGTTGTGTCCAGAGACAGACAAGCTCAGGACGACAGCAGCAAGAAAGAAAGAAAACACCTAGCTCTATGCAATCTGACTTAGTTTATCAAAGGTGGCTCATCAAACGCTACCCAAAAGGCTCTTGATGCAACTTAAAACTATTCAGTCTTCTTTTCATCTTCATTTTCTTTCCCCTTCTCTCCCAGAAACTCAGGGAGCTTTACATGGGATGCTTTCCCTGTTATCCCCTGAGAAGTGGCTCTTCAGGCTTGAGAAAAGGTGAGTGTTCCCAAAAAAAACCCCTGCAGAACTGAGTGAAGATCTGAAATCCAACTTTCCTCCAGTCCATGCCTGAGTCATTTAGGGCTTTAATAATAATACAGTGGTACATCGGGTTATGTACTTAATTCGTTCCGGAGGTCCGTTCTTAACCTGAAACTGTTCTTAACCTGAAGCACCACTTTAGCTAATGGGGCCCCCCACTGCCGCTGCGCCGCCAGAGCACGATTTCTGTTCTCACCCTGAAGCAAAGTTCTTAACCTGAGGCAGTGGCGTAGCGTGGGGGGTGCCAGGGGTGCCGGCCGCACCGGGCGCAACATTTGGGGGGCGCGTTTGGCCGGCCCTCCTCGAGGAAGCAGGAACCCCACTGTCCTCGGACCTCCTCCGAAGGCTGGCGGTGGGGCGGAGAGACCTTCTCCCCGCGCCAGCCTTCGGATGGCTGTCCTGAAGACTTGTGGTGGGAGCAGTGGCGTAGCGTGGGGGGTGCAGGGGGGCCTGCTGCACCTGGCGCAACATCTGGGGGAGGGCGCGGAAGAGACTCGAGTGGTAAAATCCACGGGTTAGGGGGCGCAAATTACTTGCCTTGCCCCGGGTGCTGAGAACCCACGCTACGCCACTGACCTGAGGTACTACTTCTGGGTTAGCGGAGTCTGTAACCTGAAGTGTCTGTAACCTGAAGCGTATGTAACCCGAGGTACCACTGTACAGTCGTACCTTGGTTCTCGAATGTAATCCATTCAAGGAGTCCTTTTGACTTACGAAATGTTCGAAAACCAAGGCGCAGCTTCCAATTGGCTGCAGGAGCTCCCTGCACTCAAGTAGAAGCTGCGTCAGATGTTCGCCTTCCAAAAAACGCTCAAAAACTGGAACACTTACTTCCAGGTTTTTGGCGTTCGGAAGCCAAAACGTATGAGTACCAAGGCGTTTGAGAACCAAGGTACGACTGTAATATAGAAGAAGAAGAAGAAGAAGCAGAAGCAGCAGAAGCTGCACTCTGGACAGCTTACAGCATATATAAGAGCATAATAAAACAACAAACATTAAATGCTAAGGGGGGCAACCAGTACAGTTGCTTTAAAACAGGGCTTATATTAGACCTAAATATGGCATTATCCACCATGCAAGACCTCACCTCCTTCAGCTCCAGTTCAATGATCTGCTCCTTGAAAGAATAAGCTTTGTTTTCTCTCTTCATGTTGGCCTTTTTCAGGCTGTCTTGCTGAGCGCTGAAGACAGCAAAGGAGAGAGAGAGAGAGAGATTAGCACAATCCAGTGAAATCATCTCAGGTTATCAGCTTCAATTACAGCTACCACAAAAGAACAGAAAAAAATTAATATTTGTTATTTATTTAAACAAAAAGTACGGTATATACGGTTTAACTGTGATAAAGACCACTCTAAGCATTTTACACAAACTATATACAGTGGTGCCTCGCAAGACGAAAAGAATCCGTTCTGTGATTCTCTTCGTCTAGCGGTTTTTTCGTCTTGTGAAGCAAGCCCATTGACGGATTAGCGGATTAGCGCTATTGACGGCTTTTAGCGGCTTATCTGCTGATTGGATCAGCTGATAAGCGGCTTAGCGGCTTAGAAAAAAGGGGGGGAGGGAAAAAAACCAGCAGGAACTTGCAAGACATTGTCGTCTTGCGAAGCAAGCCCATAGGAAATTCGTTTTGCGAAGCACCTCCAAAACGGAAAACTCTTTCGTCTAGAGAGTTTTCCGTCTTGCGAGGCATTCGTCTTGCGGGGCACCACTGTATCTCTATATATATGACAGCTAAAAAGAGATTTTAAAAACTTATGGAAATCAACAATAAGGGGAAAAGATTCAGACACATGTAACTTCTACATGTTTGGACAGGCCTGCCTAAACAGAAACATTTTAAGCAGGCACCAAAAAAGTACAGCAAAGGTGCATGCCTGATGTCAATATGCAGGGAGTTCTGAAGTTTAAGCATTGCTACACTAAAAGATTTATTTCTTACAAGTGCAGAACGAGTATCATGTTTCACTTGTAACAGTGCCAGTTCCACAGATCAAAGCGCTTTAGATAGTGGTGGTTTGTTATGCCACACACATTTCAAGGGGACGGGTCATCGCTTAGTGCTGTGTGTACAAAAGGTCCATAGGTTAGTGGCATATATGTATTGATTAAAGAGATTTTTTTCTCCTAAAAGTGCTTTGGAAACCTGTAATGGCCTGTCAAAAATAAGGAGGGCTGTAGCTCAATGGCAAAACATCTGCTTTGCATGCAGAAGATTCCAGGTTCAATTCCTGGTATCTCCAGGTAGGGTTAGCAAAAGGTTCCCTGTCTGGAACGGGAGAGCTGCTGCCAGTCAGTGTAGACAACACTGAGCTAGATGGACCAATGGCCTGGCTCAGTATAAGGCAGCTTCCTGTATCCAAGTGCTCATCCTCACCTGTGCAAGATGGACTTGTCATACAGTTCCCCTTCGGGCGTCTTCATGATAGCAAACTCCTCCTGGGTCACAAGACACAGAGCTGGGTTTTCTAGAAAGGCAGAGATGGTGCTGATGACCTGAGGGAGGACTTGGCTGGGAGAGAGGGCAGAGAGCAGACCCACTGCATTCAGGGACGACTGTGAAACAAGGAAGGGGAGGGGAAACAGCCACTTGTCAAGGATTGCAGCACTATCCCAGTAGTGATGTATGGAAGTGAGAGCTGGACCATAAAGAAGGCTGATTGCCGAAGAATCGATGCTTTTGAATTATGGTGCTGGAGGAGACTCTTGAGAGTCCCATGGACTGCAAGAAGATCAAACACATCCATTCTTAAGGAAATCAGCCCTGAGTGCTCACTGGAAGGACAGATCGTGAAGCTGAGGCTCCAATACTTTGGCCACCTCATGAGAAGAGAAGACTCCCTGGAAAAGACCATGATGTTGGGAAAGATGGAGGGCACAAGGAGAAGGGGACGACAGAGGACGAGATGGTTGGACAGTGTTCTCGAAGTTTGGTCATGAGTTTGACCAAGCTGCAGGAGGCAGTGGAAGACAGGAGTTCCTGGCGTGCTCTTGTCCCGACAAAGAGTCGGACACGACTAAACGACTAAACAACAACAAGATAATAGTCTCTCAACACTTGGGGCTGATCTGCAGCACTCTTCACTGCATGTACCTGTGGTCTCTGTGTCCTTTTGCAGATGGGAGAGAAGCAGCATCGGCAAGATTTTTCAACCCGCAACCCCCAGGTCTAAAATCTTATCACACTAGGTCCAGTAAGAAGCATTTAGGAAGGGAGCACAGATCAGTGATAGAGCATCATCAGCTCTGCAGGAGGGAAAGCCACAGATCCAATCCCTGCCATTTCCAATTAAAATTTATAAGCAACAGATCAAAAAGAGACCCTTTGCCTGCACCCCTGGAGAGCCTGTTCAGAGTGGACCAGGTGTGGGGAGAGCCTTGGGCCCCCAGACCACATACAGCCCTCTAAACCTCTCTGGCTGGCCCTCTGCACCCACCTTGAGTAGCTTTGCCTGTCTGGAATGTGCCCTTGAACTCAGATTATGCCTCCTGCTGGGGGTGGGGTGGAAAAACTAGCTTACTGTTCTGCCTACCTTCGCCTCTAGCCCCCCCCCCCACACACACACCATGTAGCCCTTGAAAGGATGCCAAGAAGGGAATGAGGCTTCCAGCCTGTAAAAAGTTCCCCCGCCTCTGGAGAGTTGGCAGTACTGAAATTAAGTGGACCGCAGTTTGTGTCGACTACGGCAGTTTCATCATCTCTCAGCCCAGGATGCCCTTGAAAACCTCTGCAGAAGAATCAAACCCAGTCACCTCATTCATGGGGCTCTGGGTGACAATCCGGTCAAAGATCTTTTCCAGGTACTTAGCGATGAAATCGACAGGGTCCAGTTTCATCTTGATCAGGAGGGCTGTCCAAAGGCCAGACTGCCCTGTTACTGAAAGGGAGAAACAAGGAAAGAGGGAGGGAGAGACTTACAAGAGGCACAACAGACCCTGCTTCCGTCACATACCCAACTGGTAAAATATATAATTAAATTTTCTGTTTTACATTTTAAAATACTCATTTTACCATCCTAAAAATATCAAGGATTTCCCTTCTTCTCTTTCCATGGTTCAATTTGCATATCATATATCCCTGCATATTTTTACAAAAACTAAACCATTCAGTATTCCGTTATTGCATCCATCAAAACTTATTTACACTGTTGAATTTATCTTAATGCTGCCAACGTTTTCATGTGTACACAATTTTCCCCCATATATTCAACAAACGTTTACCAATCTTCTCTAAATGTATGTTCTTTTTGGTCTCTTATTCTATATGTTAAGTCTGCAAGCTGCACATATTCTGTCAGCTTAAGTTGCCATTTTTCTTTAGCGGGGACCTCGCTCGTTTTCCATTTTGGGGCTAACCAAACACGGGCCACAGTAGTACCATACATAAATAACCTTTTTTGACACCTGGGAATTTCAGTCTGACTTATTCCCAAGGAAAAGGATTCTGTTTGTTTTTTTGGAAAAGAACGCTTAAACGTTTTTTCAGTTCATTATGGATTACTTCCCAATACTCTTTTACCCTTTTACAAGTTCACCACATGTGAAAAAAACGTTCCCTCCACCTCTTTGCATCTCCAGCACTTACCTGATTCAATCTCATTATACATCTTAGCAAGCGTAAAGAGTAAAGGGGCCCCTGACCATTAGATCCATTTGCGGATGACTCTGGGGTTGCGGAGCTCATCTCACTTTATCGGCCGAGGGAGCCGGCATACAGCTTCCGGGTCATGTGGCCAGCATGACTAAGCCACTTCTGGCGAACCAAAGCAGCGCACAGAAATGCCGTTTACCTTCCCACCGGAGCAGTACCTATTTATCTACTTGCACTTTGACATGCTTTTGAACCGCTAGGTTGGCAGGAGAAGGGACCGAGCAATGGGAGCTCACCCCCTCGCGGGGATTCGAACCGCCGACCTTCTGATCGGCAAGCCCTGGGCTCTGTGGTTCAACCCACAGCACCAGCCACGTCCCCTCTTAGCAAGCCTACTCAGAGTTAAATACCATCTGTACCATTTTCAAGTAGTTCTCCTTCAAAGAATAACATACTGGGAACTTTCCCCTCTCCTACTCACCTAGAGAAGGGTGATTGCTTACTAGCAACATTTCCAAGGCTAACTTTTCCTTCTCTTCTGGATCGCCCTCCAGCCCCGACACGCAAGAGATCATGCACAGCGTCTCCTGGAGGACACGAGGAGGGATGTAGGTCTTTCCTTGTTCTGACAGCTCTCCTGTCTCGGTGAGCAAGGCCTCGGTGGGCAGTACCTGACGAATATAAATGCAATAGTAAGACAAGTGCTGGAGTGTAGAGAGAACGTCGATCCAAGTCTTGTAGAGTAAAGCACAGCCGAATGCAGCAGGAGTCTGACTTCAGGATCAGGCTAAAAGGCCCAACCAGCCCAGCATCCTGTTCTCAGAGTGGGAAGCCTGCGACCCAACAGAAACAGTTTCCCCCTCCTGTAGTCCCCATCAACTGGCAACTCCATTGAAGCTCAAAGTATCTACTTGCAAATAATTTGTAATCCAATTATCTGCTGAGGGTATTACCCAAAATTATTGAGATTGTTTCAGGATTATTTAGCCAAGATTTTAAAAGTCAAATCTAAAACTACGTAAATGTACTTAATGGTGGCTAATGGATCTTTTAGATGTTTTATGTATTTAATATGTTTGGATTATCAATGTTTTATGGATGGTTTTCTTTTTTTCTCCTTTACAGTCTTGTTGTCTAAATTATCCAAATAAAGGCTGAATGAATAGCGGATGTCTATGGGAAGCCTGCAAACCAGACCTGAATGCAACAAAAACAATCCCCTCTCTTGCACAATATTGCATAGCAAAGCAATAGATGTAAATTTTGCCCCCGTAAAGGTAAAAAAGGTAAAGGACCTCTGGACTGTTAAGTCCAGTCAAAGGTGTCTATGGGGTAGGGAGCTCATCTCGCTTTCAGGCTGAGGGAGCCGCCATTTGTCCTCAGACAGCTTTCCGGGTCATACATGGCCCGCATGACAAAACCACTTCTGGCGCAACAGAACACCATGATGGAAGCCAGAGTGCAAGGAAACACCATTTACCTTCCTGCCGCAGCAGTACCTATTTATCTACTTGCACTGGTGTGCTTTCGAACTGCTAGGTTGGCAGGAGCTGGGACAGAGCAACGGGAGCTCACTCTGTCACGGGGATTCGAACCGCCAACCTTCTGATCGGCAAGCCCAAGAGGCTCAGTGCTTTAGATCACAGCGCCACCTACATCCCCATGAAGTACGCTCCCTCCAGCAGTGGAGACAGAATCTAGCCATTGTGGATATTAGCCTTAGCCTCCATGAACCTCAGGATGGAGGCCTTTAAAAGGCTGGACCTTGTCCCAAAAGTTGTATGGACTTTACCTTGTGAGAACTGAGCACTACTTTCAGCTCTTCTAAGAGCCCATAAGCCAACTTGAACCCTCTGGGCAAAGACAGGAGCTTCCTCACAGTCTGCTGGGCGAGCCTTCGGACACCCCATGATCGGCTGAGGAGGACTGCAGCCAGGGCTTTGTGATATTGCCTGAAAGCGAGAAAAAAAGGTAGAGGGGAAGGAGAGAGAGACATAAGAGGGAGGAGAGACATGTGCCAGGGGCAGAGCATCTGATTTGCATGCAGAAGGTCCCATGTTCAATCTAGGGCTGGGAATGTCCCATCTGGAAACCCATGGAGGCTGCTGCCAGTCAGTGTACACAGTACTGAGCTAGATGGGCCAATGGTCTGATTCGGTATGGGGAGGAGGCAAGCAGTCAACAACAGTGTGATCATGACCCAAAGCATACCAGCCTTTTGTGCAAAGTTCTGGGGGTGCCCTCAACCTCAGAGGAAGGTTCAAGAGTTTGATGATAAGCAATAGACGGAGACCAAGCTATACGTACTGGACTTTAGCCCCAGGTAGTCGATGCTCATGGTCCAAGAGGAGGCGTTCTGTTAGCTGCAGAACTGTGCACATTGCTGCAGGAGGGGAGGAAAAAAACAAAAGGCGTGAAAGCCAGCCTTGTTGCATTCACCATACCATACCTACAAGCGTAAAGTCATTTCCCCAAGAGAATCACAGCTTTCCTTTCAAAAAAAGCAACTTAACAGCTACAAAAGGTTTGCCTAAGATATTGCAGGCACAATATTCAAATAATTTAAAAACAAAAAAATTAAAAAAGAGGCACTTGGTTGATTTACATGTATTCTTTTATAGCAGCTTAGTTTTATTGTCATCATAAAGGACTGGATCCTTTTGGATCCAATAAGTTTATGAAGAGATTGAGGTTTTTTTTGTGATGTTCCAGAATAATATGCTTCATGACAATGTACAACCTTACACTGTGTTTAATTTACTATGATGTTATCAGTATTCCCATATGTTTTCAGTTGATGTTTTCTTGCTAAAGTTCTTAACTAAAAAAGACATCTGATCCCAAAGAACAAAGAAACAAGAGAGGCAGAACTGTGCATATTAAGCCTTTGCAAAACCTGAGGATGACCCCTTAAAGCAAAGGCATCCAGCTCACCTTCCTCTGATGCAGACTGCAGGAACTTCTCAGAAGTGAAAACCTGCTTTTTCTCATCCAGAACGAGGGGCCAGAAGCTGCTCAGTTTGTTCTCTGGAGAGGAAAAGAAAGAGATTGTGGCCATGTAGATAACAAAAAGAAGAGGAGGCAACCAGCCCTGCAGGCACTGCTTATATAAAGAAAGCTATACCCTATTATTTACTATATTTATATACCACTTAGCATGCAAGATCCTAAGTGGCTTACTTATAATAAAACTTTATTTTTTCCATTAACACAGTACTATAAGCAAAAATAAAAACACATTGATAAAAAGCAAAGGGTTGTATCCAACACTGCACAAACAGTGTATTGTTTGCATAATGGGATTTCCCCTTTTCCTTCTCCTCTTCCCCTGCGTGCCCCCAAAATCTGCTACAACCATGGGAGAGGAGAGGGAAGTTCTGTTGTGCAAATGAAACAGCTGTGCTGGATACAACCCAAAACAACTAGTAAAATGAATGAAACACTGCAATGAATCTTACAACCCAGGGCATGTGGAATCATAAAATTGGAGAGGACTCTCAGATGGCTGATCAGTAGTACCACACTTCCATAGGCAGGGGGGAAATGGGTGGTGGGAGGGAGAACGGTCTGAGGCCATTGCAATCCAATGAGAGCCAATGTTGGTGTAGTGGTTAGAGTGTTAGACTAGGACCTAGGAGACCAGGGTTCAAATCCCCACTCAGCCATGAAGTTCCCTGGGTGACCTTGGGCCACAGCCACTGCTTCTCAGCTTAACCTACCAACCTCACAGGGTTGTCATGGGGATTAAATGATGGCAGGGGAGAGAACTGTGTATGTCACCTTGAGCTCCTTGGAGAAAAAAATGGGAGAAAAATGTAACAACTATATAAATCCACACGAGCAGAACGCAGGAAAGTGAATCACCACAATTGTCTCTGAGTAATAATTCTGCACCAGATCTTACAACTGTGAAGACTGCAGGGGTGGGCGAGGAAAAAGAGAGACACCTGAATTATGCAGCTGCACTAAGATTATTCATCTGTACCTATTGTTCCTTTACCCCATCAAAAAAGGGAAACTTGATTCTAAACATCGTGGGACCTTACCTATTTGTGCATCAGCTACCGAGAGCCTACAAATCAGCAAGGCTGCTGCCACGCCTTCTGTCACCAGGGCAACCTGAGTGCTCTGCGCTGCTGATTTTTCAACCGTCTGCATCAGCAATGGCAGCAAGTCTACTCCCTGCATAAGTACGTTGCCTGTGGAAGCAGAAAGAGAAGTCAGGGAGGCCTTTCCCCAAAAACCTGCTATCGGAGGGGATTGCCCAGACACAGGAAGGGAACTAGAAGAGGCTCTTTCTTGCCTTTGAAGGATGCCAGCATGCACTGGAGATAGGCATGCCTTACAGCGGAAGTGCAGGTTTTAAGGCTGAAGGCTTTCTTGAACCACTCGACCAGCTTCTTGGGCACTTCGGTGGTGAACCGATTACACCAGAGTGCGAGGACAGAGATGGCGTGCACCAAAGTGCCTTCATGGACTGAGGAGAGAGAAAACGAAAAGAAACTGGGGCAAAGAAAGCAACCTGTCAATCAACAGTATGCTTTTCACAATCACGTTCCAATAATAATAATAATAATAATAATAATAATAATAATAATAATAATAATAATAAAAAATTTTATTTATATCCCACCCTCCCCAGCTGAAGCCGGGCTCAGGGCGGCTAACAACAATAAAACAGTATAAAAGTATAGCATAAACAACACTCTAAAATCATTCATTATAAAATTAATCACTGAAGTCGACAGTGTGCCACAAAATAAGACACCTTACCTTCCTGCTGAAGGAAAGGGATGAAAAGTTCTGTTATAGTTCCGCTTACAACTTGGTTTGAAGGCCCAGAAACTGCATGGTGGCTACAGCTGCCAATCCCTAAAAGCAGAAAAACTCCCTTGGTTAGAGCTACATTTCCTTTTGGCATTTCGAAAGCAGGAAAGAAAAATACTCTGTATCTGCAGGAACATACTGAAAAGTCTTTTCTTTAATTTTCTTTTTCCTTAATTTTCTTTTTGTAGTATGAGATTGTAAATTATTTGTGTAAGTGTGTAATTTAAATTAATAAAGCTTATTTATTTATTTTTTAAATGTCTGCTGGATCACACTCATGGCCCATCATGTCCAGCAGCCTGTTTTCACAGTGGCCACCTGGCTGCCTTTGAGAAACCTGTAAGCAGGACCTGAGAACAGGAACACTCTCCCCTCTAGCAGCTGGTATTCAGAAGCATTCCTGCCTCTGACCGCAGAGCCAGAGCATAGTCATCATGGCTAACAGCCCAACTTGTAGCCTTATTCTCCTCCATGAATTTGTCCAACCCTCTTTCAAAGCCATCCAAGATGGTGGCCATCACTGGCTCCCATGGGAAGGAGTTCTACAGTTTAACTATGCGTTGTGTGAATAAGTACTTCATCTGTCCTGAATCTTCCAACATTCACTACAACTTTAAGGCAATCCAAGACGTTTTCCCTTACCTGAGAGGACACTGATTTTCTGTGCCACAACTGTTAGCTTTCCCTCGGCACCTGTCGACAAGAATTGCGGGTTAGCCGTAGACTCAAAGTTCGAAAAGACATAAAACCCAAATTTTAATGCTCTGAATGTGGACAATCACATCTCAGCTTAATAGGCCAAGATATTAATGAGCTCTGGGTACCGACAGGAAAAAACTTTGCCTCTCCCTTCTTCATGCAAACTAGGGCGCAAGCCAAGAAACCTGCTGCGGAATCAGTGTCCAATTATGTCTAAACCAGGAAATCTTGGGGGTTGGGGGACACCACCAAAAGTGCCCCATTGGAAGGCTTTCCAGGAATCATGAAGAGGCATAAGGTTTCTGAAGCCAGCTGTAGAATGGGAATATGCAACTAAGTCTGTTCCCAGCTCTCCTGACCTTGGCCATTCCTCAAATCCCACAACCGAGACACCACAAGCAGAGGTTAGGTGCACTGTGAAACAGGGCAGAGGGTGATATCCAACTAAGGCCATATTCATGCCTTCGTTTCTGGGAGCTGTAGTTTGTTCCCCTCCCAGAGCCACAATTCCCAGAGTTCCCTGGGAAAGGAGGACTGGTGGTTAAGCCACTCCGGGAATTGCAGCACTAGGAGTGAAACAGGGGTCCCCTGGAAACTCTCAGCAACTACAGCTACCAGGATTCTTTGGGAGAAGCCATGACTGTTTCAAGTGACACCACTGCAGTTTAAAGGTATGGTGTGAATTTAGCCTAAGTCATACGCAGAGCAGCCCCATTCAAATCTATGAACTTAAGTTACCTGCCCGTCAGTTTTGATGGGTCTACTGTGAGTAGGACTAATACTGCTTATCTCCCAGGCAAGGTGCAAGTGACACAAGAAAAGGGAATGATCAGAGCCACTCACCTCCCAAAATGGCAAACAGGTGTCTCCCAAGTGACTCCACTGTTGATGGGTCGCTGCACTGCCGAGCCAAGTTCTTCAATGCTACAATAGCCTCGTCCATCAGCTGAGAACTATTGGATTTCAACTGGCCTATAAAATCGAAACACAAACGCTCAAGTCTTCGGAACTGTATGGAAGCTTACAATTATCTTTACTAACAGCTGGGGTTGGGAAGAAGAGATATGGACATGATGACTGCAGCCTAGTTCCCCTCTTTAAAAAACAAACACACCCCAACTTTTAAATCTTCTCTCCACCTATTAAAAATTGGTCCCTGCCAATCATGAAACGCTTGGGTCGCTTACTCAGAGTAATTGTTTCCTTCTCCTTGAAGACTAGCACCCTCTCCTCCCAAAAAGCGCCTGCTTGGAATGGCAAACAACCACCAGGCTTCAAGTGCTTCGAACCATTCTCAACTGCTCTCACTATAAGAAAGCTCCACTCTCAAAACAGTACAGGATGGTACTGATAACAGCAGCAGCAATAGAGGGAAATTTCTGTTGGCCTCTATAAGCACAGACAATGGAACTTACCAGCTAGACCTTTCACGATGTCCAGAGCATACTGGCTGAGATCAAGGGTCACAGACGCCAAGAGAGAGGAGATAGCTGAAGACAGGAAGGAGAGAAGTGTGTTAACGTTCATTAGCTTACAGGTTTGCCGGGGACCAATCTCTGAGAGTCCACAACAGCAAGCTTTCTGTAAGACGAGACCTGCTGGATCGGGCCTATGGCCCCATCTAGTCTAGCATTCTGTTCTCTCACCCAGCAGCCACCCAGGTGCCCCCAAAGGGAACCCTGCAAATGGGACATGAACGCAACAAGCACTCATGGTTGATGCACAAGAACCAAAATAAAGTAACTGGGAACTACAAAGAGGTTGACACTTGAGATGCCGCTTCCTAAAAAATGAGAAACCTGTACCAGGGTGCGAGAGAAAGAATCCAGCAAACTGTTAACCCCCTGGTTTTTATATACTTGCAGAGAATTGTATGTTTCTCTAAAACCTACATGGGAAGTTGCTTTTTAATACTGTGAATAATTAAAAAAAGCACAGGGCATTTCAAAAGATTTTGAGTTTATGTGATCCAATGAAACACAGAATTCCAATGCATCCTCGGCATGTGACTTGTTCCCCCCACAGATGAACAGAATCTGTACCTTAGGCCAAAGACATGAAAGGCCTATTGCATAAACTTAAAACAGATCCACCCACACATGGACATCAAGAACCAAATGCTGCTTCTCTAACCCAGCTGGAGCTCATTCTTGACCCCCATGCAATGAAGAGCCACTATGTGGGTCTCAGATGCTGACAAATCAGCTTGGTGCAAACTTCCTTTGCAATGTACACCACCACACATGCTTTCACTGGCCACTCACTTTCAATTGCGTTCTCAGGGCTCCGCAGGAGGGACTTCTGCAAAGCTGGCAAGACGAGGTCCTTGAATTCAGTATGAGACACATAGCGGAGCAGAGGGGCACAGTTGTCCTGCAAGAAACCCACCCGCTTTAATGCAATACACGGATCGGGATCCTTAGTGCAAATATTACTATTGCCGCTGTTGTTACAATTTATTCATCGCCTTCCAAACCACCGTCCGAAGGCAATTTACACTTAAATAATTAAAAAAATCCTTCCAGTAGCACCTTATGCACGCGAAAGCTCATACCAATGACAAACTTAGTTGGTCTCTAAGGTGCTACTGGAAGGATTTTTTTTAATTTTTTTTTTTGACTATGGCAGACCAACACGGCTGTGTAACTTAAATAATTAAGAACAGTTAAATAGCCACTTGCCTGTTCACCTAGGGAGAGCACAAATTCCCACCCAGCAAACTGACTTCCAGTCAGTAATAATATGGGTGTTTAATTTACAAGTCAGGAAGACTATGATGACACCTAGCATAACTGTTATGACGATTATGATTTCTTATCCACTCTTCACAAAATTCCAGGACAGGTAACAGAAATTCAAAACGCAATATTAAGACCAGGTGTTGTTTTTAAGTAAGGATTGTTTCTAATGTCTGTATTCAGGCAACCGTGTTTAGGGAAGCTTGTAATGTTTGATATTTTATCGTGTTTTTAATACTCTGTTGGGAGCTGCCCAGCATGGCTGGGGCAACCCAGCCAGATGAGCGGCATACAAAAATTATTATTATTTATTATTATTAAGCTGAGCAAAGCGCAGAAACGCTGGAAACATTTCATAGCCATTTTCCTCCACGGCTTTCCAGTTCTTTTCTCTGTATGCATGCCTGACAACTAAGGAAAACAGTCCATTCCTCTGATAAAGCTGACCCTAGGTCATGAAACCTTCCACCACAATAAATTTGCTTGCCTTTAAAAAGTGCCAAGATACTCTTGTTTTGTGTTTGCTGCGGCAGACTTAACCCAGGGAGCCAGCTAACTATTTTTGACTGGGGCCGCAATCCTAACCATGTCTACTCACAGAAGTAAGTCCTATTGAATTCAATGAGGCTTACTCCCATTGTGAGTGGAGTTAGGATTGCAGCCTTAGATGCTCAAGGCTAGGAGTTTCTCTCACCAGCAGGTGCTTCTGAGGTCTTGTCTTGCTCATCAGGATGTTCTTCATGTAGAAATCAAGGAGGGTGCTCTAGAGAAGACAGAACACCTGTTATAATCATTCAGCAATGTACCACTACGCTGGACAAACAGCAAGGGTTTGCTGTAGCAGCTCACCAAGGCTACAAAGTATCTGCTTAGAGGCTTGGGACCCCACCGCTGCTTGAGCCCCCACCCCCTTCACAGGCACAGTTGCAAACACCATCCTTATTTCCCCAGAAAGAAGTGTGCAAGAATTTCTGGTACTTGATGCACAACAGACAGGAATCTGAACTTGAGGTGCTTTACTTTTTCAGATATTAAAAGGTAGCACCCCCCCCCAGGACTGACACCTCCCCCACCAGAAAGAGCCTCCAAAATCTTAGAATCCGTCCAAAATCTTAGAATCCGTCCGAATAAGGCTCACCAGTGCCCTGCCTTCGCCCCACAATTTGGCCCAGCCACACCAACCTGCCCTACAAAGGGAATTCTACAAGATGTTGCTGAGTCAAAGGGGCTATGCAAACCCAAAAAATCTGCTTGATCATCAACATGGGCAAAAACAGGTCACCTGATGGCATTGTGGGTTGGGGAGATAAGGATGCAAGCCACTGACTGGATCCACTTCTCCACAACCTGATTTAAGGTTCCACCACCGGCTGATTCTGACCCTGGGTGCAAGCTCAACCCACCCCCCTGCTGGCAACCTGCTAACTAGTCACATCTTTCTCCATGGCTGCCCTGGGGTACTTGCCTTGTATCGGTTAATGACATCAAGTTCTTTCTGAGTGGTGCAGAATTGCACTAGTAGGCCCAACATGCCTGCGTAGCCTTGGCTGGCTTCGAGGCTGAGAATAACAGAGAGGTACTGATCCACCAGCCCAGGGTTCTGAGGAGAAGACACCAAATCAGCAAAACCAAGAAGCTAATTCAAGGAGCTCAAATTGGGGGGTAGCGAACACAGGGTTCTCCATGTGTTGTTGGACTACAACTCCCACAATCTCCAACTACTGGATATGTTAGCTGGGGCTGATGGGAGTTGCAGTCCAACAATGATCAGGAGGGTTCCATGATGGCCACCCATAACCTAGCTAATCAGAATCTGTGTCATGCTCTCAGAAGATGTATACAACACCTCTTTCCACAGCCTGTTCAGTTTCTTCACAGCCCCGTCCACCACCGGCTTGCGAGAGCCACCCAGAATCTCCAACAGCAGCAGACACTGAACTTCCACCTGTTTAAAAAGGAGAGAACGGCCAGTATAAATGATGGGGAACCTTTGGTCCTCCAGATGTTGCTGAAATCCAGTGTGCCTATGCACTGGAAAAGTATGGACAGGATCTCTTCGACGAACTGGCATGAAAAAGTATGGAAATTTGCACTTGTTGACAAGCACACCAATAAACTTAGAATAGCACAAAGTGCAGAACGAAAGGACTCCTTTATGGTTGATTGGCATAGCTTCATTCTGTAAAGGACCCCTGGATGGTTAAGTCCAGTCAAAGGCAACTATGGAGTTGTGGCGCTCATCTGGCTTTCAGGCTGAGGGTGCCAATGTTTGTCCACAGACAGCTTTCCAGGTCATGTGGCCAGCAGGACTAAACTGCTTCTGGCACAACAGGACACAGTGACGGAAATCAGAGTGCACAGAAACACCGTTTACCTTCCTGCTGCAGCAGTACCTATTTATCTACTTGCACTGGCATGCTTTCAAACTGCTAGGTTGGCAGGAGCTGGGACAGAGCAACAGGAGCTCACTCCATCGCGGGGATTCGAACCGCTGACCTTCTGATCGGCAAGCCCTAGAGGCTCAGTGGTTTAGACCACAGTGCCGCCCGCGTCATTTTGCTTCATTCTGTATACAGTGAAGAATGAGCATAAAATACTTCATACAAGCATTTTTGGTTGCTCTACTTTCTGTCATTCTTTGTGGACCTATGGAATCTGGATATATGATGTGGACTTGAATGGACGTCTGATTGGGATGTGGACTTCATCTCATGCAGAGGGTGTGGGTAATTTTTTTCATTTTTGCTTTCAATTTTTGTATTTTAATTGCTTTGCAATATACACGTATGTGATGAATTATCAAAAAGTGGAGGTCAAGGTTTCTTACCAATTTCTCCCAGGTTTCTCCCTGTCTCTTCTCATGTGTGGGGAAGACAATACGAACGAGCAGGCAAGTCCAGGAGAGGGCCTGCAAGGCTGCAGATCCACTGCTTTTACTGCCACAGAAAAAGCGAGAAGGAAATGAGGCCTCAACTCCAGGAAAAACAGTCAATAATGTTAATAGTTATATTATTGCTCTCCTGAATGCAACAAAAGCTAAGCCAAAAAACTCCCAACCTGTAATATCTGTGATATAAGAAGTTACAGGGTTTCAGCAGGAAGCTACAAGGCATGCGGTGATCGGAAATGAAGAAGCATGCCTACCCTAAAGCTTTTGCAGGAGCAAACAGCACTGAAAGCAGGAATCACATATAACTGCCCCAGCACCACTACAAATGCAAATTGTCACGAATGCACAATAAAGAGAGTGTCTGGAGGGGCCTTGGGAAGCAGACAGCCACCTTTTCAAGAAATGATTCCCAAAGATGCCATGGCACTGAATTCCGACTCTCACCTGGGTCCTCCAGACTTGCTGCTGATCCCCGAAGACTGCAGGGACTGCAGAAGGTTCTTGGCAGTTGCTTCCGGCTGACATTCTGCAAGCTGCTGAAGTGCTGCCTGGAGGGCTCTGTGGGAGGCTGCATCTCTGATGGGGGAAGAAATTGGAGGGTTTCAGAAATAATCAGCTGATTATCCTTAAGGTTCTGGTTGCAAGCACCTTCCTACCAGCCTACATTATTAACAAGCTACGTTTCAACTGATTAACATATTATGTAAATTTAAACAAATCTGTGAATTATTGGACCTCAATATCAATGTCTCTTTGAAATGGAAAGACGTGTAACATAATTTTTCAATTAGGTAAACAATGACGACTACTGGATTGTTATAAGGCAGTCTTTTAAAAATAGTTATTTCACTGAGCATGGCAAATGTTTACATCAGGGATGAGGAACTTCCGACATAGGGGTCAAATGTATACCCCCACAAGCCTCTCTATCTGGCCCTTAAAACTTTTACCAGGCCCTATATCCTTCCCAGACCACACCCCTCAAACCAGCTCTGTTTTGCTTTCTTTGGGTGTTTTTGCCTATGCTTTGGAATATGCCCTTGAATTCTGATGCCTCTTGCTTCCCTGGATGGAGGATGGAGCAGGGTGCATGCAAGTGTGTGTACTGTACAAATGTAAGATTCACATTTGTTGCTCTGCCTGCCTGTCGAGGCAGGAGTCAGGAATAGGTCAGGAATAACTCACAAGGTGTTGGGGAAGTTAACTCTTTATTCAAAGAAACAAAACAGCTCAGGCTTAGGGAGCACAGCAACTCTTCCCAGTGGGTCTTGCCTCAATGAGGCAGTTGTGAGGTCTCCCCCGCCCCCCGCCAGCTCCCTGAAACTCCTCCTCCCCCAGGTTATTCCCAAGCACCCTGAGCCTCCTCCACCTTGTCTGTCTTTGATCCGCCCTCTTCATACCTCTTCTGGTTCTGGGTGACCAAGGGGGAAGGGAGCTGGTTGCA
This sequence comes from Podarcis bocagei, assembly GCF_964188305.1. Taxonomy (NCBI): domain Eukaryota; kingdom Metazoa; phylum Chordata; class Lepidosauria; order Squamata; family Lacertidae; genus Podarcis; species Podarcis bocagei. Next base: position 21,396,375 of record NC_138142.1, on the reverse strand, counting down.
GCAGGAGGGGGAGACCCCCGGCTTATTCAGCAGCCTGTCTGATCTCTGCCTCTTGGACTCTTCTTCTCCAGCCTCCACTTCTGGACTGCTCTCGCCCACAGCCTCTTTCTGCTCACTAAACCCTGCTACCGCTTCAGCTTCTGACACCTTCTCTTCCCAGTCTTCTCCCTCTGACCACTCATTGCTGTCCCACCACCAATCCTCAGGCTCTGAGTCTTCTTCCCATCTAGTGCCTCCTACCACTTCCCTGCATCCAGCCAGTCCATGACACCACCTATGGCATGCAGCCCCCTGGAAGGCTGCCCCAAAGAGAATCTGGCCCTCAGGATTAAAAAAAAGTTTCTCAGCTTTGATTTACATGAATCAAACAGAAATGCCAATAAACAGCTATCACAGAGGGAGGGAGGGAGAAGAACACCTCCCTCATGTCCCCAAACATGGTTAACTTTTCCTCAGAGAGCAGCTGTTACAAGCCCTTATTTTGGTTAGTCTTTTCTGAATATCTTCTGACACTCCAAGATCACACTCTTACCTGTATCGATGCAAGGTGAGGCAGAACAGCTTGCAGAGGCCCTTCACGGCACCTTCTGGAAGATCTGAAACAAGGTAGAGGGATTAATGATCTTGTATTGATGTGTGCATTTTATAAATTATGTGCTGCCCTGGGAATCTTCAGATTGCAGGACTTTCTTTCATATTCTGTAGAAAGAGATGGATATGAAACAACAAGCTTTTTTTTGCTTCTGAGTTTGCAATGAAGGGGCCAGATTTCGCCCAGAGATTTCTAGGGACTGAGCCTTTCTGTGGCGCAATGTGAATACCTTTCCCAGTGATGCATCTTGCAAGTTCATTGAGGATGTCTCTTCGTTCCTTCACACTGGATGTGGTCACTTTCACTGCAAATCTCTTCAGTGCTTCAGAAACCTAAACGGCCAATCGGGGTGGAAGGAGAGAAGGGTTTCCAGTTTAGTCCTCTCCAGATGTCCAATGTACATCTACATTAGAGCTCCTTGATTGAACTAAGACCCTGATCCTATGTGTTTTTCTTCTTGAGAAATGTTCATTGGGACTTACTCTCAGGTAAGTGTACATCAGCTTGCAAGCTTAACATGCATCAGATCAAGTTGCCAGTTTCACCTGAAAGTGTTTTTGACTGGATTCCTTACTACTCATTAGTTCTTTGTAGTACACACACACACACACACACACACACACACACACACACAAAACAAGGGAGAAAGACTCAAAAGAAAATCAAGGGAAAGGGAAAGGTCTTAACACAGTATCCAATTTTGATAAAGGTATGACAGACAGGTCCTGGGTCTGCCTCCTAGTGAGCCAACAAGAAGTGGGAGCCAATCAAGAAAAAGAGTAGAATTTAATAAAATAAATGAACAAGACCCTTGGATAGCTACTCCTCCTGACATAACACCCTTGGTCAGGAAAACAAGCCAAGGCAGAAATGGATGAGGGGGTGGCTGTAGGTCAGAAAGCAGAGTATGTGCATTGTATGCAGAAGGTCACAGGTTCAATATCTGGCATCTCCAAAGATGGAAAAGACTGCTATATGAAACCCACAGCACAGACATTATACTGAGCTAGATGGTTCAGTAGTCTGACTCAGTATAAGGCATCTTCCCATGTTCGTGTGTGTTGAAGGAAGGGCCGGAAAATCAGTGGCGAAGCATCTGCTTTGCATGCAAAAGGTCCCAGGTTTAATCACAGGCATTTCCAGGCAGTGCTGGGAAGGACTTCTGTCTGAAATCCTGGAGAGAGCCACTGCCAGCTAGTAAAGACAATATCAAGCTGAGTAGATCAATAGCCTGCCATGGTATAAAGCTCTTTCCTGTATTTTATCCCATTTTACCCTTAACAACTCTATGAGCTTGACCAGGCTGACTCCTAGCAGCTTGCTCAAAGCCAGTTATTCGGTACAGAGGAGGTATTCAAATCCAGCCTATTTCTGGCAGAGTCTGTCCACTAAATGTTTCCAGTTCCATCTGCTTCTATTCTCCTGTAGCTCTACCTGTAGGTCTGGTTTCCCTAGCAACCCAGCAGGAAAGTCGCAATGCAGTGTATTGCAGTGGTTACATTAGAAAAGTTTTTGTTTTCTCAAATTTCACTTGTTCCAAGAGGAACTATGCTTAGCAGAAAACACAAAGGTACCCAACAGGTTTGTCACATTGTCACCACGTAGGAAGCTGGCCCAAACAGAGTAAGATCTTCGATTCATCTAACTGTGGTGTTGGCAGTAGTCAGCATGGTGCCCTCCAGATGCTGTTGGACTCCAACTCTCATCAGCCCCAGCCAGTATGACCAATGTTCAGGAACTATGGGAGTTGGAGTACTACACCACCACCTGAAGGGCAACATGTTGGCTACCCTGAAGAGGCTATTCAGAACCTCCAACGGGAGTTTTTCCTAGGCTAACAGAGAGGACTGAACTTGGTATCTTCTGCATGGAAAGCAAGTGCTGTACCACTTAGCTATGCCCACTGTCAAATAAGAGACTGACAACTGGAGAACTGCTCCTAGCATGAAAATAGTGAACTAGTGGTAAAGGATGTGGCTCAGTGGTGACGCATATACTTTATATGCAGAGGGCTCCAGGTTAAATTTCCAGAATTTCCAGGTAGGGCATGGAAAGACTCCCTGTCTAAAACCCAGGAGAGCTACTGCCAGTCATTGCAGACAGACAACGCTGTGCTAGATGGACAAATGATTTGATTCACTGTAAGGCAGCTTCCTATGCTTCTATTTAAAACCAGTCTTTAATTCAGAACCATGAGAACTAGAAACCGTGGCTCAGTTACACAGCATTTTTTTATTATTTTTTTGCATGCAGAAGTTCCCAAGCTCAATTTGTTTTAAACTATTTTCAACACTACATTTTAAAATAACTGTAACCCTGGGATTTTATGGTGAAGGGCAGGTAAGAAACGGATGCAGGGGCGATAAAATCCCTGGCATCCCTAAGTACGTCTAGGAATGTTTTCTTTCTGAAACCCATTCTGCAAGGACAATATTGAGCAATGGGACAATATTGGACCAATATTGGACCAATGGTCTGAGGGTTCAACCACACTCCTTTTTGTCCGTGTTTTCAGGGCACAGGTCTGTGATTTCCAGGTCCATGTCTAAGCAGTGGTGCATTTTTGGTTTGTTTCAATGCCATGCCACTTTCACCAGGAAAACCCATGTTTTATCGCTGAATCGGAGCAAACAGCAATGGGCAGGGGAACCCAATTGCTATATGTTCAGTTCAGTGGTAAAACGCAGGTTTCCCCAGGGAAAGCAGTGGAAAAAACCCGCTCCGAAATGGACCTGGAAATCCCAGATCTGTGCCTAGATGCAAGGCACAAAAGGAAGTTTGGAACAGCTGTTAGTATAAGGGAGTATAAGGTATGTTCCTGGGGAGCGGTACTTGCTCAACAACAGAGAACCTAGCTTGCATGCAAAGGGTACCAGGTTCAATTCCTGGCAAGGCTTGGAAGAGTCACTGTCTGAAAACGTGGAGCGCTGCTGAGCTAACAACACTGAGCTAGATGGACCAACAGTCTGGTTAATCAGGAAGCAAGCTCCTATTAAAACGAGGACTTTCTCCAGAACCCTGAGGACTGGAATCTTGCTTTATTTTTAGCAGAAGGGCTCTTGCTCGGTGGCGTCTGGCGTGGTATAAGGCCGCTTCCTATCTTCCTTGGAACCTGTTTCTCCCCCTCTGACAGCCAACAGACAAGCTGGACGGGCTCCAACTACTGACCTCCCCCTCCCCCAGCCCTGCCCGAGGGGCTCCGCAGCTGGGCGGAGGGAGGGAGGACGCGGCCCCGCGGCCAGAGAGGGAAGAACCGCTGCCTTCCGCCCTCGCCTCCTCACGGCTCGCTTCCATTCCTATCGCCTCTTCGCACCGCCCCTCGCCTCGCCTCAAGCAGCACCCACCTGCGTGTCAGCCGCCATAGCGCCGGCTCCAACCCGGAAATAATTCTCCGTCACTTCCGGGGAGCGTTGGGCGCAGCTTAATGGCGTCACGAAGTTTCTTGCTGAGCTGTTAGAAGACGGAGGGAAGGAGCGAGGCAGGCTGACGTAAGCTAAGTAAGGCTCCTCCTCCTTTTACCACGCCTTCTGTGGTGGCTGCGGCCTACAAGCAGCCAGCACTCCAAATAAATTACCTAAATTGTCCCCGTTAATTCCCAGTCTTGTCAACTCATTAAAGATAAAAAAATCACTATGGTATAACTTCTGTGGACGACTGTTTATTAGTAATAGGGGGCAAATTGTGGCACTCCCCAGGCATAAAAACAAAGTTTCCACAGTGGCATATTAGGAAGATGATTTTGGCACTGAAGGGCAGGGCCTGAGACAGCACAAAAGGAAAAGGGAATGGTAGGAAGGAGAAAAAGCAAGCTCAGGAAGGATGGAGTAAAAACTAGGATTACTGTCTGCAAAGGCTTTCACAAATTGGCAGCACAAGACTGCTTACGTTTCAACAGACTAACAGCTACATCTCTGGCAATTACTAGGGAGTATCCCTAACTTCCCACAAACCTATCCCTGCTAGGTAGGTAGGGATGTAATAGCCACCCTGCTGATTCAGAGCAAACATCCAATTCCCCACAGTGGTTGCCATATTCTTCACTCACTCACTCACAATATACCCCAACCTTTTCCCTGAAGCTGAAGGTAGTATATATGTTTCTCCTTCCCTCCTTTTATCCTCACCAACACCAAAGATAGGCTGGACTTGTCCGGAAAAACAGGTTGAAAATACTTATGTACATACAGTGGTGCCCCGCAAGACGGAAAACTCGCTAGACGAAAGGTTTTTCCGTTTTGGAGGTGCTTCGCAAAACGAATTTCCTATGGGCTTGCTTCGCAAGACGACAATGCCTTGCGAGTTCCTGCTGGTTTTTTTTCCTCCCCCCCCCCCTTTTTCTAAGCCGCTTATCAGCTGATCCAATCAGCAGATAAGCCGCTAAAAGCCGCTAATCCATCAATGGGCTTGCTTCGCAAGACGAAAAAACCGCTAGACAAAGAGAATCACAGAACGGATTCTTTTCGTCTTGCAAGGCACCACTGTATATACATACAATATAGGATATTACCCAGGAGTTGGCCATTACTTATTATGTCCTATCTTTTTTTAGTTAACAATGCGGTTTTAGTTACAGATAGGTAGCCGTGGTCTGCCATAGTCAAAATAAAAAAATTCCTTCCTGTAGCACCTTAAAGACCAACTAAGTTAGTTCTTGGTATAAGCTTTCGTGTGCATGGTATCTGAAGAAGTGTGCATGCACACGAAAGCTTATACCAAGAACTAACTTAGTTGGTCTTTAAGGTGCTACAGGAAGGAATTTTTTTATTTTGAATGCGGTTTTAGTTCACCTACGTGGGGCAAAGAACGAGCAATGCTGGGGCTTCACCCCATTCCAGCAACATCTAGCAGCCCAAAGGTTCCTTATCTCCAATTTATACATTCCTCCCTTAGTTTTCTGCTCAAGGGAGTAAGAGGCCCAGGGCAAAACTACTCTTTGATCTGCAAAATTGCAGATCATTCCAAGTTTCCTGAGCTGGGAAAAATTTTCTGAAAGCCTTGTTGCTTCAGATCAGGGAGGGCTAGAATTGTAGAAGGAAGTGGTCCCCTGAATTGTGGAAGGGGGAGGTCACTGACTGTGGACCAGGCATGCATTCAGTTGCATAGCCCTGCATTTATAACAGGTGGAGGGCCATAACCACTGAAGGAGAGAAGTTGATAGTTCCCCCTAGCAGAGGACTAACCAAGAATGATAATGCGACACGGGTGTGTAGAGAAGTACTTTTATTTTATTGTTTCATTCTGCTCCGACTGATTGGCAACAAAACTCTGAAAGTTAGTCAAAGAGACCGAATCCCATGTCCTCGTCAGACTCTTCAGACTCCTCCTTGGCCTCCACCTTGGCTGGGGCTGCTGCAGCGGGAGCTGCAACCTCAGCTACCACAGGGGCAGCAGTCACAAAAGCAGAAGGGTCAGCCAGGAAGGCCTTTACCTGTGGAGAAATTAAAAAAAAGCAAGGTCAGCTTCATACATCCCCCACTGGCACTTTGTGCCATGAATGGTTTCTGCTGACAGGAATGTGTCACTTGAACTCTGATCATGTTTGCCTGAATGGAGAGGGGTGCACAAGTGTGTGTAGAAACTAATGTACTGCAAAGGAAGGCAAAATCTGCATTTGTTGCTCTACCCACTTTTGTCTCTTGCCCTTCCCACCACTGGTCTGTGCACCACCATCAGAAGCAAATATAGCCCTACAGGTGAAAAGGGTTCCCCACCCCGATTCAAAAATAGACTTATGCTCAACTCTAAACAATCTCCCTATTTATGTTAGATCATGTTTGAAGGTGTGGGGAACTATTGACCCTCCAGGTGTGTCTGAACTACAACTCCTATCATCCCTAACCCACGCTTGATGGGGCTAATGGGATTTTGGTGCCTAAAACAGCTGGGGGGGGGGAGGTTTGGAGGAACCAAAGAGTGATTAACTTGTGGTAGAATTTTCCCGTGGGCTTCTCCAAACTTTCTGCAAAACCTGCCTCAAAGACTACAATCACAAGAAACCAGATTAAGTTGCAGTTCACACATAAGGTTTAGTGTGAAAAATGTGATTTTTTAAAAAATTAATTTTTTTTGAGGGAGGGCAATACTACAACTTCCACACCTGTGAATTTCAGAATCTTAAGCTGTCTGGTGTTAAACTGACAACAGAGAATTCAAGGACTTCGGGGTTTGCAGACTTGTTACTATACCTTATAATTTCAAAACGAACAATATAATTGTAGCAGAGCACCTGATGTGCTTAGGTGTTAGGTTATGTTTCGAAGTTGTACCTTGATGCACGCTAGTTAGCTTGCTCTCCATTATGTTTATATGTGAAATTGAAATAATATATGCACACATACAAAAAAGGAAAGCTGTAGCCACTGGAACCACTGTTGCCCATTCAACATTATGCACTCATCATCCAGTTCAACATATCATCATCCTTACCTTGTCAGCTAATGGGAAAGAGTAATCAGTCTCTACAGCCACAGCCAGGACTCGTTTGTACCCATTGATGATGGAGTGGGGCACAGAGGCAACTGTCGGGTAGCCAATTTGCAGGCAAACACTGGCAACATTGCGAACACCCTGGTAGGAGAAAAAGTGCACGTCTTTACTCCTGTTCATCCCAAGGCAATTCCAAAATGTTTTAGGCGCTCCCTGTACTCTCCCAAATTCACAATGCAAAATGAACAACTTCTGGCATTTTTACTTCCCAACTGTAGTCTAGTGACTTCAAACTAGGTACACATCCATACAAAGGAAGCAATTTTCAGAGTTGCTTCTGGAACACTCACAGCACAATCCTATACATGCCTTTTGAGAAGTAAAGGTAAAGGTAAAGGCACCCCTCCCCGTATGGGCCAGTCGTGTCCGACTCCAGGGTTGTGTGCCCATCTCGCTTAAGAGGCCGGGGGCCTGCGCTGTCCGGAGACACTTTCGGGTCACGTGGCCAGCGTGACGAAGCTGCTCTGGCGAGCCGGCACCAGCGCAGCACGCGGAAACACAGTTTACCTTCCTGCTATAAAGCGGTACCTATTTATCTACTTGCACTTAAGGGTGCTTTCGAACTGCTAGGTGGGCAGGAGCTGGGACCGAAAGACGGGAGTTCGAACCGCCGACCATGCGATCGGCAAGCCCTAGGCGCTGAGGTTTTACCCACAGCGCCACCCGCGTTAAGTCCTATCAAATTCAGTGGGGCTTACTCCTAGGATAAGTGGATATGGGATGGCCCACTTCAGGCAAAACAAAGCTGCCTGCCACTGAATCAGACCACACCAAGCAAGGTAGACCACTTGTCCATGCAAATCAAAAGAGGCATCACTTACTTCCAAGAAGCGCCCATGCAGGGTCTCTTCAGTGATGTCCAGGACTTCAGGGCTGTAAATGCTGCCATTATCAAACACCTGCTGGATGACGAGCCCAAAGGAGAAGGGGGAGATGTTCAACATGTTCAGCAAGGTGGCTTCGCTGGCACCCACTTTGTCTCCGGTCTTGATCAACTGCACATCACTCTGAGAAAGAAGAGGGGGAGAAAAACCAGCAAATTCAACAGCAACCTCTTTACAAGAACAAGAATTGTACACCATCTCAGCAAGGTGATGTATGTTTAGTCCAGTTGAGTCAGAAGTGCTGAAAGGAGAAAACAACACGCTCGCCTGCCAGGCTGGCTAAGGCCAAGTCCCTCTTGGTCCCTCTGCCTCATTCATTTCAAACAGTGAGTCATTTCAAGTCCTTTTGCAGAAAGCTGAGTATCATTCACACACACCACTTATATTTTGAAAAATTAACAAAAGGAAAGAAACAATCAGCTCATGTTATCAATAAAAACAATAAATCATTCCTGACTTATTATTTTACACTTCATTCAAGGAACACAGGGTGGTTTACAATATAGAAACACAAAAATATATCACGTAATTACAAACAAAACAATAACCCCCTATACACACTTAAGACAATTTATTAATATAAGCTGCCCTACAAGCCAAACAAGATTGACAATGGTTAAGATACACGTTCAAACGTAGAAAGGTCAGTGAGATCTTCAGACCACCAAATGGGTGTTTATCCTTCCAGCCTTGGGAGTATACATTACTATTAGTGCTCCTTGTCCTGCCACCCCTTACAACTTGCCCTTCTTCTCATGACAACCTAGGGTAGCTAATTTTTTTAAAAGCAATAGAAGTGTAAGCACAATCACCATAGACAGCCACTAAGAACTCACCAGAATTTCAATGGTGCCTCTGGAGATCTTGGTGGTGATGCCCAAAGCCTGGAAAAAGGAGGTCTTCTCAGGGCCAAGGCCGGTGTTTTGAGCTGGCACAGTGACCTCACAGGGGGCAATAGCACCTGCACGAGCAGCAGCTGGTACCTGAGGGAGGGAAAAAAACCAAGTCATCCTTGGCATTGAATGTTGGGAGGATTCAGGACCGAAGAAAGTACTTCTTCAAAGAGGTGAAATTAACTATGGAATTTCGCTCCCACAGGAGGCAGTGATGGTCCCCAACGTGGGAGGCTTTTAAACACAATTTAATAAATTAATGGATAAGGCTATTAATGGCTATATGCCAGAGTGGCTGCTGTTCTTCCACCACTGGAGGCAGTAAGCTTCTGAATTCCAGTTGCTGGAAACTACAGGAGGGGAGTATCCTTGCACTCAAGTCCCACTTGAGCATCTGGTTGGCAACTTTAAGAACAGGACACTGGACTACATGGGCCTAATCCAGCAAGCTCTTATTATTTCCTTATCACTGAGGTCCAGCTCCAACGACCTTCTGGTGCTCCCATCACTGCGAGAAGTGAGGTTACAGGGAACCAGGCAGAGGGTCTTCTCAGTGGTGGCGCCCACCCTGTAGAACGCCCTCCCATCAGATGTCAAGGAAATAAACAACTATCTGACCTTTAGAAGACATCTGAAGGCAGCCCTGTTTAGGGAAGTTTTTAATGACTGATGTTTTATTGTATTAATATTTTGTTGACAGCCGCCCAGTGTGGCTGGGGAAACCCAGCCAGATGGCCGGGGTATAAATAATAAATTGTTATTGTTATATCAGATGTACTCTACAACATCTGGAGACCACAAGGTTGGGGCAATTTGCGTGAAAAGAGCCACTCTCTTCCTCCTAAGTGGTTACCACTTACCTTGTTGGCCAACAACATGTCCCTGATTTCAGTCAGATCCTCCTTGGTGAACACGAAGCCCACATTACCACGGATATGAGGCAGAAGCCTAATGAGAAACAAGGCATGTTCTATTAGCGACATCCAATTTCTAACAATAAACAAACAAAAATTATAGGTGGGTAACAATAACATCCAGCTGTAGAATTAACAAATGTTTTACATACATGCTCTGAGACTGATAGAGGGTCATCTAGTGAATTTGCAGCTCAAGCACACTTTGAACAAAGGACTTACTGGCTCAATCTTATTTTAAAAATGTGTTTGTTTTTTACTGCCAATGCAAAGAAGCCTAGGAAATGCTGCATCACTAACTTTTCCAGAGCAGGGTTGTTTTCCAGATGTCCCCGGATTGCCTTGCGCATCATGGTGTTCTTCCCCATCAGGACCACGGCCTTCCCACGCAAGGACATGCGGATTTGCTGCATCTGCTTGGAACCGACATTGTCTGCTCCCACAATGAAGCATTTTGGATAGTCGTCCAAGAGTTGCTGTGGAAAGAAAGCAAACCCTGAGAAAACCTTTTCAAGCTTAGGGCTGGCACACTGTCTGCTTGCAGTAAGATGCAGATATCAAACAGGGGTAACATTTAAATTAAAAAATTAACTCCGAACAGAAAGTGCTGGCTTTCTCCGTGGCACACAAACAAGTTAACACATACAAATCGCTTTGAACACTTACAAAATTCTGCATATAGCCTAATTAGTAACAGTAACAATACTTAGCATTTTTGTGCATTCAGTGTTTCATATACATTATCTTGCCCATTATTACACCATTCCTGTAGACCAGGCACGTCCAAATCCCAAGAGACTGTGGTCTACTCCCAGTATAAAAAAACTGGCAGTGATCTACCCATTGCCTTGGAGGGAGGAGTGTGCATGGGGCAGGTGGATTGCCCAGTTGTTGAGCTTTTTGGGGGGTAGAATTGCCCAGAGTTCTTCAGTTTTTATTTGTTAACTTTTGGTAAACTTAATTTAATCCTACGATCGATAGGGGTCCCACGATCAGCCGGGGATCTACCAGTAGATCACGATCTACTGTTTGGAAATGCCTGCTGTAGACAAATTTATACTGATTATGATCTATGGGCCAACTGTGGTCACCCTTTACTGTACATGCTCAGAGGGACCATCAGATTCCTGCTTCTCATATTATGATCTCGGATACTGCAATATGATAGTATAATCTGAGCCCTGCTCCAACCAAGCATCACTGAAAGGGTCTGGCTACTATACTACATTATTCTGTATGCACTGAGAGATCCTTATTCTTAAGACTCCAACATTCCTGACTTGAGCCGATGCTGCAACACAGGGACAGAGCTGTATGGTGTGTTGAGCCCACAGAATTTGCTAGACTATTCAGTGATGGCCACCAACTTTGGCTGTTTTAAATGGGGAATAAACAGATTCATGAAGAATAAGGCTAACAGCGGCCACTAAAAATGGAGACAGTATCATTCAGAATAACAAGTGGGCAGAGTTGTGCTTGTGTCCTGCATGCAGGCTTCCCATTAGCATCTGGCTGACCGCTATGAAAACAGTATTTTGGACAGATGGGCCTTTGGTCTTACCCAGCAGGTTTGGTCTTATACATGCAACTTAAATAGAAAAGCATCCTGTACATACAGAAGTGTTTTTTAATTGTGTATTGTTATTCCTGCTGCTGCTTTTGAAACTTAAGTTTTTTGCAGAATATACAAAGAGGATTACTTTCACCAGAGTACTGTACTGCTTTGTGATCACTGTACTGCTTTGTGATTACAATAATTTATTACTTTTTTAAAAAGTGTTCTCTACCTGGTGGAAAGAAGCCTTCAATGAATCTCCTACTGCTTATTACTTTCTCAACTTAATATCTGTGCCCAATAGGTTTCAGGGCAAATCATACAATGTACTTATAATCATAGGCATCTCTCTTGGAATTAATTACATGATTCCTGCAAGGTGTAATGTAAGGTGCTTATGCTCTGCCTCCAGAGTCTGAGGAAGCAATACAAATACCAGTTGCTGTGAACCACACAAGGGAAAAGGGCTGTTGTGCTCAAATCCTCCTTGAGGGTTTCATGCTTAACTAAGATGGAACATTGGCCTTGTCCAGCAAGGCTCTTTTTATGTTAGACCTATTGGTAATATTTTATCACTAACTGCTTTAAGGGTTGTCGCTGTTTTAAAAATCAAGCACGAGATAAATTCCATGAAGTGATTAATAATAATAGCGAGCCAGTGATCTTAAATCTTATTTTATTATCTACACGGCGCCCAAAGGATTTATTTTATGAGGCACCTAATGGATGCTAGGAACTAATGGTACTTTGTACATGCTCAGAGAAACCCTCGCCGGCATCACTTTTTTGTCTTGCCACGGAGAAAAGGTTTCCAACGGGAGAAATAATAACATCAGCCCTGCTCCCCCTCGCCCAAGCCATCAGAAGGACTCACGATGATCTTGAGGAAGTAGTTTGACTTCCACGTGGCTCGGTCTTCCCTGGGCATCGCGGTGACCCAAGGATCGCACGGCAGCGGTTTAAAGACTCCGGTGTTTCTCTACAGAGTACAAGACAAAAGAGGCTCCGGTTAGGCCCGGCCCCACCTAGGCCTCAAAGGCCTCCCCGGCCCGCCGCCAGCAACACACCTACCTCACGAGGCCTCCGTGGAGCAAAAGAACTAGCCCCGCCCCCGCCCCACGCTTTTATAACCTCCCCGAGCGCCGCGGCCAATCGGCGGAGAGCAACAGCTTCCTCCTCCCCCTTCCTCTCGCTGCGGATTGGACAGGCCTGTCGATGACGAAAAGAAGCGGCGGGAGAGCGTGGGGAGGAGGTGGGAGAAGAGCTATTCTCAGCTCTCGTTGGCGTAAAAAGCCATCCTTCCAAATACCCAGAAACTTCCTCTCCCGCCTTTTAAAGGGAGAGGAAGCTTTCGTAGCTGTGCAGGCTAAGAGAGGCATGCTCCCCCTGCTGGGGCAGAAACTCACATAGATGTAGAGAGAAAGATATAGGCCAGTGGTTTTCAGCCAGGGTGCCTTGAATGGTCAGGGGTGCTGCGGGCAACACTGGCCTCTGTCTTTCTTTCTTTCCCTCCCTTCCTCTGATGCCCTCTTGCATCTCTGCCTCTCAAAGGCTTGCATGGCTGTGTGATAGGAATTTTGAGGTTTTAAAGGTAAAGGGTCTGTTGTAAACAAAAATCTGCCCTTTTTCCCTTATGGGGTATCCAAGAGCCCATATAAAGTCCTTACGTAGGTTCCCTGTTGGTAGGAGAAAATAACAGAGGCCAACCAGAGAATATTGAGAAGCAAAGCAGCTAGTAAGCCTGATCTTTATTGATCTGTTGCAACAGGGTCCTCACTCACCACACACGAGGTCCAGTCGTGACTGACTCTGGGGTTGCGGCGCTCATCTCGCTTTACTGGCTGAGGGAGCCGGCGTACAGCTTCCAGGTCATGTGGCCAGCATGACTAAGCTGCTTCTGGCGAACCAGAGCAGCGCACAGAAATGCTGTTTACCTTCCTGCCGGAGCGGTACCTATTTATCTACTTGCACTTTGAGGTGCTTTCGAACTGCTAGGTTGACAGGAGCAGGGACCGAGCAACGGGAGCTCACCCCGTTGTGGGGATTCGAACCGCTGACCTTCTGATCAGCAAGTCCGAGGCTCTGTGGTTTAACCCACAACGCCACCCGCGTCCCTATTTTGAGGTCTTAGATATATGTTAAATGTTCATAAGTGTACCAACCAAGCACATAGATAGATCAGCACAGGAAAACCGACACGGAACCATTTTTTATTCCCAAACTGTCCCAAACTGACCAAATGTTTTCTCTGCAAGGTCAAAGGCAAATGGAAAAGCCTCCCCATTGACTTTTCCTTCACAAATCCTGTCTTAAGATTTGAATAGGGTGAGCCTGTGACCTGACTCAGGAACTAAGTATTTATCATTACAAAGTATTTATCATTACAAAAGACTGGCCAGGCTTCCCAGGGTATCCAATCAAATAAGCAGGGCATCCAATCAAGTAACCTGCCAGACAGGAGATAAACAACATTCAAATTTCTGTTTTAGACCGCCTTTTCTGTGATGTAGGTATGATGTATCTGGGGTAGTGGTCTTGATCTACAGGGTGGCAATTTCAAAATGTCTATATAAGGCCTTGTGCGCCATTGTTCTGGGTTCCTCCTCCCTCATGTGTAAAGATCAGGCTTACTAGCTGCTTTGCTTCTCAATATTCTCTGGTTGGCCTCTGTTATTTTCTCCTACCAATAGGGAACCTACGTAAGGACTCTATATGAGGTCTTGGATACCCCATAAGGGGAAAAGGGCAGATTTTTGTTTACAACAGAGCATGGCTGTTTGTTGCAGCAGTCCTGGCTACAAACTTCCCAGGCAAATGGAGCCTCTGGGGCTGGCGTGGGAGCAGCGGCGTAGCGTGGGTTATCAGCACCCGGGGCAAGGCAAGTAATTTGCGCCCCCTAACCCGGGGCAAGGCAATTAATTTGCGCCCCCTAACCCGGGGCAAGGCAAGTACAGTAATTTACTCTCCCAAGCAGCAGCAGCGAGGCTTCTCTTTCCCCCGCGCTCTCCTGGAGCTGCCTCTTTTCTTTCCTTTTTTCCCTTTCTCCAAGGCTTTTCGCTTTCTCTCCTTAATTGATTCCTCCTCCACACCGCAGCGTTTCCTGGCTGCTCCCCCCCCTTCCCCTCTCTCTCCTCCTCGCTCTGCTTGCCCTGCCCTGCCTGAGGGCGCCCTGAGGAGACTCCGCTCTCCTTTTTGACCAGGCGAGGTGGAAAAGTCTCTTCCCGCCCCCTCGCCAGACTCCCTGCTCGGCTCGGCTCACTAGCCAGGCGGCCAGTGGAGAGAGAGCCGCAATTACCATAAAGCTCCTCTCCCTCCGCTTCGCCAAGCTGTCAAAGCCCGGCAGCAGCAGGCGCAGCCAGACCCCCGCCAGCCAGCCAGCCAGCCCGCCCGCCCGGCTTCCTCTCCTTTTTTTGCCCGTGGCAGAAGGCTTCGCTCTCCCCCTTCTGCGACCTCCTCGCCAAGCCGAGCGAGCGCGGGCTCCCTAACCCGTGGATTTTAGTAGGGGCAGAGAGCTGCTAGTGCGAGCGCGCCCCCCGCCCATGTTGCGCCCGGTGCGGCCGGCACCCCTGGCACCCCCCACGCTACGCCACTGCGTGGGAGGGCTTCCCAGGCCCTTGTGCGGCAGTGTGAGGAAGCACCTCTCTTTGCGGTGGGGGGACAGCTTAGAGACCAGGGGCAGCAACTGTGGCTGTCCAGAGAACTTCCAAGGAGAGGGCAGTGGAGAGGAGGATGAGGGAACACTCCACAAGGGGAGGGTGTTCGAAAAAGGATGAGGGACTGCCAGCTCTGCAGGCAAGGGGTGACATAACTGGGCTCCCAAGTCCCACAGGGGTGCCACAGAAAGAATATAGTTTGGTCACGGGAGCCATGGACCCCAAAAGGTTGAAAACCTCTGATCTAGGCTACTTTGTTGCACAGTGAAGGGCCTTCCCTACAATATTGCTTGTATATGTAGGATTGAATATTGAATTCCCCAAGGCCAGTAAGTGAGCCCAAAGGAAAGATTTGAGATCAGAAGGTTGAATTCAGTAAGCCCACAACTTATAACTTGTGCCCATTTACAGGCTTGGCAAAAAAGTGCTTAAAAATGGAAAGGGGGTGGAAGTACAAGAAATAAGACTTTGGCAATCCTATCCTCCATTGAACCCAATTTTGGCTTTAGGTGTGATCCCTGGAACGTAGCCCCTGCGTAAGTTGCTGGCTGGCTTTACCCCTTCCACTCAATGCAGAAATAAAATGGTATTTTATGGTGCAACAACATCATGGGAGAGGTGTTTCCAGCTGTCCCAGCCCCATGCCTTTCAAAGCCTTGTAGGCAGCTTCAGGAGAGGGATTGGAAGCAACATCATGAGAAGGGTGTTTCTAGGTCCAAAGTGAAACTGTCAAGCCCCTTGCCAGGAGGTGCAACATAATTAATGTTATATTTACAGTACTGAAATGCTGTGGGGGTTTGTATGCTGTTATAATTGCTGTTTTATTATGAAAGTGGGGTGTGTTTTTTTACTGTTTATTTAAGAAAGGCCACAACCAATGACACTGAAAATTATCATAAAATTTATTAGCATCATCACAGGAATTTTAAAAGTGGGGTAAAAAACCAGCAGAGTTAGAAGTTTACAAAAGGGGAAAACAGGAAGAGGGGAGAGAAATGTCATTCCACAGGAGAATCTCTCCTCCTCCTCCTTCCCAGAAGATCTGTTGAAGCTTTAATAGAGACCCACTTCATTCTGATGCATTTTAAAAAGTTAAACAAAAGAAAGAAAGAAAGAAACCGCGCCCCAGGCCTAAAATGTCACAAAGCTACGGTAGCGAGTGGATATTTTCAGAAAAACAATGGTGTATCTTCACCTGACACCCATCAGAGGCAGCACCAGGCCATTCCATCAGATTGCAATACCTCCTTGTGCCCAGATTCAGAAAAAAACAACAACATCCCAGACTTCCAAAAGGCCCAACTTCACACAATCCTTTATAACCTGAGCAGCCTGGTACCAGCAAAACAATGCAGGCTTTCCTCTCTTACAAAACTGAAAGACCCACTCGGCCGCTCTCAGAATCACTTCGCCAGCTGACACACTTTTTGTCCAATATTGTTTTTCATCATTCCCCAACCAAGGCCAGCTCCGGTCGCAAAGGACAAAATAGTGCCGCATCCCATTCCAGATAAAAAAAAGCTGACCAGAGTGGCAGCTGAATCTGACTTCAACGCTGGTGAGCGGGCGCATCTTCTGCTGCAGTTGAGGGCAGCAGGCTAGCTTATGGGATGTGGAGCTGGTGGCCCAGCACACCCAGCTCAGTCCATCCCCACCCCTCACTGTCCTCTGCCTGAGATCCTGTTCTCCACCCCCATGGGAAATTCCCAGTTTACAGAGGCAAGCAGGTGCAGAAAAGTTATGGAGACAGCTATACAAAATCATGGCTCTTCCCTGCCTGCCCCTAGTAGTTTGAGAAAAGCTCAATATTACTTTGGCTTGCCTGGGTGCTTGGCATGGTTATGTGGTGGCGAAGCAAGCACATGTGCATAGAAGTTGAGTGATCCAGACATGAGCTTTCAGGACAGCCTGCTGGTGCCAGTGTACAAATGGCCAGCTTGCAGCAGTGGAGGGGACCACATGCAAGAGGCAATAGGAATTGATGGCACTCCTGGGCTGGAGTACGAGGATCCACAGGCCTGGCTACAGAGCCTCCAGCCCGCCAGGCCTCCCTCATTCATCCCACCAAACCACACCCACAGGGCAGGTAAAGGCGCACTGGGGCCAAAGGGGGTTTGCAGTGCAAAGCACAGTTGGCAGCGCTTTGAAAAATGCTGGCATCAGCAGATTGTCAGGGCTTGCAAAGCATCGCACGTGGAGTTACACAAGGCCCAGAAGATCGGCAGAGACAAAAGGGTGTTTCTGCCAACACCTCCCATGCCATACTGCTGCCTGCTCCCTGGCTCAATAGACAAGAGGTAAAGGCACCAGAGGATACATAGGTACCGCAGTGTGTGCACATACACACTGTGGAATACACTAGCACAGCAGTCTCACACTGCAAAGTTGAGTAATGGCACACTTGGGCAAAAAAAAAGGCTGGTCAACTATGTTAACACTATGTATGGGAGGGCTAAGACCACAGGCTCAGCGTCAGCTTCTGAAACAGATTATGAAGCTTGACGCCAAACGTGTAAGATTTGAGCTCTTTCTCCCTGCTGGAGTAACTTAAGACTCGCTTTTAAAAAAAATCTGCAGCTCTGATTTTGAGAGAAAGGCAAACAATTCCAAATACAGCAGTTTACAAGTTATTTTTTAAAAAAGAAATCTGTTCCAGTTGAGCTCTGATCAATAGAAAAGCTACTTAATAAGCAAAAATGAAATAAAACCACACATACACGCTCCTTGCACATTCCCCCTCTCCCGCCCCAGTTTTAAAAAGACAATACTTGTCATGTTAATAGTTGTGTTTAACAAAGCACCAAAGGCTTGCGGGTGCAGGAACCAGCACAACCAGGGCCCTGCCCAGACATTGTCGGGTATGAAAGTCATCTGTTGAAAATCATTTCAAAAAACTAAATTTTTCAATACAAGAGATTTAAAAGTCATTTTGTTATGAATTCAAGACTCAATGTAGAAATCAGCATCTCCCCCAAACACACAGTATTCAGTTTGATAGCAAAAGTCATTCGCGCGCTCTCTCTCACACACAGACATAAAAACCACGAGAGGCAAGAAGAGAGAAAGAACACCCACACCCACACTGAGAAACTTACTATGTCAATAGAAAAAGAATTATTGCTCAGAACTGTGTTTCTCTAGGACATATTTCACATGAGTGAGAGATGTGCTTGTGATTGCAAGAGAGAGAGACAGGCAAAAGAAGCCAATGCTGTTAAATGAAGCTTCTCTTGCCTTTTGGGAAAAAATCACAACACAGGCTACATCCCTGCCTAAAACCTGGAAAGGCTGGGACGCCTTGCTTCTCTGGATTGTCATATAAAACAAATACCACTTCCGCCCCACTGAGCACACTTTCACTCTCATGATTTCTCAGGAGTGGATGGCAGCAATGGTGGCGAAATTAACATCCCCAAATGGGGAGATGTCCTATTTGAAAAGGGTAGAAGTACAAACAAGAGTCAGCGATCCACTCTGTACATGCAGGTGGTGATAAAAAGGGGTGTTGGGCATTCTTCCAGTATCATTTGAACCTCATCTCCCTGGAGGGGGATGCAGACAGGAAGGAAGTTGCTCACCCAGTCCCAAGAGTCTTGCACAGATCAGTATCTGCCAATGTGGCCCTTGCCATGTGGAAGTGCAAGATGAGCTCTCTGCTCTCTTTTGACCCTCCACAGTGTTCTTGGGAGAGGCAACTTAGGAAAACGGGAACCTGCCTTATACTGAGTCAGACCATTGGTCTATCAAGCTCAGTACTGTCCACACTGATTGGCAGCAGCTCTCTATGTTTTCGGACAGGGAGTCTCTCCCAGCTCTACCTAGAGATGCCAGGGACTGAAACTGGGGCCTTCTGCGTGCAAAGCAGATGCTCTACCACTGAGCTACAGCCCTTCCCATTCCCCATTTCTAAGTAGAATCCATATTGGGGTTCTCAGCCCTCCTGACTATTTTAGCATTCTTGGGGAAGAGAATTAAATTCCACTGCCCCCAAGCTGAAACCCAAACCATTTTTATTTGACTGCCTGAACCTTTGCTACCAATGCAACCAAACAACTGATCAACCAACCACCACAACCAAACAGAGCCTCCCACTCAAACCGCCTTGACTTGGCTAAGCTGTCCATCTGGTGCATCAATGGCAGTCTCAGCATCTCCTTGCTAAAGTACAGCTTCTAAGTGAATGGTCCAATGTGATTTGTTCTCTGGATTTACCACTTTTCCAGAGCAGTGGTAAGCATCTCATCCTGCCCCATCCCATCCCATCCCACCCTGACACTGACACACACACACACACACACACACACACACACTCCTCCTCTTCTCCTAGAATAGCCCACCAAGGCCACAGGTTGCCAAATTGTGGCAATGTCCAAAGAGTCAAGGTTTCCTGGAAAGGCAACAAAAACGATGCTGAATGTTGGCCTTAGCAGAAGAGTTTCACGAAGCAGTTCTGACAGTAGGGCTTGTCGTTCTGCTCCTTGAAGGTTCCTTTGTTGAGCTGCTTGAGACAGAAGGCACAGACGAAGTGCTCAGGGTGAAATTTCTTGGCCATCGCAGTGATGCAGCGGCCTGTGATGGGCTTCTGGCAGCCGGAGCACAGTGAGCCGCGGCGCTCGTGGTAATGCACCTCGCAGTACGGCTGCCCGTCGTGTTCAAAGAAGCTGCCATTAATGAATGGAGTAAAACATTCCTGTGGAGGAGGAAGAGAAGCAAGACCGCAATCAGGTATCAGAGATGGAAAAACATGGCACTAGTAGCTGAGGGCAGCTCCAGATCTCAGCTCTGGAAAACTGCTCACGATAAGAGCACAACAAGAAAACATCTATAACAAAATTAAGAACAGTTGTAACAAAATAGGTCATCCAAAACAGAATAGTTTTCATCAGGCATCTGTCTAAAAGAATACAATGATGGTGGCTGCATTATATCAATAAGAAGAAGAAGAGATTCGATTTGATATCCCGCTTTATCACTACCCGAAGGAGACTCAAAGCGGCTAATATTCTCCTTTCCCTTCCTCCCCCACAAACACTCTGTGAGGTGGGTGGGGCTGAGAGACTTCAGAGAAGTGTGACTAGCCCAAGGTCACCCAGCAGCTGCATGTGGAGGAGCAGAGACACAAACCCGGTTCACCAGATTACAAGTCTATTGCTCTTAACCACTACACCACAAGGCGTTCCAAAGTACAGTACTGTCACACTGATGGAATAAGGTATCATTTTTGCTGTTACAGATAGGCACTTGTGGATGCACTCATCCTCCTGCTTCAGAGCCCTCTAGGGTTGCCAATCTTTCCGACCCCCCAGGCATATTTGCAAACTGGAGAAACTGTTGTGAGCATCATGCAAACACTGCAAACATGCACACAAACATGCACACTCAATGCAACCATGCACACTCATCTTCTCCCACCGCCAGCAATTAGGTTTTTTTAAAGCCTCCTATTGTCTACAATGAAAGGCTTCTTACAAGCATAATTTCAGCAGGAGAAAGAAGGAACCCTGTGGGCACCAAGAAAGGCCGTCGCTGGCACTTGTGTGCCTGAGAGCACTGCATTGGTGACCCATAAATTACACCAAGACTGGTCAGGATGATAGATGTCCTCAGCTGGCTGAATTGAAAGGAAGGGGAATGAATTCCTGAAGTGCTCTTACCCGACAGACAAAACATTCAGGGTGCCAAAGGGTATTCAAGGCAGAGATATAGTTTTCCAAGATAGCCCGGGCACAGCCTCCACACTTAGGAGCAAACATATCAAAGTAATCCTTGCGACAGTAGGCCTTGCCGTCCTTCTCATGAAAACCTGCCAGGGCAGAAGGGTAAGCAGCAAAAAAAGAAAGAAGAAAATTAGTATCTGCCTGGCCTTTTTATTTTAGAAATTTATAAAATGTTTTTCCAAATCTGAATGTGGCACTCAAAAAACATAGAATTCGATTAAAATGAACAAATTTACACCCCAGAATTACTGCTGTCAGAAACAGCAGTTTAAAAATTACACATATTTGTATGTAATAAAAAGTTGGTGGGGGGACAGAAAGGGGGGAAAGTAGAAAAAAATTAATAAACAAAAATAAAAGCCTAAACATAAAAGAAAGGCATCACCAAAAGATTCTAAGAAATGGAGAGGACCAACAAAGCTGGAATCAACACTCTTCATCATCAGGCAAATGCAAATGTGCAATCTGGTGAGCATTTCCCTGGGAGTAAGCCCTGCTGAATGGGGTTGGGCTTGCTTCCACGTAAACATGATTGCCTGTGCTAAGCTTATTTATGCATGCCCAATACTGCCAGTGTCTGCAACATGAAGTAATGACTTGCATGGGAGAAATGGCAAATCTGAGCTGAAATTCCACTCGCAGCACTTGCATGTCAGCTCACAAGACCTCAAGCTGAATACCTTGGAGACAGTTTATACATCTGAAAATAAGCAAGCCATGCAAGCTGTGGATCAGCCCTCAGGGACCATACCTTCTGGGCCGAAGAATGCTCCGCACTGGGCACAGAAGAAATGCTCGGGGTGCCATGTCCTATCCAGCGCCGTCACCACTTTCTGATATAAAGAAACCATAAACCATGAATGAGTAGCCAAAACTTTATTCTAACAAAAATTGCAAGGAAACACGGTGAGGGGATACGGATAGTAGATAAGACAAGAAGTGCATTTCAAGGAGAGGAAGGGGGGAATCCTCTGACCCCGGGAAACTGGACTACTAACATCCCAATACAGTGGTACCTCGGGTTAAGTACATAATTCGTTCCGGAGGTCTATTCTTAACCTGAAACTGTTCTTAACCTGAAGCACCACTTTAGCTAATGGGGCCTCCTGCTGCTTCCGTGCCACCAGTGCACGATTTCTGCTCTCATCCTGAAGCAAAGTTCTTAACCCAAGGTACTATTTCTGGGTTTGCGGAGTCTGTAACCTGAAGCGTCTGTAACCCGAGGTACCACTGTAATGTGATCTCTGGCTGGATTAAGCCCAGAATTTCATGAACATGCATTTCCGATCTCGATCTCTCTCCTGTTGCCTTTGGAAGGTCAATGAACTCCCCAGCAGACAGATAGACACCCTGGGACGTGTACAGAGATTAACTGGCTGATTGCTGTGGTATGTCTGCTCAATGGGCCCCACCCATGTAGAAAGCAAACGGATGAAACAGTACACTAAGGCATAAATGAGGATAAAACTAAGAAAAAGAGAATGGAGTGTGAAGATGTAGGTAAACAAAGCTCTTCTCCTCCCTTCAAGCACAAAATTGGGAATATAATTGATCCCTCTCCTTATCCCGCTGCAGTTTTTCAATACATCAGTTGTTGTGTTTAAAGTGGCATCTAAAATCTGCAAATATGGCCAAGGATACAATCAAAGCCTGTTGTTATGAATCAGTTCTAGTCTTCCATATTTTGCACACCCTTGGGCAAAATATGTCCGAATTACAGCCTAAGAAGTTGCAAGGGAACCCTTTACTTTTTACCCTGGATTGATCCTGAGATTCCTCAGGATCTTCCTGCCTGCTTTCCTGTCAAGCTATGCCACTCCCTCCACCAAGACTGGTTTCTGACAAGCCGAAGGGCATGAGCATCACCACTAGGAATGTAGAGAATTGCATCTTGCAAGTAGGTGAGGGATGTGGCAATTTAACTAAGCGGCATCTTCTGTGCAGTGTCCACTCTGAACCCTAGTTCAGTGCCAGTAAAATTGGCAGTCATAAGGGAGAGGGGGCCTTTTCCATAGCTCAGTGGCAGAGCACCAGCTTAGCACTCAAGAGTGCACAAGTTCAATCCCTGGTCAGGAAGTGCTGAAAGTATCCCCTGCCTGAAACTCTGGAGAGCTGCTGCCAGTCGGTGTAGCAGTGCTGAGCTAGATGAACCAGTGGTTTGACCTAGCATAAGGCTCCTATGCTCCTTCTGATGAGACTGGCAGGTGAGGTGGGGAGAGAGACATATATGGGATTCTATGGTTATTTAATCTCACTTCCCTCACTTCGTTTTGACGGATCATCTCAATTTATTATATTTACAGAATCCAGCTGCTTCACATACAGTAGTACCTCGAATACCTCCATTAACGAACATTTCGGAACCCGAACGCCAAAAACCCGGAAGCAAATGCTTCCATTTTCAAACGCGGCTCGGAAGTCGAACGGCTTCTGCTGTGTGTTTTTCAATTTTCTCAAGTGAATTTGCAGGTACCCCTTTGCGCCTCGGTTTTCAAATGTTTCGAAACTCGAAAGGTCTTCCGGAACAAATTACGTTCGAGAACCGAGGACAATGAGGGGGGATCTCATTGCTAATACCCAAGCTAACACTAGAATGGTGTCACTCAACCTGCCACATGGGGGCGTCTAACTCCTAGACTCGCTGTTCCCAATGTGTGTGTTGCCAGTCTCTAGTTGTGTCCGACTAGAGCATTCAATATAATACAAAAAGTAGCCACGTGTAAATAAATGTGGAAACTGGTGTAGCAGTGTTGATAACATGAACCCACAAGGTTGCTAGGAGCTCACTGACCATTTTAAGGGAAGCCCATGCATGTATACAGGCAAAGGTGAAAAGTTCCACCCTCCCAGCAGCCCAAAGGCCACATTTCCTTGGGGAAAGTAGCCAGGGGCTGTATGTATAATGGTACAAGCACATCCACATGCACACCCACCCTCCCCATTCATTCACACACCCAGTTCACTTCATTTCTGTGCTGTGCAATGAGAAAGAGGCAGTAACAGTAGCACTGTATTTACTACGGAATGAAAATTTTGTATTGTATTTTATCAAATGTTATTTTTGTTGGGATGCGGACAGGTATTTTGGTTGAAATATAAAGCGTTATAAAAGTTAAACAGATAAATGATACAAAGCAAGCAACCCATTAAGAAAGCAATCTCTTCCTCCATGCGCAGCTCACTCCACCAGTCAGTGCACTGCCTTGGTTAGAGTGTAGAACTAAGACTAGAGTTCAAATCCTCACTCAGCCATGAAGGCAACTGGGTGACCTTGGGCCAGTCATGCGGTCACAGTCTAACCCAGGGGTCAGCAAACTTACAGCGCCTTGGGCCGGCGTCTCCAGCGCTAATCACGCAGCAGGCCAGAGGGCAGGGAACCACGTGCCCATATGCGTGCACACACACTATTTCCAGCGTACTTCTGGGTCGGAGGAGCACTGGAAATAGCTTGTGCACATGTGCACGGGCCTCCTCCGACCCAGATGTGCACCGGAAATAACGCTTGCGCATGCGCAAATAATGCTTGCGCATGTGCACAAGCTATTTCCGGTGCTCCTCTGACCCGGAAGTGGGCAGCCGCGCAGCGCCGGTAAGAGCGGGCAGCGGGGGTCGCTGCGGGCCAGATAAATGAGTCCCTCGGGCCTTATCCAGCCCGTGGGCCTTAGTTTGGGGACCCCTGGTCTAACCTACCTCACACAATTGTTTTAAGGACAGGAGGGGGAGAATTGTGTATGCCCCCTTAAACTCCTTGGAGGAAAGGCTGGGGTAGAAAAATAGTAATAAAATAAATACTCTAAACCTTCTCGCCTTGTGATCTTATATGCACACAAAGATCAGAATTTACAAGATTACAGCTCAGCAATGGAGAAATTAATCCCTGATCAGATGGCCAGCACAAGGTTTGGGGGAAGACTATGAGGAAGGGAGGTTTAAATGTATCCTCCCCCGTGAACCCCAACCCCACTACTCCGCTGATTAGAAACTGCAGTTCAGCAGCATGGGGGTATGGGCAGGGCCTGTGGAGAGGTTGTTGGGCTGGATGCAGAGGAGACCTACATGCTGGAGGTGGGCCGAAACCCCCCACTATGATTTAATTTTCTAAACCACAGTGTCTAGGGTGGGATTACTGGCACCCACTGCACAAGCAAATGAAATGTGTGCATAGCTATGGGATCGGTAAGGTAGAAAGTGTAAGGCTGGACAGCCAGAGGAATAAGACAGCATAAACGCCATGGACTCACATCCAGGATAGGACCGTTGCAGTAGTAGCAGCGCGGAGAGAAGAGGTTGTGGTAGTCCTTCTCGCAGTAGGGCTGGCCGTCACGCTCAAAGAAGTTACGTGATCCTATCTCCTCCTGGCAGTGGGTGCAGACAAAGTGCTCAGGGTGCCAAGTCTTCCCCATCGCCGTGACAACCTGGGAAAGAGAGAGGAAAAAACGGTCCTGGCTCCAGCAGATGCTCCACCTCTCA
Organism: Podarcis bocagei; assembly: GCF_964188305.1. NCBI lineage: Eukaryota > Metazoa > Chordata > Lepidosauria > Squamata > Lacertidae > Podarcis > Podarcis bocagei. Next base: position 21,371,211 of record NC_138142.1, on the reverse strand, counting down.
AGTATGGGCATCATATGTGTGACAAAGACATCAAAAAGCACAGAGTCTAGAACAAATGAGAGAGAACGTTCTACTAACAGGTGGATCCCTGGACTGGGGTAGCATGAAAACTGAATTACCTATCATCTCAGAAGAGGGCAGTCCCTCATGGGCAGGGTAGAGGTCACTGGAGGAGCTTACAGCGTACCTAGCCAGTGGATAAATAGAGTACTTCAGTTTCTTCAGCATCGCCAGTCCGTTCATCCATATGATTTTTTAAAGCCCTCCCAGTTGTAGCTTGAGACTCTCAACAAGTGGGGGTTGTCCTTCACACTCACCTGTCCAGCAATTGGCTTCTTGCAGGCTCCACATACACCTTTGGCAACTGTTGCTACCCCGAGTTTATGCAAGTCTGACTGGAGGCTTCCGAGCATGCTATCCAACTGGCTGCCGGGCTTTGGAGAAGTCGTGGATGGGTAGTTGTTCCCACCTTTCCCTTGGGACATGAACTGCAACAACAGAGAGTCAAAGCAGAGACTATTAAAGTTAAGAACCATGCTAGAGTTCTTCTCTACCTGTGGAAGTTCGCTGAGCCATCTCCTGCCTCCATTAACATATAACAGGAAGGACAGTGTAATTGCAGAAGCTGGTGAAGGGATCACAGCGAAGGCTAGGATGAATGGTTTCCAGCAGTTTTGTCAGAGCAAGTCTCCTCGAATCAACAGACCCATGGATTAGGTAGTCACAAGAAAAGGCTCTTCCCATAGGCAGATTAAAGAAAATGGGAAGGCTGTTTGAGCTCAGAGCATGTTTTCAAGTTTCCCAAGGTAAACACAACAAAACTGTATTCCTAAATTAGATTTCTCCGCCAGTGCCAGAATATGCAAGACATCCACACAATGACAATTCCAGCTCTAACATCAGCCCAAGGAATGTGTGACTTGGTTTAAGATCGTGAGATGTTACACCACAGTGTACTTTTGATTATAACACAGTCTATTGGTGGACCACTTCTCTTCCTGCCACTCAGCACTGGGCCATCTTGCTTCTGATCTCTCACCATGGCGGCACCTCTTGACCAAGCTATTGGCATGCTGGTTGTCACCTTCCACAATTACACCGGCAAGGATGGCGATAAGAACGCCCTAAGCAAGAAGGAATTGAAGGAGCTGATACAGAAGGAGCTCACCATTGGACCGAAACTGCAGGATGCAGAGATATATGCATTAATGAAAGATCTGGACCGCAATGGGGACCAAGTGGTGAACTTCCAGGAATACGTCACTTTCCTGGGTGCCCTGGCAATGATTTACAATGAAGCTTTGAGTTCGTAAATGTATACCCCGGTGGGGTGGGGTGTCGTGGTTCGGGATTATACCTCTGTAGGCTGTTTCATGTCAAAAAAAAAAGTTTTGTAAAAAAACAAAAACAAAACAAAACATGGTCTATTGCTGTAAATCCTTCTGTTCCAATTAACACATGGGGTGCAGGGAGGGTTGGCAGATGGGAAGCGTGTGCTGTTCTACAAGTCACACCTCACACTTACAAGAGTCTTTGATCCTCGCACATGTACACACTAACTTCGCTCTGCGTTTCTAGGGTTAAAGCAGAGATGGGGAAGCTTTGGGCCCTCCAGATGCTATTGAGCTACAACTCCCATCATCTCTTAAATTTGCTTCTGATGTTTTATCGTTTTTACCAATTTTTAAATTTGGTTTTATTTTATTTTAAATTGTATTCTTATTACGGAAAGGGTTTGCCACTTCGGAGGAAAGGGCAGCATATAAATTTAATAAAACAAATAAATTAATCAAGCATCTAGAGAACATCAGGTTGGTGAAGGCTGCTCTGTGTGATGCCAAAGGACACAGAGCCGGTATTAGTCATGTACACGGCGGAACTTTTATTTAATACATTTGTCTTCCACATTTATTATTTATTGATTATGTTGGCTATCTAACTTTTCCTCCAGCGAGCTCAAGGTACGACATGCATCCCCTGCCCCATTTTATACTCACAATAACCCTGTGAGGTAGTGTCAGGGAACTGCCATCGGAGCTAGAGGCGGAGGGAAGGCTCCAGAGGGATGCCGGAGAGGGTCCCAGTAGGGAGAGGGGCAGCCCATTTGCTGGGGAAGGAAATCAGCGTAACACCAGTGGAGAAGGGGGGCAGATGGGGGGAATCAGAGAGGAGGCTCCAAGACTCCTCGCTGGAGACCAGCGGAGAGAGTACGGGTCCTCCGCTGCCCACACCCTCCCTGCGCAGAAGGCTTCCGCGCAGGGAGACTAGGCGGAGACTAGGCGTCAAAGAATTTTTGTGCTGGAAGATGTTCAAGAAACGCCCACTGACGGATTCTGCCAGCGACTGAGACAGTCACGATGCTAGAGGCTGTTCAGTCAGAAAGGGTTCAACCAGGTAACCTAGCCAGGAGTGGCGGCAACTTACGCACGAGCAACCCCTAAACCCATTACAGGTAGGTTAGGCTAAGAAATTGTGACAGGCCAACAGTCACGCAGTGAGCTTCATGAGTGGGTGGGGATTTCAACCCAGGTCTGCCAGGTCCTAGCCCAACACTCTAACCACTACACCATATTCTTCCATGAATGAAACCAAGGTGCTGTAAATACAAGTCTCCCATCAATACACTGAATGGGCTCAGACCTGCTTAGCTCCAAAAAGGTTGCTGTATAAAATGTTTTCAAACTATTCCCCCTGGACTTTTACTGACTTGGTTAGAATGACAGGTTTACATGCAAGTCTGCAAATATTAGTAGTCTGTTTGTTTGTTTATTTCTTACTAGCCCACCTGATCACACATGTTAGTTAGTCATGGCCTGAAAAGAGAGAGTAAGCCAGATTTTGCACATCTTTTCCTGCTTGGTTAACCTGTGGTCAGTTTTTACTTGCCATAGGTGACTGGTGATTGATAAGACTGGGGCGGAGCATGCAGTTCTCCCAGAAAATGATTCTACTTTATTCTTGTGATATACATATGTTCAAGCAACACAGCAAAAAATAAAGGACAAGTCCTAACAAACATATATTCTCTTCCCTGGGATTGTTAAATATATTTGAGCATTTGATACCTTGTTTAAAAATGCCTCGCTCAATACATGCTGGGAAGACATTCATACTTTTTACTTGGTAAACTGCATGAACGTTTGTTGCTTCTTCTCCATTCTCCAGCCACTAAACTCACGTCCTTGAACAGGTCATGCCACAAGCTCTCAAAAATCATGCTGGTTTCAAGAGACCTACTGTTGCTTCCCCGTACTAATTAGAAACAAGCAGGCTGAGCCTTAGGAAAAAGCACAAAATTGCATTTCTGCGGAAAACTTGCAATTCTACCAATGCAAGAATCAAATCTATGCCAAGAGAAGTGTTTCCCACACACCATGCTACAGAAAAAAAGAGAGAGAGGATTCCCTGCCTTCTCAGGAGTGGGAGGACGAACGGCAAGAACTTGGGAGCCCCAGTCCGGAGGTGGAGCATACGAGACCTGAAAAGCATAATTCACAGTGAGTCCTAGCAGGCTGAAAGCTGCAGTGATGTGAGAAAGCCAGCAGAAAGGCCACTGGACGTGGATTCAGGGAAAATCCTGCACCCCAGTCCTAGCTAAGTCATGAAGGGCTAAAGAGTCCAAACCTTCACATCTGTGAAATGGAAATAATGGCTGTCCATTAAATGTATTACAAAGGTGTGTGAGATTAGGAAAGTCTATCTCGGCTTTATACATAAGGTGTGGGTTTACCACACATAACCTGTGTGCAGCCTTTTTTCTACAGTGAACTGGAACTGATCATTGCCATTTGATGGAGAAAGTTGAGCACTCAGCTATGTGGCATACAGGTGGTTCTGCAGCACTTTTAAAAATAAAAACACCAGCATGGAGCAAGTATGCAACCATACTAAAACCATGGAGCATGAGGATTCGTAGGAAAAGCTCAGGTGCTCCCAAAAACCCTTGAACAGCTCACGAAGGCAATAAGTTTCTACGAGCCACAGAGAGACACATAGTAAGCTGCCTTACACAGACCGCTTCGTGCATCTAGCTCAGTCTTCACCCAACCGCTGCCCGCAATGTGGGCCATGCACTATTCCATTTGTGGCACTACTCCCAACTCCGCACACATGGCAGAGTATACTCATGTGTACTTAGCACCACTATGAAAGCTAAAATGTGTTTTCTGTCCTGAGCATCCAAATAGTTGCTCTTCCCTGTGAGCTCAGAATAAGCTTACGCCCAAACATTCAGTCTAAGAGGAGGACCCCCCCCCCAAATGAACAACCTTGTATCTGCTGGGCTCACATTGGCACTATTCTAGTAAGTCAGGAGCCCAAAGAAAGGAGACCATGCCTGTTCTGGTGGGAAGAATGAATCTTCATCCGTTTGACAACCAACTGACACCACCATCTTGGGAGGAGAGGCCACTTCAACTGGTTCTGCTGGGATCTGTGCCTGGGAAGGGGGGCATTCCTCCAGAAGCATTTCCCACTGGAGCAGAGGGTGAGGAGGTGGAGCTGATGGCACATAGCGCAGGTGGGGGACGTGCACAGATGGCGGTGGTGGCGGCGGCAAGGGAGGAGGTGGCGGCGGAGGGTGAGGGAGAGGAGGAGAGAAGGCAGCCTTGACAGAGGCAGCCTTTGAAACATCTTTAGGAAACTGTGGTGGGGGAGAGGGTGGAACAGCAATTGTCCTTCTTAGAGGGAGGGGTGACTCTGCAGGAATTATAACCTAGGAAGGAAGCAGGAAGAAAATATAAACAAGTCCAGAGGCACTTAGTCCAGAGGAATTGCACAGACCAAGGGGGAGAAAACATGAAATGAAAGAAGTGACTCACTCCTGAGTGTAGAGCCTTAGTCTGGACGCAAAACAAGCAGAAATTATAAAAAACTAATCCAATAATCAAGTATAATCAAACATGAGGGGGAATAATAGCCAGAATCTGCCTTTATGGACTTTCAATCTGCAGAAACCTATGTGGCAATGAAATCATGTTTCATTTAGTAAAAAATTGGAATATTGTTCTACTTCTGAGTGTGCCATACCTACAGAACAAAAATTAATAAATCCAGGGTCCCACACTCCTCATTTAAAATGCCTTCCAGTGAAAACAGGCAAGTTCCCATGTTCAAACAGAGGGATCTAGGTTACAAGCCAGCATGGAAAAACAGTAAGGGTGATCTGAGTCATCTAGACAAAAAGTAACTCTCCAGTAGGTTTCCAGCAGGTTTAACACTCAAGACACACTAAGACATTGCTGTTAATCATCTGGCCAACAAACCCATCTTGAATCCCCTTGCTTTCTCCTGGTGTTCAACGAAACAGTGGTGGTCAGGGGCGGATTCTTATTCATATAAGCATTCTGATGGCACATCTGTACTTTTCTCATTTCAGGAATTGCATGTGCTCATCTGCTACTCCAGAAGCTGGAGCTTGAGCTAGTCCCTGAGCATCCAGCATGGTTGATGCACACAGTAAGCTGTGAAGCTTACACAGCTGGCTGCTTCTCTTGGACCAAGAGGGTGAAAGGTAATTCCTGAGCATCTCGGTGATGTGGATTACCTCTCCACACTTGGAATGCTAACAAGTGCTGTACAGATGTGTTCTAAGCCATTTTCAATATACCAAATAGGAGACTCCTGGAGGAGAGACAAGAAAACCCACAAGGCATTACGCTCTCTACCTTTTCTACCTGCTGACTACCATCTTGCTCTTTCTTCTGTGGCCTGGAGATAATGATGACTCCCTCGGTCATCCAGTTGTCTGGGCTTCTCCACTCCTCCTGTTCAGGTTTGCTGATGCCCAACCTGTCTTGCAGTTCCTCAATCAAGCGGTCTTGGGAGACCGTCTTGTGAAATATGGCTGGGCCCAGCTTGCGCCGTGGCGAGAGATCGCGGCACATCGGGTGCACGTGGGAAGTCTCTTTTGTCTGCTTGATTACAGATTTTATCTTAACAGGAGGGAAATGGCAGTTTCAGTACAAGAGCTGCAGTGGTAACAAAAACACAGGATGCACACGCTTCAAGCTCAAGAACAGTTAGTGACCAGGAGCAGGAAAAACAGCAGCCATTGCCTCTTCGAGGGGAGGGATGAAAACAACAACAAATCCTTTTGGCCCATCCCCAAGCAGCAAGTCAACCTTGAGAAAGGTCTTCCAAGGTCAGCCATGTCAGCTGAACAAACAGAACTGATTACAGAGAGCAAATAATTTGTTGCAGTAGGGGAAGGGCCATGGCTCAGTAGTTTACATGCTCTGCATGCAAAAAGGTCCCTGGTTCAATCCCCAGCATATCCAGGTAGGGCTGGAAAAGCCTGACACCCTGAAGAGCTGCTCTTGCTAGACAGCATGGACAATACTGAGCTAACTGGACCAATGGCCTGACTCATTGTAAGGTGGCGTCCTATGTTCCAAGGCCAAATGTGCTAGATCAAGTGTTAGGAACAGCTTTAAAACACCACAACCAATGGCAGTATCTTCATGCACAGAGCACTGTAAATTCATGGAGGTGCTGGACTATCCCGCCCTGCCAACTCAGTGAGAGCATCAAGGTGTACATATTCATCAAGGTGTGAACCTCCCTGAGACCTGCGGGTATAGGGCAGGATACAAATTTAATAATTAATAATATTCATAATAATTCCATAGGTAGGAGAACAGATGCAGCATCAAAACAGTCTAGTTTATGGTGGTTTGATTTTCTTGTAGCTTGACCTTTTATAGGTAATGTTCCACCACACCAGTTGTGCAAAACAATCTAGCAAGTGGGTGGCTGTTAGGAAGAGATCCATTGAGCTCTAATTGTTATAAGCTTCCAAGGCCCTCTCTCTCTCCAGGCCACACTTTCCACTACTAAGAGGGATGAAAGTGGCTGGTATGTCTTCACAACGCTATGGGAGCATTGGGGCCAACGTGCAAAGGGTTGCCATGAAAGTTGTTTCCCTGCAGCATTTTCCCAGTTCACAGTCCCATGCAGCTGCTACTAAGTCTCACTTCAGAGAAGCATGCAAAGCAGCTTAATTCAGAGGGCTCAAAAGCACACCATGCACAGCCAAATGAGATGCACCGGCAGAAGAAATCCACACTAGCTCACTCGCCACAACATGCACTTTGATGCCTGCCTGGCCTGACGTAGAAATCCTCTCCACAGGAATCTTGCAAGAAGGAATCAGATCCATTTCCTCTTTCCAGGTATTTCCCGTCGACCCTGGAGCAGCTGCTACGCAGGAGAGTGGCTCTTTCCATTCACCCGTTGGAGCATTCTGAAGGCTGTTTTTCCTAGGCATCCTCTCTGGACCTTGCCTCTTCTCAGCAACATCAGGACAGCTGCTTGCCCTGACTGGATCTTGGACTTCAGCACCATGCAGTATGTTCTGGCCCAAGTGGCTTCTGGTACCTGGACAGTTCTCCCATTGATCAACACTCAAAGGACCAGGTCTGTGCATTGTTGGCATGAGGTGAGGTGCTTTACAGTTGTTCAGATCATCCAAAGCTCCTTTGTTGATACCAATCCCTTTGTGAGCATCAGCTGCTGGATCAAACACAGGTTCCAACTCTTGTGGCACTGGCACTTTCACCTTGCTACTTATGCAGGAGTTTGAAACAAGCATTGTTGCAGCCTGGGTTTCATCTCTCGGCTCATCCCTCCAAGGTCCTTTTGGCTCTGCAAGCCTCTGATTCAGGGTTCCTACATCAGAATGAATGGGCAATGATTCCACCTTGGAAAATGAGAGAAGTTTCACATTGGAAATGGACTCTCTGCTTGGTCCGTCTGAGCTTGTGAGAGTAGCAGAGGTCTCTGGGTGCAGTGGCTCAGTCCAGAGTCTGGAAGGGGTGATGAGAGATTGCTCTTGAATCACAGCAGTGACTGGGCTGTTGCTTTCCTCTTCAATATGGAGCACTTCCAATGGGAGAGGTACCAGAGGGAACAGAACACCCTCAGAATGGCCCATGGCTTGCTGCTTTGAGGTAGTCGGGAAAGATATACTAGGAAGCACATGGGCTGCATCTGAGCCAACTGGGCCAGGAAGTAGCTCCAGGGAGGGTTCAGAGATCAGTGATATGGTAGAAGAGGTCTGTGAGAAGATAAAGAAATGTGGGAGGGGAGAAAGGATGGAAACAGAATTGAAGGAAGAGGAAGAAGAGGAAAGGAGGAGTAGGGAAGTGATGGGGGAAAGGAAAATGGCTCTAACCTAAGGCTAGCCAGAAGGAACAAGAAGGCAGAATGGAAATCTGGAAAGGGTGCTGCGATTTCTTACAATAGGCAGCCAGCAAGCACTGTTTTGTCTCTGTCCTCCCCTCTTCACAGAACTAGGTCACCCAAGTCGGTTATACCAGAAACCAACCCGGAAGCCAACAATCACTTGACATAACTGTGACACATGAGCCGCAAGCTTGCTCAAGAAGCCACCATCCCCACCACACACAGACACACCACTGCTTGCTCAGGTAGCAATGAAAGTGAAGGCTTGGAGGACCTGCAACAGAAGATTCTAGGGACATGCTCATCCTCATGCAACTGGATCCACAAGAAAAGAGATACGGGCCAGAGACTGCATCCCTTTAAACCAAACAACAATGCTCTGTTCTGAATCCACATGTTCAGTCTCACGTGCACAACAAACTTTAGAGGGAATAATGAATGCCCATCATTCAGGAAGGGGAAGATCTGACAAACTTATTGACTGCAATTCAACCATTTCTTTAACTAGTACTGCATGTTTGCTGTCATCTCCACAAGCACAGAGAAAAAGGGCTAGAGATGTACAGTTCAGCTTCTCAAAAATAATTGCTTACACAGGGGCGGGGAGAGAGATATTTTTAGCTTTTAGGTTTGCAGTTATGGGTTATTTTGTATCTTATTTTGTTTGCAATTATGGACTATTTTATATCTTATTTTAATTTTGCTAGTTATGCTGAATTTCTTGTGACAATCAAGTGGGCTACAATTAGCATTCTTTTAAGTTAAAATATCTGTTTTTACTGTTAGTGTTGCTGTTGCTTTTCTAAATCTGAAGGGGGAGTGTCACAGAGGACAGCAGCAACCAAACTAATCTATCAACAAAATGGGCATCTCTTTTTTTGAAAAGAAGAAAGAAGAACAAGAAAAAGCACCAAGCTGTTCCAGCTGTTCTTCTACGGTAGTTGCAAGACACACAAGAGCACAGGAAAACGTAACTGTGAGCTGTCAGAGTGATTAGCATGGGGAAGCAGCAGGGTTGTGGCTAGGGGGTGGTGAGGTGGGCCCCCGCCAGGGGCGCAGATGAGGGTAGGGTACAAAATCGGCTTCAAAATATGTCTATAAATAAAACTATTGATTACTGCCTCATCAGAAAAGGTTTTTAATAGAGGGTGAATTGAATGGGTTGGGGTTGGAGGAGAGGCGGAAAGAAGAGCTTGTCTAAGGCTAGGGGGTGCAATCTGGATGGTTATTCCAGGGACGCAAAATCACCTAGCTATGGCTCTGGGAAGCAGTTGAGTTTCTCACAAAAATACTACTACTTATATATTTTACTTCATGTCTCAGGGTTCCATAAATGATAGAAGCTCACTCTTTTTTAAATAAAATAAAAACTGAAAGCTGGGGATCTGGCGATTATGGTTCATCTCTGCAGGTGCTCAAATCCTGAACCTCACCACTCTCCTCTGTATTCACACTTTCACAATCTCTCACCCATGTTCTGTCCTCGTGTTCTGCACCTCTACCTACCTAAAAAGGTAAAGGTATCCCTGACCATTAGGTCCAGCCGTGACCGACTCTGGGGTTGCGGCGCTCATCTCGCTTTATTGGCCAAGGGATACAGCTTCCGGGTCATGTGGCCCACATGACTAAGCCGCTTCTGGCGAACCAGAGCAGCACACGAAAACGGTGTTTACCTTCCTGCTGAAGCGGTACCTATTTATCTACTTGCACTTTGACGTGCTTTTGAACTGCTAGGTTGGCAGGAGCAGGGACCTAGCAATGGGAGCTCACCCCATTGCGGGGATTCGAACCACCGACCTTCTGATCAGAAAGTCCTAGGCTCTGTGGTTTAAGCCACAGCACCACCCGCTTCCCCTAGCCTACTGCTTTTTCTTTTACAGCATCAAATGAAGCTCACACTACTCTCACCAAAGAAGGGGTCCTTCTCATGGTATTATTCTTGAAGCCTGAACCTATCCTCTTCTCTCTCTGTGTGTGTGGCTTCTCCCCCACCCCTTATCCAACAGGCATGTCTGTCTCTTCTGCTACTTCTCAGGCTGTCTCCTCTATGTTGTTCTTGGCAAGGAGCCATTCCATCCCAAAAGCTGCAAGTTCCTATATGACATGTGTTGTAGTTCTTGCCCCCCCCCCATTTGCTGGGTAAAATGTGAATTTAACACCTCATAACTTTACTTGTAATAAGTTGTTTTTCATCAATACAGAAAAGGACAACGCTCCTATGACTTCCTTGGATTTTTCACTGAATTTTAATCAGCAAAAAAGGAAGAACTGGAGGTTTGCTACATGCACACGGAAAAGATCACAAACAGGTGAAAACTGCACATATTGAAACTGTTCTATCCCAGACTTTTCTTAACAGATTCTTTTGGACACTCAAGAGAATGCTCCCACAACGGCATTATCATGGTTTTGTGTTGAACTTCGCATGTGAAAGGTTGCCATCTACTCCCTCACCCTTGTGAACTTGTGAATAGGAGAGATTAAAAATACCATTCTTAGTGGTATCTTCTTAACATATATTTTAATCTATTTTTAGTTTATCACTGATTTTATTTTTTGAAATATTTTAAACACTTGTTTTTAAACTGTTTTAACCAATTGTTTTATTATTTTAAAAATGACTTCCTGGTTGTTGGTTTTTTTGCAATCAAGCACTGCGTAAATTACACACACAATTCTGGTTTTAGCGCACTTGCTCAGAATTTCTTCTCTCCCATCCTGTCTTTTGGGTTTATTGGGGGGGGGGCAGGGAGCAGGGCTGAGTGTTCCTGCATATTTAGCAAGGTATGCATGAGATGTGCAAACTAGTATACGGTATGTGTGACTGAAGAAACTGTATTTCCTTGAATAGACAGCTCAGTTCTTAAATCAGTAGAAGAAAAAGATTGTGCTGTGTACAGCTTGTGAGGCATGCCACATGAGGGCAAGAATGGATCCATGCATCACAGACCCAAAAGTCCAGGGTCTTAATAGATGTGCCGCCAGTGTAGAGCTCGCTCTAAGACACGAACACCAAAAGGAGGAATGGGGGTGGTCCTATATGCAGCAGGGTGAGGAGAGGGGTTCAGGAAAATAAAAGTGGAGGCGACACACTGACAAGTGAGTGGGAAAGGAATGAATGGTATTGACTGGGTACCTTGAAGTCAGAAAGTGAAGCCATCAGCTCATCCAGTTCTCTTGTGGCTGATGAGGCAGATATGCGAGTCTGTTGCTGGCTGGAGGTGACCCGCTGGGGGCTGCTCATCTCACCCTGATTCACAGTGATAGCTGGACTAAGGGAAAGATGGAAGACAGTCACACACTGCTAAGAAGAGGGAGGTGGCCATTTCTTCCCAAGGACACTCAGCAAGGCTTCCTCCCTGCCTCCCACCGAACTGTTTTATCCACAATCTTCCTGCTTGTATCTGGCTCCTGTCACACAGAAAATAAAAACTGTGGATCCTTTTGGAGACTGGTACACTCTCCTGTTGAGGCATGCATGGGCACAACTATCTATTACGTTCAGATCTGGTTGAACCTGGGCCTGGTTTGAGGATACACAAAGCTGCCTTATACCAAGTCAAACCATTGGGTTCATTTAACTCAGTAGTTAGTTCATCTAACATGGATTGGCAGTGGGTTTTAGATGAGGTTTTCTCCCAGCCCTACCTGTAGATGCCAATGGTTGAACATGGGACCTTCTGCATGCAAATCAGCAGCTCTATCACTGAGCTATGGCCCCTTCCCTTTCATAGGAGGCTGCCTTGTACAGAGTCAGACCATGGGTCCATCTAGCCCAGTACTCTCTCCAGCTACTGGCAGCAGCTCTCCAAGGTCTCTCCGAACCCTAACTGGAGATGCTGGAAGTTGAAAGAGAGCTACTGTATATAACTGAAACAGAGCTGCTCTCTCTCAAACACAGTGCCTTCTAAGAGACACTTCCATTGTTTTCTCTGCCCTCAAGCCTCTGCCTCCTGATCTTTTAATTAATTAAAATTAATTAATTAAAAATTAATTAATTAAAATTTTCTCTCTCTTTAATTAAAAATTCTCTTTTTCTTTCTTTCTCCCTCTCTCTCAACAGTCATAGCTGCGGAACCTTGTTGCTTTCAGCTCTGTAACATGTACAAAGCCCACCTTTTTCTTCTTCCTGAATGATGTAATGCTCTCGAGCACACTCATTATTTGCTTGCAGTGATTACTGCAACACTTCTCAGCTTTCCGGTTTCCTCTCAGAAACCTCTTTCCTCCCTCTTGAATTCTGCAGCTTACTTAACCCATTCTGCTGACACAATATGCTCCCCTTTCCTCTACACTGGCTTCCTTTTTCCTCTCCCTAGTTAAGCTTCCACTATTGACCTTTAAATGTCGTCAGTCTCTTTATCTTTTTTCTCAGACCCACTCTTGTAAACTGCAAAATCACACCAATCCGTTCCCTGGTTGTGTTTTTTCACCCTTGCTGCTCCTGCTCATGAGAGCACTTCACCTCTTGGTGAAATTTGTTGACCCTTGACACAACCCATGGGCCCCAGTTTTCCATTTCTTCTTTGGAAAGAAGTTCCCCTTCTCTTTTGAGGAACCAGAAACTGGCCCATGTTGCATTCTCTGACGTGAAACACCACTGCTTCCTGCACCGCCCTGGGAGCCCCCGCATTATAGTGGGAAGGGAGAAAGTGGTCAAGTTGTTACTCACACTGGACTGGGCACAGAGCTTTCCAGTTCATCCAAAAGGCTCTCCACGCTAGGGCACACGTCCTCAATGCCGTGCCCTCCATTCCGCTTGGGCTTCTCCTTCGGTGGGGTTGCTGATTGTGTGCTCAAAGAGGTAGTGTTCTCTGGGACACCGTAGTGAGATCCAGTCCCACCAGGCAATGAAGGGCTCCTAGTGGCTTCATCTTATAAGCAGAAAGACACAGGAAATGGTTTTATTCATTTTATTTATTCAAAAGGAAATGCATGCATGCATGCATGCTTGCTTGCTTGCTTGCTTGCTTGCTTGCTTGTAATAGAACCAACCTCTAAATGTTTTACAAGAAAAATTATCGAGGGGGGAAACAACCACCTTAAAAAACAAGCAATCAAAGAAGATATCTAAAAGATAATTCAGATCAAGAGTAAACTTTAGGGAGATTAAAGAACATGTCAGCATTTTCTGTGTCTGGATAGGCTTTGCTTAAAGAAAATGTTTTCAGTAGGCAGCAAAAAAATTACAATAAAAGCATCTGCCTGGTGTAAATAGGCAGGGAGCTCCGAATTATAGGTACCGTCATGCTAAAAGACCCATTTGCTACAAGTGCAGAATGAATATTATGTGGCACTGCAGTTCCCTGTACTTTAATTCCTCAAATTATAACTTAAGGACTACTTGGGGACCACCAAAATGTGTGTCTTCTCCAAGTCTGCAGGCATCTCAGTTACACTGGGAGTCAGAGCGCAGCATGTGCATGGGGCAGGCAACAGATCCAGGATCAGGGGACAGGATTTTGACTCCCGCCATCCAATTTACCTATGATTGTCCTGTGCTGCCAGAGCTATTGCTTCCTACCTGGTGCATAGCCGCTGGGAGGGTTGTGCTGAACGGCATTCAGTTCCAGTAGCAGTCGGTCCAGTTCTGACAGGTTATTGCCTAGCGAAGAGCTCATCAGGGTGGGAGATGGTTCTGCAGACTTCTGCTTGTTGGGGAAACTGGTGTTCAAGGGATCAAAAGGAAAGCGAATTGATCACAAATCTTCTTATTAAATCTTGTTAAGCTACTTGCATTATAGGTTTGCAGGGATGGTTGCTGCTGTTTTTACTTCTATATAAAAGCAGTTCCAAGTCATCAAAAGTGATAAACCCCAAATGGCTTATTTGCATCCCATTTGTGGTTTTACTGTTGAGTTGGCAACGAGGGCTGATGCATCTAGAGTTCCACATGCAAAGCATGGGCTCCACCACAAAGTTATAGCCCTTCCCCAGAATATACCTGATGTGGAGCCCTCTCTTATTTCTCTCCTCAAAACCTACTGGGGGTGAGGGAACGTACAGCTTAATTCACTTGTCTTTATGGTACAAGGGAATTAAAACCTAAGTACATGTAATTGTTCTTGCCGGCATCCATCCAAGCTCCTCCCCATCACCTTTGCTTGCATTGCACCTTAAAGAGCCACTCTAGCCTCTAAGAACCATCACCATGGAGCTGCAGTTAGCTGCATATTCCTGAACTCACACACACAGAGCTTCGATTTATGATGCAGTCTGAGATGCCTTGGTGGCATTTTGCTAGATTGGCTTAAATAGTGTTTTTGTTTTATAGATTTTAAAATAACTTTGATTGGGAATGACAGCCACCCAAATCTCCATTTTACAGCTGGAGATACAGTGATCAAAACCCGATTACCGAAGGCAGATCGAAAATGAATGGCAAAGCAGAAAATAAAAATCCTGATCTCCTAACTCCGCTGTGCTAGAGAAAGTTAACTGCATTTCACCATCTCAAAATCCTGTTTATGGAATGTTATTCCACAAAGGCAGTAGGAAAAGATCCCCAAGAACTAGCTCTGAAGTGAAACAGGAAGTGGTATCAACATGGGTGCCCAATATTTTTGCGACCACCACAAGCGGAACCAGCTCCTGGCTTCACCATAAGCTTCTGAGTGTAGGGGGGATTTGGGAGAGTAAGCATGGGAATAGTGGGCTACCTGTAGACGTGCTCCTCTTCGCTTACACGTGAAGGAGAGATGGCACACTCTCTGGACACCGAAGTGCTGGAGCTGCACACAGGAGACTGGGACTGTGGCTGCAGAAAGAACCATTTGCACATTTCATTTAAATTTATTAGGAGAGAGACAGAGAGAGTGTATATGAGTCAAAACCTCTGTTCCAGAACCAGCTCTGTGCAAGAGACTTTCACCCAACTACTGTGCTGCCCATGGATCTTAGCACAAGTCTGTAGTCCTTTTTCAAATTCAAAGCACTGAATGAGGGCTGAGGAACCTTTTTCAACCCGAGGGCCACATGTACAACTTTCTGAGGGCCTCAAGTCAGTGGTGGACAGAGCCAGAGTCAAAAGTGAGGACAGCAACAAATGTCAATTTTACCTCTGCACAGTAGGCTACTTTCTACACACACTGTACACAACCTCTCTATATTTCTTCCAGACAAGCAAAAGGCAGAAACACCTGAAGTGCAAAGTAGAGGAGGGGATGGGTGTGGCCTGGGGAGAGTTCCAAGGGCCAGACAGAGAGACCTGGAGAGCCACTGTCAGCCCCTGGTATGAGGTTCCCCACCCCCATCCTATAAAATTGTCACATTAACACACAAAACTAAGTCAAAATGAGAAGGCTGCACTTGCAGACAACCCTCCTCCTGTGTCTTTGCGCCTCCCTTCCTGTTATATGAGCACTCAGACACTATGGTCAGAACAAGCCAGGATATGAAGCCACAGTTTGAAACTGGCTTAAAACCTGAATTTGTTTGGAAGCCACTGACCATAGTTTCCAGATCTGAACATAATGGGAAGATGGCTAAGATCTGAGTCTCGGATTTATGGCTTAGCACTGCAATGGAAACACAACCACTGTCACCGTAATCTTCACAGCAAGCCACCATTAAAATCCCTAGTGCAGATGTTGGCGAGGGAAAGGTTGGCAGGTAGTGGACTGCTTAAGGTCAGCTAGTATGTTCATAGCCAATGATGAATTTGGGTGGCTGACGGCTCACCGTCAGAGTAAAAACCAGGTTTTATATGGAGCTCTTCCTGACATTTAAAAAAGAAAAGAAAAGCAGCCATTGAAGACTGAAATCAAAGGCCAAGGAATGGCAAGTAACCCTTTCCCTGTCGGTTGCTGCCTCTCTCAGAATATTCTTCTCCCAAGTGCTCTTCCCACCCCCAAGAAAAGCAGCTTGAGGAGAGACTGTCTAGGGGCGGGCAAGGGGGGGGGCAAAGCAGAATAAGCTGGAAAGGAATAAGCAGCCCCCTTTTGAGCTCCCAAATGCAGCCCCCAGATGTTGCTTTTCCTTCAACCGTCAGGAGAGAGATACATGGAGCTCCACATAATGCACACTTTATTCTTTAGTTGTACTATAAAGCAAGGCTGGGGAACCTTTAGCCCTCCAGATGTTGTTGGACTTCAACTCTCATCAGCTCCCACCAGTGTAGGCAATGGATGAGGGATGATGGAAACTGTAGTCCGACAATGTCTGGAGGCCAAGGGTTACCCAGCCTTGCTGTAAACAAATAAAACAAAAACAATTCAGGGTGCATGCAAAGCAATGTGGTTCAGTTAAATCTGCTGGTCTTAGCATTTGGGAGATCAGGGTTTGCAGATTAGTCTGAGCTGCAGCTTAACCCCAAGAACCCATTGTGAATTCAGCCTTTGGAACATGCAAAGTAACAAGGAAGCAAATCACAGTTTACCCCTAACACACAGGCTTCCAGATCAAACCCCAGCACCTTTTATTTTATAAAGTAGCAATAGTTACAGTTCACTTATTTCCTCAGGAATACACACAAATTAGATGGCCTTGAGCCCAACTTGTACAGCTGTCAGAATACAGTCGTGCCTCGCAAGACGAAAATAATTCGTTCCGCAAGTCTTTTCGTCTTGCGATGTTTTTCGTCTTGCGAAGCACGGTCCGTTGCAACTGCGCCTCTTCAAGCGGCTTTAAGAAAAAAGCGCAAGACGTTTTCGTCTTGCGAAGCAAGCCCATAGGGAAATTCGTCTAGCGAAGCAACGCAAAACTGAAAAACCCTTTCATCTAGCGAGTTTTCCGTCTTGCGAGGCATTCGTCTTGCGGGGCACCACTGTAGTGACTTTCCTCCAGAACTGATCTACACAAAAATCAGATCCTGCAAGAAAACTACTCTCCCCCACTCCCCAGTTTTACAAAAAGTTGCCTCTTCCGCATTTGTACAGGCCCAAACAGTTTTGAGAACTCACCCTCTACTTACATGCAATGCATGACTGGGATCTTGGAATGTGGAACAAACAGGATGCAACCTGGTAACAAATTGTTCTCCCTAGAGCTAGCCTTCACCCCCCTCCAGAAACACATTTCATGCTTCCTCCAATCTGATCTATGGCTCATATACCTGTGATCTACAAAACTACAATCTCTTTTTCAAAAGCCCTAAGGTGACTGATTAAGATCTGCATCATTCCACTGTGGCTTCAGACAGGGCACTGGTGAGGAGACTGTGAGTAGTGTTTTAAGGGCGTGAACCTTCAGGTCTAGCTTTACAGACCGAAAGAAAAATTGAGCAATCTTCACATTATGCTGCCAGCTAAAGCTGAGTACTGCCATGTTTACTCAGAGCTATGTGGGGAGGGGAGAGTCAGTTTCCATGTAAGCATTAAAACTGAGCTGGTAACAAGCACAATGTGAAGCCAGAGGAGGTTTCTTCCAATTAAACGAGGAAGTGTCCAATCCCAATTAGAAGCATTAAACAATCAATAGCCATTTATTTTCAGTTCTTGGCAGTAAAGTTTTCATGTTATGTTATTAGAGCAAATGCTTTTATTAATATGGCCATAAACCAGCTCTGAGCGGAAATATGGGATACAAATATTTTAACAGACAGTAAGTTGCTCCACAACACACCAACAACCGGCTCCCTCAGTTCCATGAGCATAACTAAGACAGACAAGCAAAATTACCTGCTGGTGAATATTTCTGGGGATGCTGAGCTGCCACTGGTCTAAAGGTTCACTTACAGTCCCATTCAAGGCCTCATTAGAAGGAGGGGGTGGCACCGGAGGAGGTATAGTGATTTCCTGGTACGTATGATTTCCAGTTGGATACGAGTAAGATGTTTCCTCTGACAGGAAGACTGGTCGCTTGGAGATGTGAGAGGTAGTGGATTCCAGGTCTGCTAACAATGCGTCTGCACAGAAGACATACAAGAGGAGAATTAGAAAAGGAGGGTTTTGTCTATATTAGGGGTAGAGAACCTCATGTCTGGGGGCCAAACAAAGCCCTCTAGGCCTCTTTATCTGACTCTCATGACCAACCTGGCCATGTCCCAATTCCAAGCCACACACCTTATTGGCCCTGTTCCAAGCCCTTCTCTGGTGCTTTTGCTGGCTAGAATGCGTACTTGAATGGTGATAATGCATCTTGCTCACCAGGAGTGAAAGGTACATGCATGTGTGATTTGGGCAGGGGTGTGTGTGTGTACGCAGAAACCTGATTTTTTGCATGGCTAGAACGAAGCCTTCTATTGCTCTGTCTTGCCTGCAGCCCTGCCCACCACTGCAGCCCCCACAAGGTCTCCTAGAAGGGAATGCAGCCCTCAGACTGAAAAACATTCCTCTGGGCCTACACACTTTCTTTCACTCCTCCCAGCCAAGTCAACAGGCATTGCTGTCCTGAATGAAGCACTTCAACGAGCTTCACTATACTGTCGGAAACAAAGTCTCTAGAAACCTGCTGTTCTTTCCAGCACAGCACCAACACAATTAATAAAACCTTCCTTACCTTTACAAAAAAGTAAACAGACCAAGACACTACAGCAGGTGATAGTAACAACAAAGCACCCTGAAGATCCAAAGAAAAGCCAGATAGTAATGACTCCTCAGCCCCTGCAGCTTTGCTAAAGAGGAACCTAAGCAAGCCTCTCTCTGAGACAAACCCACCAAAGTCTGAAGCAGACTAATTACTAGTTCTGTGTCATGAACTCATTCAAAACGTGGCCACAAGCACTGCCTTGTGCAAAGCAGAGATCTTGGGAAAGATTTTTCTTCGTCAAAATCCAAAGACATCTAGGAAAGGACTCTGTCGGCCCACAAACTTGCTTCCCAGGTGCAAAGAGTTAACACGAAATCAGTTCCCTGCCAGGTAAATGCAATTGTGCCTCCTGCAAATAGCTTTCAACATGCTGAGTCAGATCGCAAATTCCTGAAGGGGAGGAAAAGCCTCTCCCAGATAAAAATGCACCTTCAAAAAAGGCAGAGGCAAAGTGGGGCAGGGAGAAATCTGGATACTTAAGCTAGCACAGCCTGTCCTTGCTTAGTAAGGGAGGAAGAAAAGTGCAAGAAGCGAAACTGTGCAACAGATGAGAGGTTTTGTCTGCAGCATAACAAGCTACAGCAACTTGCAGTGTATCCCAGCCAGAGTCGCTGTAAAAAGACGCTTCAAGGAAAAGAACAATGGATGACATTTGCCAAGTCAGGCTACTCTCAAAGAGAAATGGAGCACAGGAAAGGTTGAAGGCAAACCAGACAATACGCTATCAATAGACCAGTTAAGGTTTCAAAAAGAGAAGTAAGCTTTTGAGTCACACAAAGCTCATTTTCCAGCTGTGTTTCTAGGGCAGTGTCTGCCTAACTATCAATGGCATGTGGTGATTTTTTTTGTAGGATCAGAGGTGCCAGCTGGTGAGGGCGATGGGGGTGGGGAGCCACATCATGCCTGTGAGTATCACCTCCCTCCCTAAGCTTCCCAGGCTTTTGGAAGAAGGCACCAGGCCCCTGACAGGATACTGGAGCCCTCCTGCCTCCTTCCCAAAGCTTCCTATCGCTTTGGAGCCATCGGAGCATTGCACCTTCCTTCCTAAGCCGAGCAGAAGCTTCCCTGGCTTTGAGAAGGAAGTCCTAGGGAACAATTAGGGGACTCTTAGGGTTACCACACGCCCCCGTTTCCCGGGGACAGTCCCCGGATTTGCAAATAAGTCCCCAGACAAATTGCATCCCCAGAATGTCCCCGGATTTCATCTAATGTCCCTGGGAAACGCAGCAGCGGCAGTCTCAGCAACCCGGAGCAGTTCACTCTGGCTGGCTTCAGAAGCTGCTCGGAAGTCCCCATATGAACTCAAATTTCTCGACATTTTGATTATGAACTCCCTCTTATGTTGCTATCACAGCCATAAAGGAAACTATGGGCACAAAACTGCATGTGATGTCGGCATCCATGTATTTTGCTATACATAGCAGATGGAAAGTCTTCATGTTCATCACTTGTTAAGGTCTATGTGCAATTTCCTATGCAGAAATAGCACCTATTAACGAAAGATGTTGTGCATAAAGCAATCTTTAGATGTTCAGAGTTGGAAGAAAAAACATTATTGCCCTCTTAGGTTACTCTTCACCCAATTATGAAGACGATACTCAGCATACACACACCTACGTGGCCAGATCAGGAGAGTGCCTCAACACTGCATACCCATGTCTCTGTACTGCATACAAAACTGAACACTCAGACAAGGAGATTTTGCAATGGGGTATCTGCTTTTGCATGCTTTATTTATCTCCCTTGGCTCTCTCTAAAAGAGATTTCAATAAACAAGTAAGTTGATGGTTGGAGGACCCTGCAACCTACGGATTCTTTTCTAGGTGAATAACACATTGGTGAATAAATATACCAGCTCGTCTGATGAAGTTGTCACAGGTTATTAAATTCTTCTTTAAAGTATACACCAACTCAAGGCTTCAGCCCACATATAAAATCTTGCCATGTATAGCAAAGAGTGGTGAAGTAACGTCTGAGCACCCTGCATGTCTTTCAAGACAAGGATGTTGTAGGCGTTGTTTTAATTAGATTACTAAAAGAGTGCCTCCAGGGATACAGTAGAACGCTCCCTTCGGGAGTAAGGAGTACTGCCTGTATAAACTACACGCTGCATGTGTGTGAAGGAAAAAATCAGAAATACAGTGGTACCTCAGGTTAAGAACTTAATTCATTCCAGAGGTCCGTTCTTAACCTGAAACTGTTATTAACCTGAGGTACCACTTTAGCTAATGGGGCCTCCCGCTGCCACTGCGCTGCCGCCATGCAATTTCTGTTCTCATCCTGAAGCAAAGTTCTTAACCCGAGGTACTATTTCTGGGTTAGCAGAGTCTGTAACCTGTCTGTAACCCGAGGTACCACTGTACACAGGCATTTTTACATGTTGGTGTCAATGTGTTTGTCTGTAAGACAAACATAGGAAACAGTCATAAACAGAGTCCAGCTATCAGTTGATCAACTATCAGACTTGTCTACACTGACTGGCAGAGGCTCTCTGGGGGTTCAGATGGGAGACATGCACAGCCCTACTTGGAGATGCCAGAGAATGAACCTGAGACCTTCTGCATGCAAAGCAGATGCTCTACCACTGAGCCACAGTCCTTCCCCACAAGAGGTCATCTCAGTACACAACATACCTTTCAAACAACCAGGCTAACACGATTACTGCCATCCTCATATTAACAACAAGTGAACATAACCTAAGCCTAAAGGGGCTCCAAGTTATTTAGAAGGACTCTAAGGTCATCTGTGAACCCCTCAGTTCCCTCAGGGTACGTAACTGGAGAACAGCCTAGAAAGAGGACTTGTTTTTAAGGAACACGATATGCAGCAAGGATTCCCAAGGCGCAGAATACATACCTCAGAGAAGAGGGCAAGGAGCTGCAGTTGTTCTAATACTGTTGCTCTTTGAATGTGTGACTATGTGTACACAGTTTATGATTCAAGCTCTATCAGAGAAGGTGTGGCTCTGAATGACAAAAACTTTCCTCGTGAAATGATTATCAAATCATGTTTTCTTGCGCTCATGCTCTCTCTCACATGCACACCCCACTCTGTGAATTACCGAAGGAGGAATTCTCGATTGCAAAGGTCAACAGTCCAGAGAAAGAGGGGAATGGAGTTGCCTGGCCTGTATGCAGTCTTGTTGATGCAGGCACATTTTCCCACTCCACTGCCCTTTTCCCTTATTTTTTAAACAAATGCTTAATATTGTCTCTGAAAAGGATGAAACTTAGTTCCCAGTGAGTGTTTGTTCACATTGTTAGGTTTCTGCTGCAGCTACAGCTGGACACACCTCTATGGCAGTTTATGCACTGTTTCCTTTTAGGGTGCCTGAAAGATAAGAATTCTGGAATAAACTGCAACTATTTCTGTCTTCCTGGGCATAAGATACTGTAGTCAGATGGAGTGCCCTTTTCAAATACAATATCCCACATATTCAACACAAGTCCTCATTATTTTCAGTCAGAGGTAAATCAAAGAGGAACAGCTGTCTTAGCAGTAAAAACAGCCAACATCTGTTGAGACCATGGTCACAACACCATACATTTGAAGCATGCATACTCACCACCACCCCCCAAAGAATCCTGGGAACTGTTTTTCTTAAGGGTGCTGGGAACTGTGGCTCTGTAAGGTGTCCACTACAGCACCCAGGATTCGGGGGGGGGGGGGGGAGAGAGAGAAGCAATTTGCTTTAAATGTATGGCACGGATGTGACCCAAGCTCTTACTAAGAAGTACTTGACATATGATGAACTCTGGCGATTGACACTGCTTTGCTTTGACCTTTTTAGTGATTAATGACTCCGTAATACGTCACACAGGCTTGCTTGGAGCTGGAAGTGATGCACAATAGACAATTTGCTTGACTCCCTAACTTTTTTCAAAAAGTTACTTACCAAGTTTTTCACATTTGTTCATGAATGATTTCTGAAGGGTGCAGTGCCTTATCAATAGCTTTGGGTGATACTGCTGCAATTCTCAGAGTCCAAAGGGTAAGGTAGGCTAGACGTATAATGTTTTTCCCCCAGTATAGACAATTAGAATTTACTGCTTAAGTTAATGTGGTGGGCAAGAAATGACTATTGCTTAAAAGGCAGTTGTGAACATGCATTATATAGTAAAAGTTAGGGGGCACAGCTGCGTCCCTTAAGAGGCACCATCTCTAAACAGGCATTCTGTGTAGGTAGGTAGGTAGGTAAGCTCCAAGATCAACAGATGAGGCCCTCCTGGCGGTTCCTCCTCAGTACAGTATAAAGTAAGTAGTGTGGGGGCCTGGGAAGCAGCTTTTAAAGTTGCAGCTTAAAAAGGAGGGAACTTCCTCCCTACTGACACATCTTTTATACTTTAAGGTAGCTAGTGAAGGCAATTCTCTAAGCAGGGGTTTGGAACAGAAGGCCTGACTGCTAATGCTATTAGTAACTGTTCTTCAGTGATTTGTTATGAGTTTGAAGGATTGTTTTATTTTATTGGATTTATATAATTTAAATGTAAATGTAAAATGTAAATGACTTCTGCAAATGATTATATATATATGGTTGCTTCCAAGTAAGTTTTATTCAGACTTGACTTATTGAGATTGAGATTGGTGGATCTAATTTTGTAAAGTCCATTAATCTCACTGGATGTACTTTATGTATGGCTATTATTGGATGCAACTCTATGTAAATAAAAAAGTACTGTAGAGGGTTTTTGGTGTAGTAGGATTTAGGCCACATGGCAACCTAGACTAGTTTGTGTTCCAAGCAGCTGTCTCTAGGTTTTCATTCATTTTATGATACAACTTACTTTCTCCTCCAGCAAGCAGATCTTCTATATAAATGCATTATATATAACATTATAAACAAATGCAAAGTAATGGTCTTCAGCCAGAAACAAAGCTAGATCTGCAATCTCAGCCAGTAGAAAAGTGTGGTGAGCAAAGATGGATTCTTAAGCAACATGTTTTCCACTGAAGAGAAAATCTCCTTCCTTTGGTCTTGGCAATCTGGCACGCAGGCAAAGTAAAGCAGGAGAGGTTTCTAAGTGAACACTGAAAGCCCAGCCTATGAAACAGTTAAGTGGCGGAGATCACAGGTTTATTCATTAACTTCCTCCACCCCACATCCTTTGCCTTCCTGACTTTAGCAGCATGCTCCACTGTTGAGGAATAGGAAGTAAAAGAGGACAGAAGAAATACTGGGTGCTGATCTCTCACGTGGGATCTGATCAAAAGGGCTAGTGACAAATTATGCTGAAGCATAACCAGTGACTACAATGTTATAGTCCTGAAGGAGCCAACTGATACAGTCTGTGTTCACTATGAGAAGAAAATATGCAGCAACACAGGCACGGTAGCTGAAGGACAGACAACCAGTGCCAACGGGGCAAATTACCTGGATCAAATGCAAATTCTAGCTATGCTAGGTCATAGGCTGCAGCCAAACCTTTCAAAAAAAAACCACAACATCAGCCATGTATGGATCCACAAATGACAAAGTTAGGCTAACTCTGAAAGTGCTTGTAGGGAATGCAGACCAGTTTGCTTAACCAAATAAAGAGTTCTGTGCATTTGCACATTTTTCAGCACAATATAGATTGGTTTGGTGATGATATCCCCCCATTTATTTTGAAAGCGTTTATATTTCCCATATCATTAAAGCAATAATGGCTTAGAGGTTTTCCTGATAAAGTGTTTTGATGAGCAAAATATCCCCAAAAACATGCCTCTGCCCAAGCATCTAGACCTTAATTTATCCCACCATTATGAAATTAATCTTTTATTGCAGCAATAATTTCTATATAATTTTTTTGCATGGGAAATATATTAAGTACAATTCCTATTTATTCTCATAACCCCAAGGTGGGTCAGTGATTTTTTTCTCTTTTACAGAGAGAGAGAACTGACCATGAGAGGCAGTGATAGACAAAAGGTAATCCAGAGCATTACATGACTGACTGAGCATGGAGCCTGGCCCCCTTGTTTAAAGTCTTAGTTTATTTGTTCTTGCCGGCTCCTAGTCTTTGAACCGGATGTTGCTCAACTGTACAAAATCAATATGCAATTGAGCTACCTCCAGATAATATCCAGGTAATGCTAGGGCTCTGGTAGCAGGTGCAATATATGTTTCATGTACCATGAAGCAGATTCTACCATTGTTTTAGAACAATGTATCTGGCTGATCATACAGTGGGAAAGTTGTGAAATAGCACTGCGCCTGGCATAAAACCATCCCTATATTAAGACGAGGGCATGTTACAAAAATGTGGGGGAACAAGTTTCAGGTGAAGTAAGAGGTGCCTTACTTAAACTCAACAAGTGACCCCAAGTTATACAGTAAACATTCCTTCACTATGTTCCTAGTTGCACACATTCCCTCATATCAGACAGGGGAAGAGCTCATTCATTCTAGGCACTTCGCTGCAGGCTTTTCAGTAATCCTTGCATGTTGGTTCTTGCCAGCCAAGAATGCAGGCACCTTAGGCAGAATAAGCAAGGAAAAGGCATTTTCCTACATTTCCCAGATTTCTCTATAAAAGCAGTGAAGCCAAACACAGAGAAAAATAGTGCCAATGATAGCTATTTCATTTCTAGCAAATTATTAGCAGCATTTACAGACCAGTTCTCTGAAGAATGACCCTATGCAGCATGCAAGAGACACACACAGTGTATTGTATTCTGTGAATGTAGAGGAATTACATGAAGGTTAATAAAAAGATAAAGAAAGAAATTCAAGGACTTGTTGCCCTACTCTCATCTTACCTTTATAGATAGATATACAGTGGTACCTCAGTTTAAGAACAGCCCTGTTTACGAACTATTCGGTTTACGAACTCCGCAAAACCGGAAGTAGTGTCCTGGTTTGCAAACTTTACCTTGGTCTAAGAATGGAAGCCGAATGGTGGAAGGGCACCGGCGGCGGGAGGTCTCATTAGGGAAAGGGTGCCTCAGTTTAAGAACAGTTTCGGTTTAAGAACAGACTTCCAGAACAGATTAAGTTTGTAAACTGAGGTACCACTGTATATGTGTTTGTGTATATGGGAGGCTCCCAGAATGTAGTGACTACCTTTTGAAAGGCGCCTTCTACAGGACTCAAAAGGGAGAGCCTAGCCGAATGCGAAGGGACAGTGATGCTTGGTCCGGGCACACAAGACAGCTCCCTGCAGGGCAGCCACAGAAGATCCTCTACTGAAAGTTTTAACATATGGGTAGGCACGTAGTTGCCCTGGTCCTAAGCCATGAACAGCTTTAAAGACCAAGACCAGCACTCAGAATTGAACTAAGAAACAGAGAACCACTGCAGCTGGTATAGCACATGTGTGATATAATTGCAATATTCTGTCCCAGTTAGTAATCTAGATAGCCAATGCATTCTGCATTAGCTGCTGTTTCTAGACCATTTTCATGGATAACTGACTCCAGGCTACGTGGGCCCTTTCAGATAATTACGTAATTATGTTTCTCCAGGAGCCTTGAGGTGAAACACTACTACAGTGGTACCTCGGGTTACATACGCCTCAGGTTACATACACTTCAGGTTACAGACTCCGCTAACCCAGAAATAGTACCTCGGGTTAAGAACTTTGCTTCAGGATGAGAAATCGTGCTCCAGCGGCGCGGCGGCAGCAGGAGGCCCATTAGCTAAAGTGGTGCTTCAGGTTAAGAACAGTTTCAGGTTAAGAACGGACCTCCAGAACGAATTAAGTACTTAACCCGAGGTACCACTGTACAGTGGAACCTCATGTTACGGACGGGATCCATTCCGGAGGCCCGTCCATAACATGGAACTGACGCAAGCTGAAGCGCTGCATCTGTGCACGCGTGCAGTGCGATTTTGCACTTCTGCGCATGCACGAGCGGCGAAACCCAGAAGTAACCCGTTCCGGTACTTCTGGGTTGCTGCAGGACGCAACACGAAAACACATAACCTGAAGCGGACGCAACATGAGGCATGACTGTAATGGGGTAGTTTGCCTTTATGCACACAGCTTGAAGACTGTACTTGCTACAGTGTTTTAAACTCCCGCCCCAGAGCAGAAACCTCCTATGCATCCTTGGAATGCCCTTGCTAGAAGGACAAGATGAGTGCAATGAAGGAGCATAATGGAGCCCACCCTACACTGCACAGGCTCAGCCAGCATAAATAATAAGCTGTCTGCCTCCTACCCACTCAGCTGGCTTATAACATAAAGCCATTGTCTTACTCACACAAAAATGCTGGAAATTGCCCCCTCCCACGTTAACCATATTCCTCCACCCATCATTTATAGAAACAGATAAGAGGAGTTTCAGGCTGTGTGCATACCTAGCTGTCAACTCAATTCACTCCAACAATTATTTTGTTAACACTCCAGGAAGAGCCCCACACATTATCAAAGGATATGCCTGGAGGGGTGGGAGGGAGAATGGATGATGTCAACCCAAACCCCAGTGAGACCAGATCACATGACTGGAGGTCACACGCTTCACATGCATAGTATAGCGTTGTCCACTTGTGGTGGGTAGATGGTGATATCTACCAGACTTGGATTGCTTTAAAAGCTTCAGAGACAAATTCATGGAGAAGAAGTCTATTAATGGCAGTGGTCATTATACTATATGCGACCTCTAGGTTTGGAGACAATATACCACTGAAGACCAGTAGCTGGAAGAGTGCTCTTGTGTTTGGGTCCTGCTTGCAGGTTTTTCACAGGTATCTGAGTGGCTACTGTGAGAACAGGATGCAGTACTAGATGGGCCTAATCCAGCAGACTCTTCTTATGTTCTCACCAGTTGCTGGGGAGCAACAGCATGAAAAGGCTATTGTCCTCATGTCCTGCTTATGGGATTCCCAGAAGCATCTAACTGGACAGTGTGGCAAACAAGTAGAGCTAGGCGATATCTGGTTTTCAACATTGTGATATATCACCAGCTAAATATACCAATATATCACAATAACTGAAATAAGAATGGAGCTATGTAGAGCATAGCTGTCAATGTTTCCCTTTTATTAAGGGAAATTCCCTTATTCCAAATAGGATTCCTTGCAAGAAAAGGGAAAAGTTGACAGCTATGTATGTAGAGGCATTGGCTGGTTTCACAGTTTTCCCCACATCGTGATTTGTTCCAGTACCTGCTCTTGTGATTCACTGCCCACTGCAGGAAGTAGGGGATTGCAGAGCCAGGAGTGTTAACAGAGGCTGCAGAAGCACTGGCTGCCTTCATCTTTTTTTCACACATTGTGATTTTTGTATACGATTTGCAATATTTTGCCAGGTCAAAAATTATGAAACCAATATTACGATATGGACTTCAAGCTGGTTTAGGACAATATATCCATATATCACCCAGCCCTACCAACAAGCATTTGATTGATCTGTAGTCTGATCCAATAGGGTTCTTATTATGTGTTGTGGAATACAGGGGGAACAGAAAGTGGAAATATACCAGGCTTCTACAAGTTTGTCTGTAACATGTGAAGCAGAATCTGTGCATCTAACTGCAGTGAGGGGAAAAAGGAATGCTCACAATATATATGCCCCCACCCCACAAAAAAGAATGGCTGAAGAATTGTCTGCACTATAGATTCATTCATTACAGGCTTAACAGAATGAATGCAAACAGCTTTCTACAGCTTGAACTCCCAACACTTAGCACAAGTCCTGAAAGCACAGAAGCATTTAGAATGGCATCTTTTTGGTAGACTGAATTTAAGAAGTCCTTGTGAGCAAAGAAGAGACCCTCAGACAGAAATAGACCCTCACATTAAAAAAGGCAGACTCCATCAGCTTACTCCCCACCCCTTTTGCACAAAGTAAATTGGCCCTCCCCAGCCCTCACTACTCATTTAAGGAGGACACAATCCCAGGGAGTAACCCAATCCCTGGCAAGACAGTTTTACTTGGTGAGCAACTGTTCAGGAATGGGAGGCGTGGGTATATTTATCACTTTAAGCATTCGTTCAGGACGGACACTTGCTGCCTCTGCTAAAAGAACCAACCCAGATGAAGAGATGCTGGATCCTCTCCTACCTGAAAGGAGTAGGCTTGCCCAGAGAGGATTACTCAAATCAGAATGCAAACCTAGGACCCTGGGATAGAATGAAAGTAAGAAAGGGACAGTAGCTATCCAAACCAAGTTGGAAGCTGAATTTCCACATGGAAAAGTAGTAGCAGTCATCTCTATATATAAACCAACCAGTTCTAAACATTGTCTCTTTGTCATGTCCTTGAGCTCTCACAAAAAGAAAAACAGAGAGAGAGAGAGAATTCCTCCTCCAACACAGAAGAGGAGTGAGGTTAACTCAGACAGCAGCATAGCTAGGGGTGGGGCGCACTGGGTGCCAGTTACCCAGGGGGTGGCACTTACCACAAGACCTGCAGCACGCCCGAGCCACGCGCCACTGGGTAACGCAAGAAGGCTGTGGATTAAAAAATAAAAAGTGTGTTCCCTGCCAAACTGTACAGCCAGTGATGAAATGGTGCTTTTCACCAGGTGGCACAGCAACATGATGGATACAGCACACAGTTCTTTCCTCAATGCCTATGCTTCACAGCAAACACAGCTAGGGCAGCTCTCACCTGGAGTTAATAGCAATCAAGAAGCAGACTGTAATTTATAGAAGGAAGTGACAACGCCTGAGTTAGGAACTTTAATTTGCATCAAAAATCACCCTGAAAGCCAGTGTAGAGTACAGTGGTACGTCGGGTTAAGTACTTAATTCGTTCCGGAGGTCTGTTCTTAACCTGAAACTGTTCTTAACCTGAAGTACCACTTTAGCTAATGGGGCCTCCTCCACCTGCTGCTGCTGCGCCGCTGGACCACGATTTCTGTTCTCATCCTGAAGCAAAGTTCTTAACCTGAGTTACTATTTCTGGGTTAGCAGAGTCTGTAACCTGAAGCATATGTAACCCGAGGTACCACTGTAGTAGTTAAGAGTCCTGGACTAGGACCTGGGAAACCAGAGTTCAAATCCTCACTCAGCCATGAAGCTTATTGGGTGACCTCGGGCCAGTCACTGTCTCCCAGCTTAACCTACCTCACAGGGTTATTGTGAGGATAAAATGGAGAGGGGAAGACGCACAAGCGCCACCATGAGCACTTTGGATAAAAGGTGGGATATAAATGTAATAATAAAAATAAATGAAAAATATCCCCAATCTACTGAAAGCCTGACTGTGAGTGAGATAACTTTCTCCAACTCTGGGACATCTGAAAGGATCAACAAGCTGATGTGAGAAAAGTTCCCTTGTCTTGCTCCTCTTTCCACACAGTTGCTGTCTGTCCCCCACCCTCTTCATCCTTGCTTAAAGGAAGTCCAGTTTGCACCCTCCCCTTCTTACCGCAGCACTTCCTTCCTGCACAAAAACAGAGTTATCCCCAACAAGCAACAGCAATAAACTGCAGCAGCCCTCCCATTTCCTGCGCACTTTGTGCCTTGCTCAGTTCACTCTGTAAGGAAGACGTTCTACATACACACAAACAAGGGCTCGTGAAACAGGCAGGGAATCAGGGCTTTACATTGCATCCCAGAGAGAGCTGAGAGCAACTGTCATATTCACACAGCAGCCACTGGTAATCACCACTGGGAACTAGGCAGTTACATAGAAAAATAAACAACCAGTTGCCAACATCCAGCTGCACTGAGCTAACAAGGCAAAGATGAATTCTGTGCAGGTAAGGTCAGGTCCCTTCCAGCCTAACAATCTCACTCCATGGCAGAGTCCAGATAATGCCCCAGTTCTTAAGGAGTTAAAGAGAGAAAAGTGAGGGATGTTTGGAATAGAATCTACCTGCCATGCCATGACAAAGGGTGTCCTTGCAATCATAGGTGATGTTACAGAGATGCTCTTGGACCACATGTGGAGTATTATTTAAAACAGAGTTGCACATTAACTTGCCCTGGATATCATAACTATGTATATTCCACTAGCCCTGCTATTGTTAAAGTAGCTTGAAACTTGTCTTAAGAAGCAATTGCTTGACTCAAGTTAACATTTCTAACATGGCATTCTATCCCTACTAAAAAAACAAAACAGCCTGCACCTGCTACTTCATTAGCCCTGGATAAACTTTCTAATTCTTGTTAATGAAGAAACAAATATGCTTCTGTCATCATTTTTAAAATAAATTATTGTAATGTAAGAATAATGCCTGAGATTAAATATTTTTTTCCTGTATCTGAAAGGATGCTCACTAGCATTTTTTTGATCTGCTTAACTTTAAAAGTTTGAAGCTTTTAAATTTAGAATATTTACCCACTAATAGAAAGATCAACACTGGGTAGCACTCTTGGTTCAGAATCAGAAGGTCTCTAGTTTATTTCTAAGCACAAGGAACTGTATTGTGGGATACAGTTAAGAGGACTGGCTGTACCAATGCAGCTGCAGCAGACGTGGCTTTTTGCCCAAAGTCATGCTGTGGTTCTGCCAGATCTGCTGAAAGGATGTGTTGCACTGGTTACAGCCAACCCTTGCAAAGTGAGGCCAGAAATACAAAGCAGGTAAAACAGTAGCCACATCCAGTCCCTCGTACTGACACTGTCAAGTGCATAGAGAGGGACCCCCCCCCCCAAAAAAAACCCAGAGCTTTCTCCCTCTCCTGCCAAACCTTGACCAGGAACACAATGTGCCCAGGGCATGGCAACGTACATCACTATTACCTTGAAGGGGGACCCTGTAATAAAATAACAAGCAATGCATCCTCTTCATGCTCATAATACGAGAAACACTCAGGGTTATTCAACAAAGCTGAACGTTGGAAGTGTCAAAGCAGACAAAAGGAAGGACTTATTCACTTCCATAAGATGTAGTGATGACTATCACCTTGGATGGCTTCAAAAGAGGGTAAGATACATTCACAAAGCAGAATAAAGGTACCAACAGCTACTAAACATGATGACTATGTTATTGCTCCACTGTGGGAGGCAGTCAGCCTCAGTTGTCAGAAATTGCAGGTGAGAAGAGTGCTGATGAGCTCAGGTCCTGCTGGCAGGTTTCCCATTGGGGCATCTGGCTGGCAACTGTGAGAATATAATGCTGGATTGGATCGGCCTCTGGCCTGATCCAACAGAGCTTTTATTAAGCTCTTCACCTAGGAGAAGTGTTCCTGCCAGCCATACTTTTCTCCAAGATACTATAATCTGTAAGGAGCTCTAGGTCATTCTACTTCTGCTCTCCTTATGATAAATTCCTTACGATAAACTGATGTTCAACATTCCATGACTTCTGAGCATACTCAGCCCCCTCTGTGGAACTTCTTTATTTTGGTGGGGGGAAGCCCTCTTAGATTTCCAGGCGGTGGTAGTTTCTTCCTTCTGAAACCTCAGGACTTCCCTGAGCATTACTACCTCAGTAGCCCCCTTTGGCTCCATTTCTCTTGACACTCTCCACCTGAATTAAGTTTTGTCTGCATGCCCCACAAGGTTCAATCCCTCCACTGCTTCACAGGGCTGTGTGCTCACTTACAAGAAACAAAATGTTTGTTTATTCTACTAGGTTCTTTTGGACAGAGATTTATAAACAAAATGTGCCCAGGAAACAGTTTCAAGACCCACCTCTTGCACAGAAACATTATTTAGTCTTGCAGAAAGACACCTCTCTCCAAGAGCTGGTGCTCATTTCTCACTCAATAGATGGAGGCCATCTAATATAGTTGAGGGGGACATCAGGTCCCAGGGTTGAATGCGGCCAACTAGGTCTCCCTATCTGGCCCCTGTGAGTCTATAAACAAACATTAGTTCCTCATTTGTAAAATCAGAACCACTATCTTACCCCACAGTTTTTACCGAAGACTTTAATTGCAGGTTGCTGTGCTGGTCTAATAGGGCAGGGGAATATAAATGTAGCCATAGTACAATACTTTTATTAGGACCACCTAAAACATCACAGAGGAAGCTTGTGAGTCCCCTGTAACATTAGACAGTATACCAACCCAAAAGACTTTTTGACATCCTAAGGACTAGCACATTAACAGAAATATACTGCGTGTGCACACACATGCTCACAAGGATTTCCACATGTGCACTGGCAGGATAGATTCAAAGGTTTGCAGGGGGAGGGGGCGATGTTTAAGCAGTGAAAAATGCTGGTTTAAATGTCAAAAACCCTGTTTTTCTTGGCTGGAAATCTCCTGCTCTTTAGCCCACATTAGTCTCAAAGACTCTTAAAAATTGACACATATTTTTAGACCGACTACTTTACCAATGCAAGTCGATAAGGATTACAACAGGTTGTCAGGTTGTCTGAGTAAAGGTTGCCTTTGATCAGTAAAGTAGGGCCATCAAATGTTAGGCCACCAAATGAGTATACAGGGTAACTAGTGTTTTGTGGGCTGCATTGTTCTGTATTCTGTGAATGGTTTCTTAGTTTTCAGCATATTAACAGGGAATGCAATGCAATTTTAACTTTGTTATTTTAATGACAGTGATTTGACAATTTTGATTTAAAAGAGCATTATACAGAATCATTTCAAATAAGGCTATCAGTGGCCTCACAATAATCACATGTTACCTTCAACATCAAAGGCTTGGAATACCAGATGCCGAGATTAAGATGGAGAGTGTGTTCTCATACCTGCTGGTAGGCTTCCCAGAGGGATCTGTTCCTGGCAAACCTGAGATCATTGGCTGAAAGTTTGTAGCCGTTTTTTAAAAAACTGGTTTTATTACAGATACATTTGCTGCCCTGGGCTCCTTTGGGAGGAAGGGCGGATATAAATTTAATACATCTACTACTACTACATCATCATCATCATCAGGCTGGCTGGTGCTGGACTAGATGGGCCTTTTGATCTGATCCAGCTGCACTCTGCTTAAGCTCTTAGCAATACATGAACCTTAAAGCACGCACATAGCCCCTGTAAAAGCTAGGGGGAAGCTGTGTAAAAAGGGGAAAGTGTTCTCATTTAAGGGAAAGTCTGCACCTCCTCTTTTCCTTTCTGTCCAGCCTCACTAAGAGGAAGGCAAGGGCTCACCACAGATCTCCATCCCACCCAATGAACAAATGGCAGGAAGCAACAGTACAGAAAGTCATCGACAAAACTGTGGCTTCATAAGCAGTACTTAGTTCGAAATTGGGAAACAGAGTTCAAGAAGTCACAGCTCACACCATATCCTGCAAAAACAACATTTGGTCAGGAAAAGTGGCTCTCTCTCTCTCTGCCTCCCCATAAATGCCGGGTGTTTCACTGGCAGCAAAGAACATGTAAGGAAGTGACCTTAGAGTCATACAGGGACTCTGAATGAAAAGCAGTGGATTTGGGGCAAAGATTGGGCATGTGCTATATTTTGTAAGTGGAATATTCATCCATATTTCACAAGCAGAGAAGAAGCTTTTTTAAAAAAAAATTCAAGCAATTATATAAAAATCTACTTGAAGTAACATGACAGTACAAAGTAAATCAGGGTGTCCAGGCAAGTTAGACTCAAAACGCAGCTCACAGCCAGGAAAAGTACCATCTCAAGTTCCCTGCCTTTTTGTAGTTTCCCCCAACATGTTCTTTATGCTAAATTCTATATGTGGGCCACAGAAAAATAAGCACACCAGTCGACTCTCACATTATGACATCACAATTCTTTGGGCCTCCTCTTGACATGCGTCTTAAGAAAACACATAAAAAGTGTCTGAAGAAGGTTCTCTCTGTTCTTAATCTGTAGCAAGGGCATTACAATAACATCACTAATAGGTGTTGTTAGGATAAAAGGAACATTGAAACATTACCAGAACATAAGCCATTTCACACAAATGGCACAGGGTGTTTATTTATCTATTTAGCGCATTTGTAGCCTACCCTTCATCCAAAAAATTATCTCAGAGTGACTTACCGTATTTTTTGCTCTATAAGACTCACTTTTTCCCTCCTAAAAAGTAAGGGGAAATGTGTGTGCGTCTTATGGAGTGAATGCAGGCTGCGCAGCTATCCCAGAAGCCAGAACAGCAAGAGGGATTGCTGCTTTCGCTGCACAGCGATCCCTCTTGTTGTTCTGGCTTCTGAGATTCAGAATATTTTTTTTTCTTGTTTTCCTCCTCCAAAAACTGGGTGCGTCTTATGGTCTGGTACGTCTTATAGAGCGAAAAATACGGTACATAAAAAGTTAAACCAAGACCTGCTTACAATCTAAAGAACAAGACACACAAGGTGGATGGGACAGGGAGGGAAGAAGAAAAAATCAAGCTCAGTCTCAGGCACCAATTCTTAAATAGTAGTTCTTATAAAGCCCAGCTGGCACAGAAACCATTCAGGGGTATGAGGTGCTTGATGGAGCTGGTCTTTTGGCAGAGCTGATAGAATGTATTTTTAATATTTTGTTGGAAGTCACCCTGAGTGGCTGGGGAAACCCAGTCAGATGGGCGGGGGTATAAATAATAAATTATTATTATTATTATTATTATTATTATTATTATTATTATTATTATTATTATCCCTCCCATTGAGGGAAAGGCTGCTGTCAGGTGCCAAGTGAAGAGGGGAGGTCTGATAGAGCTAGTCTATGAAACACAAACCTTAAATTAGACCTTTGCTATACATGGAACACTTCAGGGATGTTTCCTGGACCAAGGAAAACATTAGCTACCTTTATGGGGGGGTTATAACAACAAATAATATTTCTTTCTGCCTCTAGGCACAGCAGAAGACTACGGAGCCACAAGCATTCTCAGACCTTCTTGAGGAGAAGCAGGCCACCAACACAAGACACAGAAATCTCCAAAAGGGGCTTCATGAAGCAACCAAAATTCATTGGACAGCATTATGAAGGATTAGCAAAGGTGGAATTATTAGGCTATACAGATAAGAATTACAAACAGCATCTATTGCTTTCAGAAATTAGCAGGGTAGTCAGCATTTGAGTAAAGGAAAATCATACCAACCATTAACCATAGATTAATACACATAATAATAATAATAATAATAATAATAATAATAATAATAATTTATTATTTATACCCCGCCCATCTGGCTGGGCCTCCCCAGCCACTCTGGGCGGCTTCCATAAAAACCAAAAATACAGTAAAATGTCACACGTTAAAAACTTCCCTGAACAGGGCTGCCTTAAGATGTCTCCTGAATGTCAGGTAGTTGTTTATCGCTTTGACATCTGCTGGAAGGGCGTTCCACAGGGCGGGCGCCACTACCGAGAAGGCCCTCTGCCTGGTTCCCTGTAGCTTTGCTTCTCGCAGTGAGGGAACCGCCAGAAGGCCCTCGGCGCTGGACCTCAGCGTCCGGGCAGACTGATGGGGGTGGAGACGCTCCTTCAGGTATACTGGACCGAGGCCGTTTAGGGCTTTAAAGGTCAGCACCAACACTTTGAATTGTGCTCGGAAACGTACTGGGAGCCAATGCAGGTCTTTCAAGACCGGTGTTATATGGTCTCGGCGGCCGCTCCCAGTCACCAGTCTAGCTGCCGCATTCTGGATTAGTTGTAGTTTCCGCGTCACCTTCAAAGGTAGCCCCACGTAGAGCGCATTGCAGTAGTCCAAGCGGGAGATAACCAGAGCATGCACCACTCTGGCGAGACAGTCCACAGGCAGATAGGGTCTCAGCCTACGTACCAGATGGAGCTGGTAAACAGCTGCCCTGGACACAGATTTGACCTGTGCCTCCATGGACAGCTGTGAGTCCAAAATGACTCCCAGGCTGCGCACCTGGTCCTTCAGGGGCACAGTTACCCCATTCAGGACCAGGGAATCCTCCACACCTGCCCGCCTCCTGTCCCCCAAAAACAGTACTTCTGTCTTGTCAGGATTCAACCTCAATCTGTTAGCCGCCATCCATCCTCCAACCGCCTCCAGACACTCACACAGGACCTTCACCGCCTTCACTGGTTCTGATTTAAAAGAGAGGTAGAGCTGGGTGTCATCCGCATACTGATGAACACCCAGCCCAAACCTCCTGATGATCTCTCCCAGCGGCTTCATATAGATGTTAAAAAGCATGGGGGAGAGGACAGAACCCTGAGGCACCCCACAAGTGAGGGCCCAAGGGTCTGAACACTCATCCCCCACCACCACTTTCTGAACTTGGCCCAGGAGGAAGGAGCGGAACCACTGTATAACAGTGCCCCCAGCTCCCAGCCCCTCAAGACGGTCCAGAAGGATGCTATGGTCGATGGTATCAAACGCCGCTGAGAGATCCAGCAGAACTAGGAAACAGCTCTCACCTTTGTCCCTAGCCCGCCGGAGATCATCAACCAGTGCGACCAAGGCAGTTTCAGTCCCATGATGAGGCCTGAATCCCGACTGGAAGGGATCCAAATGGTCCGCTTCTTCCAGGCGTGCAAACACACACACACACATGAAATGCAAGAATCCATTGGTAAAAAATAAGAATCAGATGCACTATTAATAGCTCAAAGCAAAAATTCAAACCACCTCTATAAATAAAGATGAGCAGTATTTCCTGAAATCATAAAGAGGAGAACCAAAAAGAGATGTGCGTGGTCTATAATTTTAGAGCCATTTTTTTCATTACATTCTTGTAAGAAAATCTATTTATAATATGAAATATACATGTATATTTCAGCTGCACTGCAAGGAAATCCATGTGCCAGAAAGGTATCTGAAATACACTCAAGTTGCAGTCTTAAATACATTTATCTGGAACTAAGTCCCATTCAACACAACAACTGTTATGGGGTGGGGCGGAATTGGGTGGAAATTTAGATTTATGGACCAAAGATCACACTTTGAAAGAGATTTATTAGAGAATAATGAAAAACTATTATCTAAAATGTATAAGTTATTATTAGAATGGGAAACAAAAGATGAGCTGGTAAAAAGCCTCAATGATACAAGTGACATTGGGCATAATATAGAATTTGATCTCTGGGAGAAATTGTGGAAGGATCTGAAATTCACTGCATGCTGCACCCTGAAGGAAAACTATATGAAAATGATGCACAGATGCATAAACCAAGTAGATTAGCTAGGATGTATAAATCTGAAATAGGTACGTGCTGGAAATGTAAGGAAAATGAAGGAACCTTTTTCCACATGTGGTGGGCATGCAAAAAAGTCAAGGAGTACTGGGAAATGGTTTATAACGAGATGAAAAAAATGTTCAAACTACCCTTCCCAAAGAACCCAGATGCATTCCTGTTAGGAATATTTCAGACGGAGGTACCCAGAAGTCAGAAAAAATTATTTATGTATGCGACAACAGCAGCTTGGATCCTCTTAGCCAAAAAAGGAGGATTGGCAATTTAAGATGCAGGGGTTGCAGGCCTAATAAGTAGGGTAAGAGACCAAGAGGAATGAGTATACAAAGAAGAGTGGAATTTTTTTGTTGAATATGTAGAAAATAATTGTACACAGATGAAAACGCTGGCAGCATTAAGGTAAATTCAACAGTATAACATATCTAAAGGATATAATAAAGGGGGGAAATTGAATCAAATGGATATATAAGAATATGCAGGAACTGTGGTTAAATTAAAGGTGCCTTGGGAGGGGAAGAAGGGAAGTCACTGAATGCACTGGTATACTGAAATACTTCAATATGGAAATGTATATCTGAAAACGTTTCAATAAAAATAGTTATTTAAAAACCTGTTATGCTTTGTTTGCAATACTAATTAGTACAAGTAGATTATGGTTAAATTCCTTAGAATTTTGTTTATCTTTAGCTGGTATTTGTATAAGGCTCTTTCCAACAGAAGTGATTGAACACTAAGAGAGCACAGCAACTGTTGTGTTTTTTTTATTTATACCCCACCCATCTGGCTAGGTTTCCCCAGCACTCTGGGTGGCTTCCAGCAGAATACAAAAACATAATAAAACGTCAAATGTTAAAAACTTCCCAGTACAGGACTGCCTTTCACTTTGCAAAGTGAAATTAACCACACACAAAGCTTTGAGACCACTTTTGTTAACCATAGACTGCAAAGCAAAAAAAATTTGGACACAGAAGGGAAGCTTTTTAAAAACAAAAACAAAAAGATTAAACAATTTATAAGTAATCATCAGACAAGAAACTGGCACTGGATAAGAAGGATGTGGTTTTTAAAAGTGTTAAAGCTCTATGATTATTTGACAGATTAAAAGTGGTCATTTTGAAAAGCTGAGAATTGTAACCACTGAAATCGGGGCCAGCAACCATCAGCCTGGATGGACCGAGATAATCAAAGTCCCAAGAACTAGCAAGATATGGCGGAAATAAGATACATTCTTGTGACCTCAGTTGCATAAAATTGCTATGTTCCAGACTTTATCCCCATGACCCAGCATGCCCGCTAGTTAAGAGAACAACTCTGAATGGAGGGCAAAAGCCTAAACCTGAGTGCACAATAGAGATAAATAACCTCCGGCCCTCTCGATGCTGTTGGGACTTGGACTCCCATCAGCGTTAGGGAAGGTGTGAGCAGCTAAAGGGCTACAGGCTCCCCATAAGGAAAGTACCTGTTTTTAAGTCCCTACAGCAGGATTGGTGCTTTTTATTTTACAATGCTGGTGCATTTGAGCTTTAACACACGTTGCCTCTTAAGCATGTGGTGTTGCTGCTTTTTGTAGCATTGCGGTTTTATTTATCAAACTTTTATAATGTGACCTTCAGCTCTGTATGCTACACAGAATCGGCTGAGTGGGACAGTAGACCCACTGTTCATATGATGCATAGAATCTCCCTGCACCACAAATACTTTTAAGCAGCTTTTCTCAACCTCTTGTCCTGCCTGTCTACGATCACGTTTCTCCACAACACCGAGGGCATGCAGCTTGCTAATCTTTTAAATGAAAAATGGAAATTCTCAAGAGCTGAAGACTCACTTTCCATGGATCTCCTCCTCACTACAACCCTGAGAGATAGGATATGCAGTGTGTGTGGCTGATGACTCAAGAGAGCTTTGTGTCTGAATGAGCCTAGGTCTTCCCAATCCTAGCCTGGCACTATTACACCACCCTGACTCTCTCCAGCTCTTCGGAACAGAATACATGTCCTTTCCTCATTACTGCCTAGCCCTCTTCTGCTTGTACTCCCTTCCCTGAATCACACGTCCAAATCTCACCACTTGGAGAACAAACAAGAATGTACCCAGATCCAAAATCTAACAAGCGGGAGGAGGGAACATGGTTATTTCTGCTAAGCAAGCCCTGGACTATGCTGCATTCCATTTGATTAAAACAATTACCAGAAAGGCAGCCAAGAATTACATAAAACTTCCTCTCTGCACCACCCCAGCTCCTTTCCTCCACCCGCATATTTCATACTGTTTTCCAGCCCTATTTGTACCATGCACAGATTATGCACGCCACCCTATGAAAACAGGGCTGAAGGGGGCAACACAAGGCCCTTTAAGCGTCACATGCAGAAAAATATATAAAGCAACCAGGATGTGAGATGCAGGCATGCCTTACTGACCCAAGAATCCTAGGCAACAACCAAGAGTAGTGTAAATGAGGGTGGGGTTGCCCCTGAATACTGCTTCCATGGGTGCAGTTGTTCATTTCCTTGTGCCTGTATCTCTACATCATGGATATGCCTCTCTTGTGGCTCAATGTAGACAATGCACAGCAGCATACGTCCATTAAGTACCACGGGAGGGGAGAGTGCTCTTGTGTTTGAGTTGCGCTTGTAGATTTCCCACAGGCATCTGGTAGGGCCACTGTGAGAACAGGATGTTGGACCAAATGGTTCAACAAGCAGGTTCATGTGTTATTGAGGTGGGGAAAGCTCTTCATTTTGTCAAGCTACATTCTCTGCCTGACTTCTGACTTGAGCACATAAGTAATGGACCAACACCCAGGGTTAGCACCCAGAATCACCAGGGCGATAACCAATTACAGTGGTACCTCAGGTTACATATGCTTCAGGTTACATACACTTCAGGTTACAGACTCCGCTAACCCAGAAATAGTGCTTCAGGTTAAGAACTTTGATTCAGGATGAGAACGGAAATCTTGCTCCAGCGGCACAGCAGCAACAGGAGGCCCCATTAGCTAAAGTGGTGCTTCAGGTTAAGAACAGTTTCAGGTTAAGAACAGACCTCCGGAACGAATTAAGTACTTAACCGGAGATACCACTGTTCTTCAGCATTTGAGTAAGTTTCCTCTAATGTCAACCCCACTTCCAAGAATCAGTAGCAAGGCAAGTTAAGAATAGTGGTGAATCTTTGACAGCAACACTGCTGAAATGCCAAGCCCCCACAGCTCCAACAACTGAACCTATTTAATTTTAAATATTTTATTCATTAATTCAATTTATATATCCCGCCCTTCCTATTTTGTAAAAAATCTGACAGCTGATGTCGTCCAATGTCATTATTTCTCCAGTTTTCTCCTTCTCCACTAGAATGGCTGGAACTTCTTTGTGTGCTGCAGGGCACAGGGCTAATGAGAAGGTGCTATAGTACAACTCTGCATGGCCTGTTGGCACTCCTCAATACCTTGCCTCTGAGCAGGCTAGCATCTGGCTTCTCATCTAACACCTTGAAAACTTGCTTAATTATTCCATTCTGAAAACAAAACATTACATAAAACAACCTGCTTTTAATAAATCAGGATTTGATACCTTCCTGCTTGCAGCAGAGATCTGAACATAGGGAGCTGCTATACACGAAGTCAAACCCTTGATCCATCAGTTCAATCAACACTAACTGGCAGCAGCTCTCTAGAATTTCCAGCCCTTTCTGGAGATGCTGGAAATTTATAACCTAAGAACTTTTGCATGCAGACCTTGTGCTCTGCCAGTGAGCTACAGTTGCAGAGCCCTTATCAGCTACACAAAAGAAAACCCTTAAAGAAACAATACTTAAAGGAGCATGTCCATCAAAAAGCAGTTCCAGCCCTTGAATTAAAATTATCCAATTGTAGGACAATGACTGTCTTCGGTTTGACTGGCAGACAAGACTTTCTTGCATTTTACAGGAGTGAAAAGAGACCAGTTGTCCTTGGTTATGCCTTACCCACGTGCACAACTGGAGGCACTGATAAGAGATGATATGATGTCAAAGAGATGGTATTTCTTCCCCTCCTACTCCTTATGCAGAGTTTCTTTTGAAATGCCAGAGAGACCTACAGCTAGAAGGAACAGCTCCAGCTTTATAAATGCCAAGGACCATGAAGCCCACACAGCAGGAAAAGGAAACAGAGGCCCTGGGGCCAAATCCAAATAACGTGCCCTGGGGCCCTCCAAACAACGTGCTAAACATCCATTTGCCAACTTGAGGACAAGAGAGATGGTGTCAGGGACGTGGCTGTGGCAATGGGACTTGCTTGAAGTTTATTAAGGGCAGGGATAGGGAACCTGCGACCCTCCATATGCTGTTGAAACTACAGCTCCCATCATCCCTGACCATTGACTGGGGCTGATGGGAGTTGAAATCACCCCATCTCAGATTTAGGGGCTGGTAAGTGGGCCCCTGGCTCAACCCCTCTCCTTCAACCCGCCTCAAAGTGGCCCTCCCATAAAACGACTTGCCACCAGATGTACCAGAACAATAAGATCTCCTGTCCCTTTTCTATTCCCCCACCCCTCAAATCTGCTCTGGAGGGGAGGGAGAACACCTACAACAGATCTGGAGGTAGGCAAAGAAAGAGGAAGACCTGTTGCATAGGGAAAAGTCATTGTGTTAACAGGACAGCTTTGTTAGATACAACCCAGTCTCCTGAGTCTATTCATTGCTTAGACAAGCTCAGCAGTTCATTTCTAAAATAAGAGCGAGTTGCCACATCTCTGAACCATAAAGTGCTTTCACCAATCATAGACTCGTGTGAAGTAGACAGCTGTGGTTTCTTAGTGGCATGGGAAAGGCACACCGTGCATTTATTAGATAAATTCATGGAGGATAATGCTATCAATGGCTACTAACAATGCTGGCAATGTTCTACATCTGCTGTCAGAGGCAGTATGTCTCTGAATGCCAGTTCCTGGGAATCACACGTGGGTAGACCACATACCCTTCCCACTGATCAAAATCAGGATGCTAGGGTTTTGGTCCCAAGTTCTAGCGGGAGCCAGCTGATTCAAATGACACCAAAAAAGAGTGTCTTTTGGTCTGGTATTCTGACATGAGTCAGCTGATTTGTGTGTGAGCGCAAGACCCCCAAAAAGAGCATGATTTGGTCCTGTGCTCTGGTGCGAGCCAGCTAATTTGTACCAGAGTGTGAGACCAAAACACCGGATGGCTTCTGTAATTCTGGGATATTTCACATAAACTGGGACTGTTGAAGGATATGAGAGTGCTGTTGCACTCTCAGATACCGTATTTTTCCGTGTATAAAATGCCCCCATGTATAACACGACCCCTATTTTTGGGGACTCCAAATAAAGAAATCCCCCATACGCACTATCCGTGTATAAAACGACCCCCAATT
The DNA here is from genome assembly GCF_964188305.1 of Podarcis bocagei. Lineage (NCBI taxonomy): Eukaryota > Metazoa > Chordata > Lepidosauria > Squamata > Lacertidae > Podarcis > Podarcis bocagei. Next base: position 21,328,300 of record NC_138142.1, on the reverse strand, counting down.
TTAAACTTGAAAAAATAGGGAAAAAATATAGTCTTATACATGGAAAAACACGGTACTTCTTTTGGTTGGACCCTGTGAAAACAGGATGAAGGGACTAGATGGGCCACTGGTCTTTTTTTAAAAGGCACTAGTTACAGACAGCTTAAGCCCTTGTGCTTTAAATAAGTTACCAAGCTCAGTTCTGAGCTCTGGCTCAGATTAAAGCTTGTTTGGGGCCATCAGGTGTGCCTTTCTTTGGATGAAAAGGAATTTAAGGACACAATGTTGAGATACAAGCTTTCTAAATGGACCACAGGGACGTGAGTCTGAGGGTTTTTTTCTCTCTGAGAAGACTAAGTACCCACTTGATACTCCCACTTGTGCTATTTGTTCATGCCAGACAGAACTGCAATCTCAAATCGCATTAAGGTTTGGTACACCATGGTATTTGTCTACTAAAATCCTTCATTAAAAACAAAACAAAACCTTTTGTAGCCATCCCAGCGCCGTGTTTACACAGTCGGTTATTGTGCTGCAATAAACACCCCTGTAATCACTTCAGCCCGATTTGTTTACATGTTCAAAGGACGAATTTGAGGTTGAAGTAAGCAGACAGCCTACCATCCCTCATGACAGCAGGGAGACTCCTAACTCACCCTGCATTAATCCTGGGGTTCCAGGTGAACAATAATTCAAGTTAGCATCTCCAGTGGGTGGAATTCCTATTTTCCCTGCAGGGAAAGGCAATGACCCGAAAAAGAACCAACAGAGTCAGCAAAGGGTGACGGGGTGGGAAAGCCGAACAGTGTCTGCCCTGTTCACATTTAAAGCAGGGAGGAGCATCTATTTTTATTTTTTACACAGAAAGGAGTGGGAATATCAGGATTGCTAAACGCTCCCCCTCTTCCTAGAGGTACAGCAACAAACCTACTAGCACATTTGCGAAGCTAAGCAGGGTCCGGTATGGTTTCAAACTGGATGGAAGACTGTGTTTTGAGGTTCCTGCATTGCAGGGAGTTGGACTAGATTACCCTTGGGGTCCCAACTCTACAATTCTATTATTTCAGCTTACTGCCATTCTTCAAATAACTTTCGTCCCAACTAAAATTCAGTAAAGAGCCAGCTAGGGAGAAAACCACTTAAAGCAATAAAGCATGGCCTGGGGGTGAGGGGGAGCGAATTGTTACCTTCATCTGCATGCTCTTTTTCTTATTTTTATTTTTTTGAAGGACTGTATTCCCCTGTGTTATATGTCAACAGCACAGTCATGTACATAAATGACCACTGTGAGAACAGGATGCTGGAATAGATTGGCCATTGACCCAATCAAGCCAGCTCTTCGTATGTTCTTATAAACATGCATCTGCCCCCATCACATCTAGAAGAGTACTGAAATACTATGGAATTCATGAACCATGAATAATACCAGGACAGAAGATAACCACTTGGATTCCTAGCTGTGTCGACAAGTGGGGTAGAAGTGGAAGGAAGTGGAGGTAGAAGTGGAAGGAAGTGGAAGTGGGGTAGAAGTGGAAGGAAGTGGGGTAGAAGTGGAAGGATCATTAGGCACGAGTGATCATGCTCTTCTGAAGTTTACTATACAGCGGAAAGGAGCAGCCAAGCATACTAGGACTCAATTTCTTGACTTTAAGAAAGCCGACTTCATAAAACTTAGGGAAGTGCTGGGTGAGATCCCATGGACAGTAATACTAAAAGGAAGGGGAGTTCATGATGGCTGGGAGTTAGGTAAGAGGGAGATAGTAAAAGCACAACGTCAGGCAATACCAATGAGACGGAAACTTGGAAGGTGCCTAAAGAAGCCAGGGTGGCTATCTAAAGGACTTTAACTGAGTTAAGATTAAAAAAGGATGTGTACAAAAAATGGAAAAGGGGGGAAACCACCAAAGAGGAATTCAAACAAATAGCCAGCACGTGTAGACACAAAGTCAGAAAAGCTAAAGCACAGAATGAACTCAGGCTTGCTAGAGAGGTTAAAAGCAACAAAAAAGGTTTTTATGGGTATGTTCGTAGCAAAAGGAAGAACAAAGAAACAGTGGGGTCACTCAGAGGAGAAGATGGTGAAATGCAAACAGGGGACACAGAAAGGGCTGAACTCCTCAATGCCTTCTTTGCCTCAGTCTTCTCCGATAAAGAAAACAATGCCCGACCTGAAGAATTTGAAGCAAATGATTCAGCCAAGGAAACACAGCCCAGAATAACTAAGGAGATAGTACAAGAATACTTGGCTAGTTTAGATGTATTCAAGTCTCCAGGGCCAGATGAACTGCATCCAAGAGTATTAAAAGAACTGGCAGATGTGATCTCAGAACCACTGGCAGTCATCTTTGAGAATTCCTGGAGAACAGGTGAAGTCCCGGCAGACTGGAGGAGGGCAAATGTTGTCCCTATTTTCAAAAAGGGGAAAAGAGAGGACCCAAATAATTACCGCCCAGTCAGTCTGACATCAATACCAGGGAAGATTCTGGAGCAGATCATTAAGCAAACAGTCTGTGAGCACCTAGAAAGGAATGCTGTGATCACCAATAGTCAGCATGGATTTCTGAAAAATAAGTCATGTCAGACTAACCTGATCTCGTTTTTTGACAGAATTACAAGCCTGGTAGATGAAGGGAATGCAGTGGATGTAGCCTACCTTGATTTCAGCAAGGCATTTGACAAGGTGCTCCATGATATTCTTGTAAAGAAGCTGGTAAAATGCGGTTTTGACTATGCTACCACTCAGTGGATTTGTATTTTTTTTTTTTATAATAATTTTTATTGGGTTTTCACATTTTTTATAGACAAAAACAAAACACATAACAGCAAAACAAACATAAAAGACAGCAAACATGAATAGTTCCAGAAAATCTTATTTTCTAACCCTAGTCCTTGACTTCCCCCCACCCCCTCCCTTGCATCCCTATTCCCAAGTTTATGTCAGCAAATTGGCATTTCTTCCATCTTAATATTAGCCCTTTTATAAAAACAAAAATAAATTTTCCCTAAGTTGGACCCCAATTCTCTTCCCACGATTTCTCATTTTTTCTTGAATAATTTCCTTATTACTAAACCCCCTGGTCTTGAGTGTTGTTTAAATTTATACTTCCCTCCCTCCCATCCCCGCTTTGCGTCCTTTCCCAAGACATGTCCAAAGTAACAGTTTTTAGCCTGGATTCCGCACATCCGAGGCTCTCAAATCTATTTCAGTCCCTCTCCGCCGGTTTTGTTGGTAGTCCTCTTTGTCTGTCATCGAGTCTCGAAAGATTTCCTTAGCAATCAATCCAATCAGTCCATAGTCTCTTCCCATATTTAGAAGCAACTGCTGAAGAATTTCCACAAGGCCTGAGTCTTGGTGATAGTCAGAGTCAAAGTCTATGTGGAGGCCCCAATTGTACTTCTTTATTTCGAGTTCCTGAATTCCATAAGCTCCCAGGGCCTCCACTTTCGTCTTCTGTATCTTTCGTAGGCTTAAAATGGATTTCATCCAATAGTCTCCTTGCTTGTGTTCTCCAGATATCGGCTTCTGGTTTGTGTTTTCCCACATAACTTGTTCTCTTTCTTGTTTTGTCTTCTCCTCTTCTTTGTTTATTATTTCAAATTCAGCTGTGGGTTCTTTCTCATTCTGGTCCTCATTACATTCAGCAGAACTACTTGTTTCCAAATCCAAGGCCGTCAATTGTTTACTCATAGCTGTAGTCTGCTCCTGTAAGGTTCCCACCAGTGAAAACATCCTTTCGATTTCTCTCAGTATCTTTCCACCCACAGCCATTGTAATTCCACAGAATTCCCCCTAGAGGGAATCTGGTTACTGGATGGTCTTTTCTCCAACAATCCTCTGTCCTGTTATTGTTTCTTTGTTTCCCAGAATTTTAGTTCAATTGTAACACCTTTTTATCCGGAGAGGTTTTAAGTAGCAATTTTTTACTATTAACAGTCCATTTGACAGCTTTGACAGCTGTCAAATTCTGCTCCTCTATACAGGCTCCAAAGCAGGTCGCTCCCGGGCTCGGGAGGGAGGGTTGTTTACCACAAAACAGAAACTCTTCCAACACTCCACTCTCCTGCTTAAATTTGCTTTTCCAAATCTTGGAAGTTACTGTCTTTATTAAAACTCACCCTTTACAGGGTAGGCACTCCAGCTTAGCTCTTATATCTTTGCTCTGGATCGTCTGCAAGGAGGGGGATGGGGACTTCCTTTTGGCACACCCCCCGGTCGTCTCAAATTCAAAGGGTAAAAGTTTTTAAAGATCGGTTCCAAATTACTCACGGGTTCCTTTTTGATTCCAAATTTCAAGGAAGAAAGTCAGCGCTCTCCAGTTATGGCTCGCGGCTTCGCTCAGCGGCGGTAGCGGTCGACTCTCAGTGCCGCGCCGTCCCCCGTATCCCCTCCGTAGCCTTTAAAAAGGCTCATTGCGAATCAGGGGGGGCGCTTAAGGCACCCGCCGAGTCTTCAGTCCGCAGGCTTCCGCGCCTGCGGTTTTTAAGGGTCCCCGTGTCGCCGGCACGGCAAAGACCCATCCACCGCTGAGCCGATTCCCTCCGGAGCTCGGAGGGAATCCGCCATTTCCAGATCGCGCCAACCCGGAAGTCCTCCTCAGTGGATTTGTAACTGGCTGACTGACCGAACCCAAAGGGTGCTCATCAATGGTTCCTCTTCATCCTGGAGAAGAGTGACTAGTGGGGTGCCACAGGGTTCTGTCTTGGGCCCGGTCTTATTCAACATCTTTATCAACGACTTGGATGATAGACTCAAGGGCATCCGGATCAAATTTGCAGATGACACCAAACTGGGAGGGGTGGCTAACACCCCAGAGGACAGGGTCACACTTCAAAACGACCTTGACAGATTAGAGAACTGGGCAAAAACAAACAAGATGAATTTTAACAGGGAGAAATGTAAAGTATTGCACTTGGGCAAAAAAAATGAGAGGCACAAATACAAGATGGGTGACACCTGGCTTGAGAGCAGTACATGTGAAAAGGATCTAGGAGTCTTGGTTGACCACAAACTTGACATGAGCCAACAGTGTGGCGCGGCAGCTAAAAAAGCCAATGCAATTCTGGGCCTCATCAATAGGAGTATAGCATCTAGATCAAGGGAAGTTATAGTGCCACTGTATTCTGCTCTGGTCAGACCTCACCTGGAGTACTGTGTCCAGTTCTGGGCACCACAGTTCAAGAAGGACACTGACAAACTGGAACGTGTCCAGAGGAGGGCAACCAAAATGGTCAAAGGCCTGGAAACGATGCCTTATGAGGAACGGCTAAGGGAGCTGGGCATGTTTAGCCTGGAGAAGAGGAGGTTAAGGGGTGATATGATAGCCATGTTCAAATATATAAAAGGATGTCACATAGAGGAGGGAGAAAGGTTGCTTTCTGCTGCTCCAGAGAAGCGGACACGGAGCAATGGATCCAAACTACAAGAAAGAAGATTCCACCTAAACATTAGGAAGAACTTCCTGACAGTAAGAGCTGTTCGATAGTGGAATTTGCTGCCAAGGAGTGTGTTGGAGTCTCCTTCTTTGGAGGTCTTTAAGCAGAGGCTTGACAACCATATGTCAGGAGTGCTCTGATGGTGTTTCCTGCTTGGCAGGGGGTTGGACTCGATGGCCCTTGTAGTCTCTTCCAACTCTATGATTCTATGATTCTATGACAAGCCTACATTCCACCCTCTGCTTATGTTCCTAGCATTCAGGGTTGCAGAAGTTCACATCTGTAGGAATTATGGTGTTATTGGCTCTGAATGACAGAGCCAAGGAATTATGGTGTTATTGGCTCTGAATGACAGAGCCAAGCGAATTACGTAGAGCCATTTCCGACTATGGGGAGGAGAGGGGGTTGCGGTCTAGCCCCTCCTCCCCAAGCGCGGGGGCTAACCTTGGCCCCCGCGAGAGTTGGGGGAATCCCTGGGCGTGCTCGCGACCCCGCCCGCCTATCGGCGGGCCGGGGGGAGGCGTGGCTTAAAGTATTTTAAGCCGGGCACGGCCAGGGTCCGCCCCCTTCACTCCCGACCAGCTGAGAGGTTTGGATCTCTTACCCGGTCTTCCTCAAGCCTGTTCAAGCGTCGTGGGATTTGTTTTTTCAACTGCGTTCAGCTGCCCTCACCTTCAGCCGGAGCTGAAATCACTAGTGGGACCTCGGTCTTTGCTGGAGCTGGAATCTCGATCCCGCGCTTGGAAAGGGTAACACACGCTTGCCGGGTCTCCCTTCTCTGTGGGGTTCGTTTAAACCTCCTTGCTCTTTCGAGCCGATTCCTCCCCTCGCCTGCTGTCGCTTCGTGCGTCCTTCTCCCGCTCCTTTAGCTCTTTAGCCCTCCTCCCCCTCCTCTTTTTTTTTTTTTGTTTTTATATTTTTGTTTGTCCTTTTAAAAAAGCAAACCCTTGAATCCTTGTGTGCCGGAACCCTGTCTGTTTGGTGCTTGCGGTTTAGTTTTCAGCTTCCTTTCTCACTCCCCCGTTACCCCCTTACCTCTGCGGATCTCCGTGCCGGTTGCTATAGAAGCTTGTGGGCGTCACGTGGTGAAGGCTCAGAAGCCATTTTAGCTAAGGGCAGACCAGCAACCTCATCCACCCTCCGGCCGCCACTTTGAGGAGCCTTGTGGGGAAGGCTTGGTAGCCATTTCAACTGAGGGCGGAACAGCGACCACCCCCACCTTCCTACCGCCATTTTGTGGGAGGCCCCAACCACAGGGCGTCATTGTTTGGATGCCACGTGCTGAAGCCTGAGGGGCCATTTTGAGATAGGGCAGAGTGCACTGGCCGCCATTTTGGGAAACCACGTGTGAGGACAGGGGCAGCCATTTTGTTTAAGGGCAAGGGCCTGGCAATTACTTTTGATCGTTAAATTCTTGCCTGCAGCCTGTGATTGTTTGCTTATCAGGTTGCTCATTTGCCTAGTTATTTTGTTCCTTTGATTGCCCAATTCTAAGTTAATTTATTCCTTTAATTCGGCAGCAGCCCGTGATTTAATTCCTAGTTATTGTGTTCCTTTAATTTGGCAGCAGCCTGTAATTGTGTGCTTATCAGGTCGCTTATTTGCCTAGTTATTTTGTTCCTTATATTACTTAATTCCTAGTTAATTTATTCCTTTAATTCAGCAGCAGCCTGTGGTTGTGTGCTCATCAGGTTGCTTATTTGCCTAGTTATTTTGTTCCTTTAATTACTTAATTCCTAGTTATTTTATTCCTGTAATTTGGCAGCAGCCTGTGATTTAATTCCTAGTATTTTAGTCTGTGGTTGTGTACCTATCAGGTTTGCTTATTTGCCTAGAAGTGCTAGATAGTATATTGGCTTTAGCAGCTTAAATACTAGCTAAGCTTTTGTTACCTCTTGGAAGTTAAGCTCCTGTTTCCCTCAAGATTGGAGAGTCCCCCTGGTGGTGCAGCAATAAAACTGCTAGCACATTTGCAAAGCTAAGCAGGGTCCGACGTGGTCTCAAATTGGATGGGAGACCAGGTGTTAAAAAGTTAAACATCAGATTGCTAGAAAAAGGTGGAATATATTTCATTTTACTGTTTTACTGCAAAGTATAATATCTGCACTTTTAGTCTCATATATTGAGATTGACTGGTTGGAGGAGTAGCTCAGGCAAGTAAAACACATAGTTATTTCTGTGATTTACATTTATAAGTGGGATTTTTAAGTTATAACATTTAGGGTTAATATACTAAGATAATCTGACTACATACATATATACACAATAAATAATTAGATAATATATATATATATACACATATATACATATATATAATAATAATAATAAAAATAAAATAAAATAAAATAAAATAAAAAACAATAAACAAGTTGAAATTGTTTAGAAGTCGGATCCCTTCTCCCAAGCTCCTGCCAGGGTAGAACGTACTGAACTTGCGGGTAGTGTCTCATTTGCTTACGCATCCTAAATTTGCTCAGCAGTCATGGATTCCGGTGGAAACCAGCAGTCCTCCACTGGCGGTGACCAGCCGGTCCCCTCCACAAGTAATGGTGGCGCACAGGCTACAGCCTTACCTTGTGATCCTCAAACTTTACATCAGTTTTTCAGGATGTTCGAAACTCTTTATAGGCAATGTAGACCTGGGTCCTCGGCGCTGCCCGCGCTGGAGCCATCGCAGGACGTAATACCCGACACTCCCCCCCCCAACCAAGGGCTGTCAGATTCATCGGCTGCAGCGACGGCTGGAGCGCAATCGGTCGCATCGGCAGCCGGTGCCCAGGCGGCTGCATCGGCAGCCAGTACTCAGGCCGCCGTCACAGCTAGTGGCCGACCCAGTACGCGGGCGCAGTCTGCCCGCCCAAAAAAGGCAACACAAGCTACCAGTAAAGCCAAGGCCCCAGCAAAGGGCAAAGGTAAGGGGAAGGCACCCAAGAAAGGGAACGGCAGTAACACCATCTCTCAAGCGATAGGTATCCCAAGTGCCTTTCAGGAGCAGCAGACGCACAGTTCCACCGAGGACAGCGCGGGTTCTGGCTCCGAAGGGGAAACGGGTGTGAATCAGCCATCTCTACCAGCGGCCGACGCCACTGCCAGTGTGCCGCAAGGGGGTAAGAGGAAGTCCAAAAAGAAGCACACATCGGCCAAGAAGAAGAGGAGCAGGCATTCAGACACCGAGGAGGAGGAATCAGGTACGTCCTCTTCAGATTCTGATTCTGAAGGGCCAATGGATGGCTATTGGGGTATTGGCGAGTCCAATCATGGGATCCCCCTATGGGCTCATGAAAGGAGGGCCAATTCCCACCGTAAGGTTTTTAACGGGGTGCTGTATTGGAAGGATGGGACATTGGTAGAGGACGTTAAGGTTGCTACCAATCAGCCCACAGACTTCATTTTGGGAAACCACTTGTCACATAGGAAGAGGAATAAGATCCTCAACGGGGATTACGTGGATATGTTTACCCTGCTCCCCCCAACCAAAATGACAGGAAAAGGTGAGAAAAGACGCTCTTATGGTAGAAGGAAGTATAGATCGCCCAGGGCGGAGCGCACATTTGAGAACTGGTTGGACGGGTACCAGGTCTTCATGGGTGTAGTTTGCGCAGCTTACCCCCACCGGGCCATGGATTTAGTGGCTTATCAGGCTCATGTGAGGCGAGCTCGGGCCCTGGCAGGTGAAAACGCTGCATTGACGTACGACGAGAACTTCCGGAGGAATGCCTCTCTCCACCCCACCACTCGATGGGACCTCACAGATCCTAACTACTGGGGCGAGGATGTAAACCCTTACATCGAGAAGAAGAGTCAGGAGGCTGCAAAAGTGGGTAAGATTGAGCCAAAGAAGCGTCGACAATGCTGGGAGTTCAACAGGGGCGTGTGCTCTCGCCCCTTTTGTAAGTATCTGCATGAATGCGAGCAATGCTGGGGTAATCACCCCGCTTCCGCTTGCTTCAAAAACAAGCCTCAGCCCTTTCGGGGGGGCAGGGGGTACTTCCATAACAATCCCAGAGGTGCCCCCGGCGCATCCCGTCAAGGTCCAGGCAATCGCCAGTAACACTGACCTAGGTTTGGCATTCTCCCCTATTCGCCTGCAGCCCCTCAAAGTCCTATTGGAACAATACCCAGATAAAACCGCGGGAAAATACCTCTGGGAGGGGTTTTCCACGGGATTTAGGATCCCGGTGGCCACCCCACCCAACTCCAGGGAGACGGATAACCAAAAATCTGTTAGGGAACGGCCCGACATAGTCAGAAAGAAAATAGAGAAAGAAATCAGGGCAGGCAGGGTCGCAGGTCCCTTTCTTGAACCGCCTTTTCAGGGGCTTCACCTTTCCCCGCTGGGCATCGTGCCAAAGAAGGCCCCGGGGGAATTCCGCATGATTCACAACCTCTCTTACCCGAGAGGGGGTTCTGTTAATGATGCAATTCCTCAGGAGCTTTGTACAGTGAAATACGCCTCCTTCGATCAGGCTGTAAAGATGATCCGTCGATTCGGTCAGGGGGCGTTTCTAGCAAAATGCGACATCGAGTCCGCCTTCCGCCTTCTTCCGGTTCACCCGGATGACTTTAAATGGCTGGGCTTTAAATTTGACGGCGCGTATTTCATTGACAAGGCTATGCCCATGGGCTGCTCCGTTGCATGTGCAGCCTTTGAATCTTTCAGCACATTCCTGGACTGGGCTCTACGCAACAGAACAGGGTCTTTTGGCGTATCGCACTATCTTGACGATTTTATTTTGGCCGCAGACAGTAAAGCACGGTGCTCCTCTATGCTAAAGGCTTTTACATCCCTAGCCGGCGAATTAGGGGTACCCCTAGCCGCTGGCAAGACAGAGGGCCCAGCCACATCCTTAGTCTATTTGGGTATCGAGTTGGACACCGTGGCCCAAACTTCCCGCTTACCCGTGGAAAAATTGGTGGCGCTCAAGACAATCATACAACAGCTCTTACCCCTAAAGAAAATAACATTGAGACAGATCCAGTCCCTGCTAGGCCATTTGAATTTCGCGTGCAGGGTTGTTGCCCCAGGGCGGCCATTTTGCGGCCGTCTGGCTCGATTGGCAGCGGGCCTCAGAGCTCCGCAACACAGGGTGCGCCTCTCAAAACAGGTAAAAGCTGACCTGGGGGTTTGGTTACAATTCCTAGAAAAGTACAACGGGATTTCATTATGGCAGGATACCCTGCTACTTAATGCCGACCTCCAAGTTCAATCAGATGCAGCCGGGTCCTCAGGTTTCGGTGTTTATTTTCGCGGTCAGTGGTGTGCCAAAAGGTGGCCCGCGGAGTGGCAAGGTCAGCCCATTACCAGGGACCTTACCTTCTTGGAGTTCTTCCCGATTGTCGTAGCCGTGCATTTGTGGGCGGATCAATTTCGTAATCGCAGGGTTTGCTTCAACACCGACAATCAATCAGTAGTAGCGGTCCTTGCCAGGCAATCTGCTCGGTCCACCAGAGTGGGAAACCTATTGCGTGCTTTTGTCCTTCTGTGTTTAGAACAGAATATTTACTTTTCGGCCAAGTTCGTGCCTGGCGTTAATAATGACATCGCGGACGCTTTATCTCGTTTTCAGATGGAGCGCTTCCGCTCGTTAGCGCCAGAAGCGGACCAATCATCGATGCCTTTCCCGGAGCATCTCTGGAGGATTGGGAGCGAGATATAATGAAGGGAGTATTCGGTGCAGTGGCCCCGTCCACAATGAGATCGTATAAGAAGGCTTGGGTCGATTTTTTAAGATTTCGCGCACGCATCCCTGGCTCTAGTAGTCACACCACCCCCTCAACCAGGGAGGTCCTCCGCTACTTGGCACACATGAGGGAGTTAGGCCGGGCTCCTAAGACACTCAATATTCACTCAGCAGGGATCTCGTACTTTTGTAAAACATTTTTCGAGAAGGACCCCTGCGCAGCCTTCATCGTGCGCAAAACTCTGGAGGGATGGCGTAGGCAGCAACCCCCATGTGCGGACAGGAGGCGGCCTGTAACTTATGAAATTCTGTTTAAGATTCACAAAGTTCTTCGTGAAATTTGCTGGTCAAAGCACGAAGCGCGCTTATTCTCAACAGCGTTTTCCATTGCTTTCTTCGGCGCCCTACGCGTAGGCGAGGTAGTATGTGAAGGGGATGCCAGCCAGTCTCAGAGGGGAATTTTGATGAGCGACCTGACCCTTTCTAGAACCGATCTCATAGTGCGGGTGCGGAGCTCAAAGACAGATCAGCAAGGCAAGGGGGCCCTGCTCCGGCTGCCGGCAGCCCACGGGAAGGGCCCTTGTCCGGTTCGGGACACGAGGCGTTTTCTTTACCTAAGGCCTAGCGGCCCTGGTCCGCTGCTGATACATGCGGACGGATCCTGCCTTACTAGACACCAGTTCACTAGGGTTATGCGGTCGGCATTGTCGGCCTGTGGTTTCCCGGCATCAGAATTCGCTGCTCACTCCTTTCGTATTGGCGCAGCCACCACTGCAGTACATATGGGGCTCCCCACGGAGAGGATTAAGGACCTGGGGAGGTGGAAATCTAACGCGTACAAAGCCTATGTGAGAAGCAACTTGTGACTGCGTGTTGCACCCCTGACCTCCGCCCACTTTTCTATTTGCTTTTCAGAACCCACGAGACTGCGCATTTGGTTGGTGGGCCACAGCATCGTGCACTGGGCCAAGTTTCATGCCTTGAGAAGTGGTCTGGGCGGCAACCTGAATTTACATCCCAGGGTGGAGCTGGTTTGGATAGCGCGTAGAGGGATGCGCTGGAGTGAATTCAAACCAGCCGTGATGGCCAGGGCTGCGGCCGAGGGTCCGCCTGACGCCCTAGTGATTCAATTGGGAGAAAATGATCTCGCTTATCGCAAGGCGATCGATCTGAGGTGGCACATTTTTGATGATCTGACCGAGTTGGTAATTGCATACCCACATGTCACAATAATTTGGTCCTCGTTGCTTGAGAGGAGGACATGGAGAGATTGCGTGAGCCCAGTAGGAGTCAACAAGGCGAGAAAGGTTTTAGAACGAGCGGTGGAACGTAGAGTGGCAGCTCTGGGCGGGTTCGTCATCAGACACCCGGGCATCCAGTTCAGTAACGAGGCCCTCTACAGAAGGGATGGCGTGCATCTGTCAGATGCAGGGAACGACCTATGGTTGGATGATATCATAGCGGGGATTAGGTCCTGGGTTCAGGGGTTTCCATAGCAGGGCGTAGGAGTTGGTTACAGGTTTGAAGGTATTGGCGGCGAGCTTTGCTCGAGTGGCGGTTAGGCATTGGCTGGGGTTCAATTGTTATGCAAATGGATGGGGGGGAAGGAACGCCATCACCTTCCCCCAGGAAATGGGGTAGTCCGGTACAGGACTCCGAGGGGCGTTGTCTTGTCCGAAACCTACCTAGGTAAGGGCCCCCGGCACGCCCCAAGCGGTGACACCCGTGGGATCCTAGTTGGCGTACTCCAACGGGGGCCTCCCACGGTTAGTGTTAACCCTTCCCGGACATCATGCCGGGTAGCGATAGGAGCCAATGCCTAGGGCCAATACCTTCAATTCTCTAATCAATAAAGTTGTGGCCATTTCATGCCCATTAAACTTAAACATCGTGTCCTGTGTCTTTCTTTCTGGGGGAGGGGTTTTGACACGCAAAGCCATTTCCGACTATGGGGAGGAGAGGGGGTTGCGGTCTAGCCCCTCCTCCCCAAGCGCGGGGGCTAACCTTGGCCCCCGCGAGAGTTGGGGGAATCCCTGGGCGTGCTCGCGACCCCGCCCGCCTATCGGCGGGCCGGGGGGAGGCGTGGCTTAAAGTATTTTAAGCCGGGCACGGCCAGGGTCCGCCCCCTTCACTCCCGACCAGCTGAGAGGTTTTCCCATCCCACCCACCCTTAGACGTTTAGGTAGCCGTAGGTAGTCATGACCTTGCTATGGACTTCGGTTGGTCGCCGCAAGGGGCCTGGTAGGAATTTTTCCAAGTTGGCGATCTTCCGCCAGTTGGTTTTTTCGCCTACCTCGTAGCAAACCGTCACAACTTTCCCTGTATTGGCGGTTAGGCATTGGCTGGGGTTCAATTGTTATGCAAATGGATGGGGGGGAAGGAACGCCATCACCTTCCCCCAGGAAATGGGGTAGTCCGGTACAGGACTCCGAGGGGCGTTGTCTTGTCCGAAACCTACCTAGGTAAGGGCCCCCGGCACGCCCCAAGCGGTGACACCCGTGGGATCCTAGTTGGCGTACTCCAACGGGGGCCTCCCACGGTTAGTGTTAACCCTTCCCGGACATCATGCCGGGTAGCGATAGGAGCCAATGCCTAGGGCCAATACCTTCAATTCTCTAATCAATAAAGTTGTGGCCATTTCATGCCCATTAAACTTAAACATCGTGTCCTGTGTCTTTCTTTCTGGGGGAGGGGTTTTGACACGCAACCAATACAAAATGTGAGCTGCAGTCCTTGTGCCGGCTGTATGTGCACCCACACCCTGCCCTGCCTCCAATGCTACAGTAGCTAAAGAGATCCAAGCATAGCACAATAGCTTCAGGTCTCACACGCCATCAGAGTTCAGGAAAGCCATAAAGGCACCATTGTGAATTCCAAATTACATGGATGCTGGCTAAATGTCTACGCTTAAAGAGCAAACTTGTGAGCAGTGAAGCAGGCAAAGTCAGAGGAAAGCATTAAAGAAATCTGGAAGCAATTCTTCCTAGGGCTTCCCAAGGCTGTTAACTTTGCTGCATTAAATGTGCATTCTGTAGTAGACCTCATTTGTAATGTTTTATTTTGAAATCTTTAAGATAATATTTTAAGGTTCCTATTAATTATGTTAGTTTGAATATATACTTTATATTTGACTTGCTTCAGTAATGTTTTATTCTGGATTGCTTTACTAGATGTATTAATTTAGGGTGTAAACCGCTTTGAGATTTTTTTCTTAAAATTAGAAAAATGAAATGAATAACAACAAATGAAATGAAATAAACAACAACAACAACAATAAATCTGAGGTTTAACTGTCCCCTAGGAGCGATGTCCTGGAGTAAGCCACACAACTCCAGAAAAGGAATGGGAAGCCTCTGAAGGACAAGGCAGAATGTATACTCCTTTCGCTTTGAAATATTCTGTCTAGCTTCATGGAGAGAAATAGGTGATGTAACAGAAAGCTAGAAGGACATGGAGAAAGCGAGCATGGGATGTATATATCATGAGAGACAGAGACAGAGACAGAGAGAGAGAGATTATTGCTCCAGGGAGAGCAGACACTTGCATACTCTGAGACACAAAGGAGTTAAAAAGTATCTGCAGAGTGCTGACTTTCCATGGAAATGCTACAGAAAGGGGGGCAAGGGGGGGGCCTTTGCATCACACACTGCTTCAGGCACAGGACTTCATCCAAGTCCTGCAAGACAATAGCACCTCTGTTTTACAAGGGAATTGAAGCACTTAAGGAGGAAGGCAGTAGGAAGGGGAGAATAACTCTTCACTCTGGTGGGGTTACAGACCAATTTACATACATACCCCAGTTGGGGCAACACTAGCAGGAACCTCAGCAAGCAGAAAAACAAAGCAAAACAAAAACCCAACATTCCAAACTAAAGCCATTTCCTGGTTGTAGCTCACAAGGAGGGTGTTTCAACAACAGTCAGTTAAGTCCAGAAACAGATCACCATTCAAACACTGCAGTGCATCGAACAATAATGAAGCCTGTGCAGACAAAGCCCACTCTCAAACAAGCAGAATGGCTTCACAGGCAGAAGATAGAGCTCTTTCTCTCTCTTTTTTTCTATGAGAAAACAGACGTATGTGAGTGTAGGTGCTTTACTTCAGACCCAAAAGAGCTCCAATCAAAGTCAACAGGCAAAGGTATTGCTGCCTTCTACAGGAGCACCAGGAGAGAAACCAAAATTCAAAACATACAGTAAGATTCTTTGGTGGAGAGGGAAAAGATGTTTTAAGGTGAACCACAGCACATCTACATCTGTCAGAGTATCTCTTCCGCCATTCTAGCTTCCCACTTCACAAGGAAGTTCTCTACCACAAGTCCGACTGATATAAATAGAAGCAGTCACAAGAGCATTGAACCCCCAAATACAGGAACGAGGAACTTGCGGACCTTCATATGGCATGGGGCCAGAACTCACAACAGCCCAAGCCAGCATAGTCAATGGTCAAGGATAATGGAGAGCTGCAGGTTCCCCAGTCACGAGTCACATTGCCAGTAATAGGGGACAAATGAGGTATATCCATGGATAGAGATGTAGGTGCATGGTCCCCCATCCCTGCCCTAGCATCTTTTACAACAGATCTGGATTTATGTCACTTAATACAGTAATTCTGGTGCAGTTCCACTGATCTGAATGGAGTTTAACAGGGATTACTCTGGAACTCCCTGCCTACTGACACCAGGAGGCGTCTTCGACACACTTTTTAATGTGTGACTTAATGATTAAATTGTTTCTGTTTAGGCAAGCCTACCCAGATATGTACAGGTGACATACATTTTGATTTCTAATGTTAACTGCTAGTTTTACTTACACTTTTTTTTAACTTGCTTTTAACTCTGACAGTTATAGATAATTTTAATGTACATTTTATGTATCTTACAAACCACTCAGACTTTTTATTTACAGTTAAGTGATAGGTAAGGTTAAAAAAAAAGGGACCCCTGGATGGTTAAGTCTAGTCGAATTCGACTAGAGGGTGCGGTGCTCGTAAGGTCGGCAGTTCGAAGCCACGCGAAGGGGTGAGTTCCCGTTGCTTTGTCCCAGCTCCTGCCAACCTAACAATTCAAAAGTTAAGTGGTACCTCAGACTGTGTATCTGAAGAAGTGTGCTTGCACACGAAAGCTCATACCAAGAACTAACTTAGTTGGTCTTTAAGGTACTACTGGAAGGAATTTTTTTTATTTTGACCTCAGACTAAGTACTTAATTCATTCTGGAGGTCTGTTCTTAACCTGAAACTGTTCTTAACCTGAAGCATCACTTTAGCTAATGGGGCCTCCTGCTGCTGCTGCGCCACCGGAGCACAATTTCTGTTCTCATCCTGAAGCAAAGTTCTTAACCTAAGGTACTATTTCTGGGTTAGTGGAGTATGTAACCTGAAGCATATGTAACCTGAAGCATATGTAACCCAAGATACCACTGTACAAATATTGATATATCACTAAGGAGCAAACATCACATAAAACAGTGGGATTTACTTCTGAGTAACTCTGTGTAGGATGCACTGTGAATGCGTTAGTTTCAGAGGACAAAATTTAGAAAGCTGTGATCTTTGCTTACTGGAGAAAATGTCTTTTTTACTTAGTGGTTCAGTGTTGAAAAAAACTCAGGCACATGGGTTACCTTGGGCCCTAAATCACCTTATAGATGGCACCTAACATTTCCTCAGTTCAATACAGGGCTAGCTCCTAAAATGTGATAAGGCTCCCAAGAATTGGAAGAATTTTTCTAGCTCCAAAATAGGAAACAAATAAATAAGCTGACACTAAAGTCCCTGAGAACTGTGTGCCTGTGTATACTTCCATTCTTTTCAATAAGGTGATGTATACAAGAAAGGCTCTCCAAGCTTTGTGTCCAATATTCTTTGCATTACCTTCACATAAGACAATACTCCCACTCCTTAAGCCTCCAGCTGTAGCTAGTACTGAAATTTTGGGGAAGGGAGAACAAAAACAAAAACCCTAAAAGGTCACGGAAATTTAAAAAGTCTTGATCTCGCCTGCTAGCTAATGAAGCTACAGATCTGCCTTTGCCAACTGGTGCCCTCCAGATGTTTTGGATGACAACTGCCATCTAATCCTCCCACCACTGGCTATAACTGATGGCACTTGTAAGTCCAAAACATCTGGAGAACACCAGGTTGGCAAAGGCTCCCTTAGATCATGGTTGCATCCATAGAGGATCCCCAGCTTCCCCAAGTAGAGATCGTGTGCACAAGGACATGGGAGACCAGAATTCAATCCCAACTCAGCCATAAAACTCACTGGGTGACCCTGGATCAATCACCATCTCTCAGAATAGCCTACTTCACAAGGTTGTTGTGAGGCTAAAAATGTGGGGGCACCTTAGAAGAAATATGCAAGATAAATGTAGTAAGTAATGAATGAAGAGAGAAGCATAGGAAGCAGTGCTTGTGAACATGGTGCCTTGCAGCCTGACAGCGCTTTCCCTGTCTGCATGGACTGCATGGCTGCTGTCTTGTGTCTGCTGTGTGGGCAAGTAATCAGCAAAGGATCAGCTGGGTAGTAGGTGACCAAGTACACCAACTGAGAGCACTCACAATACAATTAAGAAGATAAAATAAAATGTCATGTCCCAAGAATGCATTGTGTGAAATTACTACAGGTGATCACATCCATCCAAAAGTAAGTGTTAAAACTCATCTGCTTCTCTGCTATTTAGATTTTTATATTCGGATTTTCTGAATCTGAAGCTGTGGACATAGAAAAAGAAGTTTGTGGCTCTCCTAGAGGAGAAGTATTGTCCCTGAATAAAAATGAAACTCTCAGTTTCCTTTTTTGCTTGCTTCAATCATGAAATGTACAGTGGTACCTCGGGTTACAAATTTAATTCGTTCTGGAGGTCCATTCTTTTTTTTTTATAAATATTTTATTGGGTTTTCAAATATGTGGAGGTCCATTCTTAACCCAAAACCGTTCTTAACCTGAGGCATGCTTTTGCTAATTTGGCCTCCTGTTGCCACTAGTGCACAATTTCCGTTCTCATCCTGGGGCAAAGTTCTCAACCCGAGGTATGACTTCCAGGTTAGCGGAGTTTGGAAGCCGAAGTTTTTGTAACCTGAAGCGTTTGTAACCCAAGGTACCACTGTAATATCATGTACTTTCAGAGAACCAAATGCTTTACACATGTCAGCCACAAAGTGGGGGTTTTCTCACTCTCATTTACAGATAAGGAAGTGAAAGCAGGAGCAAGAAAACTTGTGGGTGGGCTAGATGGAAGCAGGCCTATGCTAGATATCAATCTTTTCAAACACATAAGTTCATAGTTTTAACTACTACATGCTTAATCTAAGTGTGTAACAAACAGCAGGAAAAAGGGAACAATTTCAATCCTCTCTCCTATGTTTTCATTGATACCACCAACCAACAAACAAGTCTAGTAATACAACTGGAAATAAATCATTTCAAATACTGCAAGTTAACAATACACATGACAAACCTACAAAAAGAAAAGAAAGAAACAGATTAAGCATCCCTCTATGGAGAATAGTCACTGGTGCAGCAGTACACCATCTGACCAGATGGCAGAGTCACAAATACCTCAGTGAATTTATGGAATGCAACAGCTGTAGCTTGTATATTTCAATACCCATGATCTTAGCACATACTGGAAAGTTTCTCTGCTCATTTCATAAACGTCATCAAATTGTGTGTGCTTAGCTAGAGAACCTCTCACGGAAAGTTGAAAACTGTTCACAAAAATGGATTGCAATTATGGGAAAACTTTTAAACCTTGGAGTAAGAGCCCAAAGGACCCTTCAGACAGAACCACATATGCCAAGGCCACATCCACACGTTTTAAGCAGTGCCATACCACTTCAAACGGTCATTGCTTCCCCAAAATAATCCTGGGAATTGTAGTTTAAGATGCTGGCAGCTATTAGGAGACACACACCCCATTTCCTCTCATGTAACTACAATTTCCACAGTTCTCTGTGAAGAAAAATTGATTGTAAAATTGCAGCTTGGAACTGTAGCTCTGTGAGGGGAATAGGGGTCTCCTACAACTCTCAGCACCCTTAAACTACAGGCCCCAAGATTCTTTGGAGGGAAACATGACTGTTAATGTGGTATGATTACCCTTCATACGTATGGAGCAGATGTGGTCTAAGATATACCCAGTCAGGGCCAACCCAAAGTATTTTACTTTCTTAGGAAGGACAAGCCCCTCCCCCCCACCGCCTCACTCCCCAAATTCCATCTACAGAAGCCAACCCAACTGGCAACTGACATTTCAGTGGTGGTAAAGGGGTAGCATTCTCCCATTGCCTCTAAAAACAGCAGGTTAGTTAGAGCAGGGTGGTCCAAATTTTCATACCAAGTGGGTCACAAGAGTACTTTGACATGGTGACAGAACCTGTGGGCCACAGTCTTGTCGCAGTGCGAGGGCTAGAGAGAGTCCAAAATTTGACGCCTCCCCCTAGCCCTCACGCTGCCTTCCCAAATCAGCTGAGCAAGACACCTGTATTTGGGAAGGAGGTGTGAGCCCTCCCAGCTCCTTCTCAAAGCTGGGAAAGTGCTTAATAAGCTTTGGGAAGAAGGAAGGATTCTCATTCCCAAAGCCCAGCACCTCGCTTACTCAACTTTGGGAAGGCAACGTAAGACTGGAGGGGCGAGTGTTGAATGTTGCCAAGGGCCATGAAAAGGCCTCAAGAGCCACATGTGGCCCTCGGGCTTTGCGTTAGACTACCCTGAGTTAAAGGGAAGGCGTGTGACACTTGCACACAAAGGACTGTCCTCTGAAACCTTGCAGCCACTTCCCTTCCCCTGCTCCTCTCTGATGCTAGGGATGTGTCAATCAGTCAGTTTTGGCTTCTCTCAGTTTCTCATTTGTCTAATCTTAAAATCAGCTCTCCATATTTCCACATAAACTTGCAATTTACAAAAAAAATCAGCATTTTAGTGCAATTTATTTTACTATACACATGTTTGCATGCAATTTTGCCTAATGCACACATTTTTGCAAAGCAATGTTCCCCAACATCATGCATTTTTATGTTATTTTCACTAATCTATGCATTTTAATGAACACTTTGCCTCCAGCATATGCATTTTTGTACATATTACTCGTCTGGAGAACTGCACTGCAAAGTTTGGACAAGTGTGAATGCCAGAGGATGACTGGGTTTTGATTCACATATTGTTTCAGACAGTGCAAATTAGGTAGCTTTTAAATACAAACTGAATCAAATTTCTCCTCCCTCCTGCCTAAGGCAGTCACCTCAGTCTGCCTACCAAAGGGGCTGGCCTTACAACCCAACAGGTTCTTGGGAAGAAGAAATACATCAGAGGAAAACATGGACTTCTATACTCCAATGAGAACTTAACTTTTTTGAGAATTGTTTTATCACATTACTGAGATTCTCAGTCATTTTAAGCAGTCTGCACCCTCCCATATGAAGGGTGCAGAGCATAGTCTCAGGTAGTCAGCTGGCTGATGGACACAGTGTCTTGGTGCATTTGTCACAGGCTCAGTTTAGACTTCCTCTTCTGTAGGTGTTATTGCCGACTTTAAATTAGCACGGTAATTGAATACTCTAAGTCTAGTAATAAAACAGAGATTTTCTTGGAGCACATCTGAACAGAACATTTGGTTGCTATTAGAGGAACGATGAAGATGCCATAAATGGATCTTAGGTTACTTGTGATAGAGATTCTTTCTCCAATGAGAGTTGTAGAGAGCAAATACTTTCCAGGGCCCTTCACTCAAAGAGTTTTTTCAACTCTTGTTCAAACCTGAGGAGCTGAAGATGACTTGAGAAGGGCACTCAGAATCCATGCATTGGGAGAAAGGATGACATGGTAGTAGGAGCCTCCAACATCAACATGGTTGTATTTTAGTTTAGTTGTAAAATCAGATGGCTCATTTCACGTCCAAGGGGATCATTTTACAAATGCAAAAATGACAAGCCAAAACTAAATATAGGAGCCAGGTCTTGTTAATATCAATGCCAAGAAAAGGCAATGTGTGATGCCTAGAAGTCTAATGGTATAAATGGAATTGCAGGGCTGAAACAAAAAGTTCCAGACAGGCTATGAATGGAAAGTGTGGCTGGATAAGAGGATAAATCCATTTCAGAAACTGATGCATGTGACTCAGGTGGTTATTATTATAGGTGAGAGAATCCTAGAAGAATAAGGCTGCAATTCTAACCTCACTTCCCTGGGGGAACATAGGAACTGTTGCAGACCAAGTCTGATCAATGGTGAATCTAGCACAGCATTTTTTAAACTGCAGTGGCTCTTTGGGATTTCATGTAGGGGATAAGCACAGCTCTACCTGGAGATGCCAGGGACTGAGCCAAGGACCTTCTGCATTCAAATCAAGTGCCCTACCAATGAGCCCTGTTCCCTTCCCTCAGGAGAATTCAGCTGAATTCCACAGAATGTCTGAGCAGCTATTTTGGATTGTGCTATAAGCATACATGGTAAGCACCCTTCCCAGCCTGCCTTTGAATATTCACATCAAGTACATAGAAGGTGCAATTATCAACAACTTTCCAACCCATGAACCATAAGAAAGAAGACAGGCAGTCAACTTAGGGCAGAAAGCAAGAAAAATGGAGTACAAAAAGAATAGCATGTATGCCATCTCAGGTTGCACCAGATGTTGCTGCTGGTAAAAGGATGTGTGCTAGAAAACATTAAAGTAAACAGGCTATAACATGAAGGGAACTCAACAGTCAATATAAGCCCACATCCATATCCAAACAATGAATAATTCAGGGTTGAACGAGGAAATTGGAAAGCAGGTATGTTACATATATATTATACCACATACGACATGCAGATGTTTGGGGGAGCATGCAGTGATCTTAAATAAACACATGGCAACAGGAATCAATAACATGGAGGGATAGGTTAGGAAAGGGAGCAGCTCAATAAGAAATGTGGTTTGATGGGGTAGAGATGGAGGATTCGTAAGTAGAATATTATCAGAAAGCAGTGTGCCTGGTTTTTACAGTAGATATGATATGCAGAAGATATGATATGAATTTCCACTAGGTTCTGAGCATACAGGAGACAGTCAATAATCACACACACAGGCTTCATACATGCCATACATTTAAACTACATTAATTCCACCCATAGGATTCTGGGAAGTGTAGTTTACCCCTCACAAACCTACAATTCCCAGCACCCTTAAAAAATACAGTTCACAAGGTTCTTTAAGTGCTTTAAATGTATTCTGGTGAACAAAGCCTATAATTTGGTGTGGGGCCATCAATATCTGGAAAGCATAAGGTGTGCAAAGATAACAGTAAATGCAGTAACCATTTTACGAGTATAAGCTTTGGTTGCCTTGCCAACTTCTTGCCACTCCCACATAAAAATGTGACATTTACTGCAACATGTGCAGGTAGCAGAAACATTTAAACAAATCTTATAAGAAACTGAAAATATACTGTGACATTCAGGTTATGACTTGGGCACATTTTCAGTTATCCCAACCAAGAATTTCCCCTCCATGGGGTGGGGGGTGGGGAATGCAGCCAACAAAGGGAAATGATCAACCAAGAGTCTGATGCAGGAAGAGCCAAGAGAAAAACTTGGCCCATACAGAGGCTATGAAAGGATGAAGCAGCAAGGAAAAGAGGCTAGGTGAATTGTAACCTAGACTGGGAAAGGGTAGCTAGAATGCAAGTGAAAGCTGGAAAACTGGAGAGGAACCAAGAAAATCAGGTGATTGGAATTTTTAACTTTTAAAAAGCCTAACTTATACTTATTGCTGATTTTTGTACAGAAAACAAAAAACCTGAGTTCCTAAAAATGCTATATTGAGACATGTGACAAATGGAAGCATATTTATGTTAAAATAAATAAATAAAAGCCCAGAACAACATGAAAAAACATCATCAGAAGAGTCCTGCTAACTGAGAAGACATGCAAAATAATATGTTAAAGACAAGGGGTTGTATCCCCTGTTGGTCATACTCAAAGTAGACCTAAATTAAAGGACATGACTGATTGAAGTCCCTTAGTGTCAATGGGTCTCCTTTGAGGTGATTTTAGTTGGCAATAACCCAAGCTGCATAGCTTAAATATAGCTGAGGTGTAACACTGTGATCCTAAACATGCTTACGCAATTGCCCAAGGAACTGTGCAGACTTAATCACAGACTTAATATCCAAAGGGGCAGCCAAGCTTTACACAACTTTCAGTCGGCAGAACCTATAAATAAAATAAAACCTCAAAGCAACAGGAAGAGTTTGAATACCTTTATTAAGACTAAAAAGGATGCACAAAGTAGGACACAAGCTCACAACTTCCCTTGCACACTTCTTCAGGCTGCTTTGTAAAGCAAAACATTTGTGCTTCGGGATGTTTAAAAAGTTTGTCAACTACTTTGTGTGGCATTTTAGCAGGCATAATAATAAAATGCTGCTGCTGCTGCTGAGCTTTGGGGTTTTCTTAGTGGACAGAAACAGCTCCCTGCCTTTCTTGTGTACATGCAAGATTCAGAAAAGGACGACCTCCAAATTGTATCTGAATGTACTTGAAGGCACACTTGCGTCAAGCACTTCTCTCAAATACGGCCAGAAAATCGGGGTGGGAGATTGCTTCCTTACTGACTTATGAGAGAGACTCAAGTGGGGTGCGTGAAGAAGTTAAAGACACCACTTAGAGAAGGGGAGAAGCAGAGAGAACACAGAAGGTGCACAGGGTGAAGAGGAGATATAGCAAATAGGTGAGGGTTTCGCAGGGAGGGAGCAAGAAAGAATCGATTCAACAACAAAAGGAATAGAAAGAATCAATTTAACAACAAAAGGAATTTAAGCAAAGTGAGAGGAAGGATGCGTGAAGTTAGGCTTAGTGGAGAGGCTTTTATGGAGGGTGATGTTACAATATAGAAATTCATATTTGGGGGGGGGGGAGGAAATGGCAAGAGCCCAGTTAAGGTGGAGAGGAAGCTGGTAGGGAGGGAAGGGGAAGAAGCTGGAGGAGGGAAGGGGAAGAAGTTGGAGGATGCAACAGTTAGGGACCAGCGGGGACTCACCCCCCCCCCAAAAAAGCCAGCAATGGAAGCACATAATAAACTACTGGGACCCTTCCTACCCCCACGAAAAGGAAAGATAATGGATCCGTGGGACTCCCTCCTAAGACCTCCGGGTATAGGGCTGTACTGTATATAAAGTCAATAAATAATAAAAACAGTAAGGGGAAATCTCAAAATGGGCCAGTGATAGATCCCCACCAGACACCTCCCACACACCCCAAGTACAGTAAAGGTACCCCAAGTACAGACACCTCCCACACAGTAAAGGTACCCCAAGTACAGACACCTCCCACACACCCCAAGTACAGTAAAGGTAAATCAAAGTAGACCAGCGGGCCCCGCCAAACAAGCAAAGGGGGACCTCCCAAAAAGGAACAACAAGGGGGGGCATAACGGACCTACACGCCTCTTTCCCCCCACCCTAAAAAAAAAAAAATCCCTGAACGGTGTTGAGAGGACATAATGGAAGGCACCATTGGGGGTCCCGCCCCCCAAAGAAAAAGTAAAGAAAGGTGAAGTTGTGAGAAAGGGGGGGTAGTGTCCGAAGAGGAAAAGGGAGACAAAATTGTGAGGGAAATTGGCGGCGGTTTGGGGAGGGGGGTGGGAGTCCGACCCTGAGGGGAAGGGGAAGTTGCCCCATGTCGGACCTCCTGCCTGCCTCCTTCCCTCCCTCGCCCTCCCGCCCTTCAAGCTCACCGAGGTCGTCCATGTTGCCGCCTGGCCGCCACTCCCCGCTCGACTGGAGGGAAGCGCAGCCGCAACTTTCCCCTCTTCTTCTTCCCTTCGCTCGCGCAGGCAGCGCGTCCCAGAGAAGCCCCGCTCGCTTCTCTCTCTCTCTCTCTCTCTCTCTCTCTCTCGCGCGCGCGCGCGCACACACACACACAAACCGCCCTCCCGCCGCCGTAGCAGCAGCAAACCACCTCACGCGGGCGCGAGCTCGAACTCAGGTACGCGCACGCCTCCCCCCCGCCACACTCCCAACCAACCCGCGACATAAATCTATACAGAGAGAGGGAGAGAAAGAGAGACCCCCGAATAGGCTTAGAAGCGCCACCGCCTCCTAGCGGCCACTCGCGGGATGTGTGTGAGGCTAATATTCGACCCTCCGGGGTAGGAAGAAAGGAACGCACGCCGTCATTAGGCTGGGTCATACAGTCACAAGCTCGCCTACCTCGCAGGATTGTTGTGGGGATGATTTTTTGCGGTTTTATGTTTTGATTTTGCTCTGCGAAGCGCCCTGAGGCCTCTGGGTATAGGGCGGTATATAAATTCTAATTCTAATAATAATAATAATAAAATGGGAGACGTGGGGGTGATGGCGCTGTCCATGAGCTCCGGGATTGAAAGGTGGGATATAAATGTAAATAATGGGACAGCTCCTTCCACTCCAGCATAACTTTTTTTAAATGTATTTTTATTAAAGATTTTCTTGATTTACAAAAGTATATGCAATGTCTCTCTCTCGTCCCCCCCCCCCATGTAACATTTTTACAAATCGGTTTCAGTTGTTGAGACATTAGGAAGTAAAGGGGGAAAGAGGTGGGGGTGGGGTCGGGTGACAATGTTTCTATTTTACTTAATATATGTAGGGTTTGGTGTCAGTGTTGCTCGTGCAGGTTCTTTGCTGTTCACTTGCGTTCCTTTGGTGGTGAGAGAGGTTGAAGGGACCTGTTGAAATGTGTGCCTGCCATCCCCCCCCCCCCACTTCAGATGTCCTTGTGGTTTACTGGGAGGTCAAGCATCACAAGAGCCCTGGCCATGTGTTCTTAAGTGTTATAACATACCTTCCGAATAGCTCAGCTGGGTGGGTGCTGATAACCCCGAGGTTGCAGGTTCGATCCCTGTGTGGGACAGCTGCATATTCCTGCGTTGCTGGGGGTTGGACTAGATGGTCCTCAAGATCACTTCCAACTGTACAGTTCTATACTGTAATTTGTATTCCGGCCTTCCTTAAGGTGACTTACATTATTCTCCCCCTCCCTGTTTTAATCTTCGCTGCAGCCCCTATGTGGTAGGTTAGGCTGAGAGATGGGCGGCTGCTCCAAGGTCAGCCAGTGAGCTCCTCATGGTGCCTGAGAGGAGCCTTGAACTCCCAAGGCCTTCCTTCGACACTCAGCACAACTTCCGCAGTACGCTGTCACTCATAGCTCAGTGGTGCAGCATCTGCTTTAAATGCAGAAGGTCCCAGGTTCAATCCTCAGCTGCTCTGGGTAAGGATGGGAATGTAGGTAAAGGTAAAGGGACCCCTGACCATTAGGTCCAGTCGTGGCCGACTCTGGGGCTGCGGCGCTCATCTCGCTTTATTGGCCGAGGGAGCCGGCGTACAGCTTCCGGGTCATGTGGCCAGCATGACTAAGCCGCTTCTGGTGAACCAGAGCAGCGCATGGAAACGCCATTTACCTTCCCACCGATCGGTACCTATTTATCTACTTGCACTTTGACGTGCTTTTGAACTGCTAGGTTGGCAGGAGCAGGGACCGAGCAACGGGAGCTCACCCCGTCACGGGGATTCGAACCGCCAACCTCCTGATCGGCAAGTCTTAGGCTCTGTGGTTTAACCCACAGCGCCACCCACGTCCCTTAAGGATGGGAATGTATCCCATCTGAAAACCTGGAGAGCCACTGCCAGACAATACTGAGCTAGATGAACTCGTGGTCTGACTTGGTACTACACACAAAAATACAAGAAACTATGTGCAAATCTAGAGTGGAGGCCCTAAGATGGTCGGGTGGAATCTTGTACGCTTCCCTCTGGCAGCTCCAGCAGCCAAGCTGGTGCCAAACGTATTGCTCTGGTTTCCTTTGGACCACAACAGCAAGGCCGAGACCCCCCTCTTAGTCTTGTCATCTGGGCAGCCCAGGACTTCCATACACACCACCCAGGCTTGAGCCCTGGAGAGGTCACCTCAGGCGCTGTGACGGTTTGACTTGGCTCCCAAGACAGACTGATGCCAACAAACAGACAACCAATTTATACATAGAACCGTAGAGTTGGAAGGGAACAGGAGGGACATCTAGTCCAATCCCCTGCAATGCAGGAATTACATATTTACAGTTAGAAAATGCCACTTTATCAGTATTTCCTTCTACAACTGTATTATCCTAAAACTGAGCCAACATCTATACAACAAATGCTGTGCATCTGCCTTTTCCACCCAGGAAATATAGCCCTCCAAATATTTGGGCTACAACTCCCATTATCTCTCACCTGGAGTCGTGATCCAAAACAAACATGAGGTTGGAAAAAACCTACTTCCTTTTTTTCAGGATTTTACAAAACTTTTTTCTTAAGAAAACTCAGCTACAACTTTAAACCTAAAGCACAAACTAGCACACTAAACAGAAAGCGATACTATATTGATAATTAAAGAGCACTACATCTTCCTATACCTCAAGACTCGCAACTAAAGAGAAACTACATTAATCTATTTTTAAACCAGAAAATTCAGTCTCCGTAGAGACTGTCAAAAATTGCCATTGCCGACTATATTTCAAGTCGTCATGGCGGGGTATTGGGAAAAGTTTTCAATTAGCAATAATCGCGCCTCGGATTAACCTCATTGGCTACGATACTGCCACTGCGCAAAGCTAACGTTCGTCTGCAAGGCCTTTCGGCCCCCAAGCAAGCAACAATTAATCAGACTATGGTGAGCAACCAACCAGGCAAAAGATGGGGTGCCGATCAGTTGATACCCTGCATCTCAAAATATCCACAGCCACACTTTCATTCAATGGGGCGGGGGTTCCCCCTTTTCTTAGTTACAAAGCTGACATGCAGTCGCAAAGGCTTCTGGTTGCCTTATGTTAATCGCCTGTGATGTCATACGCGGAAGTCTGAGCAGTTTTCGAGAAAAGAGGTGGGTGCAACGATTCTTTGACTGGCTTCGCTACTCCTATTACAATATAATCCAATTGAGAAGGAGTGTGGTTTAAAGATTTTTTATTTTTATTTTTTACATAAACGGTGAACTGCTCTCAATAGAACAGCTAACAACAGGCATTGGGGATTTGGATGGCTACAAACAGACTGTGTCACCTTTTGTGGGATTAGGGACTGAAAGCACAGGCATACAGATCACTAAAGTGGTGAGAAGGCACAAATGTTGAAAAAAATGATCCTTTACACAGCACTTTAATCTAACCATAGTCTTATCACGAGCCCTTCTGATGTACACGCTTGCCCAGATACAAACTGAACTGTTGAAGGCAATGGAGGTGAGCGTAAATACATTGGAGAGAGGATGCTTTCAGAACACTGTTCCAAAAAGCAAAGACAATGGACCAAGTCTGCCTTGGAAACCTGCGTCTTTCCAGACCACCCTGACAGCCTTTCCCTCCGACCCCAAACTTGTTTAGGATAGTTAGTGCAGTGAGAGAAAATATTATGCACATGTCCACAATACTCTTATTTATAAAGCCACAAATTTATGGCTTCCGTGCCGATATTGGGAACAGGTTCTGGCGCTAAATCACTGAGAGTTCCAGCTCAAATGAAACTTGTTTGTTGAGCACTCATCCTGATTTGATTTCACAAAGCTTGAACAGAGGTTAGAGTGTGTCGTGTCTTCACTAAATATTTAATTATAGTTTGCGGGGAGGTTATATGACAATGAGCATTCATCCTGATTTCTTTCTTTTGTGGCTATGTTTTCCCATTTATCATTTATCCCCCACTTTTCAGTGCATTTCCCCCATGCAAAAGTCTGTTGCTGTTTAGTTTTATTTTTTAAGCAAATTTGTTGCACTGGGGTGACAGAGCACTTTGACTGGGCAAACACAAAATAGTGAGAGTCTGGAGGCAACTTGAGTCCCACTTTTACCTCTGTGTGGCCAGTCATCAGGCCTAAAACTTGGTAGCAGGGCACTAAGGTTCTCAAAAACCTTGGTTCTCAAACACCGAAAACCCGGAAGTAAGTGTTCCAGTTTTTGAAGGTTTTTCGGAAGCCAAATGGCCGTTGCAGTTGTCGGCTATTGTTTCCAGGGCACCTGCACCAATCAGAAGCTGCGCCTTGGTTTTTGAACATTTCGGAAGTCAAACGGGCTTCCAGAATGGATTAAGTTTGGCACTTTTGTTTTTGCTATTTATTTTGCATTTTTGTTTCTGAGGCTTTTCTGGTTAATTTGTTTTTGTGACTGTGTGGATGATGATTTTTATCATCTACAATACTGCCTTATTTATTTTATAGTACATTGATTATTTTTTTCATTTTATGGATCAATGGTGTCGTTAGATAGTAAAATTCATGTTAAATTGCTGTTTTAGGGGTTGTTTTTAAAAGTCTGGAATGGATTAATCTGTTTTGCATTACAGTCATACCTCATGTTACGACCGCTTCAGGTTACGTGTTTTTGGGTTGCGGACCATGGGAAACCCGGAGTACCGGACCAGGTTACTTCCGGGTTTCGCTGCTCACGCAGAAGCACTAAATCACGCTTTGTGCATGTGCAGAAGCACCAAATCACACCTGCGCAGAAGCGGTGCTTCAGGATGCGAATGCTGCGGGTTGCGGATGTGCCTCCATCACGGATTACGTCCGCAACCCGAGGTTCCACTGTACTTTCAATGTGAAAGCAGGCCTTGGTTTGGAACGCATTGGTTTTGGAAAAGACTTCCGGAACTGATTAAGTTTGAGAACCAAGGTACCACTGTACAACTCTCAACCCTTAACAGACTACAATTCCCAGGATTCTTTGGGGAAAACAATAACTGTTCAAAGTGGTATTACAGGGCTTTAAATGCATGTTGTGAATGTGGCCACTGTCAGTGGGAGCTGTCAGTGTATGACGTGCCCCTGCCTCATCCCGGCCCCCATAGTGATCCCACTTTAGAAGATGTGGGTACCGATGTAGCCTTTGGCTTCAGGACCTGTTTTAGAAATGCTGGTCTTGATGAGCCATTGGCCTGATCCAGCAGACTCTTCTTATGTTCTCAGGAGCGCAGTGTCATGATGGTTCATCCCACCTTGACTGGCAGCTCACTGATGTGGTGAAGTGAAGGCACTCTGCACACCCTCAGGGGCACTCTCCCCTCCGCACACTATACAGTTAACAGAGTTTCCAGAAGCTACGTTTGGTGAACTAGATCCTGTCAAGACGCTCTCTTACCCCTGTCAGGGAAACCTGTCAGGTGAGATGACAGAGGCGTCCGCAGGCGGCGCATGGCAAGGTGCCAACCAACTCTCCTTGCCGCTTCCCATTAGGTGACTCCCCCCCCCGCACCCGCTTCCCGTTCCGTGCGCACGCGTATTAATACGCCGAGCAAGAAAGAAGTACGGGAATGGTCGCTCCGGCCGCCATGTCGAGCAAGGGCAGAGGAAGCGAATGAGAGCGAGGAAGAAGAAAGGAAGCGGCAGGGCAGGCCAAAGGGGGCGGAGCCGCGCGTGCGCTGCGAGCCGCGCTCGAGCAGCTGGCGGTTTTTCCAGCTGCCCGGGCGGCGCGGCGCGCATGCGCCTTGGTGCGGAAGAGCGAGACGGCGGACTAAGGGGAGGGGGCGGGTGTCGCCGTCGCTTGCTTTGCCGCCGCTTCTGTCAGTTCCGGCTGCTGGGTCGGCTTCGTGAGGAGGAGGCGCCGCTGTTGCCGCTGCCGCCGCCGCCTGAGGAGAACTCGGCCTTCCCGCGACGGCACCAGGGGCGCCCGGCGGTCCTCCCCTCCCCCAGCCTCGCCGGCCATGGCCCGGGACTACGACCACCTCTTCAAGCTCCTCATCATCGGCGACAGCGGTGAGGCAGGGTGGGGGAGGGGGAGAGGAGGGGGCGGGGCACGGGCCGGGGGTGGGAGGTAGGGTAGGAAGTTCGGCCCGGCCCGCACGGAGGGAGGGAGCGGAAGAGCCTCGAAGGAAGGAAAAGCGGGGAGGAGGATGTGTGAGGCGGAAGAGCCGGGGGGGCATCTGGGCATTGGGGGGGGCAGCATCAGCTTTGGGGAGAGTGGGGAAGTCAGGGAGGGGGAGAGGGGGTTTATTTATTGCATTGCATTTTGTATACGGCCCTTTTTCTCCAAGGAGCTCAAGGTGGCGTGCGTAACTTCTCCCCATTTGATCCTCACAACAACCCCCTGAGGTAGGCTAGCCTGAGAGGGAGCGTGCCTGGCCCAAGGTCATCCAGTGAGCTTCATCGTGGCCGAGTAGGGATTTGATCCCCAAGGGGTGGGGGAAGTGAGAATAATAATATCTGTTTACCCCCTCCCCCTCTTCATTTTCTATTTATTAATGTATGTATCAGTACCCTGGAGCTTTTAAGAGTATTGTTTGTAAGGTGCGGGGGACGGGGGGACGGACCCCAGAGGTTTCTTTGAGGAAGCAGGGTGACTCTAGAGCTAGTGTTTCCTAGTGGTTAAAGCACTCTGAATGCTGTTGGACTACAGCTCCCATCAACCCCATCCAGCAAGGTCAGTGATCAGCAAGGGTGGGAGATGTAAAACATCTGGAGAACCAAAGTTTCCCATCCCTGGGACAGAACACAGTATAAGAAACAATGAGCTAGTATAGTAGGAATACAGTAGTTGGCCGGGATTGATAGGAGTTGTAGTTCAACAACATCTGGAGGGTGCCAGGTTGGCTACAGCTGGGTTAGGACCTGAGGTGGTCAGGTTTCAAATCCCCTGTTCAGTCAGGGTGAGACTCAATCAGTGACCTTGGGTCAGTCATTGTACCTCTCAGCCTAACCTACCTTGCAAGGTTGTTGTGAGGATAAACTGCTGGGGGTGGGAAGCTACAAACTGCAACTTGAGTTCCTTGGATGAAAAGTTGGATATTAATGTTTGTAATTAATTAATAAAGAAACTGGAATGGGAAGAGCTAGCCTGTGGAAGATTGGAGGGGGCATGTCAGAGAAATGAATGTATGTTTCTACTGCAAAACAATATTCTATTTATGTATGTGTGTATTTCCTGGAGCTCTTGTTTGGAATGTCAAGAAGAGGTAGCAGAGTATTTCTTTGTAAAGCAGCAGTATATTATTATGCTTATTCTGTCCCTCCTTTATGTTATTTGTTTCTAAGCAAAGGGCAGGTAACCGTAATACAAAAATACAGTACAGTTTTAGAATCAGTTAAAACAGTTGCCTCCTTCTGTCCTCTGTTCTAACTGCTCAGCCCCACTCTGTGGGCTCTGCTGCCTAGTAAACAGAGGCCTGAAGGACAATGCCATGGAAGCCCAAGGATGAGGGCAGGCAATGCCACTCAAATAATCTTGGCACCCTAGAGGGAACCATACTATTTCTTTTCCTGATATCAGACTTGATTATTTTTATGAGAAACTTTTCTAAATTGCTTTGAGAGCTGCTCAGGCCCATAAAGCAGAATATAAGTATTGTAAATAAATAAATGATACATTTTTATATCCCCCCCTTTTCCCCCAAGGAGGTCAGTGTGGCATGCATATTTATCTCTTGTCTGCTGTATTATCCTCACAGCAATCTTGTGAGGTAGCTTAGACAAAGTGACCTGCCCTATGTCACTTAGCGGGTAAATGAAGACTTGGAGCTCTGATATCTCTTGTATTTGACTGCCTAATCTTGTATTTGACCGTGGCATCCTCCAGATGTTTTGGACTACAACTCCCATCAGCCCCAGACATCATATCCAATGGTAGAGGATGATAGGAGTTGTAGTCCAAAACATTTGAAGGGCACACCGTTGACCATCCCTGGACCACTACACCACACAGACTGGTTACCTCGTGCATGTTCTTGCTGTGATACTTGTAACAGCCTTGAAAGGTAGGTCAGTAGTATCTCCAAGTTGCAAGTCTGAAAGAGAGGAAACAGCTTGCCTTAGGTTACCTAGTGTGTTTGTGGTAGAGGACACATTCTGAACCAAGAGCTTCCTGATTTGTAAATGAGGTTTCAATCCTATGCTTACTTTCCTCTGAGTAAGACTCTTCAAAAACAGTGGGGCATGTATGAGTAAACTGCTGGGCTACAACTCTCTTAGACACTATGCCATGCCAGCTGTCTGCATGTTGTCGAACATCTCAAGGGTGAAAACAAGGATACCTGAACACAGGTGTAGTTCAAGACAGGTTTTCACTGGGTTCATCTCCACTTGCTCTTAACCCTCAGCATACTTTCAACGCTTGTAGTGAGAATAAAATAGGAGCAGGGGAGACTGTTATTTATTATGCCCTGAGTTCCTTGGAGGGAGAGGGTAGATTTGAATGTGAGGAATAATAATGAATGTAAGACTGTAAAGTATTTTGCAGATTTTTTAAAAAAGTATCTCATAGATGTTATAAGAGGAGACCAAGTAACTGGAAATAACAAGTAAATTTTAAATATGCTTCCTCTTAATCTCCATGGCCACCAAACATTTACCCAAAGGTTAGAATCGCCTACGCGTTGTCATTTCTATTCATGGAGCACCATTCATATACACGACACCTTAGAGCGTGGTGTTGCAGAAAGGATAGGTCTCCGTCCCAGCTAGATTGCATTTTAAATGCTGAAATGGTGGAGAGTTTGGAGGACAAGCACAGGTGACAAGGTCCAAGTACTGGCAGCGACGTTACATGTAATTTGGCTTAATATCAATTGTTTCCTGCCCTTCCTCCCAAAGAGCTTAGAGTAGTGGCCTCACAATAATTGAGCTGAGCAGGTTAGATGGAAAGGGAATTATTTCCTCTGTGAGTTTCAAAACTGAATGTGGATTTGAGCACCCGCTTCCCAAGCAAGCAGCCCTTCAACCACAACTAGTTTAAAAACCAGGAAGGTCTTGCCCTGCCTCTGAACTATTTTCAGTTTGGTGGTCCTTCAGAGAAAGGACATTCTATAAAAATGGAATAGCCTATGAGAATTCTCTCTGTAATGATTGCACGACATACAGTTTGCATTGTGAGTGTGAGGTACCTGGTTGATGGGATGGGGAAGGAAGCAACTGTGAAATGTAGGTGTTTAGATTTGTAGGCCATCCTATGAGAGCTTAGAGACCTCCGGTGTTGGTTAATTAAAAGCAATTCTCTGTTCCCAGAGCTAACATTTGTAAGAGCTGTTTTACATTTCCCCGTTCCTTTTGTGTCTAGTCTTACTTAGACTGTAAACCCAAGAGCAGAGCCTGCCTCCCTTTTCTTCTTTTGCATACAGTTTATAAATGCCTCTAGAAAACATTTTAAGGATTTAATATTAGCAATAGTAGCTGTGTATGAGCCAGGAAATGTTCCTTTGCAATCTCACCTCAACCACAAACTCATTAGGGGGCTAGAGGCAAGATTATATTATTTCAGCCCACTCCTCACCTGCGGTATACAGATAATACTAGCCTACCTCCTCAGATAGTTGTTGGGATTACTGAGATAATGTACGTGAAAGGTTTTGAATGCTTGACATGTGCTGTGTAAAATGCTTCACGCTGTTTAATTCATACATGAAAATGCTGCCTGTGTAGGGAATGCATAATGTATGAAGTGGCACTAATCTGTGCAAGTTTTCCATCTGCTCCCTTGGCTCTGCTGTGGGAGATCTTTCTGCAGTTTACAGTTTAGCCACTCTTCATCCATTTACTGCTCTAAAATGTCTTAAAAACTGGTGCATCTAGATGACCAGTTACCAAATGGTAGCTTAGCACAGAGCCCATGCAACACTGTAGTAAAACAGTTGGCTGTATTGCCCCGCCAAGCACTGGAACGCTATTCTAACAGCATCTGGCATTTCCAGTTACAAAAGGATCAGACAGTGGGTGATGACAACATACCTCTGAGAGCTGCTGCCAGCCATCATTATTGTTATTGTTATTAATAATAATAATAATAATTGTATTTATATACCTCTCTATATCTGGAGGTGTCAGGGTGGGTCACAGAATAAAATCAAAATACAAAACCACAAAATACATAATAAAAATACCCAATAATCCCTCCCCCAAAACCCCAAATTTTAAAAGGGCAAAGGCCTGGTTGGGATAGAGTCTAGACCATTCTGAGCTAGGTCAACTAATGGTCTGACAGGATAAGGCAGCTTCATATGCCCATGTTTATTTTTTCCAGGCTTCTGCACTCACTCAAAAAATTGAAAGATGACAGAAAAGCAGGAGGCTTCTCTTCAGTGCTTGCAGGGGCTTTTCAGGGGTGGCTCCTTGCATGTGAGACTCCCTCTATAATGAAGTGCATCTGGCCTCAGTTCTTTGCCAGTTGGTTAAGACATAACGTTTTTTCACGGACCATTTGGGGACCCAATGAGACAAATGAATTAGTTGTTGCCACTATTAGTAACTGTTGTTTAGTGATTTGTTAAGAATGGTGGTGATTTGAAGGATTGTGTTGTTTATGGATTTTATGTACTATTATCTTATTTGATTTTATTGTAAACTTCCCCCGCCCCCGTGGCTTGTGCAAAGGGTGGTATGACTGGCTTCCCAAATCATTACAGGTACAGTGGTCAGGTAGTATTCAGTGGTTGGTCATCATCTGGCTAAATGCAATCCAGTATCAGAAATTCCATTTAATCCCAATTAGGTAAAAACAAAAGGTGTACCATTTAATCCCAATATTAATGTTACCGTTCTCTTGAAAAAATGGTTTGTAGGCCTTAGGAACACATGCTTATATAATGTACATTGTATGCTGCTTGTCCTAGTCCACAGAAACTATACACTTCTTATCTTGTTTATCCTTTGCAATCGATCCTGTAAGGGGTAAACCTTCTGAACCAGAAAAGGTAACATGGAGAGATTTCCATGATATAATGAGGACTCGTATGTGGTTCCTGCATGAACTATAGCAGCTATTCTTCCTGTCCCTTCCCACCCCTAGTAATACTGTTCATTTATTCATTTAGAATGTTTTTTTGAATTGCTCTTCAAGACTGCAGTCTTGCCAAGGTAGCTTATAAATAGAAAATAGTATATATAACAAAACTTTAATTACAAGAGTTAAAATGAATCATTCATTGAGCCTCTGTCCTGAGTTCTTCACTTTTTTCTTGTTTGTTGGCAACATACAATGTCATTAAGAACCAGCTCATATAATGATATCCTAGTGGCCCCTTCCCATGGCTTTTTAGCCAACCATTATTCATAGACACTACCCAGTTCCCTCCCCTATCTGGCACCTGCAGAGGACTCAAGTTAGAGATCTGCTCATTTGTGTTGGGGGCTTGTATGATGTGGGGGATTGGTAGAATCTGTCCTGCTGCTTAAGAAGGATTCCTGTTTCTTAATCTTCTCCAAACTGTAGCCAAATAAGAGCTCCTGGGTGTGATTATCTGTGTTACCTGCTCACCAGAAAACCTAAAGCATTTGCCTCTAGTAAGCAGATTTGGGTACACCTAAGAGATAAATAGATACTGCTCCGGCGGGAAGGTAAACGGCATTTCCATGAGCTGCTCTGGTTCGCCAGAAGCGACTTAGTCACGCTGGCCATGTCTGCGGACAAACGCCAGCTCCCTCGGCCTATAGAGCGAGATGAGCACGCAACCCCAGAGTCTTCCGCAACTGGACCTAACGGTCAGGGGTACCTTTACCTTTAAGAGTCCCAGATATGTGAAGCTACTGTTGCTAGATGTATCCCACCAAAAAGAGCATTACATGCTTTGTGTTCTAAAGTGGTTGAAATAAAGCATAAAATACACTACTCTGGTTCAGTTTGCATCCTTGAGCATTCCCTCTTTTCTCTTTCAGGTGTTGGCAAGAGCAGTCTGCTGTTACGTTTTGCAGACAACACTTTCTCAGGTAAGCTGGCTCCAGAACAACTCCAGAGGAGCTTTCCATCCAAGGAGCTCCAGAGGAGCTTTCCATCCAAGGAGCTCCAGAATACTTCTATTCACACTCAAGGAGAAGAGAAGGGGGCTTGAAGGCAGGGAAGCCGGTGGCAAGTCACCTTGCTCATCACCCTAGATCCTGGGGATAACAGGTCATGTGGGACAAGGATGCCCCCCCCCCATTTGCCCATACATACTCACAGAACTAATAATAATAATAATAAATATTTCAACTTGTTAGCTGCTTGTTACTTGAAGGTCTCCAAGCGACTTGCAACACATTTCTCTCTCTCTCTCTCTCTCACACACACACACACACACACACATATATGTAAAAGTTCTGAATGTCATGATTTAAAGTCTTTTAGGGAGAAAGTTTCCATTCAAAATAGTGCATGAGCTCAACACAATTTTCTTCTCCCTGTTAAATGCTTTTGGGTTTGCAGTCTTTATTTCTGAACAAAACATAAAGCTTTATTTTCATTGTTCGGGGTTTGAAGCTTGAATGTTTTCTGGTGAGAAAACAGGGCCCTCCCTTTCGTTGGCCGTTGAAGTTCTGTATGTACAGCTGAGCTTATTAGCTTGACTGCTTCTTGTTTGTGCTGCTTCCCTCAACAGGCAGCTACATCACCACAATTGGAGTAGACTTCAAAATCCGAACAGTTGAGATTAATGGAGAAAAGGTCAAGCTGCAGATCTGGGATACTGCTGGACAGGAGCGCTTCCGGACCATCACGTCTACGTGAGTTTATTTCAGTAGGATTGTCAGTTGACCCAAGGACTTGATTTCATCCTGTCTTTTAATGATTAGTTGCTTAAATAAGTTTGCCTATTATTAGCTAAGGTGCCTTTCCACAATACCAGAGGAAGTATATGAGAACTTGCCGCCTAATAAACACATGGTACTATTTAATAACAACAATAACAGTAATATTTATTTTTATTGCTACTACTACCTAGCTTTTCTGCCAAGATTGTCTTCCAAAGCATTGACAGTTAAGATCCACATAAAGGTATATTATAAGGGTATGAGGATTCTGTGATTCTACTCCAGAGGTTGCTAACCTGTGGCCTGTGAGATGTTGCTGTGCTGTGTGGTGGTTAGACCAAGGTTAGCCAATGTGATGCCCTCCAGATTCTTTGGACTCCAATTCCCATCATCCTTGACCATTGGTCCTGCTGGGTGGGGCTGATGGGAGTTTGGAACTCAACATCATCTAGAGCAGTGTTTCTCAACCTGTGGGTCCCCAGATGTTGTTGGACTACAACTCCCATAATTCCTAGACAGCATGACCAGTGGTCAGAGATGATGGGAGTTGTAGTCCAACAACATCTGGGGACCCACATGTTGAGAACCGCTGATCTAGAAGGTTGCCAGTTCCTTACCCCTCCCAACATGATCTAATGTTAAGAGTATAGGCTGGAATCGCAGCTTGGCAGGAGGGTTGTCTTTCTGTTGGTCCCAGTTCCTTTTTGCACTTGTTCTGTTCTTGAGGATGTCGTCATAGCATTCTGGCAGGACTTGCTCACAAAAAGAAATGTGTGGCTAGCTGCAAATAGGCGTATGCTTGAGAAGAGGAAGTGCCCTACAGAAGTAATTTGGATGACTTGAGTCCAGATTCTGTGTGTATTTTGAATGGGGATTATTTGCCTGTCAGCTTTTAGTCTTTAAAATCCTGTTGTCTGTTGTCTCAAGTGGGTTGTTTACTATAGAGCAAGGAAGGGTGTACTGCCACCTCATGACTTGAACTAGTTCAGTAGTCCTACCCTCCCCCCAAGGAATCCTGGGAAGTGTGTAAGGCAGATAAGGATCACTGACAGAAAATCCCCAGCACCTTTTGCAAACTACAGTTCCCAGGATTCTTTGAGGTAAGCCATGGCAGTTAGTGGCATTAAACCAATACAGTGGTACCTCGATTTACATACGCTTCAGGTTACATACGCTTCAGGTTACACACTCCGCAAACCTAGAAATAGTGCTTCAGGATGAGAACAGAAACTGTGCTCCGGCGGTGCGGCAGCAGCAGGAGGCCCCATTAGCTAAAGTGGTGCTTCAGGTTAAGAACAGTTTCAGGTTAAGTACGGACCTCCGGAACAAATTAAGTACTTAACCCGAGGTACCACTGAATAAGTTTGCAGTGTTGATAAGCCTTTAATGCGTAGTGTGTATACAAGACGACGGCTTTTCTTCAACCAATGGGTGCTTTAAAAAAATATTGGCTGAAGGGCTTTGCACTGCCCAGAACACAGGAGGCGTGCTTGTTCACAGAACAGGAGCAAATCAGGGCAGGAAATCAGCTTTGCTTTATTAGGCTGATTCCATGTCTGCTGTTTTTTCAGGGCAGAGGAAGAGGTTAATGATGGCATGTTACTTAGATTATAAAATGAGATTTGCAGATGAAATTCATTTTACATAAAGCGTATCTGCAGGGGAAATCAATTATTGTTCAAATACAAATATTTTGGAAATGAGACAAATGCATGTCTTAACTAGACGGTATACCTTGAGGTGCAGTGGGGGTCTCCCCAATTTACATGAAAGCCTGTTTGGAAACTGCTATCTTGCATTTCTTTATTGCTGCAGGAAGTAGTATGAACAGCAAGCTTTCAGCATGCTGCTTGAACTGGCCCCTGACTTCCTTCAAGTCCTGAGGCATATCCTCTGAGGGTTGTGCTGCGTGGGCCAGATTCATACAGGAAAATGTGTTGGGGGTAAAACAGCCAGGCACTGCGGAATATCTGGTAAATGGGCAGTGTGGGTCAGCTGCAGCATGTCTCACTGGTGCTGTGTCAGTAGAGCTCTTCCTGTGTGTGATTGTGTAAGTGTGTATGTGTGTGTGCGCGCACGCGCAAACACACCACATTGTGACTTGGACTTAGGGCTCTTTTGGAATTGAACCAGTACCCTGTGTGGAATACCCAGAAGAAGATGTCGGGTGCAAACAAGAAAAGTTGTTGAATGCCTTTGCCCCTAATCCACTTGGTAAATAAAGGGCAATGCCCAGGACTGGGTGTGTGCACTCAAGTTCCCCAGAATTGCACAGGGAAGCCATCCAATGTGTTATTCAGTTTCCTCAGAATCTCAGCTTTTTGCATAAAGACTGGGTTGAGCAAGGGGAAATCTCAGAAGTCAGAGGAAATGCTGAACAAGACATTGCAGGATCAGAGAGTGGGGCTTCAGGGCTCTGTACGTCACTTGGCCCCTCCCAGTGGCATGCAAGCTCAGCCAAAATAATGCACATGAGCAGAGTTCAGGTTGCAGCATTTAGTTGGTATTGTTCCAGGATTTGTGTGCACTCATGCATCTGTGTGTTGCACCCTGAAGAGGGACTGAAGGCTTAAATGCCGCAGGCCGCATAGTAGGTTTGAACCAGCATGTGAGATACACATGCTGATTTACAATTGTCTAGTTCTGTGTTTTGTTATTCTATTTGTTACAACAAAGAAACATAGTTGTGTGGTCCAGTTGATGTTCTTAAGACTGTATCTGGTAAATTCTACTGAAATGGAACCAAGGGAGTGTGCAGGGTGACGTCAGGTGACTAGTCCAGATGCTGTTTAATGCGCAATAAGCTTATTAACATGTAAAAGCTGACTTCTATTCCTACCCTTTCCCCACATTGTGCCATTTGCTTGGTGGTAAGCCTGCCTACAGGTTGCTCTTGCTTTTACTACACCATCTAATGTTCATGGCAGCAAATAAACAGGTCCCTGCCCAAAGGTCTTACAACCCATCTTTTAGCACATCAGGTTGACTTACACACCATTTGAGACTATTAGTTTATCTGGTGGTGGATTGTCTTCCTCCAGGGTGGGGAACCTTTGATCCTGCAAATGTTGTTGGGTTGCAATTCCTGTCAGCCCTGACTATTGGCCATGCTGGCTGGGGCTGATAGGATATGTGGTTCAGCAGTATCTGGAGGGCTAAAGGTTTCCCCGTCCTGGTCTACACTGACTGACAGGCAGAGAATTTTTTCCCACCCAGACATGTTGGGGTTTGCACCTGGGACCTTCTGCGTGCCAGGCCTTAATGTTGAACTGTGGTCCCTTCCCCACAAAATAGCAGCTGTGAATGCCACAATCATTCCACCAAAAAAGCTGTCCATCAAATCTTTCCATGGGCCTTGCAAGTCTCAGTTCTGTTGGATTCCTATCATGCTCGGAAACTTCCTACCCAAGTATGGCTTGCTGGCCGGTAACATTACTGGTTCAGCAAACATCATTCCTTCTGTAACATCTTCCTCTTGTGTTCATCTCTCTTTTCTGAATTTCTAATCCATTTCAAGCTCATGGTGACAGCAGTTGTCCATGGCTCACAGAGTCTTCTCCATGGTAATCTGAGATTCTGAACCATCTCTGCCAACACTGCATCCCACAGAATCTTGCTTCTACTTCCTGCATCATGTGCTTCCCCCACAGTGCTGAAGCCTAGGCAGCCTATCATTGTCTGTTTGTGTGGTTCCCCTCTCCCCACTTCAAAGGCTCCAGTTTTTGCCCTTCTATTCCTATCACAATTTCTATTTGCCCAGTCCAAGCAGTTAAAGGCAACCCCAAGCCTTTCACAGCCATCTTGCTTGCTTCAGGTATACTGGTGTTTCTCTCTCCTTGTCACCCCCTCCCCCCCAATAAGCAAGCATGTGAAGCATCTCAAAGTGTCACAGACACATGCCTTAACACACCTCTTTCTCTCCTCAGGTACTACAGAGGGACACACGGGGTTATTGTGGTTTATGATGTTACGAGCGCTGAGTCCTTTGTGAACGTCAAGCGGTGGTTGCATGAAATAAACCAGAATTGCGACGATGTGTGCCGGATATTAGGTAAGCTGCCTGGTTTGAGCAGCCTTTGAGTCATGTTAGTGTGGCCAGCTGTTGGCTGATTCATAGGACTGCACTTTCCCATGGTAGCTAAAGAATCCTAGTGGCAGATTGAGCTGTGAACCAGCTTAAATTTCTCAGTTTAAGTCCCAGTTGATGTCACACTTCAGCCATGAGCTTTTCAGGTGGTCTTATGCAAGCAAGATTCTGTCTCTCAGCCTCTGTCTATTCCCCATCCCAACCTACAACGTGGCCATCATCATATGACTCTACCTCATAAGGCTGTTGTCTGAATTACTGAGAATATGAAGGGTTTGATCACCTTGAAGAGCTGTATAAATGCTAAATATGACTTCTTGGTACTTGCAGTTGGTAATAAGAATGATGACCCAGAACGGAAAGTGGTGGAGACGGAAGACGCCTATAAATTTGCTGGGCAGATGGGGATCCAACTGTTTGAGACCAGCGCCAAAGAGAACATTAATGTGGAAGAAGTAAGTGATAACCAAGGAAAAGATGGGAGGTGGCGGCTTACGTTTAATCCCACAGGGGACATGTTGCTTCTGATGAGCACATTGCTGATCCCTTGACTGTTCTAGGCTACATACCAAAGAAGGCATTGACATGGTTGTGAAGAAAGCATCCCTCTCTCTGCTGAGTGTCTGATATGTAGAAAGTAGAAAGCAATAGACTTGCTTCTGGAGGCTGGTGAAGAGAGTCCTTTGGCATAACCGGCGGGGCCGATGGTCAGGGGGATGGGAGTTGCAGCCCTACAGCATGTGAAAGGCCACATATTTCCTTTCCTTACCTTGGGGGCTGATGGGAGTTGTGGTTCAAAAGTTACCTCTTATTCTGGTCCCCTCCCCATTTAGTATCCTTAAGGCTTTTATCCAGAACCACGTCACTTGCCCCTCGCAGCTCGTTTAAAGCAGGTTAGGGAACCCGTGGCCTTCCATGGGTTGGACTACCCCTTCCCTTGTCTCCCTTGATCATTGGCCCTGGGGCTGGGGCTGATGGGAATCTGTCAACATCTGGAGCTTCTGCATCCCTGTTCTTAAAGCTTGTTCAATAGCACCCCTCAATTTGTGTTCAGCAAGGACAACATTGTTCAGCTGCCATGCTGAACAAGAGGGTCGAGAGGGGTGAGGAGCTCGGGACGGAACATGTGATCCCATTATCCAAGCTCTTAACTCTAGTTAGTGGCCAGCTAACATAATGTCTTCAGTACCCCTGATTCTAGAACTGGCCACTTCTGGTGTAGCCAGAGACTGCTGCTGGTCTGCTTTCCGGCGTGTTGCTTATTGTTGTTCAGAGTTCTCCACTCTCATCTTGCATTTTTCTTTTTCAGATGTTCAACTGCATCACAGAGTTGGTTCTGCGAGCCAAAAAAGACAACCTAGCGAAGCAGCAGCAGCAGCAACAGAACGATGTGGTGAAGCTAACGAAGAACAGTAAACGGAAGAAGGCCCGGTGTTGCTAATGCCCTTTTCTTTTGCGGCAGAGACTGCACCCTCAGACAGCTCAGCCCTTCCAGCCAGATGCAGGCGGCGATTCCACTGGGCTAGGCCACGGGAGGACTCTTCCCTGCCCCCCCCCCGCACACCCCTCAGTTTGTGCCGTTATTTAAATGAGTTCTCTCCACATTTTTTTTCGGTCAGGAGGCACCTTACCACAATAGTGCCAAGGAGGTATTGGATGGAGGTGATTCTGCCCCCTCTTTCCTACCTTATTCCCCCCCCCCCAAGAACATCTTGTAGACAAAAATGACTTTGCCTACCAAGTGGACTTTTGATCTCAAGAGTTTTGTACATAATGTATATTGTGCTTTAACCAGCTGCGCCTCCCTCGTTGTCGCTTCTGCCTTCTTAATTATCGACCAATCATGACTTCTTCAGAGTTCACCATTTTTTCTCTCCCTCCAAAGAGTACAGTACAATGTCCTTAAGTGAAGCTGCCCCTTGTTGGCATTCATTCCTCTTCAGCCTTTGTTAACCTTCAGGCTAGGATGGAGGCCTTAGCTACTTTTTCAGGCTGTGTGGGCAACCTTCTGAGATTCCTTTTTCCCCAGTCTCCAGAATAGCCAGTGTTGCTGGAGCTTTGTCACTTCTTGGAATAGCTGTGCTCTCTTTCTTCTCCACACTCCCTGGCAGGGGGTGAGAGAGGCTTCCCCCACCCCCATCCCAATTTAACTTCTCTGGCCAGTTGAAATGAAATT
Organism: Podarcis bocagei; assembly: GCF_964188305.1. Classification (NCBI taxonomy): domain Eukaryota; kingdom Metazoa; phylum Chordata; class Lepidosauria; order Squamata; family Lacertidae; genus Podarcis; species Podarcis bocagei. Next base: position 21,284,475 of record NC_138142.1, on the reverse strand, counting down.
TTTGGCAATTAGATGTGAGACTTAAAACTAGTATTATCCCCACCCCGGTGGAATCTCTCTCCCATAACATCCTTAAGAGCTACCAAAGTGTAAATCTCTCAAAAACTATTCCCCACTCCTGCACTCATCATTCTGCACACAGTTACGTGATGTGCATTTCTCAAAAGTGCATTTCTGGCTGCCAACATTCTCTGTGACTCTTGCTTTGTTCCCTTCTCCCACAAATTAAGAGCTGAAGGGGTATCTGGCTCTTCCAAATGGTGCTTGCACCCAACAGGTGTCAACAGGCTATTTTCTGTGTCCTTTATCAGACCAGAGGTGGTCTCTTAGGTATTGGATGGGGCTTCTTGCTGTGGTTTGTGCAGTTTTGACTGGATTTCTGATCTGGTTATGCTGAAAGTAAAAGGTTTTTATCCCCCTTGTTCTTTTTTAAATGGCTATGGTGGGCTTTAGGAGGGAAATAACCAGAGGCTTACCTCCTCATTGTTTCAAAATGAGCTCACCTAGCATATTAAGATGGCTCAAGCTATAGGAGAGCACATGTTTTTCAACCAAAATGATTCCTTCCTCCCCCTGAATATGAAATTGATAGGAGGCTCTCCAGCGTCACTGACCCTTTGGACATTGAATTATGCAAGAAGGGCTAAGTTGAAAACCCTTATTATTTTGCTTGCCTTGAATAACAAAAATCAACAATTATGGTTGCATAAAGCCCTCGTGCAATCGCATTGCAAGTAGTCTGACGGCAGGCTTTTCCCACGCAAGCGGCGAATGTGACAGGTTTCGGCCGGTGAAATTGTTCTCAAAGACAACATCCATCCCAGCTGCCCATCTTCCACAGCTGTCTGCTCTGTGCGTCTCTTGTAAGTTAACTTCTCACTAATTCCAGAATTGAGAATGTGAGCTGAGCAAACCAATTGGGAAGGAATGGCTAGCGTTAAGAGGCCCGCAGAAAATGATGGAACGTGCTGTTTTGGAACTCACGGGCTGAAGCAACGGTGGATCCTCATTGTGTGACAGGGTGGGGGGATGGTTCTCATATTGCAGTGGTCTTTTGTGAGGGGGGGGGCGTGGGTGTGAGCTTTGCCAATGCAGCAGTCCCGGTTTCCGATGTTGAAGCATGGGATGCTTTTCCCAAGGATGCCGCTAGCAGCACCTCTCCTGGTTCTTGTCTTTGCTCAGTGCTGCTGCATAAACTCCAGTCGTTAAAGGATACTTCACGGTGGTAGATTTACTTGGTGGACAGTGCTAGTGGGTGGTGCCTGTGGAGTATTAAATGGGGGGGGGAGAGCTGCGTTTTTAGCGGTGCTGATGTCAAGCGGTGGAATGTCTAACTGGTGTGCTAGGACTATTTCTGTATATTGAAACTTTCTAATTATGCTTTTTAAATAATTTTAAAAAACTAAAAATAAAGGTGCCAAGCTGCCAAATCTTCCTTTGAGGCTCCTGTCTTTTGCTTCTCCCCCAATACCAGGTGTGCACATTTCTTCTCTGGCTTCCTTGACTCTCTCTCTCTCTCTCCCCCCCCCCCCCCCCGTTAGGCTCCATATGCCCGTCAGAAAAATGTATTGTATGCAAATGTCTTGTATGTAGCCTCTTTTGGAAAGGGATCTGCTAGATTATATTTCTTCACAAAGCGGAGGGGAGAGACTTGTTGGGCCCGCCACCTTCATTGGGACCAACCAAAATTCCCTAAATGTGGCAGGTTTCTGAGTTGTCTAGAACTCTTCATTGGACTAGATGTTACACAAAGCAGAGGGCAAGAGGGTAGAGTACAAAAATGTGGTTATACACTTAAGATTTTTGGATAAAAAGCAATGGCTGCTCCTCATCTCTAGGAAAATGAAAGCTGGTTTATAATCCAGAAGAGACACATCTGGGATGGAGTCTACAAGCTGAACAGTTCAGTAAGTCGCCCTGAGTGTCAGCATCACCATCAGGTACTAGGTTAGGACATTTTTATTCTCCTAGGTGCTTTAAATAGAAATCCTATCGAAAATGAAGGTGTTTTTTTTAAAATAGCACAATTGGATCATTCAAATAGCACAATTGGATCATTTAAATAGCACAATTGGATCATCCTGTCTGAATTGGTTTTGGAGCTGTTGAGAAGTGCTTTTGTTTTTAACCTGTAGTATTTCAATTATGTAATTTGCATTGTGAACAACTGGCATATATTTGTATAAAGAGCACTAAACGAACACCACAAATTATTATTTTTAACATGCTACTATCGTTTGAAGTCGGGAACAGGGAAACCAGTGGGCCTCCAGATGTTGCTGGACTCCCAACTCCCATCATGCCTGGCCACTGGCTATGCTGGCTGGAGGCTGATGGGCGTTGGAGTCCAACAATGTCAGTATGCCAAGCAGTTCTCCAGTACTGGCTTAAATGCAGCAAAGGAGTGCTTTTCCCTGTTGGAACTCCCAAAGGTCTCTCCCCCCCCCCCGGCAATGTTGCTGGACTCCAACTCCCATCAGCCTCAGCCAACATGACCAGTGGTCAAGGCTGATGGGAGTTGGAGTCTAGCAATGTTTGCAGGGTACAGCGTCTCTTCTTCCCCCCTACAACAGTGAGCAATTCACAGTACCCATAGAAAGACAGTACCCATAGAAAGGACCCATTTTATTCTGACGAGAACTATTTACAAAAGAAGCAGTAGAGCGGCGTTTTCTACTAAAATATGCCTTTATAGAATATCTTATATATATTTATATAAAAAGTACATTTATTTACATTACTGCTACATACAAAAATTACTGCACTGTGTAATATGTACATATACCTCTATAGATACATTCTGTCTGTTCATCCCTGCTGTGTGCTTGGTTTCCAAGGGCTTTGGGCAGGGTGGGGGAAGCCTATTGATGCAGCTCCCAGGCACATCTCGCTTTACTTTTGGGTAAGCGGTTTGAGCTGCTGAAGTGGGGAACGTGACAGATCCAGATCCAAGGGCCTCTGGAGGTGCGAACTGTCCCCAGAACCTGCCATGGTCTGTGGGAATACTCATTGCTAGTAGGTTCCTAGTTCCCTTATGGTGGGCTGGGCAACCTCTGGCCCTCCAGCTGTCGTTAGACTCCAGTTCCCATTAGCCCCACCAGCACCAGCATGGCCAGTGGGTGACGGATGATGGGCACTGAGACTCCAGAAACGTCTGAAGGACTGTAGGCTTGCCCCAGCTCTGGCTTACAGCTTAGATCAGATCGTGTGTGAAAAGGGCTGGTTGGCTACCGTGAGAACAGGATACTGGAAGAGATGGGCCTGATCCGGCAAGAAGGTTCTTCCAATGTTCTTAAAAAGGCTATGTACTGCTCACTTCCTGGTCTATATTACTTCGGGCTCTATAATGGGGAATTGAGCGACTGAATGCTCCTCATTTCTCTTCTTAATTGCACATAAAATAAAACTTGGAGAAATGTTCTAGAATTGCTGCCTTTCTTGGTAGGCAAGTTTTTGATGTGCAGGGATTTATTTTATTACAGACAGGCATTCACCCATGCAATCTCTCTTGCCCTCCTCCAAATGGTAAAAATGAGGATCAGTTTTGCCATGTGGAACTGGGCCTCTCTGGATACTGATGTGCCCCCCCAATTACTTTCTTTTTTGCTATAGGCAATAGACTTGGTGGCCCATTTCACCTCCCATGTGAAGTGTACCCATGGGACTTGCTAGCTCTGCTTCCTTCTTGACAATGCTGAGCCTGCCCAACCCACAGCCAGAGAAAGCTGAAAAGGATCCCAGATAGCCAAACACAGGGAAAGCAGGAGCTGTGGGCCATCTCTGTCCTGCCACTGTTTTACTGTAGCTTTCTTTGCTCCTCCTAAGGAAAGGTTAGCTACTTGGCAGTGATCAATGATGGAGGGAGCCAGAGGCTCTACAAGTGCCCCTCTTGCATTATCAGTCTGCCTCTTGCTTACAGGCAAAACGCATGTCAGGCTGTAAAACACAGGGGCAGGGACTGCAGCCCTTGGGCTGTTGTTGGACTCCAGCTGGATCACATTAGCTGAGGCTGATGGGAGTCGCAGTCCCCAGAATGGGGGTGGCGGGTGGAACAGGACACAGTTTTCCCTTTCCTGTTCCAAAATATACCATGGTGTACTTTTAGGTGCAAGAATTAACTGAATGAATCTGTGCAATGTTTTGTCTGGTCTGACCTTTAGGTAGTGATACCACGACTGATGCCCCTAGTGAGGATTCTCAGCTAATGCAGGGAGGATAAAACGGGCAGTGTGGCTCCTTGCAATTGCTCTGCAGCCACCGGCTTCTCCCAAATGAATGGAGCTCCCCACTCCTGTCACGAAGCTCCATCACCCCTGGCTGTGTAGTTCAATAATATCACAATATGATGTGGCTGGAGGTGGGGGGGGGGCGTGGAGCTGTGCTGTTATGACAGATGGCAATGCTCCACAGAGAGCGTGGGTGGGGGACTGGCAACTCCTGGAAACAGTCTACAAGTGTGGCTGTCAGGTTTCTCAAGGCGGGGGGGGGGGGAGGAGGGAGACCAGCCCTCCCTGTTCTCTCGTTATTGCTTTCAGTTCACTATCCCATAATGCAATGGGCAGCAGCTAACCTTTCAGGAGAAGGCGGCAAAATATGGTGTATCACATTTTAGGAAAGACGCTGCTTTCCTTCCCCCCCCCCCCTAAGATTTCAGCCTCACCCTATGCATGGTTTTACTCAAAAGGAAGACCCACAGTGCTCAAGGATGCTGTCTGCTAAACCAGTGTATGGATATAGATAACAGGTTCTGTTACACACTATTTTAACCAGAATACCTTTATGAATGTTGCCACTCATGTTCTGTTCCAGACTGGTGTAATGCTGGGATCAGGAACCTATGGGCACTCTAGATATTGCTGAAGTACAACGCCTCTCATTCCCTGACCATTGGCCAGGCTGGCTAGGGGCAGATGGGATTCCAGTAACAACAGGTTCCCCACCCCTGGTGTAATAGAACTCACAGCGCAGGGATTCCTTTCTACATAAACCAGAACTATCTGTCCCATGGTCCTCCAAATGTTGGACTGCCATGCCCATCAACCCCAGCCGACATAGTTAGGGGCATGATGGGAACTGTAGTTAAATAGCAGCCAGTAGACTACAGGTTCCCCATCCTTTTCATAAGCAATTGTCTTTCCCTTGCAAGCAATCTGCTCTAACAGCCAGTTACCAGATTAAGGCTGTAACACACTATATCTTTAAAATACATTCTTTCCCTTAAATAATTCTGGGCACTGTAGTTTATCCCTTACAGAGTTACAATTCCCAGCAACTCTTAACAAACTTTAGTGCCCAGAATTTTAAGGGGGAAATGTGCTTCAAATGTATAATGTGCACTAAGTCTAAATCTATATGGGACAAGTTTATTTCTGCTGGCTGTTCCAGCTGTGAAGGGCATCTGCAGCAGGTGCAAGAGTTGGGTTCCTGTTTTTGGAGGGCCAAGAGAAGATATAACAGCAGACTGGGCGTTCATACACCACCTACTGTCTATGGTTGGAAAAGGATTTGTTCCCAGAGAGTCCACCTGCATCTCAGCTCTGCCACTTCTAGATTGGAGCTCCCCCAAACCTTCCTCCAATTCGAAGAGGAATAGCTAAATGTGCTGCCCTGCACCTGTTGATGGATTCTCAACAGGCCCAATAGTCAAGATGTTGGGTGTCCCAACAGCAACCACAGGGCATCATGTTGGCTACCCCTAGCCTAGAACACTAACATGCCAAGAAATGATGGAATCTGGCTTAACCTATGCTGGGGTGACCCCAACTCCTAGTATCCCTGACCATTGACCATGCTGGTTGGGAGTCAGTGAGGATCAGAGTGAAGTCTCAACAGCTCCCGCATCTCAGCAGTAGAGCCTACCCTTTGTGAAAATGCCACGCTCCTGTCATTTCTATTCTTCCATGAGCCTCACTCCCAATTTAACCTCACAATAGCAGCAAGGGGGGGGGGTTAGCACCTAGGCAGAGATAGCCAACATCAGGGCTAGTGGGATGAGGCCACTGCCTCAGGCAGCAAAAGCCCCCAAGGCAGCACCTCTGCGGGCAGACCACTGCCAGCAGAGAAGCAGCACAGGCATTGGTGCTGATTTCAGAATTACATGCAAGATCTCTCCCAAAATTGGCGCCGAGGGTGGAGCCGCTTCTCCGTCACTGGCGGGGCAGGGTGGCACTTGCTGTTTGCCCTTGCCAGCATGGTGCCTTCCAGATCTTGTTGGACTCCCATCAGCCCCTGCCAGCATGGCCAAAGGTTCATGATATTGGGAACTGTAGTCCAACAAGATCTGGACGGCACCACGTAGCCAGTCCTGGCCTAAGGTTTAGAAGACAGCAAGTGGTCTCATTTTGCTGGAGGACAAACTTGGGAGGGGAGGTGGGGGAATACTGTGAATTCCAAGGATTTGCAAAAACCTGGGCTCTGGTTCTCACAAGCAGAGGCAGCAGGATTTGTCCAGGGATTCTTCTGCTTGTTGGGTATGGTGCTTGTTTAGGCACAGGAGCAGCTGCCCCTCTTAGACTCTTGCTGCAGCATACTTGCAACTTCCAGCTGGCTAGAGACTTGCCCATTTCCTTGCAGCCACAGCCTCTGGGAAAGGAGAGCAGGGGAACAGAGCTGACGTGGAAGCTGAACTGCCTTCAGTGCGCTTACATTTTTGCTTAGTCACCCACCCTGAGAGAGACCAGGACAGAGAACAAACACTCCTCCGTCTGTTGAGTTCTGTCTGGCTCTGCCCAAACCAGGAGCCACGACTGCTCTCTCTCTCTCTCTCTCTCTCTCTCTCTCTCTCTCTCTCTCTCACACACACACACACACACTTTTGAGAAATGGACAGATAAGCATGACCTGCCTTTGCCAACCTGGTGCCCTCTGGTCTGATGAAAAGAATGGAAACTCAGCCAATAAAACGAATGGGTATTTCCCCCTTTCTCTCTCTTCCCCGTCTGCCCCCTCCCCGGCCCCCGGCCCTTCCTTGGCTCCTACATCTCAACTGGTCCTTTAAAGTTTCCTCTTTTTGCAGAAGAGAATGACTTTTAAGACATCTGGATTACTCACAGCAGAAACAGAGTGGACCTAACAAGAGACCCTGAAGGTTGTGTGTTTTCTTATCATGTTGCTTTAAGGTATCAAAGAGTGTCCTTTTCAATTGCTATCGCGCAGAAGACCGGCGATTGGAGTATGACGCATGTAAACATTGAGTTCAGACCACGCAGCCTGCAAGATTAGTGCAGTGTTCTTAAGGGTGGGGGACGGGACTCCTTGCCCCCCCTTTTTTCTTTTCTTTTTTGGCGGCTTCTTCTGTGACCGGAATTGGAGACCGTCATCCATCACAAGCTGGGCTTGCTGAATCTTTCTCCAGCATCCTTCATCTCAAAAAATAAAATAAAAAAAGGAAAAAGGAAGGGGGGAAAAGGAATTGAGAGTGTTTGCTCTTGTCCAATTAATTTTTCTTGAAAAAAGAAAAGAGGCGGTTCCCTTCTGCCCCACTGGGCTCTGACCCCTGCTGCTCTGGCCTCAGCAAGGGGGAGGGTCTAGTGCGCCGCTTTGCCCCGTGACCGCTGGAGAAGGAATAGGTGGGCTGGCTCCACTCCTTTGGATGTTTGTCCATCAGCTGCTGGTCAATGACCCTCTGCATGTCATCCTGCAGCAGGAAGGAAAGAAGGAACGCTGTTAACAGGAAGGACAAAGAGAGAGCAGGAGGGATAAAACAAACATAAAGGGGCCGAATTCTTGGACGGTTGAGAAGCAGCAAAACCTGGGCCATCCTCAGGCTCTGGGGTCCCCCTCTCCCTTCAGTCGTGCTGCCAAAAATGTTATTTTTTACTCCCTCCCACCCATATAAATAAATGGCTGTGCCAGCTTCTGCAAACAGAGTCACAAACGCAGAATAGCAGGCAGCCCAGCCTCCACAAACACAGCGCTCCTGTAGGCAGAGAGCTCACCAGGAGAGGGAGAGATCGGACTCTGTACATTGGCTCAACTGAAAACCAGCAACTTTTGCCTCCTCTGCCAATTTTATTTCCCATTACTCTTCCCGCTGCAAAATATCTGTAACTAATAACTAGGGCCTGAGCCTGGTTTTTTTCCTCTCCCCTCCCTAACTCGTTTTCCTCTTGTGTCATGAATTCTTAGATTGTGAGAACATGTCTTCCCACTGATTATTTGTAAGCTGCTCTGGGAGCCTTTATTGGCTGAAGAGTGGGATAAAAATGTCTAATAATAAAAAGTAGTAGTAGAAGAAGTACTAGTGGTAGCAGTATTATACACAGATAGGCATACTAAGTTCTGCCTCTGCACAGAAACACATTCCTTGTGCATCATGGCAAAGGGCAATTTGGGTACCATTATTTAAACTGTAGTGCCTGTAGATCACTTAAATGCTAAATTGAGGTGAAATAGCTCCAAGAATCTTGCCATGAGTTCTCTCTCAGCCATCAAAGCTTTTTGCACTCGGGGCTTATGTAATGGGAGGAATGAGCCGCATGACAAGCAGACTCTAGCACTGAAAGGAGGGTTGGGGGGAATCATTATTAACCAGAAATCAGTGAAGCCAAGAGGAAAGAAACAAGAATTTCCATCTGACACATGGATTATCATCACAGCAAGGGCTCGGTTGCTAGGAACAACCATCAAATGCACATGGACACAGCGAAGACGTCTGTGCACTCATGCAGAAACACACACACTTCACTCCTACCATATCACCGCCAGCATCAGTAAAACAGACATAGCCAGTCACCTAGCTCTGAGGCCTCATCTTACACCAGCAGAGAGGCTGGTCCATTAGGCTGACCAGGGCATTATCCCACCAATCTCAGCCTGCCCTTTGCCAGCCCTCACCTGCCAGCCTGCCTTCTTACTTGCACCCAGTCCAGGGGATGTCTGTGCCTGCCTCTTCTGTCTCTCTGTTGCCCTTGTAAAACTCAGCAGGGAGGAGGATGGGAACAAACCTAGAACTAGTTGGTTCTGCCCATCATTGGCTCTGGCGCCACCTACTGTCAGGCTCCCTGCCTGCCGCTCCACCAGTCTCAAAGGGCACCAGCCACCACTGTTTTACATGTCTGGTAAGCAGCCAATTGGCTATCATCTATATCAGGGGGCGGCCAGGTTTACCTGGCCTGGGCCAGTTCACTCCAGCATAGATCCCTCTGTGGGCTGGATTGCACGTGTGAGCGAGCGTGAATGTGATTTCCTGTGTCTGCACAGACGTGATTTCCAGCGCCGCAGAAGCGAGTCCCAATGGCGCGCTGCACCGGTTTAGCGCAGAGCGCGGGGACTCACTAAGCGGGCGGCTCAGTTCGGGGGTGGCTCATGGGCCTTAGGTTGCCAACCCCTGATCTATAGTCATACCTCGGGTTGAAGTAGCTTTGGGTTGAGCGTTTTCGGGTTGCGCTCTGCGGCGACCCGGAAGTAACGGAACGCGTTACTTCCGGGTTTTGCCACTCAAGCATGCGCAGACGCTCAAAATGACATCATGCACATGCACGGAAGTGGTGAATTGTGACCCGCGCACGCACAGACGTGGGCTGCTTTCGCTTCAGGATGCGAACGGGGCTCAGGAACGGATCCAGAGGTACCACTGTATATGCAAATCCCCTTTGGCCTAGCAATTTCAAAGAGCATGCCAAGGAAGGGGTCATTTCTAGAATACCCCTGCCCCCCAAAGAATAATGGAAGTGATTTATTTTTTAAAAAAGAACACACACAAAAGATATTTCAGGCTTTAACATCAGGGATGTGGAACCTGTGGGCCTCCCAAGGTTGTGGGACTACAATTCCCACCATCCCTGATGATGGCTGGTGATGATGGAAGTTGGAAGCCAACAACCTCTGCATTCCTTCCAACTTTTTCTGATGCAAAACCAAGACATGCATCTTCCGGGACGCATTCCCAGGGGAGTCATGTGAACTGCGCCTCACTCGCTGTCCAAAAAAAGTGCTTTTTCGAGGCAAGAGCGCAGCACGAGAGCATGCAAGATCGCAGCACCCAAAATGGCTACCAAGATCTCGCAAGAGAAAACAAGATGCCCCTTTTTTCCGGGTCACTTGAAAGGTATGCCTCTGGAGAATGGGTAGGCAAACTAAGGGCCGGATCCAGTCCAATCACCTTCTAAATCCGGCCCGCGGATGGTCCGGGAATCAGCATGTTTTTACATGAGTAGAATGTCTCCTTTTACAGTGGTACGTCGGGTTAAGTACTTAATTCGTTCCAGAGGTCCGTACTTAACCTGAAACTGTTCTTAACCTGAAGCACCACTTTAGCTAATGGGGCCTCCTGCTGCTGCTGCGCCGCCAGAGCACGATTTCTGTTCTCATCCTGAAGCAAAGTTCTTAACCTGAAGCACTATTTCTGGGTTAGCAGAGTCTGTAACCTGAAGCGTATGTAACCTGAGGTACCACTGTATTTAAAATGCATCTCTGGGTTATTTGTGGGGCATAGGAATTCATTTTTTTCATCAAAATATCATCTGGTCCCCCACAAGGTCTGAGGGACAGTGGACCAGCCCCCTGCTGAAAAGGTTTGCTGACCCCTGCTCTGGAGGGTCACAGATTCCCCATCCCTGCGTTAAAGCAAGTTGTTTTGTTCATGGGAGCAGGCCTGGCTGTTCTCATTTCTACTGAGCGATCGAGTCAGAAGTGAGGGCTGGAGAAGGCAAGACAAGCTGGGGAGAGAAAGAGGAGACAGGAAATTCAAATGGAAGAGACTGGAGGGGCTGCTTGTAGGAAGGGGTGCACAGGAATAGAAATATACCAAGCACGGCTGACCACCCGTGAGGTGGGGTGATGCAGCTGCCTCAGGCAGCAGAAACCAAAGAAGCAGAGACCCCATGTATACTCTCTGCCACTTCTGCTGGCCAAGAAGCAGTGCTGGCTTCCGGTGAGATCTTGCGGAGAGCACAAGGTCTTGCTGGAACCCGCCATCACCTCCATTTTGTAGCCACTACCAAGCAACCCAGCTAAGTAAGGCTGCAGCACAGCATGTTCCCATTTCGCCTCAGGCGGGGAAACGGGACTCCTGACACCAAGTCGGATCACTGGTCCATCTGGCCCAGTACAGTGGTGCCTCGCAAGACGAAATTAATTCGTTCCGCAATTTTTGCCGTCTAGCGAAGCACGGTTTAAACGGCTTAACAAAGTCGCAAGACGTTTTCGTCTTGCGAAGCAAGCCCGTAGGGAAATTCGTCTTGCGAGGCAAATCGCGGACGAAAAAACCTTTCGTCTAGCGAGTTTTTTGTTTTGCGAGGCATTCGTCTTGCGAGGTACCACTGTACTGTCCGCCGTATCTTTCCAGGGTTTCAAAGAGGGGGGGCTTTTTCCATCAGTACCTGCTCTCCCACTGAGCTACGGGCCAGTGTTCATATAAGCAGCAATGGGCAGCAGCTCTCCAGGGATTCTGGCAGGAGTCTATCCCAGCCTTACCTGGAAATGCTGGGGACGGAAACCTGGGAGCTTCTGCATGCAAAGCAGATGCTTGACCCGTTTGCTTTGGCCTTTACACTGAAAGTAAAGATCCCCGTCGTCATGGCTGTGAATAAAGGGCTGATCTAAACAGGAAGACAGGGAGCGGTTTGAAGTTCTCCATTCCACGTTCTTATTATACAATGTTTTCAGCTTGTGATTATGAGTCATCTTGCTGGGGAGAGGGGCACATGGGGCCAAAACAAAACAACTCTGCCAGCTGAGCAAAGTGCTCCACAACACCAGGGGCAGTGTAGTGGTTAGGGTGCTAAACTGGGTCCAGGGAGGTAAAGGTAAAGGGACCCCTGACCATTAGGTCCAGTCGTGGCCGACTCTGGGGTTGCGACGCTCATCTCGCTTTATTGGCCGAGGGAGCCCGGCGTACAGCTTCCGGGTCATGTGGCCAGCATGACTAATCCACTTCTGGCAAACCAGAGCAGCGCACGGATACGCCGTTTACTTTCCCACCGGAGTGGTACCTATTTATCTACTTGCACTTTGAGGTGCTTTCAAACTGCTAGGTTGGCAGGAGCATGGACCGAGCAACAGGAGCTCACCCCATTACGGGGATTCGAACCACTGACCTTCTGATCAGCAAGTCCTAGGCTCTGTGGTTTAACCCACAGCACCACCCGCATCCCTGGGACCAGGGAGACCACGGTTCAAATGCCTGCTCTGCTCACTGGCTGACCCCAGTCAGTGGCAGAGCTTCATGCTCCGGCACCGGGGCAGGGGGCGCAGAGTGCGGTTGGGGGTGGGGCTGGTGCGCATCCCAGAGGTGTGACACGCCTCCCACAGGGGCATGACAGGCGTCCTGGGGGTGTGGCATGCCGCCTGGGGGCAGGCGGGGGGCAGCCACGATAGCACCCTACTGGGATTGAGCTGCCCCCACACTCCTCTTCCTCCATCACAGTCCCTCATCCTAACCTACCTCACAGGGTTGTTGTGAGAAGAAGATGTTAAAGGGAAGAGCCATATGCACCACTTAGAGGTCTTTGGAGGAAAAATCATCATTGGTCCATGAAGTTCAATATTATCAACACTGACTGGCAGCAGCTCTCTAGGATATAGGGCAGGCTTCCTCAACCTCGGCCCTCCAGATGTTTTTGAGACTACAATTCCTATCATCCCTGACCACTGGTCCTGCGAGCTAGGAATCATGGGAGTTGTAGGCCAAAAACATCTGGAGGGCCAAGGTTGAGGAAGCCTTTCCCAGCCCTACCTGGAGAGGCCGGGGATTGAATCAGGGACCTTCTGCGTGGAAATCAAGAGCTCCCTACCCTGGAACTATATGTGCTCAGTGATTTAGTTCTAAACAGTGCTTGGAATGAACTAGTGTGGTTTAACAAAGTTTACTGAATTAGTTTTGAAAAACTATGTTCCCCCCACCATTTCCAGGTGAACTGAATGTGAATTAAATTCATGAGCAATTTCTGGTTCATTTTCAAGTTCATTCTATGGCACTCCCCCTCCCCCACCCTCTTTAGACTCTTTGGGCCTTTTGGGCCAGGACAGATTTTGAAAAAGGAGCCTCTTCACACAGTGCACAGTTAAACTAGGGACCTCGCACAGGATGCAGGAATGGCCACCAGCTTGGATGGCTTTAAAGGAGGATCAGATAACCTCGCTGAAGAGAATAAGGCCAGGGCTCAGTTCCGGTACTTCTCAGGTGGGCCCCATTGCCATTCTAAGAGAACGAGGGAGACATTCGTGGTGAGTTTTGGCACCTCTTTTTCTAGAAAAATAGCACTAGATAAGGCTATCAATGGATACGCTACACCTCCACCTTTGAAGGTATCTATGCTTCTGCATTCTAATTGCTGGAATAATAATAATAATGCAAGATGTTTGTTATGTACTGAGTTGAATAGGATCCAAAATGCAGCAGTCTGATTGGTCCTAGAACAATAGGATCCAAAATGCAGCAGTCTGATTGGTTCTAGAACAATAGGATCCAAAATGCAGCAGTCTGATTGGTCCTAGAACAATAGGATTCAGGATGCAGCAGTCTGATTGGTCCTAGAACAATGCAGCAGTCTGATTGGTCCGCAGGAGCCACCCAATCCAGCTCCAGGTGGAAATGAATCCGCAACCTGATTGGCCTACAGGAGAATCCAGGAATTAGCCAATCATGTGCGGCCCATTGTGTAAATAATGTACCGTGTTTTTCGGCCCCATAGGGCGCACCGCCCCATAGGACGCACCTAGGTTTTTGAGGGGGGGAAATAAAGGGGAAAAAATTATTCCCCCCCCCCAGCCCTGAGAACAGCCTGCTATCTGCAAGCCTAGGGAGCCCGACGAGAAGTCGACTTTGTGCCGGGCTCCCTAGGGCTGCGCAGAGCTGCCTGAAGCCTGGAGAGCGAGAGGGGTCGGTGCGCACCAACCCCTCTCGCTCTCCAGGTTTCAGCGAAAGCCTGCATTCGCCCCATAGGACACACACACATTTAACCTCCATTTTTGGAGGGGAAAAAGTGCGTCCTATAGGGCGAAAAATACGGTATATAAAGCAAATATTTTGGGGAAACTTTCATTCCTCACTACTATGAGCTGAATAAAGAGCATGAAATCCACACTTGACTCCGAGTATATTTCAATGTTACTACAAGTTCATGCTCTGGAAAGGAAAGCATGTGTTTAAAAAAAGAGAGAGACACTAGTCCACAAGACAGGCAAGCAAATTCAGAAAGGTACTTTTGAGGAGAGAGAGAGAAACTGTGACATGCTCATGGAAGATGAGAAGAGCGACGTGCCCACAGAGTTGATTCTGTGGGTGCCTATGAGATGCTCACATTCCCCCCCCCGGAGGATGCAGTGAGACTGAACTGGGATGAGATGAAACAAGATGAGGTGGGTAAGGAGAGAGGTGGGTGGGCGCTCACCTTAAAGGCAGGAGGGGTGTACGACTAAAGCTGTTGTTACGGGAACTGAGAAAGGCCACACTAGATCAGAAACCAAAGGAGCCATATTGTAAAAAGGCCTGAGGAAGCAAACTGGAAGCAGAGGAGAGAAGAGAGAGAGAGAAAGAGAGAGGAGAAGACGGAGAAGTTGAAAACTGGGGTGGGAAAAGGTCAACCAGGGGGAGGTTTCTGTCGATCACAGGGAAGTAGGAAAATCAGGCCTAGTTCAATAACACATGCATGTATGTCACCGCTGTGCAAGGTTTAGGCAAGTGAATCAGGATGAGTGCACAAAAAAGGGACTTCTGGTGGAATCCGCAAAGCATTTCTGACTTAAGATCATCGGGGCTGGGGAGGAGGGCTCTGTGCTGCTACTCCACACTCCCCTTTCCCTCTTACCTGCCACGCCTCCAGCTGCTGCGAAAGGTTAAGCTTCTGCTGAATAGCATCCAAGAGCTGACTATTTAGTGACATCATGTCCATCTTGCATTTGGCTAGCTCCATTTCGACAGCGTTCTTCCTGAAAAGCAAAAGCAGAAGATGGTCATTTCTCGGGAGACCCTCTCCCATTGCTTGCTTTTTGGATTTAGAAACAGCCCGAGCAACGTGGCAATTCAAGGACAATAAAGGACGGTCCATGCGTGAACAGAGAGGAAGGCAATATGGTGCCCCCCGGATGTCATTGCACGCCAACTCCCATCACCCCTAACCATTGGTCATGCTGGCTGGGTCTCATGGAAGTTGGGAGTCCAACTGGCATTCTGCCAGCTTTTGAAGATGTGACTGTTATTTTCCGTTGATCTCTTCCTATTTTAATTATGGCATGTTTTGTTTTTATTTATTTATTTTTCTCCACGGTAAATCTTTATTGGTTTAAAATACAAATGTACAACGAAGGTAAGTATAGAAGAGTTAAATACAAAAAAAAGAAAGAAAACATCAAGACATAAAAGTAAGAAAATTTACTTTTTTACTTAATTATGGCATGTTTTAATGGGGTTGTTTTATCATGTACTTTAATTAGGGAGGTTTATAGATTCACACATGTAATCAATTTTTATACATGTAAACTGCTTAGAAGCCGAAGTTGGCAGTAAGAGATAGGTAGACAGACAGACAGATAGATAGATAACATAACATCAGCTAACCCCACCAAACAAATCAGAATGAATGCCACTGCGGTCAAATCTTCTTGCAAACCAATCAGGATGAGTGCTCAATAAACAGGTAATCTGGAAGCACCCCGAGTCACCAGATGGCCCTCTACAAATTGGGGGTGAGGCTGCCTGGAAAGACCTCTTCCACCCACCCACTGATCTGGCTGAAAAGAGTTCAAAACACCGCAGAAGCAGAACAGCAGAAGGACTGAAAGGGGGAAGGAAGGCTGGGGCCTTAATAAGGACTGTGCTAACAAAAGTGGCCCAGGGAGTCAGGGGAGGTGATCATTATACAGTGGTACCTCTGGTTACGAACTTAATTCGTTCCAGAGGTCCGTTCTTAACCTGAAACCGTTCTTACCACTTTAGCTAATGGGACCTCCCACTGCTGCCAGGACACGATTTCTGTTCTCATCCTGAGGTAAAGTTCTTAACCTGAGATACTACTTCTGGGTTAGCAGAGTCTGTAACCCGAAGTGTTGGTAACCCGAGGTGTTTGTAACCCGAAGTACCACTGTACTGGATTGTATGAAATACAAGAGGGTGAACTTGCGTACAGTGGTGTCTGGGGTTAAGAACTTAATTCGTTCTGGAGGTCTGTTCTTAACCTGAGGTACCACTTTAGCTAATGGGGCCTCCTGCCGCTGCACGATTTCTGTTCTCACCTTGAAGCAAAGTTCTTAAACCAAGGTACTATTTCTGGGTTAGCGGAGTCTGTAACCTGAAGCGTCTGTAACCTGAAGTGTCAGTAACCTGAGGTACCACTGTACATGGTATTTCACAGAATCATAGAGATGTAAGAGCTCCTCAAAGGTAATCAAGTCCAACCCCCCAGTCAATGCAGGAATTCCATTATTATAGCATTTCTGATAGGTGGCAACACAGCTATCTGCTTCATAAAAGGAAAACTCTGCCGGACCAGGCCAGTGGCCCATCTAGTCCAGCATTCTGTTCACACAGTGGCCAACCAGATGCATACAGAAAGTCTGCAAGCAGGATTTGAGTGCAGCAGGATTTGAAGGAACTTGGGACCTTCTACATGCCAAGCAGGTGCTCTATCACTGAGTTACAGATCTTCCCCTATGTGGAACAACACTGGAATCAAAGCTAAACCTGTCTGCTGCCTTGAACCATCCCAGAGCCTGGAAAGAGGGATAGGTAAAGGTAAAGGGACCCCTGACCATTAGGCCCAGTCGTGGCCGACTATGGGGTTGCGGCGCTCATCTCGCTTTACTGGCCGAGGGAGCCGGCGTACAGCTTCCGGGTCATGTGGCCAGCATGACTAAGCCGCTTCTGGCGAACCAGAGCAGCGCATGGAAACGGCGTTTACCTTCCTGCTGGAGCGGTACCTATTTATCTACTTGCACTCTGACGTGCTTTCAAACTGCTAGGTTGGCAGGAGCAGGGACCGAGCAACAGGAGCTCACCCCGTCACAGGGATTCGAACCGCCGACCTTCTGATCGGCAAGTCCTAGGCTCTGTGGTTTAACCCACAGTGCCACCCACATCCCTGGAAAGAGGGATAGGTTTGTTTAAATTAATATATCCGTATTTTAAGATGTATCACGGGTCACGTTTCAGCAAAATATACCTGCGGCTTCCAGAACAAGTAAGTCCTGCATAGCAAAATCCCCTTACTGCTGAATGAATATTAAAAACACTGGGACTCGTACAGCCCCAGAACGGCAGCTGGTTTCCATGGATACAGGAGAGCCAGTAACCCACACACATACTAAAATATCAAAAGCTGCCTTTTGCATCCAAAACTCAGCAGTTGGCAGTTCCTTCCCTTAGCCAACAGGTGGCAGCGCTACAATGGCTCTTTAAACAGAGATCTGTATGCTTCCTGTTCTACGTGCTGAAAAGGTCCCCTTGAGTGATGATGGTGACAGAGTCCTTGAAGATAAGGAGATTGAGCCATTGCATAGCTTCCCCCAATACAAATCTGGTTGTGTCCCCGTGTATGGCAAATATAAGAAATGATTTATATTTGGGGAAGTATAAATATATTTATATAAGAAATAATTTATATTTTGGGAAAGGACCATAGCTCCATGGTAGAGCATCTGCTTTGCATACAGAAAGTCCCAGGATCAATTCATACCCTCTCCAGGTAGGGACAGGAGAGAGACACCTCTGAAATCCTGGAGGACCACTAAAAAGGTAAAGGGACCCCTGACCATTACGTCCAGTCATAGCCGACTCTGGGGTTGCAGCGCTCATCTCGCTTTATTGGCCGAGGGAGCCGGCATACAGCTTCCAGGTCATGTGGCCAGCATGACTAAGCCGCTTCTGGCGAACCAGAGCAGCACACGGAAATGCCGTTTACCTTCCCGCCGGAGCGGTACCTATTTATCTACTTGCACCTTGACATGCTTTCAAACTGCTAGGTTGGCAGGAGCAACGGGAGCTTACCCCGTTGCAGGGATTCGAACCGCCAACCTTCTGATTGGCAAGTCCTAGGGGAGGATCACTACCAGTTGGTATAAACAAAACTAAGCTAGGTGGACCCATGATCTGACTCAGAATAAGACAGCTTCCTATGTTCGTAACTGGCAAGGAGGCTAAATCACCACTGAGTGGCAATTAGGATAATGGATCAATAATTTTAAAAAGACAGATTTAACAATATCGCTTTGGCATTCCTACCAGTGCTCTGTAAGGACAGCTATACATCAGTGTGGGCGGTCCAGAGGCAAAATGGCTGAAGACCTGGCAAAAAGCCTGTTGATAAGCTGCTGTTGTGAGCATCCATCTGTCTCAGATAATGGAGTGTGCCTCCGGGGGTGAAGTCAAGCCAAACATGACTTCTCTGGGGTGCAAAACCTGGGCAGTGTGTATGGAGGTCCTGGGCTGTACAGTGGTACCTCGGGTTAAGAACTTAATTCATTCTGGAGGTCCGTTCTTAACCTGAAACTGTTCTTAACCTGAAGCACCACTTTAGCTAATGGGGCCACCTGCTGCTGCCACGCCGCTGCAGCACAATTTTTGTTCTCATCCTGAAGCAAAGTTCTTAACCTGAGGTACTATTTCTGGGTTAGCGGAGTCTGTAACCTGAAGCGTCTGTAACCCAAGGTACCACTGTACAGATGATAAGAGCCCTCTCTCAGTATACAAGGCACCACCCAACTGTCTCAGGGACTCCACTCTAGATTTTTTTTCTCCCCAAAATATCCCATAAAGCAGCAGAGGATTAGGATTAGAGTTTTCCTTCTCCTACATGGGCTACCTTCCCAGGCTGTTGAGCCCCATCTGCCTCTCATCTCCCTCTATGGCAAGTGCAGAAACCACCTTCTTGACTGTTGGAGAAACTATTGGTATCGTCCGCTCAATCTGCCAGAGCCTGTCTGTGCATGCAAAGGAAGTCCCTAACTAACAACAAGGGTTTGAGACCCAGATAAACTGTAATATTCTGTAAATGGGAAGGGTGGTGGCTCAGTGGTAGAACATCTGCTTTGTATGTAGAAAGTCTCTTGTTTCGATTCCTGGCATCTCCAGGTAGGGCTGGGAATGTCCCGCATTTGAAACTCTAAATAGCTGCTACCAATAAGCTGGACAATACTGAGTTAGATGGACCAATGGCATTTGTTGTTTAGACTTTTAGTCGTGTCCGACTCTTCGTGACCCCATGGACCAGAGCAGGCCAGGCACTCCTGTCTTCCACTGCCTCCCGCAGTTTGGTCAGACTCATGCTGGTAGCTTCGAGAACACTGTCCAACCATCTCGTCCTCTGTCGTCCCCTTCTCCTTGTGCCCTCCATCTTTCCCAATGGAATAAGGTGTAAATATAAGGCAGTTTGCTATGACTCCAGCTCCCTGACCATTGGCTGCGCTGGCTGGGCCTTATGGAAGCTGCAGCCAAAAACATCTAGAGGGGACCTAGCTAAGGAAGGCTGACATAATCAAACTAAGCAGCAGATTAATTTTGGTGCATTTTGGGGTTTTGATTTCGCCCTTCTCCATGGATTCAAAACAATACACATTCACATGCATGATGGAGGTTTTGCATCTGCTTGATGTACACTGTTTCTGGCTACCTGCTACATTCCCCAGCTCTGCAGGATTGCAAATTAATTGTTCTATATAGAAAAGAACAGGGATGCGGGTGGCGCTGTGGGTTAAACCACAGAGCCTAGGACTTGCCGATCAGAAGGTCGGCGGTTCGAATCCCCGCGACGGGGTGAGCTCCTGTTGCTCGGTCCCTGCTCCTGCCAACCTAGCAGTTTGAAAGCACGTCAAAGTGCAAGTAAATAGGTACCGCTCCAGCAGGAAGGTAAACGGCGGTTCCGTGCGCTGCTCTGGTTCACCAGAAGCAGCTTAGTCATGCTGGCCACATGACCCGGAAGCTGTACGCCGGCTCCCTCGGCCAATAAAACGAGATGAGCGCCACAACCCCAGAGTCGGCCACGACTGGACCTAATGGTCAGGGGTCCCTTTACCTTTCTAGAAAAGAACAGTGATGTTTTTGCAGCACACCTGGGGAGCCTGTGGCCCTCCAGGATTCCAAGGTACAATTCCAATCACCCCGACCGTTGATCATGCTGGCTGGGGATGATGGGAGTTGGAGTCCAATGACGTTTGAAGAGCCACTGGTTCTCCACCCCTGGCTGACTTTTCACTGAGCTTCTTGTCACACACAAAGCCATCATGACGCAGCTGCCCCTTTCCCTGGGTGTCACAACCCCACACGTCTTTAAAAAATAATCCAGCTTACTTGGCGATTGCTTCATCCCGATCCCTGATAGCCTTCAAGAGTTGTTCGCTCATATCCTTATCATCTACTGATCCCCGGAGTCTGTCCCGTTCCTCTTTCAGGGAAGTCATCTCTACACTCAGTAGCGTCACCTGATAAGAAGCAGAAGAAAAATTAACCTTTGATTGCCACTCATTGAATGGCAAGAATAAGGGACTGGACTGACCGCTCTGGAGGTGCAGCAAGGAAAAGATCGTGGATAGGGAGCTGTGCTTGTCATATCACAACCACAGTTATAAATGGGGTATTTTGAGGGGGGAGAGGGGAGTCAGGAACAAAAATGCTTGCAATCTTGAGACTCTGCATTCTGGAGGTTTTATGTAAGCCAGACTACATGGCTGTAGGAATAAATATTAAAACCTTAAATTCCTAAAAAGAACCTACAGCGGAGAAAAACATGAAAAAGCCACCGTGCTGGTTTTCAAACCTCATGTTTTTAAACCAGAATGGTGGTGGTCCAGATGTTTTGGACTACATCTCTCTTCGGTGCTGGGCTAACAATCTGATAGGCACCAGGTTAGAGTGAGGCTATTTTAAGTAATTCCCATCAGTGAAAGGAACCACATTAGGATTTCTGAACATTTCAAGGTCACTAATACAGAATTCGTGGTTACCACAGCTAGCTGAAACACTATAAAAAATCATGTCCTCAGCACCACCCCTCAGTTACAAGAGAAATTGAAAATTGGCCACTGCAGAGTTTTGAGGACCACATAGCTTTGCTTACTTTTTGCAGCTAGTCTTCTCCATATATTTAGGGCTTATCTCCTACCATTAGGCTCAGCAAATATAACAGCAGCTTAATTTAACATGAATTAAGTTTGTGCGCACACACACACGTGTCCATGTTCCTTAAGGATTTACAATCAATCAATTAAAAAAGCACCACGTAAAAGGATCCAGAAGGAAAAAGTATAGCTGGGGAGGGGAAGAGGGGAGTGGGTTTTAAACCCATTTAATATATAGAGATAACTCAAGAAAAACAATAAAGTCCGCCACATATAGAGAATGATCAGTTCACAGGAACATGGGGAAGCGGATTACAGTGGTACCTCGGGTTACATACACTTCAGGTTACAGACTCCGCTAACCCAGAAATAGCACCTCGGGTTAAGAACTTTGCTTCAGGATGAGAACAGAAATCGTGCTCTGGCAGTGCGGCGGCAGCAGGAGGCCCCATTGGCTAAAGTGGTGCTTCAGGTTAAGAACAGTTTCAGGTTAAGAATGGACCTCCTGAACGAATTAAGTACGTAACCAGAGGTACCGCTGTATAGGATTCAGGACTGGGCACACATACCAGTGCATTTGCTTGCTGGCCTGCCTCCTCAGGCTCCAGGGGCAGCTGGCACCCATTAGGACTGGTGTGGGAGAAAGCAAGGATGCCCAACAGTAGGTGGTGCCAGAGTCAACCAAATCTACTTTTGTCTCCATCTTCCTCCCTGCTGTGCCCCAGAAGGGCAACACTGAGACTAAGCGGATGGAAGATGGAGCAAGGTTGTTTTCTGCTGCTGCAAAAGCTCAGACTCGAACCAGTGGCTTCAAAATACAAGAAATGGGATTCCAACTAAACATTAGGAGGGACTTTCTGATGGTAAGAGCTCTCTGATGGTGGAACAGACTCCCTCAGAAAGTGGTGCCCTCTCCTTCTTTGGAGGTTTATAAACAGAGACTGGGTGGCCATCTGTCAGGGATTCTTCAGTTGTGATTCCTGCATTGCGGAGAGTTGGACTAGATTCCTCTTTAGTGACTTCCTCTTGGGTGAGAAAATAGGCAGGTGAGCCTGGCTGAGGGCAGAATGAGCTTGATGGGACAGACCCCCATTCACCCTAATGGGCAATCCTTCAATGGCAGGCCCTCTCTCAGAGGCCTGATGCTTATCAGTTTTTATAGTCTGCCTTTCCAGGCCGACTCTTTTTTTATTAATATACTTGTGCCCAGCTCTGCTTGGAAATTCTAAGAAACAAACAAACATCAGTGGAGTTTTGAAATCAGAAGTTAAAACAATTGTGCTTTAGAAAGGTTCAGTCCACCATTCAAAATGGTGTCCAACTGCATCCAAATATAGAGGGGAAACCTGTTCCTCAATCTCAGCAACCAAAAGTGGTGTACAATATCCCCAAACAAAAATTAAACCAAGGGTGGGCAACCTCTGGCCCTTCAGATGTTCTTGGCCAAGGTATCAGGAGGAATTTTGAGAGTTATAGTCCAGCAATACTGAAACAGCCACAAGCATCTCCTCCCTTTAACTGGACAGTAAGATTGAAACGATGTAAACAAGCTACGTAATTCCATGACAACTCAAACCGGCAACAGAAAACAAATGAGCTCAAAGGAGTTTAGTCAGGGTAGTATGCAACTGAATTGCTGGGAAGCACCAACGAAAGAGGAATGGCAGACAAAATTAATGGACTACGCAGAATTGGATAAAATGGCAGGAAGGATTTGAAACCTGCGGGACCAGAGATTTACAGAAGATTGGAAGAAATATACAAACTATTTGAAGAGCAACTGTAATCAACAAATTACGCTAGTAGGACTACAAGAAGTTTTGTAAGGAGAAATATATGAAATATTGCAAAGTAGAGAAAGAATACAGATATTAGTTATGCGATTTAAATGTAATTAGTGAAAGTAAGAAATGTAAATTAAGTGAAAATTTTCAGATGTGATTGATGGAAGTAAAAAAATTGTATAAGATATAAAAGTATGTTTAATTATTGTTGAAAATGATATGTTAAAAAAGCTAATAAAAATTTATATAGTAAAAAAAAGAATTGCTGGGAAGTGCTGGTGAGGGGAGTGTTCTGTGGTCAGATCTTGTTTCGGTTTCTCATTGGCATATGACTGGCCAGAGTGAAAAGAGGTTGCTGGGATAGATAGACCTTTGGATAGTCAGAGGTGCATGCTTACCTGGCTATGGAGCTGCTGTAGCTCTTCCAGGCTCTGCCTCAGTTTCCCCCTTTCGCCTTCCATCAACTCCCTCAAGGCTCTCGAATCTTCACTCGTCTGCTTGATCTGTTCTTCTAAGGCATCATCATCACTTCGCCGTGAGCTCTGGCAACCGTAATGAAACAAAGAAAGAAAAGTGAAATCAGCAGAGGTTTGGCAGTGGAAGAAAGGAGAGATCCAGGAGGGACCACACAAAGTTCAGTTAGGGACAGGTGACTCTGAAGGTTAATTCTTCTCAGCTTCATCTTTTCCCAGTTTTCAGTCTGGTTCTCCACATTTCCACACCAGTTTGCAAATTTTTAATAGAAGTCCTCATCGAAACTCACCAGCATTTTAGCGCCAATTTCTTCCCATATACAGTGGTACCTTGGTTCTCAAACTTAATCCGTTCCAGAAGTCCAAAACAAAGGCCCACTTTCCCATAGAAAGTAATGTAAAACTGACTAATCCATTCCAGACTTTTAAAAAGAAACCCTAAAACAGCAATTTGAAATGAATTTGACTATCTAACGAGACCATTGATCCATAAAATGAAAGCGATAAACAGTGTACTGCAGGCACACAATCAATCAATCAGTAACTGAACAGGATTCCACACAGTCACAAAAACAAAAAAAGAGCAGCAAATACAAAAATGCAAAAAAGAAGCAAAAACAGACAGACCTCAGCGTAACACTCAAAACAGAAGCGTGGCACTCAAACCGGAGCACGTTCAGCTTCCAAAAATAGTTCGCAAACCGGAAAACTTACTTCCGGGTTTGCAGTGTTTGGGTTCCAAGTTGTTTGAGTACCAAGGCGTTTGAGAACCAAGGTACCACTGTACACAGTTTTGCAAAGCAATCTTCTCCGATATAATGCACCTGTATGCTATTTCTATGCACACTATACCCTGGTATGTGCATTTTTATCCCATTAGTTGGCAGCATTGCAAAATTTAGAGAAGTACAAATTGGGATATCAGTGTTTGGGTTGGGTGTTTCATTCTGGAAAGTGCAAATTAGGTACTGGGGCGATCACACAGGGTCCCCGGACGTTTGACGGTCTATTGATCCCTGTGCCACCACTGTGATTGCCTCTTCGCTGCCACCAACCCGTTTCTCTCGGGTACACACGGAGTCCAGACAGTTGTTAACATTAACAAATAATCAAGTTTATTTTATAGGCATGAACAAGCTTATGGTTTCAGTTAATTTTTCTTGGCAGTTTCTTAATCTTAGTTTCTTTACTGACCTATACGTTCCTAACAACTTCAAACTGATTATCCCAACTATCTATCTGACTCCACCTAACAGTTCCTCTCACCCTCTCACAACACAACTCGACCAACCCACAGACTTATCCTCCCTCTTTCTTCTCCAACTCCCAACTCTCAACTGACTTTCACACAACTCTAACTCCTCCCCTTGGGTTCCCACTGGCCAATCACTTCACCCTCATTTAACCCTTTCCTTATGACCCACCTAGGAGGGCAAACGTCACAGGTACATTTGCTTCAAATGTGAGCTTCAAATCTCTCCCCCTTACCGTGGAGTCTGTGCCATCTATAACACTTTGGATCAGCCTCTTCAACTCACTGAGGGCAGCCCGCAAACTACCAGCCGGCACATCTTTGGCCGAGGAGGTTTCCGATGACTCGTCCATGGAAGAGTCCGTGGACACCGCAGAATCCGCGCTGTCGTTCCCTCGAAGGTGAGTGCACAAGTATCGGACCTGGCAGTAGGCCTCCCAGAGCTGGAGTCTGAGCTGTGATGAGAATGCAGAAAGGACTGTTCTAGGGAGTGCTGACAGGTGCTGATTGGGACTGATAGGGTGGAAAGCAGGGAGTCCAACAGTAGGTGGCGCCAGAGCCAATGGCAGGCAGCGCCAAAGAACCCTACTCTTGCCCCCATCTTCCTCCCTGCTGAGTTCTAGAAGGACAACACTGAGTCCAAGGGAGAGGCAAGCAATTGGGGTCAGCTGAGGACAGACTGAGGTTGGTGGGGCAGTACCCCTGTTGCCCTAATGGACCAGTCTCCATTTGACCTGGGGTGGCACTTTTCCATATATTTCGAACAAAGAAGCACACTTGGGGCCAAGCTAGGCATGACTTTTGACACATAGCTTGTCCTTGTGGAATTGATTACCCTTCTGCCCCCAGCAAATAAATTATTAGTATTAAATATTATTGTGTGCCAACCATAAAAGAGCAAATCTTGAGAAATCAAGTTGATGACTGGATGTCAAATGCAGATCAGGGACATTCAGGGAACACCGGAGTATTCGGAGAATGTGCAACACAAACGTTTGCGGACGGAGGATTTTAGGAAGGAAGTCCACTATGGTTCTACCACACACATTTAAACACACCTGTGCTGCACCCAATTCTTCTGGAGCCAAGAGTTTTGATGCTACCTGTTCTCTCTCTTGCTCCAGTTCCTCGGCCTCCATGCTCTGCTCAATCTCTGACAGCAAAGACGTGCTGGTAGAGTTGAAATTCTGGAGGCTTCTCTCCTCGCTGAGTTCATCTACCTTTAGCTGCAGTTGCCGATAAGACAGTCTCACCTCCTGAAGTTCTAGCTGGTTCTGATGCAACTGGCACAAGAAATTATAAAGATATATTTTTCATTTATTAATTATTATTATTATTATTATTATTATTATTATTATTATTATTATTAATCATCATCCTCCACCCTTCACCATAAGGTCACAGAGCAGGCTTCAGCAATATAAAATACAAGATAAAAAACAGTTAAAACAATTTACAATCAGAAGAATAGGGTGGGTCTTAAAATATATATGTGCATTTCATGAAAACTGCATTGTGAATGTGCCAGACACACCTCTGCGGGGAGGGATTCCCACAGCTTCACATGCCTGTATGATGCCAGTATTTTATTAGTTAAAATTAGCATGCCTTTACACCTGTTCACTGTATTCTGTGATAGGAATTTTATGGTTTTAGATATATAGTAATGTTCATAACTGCACATACATAGATCAGCACAGGAACCATTTTGATTCCTAAACTGACCAAATCCTTTCTCTGCAAGGTTAAAAATGGAAAAGCCTCCCCATTGTCTCTTCCTTTAATCTGTGTTTGAATAAGGTGTGAGCCTGTGACCTGGCCCAGGAAATAAGTATTTTAGCACTACAAAAGAATGGCCAGGCTCCCCAGAAAATCCAATCAAGTAACCTGCTAGACAGGAGATAAACAAGGACAAGAGAAAAACAACATTTAAATTTCTGTGATGGAGGTGGGATGTATCTGAGGGGTGGTCTTAGGTTACACCCCTTCTGTGATGTATGCATAATGTTTCTGGGGGTGGTCCTGATCTAGAGAAGGGGAATTTCAAAAGTCTTTATAAGGCCTTGCAGGCCATTGTTCTGGGTCCTCTTCCTCTCCTGCGTGTGAGGGGAGTACCCTGTTGCAACAGATCAATAAAGATCAAGCTTACTAGCTGCTTTGCTTCTCAATATTCTCTGGTTGGCCTCTGTTATTTTCTCCTACCAATAGGGAACCTATGTAAGGACTCTATATGGGCTCTTGGATACCCCATAAGGGAAAAGGGCAGATTTTTATTTACAACAGATGGCGACCACGCACGAAGGGACTTTTGGTTACCCGGATTCTGGAAACGAGGAAGGACTGGTTATCCAGCGCGCACCAGGCAGTTTGCCAGGAGGAATAACCAGTCTTCCATCGGTCCCAGGGTCTGGCAATAACTTGGAGTTCAGCGGGGCTAACCAGAGGAAGCAAATCTTGATCAGGCCGGCCTTAAACAATCAGTCAAGACATCGTGGGATCACCAGGAACAGAGCATGCGGAAGTGAGTATTAAGTAGGAAACACGGGTAGTGGGTTGGGGTCTCTAAACCACAGCAACCAAAATTCTTTAATTCTTCCTTTCCCCTTCAAAAAAAAAAATTTCTACTTTCTCTCCTCCTTTCTGTCCCCTCAATCTCAACACCAGCCCTAGCCCTTCGGAGTAGGCCCAGGCAAAAGTTGTGTGTGACTTCTTTCATTTCCCTTCTACAGTCTATATGCCGACCTATTCCTTCGGAGTTTTGCCCAGAAAAAGGTCGTGCTTTTTCTTCTGTACTGAAAACTATAACTCCCAGGTGTAGCCGCACCTCTGCCATGGCGATCTTTGTTAGAGATGACCTGTGAGCAGAGAAAGCAAGGGCACCTGATTCCTTTCCTTCTTTGTCATTTCTGAGTCCCAATCTGGCACTGCGCCATGCAAGCGTCCAGTAGGGAACTTTCAGGTTAGATTGTAAGAGGCAGGAGGTTGCTGTGGGCTCCCTGGCTGAGTAATGACCAAAGGGGGGGGGGTTGAGATCGCTGACCGCACTGTTAGCTTAGTAGCCAGGAAAGGCCAACAGCTGTACCAGCCTAGTAAGTCAGGCCAGACGAACGGCGGTGTGTCACAGTACAAATTCTCGGAGTTGTCCAAATTGAGTGTACTGTGGGTTATTTATTGTGTTTCCTGAAAAGTGGGGATAAAACCCTGACTGCAGTATAAAAGTAAAAGCTAGCGCTATTAAAATTGAAAATGGGTGCACCTCAGTCAAAAGAAAAATAGTCCCCAGACCCCTGGCATGAAAGAAGCCCAGTTGGTGCTTACTTCCCGCCTGGACTCTGACAGTCCCCTTCAATTTGTGTTTAGGAAACGTTTTTCCTGTGTTTAAATTGTACTTAGGTAACATCCAGCAGCTGCTTATCTTAAATGTGCCATCTAAAATAAAAATGCAAGCTTGCTCCAAATTCTAAATCTAAGGAAGCCATGTTGAACCTTATCAGTCTTAAAAACAAGACAAAATGGAGAATGAAGTGTGCAAATGTTTGTTATTTGAGAGAGGCTCTAAAAGAGAGTTTTTCTCCCAAGTGGTAAAATCCTGTATACGTGCTACTTGTGTTCTGAAAGGAGGATTACCCCACCTCCTTTCTCTAGTTTCAGTGGGGAGGGTGATTTTAAGTCTAATGGTAAATGATGTTGTGTTGTAACTTTTGAGTTTGTGAGTACACCTGTGTTCCAGTCTAAGTTAACCTAATGTTTCTGCTGCAAAAGCCTAGTTGAGCCAACTGCTCTCTCAAGCTAAAATGCAGTGTATGTATTTCATTAAGCATATGCCTATGAAAGTATGGTGTTCCTTCTAAGAAAAATATCTGAGTCCAGTTTTAACTTTGATCTGGTTGGACAGAAGAGTTATTGTAAGGCTCCTGGTATCAGTCTCTATAAGACGTCCTGGCCTCTTTTCTTAGAAAATGCCCCCCCTTGTTTCACTCTGTCTCTTTCAGTTTTTTTCCCCCTTCTCCTTCTTATTCTGTGCCAGGTAAATTTACTCCCGAGTAAGCTTCCTTTAAAGGAAACTGCAAAGGGGGGGGGCATAGATTAGGCTTACTATTCCTCTGCAAGTTCAGGAAAAATTGTCACTTTTGTATTCCTTTTAAATCAAATCTATGGCTGTTTTAACTATGCTTTATAAGAGATCCTCTCCCTATCTTAGGAAAAATGTTCACTTCAGTCTTTAAAGATAATTTATCTAGGAACTTTCACTCTTTAGTCTAAGGAAGTAAACACTCACTCAAACTAGCTTCAAGATCTGCTAAAAGGGTTGGGTACTTTTATTTTCCTCTTCCTTAGTACATGATAGGTGCATGGCTTGTGGTCTCTTCCCCAGTTGTGTCTGTGTACATAAGTATGTGTGTGTTTCTGGTAGTACAAATCTTGCTATGAACCCTGTATTTTAGGGTTGGACTAGATGACCCCAGGTCCCTTTCAACTTTCCCAATTTGTGGCTGATGAGTTGAAATCCAGCCCAGATTTGCTCTTTGTTTTTAAAGGTGAGAGGTGAATGTGTGTGTTTCTGGTAGTACAAATCTTGCTATAAACCCTGTATTTTAGGGTTGGACTAGATGACCCCAGGTCCCTTTCAACTTTCCCAATTTGTGGCTGATGTGTTGAAATTCAGCCCAGATTTGCTCAAATCTTGCTATGAAACCTGTATTTTAGGGTTGGACTAGATGACCCCAGGTCCCTTTCAACTTTCCCAATTTGTGGCTGATGAGTTGAAATTCAGCCCAGATTTGCTCTTTGTTTTTTTAAAAGGTGTGAGGTGAAGCCATGATGTTTGAAGCAGAACTGGTGATATCAGGCAGTTGAGTGATTACAGTATTTATCATTTTGTCTACTATTAAAAAAAAAAATCAAACTTAAAAGTCTATTAAAAGTTTAAGCACATAAAAATTCATATAGTCAAGTAGAATGCGCCTTGACCAATCCTGTAAATAAAGGGGCAGTAAAATTTGTCTGCAAATGGTAAGGCTGAAATGACTGAGAATGTTTAAAAAAAAATAATAATAAAGAAAGAAAAAATCCTATGAATTCTGATCCTCTGGCCATTTTCCCCATATATAAGGGCGTGGCATTGTTCCGCGAATGGCCAGAGGGATATTAGCCCTTTCCTGTACATAAAGGAAGCAGTCTCAGTTTGCTTGGGCTGAAATTGCTAGCTTTGAGTTTCTCTTTTTTGTTTAAAATCAAACCCTGTTTTCAAAATCTACTCCTTACCCTTCCCTTCCCTTATTCAAATGGTAATTGAGCCAAAAGATGCAACATTTTCAATGGTATAAAAGGTTTGCTGAGGCATGAACTCTGCACATGCACAGAGGCTAGATCAGCTTAAAAAAGAGAGGGGGGGAGAGAGAAGGTTTGGAGAGCAGTGTGCTGCAGGGAGAAACCTTTCCAAATAGCCATTGAGGGAAATCACCCTTAATGTGTTTTGCTCCAGGGGCTACTTAATACAAAAGAGTTAAGTACTGGACATGCCAAATTCTTTTCACAGGTAAATATCAAAGCACTCCCACTGTGAGTTCCTCTCTTGAGTAGATTTTATAACAGTTTGTGTGTGTGTGTGTGTGTGTGTGTGTGTGTATATGCCTATGCATTTTAGGAACAGCATTTCCTGACAGATCTCTCACATGAAATAATTTTCCCTTTCAACAGGTGTGTATATGCCTATGCATTTTAGGAACAGCATTTCCTGACAGACCTCTCACATGAAATAATTTTTCCTTTTAACAGAGTGTCCTTTCTTTTCTCCCACAGCACAAATGATAATGAGGGGATGCAAACAGTGATTTAAATACTCTATAAAAAGTAATTGCATTTGTTTTTCCTTTTGTCTTTCTTCACTTAAAGCCAAACAGTCACTTTCTTTCTGTTCAGCAAAACAAGTCTGAATCCCTGCTATATTGGTTGATTTCTTTCTCTTTGTGGCTTTGACATTTTTTTAGGTTACAAATAATCTGTTTTCGTTTATTAAGTTCGTTTTATCAGTTCTTCCATTATATATATGAAATTAATCGAAGCACAACCAAACATTGTTTGTGGAATGGTATTTGTTTACCTTTTTGCCTGAGCATTTCTTATTAATTCTGTCATTTTGGCTAGTGCAAGTTATTTGCACAACTTTAAAATTGCCATTCATTTTTTCTTGGTATTAACTCATTTCCCAGTATTAACATTACAGCTGATGATGTTACATCAAGAAACACTTTTATTTTCATTTGGGATGTTAGAATGCCAAAACAGATTACTTCAGGTTACTTATTAATTGTGTGTCTTAGCATTTATTTATTTTTGGTTCCTCATAGCTCATTTTGTGTGTTTGTGTTTTACTTTGGGGACATGTTCATCACATGTTGAAAGTCAGTCTCATGAAGTTCTTTTATTGGATAGCACATGGTGAATTTTAAGTTTTCCCCATTGTTTTCCCATTTTTTTTCAGTCCAGTAGTAATATGTGTGGTTTTGATAATATCTTTGTACTATTTCATAATAGTTATTTTCTGAATCTGATGTCTTTGTGTCAAGTCCATTTTCATCTAACTGGTAATCTAATTTTTTGCTTTCTTTTTATTTTTTAACCTTTCTTGTATTTTTTACAGTTCTCTTTCTCTACATGTGGAGTAATTTTTTATTAAGTGAAAGAAAGCAAACAAACTTAGCAGATAATAACAGTAATTATATGGAAATGTGATAATAAATAATAATAAATAATACATTTTATTTATATCCTGCCCTCCCCAGCCGAAGCTGGGCTCAAGGCGGCTAACAACAATCAAAATAGTCCAATAATGATAATGAATAAAATGTTTAATCCACTAAAATTGTTATTATTTGCAGCTTCCCATGGAAACTGGAGGACATCCTTTTTGCCTTTTGCCCCTTTGATGTCTAACTGTGTTTTTAAGTCACCCCAAAACCCTGCCCCTTACAGGATATCACTTCTACAGATGTGCAATGATGAGCAGCAACAACCCCTCAACTCAGTCAACCCATCACAAGACCAGCAACAACAGAGTTTTCAAAGTGCCCACAGCTATCTCTTTCAAAGGATATAGACTGAGGGGGGAGTGGGGCTGACAAAGGGGGGAGGAGTTTAATTACAAAAGGACATTTTCTCACTCTTGAACCTCAAGCCTCTGTGCTCCAGGATTCAAAAGATACATGCGTAAAAGATCACAATTGTGTCAAGATATGCAACTGATATTTAATTAGTTTGTTTTGTATTATGTGTTATTATGTAAGAATGTTGAAATGAGTCTGACAGTGTGATTTCCACAAAGGGGGGGGGCAATTTTTGTGTGTAACTGTTTTTATGTTTAATGTCTTATTCCTTACACACCAGTGGAGAATTCTCATGCATTTTATACTTTCCAATAGCTCACACTATTGTGTAGTCCAATGTTTAGATAACCACAATTCGTTGTCCCACCTGGCACTATGCCAACCTTCCCTACCCATTTTAAAAAAATGTGCTAAAACTTGCTTTACCAAGGAGAAGCTTCTAAGAAACATGAAGGTGGATATGCTTTGGTTTAGCAGGAATGATCCCTTATAGACTTAAATTGACTTATTTGGACAACTGCCCTTGTTAAGAATGGTTTTCTTTTAACAGATTGGTTTGAAGAGTTGAGAACCATGGGGCAAGATAAATTCAAATTGGACTCAGTTCGAATTGGGCAAGTGTATCCAGGCTGCAATTAGCTTTTGGTCCTTTAAGTGCAAGTGAGCAACTTCCCATTGTGCGAGTGCAAGACCACAGCCTATAATAAAATCCCATAGCTAAAGGCCAAGGCGAAGACCTCTCCCTCACGAGATGCCCAAAACCTGTGCCAGCTATGGTGAATGCCAGGCGACATGGTTAAATGAAAGCCCTGAGGGGATTCAACAGAAGGGATGTGTTGCTGTAGCACTATGTCAGTGTGAGACCACAGAAGAGCTACCTTGACACCTGAGAACACAAAAATGGCGGGGGGGGGGAAGCAAACTGCACTTTTCAGTCATTAGTGGACCTTACCTTCCTGCTAGGTGTAAAGCATAGAACACTATTGAGTAAATGGTCTCTCCCAAAGTGTTAGAATGCCACAAGTAATTTAGTAGCAAAACGCAACATGTGTTATTTTTATGATATATTTATACAAACACATCCATTTACAACATACGATGTTATTATTTGTGGGGCAAAAATTTTTAAGAAAAATTCTAGCCCCAAAGGGGGGAATATTGTGATAGGAATTTTATGGTTTTAGATATATAGTAATGTTCATAACTGCACATACATAGATCAGCACAGGAACCATTTTGATTCCTAAACTGACCAAATCCTTTCTCTGCAAGGTTAAAAATGGAAAAGCCTCCCCATTGTCTCTTCCTTTAATCTGTGTTTGAATAAGGTGTGAGCCTGTGACCTGGCCCAGGAAATAAGTATTTTAGCACTACAAAAGAATGGCCAGGCTCCCCAGAAAATCCAATCAAGTAACCTGCTAGACAGGAGATAAACAAGGACAAGAGAAAAACAACATTTAAATTTCTGTGATGGAGGTGGGATGTATCTGAGGGGTGGTCTTAGGTTACACCCCTTCTGTGATGTATGCATAATGTTTCTGGGGGTGGTCCTGATCTAGAGAAGGGGAATTTCAAAAGTCTTTATAAGGCCTTGCAGGCCATTGTTCTGGGTCCTCTTCCTCTCCTGCGTGTGAGGGGAGTACCCTGTTGCAACAGATCAATAAAGATCAAGCTTACTAGCTGCTTTGCTTCTCAATATTCTCTGGTTGGCCTCTGTTATTTTCTCCTACCAATAGGGAACCTATGTAAGGACTCTATATGGGCTCTTGGATACCCCATAAGGGAAAAGGGCAGATTTTTATTTACAACAATTCACAACATTGTGTTTCTGTTTTTAGGTAAACAATTAAAAAAACATAAATGAGGCTTCTACAACACAATCCTACATGTCTTTTAAAAACATTGCACAGCTCCAAAACAGCTCAAATGCCGTTTATTTCAGTCTGTTTTTTTATTCACTGTTGTTTTTATTCATTGCTAATGTTTTAACAGCTATTGTTCATGTTTAAGAGAGAATAATGTGGTTTTAACTGGATGATCATACCCTTTTGTTTAATCATCATTATTGTATTTTACAAAGTTTTAAGCTGTATCCAGTTAATCTTACTCAGAGTAGACTCATTAAAAATAATGGGCATGGCTGCCTTGGATCCATTAATTTCAGCGAGTCCCACTTAGGTTGGATAGAAAGCTTTGCATGCTGCTTCGAAGGGACAATTAAACACTAAGAGACAGAAAATACCATATTTTTCCATGTATAAGACTAGCCTTTTCCCCTAAAAAATAATGACAAAAATTAGGGGGCGTCTTATACACGGATACATCTCCCCCCCATTTTCTTAAACCTGAGTCCCCCAAAATAAGGGGCGTCTTATACATGGGGGCGTCTTATAGATGGAAAAATACGGTAAATTGGGCACATAAACAAATCAATGCTACACATAATAAATATAACTCAATACAATTTTAATGCATATTTTATATTCTCTGTAAACCACTTTAGAGGTTATAGTTACTGTTCAGTGAGAATGGCAGACGAAGGTGATTGACTACATGGGACTGGCTGAGATGACTGGCAGAATCCGAGACCAAGGAAAAGAGACGGTGGAGGAAGATTGGAAGAAATTTAAAGTCTATCTTAAGAACTATTATAAAATAAATGAGTGCTAAAATGCCAAGGTTAGGGAAATTAAGAGGTTACAGCTGTATTGATTTGGTAAAAGACAGGAGGAGTAAAAGGTTAATTGGTTAAATTCTGAAGTGAGGATTTGCTGGAAGAAATTTGAAAACAGGGATGCAGAAAGGGAAGGTATGGGGAAGTCGGAGAAACAGGGTTCAAGAAAAGAAGGTTTTGAAATTTTACATGTTTATGTGTTTGTTTGTTATTGTATTGTGTATTGTTTCTGTTAAATATGTGTTAAAAAACCAATAAAAATCATTATTAAAAAAATATATAGTTACTGTTCAGTGGCATAAACGTTTTTGTGAAGTATAATAATAAACTAAAATACATGTTTTCTGAACAGGAAGTCCCACTGAATTCAATGGGGCTCACTACCAGGGAAGCAGGGATTGCAGCAGCAGCTTTCGAGAATATGCAGCAGGGAAGGGGAATCTGTAGCCCTCCAGATTTCATTGGAGTTCAGCTCCCATTAACTCCGACCCACGTGGTGAATGGTCAAGAATGATGGGAGCTGTAGTCCAGGGACATCTGGCGGGCCATGGGCTCCCCTTTCCTCCCACTGATGACATACTGGTTCCTAGTGTTAACGGAGAAATCTGAGGGCTCCCTTGGACAAAAAACAAGGACACCAGCCAGGAATACCAGAGCAAAACAGCAGCCAGTAGGCTTGGTCTTTATTGAAGATTGTGAGACAGAACTCCCACCTGCCACAAGGTGGTACAAGATGGAGGCCCCGAACAAAAGAGCCCCCAAACTTTTATTAGTTGCTAATCCCCATGTTACAACCCCCAAACTACATCACTCATACATCACGGTTACATCATGGAAGGGGAGGTCTGGTGGCAGTAATCTGAGCATCCTGGACCCTGCCTCATGTTCCCCTTGCCCCCCACCAAACACCCATCAAGTCTAACAAAAGAGATATTTACATTTCCCAGTAAATTAATCAAGTCAATCACACCCTTTTGCCTTCATCTGGGTTTGTTAATTCTGGAATGGCTACCTGTCTGGCACTCGGGTATCAGGATGCCAGGGATTATCACTCAGGCAGCGGGGTTGCTGAGTAGCTGAGCTCACGTGTCTATATGAATTTCTGAAGTTTTCCCAGTGAGCCAGTACATAGAGACATTTATCAGTGAATTGTTACATTTGGTATCGTGCAGCAAAGGCCCTTTGAATAGATAGGAAGAAACTGTGATGAAGTGTTTTGTAGGGACAAATCACAAAAGTCACAAAAGTGCTGGTTTTGGTAGTGGGCTGCATGTGCATGATATCTGCTGGAGGGGCAACTCCCCCCAAACCTATACATAAATTCCTGAAACACTAGTAAAAGTCCAATATTCAGGTTGCTCAAGCCTCACAATGTTACCTTCCTGTTCCCAAACTGGTGATCTGGCAGCATCGCTCAATCATAATAATAATATTTTAAATCAGTCCCTTCCTTCCAGCTGTCTCCCCCCTTTCCCCAAGCCCCTGTTCCCCCCATACCTGCAGGTCCTTCTCGTGACTCTGCCGCTCCAAAATCAACACGCGATCTTGAAGCTCCTCCACCGTCCCCTGAAGAAGGTTGTTTTCTTCCATCATGGCACTCAGCCGACGCTCCAGCTCATGCTTCCTATCCGTAAGCATCTTAATCTGAAAGCGGAGGAAGGGGGGGAGGAAAAGGAACCCCCAAAGTAAGTCTCAAGAGTTTGCGATTTCCCAGTCTGGAGAGAATGAGAACTCGGCCAGGTGTAGAGAAGGAGAGAAATGAATGCAAAATCTAGCTGCACCTGTAGTCAAAAGAGGAGTCCGCTTTCCCCCTGGCCAGAAACTTGTCTGGAGAGGCAAGAAAGAGAGAGTGTGGGGGAGGAATTTAAACTCTTAGAGAGCTGGAATGTGGGTTGCCAGGCAAAGGAGGAGGGAGGGAAGGAGGGAAGCCAGGCCGCTGTGTTCTCTGGAATTCCCAAGAGAGATAAAAACGCCAGGAAAGGACGCCTTGCCCCTCTCTCAGTCTGCTCACGGAGCACCTTGCTTACACCTTCAAAGCACAAACAGATTTGTTTATGCAACTGCTTTCCACACTGGGCCTTTCCCCCTTTTTCTTTTAGGTAGTCAAATGTGGGGGAATTTCCATGGTCTGGATTCCAGGTACCTAAACAGCCCCGTCAGATTTGGGGAAGAGGCCTTCTTGCTGCTTCAGGCCAAAGACTGTTGCTTCTTTTCTTTTACTTTTACGCCAATATCTATTTGAACTCCTCCAAGGACTTTAATGCAGTTCAAATAGATATTGAACTCCACCAAGGACTTTTAAGGGACGCGGGTGGCGCTGTGGGCTAAACCACAGAACCTAGGACTTGCCGATCAGAAGGTTGCGGTTCGAATCCCCGCAACGGGGTGAGCTCCCATTGCTCGGTCCCTGCTCCTGCCAACCTAGCAGTTCGAAAGCACATCAAAGTGCAAGTAGATAAATAGGTACCGCTCTGGCGGGAAGGTAAACGGCGTTTCTGTGCGCTGCTCTGGTTCGTCAGAAGCGGCTTAGTCATGCTGGCCACATGACCTGGAAGCTGTACGCCGACTCCCTCGGCCAATAAAGCGAGATGAGCACCGCAACCCCAGAGTCAGTCACGACTGGACCTAATGGTCAGGGGTCCCTTTACCTTTACCTTTAAGGACTTTAAAGTACAGTGGTACCTCGGGTTAAGTACTTAATTCATTCCGGAGGTTCGTTCTTAACCTGAAACTGTTCTTAACCTGAGGTACCACTTTAGCTAATGGGGCCTCCCGCCGCCGCCCGATTTCTGTTCTCATCCTGAAGCAAAGTTCTTAACCTGAGGTATTGTTTCTGGATTAGCGGAGTCTGTAACCTGAAGTGTCTGTAACCCGAGGTACTACTGTAGTGTGCATGGTTCACCCCTCCCCCTTTTCCCCATTGTGTCTTGACAACAACCCTGTGAGGTAGGTTAGACTGAAAGATCGACTGGTTCAAAGTCACCCATGGAGTGGAGATTTGAGCTCTCCTTTTCTCCAAGCAATTCAAAACAGAGAACATATTTCTCCCCTACCCAAATCAAATTCTCAGAGGTTCCGTACAATAAAATCCCCCATCAAAACCTGCAGCTAACACTTAGGTTAATGCTGTATAATGTTCACGAATCCTCACTGTGTGTTGCAGAAACTCATTTTTATATCCATAGAAGCTGAGAGGGAAGGCAATTGGCCCAAGGTCAATCGGTGAGGTTCACAGCTGTGTGGGGATTTGAACCTGGGTCCCCCCAGTCCATGGCCAGCACTTCAACTGAGGGGTCGCCATTGTGGTGCCCTCCAGATTTCCCCACTCTGTAACTCCTGTTAAGTTGTGGGTGAACATATCAGATGACACAGCGATTCTTCAAACAGCTCTTGTTTATTCACAGGCCAGAACAGAACTGAACTGAAGGGTTCAGCCAGCCTGATTATATACAGCTCCACTACAACGCAACTGTAACCACTTTCTGTAACTATCCAATCACTGAACGTCACTTTCAATCCCTTATTTGCATATGTGGACCTGAGTGATAACTATCTACAATATCCCCCTGCTGGCCCAGTGTGGGAACTTCAGTACATAACAACTCCCATAATATCTGACCATTGGCCATGCTGGCTGGGGTTGATGGGAGCTGGAGTCCAACAACATCTGGAGGGCACCAGGTTGGCTACCCGTGTTCTAACCATTACATTACCCTGGCTCATTTACCAGCAACAGCCACCAAGTTGCCTCTGGAAGCTCACAAGTGGACCCCTTTCTTCTATTTGTCCCCAAGCACCCAGTATTCAGAGATTCCAGTGTGGTACATAAACATTTATAGATCTCACATTAATTTAGGTATAATACAGTCTATTTATTTTCTTTGAACAAATTACACTGAGATTTACTATTGATTGTTATTCAGTTTCCCCTCTCTAAATGTATATTATTATTTATTTTACTATTATTATATAAAAGAATAATTTTTTTAAAAAAAGTAAAACTCAGTACTGTAAAAAAAAGAGAGAAAAGATCCCTCTCTCTGTTAAAAAGCTTTAATTTAATGTTTAAATTGTCAATGGTTTGTAGTGGAATGATTGCATTTTGTGACTGTTGCAGCTAAGTCAGCTTGGAAATCCCAATATGTGTCTGTGTGCACCATATTCAATCAAAGCCCAGAACCTGAACCAGTTCTGGGCAATTCCTAGTCAGATTTGGCTGGGTTGGGTTGACACAACCCCAGATCACTCCCATGGGGGCACCTGGTTGGTCACTGTGAGAAAAAGATGCTGGAGTAGTTTGTTCTCATCCAGCAAGGCTATTCCTATGTAGATATGCTCCGACAGGCACATGATGTGAAGGAATTGCCTTTGTCAAAACAATGAAGAGTCTTGTGGCATCTTAAAAACTACTCTGAAGATTTTTGTTGTTGTTCAAGGATGGTATACCTCAAGGTCAGTCACAGGGTGTTCTTGGAAAGTTTCAATGTCCCCACACTGGTTTGGGGCTATTGCTGTTTCTAAAATAAATTTTGGGTCCATTTATTCTGTTGCATAAAAGGGACGCGGGTGGCGCTGTGGGTTCGAATCCCCGCAACGGGGTGAGCTCCCATTGCTCGGTCCCTGCTCCTGCCAACCTAGCAGTTTGAAAGCATGTCAAAGAGCAAGTAGATAAATAGGTACCACTCCAGCGGGAAGGTAAACGGTGTTTCCGTGCATTGCTCTAGTTCGCCAGAAGCGGCTTAGTCATGCTGGCCACATGACCTGGAAGCTGTATGCCGGCTCCCTCAGCCAATAAAGCGAGATGAGCGCCGCAACCCCAGAGTCGTCCACGACTGGACCTAATGGTCAGGGGTCCCTTTACCTATTCTGTTGCATAGAAGAGTCTGGCCTATTTGTCCTAATGCAGAAGGCGCTACTGGCAGATGACAGCATATATACCACATTGAAAGATGAGCAGCGAAGGAGCCCCTAATGTTGTAAGTGATATTATTAGGTTCTGTAACAGTCCTGGCAGAGTTGGGATCTGGGCCTCTCCCTGTAACTCTGTTCTTTATTTATTGATAAAAGTGTTTTCATTCTGCCATATCATAAAGTACTAGGATAGTGCTGAATGTTGAAACATAAAACATCACTGACAAAAATAAAAATGCAGATAACCATTGAGGTAACTGGCTAATCCAAAAACAAAAATTAGGCAGCTACAAAGGCCTGCCAGCATAGAAAGGAGATGCGTAGAAGTCACAGGGTACGTGCCAAATCTCTGCTGGAAGAGCATTCCACAGCATGGGACCCGCAGCACTAAATGCCTGATTTCTAGTTGGGCCAAGCTGGGTCTCTAATACAACGAACAGCACTCCTCAGAGACCAAGTAGGGGTGTGATGGTATCGATCCCCAAACCGTGGGTTACTTGGTTTGTGTATTTTGAGTAGCAGCTCAATGCCTGCTTAAGGCTCTCTCGAGGTGCATCTATACACATAGCGTCTTGTACCTCTGTAGAAAATGGGATCGGAGAATAAGGGCCTGTGCAATGCAGCGTTGGAGAAAGTTGCCACTCAAACGCCTGCACCTTCTCCAGTTTGTTAATGGTGATGACAGCTCCTCCTTTCTCAACCTCCATTTTGTTTCTCAGGCTATGGACGGCAGTGCACTCTGTGTGGCTGAGATTGTGAGGAATGCTGCGGTTTCCTGAGGACCTCTGCTTGGGCACGGAGCATGCCAGTCTTGTCTAATTGACCTCCCATCAATTAGGCCTGCTGGATGATCACCACATTTTGTGCTAGCCTTCTCCCAAACTGGTGCATTCCAGATGTTTCAGAAGACAATTCTTATCAACCCCAGCACTATGTGGCGGTGCTGTTTGAGGCCGGTGGAAACTGTAGTCCAAAACATCTGGAGGCATCAAGTTGGGAAAGGCTGTTTAACACTCACACTTGTTTTAACTGAGGTAATTACTTCTGATTCTACAGAAACTAATTTGCTTTATCAGCAAAACACAATTACTCCCTGTTTGCATTCCCTGCCACCCCCTCTTTCCTCCCACTGGGTACCACATATGACTCATATACTATTTTGCTCTGAGATAAGGACAAATCAGAGGAGAATGACCACACTGAGGAGTATCCTCTGTTGACTTTGATAAAATTGCCTTCTGCAATGGATCAAGAGAATCAAGAATGGAGAAACCACCCTTTCTTTTGGGCTCGGTAGAAACAGAAGTAGTTCATAGGGACAGTCAATGTGCCAAGGGAAGGGTTTAAAAACCATTAGAAGCATAAGAAGCTTATATTGATTTAGACCAGCGATGTCCAACCAGTAGATCGCGATCTACCAGTAGATCCCCGGCTGATCCTGGCAGATCATGGGATCCTTATCATGTACAAAAAGTTACAGGGGGGGGGAGGTAAAAAACTCTGGGCAATCCTCCCCCCAAAAAACTCAACAACTCTGGGCAATCCACCCACCCCACGCACACTCTTCCTCCCTCCAATGACAATGGGTCAATCAGGGATTAGCAACCTTTTTTCAGCCATGGGCCAGTCCACCGTTCCTCAGACCTTGTGGGGGGCCGGACTATATTTTGAAGAAAAAAATAAACGAATTCCTATGCCCCACAAATATTCCAGAGATGCATTTTAAATAAAAGGACACATTCTACTCATGTAAAAACACGCTCATTCCTGGACCGTCCATGGGCCGCATTTAGAAGGTGATTGGGCTGTATCTGGCACCTGGGCCTTAGGTTGCCTACCCCTGGAATAGCTCACTGCCAGATTTTTTTAAATACTGGGAGTAGATCACAGTCTCTTGGGAGTTGGACACGCCTGATTTAGACTACTGGTCCATCTAGCTCAGAATCGTCTATGCTGACTGGCAGTGGCTCTCTCCTTGAAGTACCTGGAGATGCCTGGGATTGTACTTGAACTACTCTTGAGGTGATGACTTCTAGTCCACACAAAAGTGCTCTCTAGCTTACATTAGTTCTTGTTTAAACATTTTTGGCCATTCTGTTGATCGCTTGGGAATTTCTGCTTACAAAAGAGCTGCTCTACCAGTGAGCTACTGCCCTTCCCCTTGACATCAGTAATGGTCCTAGCCATAATCTGAAGGCACATCTGAGGGTACCACCTTAACAAAGCTAAGCAGCTCTGGCCAGGGCCTGGATGGAGGACTGCCTGGAAACCACATGCTATGATGCCTGGTGTTATGTACTGAGTTGAATAGGATCCAAACTGCAGCAGTCTGATTGGTCCTAGAACAATAGGATTCAGAATGCAGCAGTCTGATTGGTCCTAGAACAATGCAGCAGTATGATTGGTTGGCAGGAGCCACCCAATCCAGCTCCAGATAGAAGTGAATCCACAACCTGATTGGCCTACAGGAGAATTCCGGAATTAGCCAATCACGTGCAGCCCATTGTGTAAATAATGTATATAAAGAAGATACTTTGAGGGGACTTTCATTCCCTCCTCACCACTATGAGCTGAATAAAGAGCATGAAATCCACTCTTGACTCTGAGTATACTTCACTCTATTTCACCTGGGTTCCATGGTGGGAAACGCAGGATGAAGAGGCAAGAAAATATTTTTTTTAAAAAAAAAATGTTTAAGGAAGGCAATAAAAAACAGCAGCTTTCAGAGAACAAGTAGGCTTCAACTGATGTTGATATGGGCCCATTGGGACTGGTAGGGCGGTAGCCAAGGAGCCCAACAGTAGGTGGCGCCAGAGCCAACGACAGGCAAAGGCAACAGATGCTAATTTTGTTCCCATCCTCCAACTCCCTGCTGAGCTTTACAAGGGCAACCCTGAGACTAAGAAGGAGGACCTTGACAGCCAGGGCTGATTATAAGAAGGTAGGCAAGTAGGGGCTGTGGCTGAAGGCAGACTGAGATTAGTGGGGCAGTGCCCTATTTGCCCCAGTGGACCAGTCTCCACTTTCTTGATGTTTCCTGTTGAGAACCTTTTCTGTCTCTGCAACCTCCAGCAGAGGCTGGTAAACAAAACCCTGTCCCAGCAAAGATACTGCAAGTGGACGGCAGACTTTTAAAAGCAAAGGTCCAAGAGTAGCATTCTCAGTCCCCGTGTGGGAGAGTCAGGGAAATTTCCTCATCCCCCAAGGTTATCCAGTGCCACTGAAGGGATTTTCTGCCCGTACGTTTTATGTTTTATTACTCACATCCGTCCTGGTGTCTGTAATTCTTTAGTACACAAATCTCAGTTCACCAGTT
The DNA here is from genome assembly GCF_964188305.1 of Podarcis bocagei. Lineage (NCBI taxonomy): Eukaryota > Metazoa > Chordata > Lepidosauria > Squamata > Lacertidae > Podarcis > Podarcis bocagei. Next base: position 21,241,971 of record NC_138142.1, on the reverse strand, counting down.
CCCGACCCTTCCCGTTATCCAGTCTGTTTCTCACACAAGGTCAAAAGGCCCCATAAAGAATTTTTTGAAAAACCCCTCAGAAATATGTAAGTCAGAGAAAGGCTAGGTGCAATATAGAGTGCAGACAGGCTTTAAAAGAACCAAAAAAATGTTTTGAGACATTCAGAGCTCTTCTTCAGCAGAAAGAAAAAACCAATTTCTAGATATACAAGGTGTACAGCAGCTGTGAAAAAGGCGTCTTCCATGTTAGAGATCATTAGGAAAGGGATCAAAAATAAAATCAGCTGAGTTTTAGATGTCTAGTTAAAACTGTTTTATTTCAGGTCTTTGAAAGGTGTTCTGATTTTTTTTAATAAACAATCTTATATTTTATGTTTAAATTTCCGAGATTTCCAATTTCTGAGAATTAGGCTTAATTTATATTTTAAATTTTGAATGTTTTCTTTTTTTATCACTGTAAGCCACTGTGAGACTTAAGACAATGAAAAGTGGTATATAAAATTGCAAATTAGATAAATTCAATTTTATGGTGCAACCACACTTGGAATACTGTGTACAGCAGGGGTCATACTATGTACGCGCACCCGCCAACCACCTCAGATCACCACAACATCAGTAGAAACATTTTCCTTTGCCAGCGTGGTTTGATTTCAAATCACACAGGCAAAGGAGGTGGGATTTGTAGTCATCACTGACGAGCAGCTCCCAAGTGGAACCAATCCGAGTGAGGCGTGCATTTGTTGCCAGATTCAAGCCTCTCCTTGCCAAGGAACTATTAAGAGGGCACTTAAAGCTCCCAGTTGCTCCTTGGCAGCCGTGTGGGAAAGAGGTGCAACTTGGGTTTGGTGGTCTCAGAAGCCAAATTAGGTCCCCTGCAGGGCCTAATGAGACCTGTGGACTAGAGGTTCCCCATTACTGTGGTACCTCAGTTGACAAACAGTCCTGTTTATGAACTATTCGGTTTACGAAATCCGCAAAACTGGAAGTAGTGTGCTGGTTTGTGAACTTTACCTCGGTCTAAGAACGGAATCCGAACGGTGGAAGGGCACTGGCGGCGGGAGGCCTCATTAGGGAAAGCACGCCTCGGTTTAAGAACAGTTTCGCTTTAAGAACGGACTTCCAGAATGGATTAAGTTCGTAAACCGAGGTACCACTGTACTGATGTACAATTCTGGTCATCACGTTCTAAAAAGGTTTAGAAAAGGGCAGTCAAAATGATCCTATGAGGAAAGGCTACTACGTTTGGGCCTTTTTCGTTTTGAAAGAAGGCAAGTAAGGGGGGATATTATAGAGATGTAGAAAACTACTGTATTTTTTGCTCTATAAGACGCACCTTTTCCCTCCTAAAAAGTAAGGGGAAATGTGTGTGTGTCTTATGGAGCTAATGCAGGCTGTGCGGCTAAACCAGAAACCAGAACTTACTGTTCTAGCTTCTGGCTTAGCCACGCAAAGCCTCCGCAGGGCACGGGGAGCCTTCATCCCGCTGCCCTGTGGAGGCTGCACACGGCTATCCCTGGCTTTTGTGGGAGGTGGGGGAGGGACAGAGCACGCGGCTCTGTTCCTTCCCCCACCTCCCACAAAAGCCGCACTCCCTTTAAAGAGCTGCGCGGAGCGTGTGTGTGGCTCTTGGGGGCTTTTCCCTGAGGAGGGAGAAGGGCAGACCGTCAGTGACGGGTTGCCCTTCTCCCTCCTCGGGGAAAAGCCCCCAACAGCCACACACACGCTCCGCGCAGCTTGTGAAAGGGAGCACTGAGCACAGCCTGTGATGCACACAGGCTCTGCTCAGCGCTCCCTTTAAAGAATATTTTTTTTCTTGCATTCCCCCTCTAAAAACTAGGTGCGTCTTATGGTCAGGTGCATCTTATGGAGCCAAAAATACTGTATGTCCCCTTCATGGATGACTGCCTTGTCGTGGTGAAGAAACTATGCCGTGCAGGGCCACCCAAGACGGACAGGTCATAGCCGAGAGTTTAGACTAAATGTGATCCACCTGGAGAAGGAACTGCCAGACCACTCCAGTATTTTGCCAAGAAAACTCCATGGACATAAAAAAGGAGAAGCTTTGAGAAGAAAGGGAGAGTTTCTAAGACATGCTCTGGTTCATGGAGTCACGGAGATTCGAATACGACTAAGACGACTAAACAACAAAGAAAACTATGTATAAAAAGATATATGAAATAGCTTTATCCAGCCTGGCAATTTTTAATGGCAGGGGTGGGAACCAGTGACCAGCGAGATGTTATTGGATTTCAACTCCCATTAGCCCCAGCAGCCAACATGATCAGGGATGATGGCAGGTGGAGTCAAGCAACACCCTGGGTTTGCCTGCCATTGTCTTAAGGTCTTTGGAAGAGAGATATATCAACACAGATACCAAGACTTAAAAGCAATGCGTATGTCAATGATGAAAGCATCCTTTATCAATGAATGATTGTACCCAGTGGTGGCTGGTGCCCATTGGGACTGGTGGGGCAGAAGGAAGGGAGACCAACAGTAGGTGGTGCTAGAGTCAATAAGAGGCAGAGCCAACCAATTCTAGTTTTGACCCCATCCTCCCCCCCTGCTAAGTTCTATGGGGGCAACATTGAGACTAAGGAGGAGGAGGAAGCTGATAGGCAGTGCCACCCTCTGGACTGGATACAAGTCAGAAGCCAGGCAGATGGGAGCTGACTGAAGGTAGACTGGGATTCGCGAGTAGTGGACCAGCCTCCACTGAGGGTACCAAATCCCCAACTCTTCTTGCAGACCAGCAGAGACAAGAAGAAGATGGAGGAAGCCAAGAACCCAGAGAGCTAGAGACATGAAGAGCATCACAAGCATGGCATGCAAGAAATGGAGGTAGTGGACCAGCCCTAACGGACCAGCCTCCACTGAGGGTACCAAATCCCCAACTCTTCTTGCAGACCAGCAGAGACAAGAAAAAGATGAAGCCAAGAACCCAGAGAGCGAGAGACACGAAGAGCATCACAAGCATGGCATGCAAGACGTGGAGGCTGATGGACATGCATTTCGGACCCTAGGACCACTTCTGTACTTACTTCAAGGATTTGCTGCTCCACAGTCAAGTAGGAAGGGAACGGGGAAGGAGAGAAAGGGGACAAGTCAGGATTGACGAGGAGAAACCAAGAAACCTAAAAGCTCAAGGTGGGGAGGGGAAACCTTTTCTAAAACAAGAAAACAAAATGATTATCCCAGCCCTCCAACCTTTTTTTTTAATAAACAGAGTGGGGCGGGAGCCTGTGACCCTCTACATACTATTGGACTCTAACATTCTCAGCAAGGGCTACTATAGCAGATGTTGAGTTTTAATGTTGTACAACAGGGGTCAGCAAACTTTTTCCACAGGGGGACAGTCCACTGTCCCTCAGACCTTGTGGGGTGCCAGACTATATGGGGGGGGGAATCCCCCCATGACTCTCTCCACAGCGCCAGATGAGCCCCGGTGGATGCTTACCTGTGCCTTGTGAGCAGCAGGGGCTGGCGGCGGCAGACGGATGATGAGCGGAACAAAAGGGCTGGTTCCAGAGAGGGGCTGCTTAAAATGGCACTCAGCCAACCCTGGCTCAACAAAGCCCAGCCCCCTTCCTCCTCTATGCAGGGCAGGAAGAAGCCAGGAGGAGGGAGGAAGGAGGCGCTGTCGCGGCATGGGGGAGGAATGGCACAGCCCGAATGATCAGAATCCCCATGCCGATTCACGCGGCGATTCCCAGACCATCCATGGACCAAATCCAGAAGGCAATCGGGCCAAATCTGCCTCCCGGGCCTTAGTTTGCCAACCCATGTTGTACAACGTTGCACTAGCAGAAGCTATTTACACAAAGCTACCAGCAACCTGCCCATGCATTTGGTTGCACAACCTTCCTTCGGCACAAAACAGTTCACCTGCAGAACAAATATACTGATGCGTGACTTCAGCTTAGCACCACTGCAGGTGCAATCATGGTACAAAGCACAAATTATAGACAAAGCCATCTCTGCATTTATGCCAATGATGGCCAACCTACTTGGCCAGGAGGATCAAGTAGGGCAAGACAAAGAGACATTTTTGCTGCCCCAGGAAGAGTGGGGAAATAATTCTATGCTAGAAATGGCAGACACTCACCCCCACAAGTGGAATAAATTATGCAAAACTGCAACAAATATTTATCCACTTCGTTTCACCTTGCTCCAATATTGGACGGTTTTGTAGCTTTTTTGTTTTGTTTAGTAAGAGGGAAAGGGAAGAAAGACAAGGACAGAAAATAATAGACACATGGGTCATTGGGAAAACAGGAGTCTCAACATGGTGGGCAGGATCTGGGGGCCCAAAGGAAGCTAAAAGAGAAGAGAGAAATATAGAAGCTTCTGTTCCTGCTCAAAGTTGCATTGATCCAGCCTCTGGGTTCTTTGAGCAGATATTTTATATTTGCCTGTGCCATATGTTATTTCTATAACCGTAAGGCCTAGAAACATGAATTAAAGCGGAAATCTGGAGAATTTTGCCAATGGAGCAAGAACTCCAAATCTAGTTCTACAAACACCCACATCTTACATTTAAAGCACATTCAACTCACATTGAAAGCATGTGGCAAACCCCCAAAGAATAGTAGGAACTGTATTTTTTATCCTTCACAAAGCTACACTTCCAGCACCCTTAACAAACTACAGTTCCCATGTTTCCTTGCCAAGGGGGTGGGAACCAATGGGCTTTAAATGTATGGTGTGAATGTGTTCTCAGAATCCAGAAAGCAGCGGGCTGGATGTCAATAATAATAATAATAATAATAATAATAATAATAATAATAATAATAATAATAATAATAATAAATTTATATCCCGCCCATCTGGCTGGGTTTCCCCCCAACTAAAAATACTCCCTGTACATTCATGAAAACTCCAACTCTAAGTGGTCTAGAAGGAAGATTCAATCTATTTTAAGCTTTCTCCCATCATTCTATGTAAAGGGAGTTATTCCACCCCAGCCAGCAAGGCTGACATGGAACATTCCAGAAAGAGCTTCACCATTTAATGGTGCTGAATGCATAATTGGTCTTAATTGCAATGGTGGCCTCGCCATTTCTGGAATCCTTGCAAAATGGACCATAGACCGGGGTTGGTGGATGATTCCCCACCCCCATTGAAGACCATATTACTTCAGGGGGAATCAATTAGGGGATGAAACCAATGGTGGGAGATGTTTGGAGGACTGCATAGCACTCCCTGCACCACCTCATTATCTCTCACACCCTCATACACACACACACACACACACACAGACACTTTGCAGATAAAGCAAACAATTCTTAGAGGAATGTAGTCCAATTATGGGACGCGGGTGGCACTGTGGTCTAAACCACAGAGCTTAGGGCTTGCCGATCAGAAGGTTGGCAGTTCAAATCCCCACGATGGGGTAAGCGCCCATTGCTCTGTCCCAGCTCCTGCCAACCTAGCAGTTCAAAAGCACGTCAAAGTGCAAGTAGATAAATAGGTACCGCTCTGGCAGGAAGGGAAACGGCGTTTCCGTGCGCTGCTCTGGTTCGCCAGAAGTGGCTTAGTCATGCTGGCCACATGACCCAGAAGCTGTATGCTGGCTCCCTCGGCCAATAAAGCGAGATGAGCACCACAACCCCAGAGTCATCCGTGACTGGACCTAACGGTCAGGGGCCCCTTTACCTTTTTTATAGTCCAATTCTTAATGGGGTAGAGGAAGTATGGACCTGCAGTGTCAGGGTAGGGCGTGTGTGTTTGCCTGCAGCCTTTGGACCGACATAGGAGCATAGGAAGCTGCCTTATACTGAATAAGACCAGTGGATCCATTTAGCCCAGTACTGTCCACACTGACTGGCAGCGGCTCTCCAGCGGCTCTTCCCAGCCCTACCTGGAGATGCCATTGGGAACTGAACCTTGGACCCTCTACCATTTTGCTATGGGCCTTCCCCTCCAGCTTCTCTACCACTGCCATAGACCATTCCAGCCATGGGGGGAACTCACCTCTGCTTGAAGGCTCTCGAGTCGTACGATGTGCTGGCTGGTCGATGACTTCTTCTCCCTGAAGTCCTCTTGGAGGACATGAACCTGCATAGAGAGCTGTTTTTCCACCTCCGATGCCTGCAAAAGATGGAAGGGCTGGGCAATCAATCAATCATCGAAGGCACCAACAGTTTCAATGTAGAACTCTGCCTTGTTTTGGTCTTGCCACTGAACACTGGTGTCTCTCTGCTGGCAGAATGGCTCTGTCATCATAGCTGGGCAGCTTCATGTAAGACAGTGACAAATCCCACGTTCCACCAGGTTAGCATTTCCAAAAATACAATTGGGATTCATGATGTGCTTAAATAAGTAATTCCATCGGATGCTAGAACTTACTACACCTTATCGATATGTGCTGCTATAGATAGAGAATTAATGCTCTTCCATTGGGCAATGATCAAAAATCTTATAGCTGTAAACAGGTGAGCTTTCAGATCTGTACTCAAAGCAGGCACATGCAGTTGGTGTAAGTCACCTAACAATACCACCAGAGGACAAAAGAGAACAGCATAACTTGTGATGGAGCAGGTGGAGAACCTGTAGCTCTCCAGATGCCCTCAGCCCTGGCAAGCATAGGACAGAGAAGATGGGAGTTGTAGTGCCATAGGTCCCTCATTCCTACTGTAATGGAAGTGTCTTCCAAATTCTAAGTTCCCTTGGCTGACTGATCTAAAGTACAGGGTTGCATCCTAATTTCAGTTTGACATTGGGTCTGTCTAACTCTAATTGTGCATTAGACGAGGTGTGGGGAACCTCTGACCCGCAAGGTATTGCTGGACTACAATTCCCATCAGCACCAGCAAGTGTGGGCAATGGCCAGGGATGATGGGAGTTGTAGTTCAGCAATATTTGGAGGGCTAAAGCTTCCTCACATCTGCATTAGACACTTAAGCAACCTATCACACTTGATAAACACATGTGGAGAAACGTCTTCCACCTCAGAGTGCAGAAGCAATGAAGTCCCCCAATATTGGAGGTTCACAGGAATAAAGCTTCGGGGATAGCCACTTTCCTGCAAGGCTGATGTTGCTTTTTAAAAAGGAAACAAAAAGTGAGACCGGGAATTGGTTCCAGTTATTCACAAATTGCCCTAGGATGTTCCCAAAGGAAATCATTACCATTCTGTTTTGCAAAAAGTAAAAATAGACCTCGTTTAGCGCCAGAGGCACCCATCTCCCAGCAACTGAAAATGAGATCTGCTGAATGAAGGAGGAAGCCTGAGCATTTGAAATAATCCATTGATAAAGAGTTGCCTGCTATATATTTTAAAGAAAAGGCATTCCCACATCAAACATGGAACTGGCCTCATAGCTGCAGAAGGCTACCCAGTGTGTTTATAGCTAGGTAACATTTCAGCTGGGACATCAGGTTTAAAGTTTACATTTTTTTATCTGGTACAGTGGTGGTGGGGAGAACCTCAGGAATGAGGTTCCTCATTACTCCCCCACTTGCCCCAATTTGCAAAAACACACTTTCTTTATTGTTTTTGACTAGCTGAAGGGCGTGTGAGAGTGCGTGGAAATCGGCCTACTGCACGAAAGTAGAATTTACACTCAATGTTCTGCCTGCTTTTCCCCCTGGCTCCTCCTGCCACTGGTATGTAGTCCCAGAAGGCTGCTCAGAAGGGAATACAGTCCTTGAGCTGAAAAAGATTCAGAATCCCGAGGGTACTATTTCCCTTGCTGGAACTAATTCCCACTTCCTGCCCACAAACATAGGATGCTTTGAGGTAGGGAAAGTGACAGGAAAGAGTGGGAGAAACTATTGCTTGGCACAACATCCTATAACTGTCTGGCAAACAAATCAGAATGGCGGCTCAAAAAAACAGCTGATGATGTCGCATAACCTCCCCACAAACTTTGTGTAAGCAAATCAAGATGAATACTCAATGCGCAGGTCATCTGGAAGTGACCTCGCTCAGTATTGTCTAAACTTTCTCTTCCACTTATCCTTTCTGGAGATGATGATAATGATGATGATGATGACGATGATATTATTATTATTATTATTATTATTATTATTATTATTATTATTATTATATTATTATTATTATTATTATTATTATTATTATTATATTTATATCCTGCCCCCCCCCCCCGGCCAAACTGGGCTCAGGGCGGCTAACATCAAAGTATATAATACATTAAAACATAAAATCCAGCAATCGACTGTAATACAGATTAAAATCAGATTAAAATCAGAATAAATCAGATGCCTCAGATGCCAACCCAAATTTTATAACTATAACTGTAAGGGTTGGAGATTGAAGCTGCAGATGATCTACCACTGAATTATGCCATTCCTCCACAGCACAGATCCTGCAGTGACATTTAAAGCACTCTTATACAGTGGTACCTTGGGTTAAGAACTTAATTCGTTCTGGAGGTCCGTCCATAACCTAAAACTGTTCTTAACCTGAGGTACCACTTTAGCTAATGGAGCCTCCCGCTGCCACTGCACCGCCGGAGCACGATTTCTGTTCTTAACCCGAAGTACCACTGTAAGGTGTGGAGTGTGACCTGTGCTTCTTAAATTGGTGTGCATGCAGTGCTCCTCCTGCTGGCAACAAAAATGCATTGCAGCAAGAACTGAGGATGTGCACTGTGCTACTAAGGAGGGCAAGGCATGGGGCCTGGAAAAGAGCTTCACTCTGACCCCAGGAAAGTGGCTTATGCACAAGTGACCTCAGTGGCTTTGTTTGTTGTACTGAAGGCAGGTGGGGGAGAGAGAGTGCCATGTGTCATGATGATGAGCTAAGTGACCATCTGCTTGCTTCTTGTGTAGATGCCAGTGTGAGTGTGCAAGTCTGTGCAGACTCAGAGTTAATAAGATTATGGTCCTGATACAGGGCTACGTCTAAGCCATCTACCATCTGTCCTCTGACACCTTAAAGAAGAATCTCTGTTCCCATTTAGATGGGATATAGATATAGGATATAGGATACAGGATATACACTACTGGGTCAGGTATCAAGGGTCTTTTCCCATCTTGGCTGTGAGCCCTGGAAGACCTGCTACTTGTCTTGTAGGCCTTTTCCCACCTGGCTTTGGAGGGTGGGGCCCGGACTGACTCCAGCTACGAAAGCTGAAGCTGCTGAATAAACTATTGGATTGGTGTATTCTTTAAGGGTTTTGTTGCAGGGAGGGTTGTTGCTGTTTTTGATTTATTTATTTTTGCAACTTCATTTTAGATCTTATGATTTATGTGTTAATTGTTTAATTTGGTTGTGATTAGGGAAGTTTTTAATGACTGATGTTTTTATGTATTTTTAATCTTTTGTTGCAAGCTGCCCAGAGTGGCTGGGGAAACCCAGCCAGATGGGCAGGGTATAAGTAATTTATTATTATTATTATTATTATTATTATTATTATTATTATTATTATTATTATTATTATTATTATTTAGTTGCTTTTTGATGTTTTATATATTGTTTATGGCCATTTTGTTATGCTGGTAATTAAGTATTTTTTTTCATGTTGTAAGCCCCCTTGAGCATGGTTTTAACTATGGAAAGGCAGCATACAAATAAAATTATGTATGTGTGTATGACATTTACAAGGCCATTAACAATTTGGTTCCAGGATACCTCAAGGGCAGCCTGATTCCTTATATCCTTGCCTGATCACTGAAGTCTTCAGGGGAGTCACCGCTCTGATTTTTAATGCCCATACAGCCTGGGACTGAGATATCTACCTTTGGCTATATAAACCTTTATAGGAAAGGCCATAGTTCAATGGTAGAACATCTGCTCTGCATGCAGAAAATGTAATCCCCAGCTCTCCAAGTAGGGTTGGGGTTGTCACCTGCCCCAAACCTTGGAGAGCCCCTGCCAATGTGTAGAAAATACTGAGCTAGATGGACTAAGAGTCTGTCTCGGTATAAGGTAGCTTCTGCTGTTCCTATGAAAATTGGGACATATGCTATAGAATTATTATTATTATTATTATTATTATTATTATTATTATTATTATTACCCCACCCTCCCCGGCCAAGACCAGGCTCAGGGCGGCTAACACCAAATATAAAATACAGTAAAAACATTTCAAACAAACAAACAGTTACAGTAATTAAAATATAGGTTAAAATACAGTTTAAAATACAGCTTGAAATACAGCCTCGTTTTAGTGGTAGCCCATAAATCAAGTCCATAAGGGGGGAAAACGTCAAATATTCACCAGGGCCAACTATCCATGCTGGTCCTACATGGGCCAGCAAAAAGAGCCAAGGGAAAATTTATATACAAAATCCCATATAAGGGGTTCCATCAAAAAATAAATAAAAAATGAGAGGGGGGTCAGACTGAGTCCAGCCCAAAGGCCAGGCGGAACAGCTCCATCTTGCATTATGCATTATGATATTCTGTGAAGGCTGTTCTATGCATCCTACCAAAATTCGAATGTCTGAATGCAAGGTACTTATGAGCAGCTCCAAGACCACTTCCTGTTCTTAGGATTCCTCATCTTAAAAAAAACAACTTGGGACCAGGTAGCCTTTCAAACAGAGGAAAGTAGGTTTTCTAGATCTGCCTCACTCCCCAGCAGCCTTCTGCTACTTGCTGAAGCTCTTCGTTTAGACAGGTATTTACGAAGCATCCTGACCTCTTAATTTTAATTCTATTGGTGTGTGAAACCTTGGGTTTAAGCCATCGATTGTCCATCTTCCTTTTAAAACTATCACTGCTGATTATTGATTTGCCTTTTGTTGCAATTTAAGAGTGCGGGGTGAGCTGCCGTGGAACATTTTATCGGGAAAGTGAGATGATAAATAAATAAATGCAATTTCCCCACAAGACAGGGACAGTACACTTGAGCCTCTCAGGCAGTATTTTAATTTGCCACTTCTGGGATTGTTGGGAAAGCAGAAGGCACTGTGATAACTCATTCAAGCCAATGTAGGCTTTGTAGTTGCACCGCAACACCCACACAGCAGCATTTAGCAACTCTTGTGTGATACCGGCCTGTGCCACAGCCAGACCCACAAGTGATAATGTTGGGGGCCCCCTGTGGCGATCACACAGGATCCCCGGACGTTTGACGGTCTACTGATCCCTGTGCCACCACTGTGATTGCTTCCCCGCTGCCACCAACCCGTTTCTCTCGGGTACACACGGAGTCCAGACAGTTGTTAACATTAAACCAAATAAACAAGTTTATTTTATAAGCCTTAACAAGTTTATGGTTTCAGATAATTTTTCTTGTCAGTTTCTTAATCTTAGTTTCTTTACTGACCTATACCTTCCTAATAACTCCTGATTATCCCAACTGTCTATCTCAGTGTTTCCCAACCGGTGTTCCGCGGCACACTAGTGTGCCGTGAGACATCGGCTGGTGTGCCGTGGGAGGGAGTCGGGCGAGTCGGGCGGCGAGAGGCGGCGGCGGCGAGGATCCGCGTCGAGCCGGGGGCGGCTCCGCGGTGGTGGTGCCGAGCGGCGGGGCAGCGCGCGCAAAAGGGAGGAGCGCGAGACAGCGGAGGAGGAGGAGGCCGGCATGTCCGGGCAGCAGCAGCAACAGCAGCAGCAGCAACTCCCGGCGACGGCTCCTCAAGCCCCGCCGCCGCCCCCTCCTCCGCCCGCTATCGCCGCCACCACCACAACAGCCGCCGCCGCCTCAGCTGCCGCCGTCCCTCAGTCCCTCGCTCTGCTGCCTCCTCCCACCCCGGCAAGGGGGAGGGAAAAAACTTTCACTTTTGTGCGTCCCTCCCGGCGTGACGCTGCGCGCTGACGTCACGGGGCGGGGCTTTAATGGTGGTGTGCCGCGAGATTTTTTTCCGGTAAACAGGTGTGCCGTTGCCCAAAAACGTTTGGGAAACACTGGTCTATCTGACTCCTCCTAACAGTTTCTCTCTCACACACACATCAAAACTAGACCGACCCACAGACTTATCCTCCCTCTCCCTTCTCCAACTCCCAACTGACTTCCAAACAATTCCAACTCTAACTCCTCCCCTTGGTTCCCACTGGCCAATCACTTCACACTCATTTAACCCTTTCCTTATGACCCACCTAAGAGGGCAAACACCACACCCCCATACAAGTGTTCAAAGTAGTTTCCCCCACATAATGGGTGGTGCCCATTGGGACTGGTAGAGTGGAAGGTAGGTGGGGCCAGAGACAATGACAGAGAGGGCCAACGGATTCTTGCCTCCATCCTACTGAGTTCCACAGAGGAAATGCAGAGACTGCGGAAAAGGAAGTTGATGGCCAGGGCTAAACCCTGTCCTGGTTGTAAGCAAAAAGGTCAAGTGGGACTGAGGTTGGTGGGGCAGTGCCCCATTCTTCCCAGCGGACCAGCCTCCATGGCTAGACCGTGTGCCACTCATGGCATCCAGGCCACAAGTAAGCCCAGCCGCCTTGTTGCTTGCGAAAGAAAAACAAGACCATTGAACCAATTCCACTGGGGGACATAGCCTCACTGTTCCATAATAACCCCCGACTGTGTGCTAAAGCTATTTTAAAACAGGATTACTTGCAAGGTAAGCTGTTCATTGAACAGCCTTTTGTGGATTGCCAAGATAGTGGAATATACAGTGGATGCTCGGGTTGTGAACGTGATCCGTGCAGGATGCACGTTCGCAACCCACAGCGTCCCCAACCTGCAGCGGCACATCTGCGCATGTGAGGGTTGTGATTCGGTACTTCTGCACATGCGCAAAGAGCAATTTAGCGCTTCTGCGCATGCGCGACTGTCGAAACCCTGAAGTAACCCATTCCGGTATTTCCGGGTTTCGGCGGCCCGTAACCCAAAAAAATGCAACCTGAAGCATCTGTAACCTAAGGTATGACTGTACAGTGGTACCTCGGGTTAAGTACTTAATTCGTTCCAGAGGTCTGTTCTTAACCTGAAACTGTTCTTAACCTGAAGACCACTTTAGCTAATGGGGCCTCCTGCTGCTGCCGCACCGCTGGAGCCTGATTTCTGTTCTTATCCTGAAGCAAAGTTCTTAACCTGAAGCACTATTTCTGGGTTAGCAGAGTCTGTAACCTGAAGCATATGTAACCTGAAGCCTATGTAACCCGAGGTACCACTGTATAATCAAACCAAAAACACCAGGTATTGAGTTTACAAGAAGGCTTTCAGAAACAGCCCTGTTGTTTCATGGCTGCCAGAGCATCCATGGAGAGAATGGTTTCAGTGTTTATTTTTATCCAAAGGGCATGCTAAGGATCACAGTTGTAGTGGGGGGGTTTTAAGTAATGTTCTCAACGAGGTAGGCCCCAAGAAAGGCAGCCACATTCAGGAATCGCAACTGGGTCCTGTACTGAAAAGTTGCTGCATGTTTTATACTTGTGCAAATCTCTGGATCACCCCGAAACCTGCCAGTACCTCCCCATCATACACAAATTGTGCATTTCATCTAAGGTATCATTCCTGTGCTTGATAATGGGAAATTATTTAAATAGCCAATCATCTGTATGTTCGTGTAAAGTTGCCTAAAAGAAAAGGTGAGCAATGGTGGAATGTGTGCATAAAATTATGCATTGTGAAGGTGTGGAGAAAATGCTAGAACTCATTAGTCATCTGTTGAAGCTGAATGTTAGGAGATACAAGACAGACAACAGAAAGTACCATATTTTTCACTCTATAGGACGCACCAGACCACAAGACGCACCTAGTTTTTGGAGGAGGAAAACAAGAAAAAAAAATATTCTGAATCTCAGAAGCCAGAACAGCAAGAGGGATCGCTGCACAGTGAAAGCAGCAATCCCTCTTGCTGTTCTGGCTTCTGGGATAGCTGCGCAGCCTGCATTCGCTCCATAAGACGAACACACATTTCCCCTTACTTTTTAGGAAGGAAAAAGTGAGTCTTATAGAGCAAAAAATATGGTACTTCTTCCCACAGCGCAAAGTTATATGCAGTTCACTCCCTCATGAGGTAGTGATGGCCAACAACTGGGCTGGCTTTAAAAGATTAGACAAATTCATGCAGGATAAGACTATCAAAGGCTTCTAGCCATGATGGCTTCTTTCTGCCTCTCTCTCCATTGTCAGAGGCAGTATGCCTCAGAATACCAGTTGCTGAAAATCACAATGTGGGAGAGGGCTGTTGTGCTCAGGTCCTGATTGTGGGATTGTTTTATTAATCTGTATTTTATTATGATGTTTTTAAATATTGGAAGCTACCTTGAATCCCAGCTTTTGAGACAGGTGGGATATAAATACATTAAATAAATAATAATAATAGATAATCTAATAAAGCAGAGTGATGTGTAGATGATCCAGGATAAGCCCACCATTAATGCACTATTATTGCTTCAATGACTTGTTGCAGAATAGCCCCCTCCAACCAAAACAGGTGACCCTGTGACTATATGGACACCTCGCTTCTGAAAAACATCACAAAATGATATGTGCTCAAACAGCTGAATTTGCTTTTGTTGTTGTTCCAAAATAATAAAAATATAGGGTAAAAAAGGTCTGATCCCTGTAACATCCCTACTGCTCAACACCTATTTCTTTTTAAAAGGACATTCGCTGAGCCCCCAGTGGCCACTTGCAGACGTCACTGCCGTGTCTCCCACGGTATCTGCAGCCTCACGGTAACAGAATTGCAGGGGGGGAAATCCAGGAACTACCATACTTGTTTCCATGGCAACACCAGCCGACTGGGACACTGTGATATACAGTCGCCTAGCAACCAGTGACAAGAGCTCCTGAGCCGCTCTGGAAATTGCAAATAAGCCATCCAGGCTGAGATTGATCGTCCTGAAGCAAAGGAGGGGCGAGGCACATTGCTGTGCAATCCGCAGCGCTGACTGTTCTGGTACAAGAATGATGAGGGGAAATGCACACGTCATCCCCGGCTTCTGGGGACAGGAGGGATACGGGAGCTGAAGGAAGGGGACGTATGCCTTCCGAAGCAGCAAGAAGAGCCAAACATAGGAAACTACCTTATACTGAGACACATCAGTGGTCCTTTTAACTCAATATTGTCTACACTGTCTGGCCGCAGCTCTCCAGGGTTTAAGCTAAGGAGTCTATCCCAGCAATACATGGAGATGTTGGGAATTGAATGTGGAACCGTCTACAGTGGTAGCTCAGGTTAAGTACTTAATTCGTTCCGGAGGTCCGTACCTAACCTGAAACTGTTCTTAACCTGAAGCACCACTTTAGCTAATGGGGCCTCCTGCTGCCGCCGCGCCGCCGGAATACAATTTCTGTTCTGATCCTGAAGCAAAGTTCTTAACCTGAAGCACTATTTCTGGGTTAGCGGAGTCTGTAACCTGAAGCGTCTGTAACCTGAAGCGTATGTAACCTGAAGCGTACGTAACCCGAGGTACCACTGTACATGCAAAACAGATGCTGTACATCAGGCATGTCCTACTCCCCAGAGACTGTGATCTACTCCCCATATTAAAAAAAACTGGCAGTGATCTATCCATTGTCATTGGATGGAGGAGGAGCATGTATGAGGTGGGTGGATTGCCTAGAGTTCTTTAGCTTTTTTTGTGGAGGATTGGCCAGAGTTCTTCAGCTTTTATTTGTTAACTTCCGGTAAACTTTATTTAATCCCATGATCGATAAGGGTCCCACAATCTACCAGGATCAGCCAGGGATCTTCCAGTAGATCGTGATCTACTGGTTGGACATGCCTGCTGTACATGGTTCTTCACCATACTGAGTCAGAACATTGGTCCATCTAACTCAATATTGTCAGAGGTCAGCAAACTTTTTCAGCAGGGGGCTGGTCCACTGTCCCTCAGACCTTGTGAGGGGCCGGACAATATTTTGAAGGGGAAAAAAGAACAATTTCCTATGCCTCACAAATAACCCAGTTTTAATAAAAGCACATATTCTACTCATGTGAAAACACCAGGCAGGCCCCACAAATAACCCAGAGATGCATTTTAAATAAAAGGACACATTCTACTCATGTGAAAACACGCTGATTCCCGGACTGTCCACAGGCCAGATTTAGAAGACGATTGGGCCAGATCTGGCCCCCGGGCCTTAGTTTGCCTACCCATGGTCTACACCAGAGGTTGTCAACCTGGTCCCTACCACCCACTAGTGGGCATTGCAGGATTCTAGGTGGGCAGCGGAGGGTTCTATGGCACAAGCTGAAATCCTCCTTCTATCGAGCACTGGTGGGCAGTAAGGAAATTTTACCATCAAGAAAGATGCATCAGTGGGCAGTAGGCATTAAAAGGTTGACTACCCCTGGTCTACGTTGCCTGGCAGTAGCTCTTCAGGGCTTCAGATAGGGGGTCTCTCTCCCAGCCCTGCCTGATGTTAGGGATTGAACCTGCAACCTTATGAATACAAAACAGATGTCCCAGCACTGAGCCGCAGTCCTTTCCAAGAAGACATTTTCAGGCAACCTTTCCAGTTTGTGTTAACTTCAAGAACCTCATACTGAATAATGAGTTCCTTCTCAGGTCTCATTGTTCATTTGCAAAACAGACATAGCAAAAGTATAAATGCACACAGAGAAGGGCTGCAATTAGGGATGGAAGAGAAATTTGGTAGTCTTTTAGTGTCAACCTACCTAATGAGCAGCTTCTGAAACACAGCTAACCTTTGATATTTGCCCTTCTTCAAAAATTGTGATTCAGCTCTCCAACCAAATTAGCATGACCCCAAATGCAACTATTAGGGGGAAGAATGCCAAAAATGCATATATTGTATGTGGAAATAATATGCAAAAACCAGCTTGCAGAATGGTGGATATAAGAGGGGAAATGACGTACAAAAACGTGTCAGTTGGGGAAAACGTGCACTAAAATGCTGGCGAATTTTCACTTGCAAAAATGTACGTTAGGCAAAACTGCACACAAACATGCGAATGCTAGAAATTTGACAGAAAAGCTGGTGAATATTTTTAAATATTTTAAAATTTCAAATAACAAAAAATCGTGAACTGATGCAAAAATGCAGAGAGTTGAACATAAGACTGGAAAAACGAGAAACAGAGAAAAAAGTGAAATTGACATAGGAAGGTTGGGAAAGGATGAGGTTTTCTTCAGCTATTTGGGTCCCAAGACATTTAGGTCTTTGACAGAGCCGTAGCTACGGGGGGGGGGGGTGAACTAGCCAGGTTTTTTGCCCCAGGTGAAGCCTCCAGAGGGGCACTACTCAGAGGGGTCCTACTCAGAGTAGTCCCACTGAAATGATCAGACATGACGAATTCAGGTACATTCATCTTAATGGCCTACACAGAGTAGGATTAACACTGGATGCAACCCAATGCATGGAAGAAGAGCCTACTGGAACAGGCCAATAGCCCATTTAGTCCAGCATCCTGCTCTCACAGTGGCCAAGCAGATGCCTTGAGAGGAAATTCGCAAGCAGGACTCAAGCTCCACACCATTCTAGCCTCCTCTGGAATTTTGATTGTGTAGGGAGAGCATAGCCATCATGGCTAGCAACCGTTGACAACCTTATACTCCATGAATTTGTCTAATCCTCTTTTAAAGCCATCTAAGTTGGTGGCCATCAAAGCCTCCTTTGGGAGCGAGTTCTGCAGTTTATATGTTATATGAAAAGTCCTTTCAGTGGCGTAGCGTGGGTTCTCAGCACCCGGGGCAAGGCAAGTAATTTGCGCCCCCTAACCCGTGGATTTTAGCACTCGAGTCTCTTCCGCGCCCTCCCCCAGATGTTGTGCCAGGTGCAGCCGGCCCCCCTGCACCCCCCACACTATGCCACTGCTCCCACCACAAGTCTTCAGGACAGCCATCCGAAGGCTGGCGCGGGGAGAAGGTCTCTCCGCCCCACCGCCAGCCTTCGGAGCAGCCTTCCGAAGGCTGGCGCGGGGAGAAGGTCTCTCCGCCCCACCGCCAGCCTTCGGAGGAGGTCCGAGGACAGTGGGGTTCCTGCTTCCTCGAGGAGGGCCGGCCAAACGCGCCCCCCAAATGTTGCGCCCGGTGCGGCCGGCACCCCTGGCACCCCCCACGCTACGCCACTGAGTCCTTTTTTAAACTTCCAACACTGAGCTTAATTGGATGTCCACGAGTTCTACTGTTCAGAGAGATGGAGAAAAGCTTTTCTCTATCCACTTTTATCCATGACATGCAAAATTTTATAAACTTCGAGCATCTCACCTCTCACTCATCTTTTCTATAAATCCTTTTCTTAATCTTTTCCAACTCTGCAATATCCTAATAAAAAAAAAAATCCTTCCAGTAGCACCTTAGAGACCAACTAAGTTTGTTATTGGTATGAGCTTTCGTGTGCATGCACACTTCTTCAGATACAGTGGTACCTCGGGTTACATACGCTTCAGGTTACATACACTTCAGGTTACAGACTCCGCTAACTCAGAAATAGTACCTTGGGTTAAGAACTTTGCTTCAGGATGAGAACAGAAATCGTGCTCCGGCGGCGCAGCGGCAGCGGGAGGCCCCATTAGCTAAAGTGGTGCTTCAGGTTAAGAACATTTTCAGGTTAAGAACGGACCTCCGGAACGAATTAAGTACTTAACCCAAGGTACCACTGTACTGATTGTTCAGATTTGCTGATCAGCCAGACGCCCCATTCCCACCACCCTTCTGAGTAATACCCCTCCCCACCCTCTCACTATATATAAGGGTCTGGTGACTTCTGTTTCAGTGTATCTGAAGAAGTATGCATGCACATGAAAGTTCATACCAATAACAAACTTAGTTGGTCTCTAAGGTGCTACTGGAAGAATTTTTTGTTTTGTTTTGACTATGGCAGACCAACACAGCTACCTACCTGTATCTACAATATCCTTTGTGAGGTGATGTGCCCAGAATTGTACACAACAGATGTGTATAACAGCACTTTTAAGAGGGATGATATCAGCAATTTTATTTTCAATTCCTTTCCTAATGATCATTAGCATGGAATTTGCCCTTTTCACAGCTGCTGCAAACATCTTAACTGAGCTATCTACTATAATCCCAGCCAAGGCCTTTTTCCTGGTGCGTCACATGAATCAAACCCCCTGAAAGTATATATAAAATTAAGATTTTGTTTTGTCTCAACATGCATCACTTTATACTTTGCTCTGTCATACATCACTCTGATTTTTGTGTGGCTGGAATGCAGCCTTGCCTACAAAGAGTAACATCTGTTGCCCTGTCCACATTCCCCTCTAGTCCCACCCACCATCGTGTGGCCCCAAAAACCCTGCTTGCAAAGTAATGTGGCCCCCATGCTGAAAACAGCTCCAAATCACTAAACTCCACTTACACACATCAGAACCAAAGAGAAAGCGAAGCAATGTCAGGTGAAGGAGCATGGACTTCAAAAGAAATATTGAGCTGTTTGAGCAGTTCTGACAACCACAGGAGACTCACTCACCCTGCTGAGCTGATCTAAGAGTCTTTGGTTCTGTTCAGAGAGTTCCTGGACTGCCCGCGTTTTCTCTCGATCAGCTTCTCGGAGGTGAACCTGTTGCTTCTCCAGCTCATCCTGGAGTTGCTTCACATCGCTTTCCAGCTCCGACACTCGTCCTTCCCATTCTCCTTCTTTGTTCTCAAACCGTCGCCTTAGTTCATGCTTCTCTTGTTCCAAGTGCTGTGTAACAGGGGAGAGGGAGAGGGAAAGGGTCAAAATGTCACTGTTCCAACCCTTCGCGCTTTCCTGCTGCCATGCACGTTTTTTAAATTTAAAAATGCACGACTTAAGTCACATCAATTCCAGCCAGGGCTGTCCAAAGACGTTTTGCTTCTCTGGGGGTCAAGTACTAGATGGTGCCCTTTCTCAGTCCCACGTAAGGAAGCCAGAAAAACTACCGTATTTCTCTCTCTATAAGACACACCAGACCACAAGACGCACCTAGTTTTTGGAGGAGGAAAAAAAGAAAAAAAATATTCTGAATCTCAGAAGCCAGAACAGCAAGAGGGATCACTGCGCAGTGAAAGCAGCAATCCCTCTTGCTGTTCTGGCTTCTGGGATAGCTGCACAGCGTGCATTCGCTCCATAAGGCGCACACACATTTCCCCTTACTTTTTAGGAGGGAAAAAGTGAGTCTTATAGAGCAAAAAATACGGTAGTTATCTGAATCCTCTTCGAGGCATCTCGAGATTGTAAGCATCTTCCAGCAGCAATTCAACTGCATTCCAAAACTTTGGTTTGCACCTAAAGTTATTATTATTGTTATTGTGCATTCATGATTATTTGTACTCATTGTGGTTTTGTGGCAGTGAGGTGGGATCCTGCTTTTTAATACGCTTTGGGCCTGCAAAGGTTTTGGGGCAGACATACAGCTTCATTTCCAATCAGTGCATGTCCGATAAATTCCCTCTGATAAACCCAGTGCAGACTGATTCATTTTTTTTATTTTATTATTTAAAGATTTTTATTGATACAGCAAGAAAAAAAGAAAAAAACACAAATACCAAATTACACATAGGAATAACCATAGACACATAATTTTCTTAGCAAACAATAAAACATATATTGGTCTTAACACTCAGATACTCTTTGAAAACCTCCCATTTTGAAAAAAAAAATCCTGTTTTGATTTATTCTTTATTTTTTCTGATAGACCACGGATCCAAAAGCTGATAGAATAGGCTGAATTAGATGGTCTAGCAGACTGATTCATTTTGGCAAATGGGGTACTGCCCCACCAACCTTGGTCTGCCCTCAACCAGCCCCCATCTCCCTGCCTTCCTACTCACATTCAGCCCACGGAGTGGCACTGCCTGTCAGCGTCCTTCTCTTTAGTCTTAGTGTTGCCTTTGTAGGACTCAACAATGAGAAAAATGGGGACAAATCTAGAATTACAGGCAGGATTCGGCTAAATATTATACTTGTGGAAGTCTGTGCAAGGATACCCACTAGCACAACAGAGCTTTATAACTACTTCTTCTCCCCTGTGCTCCCCCAAATTGGCTCCAGGGAATTAATACTAATAACACTAATAATAATAATAACAATTTATTATTTATACCCTGCCCATCTGGCTGGGCTTCCCCAGCCACTCTGGGTGGCTTCCAACAAAATATTAAAATACCGTAATACATCAAACATTAAAAGCTTCTCTAAACACGGCTGCCTTCAGATGTCTTCTAAAAGTCTGGTTGTTGTTGTTCTCTGACATCTGGTGGGAGGGCGTTCCACAGGGTGGGTGCCACTACCGAGAAGGCCCTCTGCCTGATTCCCTGTAACTTGGCTTCTCGCAGTGAGGGAACCGCCAGAAGGCCTCGGCGCTGGGCCTCAGTGTCCAGGTAAAACGATGGGGGTGGAGGCGCTCCTTCAGATATACTGGGCCGAGGCCGTTTAGGGCTTTAAAGGTCAGCACCAACACTTTGAATTGTGCTGGGAAATGTACTGGGAGCCAATGTAGGTCTTTCAAGACGGGTGTTATGTGGTCTCGGCGTCCGCTCCCAGTCACCAAGGGGATTTGAGGAGTGCAGAGAGAGACGAGGAGAGATAATTCTATCAGGAATGACATGCTTGTGCTGACATCATTATTGTAATAGCATAGTGCTGAATTCCACCCTACCGGTCCCATGGGCATCAGCCACCAGTGTGATATCCTGTAAGTTTTTATACCACTAATGTCCTGGTGTGTGTGTCCTACTTTGCTGCATTATAGCACACAGCATCACGGAAAAATTAATATAGAGGAATTATGTGCAGAAACTGTGGTGTAAATCTACCACTAATCCACTATTATTGCATCAATGACAATTTGCTGAATATCCCCACAAAAAGATCCATCTTGCTGAATGCTGTTGACACTGACTGGCAGCAGCTCTCAGAGTTTCAGACGGAAACCTGTCTAAGCCTTTGGAGAGCTGCTGCCAGTCAGTGTCAACAGTTCTGTGGTTCAAATGAACAACCACACCCTAGGCCAGGGGTCAGAAAACTTTTTCAGCAGGGAGCCGGTCCACTGTCCTTCAGACCTTGCGGGGGGCTGGACTATATTGTGAAGGAAAAAAATGAACGAATTTCTATTCCCCACAAATAACCCAGAGATGCATTTTAAATAAAAGTACACATTCTGCTCATGTAAAAACAACAGGCAGGCCCCACAAATAACCCAGAGATGCATTTTAAATAAAAGCACACATTCTACTCAGGTAAAAACACGCTGATTCCTGGACCATCCGCGGGCCGGATTTAGAAGGCGATTGGGCCGGATCCGGCCCCCGGGCCTTGGTTTGCTTACCCCTGCCCTAGGCTAACCCCAACCTCTCTCACCACCAAAGGAACACAAGTGAACAGCAGAGAACCTGCACAAGCAACGCTGACACCAAACCCCACATATATTAAGTAAAATAGAAACATCGTCACCCGACCCCACCGCCACCTCTTTCCCCCTTTGCTTCCTAATGTCTCAACAAATGAAACCGATTTGTAAAAAATGTTACATGGGGGGGGGAATAAGAGAAACATTGCACATACTTTTGTAAATCATTTATTTAATAAAAATACATTAAAAAAACCAAACAGTTCTGTGGTAGATAGATCAAGGGTTCAGCCCAGTGTAAAGCAGCTTTCTTTGCTTCTCATGGATTTCAGGCAGGGGGTGTTCCCAGCCCTACCTGCAGACGCCAACAATTGAATCTTCTGCATGCAAAGCAGTTGCCCTACCGCTGTGCTTTGACCCTTCTCCTAAAAGTAAACATCTCTGTCCTCATGGTTGGGAACAAAGGGTTAACTTAAACGGGAAAATGGAGCAGCTTTATACCAAGTCAGTATTGTCGGTGGGATTCAATCACATACCAGCAAATTCAGGTCACACAATTATGGCTAATTAGGAGGCCTTTTGCAGCATACCTGCTTCTTGCAAAAGACGAGACTTTCTGAGCTAAGGAAAGCATTGGGACAATGCTGTGAAAAGTATGGAATAACACCTGCTTTGATGCAATGTCATCTAACCTCCCTGCAAACAAATCAGAATGAATGCTCATTAAATAGTCACCGTTGTCCAGTCTCTCTGAAAACAAATCAAGATGAATCTTTCTTTCGCCAAACCTTTATTATGCATTACAGGTACAGACCATCTAAAAACATCCATATACAATCATACACACATACACACACACGCAGCCATATAAGATATATACAGTAGTAACAAAAATTATCATTAGGATTGTCTTTCATTCTTTTATCAAGATGAATGCTCAATAAACAGATAATCTGGGACAACACCCAAAGTTCCTTGTTCTCTTACATAAAAACATAAGAATAGCTTGCTGGATCAGGTCAGCAGGCAGAGCATTGCCACCATGGCTAGCAGTCACTGATATCCTTATCCTTAACTGCCATTCCTCCCTTGCTTTCACCTCTGCCTAAAACCATTCCCTACAACACCTGTACGATAGCATCTCTCCTTCCTTCAAATTCCTCCTGATGAACAAAGGAAGTTGATTTATACCAAGTCAGACTCATTGGTCAATCTAGCTCAGTGTGGTCCACACTGACTGGCAGTCACTCTCTAGAGTTTCAGATAGTGATTTGTCCCAGCCTTTCCTGGAGAGGCAGGGGATCGCACCTGGGGCCTTCTGAATGCATCTACCACACAGTAAGCTTTTAAAGCAACCTTATTACATTTTTAGTGCCTCATCTCCAAGTAGATTCAAGGATAAAAAAATGCATAGCATTTATATAATTCTGATTGTCCAAAGTGCTTCAGGCACACGATTTTAGCATGACCATGCTGCCTGAGATTTGTAATCAAAATATCTGGAGGGCATCAGGCCACTTGCAATATTATTATTATTATTATTATTATTATTATTATTATTATTATTATTATTATTATTATCCCACCCTTCACCCTAAGGTCCCAGGGCAGGTTACAGCATTGAAACACAATATAAAAACTATTTAGCATTAGTTTGGTTTTTTTTTACTGCAGAGGGACTGAGTGAGTTTTTATCTCAGGTCACAAGTGAGTTTATATCGGAGGCAAGAGTTGAACAAAGGGATTCTAGATTCAGGCTCCATCTCTCAGGTTGCCATGCTGCGTGCCTTTAGAGGGGAAAAAAGCCCATAGTGTTCAATGGGCCTTACTCCCAAGAAAATCTGTGAGTGCATACAGGATTGAAGCTATTGCATCTAGTGCAGTTGCAATCGAGACAACTGAGAGGTCAATGACTACATATTGTCACGGAAATAAACTCATGAAGGGCCAGAGACCAGTGTGGCCTACATATTTGTGGAAGGTGAGAGAAACTTGAAATATGGGGAAGCAGAAGATGGTCCCAGTGGGGAACAGCTGTAGCTTAGTGGTAGAGCACCTGCTCTGCATGCAGAATGTCTTAGGGCTGGAGTGACCGCTGCCCCAAATCCTGGAAAGGTACTGCCAGTCAGGATAGAAAATACTGAGCTAGATGGACCAATAGTGTGACTCAATATAGTGAAGGGCCATAGCTCAGTGGTAGAGCACCTGCTTAGCATGCAGAAAATCCCAGGTTCAGCTACTGGCATCTCCAGGTAGAGTTGGGAACATTCCCTGTGTGGAATCCATAAGGAAGCATAGGAAGCTGCTTTATACTGAGCTGAACTCCTGATCCATCTTGCTGTTCAGGGATGCAGGAGGGGATATATTGTCTGGTTATAGCCTTTCCAGCTTGTGTTAACAAGTTCACAATTTAGCAGAGTAACATTCCCCCTTTTAAACTCACAGCGGATATGTTTGCTCAGGCTTGCTAAAGCCTCTATAATAACTGCTCTGGTATTTCCCCCTTATTCCCTCATAAAAGATAAGACACGACACAGTCTTCTATAAAAGTATTTAAAAAGTTTACTCACTCACATTCTGTTCACAATCAGATCCCAGAAGGCAGACTTAGCTTAGAAAAGTAACATACACCACTAAACTATCTCATAAGGAGACAGTTCCTTTGTCCTCTCTTGGCTGAAAGCCAAGAGAGCATCTTTGGCTAAGCAGATGTTGCGTCTTCGACGAAAATAGTCATAGAGAGTGACTGTCCTGCCCTGTGCTTTTGTCGTTACCTGCACAGGTGAGGCCACACCCACCTCTAGTCACATGCAGAGGAAGTCTGTCCCATCCCAGAGGGAAACAGGAAGTTTACCTGCTGGCTGGACAAACATTCCTCCCATGTGTAAACATGTTCACTCTAGGAATGTTGTACTTGACTGCTCTTGTGTTTCACACCCCACACTTGCTGAGTACAGTGGTACCTCGGGTTAAGTACTTAATTCGTTCCGGAGGTCCGTTCTTAACCTGAAGCACCACTTTAGCTAATGGAGCCTCCCGCTGCCGCCGTGCCACCAGAGCCCGATTTCTGTTCTTATCCTGAAGCAAAGTTCTTAACCTGAAGCACTATTTTTGGCTTAGTGGAGTGTGTAACCTGAAGCATATGTAACCTGAAGCGTATGTAACCTGAAGTGTATGTAACCTGAGGTACCACTGTACTATTGACACTGACTGGTGGCAGCAGCTCTCCAAAGGTTTCTGTCTGAAACTCTGGAGAACTGCTGCCAGTCAGTGTCAACTGCACTCAGGAAGGTGGAGCATGGGTCAGACTCAAGGCAAGGCAGCTTTCTATGTTCTTCATTGGCCTTTAAGAAAAAGGTTGTTGCTAGATGTATGCAAAGCAGTTCAGACTAGAAGCAATTTATAGAATGCTCCATCACTCCTGGATACATAAAGGGTCTCTCAGTGGTTTCCTTGTGTTTCCTAAAGCGTTAATGCTGGAGGTCATGAAAAGCTCATTTGGAGGATTTAGTGCAGTCATTTCCAGGCATGGAAGAATTGAGGTCATTTTATATAGAAAGAGGGTGGGGGAGAATACAGCACCACACTAGGGCTAATAGATGGAATTTCAGGAAAATGGTCATTTTGTGCTTTTTTTCATAGACGTTACAGGCTAGAGACAGAACACTCTCCCTGTCTAAGAGTCAAAAGCAGTTTGAAAGCGGAATTGATGATGTGGTGAATATTTATTTATTTTATTTATATCCCACCTTCCCTTCAACGAGCTCAAGGTGGCATCCACGGCTGTCCCCCTCCCCAGGGTGGCTGATCTCATCCCACCTCACTGTCTAGGGCCAGCAGGGGCTGATGGAAGTTGTAGTCAAAAAAATCAGCAGGGCACGAGGACAGCTGCTGTAAACTCTACAGTATTGAATTGCCTCTACCTGTTCTGGAGGCTAGGAGCCGAACCAATGGATTCAAGTTACAATAAAGAAGATTCTGACTAAACATCAGGAAGAATTTTCTGACAGTAAGAGCTATTCAACAGTGGAACAGACTTCTGCAAGAGATGGTGAACCATGGGTCAGCAAACTAAGGCCCTGGGGTCAGATCCGGCCCAACGGCCTTCTAAATCTGGCCCGTGAACGGTCTGGGAATCTGCATGTTTTTACATGAGTAGAATGTGTGCTTTTATTTAAAATGCATCTCTGGGTTATTTGTGGAGCATAGGAATTCATTCATTTTTTTCCTTCAAAATATAGTCCGGCCCTCCCCCACAAGGTCAGAGGGGCAGTGGAAAAAGTTTGCTGACCTCTGTGGTGGACTCTCCTTTCTTGGAGGTTTTTAAGTACAGTATATAAATCAAACTCAAAACAGCCTAGTAGGTATCTGCATTAAAGTTGTTTGCAATGTGCTCTAAGTGGGGCATCCCTTGGGGCTTAACTTGGAAACTACAGCTGGTATAGAATGCAGCAACTAGGTTGTTGACTGGGGCATTTCTTTAACACCGTATGACACCTCTGAGAGTACTGCACTGGCTGCCAATATGCTACCAGGAACATTTCTCTTTGTAAACTACTTTGAGGGTTTTTTTAAACAGCCAACTGGTGTATCAATTTTATGAAATGAAAAGGAACATTTCAAGGTTTCTACTTTTAGCATTGGGACCAACTTATCTAAGGGACCGCCTCACCCAAGATATACCTGCCTAGCAACTGCAATTCTCAGACAGGCACTCTTGAGGGTGTGCTTAGCTTGCCCTAGAAACTAGGATTTCAGGATTGTAAGTCCAGCCCTCTGCAATCAATTACCAGCCAGAATTGCACAGGTGCATCACATCATGTTGTTTAGCTCCCTAATTAATACCTTTTTTAGGTTTTCCTTGATGGCTGACCCAGTCACTTACACAATACTGATTGCCTATTTGCAAAAACAGTTTTGTTGTTTTCTAGAATTGGTAAGACAGGGTTTTAGAGATGGGTTTTGTGTTTTATCCTGTACACTGCTCCGGTGGCTTCTGTTAACTAAGTAACTAAATGCTTAGTGGGAAGGAGAGAATGTAGATTAAGGACCTAGCCAGACATCCTCGTTACTGAGCATTCATTATCATTCGGTGCTCATGGCAATATCAGGGAAGTTATATATGATCCTGCCTTCAGTATTGTTTACACCTGCAGAACTCTTGGGGCAAGTGTCCTGTTTTGTTTTGTCCTGCTTTTGTTGCGCTATTGAGCAAGGGTGCTCCTCTGGACGACAAAATGCAGTAACACTGGGGAAGTTTCACAGAGAATATAATAAAATAGAATGGTACGTGAACGGTCCAGTATAAACCTATACTCTTAAACTATGGTGCCCAGAATTAGTTCAAGGAAAGAATGTGCTTGAACATGCTTTAATGATATATAGTGTGTACACAGCATAGCTGCCAACGTTTCTATTTGGAATAAGGGAATTTCCCTTAAAAAAGGGGGATTCCTCACAAGATAAGGGAAAAGTTGACAGCTATGGTACACAGCCTACATGGGACGCGGGTGGCGCTGTGGGTTAAACCACAGAGCCTAGGACTTGCTGATCAGAAGGTCAGCAGTTCGAATACCCGCAACAGGGTGAGCTCCTGTTGCTCGGTCCCAGCTCCTGCCAACCTAGCAGTTCGAAAGCACGTCAAAGTGCAAGTAGATAAATAGGTACCACTCTGGCGGGAAGGTAAACGGCGTTTCTGTGCGTTGCTCTGGTTCGCCAGAAACGGCTTAGTCATGCTGGCCACATGACCCGGAAGCTGTACGCCGGCTCCCTCGGCCAATAAAGCGAGATGAGCGCCGCAACCCCAGAGTCAGCCACAACTGGACCTAATGGTCAGGGGTCCCTTTACCTTTACCTTTACACAGCCTACAGTTTCATCATCCCTGATCATTGGCTGCACTGGCTAAGCCTGGTGGGACCAGGAGTCAGACAACTTTTGAAGTGCTACTTGAACCACACCCCTGCCCTAAAGGGAAGAAATCCACAGAAACAAAAAAGGCATCAAGAAAGCGTGAGTGGTGACAGGGATATTACACCCATTCTCCCCCAGATTTGTCAGCCTCAGCACTGTAGGATGCCAGTGTCATTCAGGGCACACTGATTGGAGAGTGCATAGGCTAGCATGCTGTCTCCTCATCCAATCAGCATGCCCAAAGAACTAGGCTAGGAGGGGCCTACTGTGGCATTTTATCCCTCCCCCTGACAACTGCCTGTGCTTGTTTAGGGAGGCCCTCTCACTCTGAGAATCAAGGCTTCAAAATAAGTTATGAAACCATGGAAAGTGCAAGTGGGACAGAGCATCGTCCTTGGAGCACAGCATAACTGCTGCTGATCATCTGGGCAACTATGAGCATGTTGCTTCCTGCAAACTTATCCTCCTACTTGCAAAATTTGCTTTTGTGTGTGTGTATGTGTAAACAAAAATGACACTGTCCAAATACTAACAGGAAAAGACCAAGGAGTTACACGTGGAGCCTACCAGGGTAAGACCACACGGAGCTCCAACTCTCGTGTACAGAAAAAGTGAGAAACCCGTGGACCTCCAAATGTCGTTGGACTAAAGTTCCAACAATCCCTGACAATTGCCCATACTGGCTGGGGCTGGTGGAACTTGCAGCCCAAGAACATCTAAAACAGGGAAGGGGAACCTGTGTCCCTCCAGATGCAACCCAATGCCATGTCCCATCACATCATCAATGGCCAGGGATTATGGAAGCTGGAACACAGCCACCTCTGGAGGGTTACAGGTTAGCCCCACACACTCCCTGATGTGCAGGATAGTTAACCTGCTCTCATCTCTACTGCTTAGGTGGCAATCCTTGGTCTCTCTCCCCCATCCCATTCTTTCTCAACTCCCTTTGAATGGGTAAAAGTAAGAGACCTATAGAGGGGCTAGGAAATCTTTTTTCAGTGCAAGGGCCACACGCCCTTGCAGGGAGTCGCCTGCTGTTGGTGGGTGGGGTCAGAGGCAAAAGCAGATGGAACAATGTATGTTAATGTGCCTTTGTACAGTGGGCTAGATTCTCTGCACACCTCTCCGTCTCTAGACTCCATCGAGACAAGCAAGAGGCATTCCCAGAGTTTAAGGACATGTTTCCATCAGCCCTAGCTAGCATGACCATGCTGGCTGGGGATGATGGGAGCTGTGGTCCAGGACATTTGGAAGGACACCAAGTTGAAGACTGTTTTCTGTTGTATTTTAACGATTTTTTTCCCCACCTTTCATATGCTACTGTGATTTTAAAATAACTGTAAGCCACACTGAGCAGTACATAGGCCCTAGAAATGGAGAATACACATTTCTTTCTTTATGAATATTCCAGACAGACAACAACACTCACAAGGGTGCAAAGCAGGGCCAGAAAGAGTTGTGGCTTGGGGAGAGTGGGTGTGGCACAGGAGAGTCCCAAGGGCCAGACAGAGAGGCCTGCAGGTCCTCAGGCTTCCCTGACTCTGAGCTTACCACAAATAGGGGCAATATGTTGATGGGGCTCCCAGCGCTAGAGCCTGGTCAGACAAAGGACATTTCTATGTTGGGTGCATGCAGTTTCTATATTTCATCCCATGCTGGCACTAAATATGTCTTCTGTAGCATTAGAAATGATTAAGGGACATCTGGCAAATGTACAGGGCCTTCCCCTCTCCTCTCAGGACTGCACCTTTCAGATACTTCAGGTTAGTTCGATATTACACAGAAGTTCTGCTCTTCCTCTGCTCCACTGCTCAAACCTTCTCTGTGGCCTTAGCTAGAGCCACCATGACTTGCTAGGCCCTGGCAGCACAATCTATTTGCCAGTACCCTGAATTCAGTCCTCTCAAATGAGGTTAGGTTCCCACAAATGGCAGTCCTGAGCATGGGCAGAATACTTCCCCCCACACTACAAACAGGAGACCCCGAGACCCAAACCTGAAGTCATAAACCCTTATTAGCAATGACAAATTAGAAAGTGTATGTCACAATCCAAGATGCAAAGGTCTTGGGGAAAGAAAGGGGGCGGCTGGAGTTAGCTGATGGGAGAGGCTCTCTGCACATGCTCAGAAACTCTTCATCATCCCCAAAAGATGTTCTCTGCACATGGTCAGGTGCCCTTTGGTTGAATATTCACACCCAGGGCCTAGACTGTGGACCCAAAACCACACACATACACACAAAAATGTGTTTTGGAAGCTGCCACCTTGGTTCTGAGTCGAGGCCTTCTGTAAACCCGAGTTCACATTAACTGTCCCCTGCTTGCACATCTGGGGTTATGGGGTAGGAGGAAGCTCCTCGGCCCCAATCTCCGGGCAGGCCACCTGAGTCATAGACACGCAGCTCTCTCCCTTCCAGAATCAGCCCCAGCGAGGGCGGCTTCCCTTTCCCTTCCCCTCCCCTCCTCGCCCTCTTCGCCCGGGCCGCCTCACCTCCAGCTTATCCGTCAGCTCCTTGTGCATCCTCTCGTACTGGCGGCTCATATCCTGGTTGCGCTCCAGCAGCGCCTTCCCGAGCCGCGCGGCTAACAGCAAATCCTTCTCCTTCTGCCTCATCAGGGAGAGCAGCTCCGGCTGCGGAGCCGCCTCCGCCGGGCCCATGGACTCGGGCTCCCCGGGCGCAGCATCCCCGGCGGCGGCTAGCAGAGCCAGCTCTTCCTCCAGCTCCAGCTCTCCTTCCGAGCCGCCCACCTCGAAGGCCGAGGAAGAGGAAGAGGAAGCGGCGGCGGCGGCGGGCCCGGCTGTGGGCGAGCTCCGGCTGTCCTTGGCTCCCCCCTCCGACGTCGACTGGGGCGGCCCTTGCAGTTCCATGCGGCAGGCGCTGTCCAGTTCCGATGGTGCTGAAACGGGCCCCAAGCAGAAAGCGGACATGGCCGGGCCCCGGGCCACTCCAGGCTACGAAAGCCAGCGGAGCAGGGAGCCCGGAGCCCGCAGCGGGGAGGGAGCCGCGTTTCTCCTCTCCTGCCTCTTCCGTGCGCCCCTGCGCGGAGGCGAGCCGAGCCGCCCTGGGCTTGCGCGCGGGGGCCGCCGCCGCCGCCTACTCTGTCTCGCCGCCCCGCTGGAGCCGCGCGCTCTCAAGGCGATCGGGACGTCCCTCCCTCGGCCGAGTTAAAGCAGCAGCAGCAGCAGTCGTCGTCGTCGTGGCTTTTCTTCCTGCTGCTGCCGCCGGCCCAGCTTTGCAGCGCCGCTCCCCGAGCCCCATCTCCGCCGAGGCGCCTGCAAAACATCGCGCGGCCCCGGGAAGCTCGCGGAAGGCCGCCGCCGTCGGCTGCTGCTGCACAAACAGCCAGCCGACTCGCAAGCCCGGCCCCGCCGCCCCGCCCCTCGCCCCTGACGGCAGCAAACACCTGTTTGGCGGCCTGCTCTGATTCGCTTAGCCCGGTAGCTCCACACAAACTGGCCCACAGGTGCGGCCCCCTCCCCACCTCCCCGCAGCCCTGCCTTGACTTAACCCCCTGCATGCCCGGGAACTTTCCCTTCGCTCTTCTTGGCCTGGGCTTTGCGCTGGGCCCAATTGTTTGATTTGCTAAGAAATTATCTCTTGCAGCTTCTGCCTTCTGGAAGAAGGTACTGTACAGGGTTATAAAGACTAGGACTAGCCGCCTGAGAAACAGTTTCTATCCAAATGCGATTTTGGTTTGAAATGCAGTGTACTCTCTGTGGGAGTATACTGTATTTAAAAATGGGGTATCAGAGTTTTTAGGGGGCTAACCCGGTTGGGATAGCTGGCATAGCAGGTTTTTGAATGTCTTATGTAGATTTTTTTCAATTTCGTTGTTCTGTATGGGACAATGACAATAAAGAGTATCGTATCATATTTGTAGGCAGCTGCATCAAACAGCACATCTCTAAGGGCATTGCTCTTCTGCTCTCGCCAGCAGACTCTGCGTTCAGGAATCCGACATGTTGGAGCGGACCCCTATAAAACGTCTCCTCAGAAGTAAGGCCCATGCAGTTCAATTACGTCCCAGGTGGGTGGTGATAGCCTCTGGCTGCAATCCTAAAGGCGCTGGTTGGAGAGTAAGTCCAATTGAATTTGGCAGGATTTACTTCTCAGTAAACTGAGCTTTGGTTTGTGGTGTTAAATAGCTTCCCTCCCACACCTTCTCCACAGCCACTATAACGAATTAGCAGATCCTCCCTGAATTCAAGGAAGGGTCCCCTGGCAACTTAAAGACTTCAGTGTTGTAGCGAACGAAGTTCTATTCAGAGTAGACCGGCTGAAATTAATTGGATCCAAGTTGCTGTTTTTACTACTACTACTAATAATAATTATAATACTACTAATAATTATACTAATTATTGGGATGCGGGTGGCACTGTGGGTTAAACCACAGAGCCTAGGACTTGCCGATCAGAAGGCCGGCGGTTCAAATTCCCGCGACGGGGTGAGCTCCCGTTGTTCGGTCCCTGCTCCTGCCAACCTAGCAGTTTGAAAGCACGTCAGAGTGCAAGTAGATAAATAGGTACCGCTCTGGCGGGAAGGTAAATGGCGTTTCCATGCACTGCTCTGGTTCACCAGAAGTGGCTTAGTCATGCTGGCCACATGACCCGGAAGCTGTACGCCGGCTCCCTTGGCCAGTAAAGCAAGATGAGCGCCGCAACCCCAGAGTCAGTCATGACAACCTAATTACCTTTTACTAATAATTATTATTTTATTTCTTGGGACGCGGGTGGCGCTGTGGGTAAAGGTAAACGGCGTTCCGTGTGCTGCTCTGGTGCCGGTTCGCCGGAGCAGCTTAGTCACGCTGGCCACGTGACCCGGAAGTGTCTGCGGACAGCACTGGCTCCCGGCCTCTAGAGTGAGATGAGCGCACAACTCTAGAGTCTGTCAAGAATAGCCCGTACGGGCAGGGGTACCTTTACCTTTACCTTATTATTTTATTATTTATACTCCATCCATCTGGCTGGGCTGCCCCAGAGACAAATTTGATCTGTTAGTTACTCAAAGGTCTCCAAGCAACTTACAGTACTGTTAAAACACAATCAGAAAAAAACAACAACACAACAGTCACAGGAAACTTTAGTAGCACACTATTAACAATGTCAGAAATTAATAAACATAACTCCCTCTGAGGGAGGCTCAGAGGGTGGCGGTGACCCTGAAGCAGAGCGGCTTTCCATTTGCAGAATGTATTCCCCAGCGAGGAGGTGCCTTCTTTGAAATCTTTTCTGGCACAAGTTCCTCTTGCACACCCTTTTCTCCAGCAGGCTCCCGAGGGGCAGAGAGATCAATTAGCAGCACTTATTGTATGCCCTTGGGCACCTCCATTTTGTCCTCTACAGCAGTCTCCCAGGAAGTGGTGAAATCAATCTGAAGCAGCTCTGCCTGCCAGCCCTTCTTCTCTTGTACACCCTTTCCCACAGCAGGCTCCCTGGAAGTAGGAAGATTGATCAGTAGCCCCTCAGCTCTAGGTCTCTTTGGCTACCTTCTTCATCTGGATGCCTGGAAGCTGGGCTTCTTGGTCATTTCGAACCCATTGCAAGGTGATCACCTCACATGGAGTCTCACTTTGCTCTCCACTGAGGCTTCTCACTCTGCTCATCCACTCTGGTTGTGGTTATTCTGTTATGTTGAACAGCTGTCTCTACCATTTATGTGACTGCAGAAGCTGCTCCAGCCTTTGCTCCAGCCTTAAGGGAGCTGGGCATGTTTAGCCCGGAGAAGAGGAGGTTAAGGAGTGATATGATAGCCATGTTCAAATATATAAAAGGATGTCATATAGAGGAGGGAGAAAGGTTGTTTTCTGCTGCTCCAGAGAAGCGGACACGGAGCAATGGATCCAAACTACAAGAAAGAAGATTCCACCTAAACATTAGGAAGAACTTCCTGACAGTAAGAGCTGTTCGACAGTGGAATTTGCTGCCAAGGAGTGTGGTGGAGTCTCCTACTTTGGAGGTCTTTAAGCAGAGGCTTGACAACCATATGTCAGGAGTGCTCTGGTGGTGTTTCCTGCTTGGCAGGGGGTTGGACTCGATGGCCCTTGTGGTCTCTTCCAACTCTATGATTCTATGGTTACTTCACTGCCTATACTGCTCCATTTGCCGATTGTGGTCTCCTTCACCCACTTGAACTGCTCAAGGGGTGCTGCTGCTTCTCCCTCCATTTTGACTTCAGGCACACTTTGCTTCTTGGCCCTTTCCACCAGGGAACACAGATCCCACTACTGACACCAGTGTTACGAAGGTTGAATGCCACTTCCAATCTCTTCCAATCTTGTAGTAGCGAGATTTCAGGAGGCTTCACATGCTTACCCAGGGTTGTGTTTCCATTGGGAGTCAACACATGGCCAAGACTGTGGTGTCTTAAAGAAGTATGGTTTACTTTACACATATTTACACCTGGGTGTAGATGGAGCGAGTGCAGGGTTTACAGCATTCAAATCTCAAAAGGGGCTTGTTCCCCACAAGCTGTGCAGCATCAGATTCCAAGATATCTCCATGCCTCTGTCCCGGTCTCTCTTCAGCCAGCCCACCAAGATGGTTCTGACTCTCAGTCCCTGCATAGAGTTCTACTGATTTCCTCCTCCTTGTTCCCAGAACATCTTGCTCCAATCTTCTGTGTAGAAGGGCACTTTTTTCTCTGTGGGCACAGCCTGCTCCTGCCTGTTTTCAGTCCTAACCCTTTTTCTGCCCATGCTAGCAATGCCAACTCTGTTTTGCACAGACCCAAGGATCCTTCTCTGATGTGTAGATTACTGGCCATTGTCTCAGAATGGTTCACATTCAACCAGCTGGAAGAGACTAGATTGCATAGGCTAAATCCAGGAATCTTTCAGGAGAACTGCTGCACCCTTTATTTTCCCTTCAACATCCCCAATATTATCTAAATTCTACCATTTTACTAATTACTAGCATTCACTAATTCTAGATCTGCAAAATAATAATTTGAGTCATCCTCCAACTCGCCCTGTCAGAAGTCTGGCCACAGCATCATAGGCCAGTTGCAGTTTCTGAATTCTGTTCCAGAGCAACCCCATGTAAAGCCCCAATAATTCAGCCTACAGTAATTCACACACTCCAGCCACTGCTCTCGAAGTGAAAGATTTCCCCACATTGATTTTCTATGTCTGTAGACTCTGAAGCAGCCACAGACAGTTTGTTCTGCTCGAACTCAATTTGTCTTTCACAGAGCCTATGAGATTGTTTCCAGTCTCTCTCCTTTCTCTTCACCAAGAGGAAATGAGCATCCACAATATTACGCCTTCTGCTGGTAGAGCCCGTTATAATCCTCCTGGCCTGATTAGCAAAAGCCACTGTGCTGTTAGCATTAATCTCTAATGCCTCTTTCCAGAGCATGGCACACAAAGGGATTATATGGAGCAGGATTTAATCCACTCCAAACAAAGCCATGCCCCAAAACTGTTGGAGCTCAGAGGACTGGGTGGGAGAAAGGGCATACCCACCTCCCCACATATGTCAGTGTTGCTTTCGCACCTTCCTTGCACATAAGTGATACACACAGAGACACATGGCTTCTGTCTAGTTCCACTCAAGTGCATTGGCTTGCAAACCCGGAACAATGTGCTCACCCCTGCCCCAGACATGCCAGCCCATCCCCCACCCCATGTCCCACTTCACATGCTCCCTCTGTCGGATATTAATGCTTTGTTTACTTCAAGGTCATCCACTAATCTCCAGTTCAGAAACAACTCTGTCATCGTCCTCTGAATTAAATTATTGAATGCCATTTCCAGAAGCAGGCTGGGAGCTTGCTTTGAACTCCTTCATGTCATCATCCAGCCATTGACTGTGGTATGCACAGAAGCAGATCAAAGTAGTGCACCGATCCAAATCTATGAATGAAAGCCATTTAATTGAGGGCAAATATGAATGCATTGGAAGGTGTCCATGAAACTGTCTCTTGCTACATCAGTCATCCTAAATTATTTTGAGCTGTATACCCTGCAACCCACTGGCCGGCTAGGACATTAGAAGAAGTGAGGCAGGTGGAAAATGCAGGGAAATGACAGGAAGATGTTGGAGCACACAATAGTGTGAGCCACACAGCCTGTCTGGCATCCCGCAAATGATGTTGCTACCACAGAACTAACAGCTACTGCACCTTTCCTGGAGGAAGTACTGTATGGTATATTAGTGTAATTCCCTTCTCCCACCTGTAGAGGGTTAAGACATGAGCACTCAGGTGACACCGCTCCCCTCTCCATCAGCAACACCTGCTAAGCATCCAAGGCAAAGGACTGCAAGCTTCAGCTGCTGCCAAGTGCTCGCTGCTCTCAGTAGTGGCTGGTGCTCATTGAGACTGGTAGGGTGAAATGCAAGGAGCCCAGATAGTGGGCAGAACCAGAGACAACAGACAGAGCCAACTAATACTAGTTTCATTCCCATTCCATTTTCTTCCCTGTGGAGTTGTAGAAGGGCAACACTGAGGTTAGGGAAGAGGAAATTACAGCCAAGGCCACCCATCAAGCTCATTGTAATAATAATAATAATAATAATAATAATAATAATAATAATAGTAAATTTTTATTTATATCCTGCCCTCCCCAGCCGAGGCCAGGCTCAGGGCGGCTAACAACAATAAAATAATACAGCATTCTAAAATCATTTCATTAAAAAATTACTTCAAATCAAATTGATGGCAACCATTGGGCTAGAGTTCTGTGAAGATTGCCAAAGGAGGGAGTCAGGCTGTGCCCTGGCCAAAGGTTTGGCGGAACAGCTCTGTCTTGCAGGCCCTGCGGAAGGATGTCAAGTCCCGCAGGGCCCTGGTCTCTTGTGACAGAGTGTTCCACCAGATTGGAGCCGCAGCCAAAAAAGCCCTGGCTCTGGTTGAAGACAGCCTAACCTCTCTGTGGCCTGGGACCTCCAATATGTTTTTGTTTGAAGATCATAAGTTCCTCTGTGGGACATACCAGGAGAGGCGGTCCCTTGGTACGAGGGTCCTAGGCCGTATAGGGCTTTAAAGGTGGGCGTGGGTTAGTTATGGGTAGGTGGAGCTAGGGTGAATGGGCACTGCCCCACCAAACGGACCAGCCTTCACTGGTTGCTGTCTGTCTACATCTCCTTTTGTTCTCCCTAAGCTGCTTTCCCCCAGGGACAAGATCTACCCCATACTCATTTAATAATAATAATAATAATAATAATAATAATAATAATAATAACAATAATAATAATAATAATAATAATTTTATACCCCGCCCATCTGGCTGGGTTTCCACAGCCACTCTGAGCGGCTTCCAACAAAATATTGAAATACAATAATTCATCAAATATTAAAAGCTTCCCTAAACAGGGCTGCCTTCAGATGTTTTCTAAAAGTCAGATAGTTGTTTATTTCCTTGACATCTAATGGGATGGCGTTCCACAGGGCGGGTGCCACTACCGAGAAGGCCCTCTGCCTGGTTCCCCATAACTTCGCTTCTCGCGGTGAGGGAACTGCCAGAAGGCCCTCAGCGCTGGACCTCAGTGTCTGGGCAGAATGATGGGGGTGGAGATGCTCCTTCAGATATACTGGACCGAGGCCGTTTAGGGCATTCCATGCATACCTCATGGCCAAGATGTTCCCAGTTGTTCCTCCATTGGGTTGTTAATCTACATGATCCACTACCAGCCTGAGAGCCTCAAGCAAGTGGTAGGTGGGGCCAGAGTCAAAAGTGGGTGGAGCAACAAATGTAAATGTCACCTTTGTACAGTAGGCTAGTTTCTACTCAAACAGCCTTCTTTAATCTCCATCAAGCAAGGAAGAGACATTATCAGAGTTCAAGGACACATCCCAGTCAGGTAAAAATACTCAGGGGGAGGGGGGAGAGAGAGAGTTCTGAGGGCAAACTAGACCATGGGTAGGCAAACTAAGGCCCAGGTGCCGGATCCGGCCCAATCTCCTTCTAAATGCGGTCCGGGAATCAGCGTGTTTTTACATAAGTAGAACGTGTCCTTTTATTTAAAAAGCATCTCTGGGTTATTTGTGGGGCATAGGAATTCGTTCATTCCCCCCCCCCAAAAAAAATATAGTCCAGCCCCCCACAAAGTTTGAGAGACAGTGAAAAAGTTTGCTGACTCCTGGACTATACCAAGATGATAAAGGGTCTGGAAAACAAACCTTATGAGGAACAGTTGAGGGAACTTGGCATGTTAGCTTGGCAAAGAGGAGATGCGCAATGTTCTTATATCTAAAAGGCTGTCACACGGAAGATGGAGCAAGCTTGTTTTCTCCTGCTCTGGAGGCTAGGACCTGAACCAAGGGACTCAAGAAACAAGAAAGGAGATTCTGACTAAACATCAGGAATACCTTTCCGACAGTAAGAGCTGTTCGACAGTGCAACAGACTCCCTAAGGAGGTGATGGACTCTCCTTCCTTGGAGGTTTTAAAGAGAGGTTGGATGGCAATCCTTCGTGTATGATCTAGTTAATATTCATGCAACATGGGGGTTGGAATAGATGCCCCTTAGGGTCCCTTCCAACTCTACAATATTATGATTCTATGATCCTGGTATACTGTAACATCAGACTGCTTTGCCCAGGATAGGAAAGGTTATTGAGATACTCTCATACTACTGGGCTTATTGATATACAGCCATAGATTTTAGGGGCTGCTATATGAACTAATTCAAAGTAAAAAGGTAAAGGGACCCCTGGCCATTAGGTCCAGTCGTGACCGACTCTGGGGTTGCGGCGCTCATCTCACTTTATTGGCCAAGGGAGCGGCTGACGGCGTTTACCTTCCCGCCAGAGCGGTACCTATTTATCTACTTGCACTTTGATGTGCTTTCGAACTGCTCAGTTGGCAGGAGCAGGGACCGAGCAACGGGAGCTCACCCCGTTGTGGGGATTCGAACCGCCGACCTTCTGATTGGCAAGTTCTAGGCTCTGTGGTTTAACCCACAGTGCCACCCATGTCCCTTTTAATTCAAAGTAGTGTTCCCTTTATTATATAGCAGGACCTGGGGGGAAGGGGAGTCTTGACTTTGTGAATTGTTCCTGCATGCCTGGTTTTATAAGATGCTTCTCTATGGAAAACAGCAGATCTTCATCATATCCTCTCAAACTGGACCACATCAACACAAAACATTTTACTATATAGCATGAGCTTTAGTTACTTATCAGTGTCATCAATTGTTCCTTGACAATTTCAACCTTACTGGCTATATATGCCTCATTTAAATAATGGTGTTGCTATGGTGACTAGGGTTCGAATACAAGGCTTAAAAAAAATGGGCCAAGTGTTTCTCTTCCCTCAGGAACCCAAAGTTGGTAGCTGCAGAAGATCCAGGCAACGTGCAATCAGGGCCTACTTACAACACACCCAGTGATAAGCATTTTATTGGCATTAGCAATATGACAGCATTAACGTACAAGGTGTTGAACAGAATAACAAAGCAAAAATAGAAAACCCTTTCTAACAATCAGGGTAACTAATACGGTGTCCTCCAGATGTTAAGACTCCACTTCTCATTGTCCATGACTACTGGACACTACACTGTCTAACCCTGATCTAAATTTAAACAGGGACAGAAGTACTGTAGTGTTCTATTCCAGGCAAGGAATCCCAGAGCTTCAAGCCCAAAGATGGAGTTTCCATTGGATTTCAGGTTCATAAAAGGTAAAGGTAAAGGGACCCCTGACCATTAGGTCCAGTTGTGACCGACTCTGGGGTTGTGGCACTCATCTCGCTTTATTGGCCGAGGGAGCCGGCGTACAGCTTCTGGGTCATGTGGCCAGCATGACTAAGCCGCTTCTGGCAAACCAGAGCAGTGCACGGAAACGCCGTTTACCTTCCCGTCAGAGTGGTACCTATTTATCTACTTGCACTTTTACGTGCTTTCGAACTGCTAGGTTGGCAGGAGCAGGGACCAAGCAATGGGAGCTCACCCCGTCGCAGGGATTTGAACTGCCGACCTTCTGGTCAGCAAGTCCTAGGCTCTGTGGTTTAACCCACAGCACCACCCGTGTTCCTGCATGAAGTCAAATATGATCCTGGACAGCTCCAACAAAAGTGCACAGTGAAGAGTCACACACAAGCTTCACAGCCTTACATGTTGCTTTAGTAAGTAAGTAAGTAAATTTTTATTTATACCCCGCCCGCCCCGGCCAAGACTGGGCTCAGGGTGGCTAACATCAAATATCAAATACATTAAAACATAATCAAACAATTAATTAAAATACAGCTTAGAAATTAGAACCAGGATAAAATTAAACGACTGCCCATGAATTACAACCATAGGGGTTGCGAACCTCAAGTATTCATCAGGACCAGCTATCCATGTTGGTCCCACATGAGCTGATAAAAGGGCCAAAGAGGTAACTTACAGGGTCCATAGAGGGGAGTCAAACTGGGCCCGGACCGAAGGCCAGAAGGAACAGCTCCGTCTTGCAGGCCCCGCAGAAGGATGTCAAGTCCCGCAGACACATGAACTGTAGACTTTAGCACAAGTCTAGAGTTTCCTGCAACTTTAACAGACTTGCAGCTTGGGCTGGGTAGTTCCATTCGACTAGGGAAAGCCTTCTGTAATTATAGGGGCCTTGCTCCATTGAGCAAACTTTGGACCCAATAAGAGTGGGTGTATCTGTGGCTGTATTGCACATTCTGGGCTGAAGTCCTCAAACTAAAGGCAGCCCCACCCCCCAATATCTCTGCCTCACCCTCCGGACTCTCTAAGCTACAACCCTCACTGGCCCTTTTTCACATCCTCCTTGGGTGTTTTTGTTTCCTTGAATGTGTCTTTGAACTCCGATAAAGCCATTTTCCAGGGAGATGATGTTGTAGGCTGGAAACAAGCCCTCACCACGTCTGCAGGGTAGGGTCGGACAGTCTGGGAGCATGGAGCAGGCTATTTAAACTGCCCGCGGCTGAGGACTCACCTCTGTTTTTCTCCCTGCTCAGCCAGTTCTTCCTCCCTCCCTCCCTTAGGTTAGGCTCTTTTATTTCTTGACCTTGCTATGGACCTCGGTTGGTCGCCTTGGTTGTCCAAGGGGCCTGGTCAGGATTCTTCCACTTGGGAAATTGGCACCGGCCATTTGGTTTTGTCGCCTACCTCGTAGCAAATCATCACAACTTTGCAAGGTTAGGTGGTTAGGCATTGGAGTATTAGGTTGAAGGGGAGGGGAGGTAGTGGCCATCACCTACCCCTCCTAATTCAAGGGTATTCCGTTAAAGGAATCCAAGGGGGTGTAGTTTCTGTCTGAAGCCCCAGACTGGGGGGTTGGGGGTTGGGCCATGACACAACCCCTAGCGGTGACCCTGGGGAAGTCCTAGTTGATGTGCATCAGCAGGGCTCCCCCTACTGGTGGTTAACCCTTCCAAGACTCCTGCAGATGGGCAGGAGTCAGATACAGTGGTACCTCGGGTTACAGATGCTTGAGGTTACAGATGCTTCAGGTTACAGACTCCGCTAACCCAGAAATAGTACCTTGGGTTAAGAACTTTGCTTCAGGATGAGAACAGAAATCGTGCTCCGGCGGTGCCCAGCAGCAGGAGGCCCCATTAGCTAAAGTGGTACCTCAGGTTAAGAACAGTTTCAGGTTAAGAACGGACCTCCAGAAGGAATTAGTTCTTAACCTGAGGTACCACTATATACTGTAGTCGTGTGGTTTCAAATGCCTAAGCCAATACCACTCACATTCTGTAACCAATAAAGTTGTGGCCTTTTTCACCCATTAACCTAAAATACTGTTTCATGTGTCTTTATTCCACTTCCCGGGAGGGTATGGGACCTTGCCATGCAATAACTCTTGCTTGCCCAGATGGAAGATAGAGGGAAGTGTGTGAGTGTGCACAGAAATCTGTTAAGTGAACACAGGTAAAATGCACACTAATTGTGTGGCCCACTTTTGTATCTGACCGCACCCACCACTGGCATGTGGCTCTCACAATGTTGCCCAGAAGGAAATGAAAATCGTGGGCTGTGAAAGGTTCCCCACTCTTGCTCTCTTGTACCTGGGAGCCCTTTACTAAAGCAAGTGATATATGTAGAAAGGAAGAGGAAGCTAGGGTACAGAACTGAAGAGGGGTGTCAAGACTATCCAAGCTCAAGAGGTGATTTTTTTGGCAACTGGAGGTTTAGACAGTGCTGTTGTAAACAAAATCTGCCCTTTTCCCCTTATGGAGTATCCAAGAGCCCGTATAGAGTACTTACGTGGGTTCCGTATTGGTAGGAGAAAATAACAGAGGCCAACCAGAGAATACTGAGAAGCATAGTAAGCCTGATCTTTATTAAAGCTGTTGCAACAGGGTGCTCCCCTCACCCGCAGGAGGACGGAGGAGGACCCAGAACAAAGGTGTGCCTGCCCTTATATAGACATTTTAAATTCCCTGCCCTGGAGCTCAAGACCACCCCTCCATACATCATACATACATCACAGAAGGGGTGTAGCCCAAGACCACCCCCTACAAACATCATACCTGCATCACAGAAAAGGTGGTCTACAACAGAAATTTGAATGTTGTTTTTCCTGTCTGCTGGGTTATCTCATAATGCCTTATCTGATTGCCTTTCCTGGTAGTCTGCCCATTCCTTTGAAATGGTGATTTCCCAATTTCTGAGACAATGGGAAGGTTCCCTCACACCCCCTCCCTCCTTGCAGAGAAAATATTTGGTCAGTTTGGGAGTCAAAATGGTTTCAGGACGGTCTTCCTGTGCTGCTCCAGATATGTGGTCCACATATCTATGTTTGTGCTTGGTTGGTACATTTATGAACATTTATTATATATATATAAGACCTTAATTTTTTTATTACAACAGCAGTGAGAAAAGAAGACAGAACAAGTTTAAACCAATTGGCCTACCTCTGAAGTATAGAATCTTAGTAGTTGGGTGGTAAGTGACCAGAAAGCTGTTGTGTTGGTCTTCAGAAGTGACCCGGTGCAGGTTTAACTGTTATATATGGAGCCAGTACAACCACCTGTTCCTTTGCCTATAAAAAATTGGAAGGAAGCTGGTGATTAAAGTTTCCCCAACATAGCTGGAAAAGTAGCCCACACTGGAACATTTCTAAGAGGATTTTCAAGGGGCAATTCATCACTAATCCCCTGCCTGTGCTAATCAGAAAGCAATAAAATAGGTAAAACATACCTGGGGGGAACTTTTATTATTATTATTATTATTATTATTATTATTATTATTATTATTAATTTTATTGTGTACAAATTAGAAAAACATACAAATATACAAAAAAGGAAAATACATGTAACCAAGAAAAAATTAGAAAACATTTTACCTCTTCTCATATTTACAATTATTTACACCTCTACAAAACAATATTCACAATAAAGAAAAGAAATGAAAGGTAAAATATAAAAGAAAAGAAGAAGAAGAAGATAAAGAAAAGGAAGAAATAAGATCAAGAATGAGAATTTTAAAAGTAGATAAGTATTCACTATACACAGCCATTTCCAATCTATATTTATGTTCAATTATGTATTTTCATCATATCCTGGGGGAAACTTTTTAATTGACATTCCTGAGAAGCTTTGCTTGCCTGTGAGTAAACCAAGAAGGATTTTGTTCAGAGCAGTGGGCATTGCTGGATAGTACAGTGCAAAACTTGTGTCAAAACTTCAGTTTAATTCCTCTTCAATAGCTAAAGGGCTCGGGTGCAGAAGCAACTCTTATCAAAAAGGACTAGGCTAGCTTTCTTTCTCCTGCTACAGCCATACATTTTTCATTGGAAAGCATTCAAATCTGCATGTACAGACAGACTCCGGCAGCCTAAAAGGATACTATTTAGGAAAAGCTTTATCACATGCTGTAATGTGTTTTATTAGCCATGTTGCAGCAAAAATCCTCAAAAACACACCCAAAGAATTTGAGATATTTTGTCAGGAGTGGGAGTCAGGAGCAAGCCAGCAATAAATCACACGGTGTCAGTGAAGTTACAGGCATCTCCCACTTATATGCGGTCACGTGTGAGTCAAACGCACATATGTGCTGCGCCAGGAAATAATTAAATAAATTTATTTAAACTGCCAAAAGGCAC
The DNA here is from genome assembly GCF_964188305.1 of Podarcis bocagei. Taxonomy (NCBI): domain Eukaryota; kingdom Metazoa; phylum Chordata; class Lepidosauria; order Squamata; family Lacertidae; genus Podarcis; species Podarcis bocagei. Next base: position 21,197,955 of record NC_138142.1, on the reverse strand, counting down.
GAAAAGGGCAAAAGCAGCCTCCAAAGTGCAAAATGGTGCAAAAATAGCAGAGCAATTGGCTAGCAATCCCAGAGGCCTTTGCAACTGCAATCCCACAAGCCTCTGCACCAATCTTTCAGGACTGTGGAGAGCTGGAGTTTGAGAAAGGAGCTTTGGAGGGAGTGATGGTGGTGGAGTCTGGCGGATTTTGGGCTGAGTTTTTGGAGGATTTTGGAGGACACCTAAACACAAGGCATCGTCACCTTCCTTGGGTGCTGAGAAACCCAAGAAGCAGCGAATTGTGCCCACGCTGAAGGATATCACTTTGGGGTATCGATCTAGCTCTGAATCATAGCCACGTACTTCAGGATACCAGTTTACCCAACTTGTCATTTCCACATTGTCCTCCAGCAATGAGGAAGACTGAGAGCCCCCATTCCAACCATTCATGTGCTGCTGGTTTTTTAAAAGCATTTTTCAAGGGTTTCCAGACGTTTACGGGCTTTTTAGATGGAGTTCCCCACTATACCCAGTTTCACATGTGTGGTACCCAGGAACATAACCCCTGCATAAGTGGGGAGATACCTGCAACTCTTTATTCAGGGAAGCAAGGTTGACCCAGGAGGCCATGCCTAGAGATCACAGCAATTCTTCCTGGTAGACCTTTCCCCCATGAGGCAATTGTGGGGAATGAAAGTTTCTGCATTCCAGCAGTTGTCTAAGTCTCCTCCTCCCTTGGGTCCTTCCCAAGCAACCTGAGACTTTGTCAGGTGTGCGTGCAGGAGCCAGTCCCTGTGACCAATAGGACTCTGCAGGACTGGGGCCTTCCTAAGTTTGTTCTGAAGAGGCAAGGCGCGGCCACACAGGTGAGGCCGATAGGTAACTCACAGCACCTGGTGGCAAGAGCCAGGAAGGGATATAAGGTCAGCATTTTCCCTTCGGCTCCTTGCCACAGCAACATGTTCCCTGCCTTGCTGCGTTTGGTTCCTTGACTCCTTGCTTCTTGGTCCTCGGACCCCTGACTTCGTGACTCCTTGCTTCTTGATCCTCGGACCCTTGGCCTTTTAACTCCTTGCTTCCTGACCCTCAGACTCTTGGCTTCCTGACTCCTGGCTTCTGGACTCCCGTTCCTGCTCCCACCCCGCCATCTTGCCCCCAGTCCCAACATCCCCAGCTGGGACTTTGATCGCCCGTGAACCGGACTGTGACAGACTTCATCACTGTGCCTGTCTATGCTCCACGCTCTTCATACCTCTTTTGGTTCTTTGAGAATAGGGAAGAGGGAATCTGGTCACAGCAGGAGGGGAAAACTCCCTGGCTTCTCTAGCAGCCTGCCTCATCTCTGCCTTTTGCCCCCCCCCCTCCAGCCTCCGCTTCTGCCTCTGATTCTGGACGGCTTTCTGCCACACCACCTTCCTTCTCACTATATCCTGTTACCTCTACAGCTTCTGACACCTCCACCCAGTTTGCTTCCTTTTTCCGCTGACCACTCATTGCTGTCCCACCACTAATCCCCTGGCTCTGAGCCTTCTTCCCTTGGGGGGTTCCCCACCTGCTGCCTCCCCCCACTCTTGTTCATCCATCCAGTCCATGACAAATGTATATTACTCTTTTATAATGAAGATCAATTAATGGTGTTATTAAGCAGGCACAGGTAGAATGGTTGGCTGTTAACTGGACAGAAGCTGCATTCACACCATACATTTAAATCATATAATAATTAATAATAATAATAATAATAATTTATTTGTACCCCACCCATCTGGCTTGGGTTTCCCCAGCCACTCTGGGCGGCTTCCAACAAAGACCAAAAATACTCTAAGATGTCACACATTAAAAACTTCCCTGATGTCTTCTGAATGTCAGGTAGTTGTTTATCTCTTTGACATCTGCTGGAAGGGCGTTCCACAGGGCGGGCGCCACTACTGAGAAGGCCCTCTGCCTGGTTCTCTGTAGCTTTGCTTCTCGCAATGAGGGAACCGCCAGAAGGCCCTCGGCGCTGGACCTCAGTGTCCCGGCAGAACGATGGGGGTGGAGATGCTCCTTCAAGTATACTGGGCCGAGGCCGTTTAGGGCTTTAAAGGTCAACACCAACACTTTGAATTGTGCTCGGAAACATCCTGGGAGCCAATTTAGGTCTTTCAAGACCGGTGCTATGTGGTCTCGGCGGCCGCTCCCAGTCACCAGTCTAGCTGCCGCATTCTGGATTAATTGTAGTTTCCATCACCTTCAAAGGTAGCCCCACGCAGAGCGCATTGTAGTAGTCCAAGCGGGAGATAACTAGAGCATGCACCACTCTGGCGAGACAGTCCGAGGGGAGGTAGGGTCTCAGCCTGCGTACCAGGTGGAGTTGGTAGTTGTTTATTTCTTTGACATCTGATGGGAGGGCGGTTCCACAGGGCAGGTGCCACTACCGAGAAGGCCCTCTGCCTGGTTCCCTGTAGCTTTGCTTCTCGCAAAGAGGGAATCGCCAGAAGGCCCTCGGCGCTGGACCTCAGCGTCCCGGCAGAACGATGGGGGTAGAGATGCTGCTTCAGGTATACTGGGCCGAGGCCATTTATCTCACACACCCCACCACTGCCAAAAAAGAATGTTGGAAAATGTAGTTTAGTCCTTACCTTGCAGAGCTATAATTTCCAGCATCATTAACAAACCACAGTTACCATTATTCTTTTTTAGGGAGGGGGGAATCTTTTTTAAATGTATGATACATATGCTACCAGAGGTTAGTTCTGCTGCCCTCCATCCCCTGGAAGATGGTAGAATTCAGTGACACACCTGTCGTCTCTTTGGCAGCTTGATCTATTCCACCAACTGAGGGAGAAAATCCTGGCAGTCTACAGGGTGTTTTATAGATAGATATATATATACAGTTTGTTGCCAAGATTTCACCATCACATGTGTTTTGAGGACTGGCAACAAGCTTCTGAAACAGATTGACATTTTGGGCTCATTAATCTTGGGAAATGAACAGGTTTGGTGGAGGAGTTGTAGGTAAAGTTCATCCCCCTTCTTCTAGATGAAAAAAAAAAGTTTTAAAAGGTAAGAAGTTCTCTATACTAGTCGCTTTCCTCACCCACTACATTAGACTGTATATTTCCAGATATTTTAGGAAGTGCACAGGCCTTGGTTTGTCACTGATATGTTCTATATCAATTATCTATTTCAACACCCATTTTGTGTGGGTGAATTTTAGATTCAAAGACTTTGTTAGCAAGAGAGATTCTGCACTGACACCCCTGCTAAGTTCACTTCTGTAATAGCAGAATAACAAGATGACTGTTTCTCCTATTGAAAAAGCAAAAAGAAACTAAATGCCCTAAAAAAAGACTTCTTGAACTCGGTAGCTAATATCTCTAAAAAGTACATTTAAATTTTATCTAGAGCAGTGTTTTTCTAATTTCCTGCTTTCAACTCCTCCGTGGAAAAACCCTTCAAATGACTGTAACAGAACCCATGCACACTGCAGCAGATTCTCTTAACACAGATTTCCTTAACCTAGGTGCCCTCAGGGTGTTTGGGACTACAACTCCCATCAGCCTTAGCCTGGCTAGCCAGGAAACAGGACTACAGTTAGCATAGGAGAATTTTGCAGTACAGTTGTACCTCGGGTTAAGGACTTAATTTGTTCCGGAGGTCCGTTCTTAACCTGAGGTACCACTTTAGCTAATGAGGCCTCCTGCTGCCGCCGCAATGCCAGAGCACAATTTCTGTTCTCAACCTGAAGCAAAGTTCTTAACCCAAGATACTATTTCTGGGTTAGCGGAGTCTGTAACCTGAAGCGTCTGTAACCCGAGGTACCACTGTAGTTTTGACAGCATACATGCCACATGGTTCTGGAAACCACAAGAGACATGGGTATTCAAGAGTCACAATCACAGTTGCAGTATAGAGTGAAAATCACAGCCTCCAGGCCACCAACAGCGACAGCTCCATATCTGAGGGGTCCCTGGGCAGCATGTTCTGTTAGGCTTAACCTAACTGGGGTGGCGTTACACCATAGCTGAATAAAGCCACCATTTAAAATATTCTTCAATGCCCCAGAATGTTAGGTCAGGGGCATTGTGGGAAATGAAAATGGAGGTCGGTGCCCATTGGGACTGGTAGAATGGAAGGCAGGGAGGTCACCAGCAGGTGAGGCTAGAGTTTCCTCTGTGCATGGTGGCAGCTAGTGGCGGGTGCTGCTCATTGGAACTGATGGGTTGGAAGGCAGAGACGTCCACAGTAGGTAGAGTCAGAGCCAATGATAGGCAGGACCAGAGACAATGACAGGTGGAGCCAACTATTTCTAGTTTTGTCCCATTCTCCTCCCTGTCTAGGCAATGCTGATAGATCTAGCTGCTTGGAGTACCAGGCCAGAGAAAATATAAAGAGGAGTGAAATATACTCGGAGTTGAGAGTGGATTTCATGCTCTTTATTCAGCTCACAGTGGTGAGGAAGAATCGAAGTTCCCCCAGAATGACTGCTTTATATACATTATTTACACAATGGGCCCCACGTGATTGGCTATTCTGGGATTCTCCTGTAGGCCAATCAGGTTGTGGATTCACTTCTACCTGGAGCTGGATTGGGTGGCTCTTGTGGACCAATCAGACTGCTGCATTCTGGATCCTATTGTTCTAGGACCAATCAGACTGCTGCATTCTGAATCCTATTGTTCTAGGACCAATCAGACTGCGGCATTTTGGATCCTATTCAACACAGTACATAACAAGGAGCCTGGGGCAGGAATCAGTAGGGGACCCTCCAGAGCCCTGTCAGCTGCTTAAGGATGCTGATATCAACTGTGGCTACCATGATGGTGAGGAAGCAGACTAGTGGACTGTGGAATGGCAACATAAAAGTCTGGGACTACAAAAGCACTCACATTTAAAATGGCTGCTGTGCCAGAGTTGCAAGTGATTACTATAAATAGCTGACACTTCAACAAATAGAAACAACATTAAGATTGGAATAAACAGCCAACAAAATATTGGCTAGGCTAGGCTAAGGGCTGAGGAGGAAAGGGTTGGCAGGGAAAGGCCATATCACAAAAGTGACATGATTGCAGGATAAATTTCTCCTCTCTAAGTCCGACATAAATGGGCAGGACTTTCTATAAAGTGCAAGAAATAAGGTGTGTGCATGAGGGTCATGAATCAGGGCAAGCCTTCCAAATTGACCTCTGTGCTTCAGTACTACTGTGTTGTAGTACCAGCTGGCCTCGGCATTCTGTCAGCTGATTCCTAAAAGCTAATCCCTTCCCATTGGGCCTTATAAAAGCCTAGCGTCAAAAGCTATCTCCTCAGTCTGAGCAACTTGCCTTGGATGTGAGGATGGTGGCTTAGTTAGGGGGGAGCAGAACCTCAATTTGTATTGATTGCCCCCCCCCGGCTACGCCCATGTATATTTGTGTGTGTTTATACTGTAAATTACAGGGACGTGGGTGCTGTGAGTTAAACCACAGAGTCTAGGACTTGCAGATCAGAAGGTCAGTGGTTCGAATCCCCGCTCCCATTGCTCGGTCCCTGCTCCTGCCAACCTAGCAGTTCGAAAGCACGTCAAAGTGCAAGTAGATAAATAGGTACTGCTCCGGCAGAAAGGTAAACGGTGTTTCCGTGTGCTGCTCTGGTTCGCCAGAAGTGGCTTAGTCATGCTGGCCACATGACCCAGAAGCTGTACGCCAGCTCCCTCGGCCAATAAAGCGAGATGAGCGCCGCAACCCCAGAGTCGGCCACGACTGGACCTAATGGTCAGGGGTCCCTTTACCTTTACCTGTAATGTAAATTGCCCTGTTATCCTTGGATGAACAGCAGTATATAAATCAATGAAACAATATAATCCTATGGTGACCTGTCATTGATAAAAAACTAATGCTAGGATTTTGACCTCTTTTTATGAGGTGTTTTTATTTTTGTTTTTGCTGCCCCTTATGCTACTGCTATGTTTAGATTATGGTTGTTGTTTTTTTAAAGTATGTTTATAAAACAGCACAAACATCAGTGGGGAGAACTGGTTACAAGAGACTTAACTAGCTATTTATTACTGAAGAAACAACAACAATAATCTAAAGGATTTCAGAGCCAAGTCTGACAAAGGCAGCAGCAGCACATAATTATTAATTTAGGGGAGAAATAAAATAACATGTAGGAGGCTCTGCCAAGCTTTACTGAAACAGAAATACGTTCAGCCACTTAGGAAGGGGACATCTTAACTGTGTGCAGAACCCAAATGCTATGATTCAGAATAACAACTATGGGCAATCATATCTGTAGTCTTTCTGCGATTTTGTCTGGAAAAGAATTCACTGCATCATATACCTGTCACAGTTGATCTTGCCTACACTAAAAACAAAGTACCTGCATTAGTCATTTGTGTTCTTTTCATGCTTCTCATCATACAGGCATTCTTGTTTTTGCACAGCCAGCTCTGAACAATGCAGTGTGTGGACTCAGCCCACTGCAATCATTCCCAATTTTGCTTCATGTGCTGTGTTTTTGCTTGGAAGTTGTCAGCCGCACTATACAGGAAAATTAAAGATTTGGGTGTCTTTCTTGATTTATATAGCTTAAAAACTAAGTATACCTGATGTCCGTGTTCTTTGAAATTAGCTTCATAACATATTATTAAGGCTGCAAGCGTTACTTGGTAGGTTAATACAGTAAACCAAAAGCTATAGCTGATTAAACGGTGGGACAGATCTGAATAGGAGCAGCTGCAAGTTTAGGGATCTAGGTTTTGTGTGCGTGTTTAATCAATTTATTTATTTTTTTCAGGTTACTTTTCAGGCTAAATGCAACTTTTAATCCCATAAGAAAATGTAAACATGTAATAAGGGGATAAATAACATTATTAAAATACAATAATATATAATATTGTTCAAAATTTTCTAATGTACAGCTTCACTGGATTACTCTGAGTTCTAGTATAATGAGAGAAGAAAAACCTTCAGCCTCTCAGCTTTCTCCACACCATGCATTCTTTTCTTTGTCTCCCCTTCCTTGCATGATTTACTACACTAAACTGTGAATCAGGGTTCAAATCTGCACTGTGATGGGAAAGGCAGAACCAGTAACATGGACCATAGATTCATGGTTGCAAATTAAATGGATGAATGTTTTGTTGACATAGAACACTCAAGATTAGTGGAAAAAATATTGTAGGTCCAAAATATCATGCAAGAACACAAGGCAAGATCTTGTTCTAGACCCAGTATTTGAGATTTTGAGGAATAAAGATTTTAAGAATTTAGTTTAAAGACCAGTTAACAAGTTGAGACTATCGTCAACTATCTTTGGGAGCATCTAAATCTGCATAGGATTGTGCTATAAGGTTCTCCTGTCCTTCAACAGCGAGTGCATATGTGTATAAAAAAGAAAACTCCAATCCATTTTTTAGTCCTTTCTTTTCAATTAATAATCTTTTTTTTGTAAAAGAAAAGATTAGCAAACTTGGCTGAATTCCTGAAACTGACAGGGTATAATCAAAGGAACTTCAGTTGCAATTCAATGCCATCCTTTGCTTTTGCCCTATACTCTGGCTGGGACCCAAAGGAGTATTTTAGCTGTCTGAGGGGTTCAGACATGACCACTGGGTTGTTATTTTAAAAACAACAACACTATTTCATTTCTTTGAAGAGTATACAGTGGTACCTCGGTTACATACACTTCAGGTTACACACTCCGCTAACCCAGAAATATTGCTTCAGGTTAAGAACTTTGCTTCAGGATAAGAACAGAAATCGGGCTCCAGCGGCGTGGCAGCAGCAGCAGGAGGCCCCATTAGCTAAAGTGGTATCTCAGGTTAAGAACAGTTTCAAGTTAAGAACGGACCTCCGGAACGAATTAAGTACTTAACCTGAGGTACCACTGTAGATCCTTATGCCATTTCAGGATGAAGACTCCGCATCTTTGCTTTCAAAGTCTTTAATGTTCTTGCCTTCATTTGTTCTCACTCTGCCGTAATATCCTGATGCAGCAGGGATAGAAGGTCAAGACCCTCCAGGTCTCTCAGTCTGACCCTCACCACATCACACCCCTCCCCAGCTACTCCCCTTCTCACCAGGCCACACTTCTCAGGGGCCCTCCTTCGCAGCATCCTTGAGATCTTTTGCCCAGCTGGAATGTGTCTTCGGACCCTTGCTCTTCTAGATGGAAGATAGAAAGGTATGCAGAAACCAGCCTACTGATGTTGTTCGTTGTATATTACTGAAGCATTTTTTTTTTTACTGGACCTAAAGTAATAAGGAAATTAAATAAAAACATTTATTATTATTTTTAAAAATCATTGAATTGTAGAGTTGGAAGGGACCTTAAGAGTCATCTAGTTCAGCCCCCTAACTACTGCACAAAGGTAGTGTACATTCATTGCTCTGCCCATTTTTGCCTCTGGACACGTCCTCTTCTATATGGTCCCTAGAAGGTTGTTCAGAAGGTTATGCAGTCCTCAGACTGAAAAAGTATCATCATCCCTATGATATAACCATCCTAATGTATTTCCCCAACACTCAGTTTTCCTAAGGCTTCGTGCTTCCTTAAATGACTCTACACTTTCTCCCTTATGCCTGGAATTACCACACAGACAGTTTTTGTGAGGCCGCCTTATTGCTTCTTCCAAATCATTGTGATTTTAACCATGTATTCTTAGGGATGCAGGTGGCGCTGTGGGTTAAACTACAGAGCCTAGGAGTTGTTGATCAGAAAGTCGGCGGTTCGAATCCCCGCGATGGGGTGAGCTCCCGTTGCTCGGTCCCTGCTCCTGCCAACCTAGCAGTTTGAAAGCACGTTAAAGTGCAAGTAGATAAATAGGTACGACTCTAGCGGGAAGGTAAACGGTGTTTCCGTGTGCTGCTCTGGTTCGCTAGAAGCGGCTTAGTCATGCTGGCCACATGACCCGGAAGCTGTACGCCGGCTCCCTCGGCCAATAAAGCGAGATGGGTGCCGCAACCCCAGAGTCGGCCACGACTGGACCTAATGGTCAGGGGTCCCTTTACCTTTACGCTTAGCAGTCCTACTGAATTAAGTAGGACTTGCTCCCAGGTGTGGGGTTAGCACGGCAGCCTTGGTCACCACACCCACCTGTAGTTATGCCTTAATCTCCACACATGGTGTGTAATTGAACTGTATGTATTTTCTCCATTGTTCACCCTTGTCTTTTTGTTTTGTAGAATGTTTATTTCGTTCTACAGGTTTGTTTAATTACTGGGTTAATACCGATCAATCCCAATGCTGGAACTTCTTACAGATTAATGAGAACCCTACCTCTAACTACAGGGACAAGTTTGATTAGAAACATGTACACCGTGATCCTATAAATGTTTATTCAGAAATAAGAACCACTGAGATTGATGGGGATTACTGTTGAGTTAGAAAGGCTGTAGCTCAGTGGCAGAGTCCATGCTTTGCATGCAGAGGTTCCAGGTTTAATCCCTGCCATCTCTAGGTAAGCTGGACAATAGCCCTGTCTGAAACCCTGGATACACACAGTCAGTGTAGACAATACTGAGTTAGATAGACTACTGACAACTTCATATGTTCCTACACTCAGGTAAGCAGTGGTGGCTGGTGCTCATTGGGACCTGGAACAGCAGAATACAGGGATCCTGACAGTAGGAGGAGCTGCAACCAATGACAGGCAGAGCCAACTAATTTTACTTTTGTCCCATCCTCCTCCCTGCTGAATTGTACAAGGGCAATACAGTGGTACCTCGGGTTACATACGCTTCAGGTTACAGACTCCGCTAACCCAGAAATAGTACCTCGGGTTAAGAACTTTGCTTCAGGATGAGAACAGAAATCGTGCTCCGGCGGCATGGCAGCAGCAGGAGGCCCCATTAGCTAAAGTGGTGCTTCAGGTTAAGAACAGTTTCAGGTTAAGAACGGACCTCCAGAACGAATTAAGTACTTAACCCGAGGTACCACTGTACTGAGACTAAGGAGAAGGAAACTAATGGGCAATGCTGTCACCCTCTGGACTGTAAGTTAGAAGGCAGACAGATGGGAACTGCCTGAGAGCAGACTGAGATTGGTTGGGCAGTGTCTGCATTTGCCCTAATAAACCCGCCTCTGCTGCAGGCAAATGTATGTATGATTGCAGCATTAATCTGGGTTTTCTTGACACTATCTTATAAATTCCTTTGTTAGAATCTTGCTGATTATGTTTGTCAAGCTCTGCTGAAGTGAGAAATGAAATAGCCTCTCTCCTCTTCTATTCACTTTTAAAAAAATTTATTGATGATCTTCCTTGATCTCTTTGCAGGCTGTTTAGAAGACACAGCTTATTGACAGAATGGAAATGATCATCTAGGGCTCTTCTTTAGGCACCAGAACAGTTGAAAGTTGAAGTACTGCTGTCCTGAGATACTGTTTCTGCTGCTGAATCAGAAGGGTTGGGTTTCTGAGGGAAATTCGCAGGGGTTAGCGCATGCTGGAATCCGGCGGCATATTTCTGAAGGTCACAACTCAGCCAATTCACCACATTGCCTTTCTCACAGCGGCCTTGCTTGAAAAAGCAGACAGCTCCTTCAGTGTTGGCTGAATTTTTGTTTTCATCTTTTATTATAACTATCTCCTTTTCCTCCAGATCAAATCCACCAATAGGTTCCATGTCACTGGACTCGCTAGTAGACGGCTTGGAATTCTGACCTCTCTCTTTTGCGTTCAGGCTGGAGACATCCACAAAGCAGACCAGTTTCCGCTCCTTGTCACTTTTCAGTTTTTCACTGCTGAAGAGGTTAACTTTACACAGGCTTGCCCGACAGTGCAACCAGTCAATGTCTGGAGCCATCATGGTTGGAATAAGGGACTCAAACTCAGAATGTTCTTTCTGCTGAACCCGTGCCATGTTCCTGTGAGACTCAAGATGTGTGTCTCCTCTTTCACTTTTCCATACCCTTCTACTGACAGACGGCACCTTCACAGATGTGGACACACAGTTGCTCCGGCAGCAGTGACATCACAAAGCATCAGCCACAAACCAGTGATGTGTCAGCAGTGCTTTTAAAAAGAGACTGTATTGTGGTTGTGTAATACTTCCAATGCCAGAGGCAGTATGCCTCTGAATACCAGTTGCTGAGAATCACAAATGGGGAGAGTGTTGTTATGCTCAGGCCTTGATTGCAGGATTCTCAATAGCATTTGCTTGGCTTTTGTGAGAACAAGATGTTGGACTAGAATGGACCTTTGGTCTGATCCAGCCGGGTTCTTCTTATGTTCTAATAACAGAAGGTCCCTTGTTTGGCTTTTACTGAATAAAGTGGGGAGGCATTTTCGGGCTTCTTTTTCTTTTTTTAAGTTGTAAGCAAGAACCCAATCAAGTACGTAAACCATATTTATCAGAGCTGATTTAAAAAAAAAACGTTTTTACGAACTTGCGGTAATCCGTTCCAGAAGTCCATTCTTAAACCAAAGCGTTCTTAAACCAAGGCGTGCTTTCCCATAGAAAGTAATGGAAAATGGATTCATCCATTCCAGACGTTGAAAAACAACCACTAAAACAGCAATTTAACATGAATTTTACTATCTAACATTGATCCATAAAATGAAGGCAATAATCAATGTACTGTACTATAAAATAAATAAGACAGTATTGTAGATGATTAAAATTATTATTTTTTCTTACGTGCACTGATGATAGTCATTGTTTGGATGGTTTTTTTTATCCATTTCTGCAGTCACACTATCAACCAGGAGCTGAACTGGGTTCCACAAAAACAAGTCACAAAAATGAAGTAACAAGCCACAGTCACAAAAATGAAGTCACAAGCCACAGTCACAAGTCAGTCCCATAAAACGAAGAACAGGTCACAGTGAAAAAAATGAAAATGCCACACAAACAAAAACGCAAAAAATTAGCAAAAACAAAAGCTCCAAATATCACTTCTGTGTTGTGTGGGTGCTTGGGACTCAACAGCCGGCAGACTCAACAGGAAGCCTCTGATTAGCAGCGGGGGACTCAATTTACAAATGGAACACACTCAACAGGAAGCGGAACATGTTATAGAACTTTTTTAATGTATGCAACAACAGCAGCAAGAATACTCATCGCAAAATATTGGAAGACACAAGATTTACCCACCAGGGAAGAATGGCAGATGAAGTTAATGGACTACATGGAACTGGCGGAAATGACTGGCAGAATCCGAGACCAGGGAGAAGAGTCGGTGGAAGAAGACTGGGAAAAGTTTAAAGACTATTTACAGAAATACTGTAAAATTAATGAATGTTAGAAAAATGTTGGAATGAAGTTGTATGGCTTTAGTAGAAATGTTATAAGGAATTAAGTACAAATAGATTAATAGAGTATTAAAGGAAAAAATAAGGTTAGAATGTGTTAAGATAATTATAGGATAGGAAACAGAGGAAGATGGAAAGGAATTGCTGAAACAATTAATAGAATTGGAATACAAAAAGGGAGGTGTGAGGAGGTCGATGAAATAAGTGAATGAAAGATAAGATATTGGAACTGTTTGATGTGTTTTAAATTGTTTTTGTTTTGTTTTGTTAGTGTTAGTGTTATGTAGTGTTTTTGTATTGTATTGTATTGTATTGTTCTCTTTTTATGTTTGTGTGTTGTAGTGTTTAAATTGTTGGAAAAGTAATAAACATTATTTTTAAAAAAATGAAGCGGAACATGTTCTGCTTCCAAGGCAAAGTTCACAAACCAAAACACATACTTCTGGGTTTGCAGCATTCTTATTCCAAGTTGTTCATAAACTAAGCTGTTCTTAAACCAAGGTACCACTGTACTTGCTCTCTCAAGAATACTCAGAAATGTGAGGCGTTAGGAGTCCAACGTTGTTTATTGCAAAGCAATAGGTTACAGTCGGATTGTTCTGCGAAACTGCAGCCCTGCCCAGTGATCCAGGCAGTGGTATTTATAAGATTTCAAACAAAGCATTTCAATTCCCACCAATCATATACATCATTACCTCATTTAATGTTTAATACACATGCGCAATAAGCACTGGCAATTTCTGCTGATTAAGTTCTGATTCAGTGTTCTGTTACATTGTGTTAGTTGTGCATGTTGGGAACCTGTGTTACGTGTAGCCATTTGCACCATGTAGCAACTCACGTTCTAGCTTTGAGCTGTATCTTTGTGATTCACATATTAGCTGTATTTCTGCCCCAGTGGGGAGGGGGGCAGCAACTTGCAAAATAATGTTTCATAAAGTAAGAGGCTACCATAACGTCTGTATTAGAAGCACACTCAAGGATTTACAGGGGTACACATTATTACATTTATTGTGGCCCTTTGGGCCACTGCCACACCATCATCCCTGAAACCAGTGGAGGCTGCTCTTTGAGGGCAATTGCCCCACCATCCTCAGTCTGCTGTCTCTCACCCCTGCTTCCATATTTACAACTTAGTTGTGGGGACTTTGTCAATCATTCGCTCTGGCACCACTGACTGCTGGGCCTTCCTGCCTTCTACTCTGCTAGTCCCAATGGACACCAGCCACCACGTCTGGTACATTCACGATTGAGGGCCATGTTCCTTCAATGGCAACATTCCAGGGGCCGCATGCTGGGGTGTGTGTGACCAGAGGCAAAAGTCGGCGGTGCAACAGTTGGGACTCTTAATTTTGCTACACTGGGACTCTTAATTTTGCTACACGGTGCAAACAGTATGAGGGGGCTTCCTAGCTGTTATCTGTGTGGTGGAGCATTTGCCACATGTTATGTTCTGAGTTGAATAGGATCCAAAATGCAGCAGTCTGATTGGTCCTAGAACAATAGGATCCAGAATGCAGCAGTCTGATTGGTCCGCAGGAGCCACCCAATCCAACTCCAGGTGGCAGTGAATCCGCAACCTGCTTGGCCTACAAGAGAATCCCAGAAATAGCCAATCACGTGGGGCCCATTGTGTAAATAATGTATATAAAGCAGACATTTCAGGGGAACTTCCATTCCTCACTACTATGAGCTGAATAAAGAATATGAAATCCACACTCGACTCCGAGTATATTTCACCACATGAAGACAAATCCAGGACAGGAGGGGGGAATTGTGTTTGTGACCTCCCTGAAACAGTTGTGTCTTATTACAGTATTCAAGCACTGCAGCCTTTTGTATTACAGTATATGCAGGGTGTGGGAACACCGAATACGAGCTCTGACAGGATGAGAGGAAAAAGCCGTTAGGACACTATTTGAGCTGGCCACGCCCCATCTCGCTCCGTGGCCACGCCTCTCCCTGCTGTTTCGAAAGGGGAGCGTTGGAGACAGAAGGGCGCGCACCCGTCTCCGCGTGACGTCACCCGGCGAGCGGATTGGCGGAGGGTGTTCGGATCACGTGGCTTAGGGAAGCAGGTTACGCCCCTTCTCCGCTTCGTCCATTCAAACGCGGATGGCGGGAAAGACGGAGGAGGCGCTTTTCTGAGGCGACTGCAGCTGCCGCGGGTGTGGCTCGTTGCGTTTGGGGGGAAAGGGCGCCGAAGCTTCATGGGGCTCCCTTGCTGACATGCCGTTGGGTAATGATGATTTATTAAATGTCTGTCCTGCCCTTCTATCCAAAGTGGGGGTGGATGCAAGTGCTTTATACATTATAGTAACGTGATATATGTGTGTGTGTGTGTGTGTGAGAGAGAGAGAGAGAGAGAGAGCGCCGGGTGGGGAGAAGGATTTCAAATCGTGGCTCAAGCCTGCCTTGGAAGTCGCGTACACGTCAAGGTTGCGGGTAACCGGCGAAAGGCACACTGCACATGCTCAGGGACGCGAGTAACCTGGAGAGTTTGGAAATTGAGCCCGGGACCTTCTGTGTGCCACGCAGATGCTCCAACTTTTGAGCTCCAACTAAAGGCAATAGGGAACTGATCCATCCAGCTTAGTATTGTTTACAGTGACAGTGAGCCCTACCTCAAATTGCCAAGCGTTGAACTGTACAGTGGTACCTCAGGTTATATACACTTCAGGTTACAGATTCCGCTAACCCAGAAATATTACCTCAGGTTAAGAACTTTGCTTCAGGATGAGAACAGAAATTGCACAGCGGCAGCAGGAGGCCCCATTAGCTAAAGTGGTGCTTCAGGTTAAGAACAGTTTCAGGTTAAGAACGGACTTCCGGAACGAATTATGTACGTAGCCAGAGGTACCACTGTAAAGGCATAGGGAACTGATCCATCCAGCTTAGTATTGTTTACAGTGACAATGAGCCCTACCTCAAATTGCCAAGGATTGAACTGTACAGTGGTACCTCAGGTTACATATGCTTCAGGTTACATACGCTTTAGGTTACATACTCCGCTAACCCAGAAATATTGCTTCAGGTTAAGAACTTTGTTTCAGGATGAGAACAGAAATTGTGCTCCGGCGGCGTGGCAGCAGCAGGAGGCCCTATTAGCTAAAGTGGTGCTTCAGGTTAAGAACAGTTTCAGGTTAAGAACAGACCTCCGGAACGAATTAAGTACTTAACCCGAAGTACCACTGTACTATAAAAAGGTAAAGGGACCCCTGACCACTAGGTCCAGTTGTGGCCGACTCTGGGGTTGCGGCGCTCTTCTCGTTTCATTGGCTGAGGGAGCCGGCGTTCAGCTTCTAGGTCATGTGGCCAGCATGACTAAGCAGCTTCTGGCGAACCAGAGCAGCACACGGAAACGCCATTTACCTTCCCACCAGAGCGGTACCTATTTATCTACTTGCACTTTGACGTGCTTTCAAGCTGCTAGGTTGGCAGGAGCAGGGACTGAGCAACGGGAGCTGATCCCGTCGCGGGGATTCGAACCGCCAACCTTCTGATCGGCAAGCCCTAGGCTCTGTGGTTTAGACCACAGTGCTATCCATGTCCCAAACTGAACTATAGTCCTCTTTAATAAGGAAAAAGAAAAAAGCCGGGGGGGGGGGTTCAAGCACTAGTAGGAGAAACTTGGGATCGAACATGAGACCTCTGCATGGAAAGCAGATGAACTGTAACCAGGAACATAGTGAGCTGCTTTATACTGAGTTGGATCCACCTTAGCTTAGTGTGCTGACTGGTTGCAGTTCTCTCAGAGTTTCAGACAAGAGTTTCTCCCAGCCTTAGCTGCAGATGCCAAGGATTGAACCTGGGGCCTTCTGCATGCAAAGCAGATGTTCTACCACCGAACGGTGACCTTTCGCTACACAGATGTTGTTGCTTCACATCTTATTCAGGGCTCAACCCTGCACATGAGTGGCCAAATAAATATTATTTATTTTTCCATTTCAATCCCACTTTTCTTCCAATGTGTGTTGTATGTGGTTCTCTCTCTCCCTATTTTGCTCTCATAGCAACCCTGTGAGGCTAGGCTAGGTGGCAGTGACTAACCCAATATTACCCAGTGAGACGCATGGCTGAGAAGGGATTTGAACCCTGGACTCCCAGGGCAGGGAATTCAGGGGTCGGTAAACCGTAGTCTTTTAAATCCTCCTGTCAACCCTGACACATTGGTCATGCTAGCTGGGGCCGATCGAAGTTGAGTCCATTAACATCTGAAGGGCCACAGCTTTCCCGTCCTGTTCTATGACATTCAATGATACCTTTAGAATTCTGTGATTTGAAGGAAGCCCAAACTTCTTATAACTTCTTGAAATTAATAATTCTAATACAGATTGAAAACAAACTACAGCATCCATCTTGGGAGGTGTCTGTTGGTGGTGAATTTTGAAGATGTTGAAGTTTAAGTATGGTGTGCGTAATCCTTCGGAGATAGGCATGATGGAGCCCATTGCCAGCCGTGTCTCTAGACTTAACCTGCTTTTACAGGTAAATGTTTATTTTGTCCCAGATTGTGTAAACTATACTGGTTTCACACAAGCATCTGCAATTCATATTCAACTCTCGGTTGTGTTGAAGGAGTAACATTTATTGTAGCCAAATATTTGTGGCTGTCTTCAAAGTTGTGTACGTCCCATGCAGTAAGGAGGGGCCAACAACTGTTTCACCCTCTGGGACCCCACTGACTGGTATCATCAGCCACCAGCTGATCACAAAAGCTGGGTGTAGTTGGGCAATATCTGATGCATTGGAGCTTGGTCACTTTGGTCAGGGGGGCACAGGTAAGCATCTTAGAGGTTCTATTTATAGTTAAACAGTTTACAAATGTTGTTAAATAAAGAAAAATAAATGGAATTCTGTACATTCTACAGTTTGTTTACATAGTTTATATTAGAATTTCTCTTTATCTTTATTTTTTTAGTATCTCTTAAAAGTCTTCTGTTAAAGGGAGTACAGGATGCAGAGACAGCAGTGGTGACACTTTTTTCCTTTCTTCTTCATTACATAGGGTGGTCTTATTAATGATTGCCTTTCAAAATTGCCATCTCTAACTAGTGTGACAGTAGACTGTTGTCGTTAAAGCAGTGCTGTGTAGTGGTTAGAGTGTTGGAACAGGAACCAGGAGACAAAGGTTCAAATAGTCACTGGGTGACATTGGGCCTGTCACTGCCTCTCAGCCTGACTCACCTCCACAGGTTTGTGAGGATAAACTTGAGAGTGCAGGAACCATATATGTTACCCAGAGCTCTTTAGGGAAAAGGTGGGAAATATAACTGTAACTAGCATACAAACACACACACACACACACACACACACACACAAACTTCAACTATTCACCCTAAAAGCAGAAAAAGAAATTGAGCAGTTCTATATATACACATAGTGACCTGTTGTAACATATGCTTCTAATTTTGCTAGCAACTATGAATTGTCTACCAATGTTCTTCCATTCTTGTCTCTCACTGGTATTTGTCTTCGTTACCAGGGGAAGCTGCCCTCTGTGGCACAGCAGCAGATGTCTCCATTTTCCAGGGAAGGCATTTTGGACTCCCTAATGGTGCTTTTCGAAGAATGCAGCAACCCTGTTTTAATGAAAATCAAGCATGTGGGCAATTTCATTAAAAAGTGTATGTCTTGTTGGCTTTCTTACAGCTTTTTATGCAAGAGTGAATTTATTCTGTGAAGGACCTGTTCAGCATATACATTAGGAACATAGGAAGCTGCCTTATTCTGAGCCAGATCATCAGTACATCTTACTTAATATTGCCCACACTGATGGGCAGAAGTTCTCCAGGGTTTCACATAGGAGTTTTTGCCAGTCTTATTTAGGGATGCTAGTGAATGAACCTGGGACTTTCTGCCTGCAAAGCAGATACTTTATCATTGAGCTGCAGCCCCACTGCAACAGAGGAAATCCATGTAGTAACAGCAGGATATTGTATTGGGCTTGTATGTGCATCCTTCCTTTTTACCCAGTGTAGAAAATAAGATTCCCAAATGGAAGAGTCTGGTGAATTGAAGAGTTGGGCAGATGCTACCTGGCAGCTGTTGTGCATAGTTTCGGCATGATATATGCGTTGACTGTTGTGCACAAAGGGGCATCACAATTAAGTGATATATGAACAGTGTTAGGAACTGAGATATGAAAACTAGGAACGAAATGGCACCTTAAGGCTAGGTTATGAGTGCAACAATGGAATGTTTATGCACAGTTTTTTTAACAAGCAAAGCTGAAAATGCAGCTAAAATACTATGTTCATTTTTCACATGATCTAGTCCTTCCCCTGTCTACCCCTCTAATATTCTCTATAAGAGGGTCTTTTTTCCAGTCTTCAGAGAGTGGCTGGAAGTGGGGAGGCAGAAAAAGGTCCTCCTTTCCTTCCACTCTGCAGTTCTAATCTGAAATCTTAGGCGCAGTACTGTGCCCAGAGCTCAGAAACGTGCTTGTAATAATGAAATTTCCTGTGCAAAATGCGTCTAGAACAATGGGAGTTTTGAACACTGTGTATGAATGTTATGAAATAAGATTATTAAAAAGAGACATGAGAAGTTTTAGTCCCCTGGATCTGGACTGAGGAGAGGACATGGGAACAATTTTATTGATGGGATGGCCATGGCTGTTTAAGTTAAATTCTGCATTGCACCTCACTGTTTGCTTCTCCCCAGCGTAAAGTGTCTGTCTAATATTGCGCAGATTCGGACTCCGTAGCAGCATTCCGAGAACTTCAGCCCAGTGTGAAGGACTTTGAAGTCAGAAGTCTGGTGGGATGTGGTCACTTTGCCGAAGTGCAGGTAGTGAGAGAGAAGGCAACTGGCGATGTGTACGCCATGAAGGTGATGAGCAAGGAGAGGCTGCTGGCACAGGATCATGTAAGTTCCTGTTTCGATTTTATAATCTTCAAATTGCTCATAACCTTTTCATAGCGAGAAAGCGTGTTAACAGGGTATGGAATCAGGAGTTCCAGTTGTGATCCAGATATAAATATACAGTTGCCCCAGAGCAAGATCAAATAACCTGTGCCCATAGAAGTGGTAGAGAACGGGCTTCTTTGGCATCTGTGTGAAGTGCAAAACTCTATAGTGCTTGGCTGCTGTGGGGCTTGCAACACCCCAACTTACATTTGCCACCACCTCCTGCTTCATCCTAACTTCTGAGTAAGAGGAGCTCAGAAGAGTAGCAGGTTAAATTTCTGCCTGGGAGGGGACAACTTCCCACTCATAATGGAGTGAGTTACCTCCCCTTGGTCAAAGCATATAGCGTGAAAATATGGTCTGACAAGCAGCAGAAGATCTGAGTTGTCAAAAATTGTATGGTCAAATCCCAGGTTCCAAATTTAGAGGCGTCATTGAGATTAGAATGGAGGGGAAACAGGTAGCATAAGCCCCCCCCCCCCGTTTCCTCTAAGTAACATAAGCTAAGTAGTCTTGAAAAGGAAGCTCAAACTTTCAGGAACTATACATGACCCTCCTGAAAGCAGGATGCTGCATGACACAGAAGCTGACAGCATTTCCATGGGGAGTAATAACCCTCCTCTTTAACTGTAGAATTGCAGGAGAGGGTTGTCAGGGAGGGCGATGGCTCCTCTGATCAGGTTTGGCTGTGTGGCCTTGGGCACACCTGTAGAGACAGAGTTTTGATGCATGGGACACCTGACGCCCAACATTTAGACAGCGAAAGATAGGCCACCCGCACCTTTCAACAACCCAGGAAGATAAAAGGTGAGAGCTGAGAGAGCTTTCTCATCTACTCCTAATACGCCGAGCGACCAGTGCATTCTGGAATAGGCCATATGGAGGCTGCTGGAAACATAACAGCTAGGTTGTTATGTAATGGAGAAGCTTGGTCATTCAGCCAGGTTCATCAGATTTTTTTTAAAAAAGAGATAGGCAGTTGAATTCTTTAAGCTCTGTGTTAAGGAAATAATTCCCAGAAAAGTCATTCTGTATTCAAATGTTGCAGCTTAGTACGATCTGTGCAAACGATGTGTTGTGAATCATACAGTATTTTATCAAACGGCACAAAAGATGCTCTTTAGGAGGGAGAAACATTGTGTGAAAAAGTGAGTAACAGGGTGTGTGGGGAGGGAAAATGTAATTGGAGACCATGAATGCTGGAACTTTAAACATGCAACTTTTCAAAATATATAGCTTTCTCCATGATGGCTAGCAACTTGGTTTTTAAAATCCGAAGGCTGACAGTTTTGGAAAAGGAAAGCTAGATCCATACTAGATGAAAGACTTTAGATGTGAGTGACTGTTGCTGCTGAATCTTCAAAATGCAAATCTGCACTCACTTTATTGTTCCTCCAAGGAGTTGATGATTTATTAATATTTACTTCTCACAGGTATTATTCTTTGAGGAAGAAAGGAATATATTATCCCAGAGTACCAGCCCTTGGATTCCACAGTTGCATTATGCATTTCAAGACAAAAAGAATCTTTATTTGGTGAGTTTTGTATTTGCAGCATCACTTCAAGTGGGCTGACAGCTTTTACTTTCACACGCCAGGCAAGTTGCTCGCTGCTGGAGACCACTGGGTAGAGTTTGATTTTACCACATTCACTTCAAAGCAATTACAGGAGGAAACTAGTCATTAAATCTTCCTGTTAGGAAAGGTTGGGAGCCTTTCTGCAGAACAGTGAATACTTCAATCCGAGAATGAAGAATCCTTGACAGTTAATTAACTTTTTTTTTTAATTATCAAACTATTTAAATGTTAACATTTTAAGAAGAAGGGGGAAAGCATGATTGATAAAGAATTTGATACCTTCGGGCCTGCGTGGGTAATACTTCTCCTCTTCCACTGTACACAGTGAGGTGGAGAGTGAATTTATTCTCTTCTGTGCATACAGAAGCCACTATGGAACTATGCTGAAATACTTGTGGGGTGCTCTGGTTCAAGCCACACTCTACAGTAAACCCTCCTATGGCTCAAGCATGTGCTTTTAGCATTGTGGCTGGACTTCTCTTCCCATTGAAACGAAGCAAGCTCAACATTGCTATGTTTTGGGACACCTGATTGCAAACTTTTTTTTTTCCTAAGGCTTCTCAAATGAATCTATTTTATTTCTGCAGTTTTTAATTCTTCTTGGTTTTTAAGTTTTAATACTGTTTTTATTATCTATATCTTACAGTTTGTTTTATACTTCACTTTTTAATGCTGGTATATTGCTTTATCCAGGCATGGCCAAACTTGGCCCTCCAGCTGTTTTGGGACTACAACTCCCATCATCCCTAGCTAACAGGACCAGTGGTCAGGGATGATGGGAATTGTAGTCCCAAAACAGCTGGAGGGCCAAGTTTGGCCATGCCTGGAATCGTACTGTGTTTTTTTGTTTCTATATTTTGATTGGCTGGTGAAGTTTGTTGTTGTGGGAGATGTAAGTCAGTGGAGGAAGTGGGGGGTGCACATTTTTTTTAAAAAAAGCATTACCTGCTATGCACGAAGAAGCCAAAGGGAGCAGGGCAGTGTATCATCTTGAGCCCTGTTCCACATCTTGTTGCATGTGTTTGTGTTTGTATTTCTTGCATTGATACCCTGCCTTTTTCTTCAGGGAGCTCAAGGTGATGTCCTTGGTTTTTCCCCATTTCCTTTAATCCCCACAACAACCCTGTGAGGTAGGTTAGGCTGAGATGCAGTGACTGGCCCACGGCCACCCAGTGAGTTTCATGGCCCAGTGAGGTTTGAACCCTGGTCTCTCCTAGTTCCTAGTCCACCATTATGCCACACTGGTGAATGTGGTGAGAAGAGACTGAGCAAGCCATCAGTGTACAGTGGTACCTCGGGTTACAGACGCTTCAGGTTACAGACGCTTCAGGTTACAGACTCCGCTAACACAGAAATAGTACCTCGGGTTAAGAACTTTGCTTCAGGATGAGAACAGAAATCGCGCATCAACGGTGCGGTGGCAGCGGGAGGCCCCATTAGCTAAAGTGGTACCTCAGGTTAAGAACGGACCTTCGGAACCGTATTTTTCACTCTATAAGACGCACTTTTCCCCTCCTAAAAAGTAAGGGAAAATGTGTGTGCGTCTTATGGAGCGAATGCAGGCTGCGCAGCTATCCCAGAAGCCAGAACAGCAAGAGGGATCGCTGCGCAACGAAAGCAGTGATCCCTCTTGCTGTTCTGGCTTCTGGGATTCAGATTTTTTTTGTTTCTTGTTTTCCTCCTCCAAAAACTAGGTGCGCCTTATGGTCTGGTGCGTCTTACAGAGCGAAAAATACGGTAAGTTATTAACCCGAGGTACCACTGTATGTGGTACTTCACAAAGGTTTTTCCCTAAGAAGCTTAAAATTTAAAATAGACACAGGGAAAGAACAGAGGAGATCGTGCAGGGGAACAGACATGGGGGTGTTCTACCCCAGCCTTCTCCAAACCAGTGCCCTCCAGCACTTTTGGATGACAATTCCTATCAGCCATAGCCAGCATGGCATTGCCCCCAAGCCTATCTTTAGAACCACATCCTGAAAAACGTATAGACATAAATGAATGGGGCAAGACTGCAAACCTATGCAGGCCTGCATGGAGTTAGAACCAGCCTTCTCCAACCTGGTGCCCTCCAGCTCTTTTGGACTACAAAGCCCATCAGCTATATCATCATAAACTTTCATCATCATCATAATAAACTTTATTGCACTAGCCAAAAGCCATGGCATCATTCATAAAGGGAACAACAAGAAAAGCAACAATAACTATAAAAACCATAAAAACATCAGCCACTGCAGATACAATAAACCATGATCACGTCTCCTAAGAATTATTTGTTGCATACGATAGAATAGCAGGGGATTCTCAGGTAGAATGTGCCAGCTTAAATGTCCGAATCACCTTTGCAATTGACCACTATTTTATCTAGTTCTTTTCTCCTGATCTTCTTAGCTGCCAATGCATACAGTGTTACTTTATAAGTTATGAAGTCATCAGTACCCATCAGCTATAGTTAACACAGCAATTTCCCAAGGAACAGCCATTTTTGTAGTCAAGCCACATTAAAAAGAAATACTTTTTGATTCATCTAGGGTCCCGTACTCCAACTTTAATTACTGGATTGGAGGAAAGATTAGTGCTTTTGAATTTCTTTTGTTGTAGCAAAGCTGAATATATTGAGAACACAGAAAATGTTCTTTAAATTATTGTTTGCTGATGCTGTGTGCTTTTCATAGTAGAAGAGCTTCACAAAGCTTTGCTTTCTTTTTGTCTGTTTACTTTGAAATTGCATGAAGGTTATGGAATATGAGCCTGGAGGAGATCTTCTGTCCTTCCTAAACAGATACGAGGATCAACTTGATGAAAGCACTATTCAGTTTTATCTAGCGGAGTTAGTTCTGGCCATCCATAGTGTCCATCAAATGGGCTATGCCCACCGGTAAGTGTTGCTGTGCCTCACACCAGTAGGCTTAATTCAACACTGGGAATAATGAATCGTTTAGGAAATCAGTGAAGGGAACAGTTTTGGAAACTCTTGATACTTTCTTCTAACTGTATTTGGAGACATCACCCTTAAGATACTACTAAGATCGCTGGAGTCAAACATCTGTTTTAGGCAGTGGGTTTCTAGAATTTGAACACCCTGTTGCAATATCGTCATCAGCTTTTGAAACTCTCCTGAGTTCACTGAAGAATTATCAGTAGCTTTATTGCCTAAGAAGAGGAGGAGTTTGGATTTGATACCCCGCTTTATCACTACTCTAAGGAGTCTCAAAGCAGCTAACAATCTCCTTTCCCTTCCTCCCCCACAACAAACACTCTGTGAGGTGAGTGGGGCTGAGAGACTTCAAAGAAGTGTGACTAGCCCAAGGTCACCCAGCAGCTGCATGTGGAGGAGTGGGGAATCGAACCCGGTTCACGAGATTACGAGTCTACCGCTCTTAACCACTACACCACGCTGGCTCTCTAAGATGTGGTGGGGGACAGGACAGGACACCAAAGCTAAAGAAAGGAATGTGAGCAGTGCAGGTTCTTCCATGAGGAACTCCAGTTTGGACCTTCCAACTTCAGTTGGAGTTGGAATATAGTTCCAGGTTGAGTATTTCCAGGTTGACTTGCTTGAGTATTTGCTTTCTAAATACACACACTCTCTCTCTGTGAGATGCATGTGGTATTGTAAAGTGTTAGTCTGACTAGTTTGAGAACTAGTGTTTGACTACATCCCTTTTGGATTATTTTTTTACCACTCTAATACATTGTGCAATACATTAGTGCAGCAATGGGAAACCTCCAGTCTGTGAACCAAATTAGGCCAGGCAAGGGTTCTCTTTGGCCTGTGAAGCTGTTTTCTGCAAACCAAGCCCACCCGATCCTCACCTGACATCGTATGTGAAATGAGTATGTGGCAGGTAAAGACATGGCTGTAAGGGAACAATCAGGATCCTTAAAGTGTACTACTCTTGATAGTTTCTTGGCAAACAGTATGTATTAGGGAAGCATTTATGGTCTTGTGAAAAGCTTTTATTGATTGCTTTGGGTTTTTTATTTACAGAGATATTAAGCCAGAGAATATTCTTATTGACCGAACAGGACACATCAAGCTGGTGGACTTTGGGTCTGCCGCCAAACTGACTGTGGATAAAAAGGTAATAAAGATCTAGAATGGATGGGAAAGTAAACATCTTAGCTTTTTTAGTTTTGGCTGCGGGTGCCTATTGTAGTTGTCACTAATTTAATACAGATTATTAGTAATGAGGCAAGGGTGTACTGTTTCTTTAAAAGAAATGTAAGCAATGCTAGCACAGGTGAAAGTATTTAATCTGCCAAATTGCTTATGTCTAGCCTTACTGTTCTTTGAGTGTGCGTAGTTCCTCTGTATCTGGATCTTTTGGCATCGCAGAATCACAGCAGGGAGCCGTGTGATTGGTTGGTAAGGAAAACACTATCAACCTTTTTAAGAACGACAACTTTTGGGAGTGGCACAAAAAAACCTTGGGCAGCTCACAGGGCATGGGTCAGCCATCCCTTCTATATGGATAACTGTGTGGCAGACACCAAAAGTAATTATTAATAATGCCCCAGTGCAGATTGTCTATGAAGGCATATTCAGGAAACTGCAGGCTCTTGCAATTCCTTACCTATGAGTTTTGAGTGTTTTACATATTCATCATTAGTATGGATTTCTGCTTAAGTTGATGTGTTTTTCTCAAATTGCTGTACTTCCAAAGAGAGAGCTGTGCCTTTCAGTTAAAAAAACTGAAGTAGTGGATAGCACTGAAAGGCAGCTAGCGTGTACCCTGGTTCTTGAGTTTAATGATGTTCCTGCTAATTTGGGAAGAAACTGAAATGGGTAATTAAGTAGCTGAGGTCTGGTGGATGGTGAGTAATGGTCTTTTTGATTACAGTTAGAACTGTTTGTCTCTTGTGATGCTAACAAGTGCTTCTTGATTAAACTAATGCAACGGATGTGATTCGATCTAGAAATGAATATTGGCTAATTACTCATCTTGTTACATTTGCCAGTCCTGGCCTTGGATATATAATATTATTACATTCTTTTGTTAATTTTTCGTTTAAAAGCCAGTTGAAATGTGTGCTGCTTAAACTAACAGCATTTATTAATGCATATTTAATCTAAAAGAACAGTGGTCTTCAGACTGTGTTCCCAGAAATGTCAAATACAGTGGTACCTTGGGTTACATACGCTTCAGGTTACAGACTCCGTTAACCCAGAAATAGTGCTTCAGGTTAAGAACTTTGCTTCAGGATAAGAACAGAAATCATGCTCCGACGGCGCGGTGGCAGCAGGAGGCCCCATTAGCTAAAATAGTGCTTCAGGTTAAGAACAGTTTCAGGTTAAGAACGGACCTCTGGAACAAATTAAGTACGTTACCAGAGGTACTACTGTATTGGCCTTTGAATTGTGGTGCTGGAGGAGACTCTTGAGCAGGGGTCGGCAAGGTTTACCTCGCCTGGGTCAGTTCATTCTAGCAGAGATTCCTCTGTGGGCCAGATCGTGTGAGAGCGTGCGCGCCCGCGATTTCCGGTGTCTGCATCTGCGCAGACGCGATTTCCGGCGGTGCGGAAGCAAGTCCCCGCAGTGACCTGTGCCTGTTTAGTGCAGTGCGTGGGGACTTGCCGAGTGGGCAGTTCAGTTCGGGGGCGGCTCATGGGCCAGTTAAATGACCCCCACTTGTGGGCTGCTTGTGGCCCATGGGCCTTAGGTTGCCGCCCCCTGCTCTTGAGAGTCCCATGGACTGCAAGAAGATCAAACTTATCAATTCTTAAGGAAATGAGCCTTGAGTGCTCACGGGAAGGACAGATCCTGAAGCTGAGGCTCCAATACTTTGGCCACCTCATGAGAAGAGAAGACTCCCTGGAAAAGACCCTGATGTTGGGAAAGATGGAGGGCACAAGGAGAAGGGGACGACAGAGGATGCGATGGTTGGACAGTGTTCTCAAAGCTACTAACATGAGTTTGACCAAGCTGTGGGAGGCAGTGGAAGACAGGAGTGCTTGGCGTGCTCTGGTCCATGGGGTCACGAAGAGTCAGACACAACTAAACAGCAACAACATTGGCTTTTAAAGCCCTAAACAGTTTGGGCCAAAGGCATCTAAAGAACTGTTGTCCTTTAGGAAAACCCTAGAGTGTGTGCTTTTGTTACAGTTTTTAATTGTTTTGTCAGTCTTGCCATTTTCTTCTTGCATATTATTTATTGTAGTCTTTCTTGGGAAAGGTAGGCTAGAGGGCCACTCAATAATAAATAGTGGTTGTGCTCCTATTCTTAGCTTCAGGCATATTGGAGTAGGAGCCTTGTAGTGCTGTTCAGACTCTTAGTATTGGGAAAGGCATTAAAAAATAGCTCACGCTCCGCAACCTCCATCTGCTACGCTATATAGTGCTAGAGGGTTGCCACCTCCAAACCAGGGCTGCTTTT
Organism: Podarcis bocagei; assembly: GCF_964188305.1. NCBI lineage: Eukaryota > Metazoa > Chordata > Lepidosauria > Squamata > Lacertidae > Podarcis > Podarcis bocagei. The sequence goes on along the minus strand of NC_138142.1, from coordinate 21,170,897 downwards.
GGAGGAAGGGTGTGATATGCAATAATTTTTTAAAAAAATGTATTTTGCAGCTATACAGCAAGTCGTAGGGGACACAGATCAGGAGATAGGAGAAGCATCCTCCCCCATCCTTGCTTCTAGAAGCTTGTTTATATCAATTGGTAGACTCAAGTGCTTCAGTTTCTGTTGGCTCCCAGGCAGTTTATGTGAGTGCTAAAATTTTTCACTTAATTCATAAGCCTGTGTGCCTACTTGGAGGATGCCTTGAAACCCTTATTACGTAGAAGCCACTGCTTATTTCGGGCGGGATAGGCATCTAGCAAGGGAATGGTAGCATGGCAATTTTCACACATTGGAAAGAGAGATGCAGCTAAATTTGAATGAATGAGATGAGCTGCCATTTCTTCTGCTGTTAGCTAAAGGCATTTAGTTGATTAAAGGCATTTTTGAGTGGACGAAGTTCTTGTTTCCTATTACAAACCTCTTCTGATACATTGGGCGCTATGTGAAGTGACAAAGAGGAAATTATGGTTAGCATTAACCATGACTAAAGTTGGTGCTGACAAAAGCATTAACTGCGGATAATTCATGCGAGGCATTTTTGCTGTTGAGGCAAATGCCTGGGAGGAAGGAATGTGTGATATCACAATCTTTTCAAAATCTGTTATCCATGGTAAAAAGATTTGGCTTTGTTATGACTCAAAAGACTTGAAATACAGACTCCTCCCATGTAACACACATTTCCATTTTCCTCCTTGGTTCATCATGTTAATGTTGTATTAAGCATGCAATCCATTATTTTCTTGTTCAGGGATGTACACAGAAAATGTTATCTTAAATTCCTTTCATAAGTAACATGATGAATGCTTGGTTTCCAGCGTATATTAACAGTAGAATAAGCTATAACTGCACCCATTGTGTTCTACTTTCCAGGTGGATGCCAAACTGCCAGTTGGCACCCCAGATTATATGGCTCCAGAGATGCTAACAGTTCTGAATAGCAATGGCAAGGGTTCATATGGATCAGAATGTGACTGGTGGTCTCTAGGGGTGGTTGCTTATGAAATGATGTATGGAAAATCACCATTTACGGAAGGAACCTCAAGCAAAACCTTCAATAACATAATGAACTTTCAGGTACGAACAACGTTCTCAATACATGTGAAGGTGGAATTTGCCAGAACAAAACTGCTCCAAGCGTTTGTCTGTATGGTCCTGCGTCCTGCATAGCTTTTGCTAGTTATTTCCTGCTGTACTAGTGCTTTGGGCATTATTGACAGATGTATTATTAGCTACAGGAACTTTGTGAAATTAGTGCTGATTAGCCAATACTAAAACTTCGTTCAATCATACATTTAATTCTACCTAGAACTGTGTGCATTTTGCATGATTAAAAGCAAGATACTCGGTGCCATTGACCCAAATTCTGTGGCAAATAAGTGAGTTTCTATGATGGGTATTTATGCATTTCTCATCATTTATCTTGCATTATTTAGTCTGCTTCTGTTAGTCTTGGGAAGGGGCAGTAAAGCCCCATCCAGAGTCACTGGCAAAGTCTCCATCATCAGGAATTGTCAACATGCTTTCAAACATTGCTTTGCATGGCGCAGGAATAGGGAGCCTGCAGCCCTCCAGATATGGGACTACATTTCCCATCACCCCTGACCACTGACTATTAAATCTATGACTGATGGAAGTTGGGACTTCAGCAACATCTGGAGACCCACAGATTCCCCATCCTTGGCATAAGGGCTAGAAACTTTCATTACTAAAAAGTGAAATCTGATGTTCTGTATGCTGCACCTAATAAGAATAGCTAATATAGCAGCAACAACAACATCACCATCAGCTAATAATAATATTTTTTGCTTTCCTGTGCTTTTGTGAAGTTGCTGCATGTGCATATCCCTTTCATTAACTACTTTTTTTGGGATGTTTTGAAGGATACTGAAACCCTTTGGCTGGGGTCCAAAGAACTGTGCTGCTCATCCCATGTACCTGAAAGGACTCTGGGCTGTCGTCTCTCCAAACAGCTGCCTCCTTATTTTGTTTTCAGGTGTGGAGGAAGTTTCAAAAGCAGTTTGCAGTATAGCTTAATGGGATGTTGTGTTAAAATAAATAAAATCCACATGGCCCACTTCAGGGTATGCAAGCTTTTGGCTTGGCGAAAGTAGTTCTTTGGATCCCAGCTCTCAGCTTTTGGTTTCTTTACTACTGAGTAAGATTTATTTTTGCTTCAACTTCAGAGGTTCCTGAAGTTCCCTGAGGATGTGAAAGTCAGCAAAGAATTCCTTGATCTAGTGCAGAGCTTACTGTGTGGGCAGAAAGAGAGACTAGATTATGAAAGCCTCTGCTGTCATCCATTCTTTTCTACAGTTGACTGGAGTTGCATCCGTAACTGTGAGTAACATGTTCCTGATGAAATTTAGGGGCTTGGTTGGTGGCTAATTCCCAGGGCACACTCCAAAGGAACATTATGCAGCAACTTTCTGGGATGTTCCCTTCGTTCACTTCCATCATGTATGCCACCATGAGTACTATCATGGCAGAGAGAGCGTATGAATGGAATAAAGAGAGACAATAATTTACAAAGGGGATTTTGTTGATGTTTGCACTGAACTGCCACAAATGTCGTTGTACAAAATGAGATGCAGGGAAAATGATTTGCTTTGCTATGTGCTTGAAATGTGCTATACTTATTTGAGATACTCGGTAAGGATGCAAGTAGTGGGTGAAATTTTGTCAAGTGGTGCATTGAGAAGGCTGCTTGGACCTCCCTAAATGCTATTAAGACAAAGACACACAAGACTTCCTTTACGTATTTAAACTTGGCTAGCAAATTAAGTCAAGTCGTTGGCTTACAAATACTTCCATGAATGCATCTGCCAACACATGTACGTTATCGCTGTTAATTAAGATCAAGATCTGAAGTCCTGATCTGGATTCTGTTGCTGACCTGGGGTTCACCTGATGAGTAAAAGGTGCAGGACCTTTTTATCTGTGACATCATGAAATGCCTTCCCCCAAGGAAACATGCCTGACTATCTCTCCCCCCCCCCTTTTTTTTGCTGCTTTCTCAAAATATGGCTCTTCATAGGGACTTATGCAGATGGCTACTGGAATCATCTTCTGTTTCTTTTAATAGGTTTTCTTTCCCTCTTTTAAATCCTGCTGACTTTCTGTTTTTTCCTGTTAGGTGTTTGGTTGAGGGTGTTTAATGCTGTTTTTTCTGTTTTGTGTATGATTTTATGGTTTAAGCCAGTGTTTCCCAACCGGTGTTCCCCGGCACACGAGTGTGCCGTGAGACACCGGCTGGTGTGCCGCGAGATGCCTGGAGGGAGGCGGGCGAGTCGGGCGGCGAGAGGCGGGGCGGGGGCGGCGAGGAGAGGCCGCGCCTCCTGCTGCTGCCTGGCGCTCCTCCTCGCAGCCGGCAGCGCTGCCTGGGCGCCTCCGCGCGACTCTGTCTCGCTGGGTTTGGTCTCCCAGCAGAGACGGGTCACACGCGCCCCTCCCTCCCTCCCTCAGCCTGCGCGGAGGCGGATTGAGCGCAGCTGAGAGGAGCTGCCGAGGGAAAAAACGTTCACTTTTGTGCGTCCCTCCCGGCGTGACGCTGCGCGCTGACGTCACAGGGCGGGGCTTTAATGGTGGTGTGCCGCGAGATTTTTTTTTAGTACACAGGTGTGCCGTTGCCCAAAAACGTTTGGGAAACACTGGTTTAAGCTGCTTTAAGTCATTTCCATAAGAAAAGTGGGAGAAGTCATTTGTTGCTTAAAATGACCTCCCCCCAGCTTTCATGAATCTTATTTTCTTGTTCACCTGGAGAAGATTATTATTAATCACGGGTGACCAATGAATAGTTCTTTACAAGCCAGAATGAAGATACCGTATTTTTCGTCCCATAGGACGCACCTAGTTTTTTTGGGGGGAAATAAAGGAAATTTCCCCCCCTTTATTTCCCCCCCAAAAGCAGGTCGGGGAAACCGAACCAGGTCGGGGAACAGCGGGATGGCGGTGCTGTGCCTCCCTGCTGTCCCCCGAGCTTGTGGGGCTGGCCGATGTCTGCCCGGCGCGAGGGGCGCTCTGCATCAGGGCGTCCCGCCCGCCGGGCGGCAGGCTGCTATCCGCAGCGTGGGGAGCCTTGCGGGGAACTCCTGCAAGGCTCCCCACGCTGCAGATGTCTGCCTGGCGCGGGGGGCGCTCTGCTTCAGGGCGCCCCTCGTGCTGGGCGGCAGGCTGCTATCCTCAGCCTAGACATCCCTGCGGGACCTCCCGCAGGGCTGCCTAGGCTGCGGATGTGTTCCTGAAGCCTGGAGAGCAATAGGGGTCGGTGCGCACCGACCCCTCTCCCTCTCCAAGCTTCAGCAAAAGCCTGCATTCGCCCCATAGGATGCACCCAGATTTCCCCTTCATTTTTGGAGGGGAAAAAGTGCGTCTTATAGGGCGAAAAATACGGTGCTTTATTTTTGAGAGTATAGCGGGTAGGGGTGCCCAACTGCTGCCCTGCGGACAACGAGCACCCAAGCTGATTTCTTCCAGTCAACAGTAGTCATTGCAATGGAGCAGAGTTTGTGAGTGTGTGTTTAAAGCACTGTTTGGGGACCTGTGGCCTCTGGCTGCTGTTGGACTCTGTGGTGATCACACAGGGTCCCCGGACGTTTAACGGTCTGTTGATCCCTGTGCCACCACTGTGCTCGCTTCCCCGCTGCCACCAACCCGTTACTCTCGGGTAAAACACTGAGTCCAGACAGTTGTTAAAAGTGAACCAAATAAACAAGTTTATTTTATAAACATTAACAAGTTTATGGTTTCTCAGATAATATTCCTGTCATTATCTTAACTTTAGTTTCTTTACCGGCCTATACCTTCCTAATACCTTCTGACTGATTATCTCAACTGTTTGACTGACTCCTCTTAACAAATTCTCTCACTCTCTCTCATCAGACTAGCCCAACCCACAGACTTATCCTCTCTGTCTCTTCTAACTCCAGACTGACTTCTCAACCACTCTAACTCTCCCTTCTAACTCCTCCCCTTGGGTTCCCATTGGTTAGTCATTTTATAATTAGTTAACCCTTTCCCTATGAACCCAGTATGATGTCACACACCTAGGAGGGCAAACGCCACATACTCCAATTCCCATCAACCCCAGTCAGCATGGCCACTGATCAGGGATGATGTGAGTTGTACAGTGGCAACATTTGGAGGGCCACAGTTTCCCTAACACTGGTGGAAAGGGAAAGTGCTTTGGGACCATGAATGGAAGAGCCATATACTCTTAATTTCCCTCTATACACTGCCAGCTTCCTTGTATAACATGGACAACTCATCCCTTGCAGTTCATGAAGGGACTAGCCTCGAGTTGCCGGGTCCACAAATGCTTGTGGGCCTTTCTGTTTGAAATGGTTGTCAATTGGGCTAGGGTTGGTAGCTTGAACACCAATGCCATATTTTTAGTCTTGTGGATAAAAAAATCAGAAAATATTTCAATGCTAAACAATCACTGCATTATTTTTAGATGATGTCACAGTTTGACTTGTTCGTCACTGTCCTAAAGTTATTTTGCCACCCCTCCCTTTGCTTTTTGTTGCACTTTTATTCTGAGACTTCCTTGGTGTTCTTTTTAATTCTGCCAGTGTTGTTGCATTTGAAGTGTTAGCCGTATCAATTTTTTGAGGAAGGTCAGGGTAAAAATCTTCAACAAATAAATAAGCAAGAGAATCCAAGACCTTGAAAGGGATGTCTTGTATTCTCGTTTTTCAAATAATTCATTCATTTATAAACCATTTAATGTGTTAAGGCCCTTTGAAAGTGTCTCAGATGAATCCATCTACTGAAGAGAAATGGGAAGGAGCATTCATTTCTCAAGGAGAGAATCTAATTAACCTAAGTGCAAATGACCTCTCCCTTGAGCAAACAGTTGTTTGCTGTTTTTCTGTTATGTTTATCTCCTGCTTTCTCAGAGGAGATTCCTTCTTAGCTGTGATGCACGATAACATCTAAAATGTTGTCCCATGCCGCCTCCACAGTGCCTTCAAGAGCAAGCTCCAAGGGTCAGAGTTCTGATTCTAGCACCCATCCATCCTTACATCTTGCCCTTGCCAGTTTCTCTTAGCCTGTTCGCATCCCTGGTTAATCAGAAGGATTTCTTGCTTCCAAGAGTAGATGAAATTGCCATGAAGTGACTTAAGTCTTGCCAGGAAAGGAGGATCTGCATCCCAGGCCTCGGGTGGAATACTGGGTTTTTGATTCGATTTATTATATTTCTATGCTGCTTTTCATTCACATGAATTTCAAATTAGCTTACAAATGATGAATAACAATAACACAATAGAACATCACAAGTACAACATGTCATGGAATTCTACACAATATTGATCCAGAGCAGATTCCAACGTATAGTTAGCAGAGTAAAAACTTAAACACATTGCAGGATTCCCCAAAAATAGTCCAGAGGCAATTAATATTTCATCCAGCAGAGCTTTACTGCTACTAAATGCAAATGAGCATAATGGTCACAAATCCAATACATTCAGGTTTGGCACTGTCCATAAGAAATCCAGTTGCAGCAGGCTTAACTTAAACTTACAATAACTTATAATAAGCCTAAACCTTAACACTAAGCATACTATGTACAGAACACCACACCAGAAGGAAAAGAGATAGAAAGAGAAAGAGAAACCTAGGCTCTTCTTGTTATAGTCAGCATGACCTTGACACAGAAGAGATAACAGAACCAGTTTAAGCCAGCTGTACTCAGCTTCTCTGAAGGAATAACCCAAACATCATGAACATTCTGCTTTGTTTCTTTCATACATACATACAGAGAAGCTTCCAGAACCCTTTTGAATTAAGTAGAACAGGAAAATCTCTACACATCAGATCAATACTTTCTGCACTAAGAAATGCAAACCGACACAACATAAATCATAGAATATTTAACAAATCACCAGTAAGTGACTGTGCTATTAGCTATTCTTATTAGGTGCGACTGTTTGTCAGTGACTGTGGAGACCAAATCTGAATCCACACTTCTTTCCACAGTGGGGACATAGGTTTTCGAGTGGGAGTTGATCACCACGATCAACTCCCTCTCCTCACCTCACACATACACATACAGTGGTACCTCGGGTTACAAACGCTTCAGGTTACAGACTCTGCTAACCCAGAAATAGTACCTCGGGTTAAGAACTTTGCTTCAAGATGAAAACAGAAATTGCGTGGTGGCGGCGTAGCAGCAGGCCCCATTAGCTAAAGTGGTACCTCAGGTTAAGAACGGCCTCCAGAACAAATTAAGTTCCTAACCCGAGGTAGCACTGTAATGCCTTTGGCAGCAACTCCATTCTAAAGGCTCCTACGGCTGGAAGGTGAGGCAAGGCAGGTGGGAAAAGCCATTGCCTGGTGGCTAGCACAAACTCTCTCCCACCTCACAGTTCTTCCTTTGGAAACATCTCCCTGATTTGCTTTGCAACTTCAAGGGACTTGCGTTGGACTGGATTCAGAAACCAGGGAAAGGGGAACAGCTGTGCAAGTTTAGGACAGTAGCCAAATATTTCAAGCAGTTATGCCTTGATAACAGGGCTGGGGAATTGTGGCCCTCCAGAAGTTGGACCCGACTCCCATCAACCCAGTGTGGTGTAGTGGTTAAGAGTGGTAGACGCGTAATCTGGTGAACCGGGTTCGCTTCCCTGCTCCTCCACATGCAGCTGCTGGGTGACCTTGGGCCAGTCACACTTCTCTGAAGTCTCTCAGCCCCACTCACCTCACAGACTGTTTGTTGTGGGGGAGGAAGGGAAAGGAGAATGTTAGCTGCTTTGAAACTCCTTCGGGTAGTGATAAAGCGGGATATCAAATCCAAACTCTTCTTCTTCTTCTTCAACCCTAGCCAGCATGCTCAATGCCCAGGGTTGATAGAGTCCAGCAACATCTGGAGGACTACAGGTTCCCCATCCTTGCTTTATAAAAATCAGTCTCTAGGTTGTCCTGGGAGATCAGGTGCTTGTGTCTTTGGAAGATAAGTCATCAGTGTGTCAGGTGCTTAGCCTTGAGGGTGGGCAAGTGCCTTTGAGACAAACGGGTTGGCAGGAGGCCAATCACCAGGCAACATGGTGTGAGAACTCAGTGGTTCCCACAATGACAGATTGCTCATACTGAAATAAGTCAGTACGTCTGAGAGTCTTTATGCCAGTTAGTGACACCAGATTGGCTCTCTAGTGTCCTTTGACTTCCCAGACTAGGTGCACTGTGGCTGTGATGTGCACCTTCAGGCTGGAATTGCCTGCAGTTCTGTCGTTTGACCAAAACCCAGAGCTGGAACAGAGAGACAGTGCTTGATCCACAGGGGTCCATGCTCAAGTTCTCAGGCAGCTGAATAATGAAGACTAGCAAGGGGATAAGGAAGCTGGTTGCCTTCAGGCAGCAGAAGGAATTCAAGGCTCATTCTACTGGCAAGCACTTAAGGGGGCTGCTGAACTCAACATGTTTTCAAAGATACAAGTAGAATAAATTTTACAGGACAGGGAAAATCTCTGTAGAAAGGAAATTCTTTAACCAACTTTCATAAGTTGATTGTGTCCAGGCACCAGAAAAAAGACATTCTGATGTACAGTCATACCTCGGGTTGAATGTGCTTCTGGATGAGCGCGTTCGAGTTGCATTCCGCGGCAACCCGGAAGTAACAGAGTGCGTTACTTCCGGGTTTCGCCGCATGCGCAGACGCTCAAAAATTCCGCGGCAACCCGGAAGTAACAGAGTGCGTTACTTCCGGGTTTCGCCGCATGCGCAGACGCTCAAAATGACATCATGCGCAGAAGTGGCTCAAAGCGACGCGTGCACAGACGTGCTGTCGCTGGTTGTGTCTGCTTCTAGATGCGAACGGGGCTCTGGAACGAATTCCGTTCGCATCTAGAGGTACCACTGTATTTTCCTAATACAGAGCTGCTAAAAACTGCACCTGCTATTTCCTTAGGTCATAGACTATTTCAACTCGAGTGCAGATTAATATTGCTTTTTGGTTAGCAGCACCAAGATTGTTTCCCAATCTTTAACCATGGTTAAGAAATTACAGAACATTCCACGGGCTTGTTCCCTCCTTTCTTCCATTGTTAGCATTAAACTACAGGGTATTTTTCCGTTGGCTACCAACTCTAAATCTGGGTAAGAAGGTAGTCGTGGATTGGGCATTGCCTTGTTCCAGGCATTTTTACACCGTGGTTAAGGCTGAAAACTGAGGGAGCACAGAAGCCCATATGTTAAGAGGTCATGAAGCAAGTAGTCTGCAATGGGCCTTTTGCGTTTCAAAAGAATACAAAGATACTTTCATCATTTTATCCTTGTTTCATGAACTAACAGTGGAGGAAAATTTATGCAAGATTGACTTCCCTCCCTGGAAAAAGCTGAACAACTTTGACCTCAACCCCCCCCTCCCGCCCCCCCCAAAAGGTAGATCACTGCTACTTTTTTATTCTGTGAGTAGATCGCAGTCTCTTGGGTGTTGGACGTTCCTGCCATACACCTATTGAAGAGGGAAAATAAAATTTAATTTAACCAACTTTTAAAAACAATGCTTTAAAAAACCCACTCTTTACATCCCTGTATGTAAAATTGTTAGGTTGTATCTTATAATATAAATCTCCTCATTGCGTTATCCACCCTGCCGTTTACTCTTAGTTACTTTTAACCTCTGAGAAAATCAGCTTGCTCATCTATTTGTGAAAGCAGTGTCAGCATTTTCTCTATGAAAGGCTGCCAATATGTGTTCTGGGTGATTTGAATTAGGAAGACGCTTTTTTTTTTTTTTTGGCTTATTAATTCTGGCCATTCACTTGTGATGGTTTAAAAGTATGTATAAAAAAGCAAAGAGTTAAAAAAACCTGGGCTGCAAAAGGCTCTGGCAGCCTAGAGGGAGCTAGTAAGCTCCAGTAGTGACTCATGTTTTGCCTGTGTCAGTCAGATAAGTATCAGCATCTGTCAGGAATAGAGGGAGTCAGGCAGGCTTTAAACTCTGGAGCATGCACAAAGTGAGGAGCAGGGAGTCTGCACTGCAGGGACTGTAATGCTGGCTCCCAGCATTCATTTCCCATCAGCCCTTCAGCTGCCGGAGATCTATACGGAATCCATGGTAACGGCATTAGCACACTATACATTCACCAGCTTGTGATGAGGAGCGAGCTGGCTGAAGGGATTCTGCTTCACAGAGCAAAAAGAGAACCTGGCTGATTTGCATTTTGCGATGATTTGCATTGATTGATTAAATGCATATTTGAAACGAATGAAGGTGCATAATCCTAATGAGCAGGGCTTCGTTCTGTATACATGCAGACCAGCAAGCAACTCTGCTGCTGAACATGGTTTAGGGACAGCTTATCTCTTCAAGATTTTGTAGCTCTGCTGCTTTATTTAAACCTTAAAGGAAGGCTAAAATGAAGCAGTTTGAGAGCAGGAGCTTTAAGGGTGCCAGCTAAAGGGGGAGAAATTATTCTTACTGTTGCCTATTTGATAGAGTTGATAGCGCTGAAGCTGGACTGCGGTGGAGTCCCATCAGTAGTGTTTTTAGCAAAGCTGGGAACATGAATTCTCAAAAGGGCTGAGGTTTATCAGCTGCAGTGCTTCCACAGACAAGATTAATTTAGTAAAGGGAGGCGAGGGTCTGCTATCCAGGCTGCGGGTGCTACTGGTTCTGTTTGGCACGACCCCATCTGTAGGCAGAGCAGCCGGTTTGCTTCATTGATTCAGGTTGCTTAGATGGATCTCCCTTGTCCAAAGAGATCAGGAGGAAGCATCCTGCAGACAGGCAAGATTGAAACTTGACATATTGTCATCGTTGGCTTGTTCTTGAAGGTGCAAGGCTGGTTCAAAAGCAGCAAGAGATTCTCTGCCTGCAGAATGGTAGCCATGTTGGCAGACGAAGGGTTAATCTCTTGTTGCTGTAATAGGTTGGAGAGCAGTGGCTCAGCCTGCTGGTGTTAGCAAGATTAAAAGCAGGAGCTGCAGTGCCATTGACAATGCTGAACGAGAGGGACTTTGACAGCAAACTGCAGCTAAAAATTTTCTGTCCCTTCTTCTTTATGTTTTTTTACGAAATAACCAGCTCCTCCCCCCTTTGTGCCTACCATCAAGTCTGATGATGACACCTCAAATTTCGATGAACCAGACAAGAATTCACGAATTGTATCCTCTCTGTGCCAGCTGAACCCCGCAGGTTTCTCAGGAGAAGATTTGCCGTTTGTAGGGTTCTCCTTCATCAAGGCATTGGGGATTCTCCGAACAGAGTAAGTAGGAATTGCTGTTTTGTAGAGAATGAATAGGGGAAAATCAGTGCTTGATGTACTTGGCGGTGGAACGGGGAGTGGGGGGGGTTAGGTTGGGGAAATGTGAATACCCAGCTTTTGACTGGTCTTCCCTCTGCTATAGGAAGATGATTCAGGCTTTGCTTTAGCTGTGATTCATGTCATTGGCTCTCACCCCCCTTCCCAATATTGTTGCATGAAAGGAATGCTTCATTCTGAGTCTAACGTTCCTTGTCTTAGAAGCTGTCTGCTACATCCTAGAGGGAAGTGAGCGGTTTTGACTGAATTCTCTCTGTGTTGCTTTGCAGGAATTTAGGAGAAATTTAGAAGAGTTTCAGATCTTGAGGGATGGGGGTGTGTTTGATTGGTGTGAAATGGCTAGGGCATTGCTAAGCACTCTAGGTCTACAAGGTTGGTCCGGTGAGGCACAGAGGTGTGGAGTTCATTTTCCTAGGAGCAAACTAGCAGCTCAGGTTACGCATTGAAACTGGGAGCAAGGTATCGACAAAACTCATGGTCAAAAGAGGCATTGGAGCTGCAGGATGGATGATGCAGAGGTCCATAGCTATTGGATGTCTTAGGGGAAGATAGAAGGTCCTATACGACAGTGGCACAGGGAAGAGTATCAGTTGTATAATGATGCCCCTTCTGGTCTGGTGGGCCCTTAATTTTTTTTGCTGCTCCTGCCCAGAAGTAAAGCACGAGTATATAGCACGTCCAATTGAAGAACAGCTATAGGGTTGCCGGTCAGATAAATGCAGAGACTTTCCTTGGGATTCCACGTACAGTGTGCTGTTAGCCGCCCCCGATGTCTCAGTATAAAGCAAGTTGTATTATGGGGTGGAAAGTCTAACCAAATCAGGTCTCTATATTTCTTAAATGTGAACTCTTGGAGCATGTGTGGAAGATAATCTGTTTAAAAGAGAAGCCTGGAAACCAAATCTGATTTCTCTCCTGGCACCAACGATGTTCCCAGTGTTATGAGTCAGAGAGGAACCTTAAATAGGCCAGCAATTAGAAGGGAGCTTCTTGACTGCCTGTGGTGTCCTCCTACTCGCAGGTGTCTCTTTTCTGGAGGGGGAGGAAGACAAGGGAGTACCAAACAGGAATTGGAAGGTGGTGCTGTTGCCTCTGCGCCAGTGAGACAATCCTCTCTTGATGTCTTTTGTGCTCAATTTTGGCATTGTCGCTCCTGAAAAGCTTTTTAAAATGTTCCGATAAGAACTAGGAAGATGGTTGCTAGACTGGAGATCTTCCTTTTCACCCAAGCGTCTTGAGCTGCTGCTAGCTATGTGATGGAACGGTGGGGTTTATATTGGCTAATTCGTGGAGGTTATCCATGGCTATTGGCTGAAACCTCCATGCTCAGAGGCAGTATACCTCTGTGAATACCTAATGCTGGGGGCATAAAATAAAATAGAGGCTGTCGCCTTCACATCCGACTGCCCAGAGACTTCTAGTCATTTTAGTCTGATCCAGCAGGGCAATTCCCCGGGGCTTTTACTGTTTCTTACAAATGAACCTTTAATCAAGGAGGTAATTTATATATTTTTTTAAATGTAAATTTTGGAAGCTGAAGATTAGACTAGGAATAGTGATCAAATTAACAATTAAGATCTTGAAATAAAAGATCAGAGACTTTTCCTGAGACTTTAAATGGTGCTCCAGAACATCTGCTCCGATTGCAATAGAAATAAAGAGTGGCTAAGGCATTGGTTTGCATCTTGCCTCTTCCATAAAATCATGTACTGGCTTTGGGCAAGCATCTCCCTCTCAGCCTGTGGCCTCCATCTGCCTTGTGCAGCTAATTGCATCAGCTTACCTCGCAGGATTGTTGTAAGGATTGCAACACGATAATGTATAGGGAGTGCTTTGAACATTTGAAAGCATTGTACGAATGCTGCTATTAATATTTAGCACTGAGTTGGAGACTAATAGGTGAAACTCTTTGGTATGATCTTGTCCAGAAAATTAGTCCATAACCGAGATTATAGATCTCAGTACAGAGACATATAGACCATTGTTGCCAGGATACTTGAGCCATTTTAGTTGAACTGGAAGTCCAGATTGCATACTGTGTTCATTGACTTACGGATCATGTTTTATGGCATTACTTTATTGATGACCCATGGGATAGCTTGGCTGTCAGATGGATTTTTTTCACCTCCGACATGGGCATGCAACTTGGTGAAGACTATCTTGGATGTGTGAGAAGGCAGTGCCTGTACAGTAAAGGGTTGTGGTTGATTTGCTTTGGCTTGGATGCTGGACAGTTTCTGTGGTTACCTTATAATTTTTAGGATACATTGAAAATTATTTCATTCAGATTTAGTAAGATTTTCTTGCAATAGCAGATATTTCTTAAAGAGAAACATTAACAAACATATTGCACTAATTCCATGTACATCTGGTAGATACTGTTTATTTATTGTCGTTTATTGTCAGAACCAGAGGATTAATTGTCTGTTCTGGATAGGTGCAGCATCCTCAAATGACATAATTAAAAAGTAGCAAGGTCAGTTATGATAGTTTTAGGAAACCTCTCAAGATTCCAAGTTGTGTTGCTGAATATGCCTGGACATTCTGATTCTCTGGATTTATTTTATACTGCAGACCAGGGCTTTTTTCAGCCGGAACTCAGTTCCGGCACCTCTCAGGTGGGTGCCATTGCCATTCTAAGAGAACGAGGGAGGTGTTCACGCTGAGTTCCGGCACCTCTTTTTCCAGAAAAATAGCACTGCTGCAGACCGTTATAGAGTTTTATATTGGTTTAAGTGAAATGGCTTCCCCCAAAGAATCATGGGGATTGTAGTGTTGTGCAGTTGCTGCAAATTCTCTGGTGGAAAGCTTTACTCCCTCCTCACAGAACTAGTTCCCAGAATTCCCTAGGGAGAGGAAATGGTGGTGTTGATATGCTCTGTGTATTTTTAAAATTCGGGGAACCATTTTTGTTAACTGTGGAGTATGGTAGGTACTTCTCAGTCAAAAGGGTCTTCCAGCTATTGAGATGAAACAAGAGCCTAGACACTGTGCACAGAAATGGTTGATAAGCTTGCCCTTTAAAATAATGAGAGAGGTGCTTATGAGATGGCCATACATCTGGAAGCAATGATTTTAATTGCCCTTCTCATCTTTCGGTCTTGAATACTATTATCATTTTTGATGTCTTATAAGAATGGCTATATATTTCATGTAGAAAAGATAAAGTGAATTTCAGAAGATTAGGATGCTTCTGTGAGTGCTTGGGTCACCTGGAATAATAAGGAACGGTGCCCTTCTGCTTGTTAACTGACATTTCTCAACAGCAGGCTTGTCAACTGGGGTATTTTAGATAAGTATATTGTGTGGGAGAACAAGGGTTCTACCCAATCAGTCCTACTCAGCGTTAGACTAATTGAAATTAATTTAACAAAGTTAATAATAATTTTATTATTTATTCCCTGCCCAACTGGCTGGGTTGCTCCAGACACTCTGGGTGGCTTCCAACACATTTAAAAACATAATAAGTTAGTCAGGTCTACCAATTTCAACAGACCTACTGTGAGCTAGACAGACATTGGATACAAGGACTGAACTCTCCACTGAGATCCAACTGAGTTGCTTCGGGCCTCAGATGCCTGTCAGTGACCAGAATTTCATAATTCCACATTCAGAAAAGCTGTGTGGCATTTCGGTTGATAAGGAAAATTCTGGGTTGTAACACAGTCCATTGCTTATAGACTTCATCTTGCAAATCACAAGGCCATGTGCATGCCTTGATTTATTTTGATCGATAACTGCTTGTTTAGTAGACACTAGACATGGATTGAATTAGCGAGCGTGGATGTGACACAGTGCCACCCATGCTGGAGTGTGAAATCTCCCGTCTTAATAACACATTAGTGCACTTCTAAGGAAAGTGATGGCATTTGCAGGGTTGCTGTTGCCATAAAGTATAGGAGGGGGATGAGAGAGGGCAGCAAGCTCTGAAGTTGAATCCTGACCCTTAAAGCACCTTGTGCAATCTTGGGCCTTGCTTTCACAGAGGTGGTGGTAACCTGTGTCTGGGGTGTACCACTCTGGAGTGCTGGTACAAGGAGTCTTGCAAGGGCGCTCCCTACAAATGAAGTAACTAAAATGCCCTGCACATAGATAACCAGCATATCAGGGAAAAGACTACTTGTCGACATTCTCGTTTTCTACAAGCAGGGAATTTATTTTGGTATCACTTGATAGGGGCATTCTGTCATGTGATTCCCCCACCTACAGTCTGAAGTAGTACATGGGTTACTATCTTCCTATGAGCTGTGTGTGGAGTTCGGCTCTGCTTCAACCAGTGAGATGTCTTGGGCAAGGACTGCTGAGAACTAATTACCAAACTAAGTACTTTAATGAGCTGAGAACTGGTGGGAGAATGTCTATATGGGCTGATTTTTCTTGTCATGAGAGAACCACCCACAGTCTTGATTCAAGCCTTGAAAAATGTCATCAGCTGGTCTGCTAAGTTCCTTAAACATCTGAGGCTTCCTGTTCAGTGACCCTCTAAAAGCTGCTGTTTATGTGTTGCTGTAACTGAGGTACATTGATGAGGGATAGAAAATGGAATTTCTTTTTAAGCAGGAACTGGGGTTCTCAAGAATTTGGTAAATAAAACACTTTCTGCATTGGAAACTGGTTTCTGGCTTTGGAGAAAACCAGCATTTACTCAGCCTATTAATGTGTATGTAAAGCAGGGATGAGGAACCTGTGGTCCCTCTCTGAAGGTGTTGAACAACAACTTCCAGCATCTCTGACCATTGGTCATGCTGATGAACATCTGGAGGGCCACAGGTTCCCGACATCAATGGTGTAAACTAAGGTATTACAGTGGTGCCTCGCAAGACGAAAAGAATCCGTTCTGTGATTCTCTTCGTCTAGCGGTTTTTTCGTCTTGCGAAGCAAGCCCATTGACGGATTAGCGGATTAGCGCTATTAGCGCTTTTAGTGGCTTATCTGCTGATCGGATCAGCTGATAAGCGGCTTAGCGGCTTAGAAAAGGGGGGGGAGGGGAAAAAACCAGGAACTCGCAAGACATTGTCGTTTTGTGAAGCAAGCCCATAGGAAATTCGTTTTGCGAAGTAGCTCCAAAACGGAAAACTCTTTCGTCTAGCGAGTTTTCTGTCTTACGAGGCATTCGTCTTGCGGGGCACCACTGTACATTGGGATCATCTCTTTTCCTCCATCCCGTGCCATATTGCCTCTTTGGCTCTAATGCGTGATCATTGCATCTCGGCATTAGGAGTTGTGACAATGTCCAAAGTCACATGCATTCTTAAGCCTATGCATCTGGAATTCTGCCCTGTGTACTGTAGAGATTGCATCAGATGCACACAAAGGAAGCTGAAGTTGTAGACAGGGCTGGTGGGTGCTGTTGTGCTCGCCTGCCACAAGCTCAAGCTTATTTATTTATTTTATTTATTTCTGTCCGACTCTTCCTCCCAAAGTAGCCCAAGGTGGCAAACATCCATGGTTCAAGCAATGCAATAGTTTGCATGCTTTTGCAAATATATGATAATATTGGTTAGCTATTGTTTTGACAGAGACTGTAGAAGATGCTCTTGCATGAAAGCCCTCTTGAGGATTTAGAGCAAGCCTTTGCAGGAGATGGCTAATTTTTATTTTTGTTTCCTAACTGCCTTTCTGCCCACAAATAGACCAACCGGGTTGTTTACAAGCAATGTAAACACTGACACCTACAACACCATTTGTTGGGACCCATTACAAACTTTCAAGGCAGAAAAAAGATTTTTTTTAAAAAGAAAAGATTGCCTATAGCTCATCAAACCTTTCATAAAAAAACCACAGGAATGGGCCCGCTTGTGGACTTCAAGGGGAACACTGGTGGCAGGTGATTTTCCACTACTTAAAAAGGCTCCTTTGGAGTGGTAAACCATAGCAGGGTCTCATCCAAAGACCTTATCACCTTGCAGGGGGTGAAACACCCTTAATCAAGACTCTCTAGTCTAGGGTTTTCATGGTCCTGAAACAACTTCACAGCTAATGAAATTCTTCTAAGATGGGCAGAATGTGGGTCCAATGCCAGCTAAGTTTTTTGGTGATTTATTTATTTGTGTGATAGGGGTAGATCATCTCTATTGTCTGGTATATATTCTTTAGTTTGTTTCAAGTAGTTCTATTAGGTTTTAATACTATATGATTCTTACCTGCCCTGGGACCTTGTGGTGAAGGGCGGGTAAGAATATTTACAAAAGGGGAGGCGGACTTCCTGTATTGAACCTCCCCGTTTCGATGCCAAATTAAACGTTTAAAAATCCAATTCCCCCACTTCAGCTCTACTCACGGGTAATTACTTTAGAGTCAAATTGTCCACAGGAAAAAGTCAGTGCTCTCTGGCAACAGCTATGCGGCTTCGCTCCGTGGAAGAAGCAGACGATTCGAAGCACCGCGCCGCTCACCCCACGTCGCTCCGGATCCCCGAAACCGGGTTTCCCCGCGAGTAGGGGAGGCGCAAAAGGTGCCCGCCAAATCCACTTTCACAGGCTTCTCCCGCCTGTGATTTTTTACGGGTCTCCGCCTTCGCCGTGGCGGTACAGACCCAAATTCCCACGGGGCAAATTCCTCCCGATCAGAGGAATTCCGCCATTGTCGGAGGCACCAACCCGGAAGTCCTCTAGTGGCCTTGCTTCCTGCAGGAGTGCAGTATTGGATTCCAGGGCAGCCAAAACACCATCTCCCCGTGTCTCTTAGTTCCAGCCTGTCATTCCCAGCTCACATGGAGCTTTGCCCCTCTTCCTCCTTCTCACTGCTGTCTGACTCCAAGGAGCTCCCAAAGCCTACGGCAGGCATGTCCAACTCCCAAGAGACTGTATAAAAAAAACCTGGTAGATCGCAATCTACTGGTTGGACATCCCTGGCCCTACAGCGTTCCTATTAGAAATCCGAAACCTGGCCTTTGCCTCTGTCTACTAGCACTCAGCAAAGAAGCCCCCCCCCTATAACCTTGGAAACCACCCTCCTCTGTTGACTGGCTGGGAGTCTTCTGCCCTGGTGATGGTTTCCATTGATGGGCCATTTACTCTGCTTTATTCCTTAAAGCAGGCATGGCGAAACTTGGCCCACCAGCTGTTTTGGGACTACAACGCCCATCATCCCTAGCTAACAGGACCAGAGGTCAGGGATGATGGGAATTGTAGTCCTAAAACAACTGGAGGGCCAGGTTTGGCCATGCCAGCCTTAAAGGCTTGCACTCAGCTGGCCCTGCCCTGCTAGCCTGGTTTGTTTGCATACGCTAAATGTAGGAATTTCCGTGTTTGGCCCGGTGTAATCAAACCTTGTTTAATTCTGACTTTTACTAAAGCCAAGAATTATGGGGAGGATCTGGCACAAACCCACAACACATTTAGGGGGCTCTAGCCTTCCCCCCTGCAAAGTTCATAACAATATTACGCATTATCTTTTCTGCGATGGCCAGGTTCCGTATGTTTTCATGCCATAAAGATATTAGCTGGCCCTGTGGCGTCCTCCACACTTGTGCTATAAGCATCCTAGCTGCTGCTATTCATTTAAAATAATTTAAAAATAAATAAATAGAATAG
This sequence comes from Podarcis bocagei, assembly GCF_964188305.1. Classification (NCBI taxonomy): domain Eukaryota; kingdom Metazoa; phylum Chordata; class Lepidosauria; order Squamata; family Lacertidae; genus Podarcis; species Podarcis bocagei. The sequence goes on along the minus strand of NC_138142.1, from coordinate 21,152,059 downwards.
AATAAAAAAATGAAAGAACACCAGTTAGGGAACGTACTGGGTGACTGGAAGTTTCTGGATTGTCTCCACAAGCAGCTCCACACGGAGCAAACCACAATAGTCTTAAACCTACAGGATGCCAGGTGTGTAGCCTTCCTCAAATATACTGCAGTAGAAAAAAATCTAATTAGTTCTGAAATGTAGGGGGGGGGAACAAATTTGCTATACTTTTATTAAATGGAAGACATTTTAAAAACTCTAGGCAGCCTGTGGAAAAAAATACTTCCTCAGCAGGCTTAGGCACTTAAATTATATTGTACTGAAGAGTTATTAAATGTGAAAAGGGTTCTAGGGAAAACTGAGATGGGCTGTTACTTAAGCTAGTACTACCAAAATTGGTGGTCTCAGAGGGTTAAATTAGTTAATTCTCCCCTTCTAATTAGTTAACAGATAAATGACCTCCTTCCCTACTGGCCTTCTTGGGCTTTATGATCTGCAGAGGGGGCTTTTTGGTAGTTCCATCAACAGAGTACATAGAGTTCTGAGGAAGAGAAAAAATTCTGTAGGAAGAGAAAGAAACCAGGGATCAGTCCCCAATTTAAGCAGTTCATATCAATAGCCTATAGGGTGGTAAAGTTCACAAACGTTTCCCCACTAGCAACCGGAAGTGGTATTGCATGACCGAGAGGGACTGTAACTCGGTGGGTAGAGCTGTGCATACATATGAACATAATAAAAAAATTCCTTCCAGTAGCACCTTAAAGACCAACTAAGTTAGTTCTTGGTATAAGCTTTCGTGTGCATGCACACTTGGTATCTGAAGAAGTGTGCATGCACACGAAAGCTCATACCAAGAACTAACTTAGTTGGTCTTTAAGGTGCTACTGGAAGGAATTTTTTTATTTTGACTATGGCAGACCAACACGGCTACCTATCTGCAATAAGAACATAAGGAGAGCCTGCTGAATCAGGCCAATGGTCCACCTAGTCTAACATCCTGATCTCACAGCGCCAGTGGCAGCACTTGCCTCTGGGACTCGAGCACAAGAGTACTCTCCCCTCCTTTGGTTTCCAGCAACTGATATTAAGAAGCATTGCTGCCTCTCTCTATGGAGGCAGAGCACAGCCATTGTGGCTAGTAGCCATCGGTAGCCCTCTCCTCCATGAATTTGTCTAATCTTCTTTTAAAGCCAAGAGGATTTGGAAGTTCAGAAGTTTCCAGACTCAATACCCGGTCTCTCCAGGTAGGGTTGGGAAAAGACTCCTGCAGTCACCTGCTGGAAGTCTGATAGGATATAGTCGAGAAGCAGTCCTTCTGCTGCATCTGTTTGTATGAACTAGGGCAATACTTTGAAACCTTTATAAATGAAGATGTCTGAAGAGAAGCAGCAACAGTCTTGCAGTTTCCTGATCCTATGTGACTTGGATAGCTTTTATTTTTCATGCCACACCTCAGTGGTGCTACTGCCCATTAATCTGAGTTCTTGTTTTCAGTGAACAGAGCTGTCAAAACCATTTAGTGATGATGTACATGAGAGTCAGTGGTGGGGTAGTGGTTAGAGTGTCAGACTATGACCTTGGAGACCAGGTTTCAAGTCCCCGCTCAGCCATGAAGTTCACTGGGTGTGACATTGGGCCACTTGCTGTCTCTCAGCCTAACCTGCTTCACAGGGTTGTTGTGAGAGTAAAATGGAGAGGGGAGAACCATATATACCACCTTGAGCTCCTGGGGCATGGGAGTAGTTATATAAACGTAAGAAATAAGAAATGGGTAGGTGTTTGGGGGAAGGGCATAGCTCAGTGGTAGTGTGTCTGGTTTGCATAAAGGTCCTAGGTCAACCCCCCAGCATCTTCAGATAGGTCTGGGAATGTCCCCTACCTGAAATCCGGGAGAGTTGGTGCCAGCCAGTGTAGATTGCATTGAGCAAAATGGACCAATGGTCTGACTCAATGTATGGCAGCTTCCCATGTGTTGCATGAAGCTGGATTCAGCATATTGAAGTAAGTGCTTGTTTGGGAACAAAGTTATGGCCCAAGTTCATTTCATGCTTTAATATGACCTGTTGTGTGCCTTTTCTTAGTTTGGGTTATGTTAGAAGACTTTTGTCTCTTGATTGTTTTTTAAATTCTTCTTTATCTGGAATTTATCTCCTAATTATGTAGTGCAGGGTAATCACTGGAATACGTATTACTAAATGCTCTCGTAGTTGGGCATACTGTAGATCCTTAGTAACTGGCTTCAGATTAGAAAGTCTGTTGATGATGGGTATGTACTTCTAAAAATGGGATGAAATGCTTTTTCATTCATTAATTCAGTCAGTCAGTTGTACCTTCCAAAATAAAATGTTTCCAAGGTGTCCTACAACACAGGCAATACAAAGAATTTAAGGGGCCATCCTAAACAGACACTAAGGATTAAGCATAGAAAGGATTTCTGAGCAGAGAGTTTTTTGCAGCACGGCTAAAGTCAGCAAGAGGTGTGTAGCAGATGTCCATAGGGCTGTAGCACCAGCTTTGAAAAGGCCCTGTCCTTGGTACCCACCAGTCTGATTTAAGAAATGGTGGGCCAGGGAGAAGAGTTAGTGAATCTAAGCTCAGTTAGTTAGAGCATGGTACTGATAACACCAAGGTTGCAGGTTTGATTCCTGCATGGGACAGCTTCATTGCATTGCAGGGGGTTGAACTAGATGATCCTCAGGGTCCCTTCCAACTCTGATTCTATAAAATCTATAATCTTGAAGTCAGTTTCCTAGGGCTGCTATGGGTGCAAGTGGCATTTGTGGTGTTGAAACTCTACACTGACTGCCTGAGATGAGTCAAAGTACAATAGAGTACGATAGGGAGAAGGAATGCTGGCTCCTTAGATCCTTGACAGGAAGAACATTTTGAAGGCCTAGATAAGGAAGGTGGAAGCAGGAGCTTAGGAAAGCAGGAGCTGGAAGTCTTGAGAAACCAGCAAACAGGTGCAGAAGGAATTATCCAGAGAAATAAGAAGAAAGAAATTTGGTAATATGGGTAGAGAGAAAAGATAAATATGACTAGGTTACAGCGGCTATGTTGGCTATGTTCTCCCTCAACTGTTGAAGGCAGCATGCCTCTGTACTCATACTGGTGGGAATCACAAGAGGGAAGAGTAATACTTGGGGGTTTGTGTCCTGCTTATGGACTTCCCATGGGCATCTGATTGGCCACTGTAGAAACAAGATGCTGGACTAAGTGGGTCTTTGGCCCGATCCAGTAGGGCCGCTCTTACATACTTGTGCATAAGCAGGATAATAGTAACACAATGATATCACCAAAGCAGCAACTAAGATGAAACAAACATAAAAATCTCAAGTTGCCTACCACCCAAAGGTTAAGCTGGGGTATGGTTTGGCAGGCCTTCATGGAGAAAACATTCTATTTCACCAAATTACAGATAGCAATTGGTTCTGTTAACCAACCAAAGTGCTTTCACCGTTGGTTCTGTCCATTCCTCCGAGAGAGCAAAGCAAGGTCTTGTTTGTAATGCCATAGGTAAACTTTGAAGGCTTGGTGTGCAGGTGTCCCCCCCCCCCCATTCATAGTTGTGTGGAAAGGAGACTGGGACTTGTGTCCCTATTTACGTAGAGCCATGGGGAGGGTCAGAAAATGTCAGTATGACTTGCTGTTGGTCAAGCCCAACTGGAGTCTGGAGAAAGGCAGGGACTCTCCCTAATCTTGCAGTAAGCCTCGTAGAAACTCCAAAGTCAGGGAAACCTTGAAGTTGGGGGAGCTGCCACATTTTTGGGGTGCTGTTATCTGACAAAAAGAAGGTAGTGACCAATGGCACCTTGGCAAGTGTATGTGTATGGACAGGTGACCTGCTTTTTCTTTGCATTTGTGCTTCTGCAAATTCCTCTAGTAGTAAGCATTTGCTATTCAAACTACCCCAAGGTATTTATTTCCATGGCTGGCTTCCCTCTTCGCTCCAGGGATCTACAACCAGTTTATTAATTGCCTAGTTAAATAGACTGTGCTGCTGTGAATAGCTTTTGTGTGTGCATGTTGTGGTTTTCTTTTTCTTTTATTATGGTAAGCATTCAAGGATGGGTGGGGGTGGGGGAGTATAAACATGTTTTATCAATCTAGTTCTTAATATATAAAGTGTCTAACAACAAATAGCTGCAGTTCCAGAAAGAATATTTCAGTGTTTGCCCTCTACAGTGTTGGCATGTAGAGTAGGTTTTGATTTTTTTTTTAGACAACAACGTTGTATAGGGGTTGGGATAGCTAGTATTATTTTGAGCCAGAGGATCACATTCTTACATGGGCAACCTTCTGGGAGCTGCATGCTAGGTTGTAAGGGGCAAGAGGGTCTTACTCTGCCTTTTGTCTCTCATAGTTGTGGAGAAATGAACTACAACTCCCATCAGCCCCAACAAGCGTGGCCAGGGATAATGGGAGTTGTAGTTCAGTAGCATCTGGAGGGCCAGAGGTTCCCCACGCCTGGTCTATCACACTGAGATGGTGATGTCTGAACCAGGCCAGTCTTTCTCAAGCCATCAAACACATCTCTGGGTGTTTCTTTTTCCCCATGAAGAGTTTTAACACTTTGCTCTTCTAATGCTAACAAACACTGTGCAAGCTACTAGTAATGCCTCTAGGTTAGACCTCAATAATGTACTCTAAGTGGAGGTTGTGCTTAATGGTTGAAAACCCCATGGGGTCTTTCTATCTTAGCAACACCTTTTTCATGTCTTTCCCATTACTTCCTTTGACTGGCTTCTAAATTGCAGCCATAAAGATTGCCATGTATTGTGATGGCCATTGTGAAAATAATAATATACCCACCTTTCCCAGAAAAAAAGTCTTTATGTGATGCTTAATAGCAACATAAAGTGGCTCAGCTCTTGTAACTAGGGCATTCTCATATTCATCTTGCAACCTATCCCAACAATGTTCTGGTGGGTTTTTGCATCCTCTGGGGTGGGGTGAGGAAGGACCTGTGGGTCCTCCAGGGGTTTTGGACTCCAACTCCCATCAGGCCCAGCCAGCATGGCCAATGGCCAAGGATTATGGGAGTTGGGAATGTCTGGGAGGAAACAGCTCCTGGCTCCCAGCTCATATCCATAAGTAATCTTCCATAAATAATGTCTCTTATAGTCCGTCCACAACAAAAAGTATGTGGTGGCCAGGTTACTAAGTAATTTACCTGACTGTAAAGGTATTATCAAAATGTGCTGCTATGTTTTTGCTTTTGTTGTATTATCTGCTATTCAGAGTTGCATTCAATGATAATCATATATAGAGTAGAGCCATTGAAAATAGTCTGACTAACTCGGATCCATTAATTTCAATGGGCCTGCTCTGAGTTGAAGTTAGATAACACCAGTTTTTTGGGTGTGTGTGTGTGTGTGTGATGATCTTTTTATAAACCATTTAGACTGCTCTGGTGTGGTGGTACATAAATATGTGCAAATTATTATTATTATTATTATTATTATTATTGGGGGTTCTTTTTTTTCCTTTAAAGGTCTGCTTTGGGTTTGGATTCTCCAGCCAAGATTAACTCCATGGAAAAGAAAATCCTTCTTAAGAGTAAAGAGCTGCAAGACACCCAGGATAAGTGCCACAAGGTATTTATTTACATGGCCAGCCACCCACCTTGCTCCAGGGATCTTCAACCTGTGTATGCCAAAGGACCTACCAGATGCTGCTGATGGGTCCACAGCTTCGGTGGATCGGTTTCCTCCTCACCAGTTAGATGAGGGAGATGAGTTTAGGTCATGTCTGTTTCTAGATCCGTTAATTTTATAACAAAAGGAGGCTCTGGATTTTCTCTAGACCTTTGCTTGGCCTGGCGGTGACGGCAGTGGTTTCCAGCAGGTGGCATTTCTTCTTCCATCAAATGCTCAGCAGCTTCGGTTCTGTTCTGAATGCTACGAAGTCTCTCTTCTGCTTCTTCTTTTCCTCTTTTCGTCCTTCGGTTTCTGCTTATGTAACTGTTGCCGCTTCACTGATTTGACAGTGAGAACTGTTGCTGAAAGAAAACTCACTGAGATATACATTTTAAACCCCTCTCTTTGTTTTGAGAGACTTTAAAGAGTGTGCAATTACTTCTCTTTCTGTTCCGTGCTGGACTTGACATTTGATCCCTCAGAAGGACATGGGGGGGAGCCCTCCTCTGGTCCAACATGGATTTGGGATAAAGCTAAAGTGACCCATCTCTGGAGAAAAAAAAATAACCAGGTGAAAAAATGATTGTGGCTTCTTTGCTAACTGGGGTTCGAAGAATGACTGAATGTGAACAAGCGGCTTGAATGAATGGGGTGACTTAGACTTACTGCCTTTCCTTGAGAAGGAACTGTGAATCCCCAGGAGCAGAACCATGGTATTTGAATTTAAACAGAATTCTAGCCTAGTCTCTCTTCCAGAGACAGATTTTCCTCCCGAGTTGTGCATCGACCCTTTGTCTGCTCGTAGACCCTTGGAAAATGCTTTTAAACCTTTTAATGTTTGTTGCAGATGGAGCAGGAAATGACGCGCTTGCACCGCAGAGTATCGGAGGTGGAGGCTGTACTTAGCCAAAAGGAGGTGGAACTGAAAGCCTCCGAGACCCAGCGATCCCTCCTTGAGCAGGACCTGGCTACCTACATCACAGAATGCAGTGTGAGCCTCTACCTGTTCCCCCTGAAGTCACTGACTTCCGTTGGTCTAAAACCTTTCTGTTATGGATGTCTCCGTAAGGCATATGGCAGAGGGAGCTTAAGAAGGAGAGCTGTCTTAATTAAATAGGGGTGGTTAATTGGCAAAGCACTGTAAGCCTGTTACATGGTTTTAATTCATTAATGACCTGATAAGTTGACAGCGTGGCAGAGAAGGCAAAGGAAATTTAGCTTGGGTCTTCCATGCAGAAGATAGCAGCGGATATGGTGCTTGTTGGAGTTTACATACTTTGGACTATTTCCTTAACCATATCTGAAGCAAGGTAGTCATGATTCAGAAGCATTTATTTGACACTGGTAGGGAAGTCTATGCCAAGAATCTTCTTACATTGATCCTTTTCTTTCTGTAGTATTAGCATATCTGAAACTGCCTATACTTTGACTTTCCAAGGAATTCTTTCTAACTGGAGGTGTCAAGAGATTGGACCTTGTGTTCATAAATAGGCCACAGCTCAATAGCAGAGCCTTTCTCCATTCTGTACTTTAACAGGGATAGTTGCCGGTGTCCTCCTTGCTCATGTAGCTCTTTAAATTGCACTCCAATTTTATTTTATTTTTAAAAAAACAACATACCATATTTCATTCAAGTGGACGTGTTCTTTTGTTGCTGTCGAGGCAGGAGACTGGAGCTGAACAGAAGCTAAGATGCAAGCTTTGGGTTTTGCTGTCCTGTTGGTGTGTTTTTTTATCCATAACTGATAACATTTTCCTTGGTACAGCTGCATGCAAAGTGGCTGTGTATTAAACGTTGCGCTTTTGCAGAGCTTAAAGCGAAGTCTGGAGCAGGCTCGGATGGAAGTGTCTCAGGAGGATGACAAGGCACTGCAGCTCCTTCACGATATCAGGGAACAGAGCCGGAAGCTTCAGGAAATCAAAGAACAGGTGTGTGTAGCTACTTCTCAGAGGAATGTAGTGGCTGATGATAGCTTTGGCTTTGGCTTGTGCTAGCCAGTCCTCACACTAGGAATAGATCCAGGGTGTTGGTGGAGTTTAAAAACTTTTTTCTCTTTCATGTGTGGCTTTCCATATATACACTTTTTTTTTTTTTTAAGGAAAGGGGACGTAACCTTTGTGTTTGGCAAAAATGTGTTTCACTCTGTGTGGTTTTGTGTGCTTCCTCCCTCTGTGTTTTTCCTTACACAACTGCCTGTTTGCCATTTTTCCCTTTGTTCTTTCTGAAGTGTGTGACACCCCACTTCCTCCCACAGGAGTATCAGGCTCAGGTAGAAGAGATGAGGCTAATGATGAATCAGTTAGAAGAAGACCTCATTTCAGCTCGCAGACGGAGTGATCTTTATGAATCGGAATTGAGAGAGTCCCGATTGGCTGCTGAAGAGTTCAAACGTAAAGCCACAGAATGTCACAACAGGCTCCAGAAGGTAGCTAAGGTCAGGGAGCTATAATTCTGTTTTGGGGGTTAATTTCGGCAGTCTTGCTCCTCACACCAATGTATTGAGAATAGATTCAACTTCATTAGGTTTCGTCTGCATGCCATGATTGCTCTGCTTCCAAAGGTGGAGGCAGCAATGCTTCCAAATACAGTGGTACCTCGAGTTACAAACGCTTCAGGTTACAAACTCCGCTAACCTGGAAGAGTTACCTCGAGTTGAGAACTTTGCCCCAGGATGAGAACGGAAATTGTGTTCCGGTGGCGCAGCGGCAGCAAAGCACGCCTCTAGTTGAGAACAGTTTCAGGTTAAGAACGGACCTCCAGAACAAATTAAGTTCGTAACTAGAGGTACCAGTTGCTGGAAACTGCAGGAGGGCAGAATGGTCTTGTGTTCGAATCCTGCTTGCTGGTTTCCCACAGGCACCTGGTTGGCCACTGTGAGAACAGGATGCTGGACTAGATGGGCTATTGGCCTGATCCAGCAGCCTCTTCATATGGTTGCAAATAAAAAAGCATGGCTTTGGTAGAAATTCAGACTTGTTATTTTGTTAATGAGTAGAAAAATAGCATGATATGGGGCAGCAATGGTTAAAAAAAAAATACCCAAGAAATCTGATAGTCATGAATAATCTACATTTTTTCTCTGTTACCAAACAGTTTTTCTTGCTTGCCTATCAAGGGTTCATGGGGGGAAAGTTTTGTGCAAATTAATTGGAACAGATGCATCTATTCCAGAATTCCTGTTCTCCAAAAGGAAAGAGTCCATTCTCACCACTCTTTATCAATTTACCCCCTTCCTCTTAGCATAATTTAATAATGAATCTACAGACATTCACTGGCAGTTTGGAACCGCAGCACTTTTATTTTGACCCCATTTATTCATTTTAAATACCAGTAATATATTTTTTAAAAAAAACATGACCCATTTAGAGCTGCACTTTTTAATGTTCGTTTGAAGAAAGAATAGATTGAGATAGCTTTGAAACTGAGGAACTGCTGCTCATACTGCGGTGTCTGATCTGAATCCTGTGGCTGGGTGGTTCATCTTTCTTTCATCTTTGCTTTTAAAGGTTAAAGATCAAGGGAAAACGGAAGTAGGAGAGCTGTATTCCAAACTGGAGAAGGTATGTTCCTCTGGGCATTTTGTACTGATAGAACCCCAGAATGAATTCAATGGGTTTTTAATTTAGTGATTTTGTGGTTTGATATTGAAGGAGGCCTGATCAATAGGTGGTGTCCAACAGTCCCCGGCACTTGGGAGATGTATATACTTAAGAAAATGTATACAGTGGTACCTTGGGTTACATACACTTCAGCTTACAGATGCTTCAGGTTACAGACTCCGCTAACCCAGAAATAATACCTCGGGTTAAGAACTTTGCTTCAGGATGAGAACAGAAATCGTGCTCCGGTGGCGCAGAAGCAGCAGGAGGCCCCATTAGCTAAAGTGGTGCTTCAGGTTAAGAACAGTTTCAGGTTAAGAACGGACCTCCGGAACGAATTAAGTACTTAACCCGAGGTACCACTGTATTCTAATGCATGGGGATTTTGTGGTAAGCAGTGTGGGTGATGAAACATCTTAACCCTCCGCGCTGTGTTGATGCCCTGTAGTGATGTCTTCATGAAAACTTGAGCTGCTTAAGAGCACTTGCCCGTCTTGTACTCTTTGTGGCATTTCAACGTTTGTGAGTTGAAATGAACTTGCAGCAGCTGGCTTAGGGCCAGGCACAAGCTGTGTGGGCAAGTCAGGGCAGAAGACTAGAAAGTTCAAGAGAAAGAAATGTCCAAGTTAGGGATACTTAGTGGGTAGGAGAACCCAGAGGCAGAGTAGGTGGATGAGAGAAGCAAGCTATACTTGACAATTTACTGAGAAATGGAGAGCTATCCATCTAAACAGCTCTTCTAATATAATGAGTTTTAGGTGACTTTCCGTGCCCTTTCTTCCCTTTGCCTACCCCATAAATCTGCTCTGGGGGGGTTGGGAGAGCTCATGGAACAAGTTTAGGGGCACACAAGGAGAAAAGGGGGCAGGGTCGTTCCATTGCACAGCTGAAACTCATGATGCTAGTGGAGCTGTTTAGATGGGTTTCACCCAGGAACCTTAAGGAAGGGTAGACATATGAAACAGAGATCTGGAGTTGAGAAAATGAGGTGCTATAGGGTGAAACCCCTGTATGCCAGTGTGTTAGCAGGAAGGGATGGAGGCAAGAGTGCTGCTTCTGAATTGCTAGGGAAGCTGGCTGAAAGCTGGGGTGGTAAAGGGTGCAGCAGTAGACTGAAACCCTGAGGCCAGAGAAAACGGGCAGGGAGATGAAGAAAGGAGCATCCAAGGAGAAAGCTGAACTGTGAATTGAATGCCAGAAATAAGGGGCCGGTAGTACTGGAGTCCTTGGGATGCCGGTGGCGCTGTGGTCTAAACCACAGAGCCTAGGGCCTGCCGATCAGAAGGTCGGAGGTTCGAATCCCCACGACAGCTCCCGTTGAGCTCCCGTTGCTCAGTCCCTGTTCCTGCCAACCTAGCAGTTCGAAAGCACGTCAAAGTGCAACTAGATAAATAGGTACCGCTCTGGCGGGAAGGTAAATGGCGTTTTGGTGTGCTGCTCTGGTTCGCCAGAAGCAGCTTAGTCATGCTGGCCACATGACCCGGAAGCTGTCTGTGGACAAACGCCGGCTCCCTCGGCCTATAGAGTGAGATGAGCGCCACAACCCCAGAGTCGTCCGCGACTGGACCTAATGGTCAGGGGTACCTTTACCTTTAGTACTGGAGTACTGTGGTCTGCAGTGCCAAGGAGACATAGGTTTGTGCCAAAGGCGCTCCCCAGCCAAAGGAGTGGACACAGCAGATAGTTAACTCCTTATTATCAAAGCTGACACATACTCATTTCTATGGATCTGAATGCCCACGCATAGGACTAGTGTCTAGGCCGCTATTCCCAGGTCATCACTCAATGGAGCAGTTGCAGCGACAGGGGGGCACTCTCCCTCTACCAGTTTATATACCTCCCCCCGATGGACTGTGCACATGTAGCCAAAGTCTAACCCTATGTGGAAGCTTCCTCTGCTCACCCCTCTTCAATCCCCTCCTGGTTCTAGGAAACAATGGGTAGAGAATCTCCTGGATCTTCGCTTGCCTGACTTGCCTCTTCCTCCTTTTCTTAGCCATCCTGTGCTCCACCCTCCAGCTCTGAAGCCTTCCCAGCCTCCGACTCTTGCCTCCTGGCAGCAACAGTTCCCCACAACTCACTGCCCCCTCTCCTGAGTCAGATTTCAACTCCGCTTCCCCCAGTGCACACTCATCAGTGTCTTGCCAATCCCTGGCATCTTGCTAGGCGCAGAGCTGGCATCTGGGTAGGCATCGTTGAGCCTCTGGCTCTACTGCTATTCCTTTTCACATTTGCCTCCTATTCTCTTTCCCTGGTCAAGAAGGGAGAGCAAAGTAGATCAAGCAATGGGAGTGAGAAAGAGCGGCAGCCATCTCTGCCAGCTCACTTGGCTGTCATTTCCTTTCCTTGGTTGAAGTGAGGATTGGGCCCAGGGGCAGCAGGAGAACAAGTGGGCAGTGTGGTTGATAGATAAGGAACCAGCCAAACCCTATTTTCCTTAGACCTCTGCTCCTTCTAGGTGTTTCTTTCCATACATGACTTATTGCCAGAAAAGCAATGAATGCTCTATATTCCCAAATGGCTTTTCACCCACCCTCAGTCCTTTCCACCTTGCAAAGAGAAACTTTGTACCATTCCCAGAAATACTTTGCTAGCCAACCAGAATCAAACTGGGTCCCTTTTCATTCTCCATATTTCATTGGTCAACTGGGGTAGCTGACACGGTACTCTCCAGATATTGCTGAACTTCAGCCCCCATCATCCCTGACCGTTGGCTATGTCGGCTGGGATTGATGGGAGTTGTAATTCAACAGCACCCAGGAGGAGGATGTCTTAGTCAAGAGGACCTGCTTTAAGAAAGCGTCATGTGAGAGTGCGGGGGGACTGCAGTCATTGGATTGAAGTGATTCAATGTAGCATTACACTACCTAGTGTTTCCACGCCTCTCTCTTCCTTGTAGGTGAATGCGGAACAGCAGGTCAAAATCCAGGAGCTACAGGAGAAGCTGACAAAGGTAAGGTTTGGATAGGTGCGTGTTAAGAGAATTGATTGCTTTTGCGTGTGAGTTAAAAGTTGTGAGTCGCTTCTTATGCAGTTTATACATCTCCTCCTTCGACTTACCAGCAAGCCGTAATGCAGAGGAGGGGAGGAGTGGTGTCTCGTGTTCAAAAACAGAATTAGTCATTGTGCTTTGGGTAGGAAAGGGAGAAGAAGGGTGGGGGATTGGGATCCAAAATCGTGATGATCTCAGTGCTTTCTCCTCTTCACAACATGTCATCCTATGTTTATTTTTAAAACCGAAGCTGAGCCAGAATTGGAATGTTTGGTAGAGATTTAACTTTGGAAAGCCGGATCAGGCGCTCTGCACCAGGTGTGAGCTTTTTCAGTACTGGGGGCCACATTATAAAAATAGAATGAACCCTGAAGCAGCAACAGATTGCGACTGCTTAATTTGGATCTACTTTTCATGAATGGGGTGGGTGCCAAATCATAATTTGTGGACGATGTTGCATCTGTTCTGGAACTTTGCATACAAAGTGTGAAGCCTTTTAGAGCAGCCCCTGAGCAATCTGAGACACGTCCAGCACTAATGAGAAACTAAAACTGAACTTAATTTCTCTTGTAAAGTGTGTGTTTCATGTGTGGGGGGGGGGTGTGGACCTTTTTCAGGATGAGCTCTACATTGAGCTGGTGGAAAGCTATCGGGGGCACACAGAGAGAGTCACTTCCCATGGAAACAAAGGCACACAAACCACTCACAATTAACCTTCTATTTTCTCCATATACTTTTTTAAAGGTTTTTTTTTTTTTAAAAAAAGGAAAAAAGTTCCCCATCTCCTTTTAGAACTCCTGTAATCCCATGCAAATAACATGCCGGTTTACAGCTGAACAGCAAACCTTGCCTCAAACTTCATAATGCAATTGTACACATGTGGTTGAAAGATGCATGGACACTTTTTGCCACCAACATAAGCCTACCTCTCTGCTGAGTGTTTCCCCTTTGCATTAGGCTTTTTGCAGAGGAAGGAACTGCCATTACACAATAGATATGTGTAGAGACATAGGCTAAGGAGTCCTGGCTGTTCTTGCCTGAGACAAGCCGCTAATTTCCTAACCTGCTTCATGAGTTAGAGATGTTGCTGTTGATCACCTGTAGAGCATCCAAAATATTTCGAAGTGCTGTGTACATGTTGAAAGATAAGGCATGGCATAGCGTGGTAGTGGGTGTGGCTGGATCAGAGCCGCAGCTCATTCTCACTTGTGCATTTGGGGGGGGGGCATGGCAAGGACACACAGGGGAGGTTGGATTGGGCTTTGACTCCTCCATTGCAACTCTGCTCTCACTTCGGTCATGCCTTCCTCCTCAAAATCTGAACACAGAACACCAAGCTGTGATGCTGTCTGACCATACACCATACCAGGAGTGCTCTGGGCCTGGAAACAGGAAATGTAGCTGTGATGGGACGATGAGCTGCTTGTGCGTAAAATCCAAGTCCCTCAGAGTTTGATCAAGTTTGCAAACCTCTGTCTGTAACGGAGCCCCTTAAACATGGCTCCCTCAGTCGCTGGCAGATTCCGACAGTGGTTGCTTTCGGAATCGCTTCCAACATAAAAGCTCCTTAACAGAAACACGTCTTCTGGACTCTCTGCGTGACAGTTTCCGGCGAGGCGTGGGTGTCCCTACGGGAGGTCCTGAAACCTCCCCACTGCCCTCGCTGGAAGTGTCTCGGAGCCATCCCTCCTGCTCACTTTCCCTCAGCTCAGCTCCTCTCCCCCTACTGGTTCCCTCTTCAGCTGCTGAGTCTCTCCCAACCTGTGTGAGCCCTTCCACCTCCCTTCCTTCCGATGGCAGTTCCCTGACAGTAGCTTTCTAGATTAGTTAGACCACAAGAGGGCAGGCAGGGCAGGTGCACTGAAATCAGTAGCTTTTGCTTTGGAGCTACATTGGGCACCCACAAGAGTTAAATATGGGCCACGGATTGGCCACATGTGCTTCCAGTTGTCAAACGGACAGTAAGATTTCAGCCTAACTTTCGTTGCCCAGAGTAATTTCGGGTGTTTGGGGGATATTTTCCCAGCTATGCAAAGATGAAAAGATACAATATCAGAATGTCAAAACATACATGTGGGGAATGTCAAAACATACATGTGTCTGCTATTTTACAGCTATATTTTTCCAGTTCTGCAAAAAGGATGCTCTTAGTTGTAGTACTTCAGATTTAATTACTTTCTGGTTAGTCGTTCATTTACTGTGGGCAAGCTGACCAGAATATTCACAAAGGTTTGTGTTGGATTACATGAGCTTCATTATCAGGCAGGAGGAGCAACAGCACCTGTCACACTAATGAGTAATTAAGTAGATGTGCAGTATTGCACTTTTGCAGGGGTGTGTTGCTGGCTGCTTCAGGTTGAGCAGAAACGCTACAATCTTATTTGAAGGTGGGTATCGCCCCATGGAAGGATTGGCTGTGAGTTGTTCTGGTATTAGGTGTAGAAGCACTTTGCACTGCAGTCATTCAGTGGAGGTTTAAGAAGCCTTGTCATGCTTTGCTTAATATGTGTTTTGTTTAGCTAGGGCCTTCCCAAAACTAGCCGCTCCACCAACTTACGTCAGAGCCTAGCAGTTAGTTGCCTTCTCTTCTCCATGCCACTTTCCCATTGGTGCCTCCCTCTCCCAGACAAATTAAAGCAAAGGCAATTGCCATAAATTGCAGCAAGCATAACAGGTGAACACTGAGTAAATTGGAAAGTCTGCTCATCTGCCATGCAATTATATTAATGCTCCCATTAAGGTTTTCTTAAGGTTCTAACCTAAATGTGTGTACTATTACTTGGGTCAAGAAGTCTAGTTCAATTTCTGGAAACTTGTGTGGATATATATATATATCATAAAATGTAGACAATTCTAGACTAAAAACCTTAAAGTGGTTTACAAAAGATGTAACAGTAAGATCAATAAAAAATTACTTTAAAACATGTGAAAGTTAAAATACTAAAACAGATTAGAATTACCTCAACTTTCTAAGCATCTGTCAGTAATATTCTACTACAGTGTTCAGAGTTTGAGAGTAATGCAGAGAGCAATGCTTTGACTGCTTATTACACACACACACACACACACACACACACACACACACACATTCTGTCACTGATTAGCTGCTTCATTAAGTTGTTACTGGAATGCTGGATATTGGC
This sequence comes from Podarcis bocagei, assembly GCF_964188305.1. Lineage (NCBI taxonomy): Eukaryota > Metazoa > Chordata > Lepidosauria > Squamata > Lacertidae > Podarcis > Podarcis bocagei. The sequence continues at coordinate 21,136,706 of NC_138142.1, read as the reverse complement.
GCTTGCAATCTTATACACGTTAAAAACTTTAGCATTATTCTCCCTATTCTTCAAGGCAATGAAAGCCAGCTCGGAGGCCACTGAACTCCTTCAGAACATACGCCACGCGAAAGAAAGAGCCGAGAAAGAACTGGAGAAGTTGCAAAACCGGGAAGACTCTAACGAAGGCATGAAAAAGAAATTGCTTGAAGCAGAGGTTGGCAAAAGCTTTTAACTTTTAAGTTGTTTGAGTAACCGGAAAGTCCACTTCAGGCATACCAAATCCCATCCTTGGTTTGATATCCTGGCTTATTTAACTCCCTGTGGGTTGTACAGGTCAGGCTTCCTGAGTCTGGTTGAAATGGGAAGCTGCTGTTTAGACTAAACCAGGAATGGAAGGTTTATTAAACCCCTCTTCTGTGTGAGTCTGAGACTTATATTGGCTTGTGCTTGTAACCATAGATGTGGGGTGAGGAACCACTGACCCTCCAGAACTACTACCTACAATGGCTATGCTTTACCTGCCCAGTTGGAGGCAATAATGCTTCTGAAGGCCAGTTGCTGGAAATGAGGGATGGGGAGTTCTGTGGTCCTGCTAGTGGGTGTCCCATAGGCATCTGGTTGGCTATTGTGAGAACAGGATGCTGTACCAGATGGACCATTGGCCTGATCCATCAGGCTCTTCCTTTGTTTTAGCAAAGCATGGTCAATGACCAGAGATTATGGGAGTTGTAGTTCAGCAACAGGGACGCGGGTGGCACTGTGGGTTAAACCACAGAGCCTAGGACTTGCCAATCAGAAGGTCGGCGGTTCGAATCCCCACGACGGGGTGAGCTCCTGTTGCTTGGTCCCTGCTCCTGCCAACCTAGCAGTTTGAAAGCACGTCAAAGTGCAAGTAGATAAATAGGTACCGCAATGGCGGGAAGGTAAACGGCATTTCCGTGCGCTGCTCTGGTTCGCCAGAAGCGGCTTAGTCATGCTGGCCACATGACCCGGAAGCTATACGCCGGCTCCCTCGGCCAATAAAGCGAGATGATCGCCGCAACCCCAGAGTCGGTCACGACTGGACCTAATGGTCAGGGGTCCCTTTACCTTTACTAGTTCAGCAACATGTCCCCCACACCTGCCATAAACCACCCTTTATTTTTATATCTGAACTGGACTATGTTCTGTCAAATGAAAGAATTGTTTTTTTTTTGTTTTTAAAGCAAACAATATTTATCCTTGTTTCTGTGTTCAAGTACTGTTTTTTCTCTAAAGAATATATATATATATATTTGCTGGATTTGCTTTTTAAATTAAACTTTAAGGGGGGTGGGTATGTAATTTAGGGAGTGGTACTGAAATGGTTCTACTGTGACTGCTACTTGCTGTGTGAACACCCAGGGCTCCTTTAGCCTCAATTCTGCTTTCCTGAATGTCGGACAGGAAAGGCGCCATTCTCTGGAGAACCAAGTGAAGCGATTGGAAACGGTTGAACGCAGAGAGAACCGACTGAAGGAAGATATCCAGACGAAATCTCAGCAGATCCAGCAGATGGCGGATAAAATTTTGGTGGGTAGTGATTCCAAAATGGTAGACTGGAGCGGAATAGTGGGCACAGTTTCTGGCTCCATAAGATGCAGTGGGAAGTGTTAACGTTTTGAAAAGTTTTTTTTCTAGATGTTAAAATGCGTAGCCGGAGCCAGGTGAAACCAAATGAAGGGATTTCATGCAGATTCTTGGGCTCTTGGTTCAGGACTGAACATTTAGTGTAGGGGGCCTTTTGTGCAGATGTAACACGACTGTGGTTCTATGGCAGAAAGAAGAGTCCAGCTGGCTTCTCAGTGGCTGACAGCAAACTGTAGATACAGATAGGTAGATACAGATAGTTGGTCTGCCATAGTCAAAATAAAAAAATTCCTTCCAGTAGCACCTTAAAGACCAACTAAGTTAGTTCTTGGTATGAGCTTTCGTGTGCATGCACACTTCTTCAGATACACACTGAAGATACACACTTCAGATAGCAAACTGTAGACACATGGAAGCTGGTAGAAGGCCTTGGATAGTTTTTTCCCAATTAACCTATAGCTGCTTTTTGTAACAAGGCAGGGCCAAGAGGATGTCTTCCTGTTCTCTGTCTCTTCTGGGCTGACACATAGACTGACATTATTTATTATTAGGATTATATGGTGCCCAGATTCTCTTAGCATTGATTCATTAGTGCCTAATTCTCAATGAGATCTATCTGTGTATGGGATGTACCACTTCACACCGTGGTTCACATGATGGAATTTTCTTTAGTACAAAAATAAAGGAATTGCTCCACATAGCAAACTATCATGTTAGGGACAAGGTTGTGCCAGTGTCCTCCTTTCCTGCAAATCTGGTTTTAGATGCTTTTAATCCCACTTTAAACCCAAGTACATGTCTCAAGATGTGCCTCTGAATGTCAGCTGTTGAGTAGCAGCACAGAGAGGCCTGTTACTTTCATGTTCTTATGAAAGGAACCTTATTGAATGGAGGAACATGCAACCATGTGAGCCCTGACCTGGAGACTGTGCCTGGGCTGTCCCCAAGACATAGGCCGAAATCATCTACATCCTGTCACAGGTAATCTGCAGTACACTATAGTGCCCATGCTGCAATGCAACCAGGCAAATTGCACCCATGCGAGATAGCTGTGGCACAGCTAAGTGAAATGCACATAAATTTATCTTATTCGTGCTCTGCTGGCTTTTGATGTGGCAACATTGAGGGAACTAGGCAGAGCTGGTCAGAAGTAATATAGGTTCCAGGAGACTCTTGAGAGTCCCATGGACTGCAAGAAGATCAAACCTATCCATTCTTAAGGAAATCAGCCTTGAGTCCTCACTGGAAGGACAGATCGTGAAGCTGAGGCTCCAATACTCATGAGAAGACAAGACTCCCTGGAAAAGACCCTGATGTTGGGAAAGATGGAGGGCACAAGGAGAAGGGGACGACAGAGGACGAGATGGTTGGACAGTGTTCACGAAGCTACGAACATGAGTTTGACCAAACTGCGGGAAGCAGTGGAAGACAGGAGTGCCTGGCATGCTCTGGTCCATGGGGTCACGAAGAGTCAGACACGACTAAACAACAACAACAACAACAGTGAAATCCCTGCCCGCTCACCTGGTAGCTCTCTCACATTCCATTATAAGTGGAATTTAATGGGAACCCTTTCTGCCGTGTTATTTCAAAACGCCTGCTTGCCACGTCAGAGAGACTTAAAATTTCCATTTGCTTCGACAGAAGCTCTGGAACTCAAATAAAACATGTTTCGGAAACTCCGTACCCATCCTGTGTTTTGAGTTGTGTGACAATAAAATCTGCAGAGCCCAGCTTGGGAAGTCTTGGCAACCTCTCCTGTGTTGCAATGTCTGCTGCATCTTCCCTGTTGAAGAACCGAATGAGTCATCGTAACTCTTTCCTTTCCAAATATAAATGGTTGGATGCTTTTCAGTGCATGGGAGAGAAAGGATTTCCTTCTTTGCTGTACATGAGTTTCACTTTTTGTTTATGATGCTTATGATTGTTATTTATGAATTTTGTTCACTGGGGAGCCAGGCAGAGAGACTTGCAGCTGTTTTTGCAGGACCAACCCAGGGCCATTTCAGCAGTTTCAGATTCATTCGTTTTGCATCAGTCTTGTTGTCCAAAAACTCTGTGTGTGTGTGTGTGTGTGTGTGTGTGTGTGTGTGTGTGTGTGTGTGTAGGTACGTATGCTGCACTCTCACCCATTCATATCCTTAAGACATGCATCTGTGTGTGCACATAATCCTCCATTTGCTTATGCGCGCATCCATATATACATTGTGGTTGTATGCCTGTCTGCACTCAGGCACGTGCATATAAGACTGCTCATTTTTGTTTGTTTATAGAAACAGTTATACTGTCTTTTCCCCCCTGTGAGAGCCCCCAAGGTATATGAACGCCTACACATGCTCTTAGCTTCCATAGAAGGGCTTTACTAATCCCAATCACACAAGCACCCCAAAACAATTTACAACCAAGCAAAAAAATACAATGATAAAACCACATAAACAGGTTTAAAAACAGATTGAATGAGACAGTGTATCATTTGTGAGGCCCAAATGCCCAGGAAAACAAAAACATATTTGCTTGGCACTGAAACGATGGCAAGATTAGTGCCAGGCGGGCCTCCCTGGGGAGAGGGGTGGGAAGCGAACAGAACATTATTTATTTAAAAAAACCTGCTTAATTGTAGAGAAGCTATTTCAGCAGATCACTGCCATCATCCTCCAAAGGCTGCTGCAAAAACAAAACATGATGATGATGATGATGTTAATTTGAGAAAATTCAGGGTGAGGGAGGGCTAAGCTTGGGGAATTTGTGCACCCTCTACTTTTCTCTTCAAACCTCAGATTATATAGCTCTCAATAGTATGAAACCTGCTTAGGCTTATAAATAAAGCCTTTTGCAATAAGACAGTTTGAAAAGTCTAAAATAAATCCAGAACATCTTTATTTATAAAAGAGGTAGCTGCTTCTAAGTAGGCAGTCAAATGAAAAAACAACAACAAGAACGTTATCTATACCTTCTTGTAATTAAAGGTTCAGCAGTAGGTGTCTGAACTGCTTAAACCTTTCCAGAGGGGAGGGTACAGCAGTTTCGTGTCCTTGTATCATTAGTGTGGGGTTCCAGGCTGCTTCTTGACCCATGTGATTCAGTGATATTCCAGGCTGGACAGCTCAGAACAGAATTCAGTTAAGTCCAGTGCACCAGATTGAGACAAAAGCTGCACCTTTAAACCTCTCATTGCATTAGTTGGAACTAAAAAAAGGTGTGTGTGTGGGCGGGGGGCAAGTCTCCCTGGGGAAATCAGTCAATCAGTTTCCTGGATTTTGTTTACCTATTCTGGACTGAAATGTGAAGCCTCTTATGTATTAGATCATAATACATGGAGCATTCAGGGATGTTGCATGCTGCAAAATAGGCATGGTAATATCCATGCAAAGTTTCTATGCTTCTGCCTACAAAGAGGTGCTTTTCAAAGAGGAAATGGGTCACATCTGAAGTGGCCCTTGAAGGATGAGGCATTGGTGACGTTAGGAAGGGCACAACAGATGAATGGTGGCGTTAGAAAAGGACACATCAGAGAAATGAAAGGCCCCTCTTGCTTAATGAACCACTGGATCAGCCAGATGGATCAGCCTCAGGGCTGCCTTGTAGCATAGGAAATTATCCTCACTCTCTCTAGTTGATGCTGACAACATCCTTGCAAGCTGGTGCATATAGTAGATGGGCCATAGCGGTTGTTGATGACAGCAGTCGAGAAAACGGAAGTTCCATTTTAAAGCCGCCACGCTTATAGAGCAAGCTGTGGTTTTGGGGATCTATCCAAACTGGCAAAGAAATGTGTCTCATTTGCAAGCAGCTTTAGACACATTTTTTTTTTTTAAGGTGGGATTCCCTTTCAATATATTCTCACATGCCTCTAGATGAGCTGTCCTAAATCAGGGTATCTTTCTATCTCCTCTTGAGCAAACTCAAGACCTGGGAACTGGGGATCCCTTTGGAGGAAACGGTGAGGAAGTAAATTCCTAAATTATTGGGAAAATGGGCACCATACCGTTTCTCTTGACTAAGAAAAGATCCCGCTCAAACTGGGATCTGCTCTGAAAAAGACTAAAGCTAGACAAGCGTGAGAATTGCCAAGTATACATTTTGTCTGAGGTTTTTTGGAAGTGTAGGTGGATGCTGTCAGTGGCTATGGTAACGGGTGAAGAACAATCCTTTAAAATTATTTATCTTTGCCTCTGAGCTTATATTGACTTTTAAGTGGCTACTCCTCGACTCGGGAAGGATCCAGACACAACCAGAAGCACACAGATACACACTATAATACTGATTGTAAGTTAAATATGAAGCTGCACTTTGTGGCCTAGAAGGAGATGCTCTGGATTTATTTATTGAAATAAGGGCATTACATTCCAGGCCTTAGATTCAAATATCTCACTTATATTGTTGAGTTATTTATAAAAGTATTTAAATACCACCCTCGCATAAAATTTCAGGTTGACATACAGCAATAGAAAACCATAAAAGCCATTAGAAATACTGCAAAACAATCATTAAAGTGGCTGGCTTCTCAAGAAAACGTTTAAACAGCTGCATACTATTTATATACTTTCATGAATATGCATTTCAGGCATTTGCTTCTCATAAATGCAAGTGGATTCAGTAATGTTTCGAACCATTCAGTGACTTCTTGATGGCATCACTTGCCAAAGGCCTTGAAAGCTGTTTCAACCCTTCTTTTGTGTGTGCAGGCTGTTGAATCAAGAGAGTGAGTGAAATCAGTTTTGACCTGTGCCCGAGCAAAATAATTGTAGCCTAAGTCTCTTTAAAAATGTGTACTTGTGTGACAGCGTGTGTTGTTGCTGCAGCATCTGGAAAGAGCCATCCAAATGGGGCGTTTGTCTGTACAACAGCAGCAAGAATACTTATTGCAAAGTATCAGAAGACACAAGATCTACCCACTCTGGAAGAATGGCAGATGAAGGTGATGGACTACATGGAATTGGCGGAAATGACTGGCAGAATCCGAGACCAGGGTGAAGAGTCGGTGGAAGAAGATTGGAAGAAATTTAAAGACTATTTACAGAAATACTGTAAAATTAATGAATGTTAGAATGATGTCAGAATGAAATTAAGTGGTTCTAGCAGCAATGTCATAAAGGTGTATGAAAAAATGGCTGGTTAATAGGTGAGAATTTAAAGCTATAATATATTAAGTTAAAGGACTAAGACAGAAACAAAGAGGGAAAGGAATTGCTGAATTAACCAGTTGAACCAGAATACAAAAAAGGGAGGTGAGAGGAGGTCAGGAAAGTAAGGAAATGAAATGTAAGATACGGAAGGATAAATTTGTTTCTAAGTGTTTTTTCTATATATATTTTTTCCTATACTTTGCATTTTGTATGTTTTTTCTCTTTTTCTTTTCTATATTTTTCATTGTCTTTTATGTAATTTTTTGTTTTTGAAATCTAAATAAATATTATTTTAAAAAAACACAAAAAAACAAATAGGGCGTTTGTCTGATGAGGCCTGACCCGTAATTGTCTCCCCCGGAGCAAGAAATGCGTAGTTTGTGGTGTGCATTTCATGAGTGTGCTTGCGGTGCCATTCCACCTCTTCCTTAATCTTTGATATGTTTAAACCTTTGTTTCCAGGAATTAGAAGAGAAGCATCGGGAGGCACAGCTCTCCGCGCAGCACCTGGAGTTGCATCTGAAACAGAAAGAGCAGATGTATGAAGAAAGGATCAAAGTAAAGATACCTTTTTATCTTCAGGCGTGCTTAAAAGATGCATGGCCCTCTGCACAAAACCCCTAGTAGTTGTGCTTTTAAAATTTCCAGCTTCCTTCTCCCTCGCTCCTGCACTTCTGAGGCATTGTCTCTGTCTCTCTCAGTGTTTGGAGTGGGTAAACATGCTTAGTTGACTTGTTCTGTCATGCTGGTGGTGCCTTGTGGTCGGAGATGGTTGCTTTGCAGGCGTCAGAAGTAGTTTTGCAATGCTATTTAATAAAGTATTGCTTATTTGTGAAGTCTTAAAAGGCCAAAAATCAGAAAGGGGGAGTGAGAAAAGAGTTGCTGTGTTTGGGTCACATAACTACAATGGTACCTTGGTTCTCAAACTTAATCCGTTCCGGAAGTCCGTTCCAAAACCAAAGCCCGCTTTCTCATAGAAAGTAATGCGAAATGGATTCATCTGTTCCAGACTTTTAAAAACAACCCCTTAAAGAGCAATTTAACATGAATTTTACTCTCTAACGAGACCATTGATCCATAAAATGAAGGCAATAAACAATGTACCGCATCCACACAATCAATCAATCCATCAGTCAGTCAGTCAGTCAGTAGCTGAACTGGGATCCGCAGAGTCACAAAAATGAAACAAAAAAGAGCTACAAAAACTCAAAATAAATAGCAAAAACAGAGCAACCTCAGCGTAACACTCAAAACGGAAATGTGGCACTCAAAATGGAGCACATTCAGCTTCTGAAAAAGTTTGCAAACTGGAACACTTCCGGGTTTGCAGTGTTTGGGTTCCAAGTTGTTTGAGTACGAAGGCGTTGGAGAACCAAGGTACCACTGTAGTCAAGTTTTTTCAGAGCAGTGTTGTCTGCCAGTGACTCAAGGGATGCATCTGCTCACTTTCTTGGGGGGGGGGGACACGAGTGAAATTATGCTGCACCATCTCAATTAAATGATAGGTGTCACTTATTGGGGAAATTCAAATTGCAAAATTTTTGTCCTTTGGTTTCCCCACCCCAGCTCACCCTTTATGATGTGAGTAGCTCTACTGTCCATTTACATAGTAGTCTGATATGTGAAGGAAACTCCTTAGAATTGCTGAAAACACCTTTGCTTAAAGCATGATTCAAGATTTTTAAAGATGTTTCTTAAATACCACGGAAAGGGGGGGAAAGTTATATGGATGTCAGGCTGTACTAAAATCTCTTATATGCTGCCTTTAAATTGAAGCAGGTACTTGAAAACAAGGCATAGAGTGGGCACTGAAGTATTTGACTACAGCAGCAATAGAAGCCTGAACAGTTGGACTCCAAACTCCATTATCTTAGGTTCCCCTTCAAACTTAAAAATACAAACATTTTTATATTGTGAAACACACAAACTATGTGACTGTGGGGGGGGGGGAGGTAGATTGATTCCAAATTGCCAAATGCTCGTATTTTAGCAGTGGTTAAAAACAATTTTCAGATACCAATACACGCATACCACTACTAGAAGTTAGTTTGCTATGTAATTTCTGGTGATTTTCAGAAATGGAATTCGAACCCACACCTCTAGGGTGTAATTTCTGGTGATGTAACAAAAAGGCAATCTTTGTATTTTATTCTGGGAACCCCGTTGATATTCCTGTTAACAGCCAATATGGCATATTGTGCCGCTTTGCTCTACGTAATCAGAACACCTTTGGATATATTTGCGAAGGAGAAATGAATTGCATCGAAACACTTTATCTAGCAGACCTGAGCATACCTAGTAACCGGAGGGAGTGTGACCTCTTTAACAGAGGTGGCCCCAAGCTGCTTTGTGCAGTGGGTTTTGGGAATTCTTACTGGCAGAGTGAGAGACAGTTCTGGTCCATGGAGCACAAATTGCTGATGGGAATTTTGAGCAGCTTCAGTTCTCCCAAGTCAGCTCCAGTAGGTCAAATCTGTCTCCTACTTCACATTTATTAGTTCCCAGTAGTGTCCCATGTTCATTAAGGGCCCAACTACTCGAAAGTATAGACTCTTTGTCACCCAACCCTCGCCTTGTCTTGGGAGGCAACTTCAATGCCTGGATCGGCATTGTTTCCCCACAAAATACAATATTATCTGGACTAAACTTGGAGGACGAACCTGAAATCTGTCAGAGGGCAGCAATGGACACCACCTCTAACCGCGCTGGGAAATATCTTTGTGAACATAACCTTTTGTTCTGCAATGGGCACGGTCAAGGGGATCAAGAGGGTTATTTTACTTTTATCTCCCCCAGAGGTTTTACTAGCACCATAGATTATATCCTAACTTCTAATAATGTGCCAATTAACCGAGATACCTTCAGGATAATTCCCAGAGCTGAAAGTGACCACTTTCCACTTGAGTTATCTCTGACATCATTAGTTTCTCCTGTCTTTCCCAAATTATTGGATGTTCATTAAGGGAAGAATGTTTCATTTAACATAACATATGTGAGCAGAAGAAGCTGCTTTAAGCTGCATTAGGCCATTGGCCCGCCTGGTCAAGTAACTGTCTACTTTGGCTGACAACGAGTATCCAGGGGTTGAGGCAGTTGTCATTACTGGTCCTGCTACTTCAGTTCCTTTAACTGACAATGGCGAGGACTGAGCTTGGGACCTTTTCGTACACAAGGTTTGTGCTCTGCCTCCATGCTACGGCCCTTTTCTTTGAAGCGAGAAAGGAGGAAGGGCATAGTGCTTTGCATAAGACTCCTACCCCAAATCCTAGAGAACTGCTGCCAGTCAGTGTAATATAGACAGCCCTGTGCTAGATAGACCAGTGGTTAGACTTGGTGTAGGTCAGCTCCCTTATATTCCCAATGTTTGCCATAGGAAAAGATTCAGGCAACAAAATGTCTTGTGCCAGCCTTAATTCTGGAACCGTCCCCTTGATGACGACTGGCAATAGGCACGAAGGAAGAAAGTAAGCATGTATTTCTTTTTCTTTTAGGTGCTTGACCATCAGATGAAAAAAGATCTTGCAGACAAGGATGCGCTCGAGAACGTGTTGAGAAAGCATGAGGAAGAAGCCCATGAAAAATGCAAAATTCTTGCAGAACAGAAGGCAGTATGTGAAGCTCCGATTTACTTACAAACACAAACAAGCCGGGATATGAAGTTGTGGTTTAAAGTTGGCTTTCAAATCCTGGCTTGTTTGGAAGCTGTGAACCACAGTTCTTGGTTTGCGTGTAATGGGAAGCTATGGTTAACTTGCAGCTTCCTGGCTTGTCTCCCCATTCATTTTAATGGGACATTGTGGGCGAATGGAGCTTGTGCGTATCTTGGCTTATTAAGCCAGAATTTGATTTCCACGAACTGGGCCTCTGTCAGTCAGTGTCACTAAGGTGACAGTGTGAGAGAAAAATATATCCCTCTCAACTCTCTCCATGCCATTCATAATTACATAAACCTTGTCATATCACTGCCTTGCTCGTCTCTACCTTAACCTGTGCTGCACAAGAGCTTGTGTTGAAAGACGCCCTTATATTGCAGTGTGGTGTCCTAGATCAGCTTTGCTTGAGATGCAGTCAATGCACTCATCCTAAATGCTTATTTCTAGAGCAGCAACTCCTAGAATTGGGCCATTGAAGAGCTTCCTAAGAGCAGTTTGAGAGAACTGCATTGTAAACAGCTTCTGTGTGGTCCTTAGCCAAAGGGCTTGTTTGTGCTAAATTGGGATCCCTTGAAATATGTCCACAAATATCCAAGGGGTAGTGTGATCTTAATGTAGTTTTAATTTCCTGTAAAAATAAATATGAGCAGATTATTGTTGGTGCCTCTGTATGGGAATCCCCGTTTGGCTTTGCTAAACCGGACATGCTCCATATAACTGTGACTGCATTCCCCAGCTTGAATAATTTGATCTGTTTCAGCAAGACACCATGCTATATATTCATATCTGGAGAGAATTGCTTTGTTCTGAAAGAAGCACACACAGCATTTTTCAAATCCCCATGACCATGACATCAGCTTGTCTGCAGGAGCCCTGTGCACATGTGCTGTGGAATGCCTGCATACAGCAGAAGTTTCTGGGGAGTGCTGTAGGGTGCACACACAACTAACATGAAGTGATGAGTAGCTTCTGAGCCCTTCTCCAAATTAAGAATGTGTCCCACTTTTGCATGGCAAAGGAAGTTCAGTAATGGTAAGTGAGCTTGTCAGCCACCACTAAACTTATTATGTAAGGAATCCTTCCTTAAGCCTCCAAGGAACCCCTCGGCTCTTCCGAACATAGTTTGAAAGCCTCCCTTAAGTCATATTAACTGTAGGTATCTTTCTTTCAGATGCTCAATGCCATGGATTCAAAGATTAGGTCTCTGGAACAGAGAATAGTGGAACTGTCTGAAGCTAATAAGCTTGCAGCAAATAGCAGCCTATTTACGCAGAGGAACATGTAAGCATGAAGCTGTCCTTTGGCTCACAGCCCCCTGGGGAAGTTTGGAGTGCCTGTAACTGCTAGTGAAACAAGCCCTTTTCTGTGCTTTTCATAAAGAACCGATGACTCGAGGGCATTTTTCTAGCTGAAGAGAAATTCCCTGAAATCTCCACTGCCTCCTGTTCAGCTACTGTGTCTATTAGCTCTTGCTAGTCAGAAATGTCCCTTTGGTGTGAGGTGCCTTAGTAACCTTTCCCTCTTTTTTATTTTTTGGCATGCCACTTGATTAATTTTTGCTTTAAATTTTTATTTTCAGTTCCCGAACCTCTGAGACATTTTCTGAGTGAGGAAAATTGAGATTACGCAAATTTCTTGTGCGTGCAATGATAGCTTTAGGTAGGAGAATTAACAGCTGTGACTTGTCTCCAACGAAAGTTCTCTTCAGAGGAGACCCATTGAAATTAAAGGACATAGTCAAGCTCATTCGTTTCAGTGGGTCTACTCTTGAGTAGGATAGGAATTGGATACAACAGGACAAACTCCTGAGGCTTATAGTTATAAAGCAGGGGGAAAGCAGATACTGTATACTACTGTTTCCAGGTGTGTTGTCAGTATTGTGGTTGTGAGCAGCATTAAGTCACAAGGGGGAGCAGCTCTTAAGGGTTGCTCTTAACTTTGAACATAAGGAACCATTAGCCCATCTAGTCCGGCATCCTGTTCTCACAGTGGCTGACCAGATGTCTATGGGAAACCCTCAAGCCAGGACCCAGGTGCAAGAGCACTCTCCTCCCACTTCTATTCAGTTAGCTTGTTGTCCTAAAGCCCAGTTGTAAAGGCAAAGGGACCCCTGACCATTAGGTCCAGTTGTGACCGACTCTGGGGTTGCAGCGCTCATCTCGCTTTACTGGCTGAGGGAGCCGGCGTACAGCTTCCGGGTCATGTGGCCAGCATGCCTAATCCGCTTCTGGCAAACCAGAGCAGCGCACAGAAACGCTGTTTACCTCCCTGCCGGAGTGATACCTGTTTATCTACTTGCACTTTGACGTGCTTTTGAACTGCTAGGTTGGCAGGAGCAGGGACCAGCAACAGGAGCTCACCCCGTTGCGGGGATTCGAATCGCCGACCTTCTGATCGGCAAGTCCTAGGCTCTGTGGTTTAACCCACAGCACCACCTGCGTCCAGTTGTAGGATTAGCCAATTTTCATTTGTAATTAGGGAGAAGACTCAAGTCACATCCGTGCTCTATAGTCGCAGTTTTGGTGATAAATGTGACCTTTTCAAAATAAAAGTGTTCATATGATTGGATGGGGTTGACTGCTGATGCATCAGCACTCCTGGCCTAGGGAGCCATTTCTTCTGCACCCCAATGTAAGAAAAGGCTTTTGGCCAGGACTAGAGTACATCTCCCCCCCCCCCCCACTTTTCAGGAAAGCCCAAGAAGAAATGATTTCTGAGCTCAGGCAGCAGAAATTTTATCTGGAAACTCAAGCTGGAAAATTGGAGGCCCAGAACAGTAAGCTGGAGGAACAGTTGGAGAAAATCAGTCATCAGGACCACAATGACAAGGCTCGCTTGTTGGAGCTGGAGACTAGATTGCGAGAGGTAAAAGTTTGCTTGCCAATGTCGGTATTGCTGCTGCTTCTATAAATGAAACTGAATTGTCTAGCTGCCACTGGCAAAATGGCAGTGTGGCAGATTTTCTCTGTCCCTGTGGTAGCTCCAGGTGAATGAAGGTGAAGCTTCTCAACCCCCTTGAACAGGATGATAACTGTGGAGTGTCTGTTCATAATTTCAAGATGAAACTGCCTCTTGTCATGGGAGAAAGTGGGGTGTCTGCTCAACATGATTATTTTAGGTCTCATTGGAATGGCTTTCACAGGGCTGTTTGGGCATAGTTTTCAGTGGTACGCAGAGTAGATCAGTCTGTAATTTGGGTCTGAAGACTAGCTAGACAAGTGACTCTTTTTTCCTCATTGTATATTTTAATGTTGGCCTCCTTCAGAATGGTACGTGAAGCTTTTTCTAGGATGACATCCTTAAAACTGCATGTTAACCTACTTGGTTGCCATAAACATCTGACAGGTTTAATTATTCAGAAGTGGCAATGCTTACAGCAGATGGAAGATCAGTTTTGGATTTTGAAAATGTGTTGCTGACGCTTTTTGAACTGCAGCCGAAACAAGAAATGACAGAGAGAGAAACTCAACAGCCTGCTTAGCTGGACGTTTAGACAACTACAGGCGGCACCCCAGTTATGTGCGATCAGTTCACTTCAGACTTATATACTCATGGTGCTGGAAAATAAATAATTCAGTTCAAACCCAGAAATGGCGGGAGAGAGCCGGTGAGTCCTTGTGGCCTCCCCAGAGCCCAAAGAGGACGTCAGTGTGGGCAGAGGAAACCCCAAAGACTTTGTTTATGCTGCTCAGCCTCCCCGCCTAACAGCTGACCTGCAGGGTATTGCACAGCAGCAGCCGCTTTCCTGTGCATCCTCCAGCCTCCTGCCAGCCCCAGAGTTTCAATTCTAGTTGTGGATATTTTTGGATACAGTATTTTTGGTATGGGTTGAAGAGAAAGTGGCATAGAGGGTGTTTAAAGGTTATTTAGACGGTGCTCCTCACTTTACACGATCTATGCACACAGTGTGTGGTGGAGAATGTAACCTCTGCGTAAGTGGGGAGCCACCTGTATTAGATTATATCCTCACTGTCAAAAATGTAAATTTATTAAGAAACTGGTGTCCCATAGTATTGGGAAGGAAGAAGTGAAAATTAATGTTGATCTGTGTATGGAGAGAGGCAAATATTCTGAGGGTGGTTTTCACTGGAGGAATGAGCTGCAAGGAATGCAGGCGTTGTTGAAAAGGGATATGAGAGTGAGTTAAGGTGTGTGTGGGGGGGAAGCTTTCCAAATGAAAGCCTGTCCTTGCATGCAGTTGAGCAATTCATGTACATCTGGCCACATGGGTGGTGGGTTGTGATTGTACGGCATAAGCTTTTGTGGACCAGAGGCCACTTCAATAGAGGTGTAGTATGATCCTTGGTATACATTTTTCAAAAAATGGTAACATGTAAGAAAAGCAATTTGTGACAGTTCAGTTAGAGTTTCAATGTTTGCAAAATAAGCCCATTGAACATGCATGGCAGTGGTAGTTCATGATAATTCACTCAGCAGTGCTAGGATGATTGTGTTCAGGCCTGTAGCAGGACAGGAAACCACTGTCTCATTTCAGACCCAAATAAATTCAGCTATTTCACCCTTTCAAATTCCTCCGGAGAATGACAACCGCCAGGTCAGAAGCAGAGTATCCAGGGAGATTAAAATGTTCTCCTTCTGCTTTGTGAATATTAACCTATCTGATATCAGATTTATGTCCAGGTGTTCCTCTGCATGGAGATGACTTTTTTGTCCTACATAAACAGCAGAAGGACATTGCTGAAAGATCTTAAGCAAACTTCCATTTTGAAGTTCATATGTATCAATACTGTATTTAAACTCTTCAGGTTAGCCTTGAACATGAAGAACAAAAATTGGAGTTGAAGCGGCAGCTTACAGAATTGCAGCTCACCCTCCAGGAGAGGGAATCTCAGATTTCGGGGTTGCAGGCTGCCCGCGCAGCCCTGGAAAGTCAACTCCGGGAGGCTAAAACTGAGCTAGAGGAGACCACGGCTGAGGCAGAAGAGGAGATTCAAGCTCTGACGGTAAGCTCCAGAATTCTGGGCTGGTGTAAGGAGCTGTGCCCTTGAAGCATACAATCCAGTGATGCTCTTGAGTGGCTTGAAATTGTAATATTGAAATATACCCTTGGTTGAGAATGATCATCTGCAGATGGCTTAGCTTGATATGTTTTGCTTTGCTTCATCTTATGTCTCTGATGTTTGTTGAAAATGTGCTCCTAACAGATCTACACTTATTTTTTTTCATATGGATCAGCCTCCATAGATGTGATGTTTTTCTTTGTCTGGGTTTGTCTCTTCAGAGTAAAGGAAATATGCCTGATCAGGCATGGTGACTTCCTTTTAAGGACTAGAACGTTGCCATTGTTTTACTTTCTACTTGTCATCTGGCATGTTCAAGATTTAGACAGTCATTTTGGGTTCAGTGAAAGTACCCATATATGGTGTCTTCCAAATTCCTCCTTTGGGGCACCAGTCTCATTCCTTCTACCTGTTTCTTTGAAACAGGAGCACAGCTAAGTGACATTGAGAAGAAGTATAACTCCATTTCTGTTGCCATTTTGAAACCCAGTCCAGACACAAAGGCTTTTACATCCAGGCCTTTTTAGAGGAGGGGAAGATGATCCGTTGGTGAATGATCTTTTGGAAGAGTTTACCCAGCATAACATGAGGATTGTAACCAGCTAAGCTTTGTACTCCGAGTAGACCCATCGAAATTAATGGACCTAAATTAGCCACGTCTATTATTTTCAGTGGGTTTACAAGCAGTGGACTAACATTGGAGTGCTCTGTTTTAAAGAGTGCACCAAGAGCACCTAAAGTCCTTACGTGAGTTGAGATGCTGTCATGAAGCTGTAGAAGGAAAAGTTGGGAGAGTGAATGATCAAGGTTTCTGAAAGGGGGAAGAAATGCCTGCAGTAGACTTCTTCTCTGTGCTCTGAATCATGCCTTGATATCAGAATATAAACTAACAGTGAACTCAAGCTGGGGCCTGCTCTTATCCAGCATTCCTTGGATTCTGAAATACCATATGCTCTGCCTTTCATAACTACTTTAGGATTGTACAGCATTGGCATTGAATTATCCTGGTTTAGAGGCAAGAAGTGCGACAAAAGGGTCCCTCTGTAACCCTATTCAACCCCCAAAAGGGCAGTAGCTCTGAGAATTGATGCCAGCTTTGTGTGGATTTCCCTTGAGATAACCCAGTATAGGGCATAGATTCCTCAGCCTCCAAATACAGCATATTATTGAAGTACACTGTCTTTATTTTCATGGAAGTTTGGTGACATTCTGCCAATATATATATAAATTAATGGTCAGATTTAACTTATAAAAAGGCTGGTTACAGGTAAGTAACTGATGTTTCAGAACCATCATTCCTGTGGATTTGTGTCCCTTTTTCACAGAAGTACTGAGATTTTGTTTGGGTGGGTGAGGATTCTCTTTAATATTGTAGTTTCATGCTGCTGTGCTGCCCCGTTTTTAAAGGAAGCTGGTGAAATAAATGTTGCCTTATACTTGTTCCCTAACAAAGGTGTCAGTTGTATATCTTACTATGCAGAAATAGTGAATCCTTCATTAAGGTACTCTTTCATTTTTTACCCCCTCCCCTGAACTGAACCTAAATGTATACTATATGCTACTGATTTTTTTAAAAAAGATCTTGCCCTTGCAAAACAAAAACCCAAATAAACAACTATGTGCTTTATGAAGCTGGATCTTCACTTTAAGGTTTGCCAAATTGTTGGGTGGTAGAGATTATTAACTCCTGCTTTGGCTGCCAGCTGTGGCTTCGTGCATCCAGCAGTGCTGGAAGTGGGCTTGTGTCTCAGTGGATGCTAATGAAAGGAACAGTGTCTTTCATTAGGGACCCCTTTAACCGCTTTTGCAGCTGTACCTTGGGGCTTGAGGGATTAAGCAGTAGACCTGTGCATGTATTGCTTGTGGTATTGGTATCCTGTGGAAGGAAAGCCCGACCTCTTCTGCGTTCAGAGATGCACATAAGCTGAGTGCTAACCATTAGGAAATGCAACTATACTAGCGCAGGAAACTTGTGAGTAATGAATGCCGTGCTCTACCCCATGAGTGGTCAACCTGAGGCATGGGTGCCATAAGTGGCACAGGCAGTAGGAGTTTGTGACACTCCTGGACTGAAGCCCAAGGCTCCGTGGGTCATGCTAGAGAGCATAGGGTGACTTTTCACATGGGTGGTTGTACTGTAATGATTTCTGTAATGCGATTGTCCAAAGTTACCTAGAATCTATAATTGCATTGCCTGCTCCCAAACTAATGGAACTTGGGGCTCCAGAGAGACGCTGATGCTCAGAGTAGAAAATGCTGGGCCAGTTGGACAAATCTATAAGGAAGCTTTCCATGGGAAAGGGTCACAGTGTGGCTTGGAAACGCCCATAGTGCCAACCTCTGCCATGCTGTGCTGCTGCCTGCTCTCTGGCTCAGTGGATGCGAGGCAAAACCTAGCCCAATGGTTTCTTCGGTTTTTTGGGAGGGTGGTGGGAGAGATCTACACATGCGCTGTAGTGCCTGTTAGAATGGCAATGTCTTGTACGTTGGACTTCTGACACACTTGCAAAAGGTTGGCCACTGCTCTGCTTCTCTATCCGATCTTTTCCAGTGCAGATACGGAAATGTGGAATATTTGGCTTCTAGGCCAATAGAAACAGGGGCATGCTGTATGAGATGATTTTACTTAGCACTAAAATGACAACCTGCATTTCCTCAAAAGAGCTCCTGTTTCAGTCTAATGATTCAAACACGCCATTAAGAATTGGGTATTAAATCTAGTGGAATGCTGGGAAGGGGGGAGGGGGGGTCTCGTTTGAGCCTCTTTCAGCTGATTGGTGGAAGAAAAAGTTCATTTTCTAGTCATTCACTTCAGACTTGGGTTGAGCAGCTTTTCCGCCTTGGGTGTCTTGGGAATGAATGGGTTGGCTTGAATAAAGAAGAAATATTCAATGAGCAACCAGTGACCTGAGAGTCCCTTTGCTGCGGCTTGAGACTGCCTCAATCGGACTGATGGGAGAGGGTCCAGTGGCTGGAAGATGAGCTTTGTCTTTGTGTCACACTTTGCTTGCAAAAACACTTAAAACGGTGCATGCCTTTTCGCAGTTGTCTTGAAACGAAATGCTTCATGTCTTTGAATGTTAGACTTCCATGATCCAAGCAATAATAAGCATAAAATTATTAGTTGGTTTGGTCACTCCTTGGGGAAGGCATCAGGCTGCTTGTTAGGCTTGTGGTTGTGTGGCTGAATTGCTTGGTAAGTTTGCCTAATCTCCATGATAGGCTTTTCTAACACTTTGTGTTTGTGTGTGGACTCTTAAATACATGTGTAGGGTTTATTTATTTATTTTTAAATCCCATGAAGTAGTAGCTCAGATGTGGAAATAAAAAATGCAAGGCAAACCATTTCAAAAATCTTATTAAATGGCTACCTTCTGAAGGCCGCTGAAAAGGAATATTTTGGCATTTGCCACGAAGCAGTGCATTCAGTTGTACATTTAGCTCCAGTAGCTGAGAACACGGAAGCATGAGGATGCCTTAAGTCGACACAACGTTTGGTTCTTTTGTCCTGGTAGCATTCATAGCCTGCAGCATCTGCCTTTTTAACTTTGCTTGCTGGTAGATTGTTCTGCAGTTCATTTAGAAAGAAAGAAAACAGCTGTTGGATTCTAAAAGTAATGTATGAAAAAATTGATGATCAACTTCTTACCTCCTTTAGGCTCATAGAGATGAAATCCAGCGTAAATTTGAAGCCCTTCGTAATAGCTGCACAGTGAGTATTAAATACGGATCATTGAATTATTTTGAAATTAAGGAGAAGGAAGGAAAACAATCTTAATTTTGCTCCTTGAAGACAAGGGTTCATGACATGGCCTTTTGCTTTCAAGGAGTTAGCAGGACCAAGACTGATTGGATTGCTTCTTTAGATCTCAGGTGAATCTCAGCTTAGAGATTTTATCCTGATTTAAAATTGACAGTGTTTCTCAAGTTTTTGAAGAAGCCAGTATGAAATCTCATTGTAGTGCAGCTAATAAGAATGGTGTAGCAGCTGCAACAAGTGATGTATATATAGAGATAACGTTTCCCCCCTTACAGGTGAAGGGAACTATCATAGTACAGTAGAATGGAAAGGCGAAGGAGGGCATTTAGCTAGGCTCAAATGTTCCTAATATGTAGCCTGACTACCAAATGACCTGTAGGCTGCAGCAGTGGCAGTATATCATCTGTATGTAATAAACGGTACGTACACTTGTCACATTTGAAGTGTGACATGGGTGTGCCAATAAACAGATCAAGCAATTGTTGCATGTAGTCTTATTTTCCATTACTGAGGTGTGTAACGGGAAGTAGCCCTAAAGTTTCCCACAGAACCATGCATGTAGATTATTGTTTTCAGTTTCCTTTTCCTGCCATCAGCATTTTGGTGAGCCTCTTAAGGCTCCTTGACTGCTTTTCAAGACCTCTACATTTTGTGCAATTGAACAACACACACACACACACACAGAAAGAGAGAGAGAGAGAATTTTCCTCGTAGTTTGCCTTCAAGATACAGATCCAAAGTGGTCTACCTTGAAATAAATATTTTTTAGGAGTTGAAATGTCTCTAGTGTTTTAGATTTTTAAATCAGAAAGCAAGTAAGTAAAAGGAGGAAAGGCTTATGGCTAAGCACTCTCTGTAAAAGAGGTAAGTGTACCCCAAAAGTAGTAACTAAGCAGCTTTTAGAATTGGAAGATTCCCTCCTTTATCATCTTGGCTGCTTCATGTACTGGATTTCTTCATAAAATACATGCCACCAAAGGATCTCCTTTCACACATCATTCAGTATGATAGAAAGAGCTATACTACAGCCATGTGGCTCCAAATATCTCTTACCAGTTTGTGTGTAACCTTTAGCTGTTCTTTAAGTTAGCAAAAAAAGTGCTAGTTTATGCATGCATATTCATCATTTGATGACCGCAACATCAGGTGGTGATTTCAACCTGTGGAAGGGTCTGTTGCTGGTACTACACCACAAACTGAACTGTCACATCAGTGTATCACCTCAAATACAATGCTTTCCCGTTCACACATTCAGCTGCTTTGTTGTCTAGTGTACATTTCAGGTATTGGAGGTTATCCTCGCTAAAGATGCTGAAGAATTTGGAAGGAGTGCTGTTGTGAGCAAAAGCATGAATGGAAACTTTTTTTGTTCTCGTTGTAGGGAACTAGATAGTTGCATAGGTTTTGCGTGTCCTTATGCAGAAGTCATAACGTTGTAACAATAGTGAGAGAAGCTACTGGAGTTAGGCAAATAATAGGGAAGGTGAAATAAATGACTCAGAGTGTCATTGGTACCAAGGCTCCCTTGGTTTATAAGGAAAGACATAACCTTACACCATAGAGGAGGCCAAGGCTAGAGGTTGAAGGCTTTGTTTTTGCAGCAAAGCCATATTGCTTTTTCTTTAAAAAAATAATCAAGGAACGGGTGTGTGTGTTAAAAATCCATTCCTTGCTGCTAATAATCACCAAAAAACCCTGGACCTGGATCAAAGAACCCTGGAGGAGGAGCAAAAAGGACATGAAAATGAAAGTCTGTTGGAAGAAATTGGGCGTTTTCTTCAATGCAAGTTGATTTTCTGTTGTATTGTGGAATAGTCACCAAATAAGTTGCCGTTTCTGGGATTTCTCTGGGAGCCACCTTCATGTTCCCCTGAGTTTTCCAAGAAGGTTGAGAAGACTTCTGGAGGTTTTAAGGGTTATGTTGTTCACGTGATAGGAAAAATGAGGTTTCAAATAACAGATCTCATCAAGAGTGCCTGTACCACTATAATCAAAATAAAAAAATTCCTTCCAGTAGCACCTTAAAGACCAACTAAGTTAGTTCTTGGTATGAGCTTTCGTGTGCATGCACACTTCTTCAGATATGGTATCATACCAAGCTCATACCAAGAACTAACTTAGTTGGTCTTTAAGGTGCTACTGGAAGGAATTTTTTTATTTTGACTATGGCAGACCAACACGGCTACCTATCTGTAACTGTACCACTATAGTAATTCATTTGTCATTTCACATACTTGATGAGAATTGCTTCTTTAAACCTGCCCCTGAAGAAGGACTATATCCCAAAACCTCTTGGGACTGTATTAAACATTTCCCCAAGCAACCGGCATTTTCTCCTCTCCCTGTGAGCTTCAGCTTGGGTGTACATGCTTGTTTTGCATAAATGGGAAACCAAAGCTGCAGCTGAAATTGGTGTGGTTTCCTTTGTGCTGGAGGGACAACTTTTTTTTTCTGTCGGTCCATTGCGTGCAATTTTTTATTCAAATTCAAAACAGTCTGCAACCCCACTAAGTGTCTCTTCATTTTATTCATGCGCAGTCTGCCAAGTTCAGAAATAGGATAGAGGTGCACGTGTAAAAATTGAAAATACAAACATGGAAAGCTAAGGAGTTTGCCATGACTTCTCATAAACCCAAACATCTCTTTCATCGCTTTTGGTCTATGCTCATTTCAGCCATATAAGCAATTGCTTCTTTGCATCAGCTCGGCTAATAGACAACTGTGTGTGGGTTGCTTCCTTAGGAAGTTGGAGCATAGTCTTCCAGTTAGGCCCTCACTGTTTTATCTCTTGTGCCTAAGCTTTTGGTGCCTTGATACTGGAGGTTTTGCTTCCAGATCCCATCTGTGATGATTCTTGATGGAGAACTGGAAGCCGCATATTGCAGTTGCTTTCCTAGATAAAGGAATTAGATGAACAAGCCAAGGGTTGTTTGGAGTTTGGAAAAGATGAATGGTTTGTGCTACCATAGTTTGCTGTTTATGTATATAGAGACCATACTGCATCAAGACTCCTAGACTGTTTTTATGCTTCATCCTAAAGCAAAGGGTGCAATATGTCTGTTGTCATGCTTATTCCCAGGAGACAGGAGGAAACGGGGGCATACCCGAAATAATTGCTTCACACCTTTTATATAGTCGACCACCTGCTGCGATACCTGCCCTTTGGAATCCCCTCCCCTTGGCAGGTGCTGTCTCTGTTGTCTTTTCCGTGCCTACTGACACCCTTCTTCCAACAAGCATTTTAAGTAGGGATCTTTTCCAGCCTGTATTGGAATGTATGTAAGTATTGTATCTGTGCTCCCTCGCTCCTGCCTTTACTCAAGCCTCTCCAGGCTGCAGAGCAGGTGTGGAAGGAGCTGCCCCAACAGTTCCGTCAGACCATTGGTGGTTCTTTGAGGATCTGATGGTATGTGTGCTCCCTGGTCTGAGCTCACTTGGATTACTGTTGCTTCTGAGCAGAGTCATGGTGTTTTGTCTTGCACTGTAAAGTATGGATCGCTATGCACTTGTAGTTATGATGCACATGGGAAATGCCTTATCCCTTGTCAAGGGAAGGGTTTGGGGGATGAGTCAGTGGACAAGAATTTTTACCCAAAGTCTTTCCTTGGTGGATCAGACCAATGGCCCACTTAATCTAGCAGTTGTCTACAGTAGAGATCAGCCCAAACAGCACAGAGAAACTCAAAAAGAAGATATCAGGGTGGAAGTGATACATTGCTGCTTTTGTCCTCTGCACACCTTGCTAATTGGGGTCATGTCACCTCAATATAATCCGTTCCATTTTATTTATCATACCTGATTGAGCCACTGTTAGATATATGCACAGGGGCTAGTTGCCATGACAACTTCCTGTGGCAATGAGTTTCATAATTGATTATACATTGAAATAGGAAGTGCTTCCTTTTGTATGCCTTCTCTCTGATGTCTGCTTTGCTAGTTAAATGAGTTCCAGTGTATTCAGAGTGATTTTCAACATATTGTTTTAGGTTCTTTAAATTCCTTCTTAGCTAGTAGCAACATGATGAGAGATCTGCCAACACATATTCATGTTTTCTTTTAGTCCACGCTATTTGGAAACTGAATAAAATCTGGGTCCACATATAAAGGAACATTTGTAAAGGAAGCAAGTGCTCTGTGCCACTGGTGGTCATGATAAAAGAATATTCTTGGCCTGATGTTTCAGAGTTATGTGTGTAATATGTTAACAGAAATCCCCAACACCCTATTTAATCAACTGCTCACCTAACCTTTGATAAGTCACAAGCAGTTGGATTAGGACAGGATTAGGTAACATCGTGCCTGCCAGATTTAATGGGATAAAACTGCTACCAGCCCCAGCCAGCATTGGCTAATGATCAGGGATGATGGGAGTTGTAGTTCAGCAGCATCTAGAGGGCACCATGTTGACTATTCCTGGATCAAAATATCTAGAAGAAAAAGCCTTGTACTCCACAGTGATTTTGTTTTAACGCAGACACCTTCCTCTTAAAAAGAGAAGAGGGGAAGAAGTCCTCCTGGATGGTACTAGAAATCAGTAATTTATTTTGTGAGATTAGATTAAATGTCCTCTTTGGGAGCAAAGGGTATTTTTGTGGGATCCTATTTCAGACAGCTCAAGCAAGTGCACCAGGATAAAACGTACAGACCCTTTTTCCCCGTGATGAAGACCTTCAGTCCAAACCAGTATTCGTTTACAACGCTGAAGAAGCACTTTCCCCTAATTTCTCACCCCCACCCGCTGCTGCCCCTCATCCTCTCCCAGCAATTTTTCCAAACCACCAGTTGGAAGATATTATCAGCGTTATATGTTTTCTAAAGAACAAATTTTCCACCCATACCTATTCTGCTATACCTTTTTTGTTGTACAACATTACAGTAGTGTGCTTTAAGTTACACATAAGAAAAGGGATTGTCTGCTTTTTAAAATGGAGGAGGTCCACATTTAAGTGGTAATATGGGGCATACTTTCCTGTTAAATATTCCCACCCTCACTTCTTTCTTTCCTCTTCATTTTCTTCTATCTCTCTCCCCCTTAAACTCTTTCCCTTAAACTTCACTTCCAAAAAATAATTTTAAAAAATTGCTGCGGTTGTGCTTTAGAAGACTAGTAGGTGGCCAGTGTCTTTTAGAACAGCTTTTTTTTAATCTGTTCCCGTGGTTATAGCGAGTGTTGCCTCTGTCTGTAGTGGAATAGTGTGAGCAGGTGTTAAAAGAAAGCCATGCTTTTCTTATTCCAGAGTTACTGTGACTTTCTGTGTTTTTTGTTTGGTTTCTGTCTCTCTCTCCCCAACCCCAACCCCTGTCCCAATATAGCTGTGTACTAACATGGGATAGTTGAATTCAGCATTTTGCTGGGGGTGGGGAGATGTTTCCAGATTGCTACAGTACTGCTTAAAATAGTGGACATCACTTGTTTGCACAAAAGCATTGTTGCCTGGTTCTTATCTCTTATTTTAACGCTGATATTGACTTTCCTCTTATAATCTGTTGTGCTGCCAGACATTTTCCCTCACGTTTCATCTTGCTGTCCTTAACTCTGCTGACATTAGAAATCCAGTCTTTGTTAAATCAGTGTGTGTGGCTTTTTCTAGCGGTTTGCAAGTTCTGCTTGGTTTTCTTTTTTTCTTTTTTTAACACGCTTTAAGAGAGTGGCATTCCAGATAATGCACCTCTCTTCAAAGAGCTCTCTGTTGGGTATTAAGAAAATCTCTCTTTTAAAAGCTAGCATCACCTTTCCTCAGATAGCATAGTGTAAGGTTTGGAGAGAGAAACCAATCTGCTTATGCCCTTTTATCACCATGCAGCAAGTTTGGGGAGAAGACCATTAACTGTGGACTCCCAGTTCCTGGATTTTGCCACAACGATGCGCTCTCAAAGTCATGCCATAGGACACAAAAATTTTACAATGCAATGTATTTTGTACCTTAAGGCTGAGTTAAGCTTAGCTCTTCTGACGACAAAGGTCCGTATCCAACGTTCTCTGTCTGCTAGGGTGGGATCCCTTGTGCTAGCAGATGACAAAGTTTAAAAGTTGCCCAAGGGAAGAATGGATGTTCCTAAAGCCAAGAAGTATGAACCTGAACAGTGTGGTGATGCTCAATAGTGAAGCAAGTTGAGTTACATCAGCTTAAAACTGGGTAGGTGCAGACTTAGTATGAGCAATTTTTACTTGGTGAAAAATCCTCTACTTGATGGTTTTAGACGCAGACATTTAGGGCTGTATCCGACATTCTCTTGTTTGCTGGTGCAAGAGCTCTTGTGCTAGCAGACAGCAGAGTTTAAAGGTTGCGCAACAAAGGAATCGAACGCAACAGTTGTGCTAGCAGAAGCTTGTGCAACAGCTGGCTCTTGTACAATCACTTGCACGACAATCTTTTGGCAATGTGCTCATGGCTTTATCAGAGCATCAGAGGTTAATCCCCTGTTCACTCATCTCCAGAGTGAATTCAATAGCCAAGATTTGTCTTAATTATCTCACATCAGCAACTTGCCGGCAGAAGATGTTCAGTCTGCTGTGTTCCTCTCCCTGAAGTCCCCAGATTTTCAAAGTTTGCATCTGTTAGGTATGTATCAGCCTACAAGACTGTATACTGAGCTTTACAGGAACCCATTCTTTAGGGTTTGAAGTTTGACTTTCAAAAAAGACTTGGCTAGTCCCCATTTAACTTAAGAATCTTGGCCTTATTAACCTTTTTTCCTTAGTCCCCATTTATCTTAGGTTCTCTGGCTTATTATTTTTATTTAGGTGATTACAGACTTGGAAGAGCAGCTGAATCAGTTGAGTGAGGACAACGCTGAGCTGAACAACCAGAATTTCTTCCTGTCCAAACAACTAGATGAGGCTTCGGGGGCAAATGATGAGGTTGTGCAGCTGCGAAGCGAGGTAGACCACCTCCGTCGCGAGATCACGGAGCGAGAGATGCAGCTGACCAGCCAGAAGCAAGTAGGTGTTCAGAATTTGCATTGTAAAGTCCAACTTTCTCAAGGCTTTAGTCTAAGTGTGATACTAAATATTCAGTCACTGGAGGTCTTTGTAGGGCTTTGATGGTTTGCCTCCTCCTCAGGGTCAGGACTCTCCTATCGCCAGCTCTCATCTCACAATTAAAAGCACACAGTCCTGAATCAGATTGTGCCAGAATTGGACAACAGAAGCAGAATAACCTAAAGAATTGCCTGTTGGACTGGAGTGTAGGCCAAATATGTGACCAAAATATAGGGTCGGGGGAGAGGAAAACAGAGGAGGGGGATCCCAAAAGTATAAGTAACCAAAGGACGAAGTCACAGGAATCGAAGTGACAATGAAATGATATAAAAAGCATTGTTGTTAAAGCAAATGTACATGCAAACACGCATGAGTGTGTGCATGCAAAACACAAAAATACAAATTATCTAAGCTATAACTACTATATAAGAATACAAATTATCTGTATAATTTGGAGAACTTCATTTTTTCCCCTTCTAAAGTTAGACAGTGGAACAGATGGAATCTGCTAAGACAAAACTCACATTTTATTGATACAGTATTTCACAGTGTCGTCAAGTACTGCACAGAACTTGGCAGGTTTGGGGCTGGTCAACATGAAGGCAGAGACTAGAAGCTTTCCAGAGGGGTTGCTTGATGGCAGGCACCATCATTGCCATCTAATCTTGTCTGACTTCCTCTTTTTCCAGCTGATTTTTTTTTACCTTTTAAAGTTGTAATGGGTTTGCATACAAAGTAGCAGTTCCCTTCACTATACCATTATTTTGAGCATGTGCAAAGTTTCTAGTTAACAAGAAGTAAATATTTCATTTAAATCACAGGTCCTGACTTTGGCTTATTTTAATCTTTCACCTAATTAACCGAGACAGTTTTATATACGGTATAGTGCTTTTGTAAGTGAAAAAATGAGGTGCTGGTACACATACATTGATAAAAGTGCCATTGGTGCCAGCACAAAACGACGGCCATAGGCAACAAAAAGCGAGATGCCAGTACTCTGTACCAGTAAGTACTGTCATGGGGGGGGGGGGGGAGCCAGAGAGTGAACACCTTATTTACTAATCTTGATGGTGGCAAGATTTTACTGAGCCTGTTTGCTTGGTGAATTTCACACATCTGTTCTATTGAGGGGTATTTGAAAATCTGGTTTTCATTTTTATTTTTTAAAAATATTAACTTCTAAAGTGGTTGTCTTGAAGCTTTTATTTATCCATAGTCTGAACCTTACCCAGAAAGATACAGGAGGAGCATCCAAAATGTTGCCAGCTGCCAGTGGCGTAGCGTGGGGGGTGCCAGGGGTGCCGGCCGCACCGCGCGCAACATTTGGGGTGGTGCGTTTGGCCGGCCCTCCTCGAGGAAGCAGGAACCCCACTGTCCTCGGACCTCCTCCGAAGGCTGGCGGTGGGGCGGAGAGACCTCCTCCCGCCGCCAGCCTTCGGAAGGCTGCTCCGAAGCCTGGCGGTGGGGCGGAGAGACCTTCTCCCCGCGCCAGCCTTCGGAAGGATGCTCCGAAGCCTGGCGGTGGGGCGGAGAGACCTTCTCCCCGCGCCAGCCTTCGGAAGGCTGCTCCGAAGCCTGGCGGTGGGGCGGAGAGACCTTCTCCCCGCGCCAGCCTTCGGAAGGATGCTCCGAAGCCTGGCGGTGGGGCGGAGACACCTTCTCCCCGCACCAGCCTTCGGATGGCTGTCCTGAAGACTTGTGGTGGGAGCAGTGGCGTAGCGTGGGGGGTGCAGGGGGGCCTGCTGCACCTGGCGCAACATCTGGGGGGGCGCGGAAGAGACTCGAGTGCTAAAATCCACGGGTTAGGGGGCGCAAATTACTTGCCTTGCCCCAGGTGCTGAGAACCCACGCTACGCCACTGCCGGCTGCTATTAAGGCATGTGGCAAACTGATAGCGGAACATCACTTAGAGTCAACAGCAAGTTGTCTAGTCAACTGTCTGAATGGCAGTAGACTTTGTACGCAGTAAAATTGAATGGAAAAGAAATATGTATGAGACATTGCTAATGAACACAAGAGATTTCATCCATAAGCACAAGAGCCTGCCACAAGGAGACATGTCCCCATTGACATAGCTCACCATCTCATGTTCCTGTTTCCTCAGCCTTAGGGTCAGAGGAAGGCACTGAAGGGGAGCCATTTAGCCCAGTGTTTCCCAACCGGTGTTCCGCGGCACACTAGTGTGCCGTGAGACATCGGCTGGTGTGCCGTGGGAGGAAGGCGGGCGAGTCGGGCGGTGAGAGGCGGCGGCGGCGGCGAGGATCCGCGTCGAGCCGGGGGCGGCTCCGCGGTGGTGGTGCCGAGCGGCGGGGCAGCGCGCGCAAAAGGGAGGATCGCGAGACAGCGGAGGAGGAGGAGGCCGGCATGTCCGGGCAGCAGCAGCAACAACAGCAGCAGCAACTCCCGCCGCCGCCCCCTTCTCCGCCCGCTATCGCCGCCACCACCACAACAGCCGCCGCCGCCTCAGCTGCCCTCGCTCTGCTGCCTCCTCCCACCCCAGCAAGGGGGAGGGAAAAAACTTTCGCTTTTGTGCGTCCCTCCCGGCGTGACGCTGCGCGCTGACGTCACGGGGCGGGGCTTTAATGGTGGTGTGCCGCGAGATTTTTTTCCGGCTCACAGGTGTGCCGTTGCCCAAAAACGTTTGGGAAACACTGATTTAGCCTATTCAAGCATTTGTCTTCACACCACCACATCACTCAGTTCTACACACTTGAAAAATTTTCTCCCCAAGGGGGCTTGCCTTGTTGTGCTTTTCATTTTTTCAAACCAGGCTTTGAAATTGCTGGTGGGATTTTGGTGTCGGGTTGTTTGCTTTAATGTGTTTCTTGTTTTATCGCTTGCTATATTTTTGCCAATTTGTTTATAAACCAACCTGATCCTGGTTTTAACTGAAGGGCAGAAAACAGATACAATTTCATGGAGTTTTTTGACTTAAAATAACGACCATATTTGATGTCAGAGCAGTAAAGATTATACGGCACAACACAAATGGTTTTTTGTACGTACTTGTGGAGGATTCTGCAGTTTCTCTGAAGCCTATCAGAGATACCTGAAAAATCATTCCTTAAATACCCAACTGATCACTGTGATCTGCAAGTGAGGGCCTTATCAAGAGGACAGGCCTTTAGTGTGGTGGCCCCTCCCTTTTGGAATTCCCTCCCATTAAATATCAGGCACTGTCCTTTGAAGACCTTCCTGTTCTCACAAGCTTTTCAAGCACAGGTCTTTCTTTGTCTGCATCTATACTGGAATTCCCTCAAATGTGTTTTAAATGTTTTATCACTTCTGTGTCTGTTGCCTAGGGCTCCTTTGGAAGGAAGGGCAGAAAATAAATTAACTAAAGGGGATTTCCACAAGGTGGTGCTGTGGGTTAAACCACAGAGCCTAGCACTTGCCAATCAGAAGGTTGGCGGTTTGAATCCCCACAATGGGGTGAGCTCCCGTTGCTCGGTCCCTGCTCCTGCCAACCTAGCAGTTCGAAAGCACGTCAGAGTGCAAGTAGATAAATAGGTACCACTCCAGCGGGAAGGTAAACGGCATTTCCGTGCGCTGCTCTGGTTTGCCAGAAGCGGCTTAGTCATGCTGGCCACATGACCCGGAAGCTGTACCCCGGCTCCCTCGGCCAATAAAGCGAGATGAGCGCCGCAACCCCAGAGTCGGCCACGACTGGCCCTAATGGTCAGGGGTCCCTTTACCTTTAACTTAAAGGGGATTTCCAACAAGAAGCCAGTTGGGGTAGCCATTTCCTTGAAAGGCACATTGGCCACACCACTACCATAGTTCTTTGCCACATAGAGCTGCAGGAAGAGCACGCTGGGTGTGTTTTATGTCATTTTTTCAGGCAAAAAGGGAACAGACATTTGCCTGCGAGCCCTCCCTTTCTTTTGCAGAAGTCTCAAAATTAAAGTTTCTCTTCTGAGTTAATCAATGGGACGTCACAGTGAACACCATTACAGTAAAAGTACTGTGATTCTGCTTTTTGTTGTTTTTCTGCTCAGAAAACTATTCAATAGAAATATTTACCAACAAATAGTCTCAGTTCAGTTAGGTCAAATTCCCACCCCACCCCTGGAAGTCAGGGGTACAGCTGCATCAGTTGCTCCATTATGGACCACTTCCTATTGCAGTCATACCTTGGATCTCAAACGTCTTGGCTCCCGAACAAATCGGCTCCCAAACGTTCGAAACCCAGAAGTGACTGTTCTGGATTTTGAACGATTTTCAGAAGCCGAACATCCGGTGCGGCTTCCTATTGGCTGAAGGACACTCCTGCAGTCAATCAGAAGCCGCACCTTGGTTTTCAAACGGTTCCGAGAGTCGAACAGACTCCTGGAATACATTCTGTTCGAGAACCAAGGTACAACTGTAGTCTGTTTTACTTGTTCTCATGGCACCCCTTCTTGGTTTGACCTTGAAGAACACCACCGGCCCCCATAGCCCTGATCCTTCCTTTTCCTTTGTTTTAGCTGCCTCTGGGCCGAGGACAAGAGTGAGTACAACCAGCCGAACTGTCTGTCTGTGTTCATGTATTATACTTGGAGAAGCTCGGACTGTGTATATATAAACATATTTCTTGATCTAGGAAGGTTTCGCTCTAGGAAGTCCATCATGGAGGCTTATTTTTGCAGTGGTTCAGAGGCAGAGATTAGAAAAGTGATGAAAGGCTTTGTTTTTAGACGATGGAGGCCTTAAAGACAACCTGCACGATGCTTGAAGAGCAAGTGATGGATCTGGAGGCTCTGAATGACGAACTGCTTGAGAAGGAGCGCCAATGGGAGGCTTGGCGGAGTGTTCTGGGGGACGAGAAGACCCAGTTCGAATGTCGGGTTCGAGAGCTGCAGAGAATGCTGGATACAGAGAAACAAAGCAGGTATGGACTTTTGTTTCTGCACGCTTTGTTGGAGAGCTCTGCATTATATAAAGCAATAAGTAAATGCAGTGGCACCTCGGAAGTCGAACGGAATCTGTTGCAGACGTCTGCTCAACTTCCAAAACGTTCGGAAACCAAGGTGCGGCTTCTGCTGGGCTGCAGGAAGCTCCTGCAGCCAATCGGAAGCCACGGAAGTCGTATCGGACAAGGTACGACTGTACAGGGTTAAGGAGGAACATAAGAACCTGTTGGATCAGGTCAATGACCCATCTAAACCGGCATCCTGTCCTGACAGTGGTCAGTCAGATGTCTGTGGGAAACTGGCAAGCAGGACCACTTTCCCCTCTTGTGGCTTCCAGCAAATGGTACTTAGAAGTATTGCCAGCTCTGAGGTTCTGTCCCAGAACAGGCAGCCACATGCAAATTGCTCTGATTTTAGCAACAGGAAGTGGTGTCCAAGGGCTTGCCTTCCTCTTCATTTGACATCCTTAACTATTTGGTTCTGCCTCTGCCATTGGGGACAGAATCTTCACAAGGCCTCAACAAGGAATTTGCTGCTGGAACAGACTCAACAGATGTTCAGGTGGCACCTACAGCTGATGGTTCAGAAACATAGTTGGTGCACTACATCCCCTTTGGGACAAATTGATTTGGCTACCATTGTCCATGCCTTATCAACATCCAGGTTACAGTTCCTCAATGTGCTTGGGGGGGGGGGCTGCCTTTGGAACCCTCTTAAAACTACAACTGGTCCATCTTCTTCTTTGGTGATCACTCGTAGCCGAGTAAGATTGTCTTCCATAAACACGGTTTTAACAATGAGTCTGTAAGTGACTGTGGAGGCCAGTTCTGAATCCACACGCCTTTCCACAGTGGGGACATTGGTTTCCAGGCGGGAGTTGATCACGGTGTGGATTTGCCAAACGTACCTTCCTCTTAGCAAGTTTCTCCCTTGCATCCTGAGTTCGAGTGTCTTCAAAGCCCATGACCCCTTTGGTAAAGGTTGTTCTCCAACTGGAGCGCTTGCAGGCCAGTGTTTCCCAGTTGTCAGTGTTTATACTACATTTTTTTAGATTTGCCTTGAGATTGTCTTTAAACCTCTTTTGTTGACCACCAGCATTACGCTTTCCATTTTTAAGTTCGGAATAGCGTAGTTGCTTTGAAAGATGATCATCAGGCATCCGCACAACATGACCAGTCCAACGAAGTTGATGCTGAAGAATCATTGCTTCAACACTGGTGATCTTTGCTTCTTCCAGTACACAAATATTAGTTTGCCTGTCTTCCCAAGTGATGTGTAAGATTTTTTGGAGACACCGTTGATGGAATCTTTCGAGGAGGTGGAGATGGCGTTTATAAGTGGTCCATGTTTCACAAGCATATAGTAAGGTTGGTAGTACAATAGCTTTGTAAACAAGCATTTTGGTTTCCCTGCAAACGTCCCAGTCCTCAAACACTCTGCACTTCAACTGGGAGAAAGCTGCACTCGCAGAGCTCAGGCGATGCTGGATTTTGGCATCAATGTTGGCCCTTGTGGAAAGATAACTGCCTAGGTAGGAGAAGTAATTGACATTTTCCAATGTTACACCATTGAGTTGGATTTGTGGCGCTGGCAGAGGGGTTATTTTGTACTTGTTGGTGCAGCACTTTGGTTTTTTGGATGTTGTGATAGGCCGATCTTTTCGTAAGCTTCTGCAAAGATATTTAGGATGATTTGGAGGTCATCCTCTGAGCGTGCGCACACTACATTGTCATCAGCATACTGAAGCTCTATGACGGAAGTTATGGTAACCTTACTCTTTGCTTTCAGCCTGCTGTTCATATATTGAACAGATTGAAGAGCTTTCCATCTGTTCAATATATGATTTCTACTCCGGTGGGTAGTTTCCTTTTGACAAAGTGTAGGATCGTGGCAATGAAAATAATGAATAGAGTTGGGGCAATATCACAACCCTGTTTAGCACCTGATCCCACTGTGAATGGTTCACTTTGAGAACGATTGTTATCTGTGATTGTTGCTGTCATATTATCATGGAGGAGCCGAATGATAATTATATATTTATCTGGGCAGCCAATTTTCAGAAGGACAGTTCACAGGGCATTACGATTTACAGTGTCGAAAGCCTTAGTCAGGTCAATAAACGTCATATACAGGGGTTGGTTTTGCTCTCTGCATTTTTCTTGAAGCTGTCGAGTGGTGAAAATCATGTCCACTGTCCCCCAGAAGGCCTAAAACCATTTTGGGATTCAGGAAGGGTCACCTCGGATATTGTCACGAGACAGTTTGCTAAGATCTTTGGAAGAATTTTGGTGGCCGTAGCTAATAGAGCGATGCCTCGATAGTTTCCACAATCAGTTCTGTCACCTTTTTAAAAGAGACTGATAATTTTGGCATCCCTAAAGTCTGCTGGGATTTCTTCTCTTTCCCAGATTTTTTTGATGAGCTTGTGAAGTTCTTGTGTAAGTTCAATTCCACCTACTTTGAAGATTTCGACAGGTATCCCATCAGGTCCACTGGCTTTGTTGTTTTTCATTTGGTTAATAGCTGTACACAACTCTCCCAGATTTGGAGATACTGCAAGCTCTTCTCTAACTTGTTTTTGCAGAATTTGTGGTAGGACCTCAGCAGCTACAGGGGAATTGCAGTTAAGGAGATGTTGGTAATGTTCTTTCCAGCACAGTGTAATAGCTTCTTTATATTTTAGAAGTGTGGTACCGTCTGCTGAGCGTAGGGGGCATATGCCATGATTTATTGGCCCATAGATGGTCTTTGTGGCTTGAAAGAAACTCTGTACATCATGAGTGTTGGCTAAGTGCTGGATCTCTTGAGCTTTTTTTATCCCCCAGGTGTTTTTTAGTTCTCTGGTTCTTCTTTGAACCTCAGCCTTAGCATTGGCATAGGGTTTTTTCTTAGTGGCACAGTTTCTATCTCTTTGCCAGATCTGAAAGGCCTTCCTTTTCTTGTCAATCATGCGTTCAATCTGTCATTCTCATCAAACAAGTCCTGGTGTTTCTTGGTTTGGTATCCAATAGTTTGTTCACAGGCTGCAATAATGGATGTTTTTAGCTTGGTCCAGTGTTCCTCGATGTTATCAGGGAATTCTGAAAGCAGATGGTCCTTAAGAGTCGTTTGGAAGCAGTCCCACTTAATGGGATCTTGAAGGGCTTGAGTGTTCATTTTGTGCCTTGGTTTCCTTCCTTGAAGCCTGTGTTGAGGTATAATCTTGATAGCCATCGTGGAGCGTATTAGGACTTTTGGGGTTTGGGTTGGGTTTTTGGAAGACGCCTGTGTGTGAATTTGTTTTATGTGTGTAGATGCATGCCGACCAATGCACAGTCTTCGCAGTAGGGCTCTGTTCCGATGGCATGAAGTAGTCACGACAAACCGGTAGATTCTTATCTACTGCAGCTTTCATCCGCCTTCACAGCCGTTGTAACATACCGCTTGTTATCATCTGCCTGTTCTGCCATTGAGGACTTCTTGGATCATTCTTTGTCTAGCTCCTTCCCTGTGACCTTACTGTCTTGGGTGACCCTGCTGGGAGTATGATATTCCCGACAGCTTCACTCACAAGGGTCATAGGAACATGCAAGCGCACTCACCACGACAAGGTGATGATCCAGCGAGTGGGACAACTGGTCCATAATGGTGGCCTGACTACTGGTTGAGGACTTGTTATGCTTAAGCACGTTGAGCTTAAATATTCACATTAGCTTCCAATTTCCTTTGGGTGAAATCCAAATTGATCTACAGAGCTGCAAACTAGGAATCTTTTAACTAGGGCTTTGAAATGTCAGAAGACCTGCCTGAGTTCAGAAGGAGGGTTCTGATGAAAGTGTGGGGGAAATTTGGGGGAGGAAGGCAGTGCTACAGTCTTCTTCCTTTTGCTGGCCAACATGTTTATTTTCCCTAAATGTCTCTGAGAGAGAAATTGCAACACATTGTTCTGAGGCAATATAAATGGCAACCGGCAGCAGCAGGCATCCAGGAAGCCATCCCCACTCAAATCTCTACTTTCACAGCTCACGAGTGGGGGCCATGAAAGCTGGGGAGAAAGATTAAAGTCCAGGCCTGCCCTAGTTTTAATATGGATTATACTGAGTTACAGATCCCTTTTTATGCTTATACAAGGGATGTGGAGTTGGAAAATGGCCACTCTGGTGATTTGCCAACTGTCTTCTTCTGTACTGCCATATGGCGCTAGGCTTTGATTCCAGATTCTCACTGTGGCAACTTGGATCTCTCTCAGCACAGCAGGTGTGGATAAGTTCTGTGGTATGGGGAGCGCCATATAATGATGACTTTCTTTAAAGCAGAAGTTTGGAACAGTTCCTACCCATTGATCCCATCTGATGCCATGGGATCCTTGGAAGAAATCAGTTCCCAGGAAAGGAGTCTTTAAGAAAACGTATTTCTCGTTTTTCATGCAGGGTGCGAGCAGATCAGCGCATCACCGAATCCCGTCAGGTGGTAGAGCTTGCTGTTAAAGAACATAAAGCAGAAATCTTGGCTCTCCAGCAAGCGTTAAAGGAGCAAAAACTCAAGGCTGAGAGCCTTTCCGACAAGGTTAGTTAGTTGTTTTTTTAAGCACCTTTCCATCATACAGCCTTGACAAAATCAGTTGTTCCAGAGGCTACAACACAGCCAAAAAATCTTTTAGCATGTTATAATTACGGCTCTGAAATGCCCAAAGTCTGGCCAGCGTTCACCTTAATTTGGCTTAGATGCAATGAATGCAAATCGCTCTTTTCATGTGTGACAGTTACTGTTTCTTTGCATTGAATATATAATATGTTTTGTAGAGTAGAGACATGTCCCTGTCCGCATGGAGCTTATAGTCTAAAATTTAAAGAGGCGGGGAGTGGGCAGCAGAAGGAAGGGGACATAGGAGCCTCTTGAGAGTGGAACTGAATGTCTAGGGAGGTGATCTTGGCTGGAGATGTTTAATAAGAAGGCCATCTGCCAGGCAGCGAAGTTGTATTAAGCTGAAGGCCTCTTAGAAAAGATGAAACATAAGATCATAAGAAGAGCCTGCTGGATCAGCCAGTGGTCCATCTAGTCCAGCATCCTCACAGTGGATGACCAGATGCCTGTCAAATACATGCAAGCAGGACCTGAGCACAAGAGCCCTCTCCCCTCCTGCGAATCTCAGGAAGTGATATTCAGAAGCGTTGCTGCCCCCAGCTGTGGAGGCAGAGCACAGCCATCACGGCTAGTAGCCATTGATAGCCTTAACCTCCATGAATTTGTCTGATCCTCTTAAAGCTATCCAGTGGAAGTGAGAAATGAAGCTACTTAGGTGTTCCCAAAGGTGGCGCTGTGGGTTAAACCAGAGCCTAGGAGTTGCCGATCAGAAGGTCGGCGGTTCGAATCCCTGCCACGGGGTGAGCCCCTGTTGCTCAGTCCCTGCTCCTGCCAACCTAGCAGTTCGAAAACACGTCAAAGTGCAAGTAGATAAATAGGTACTGCTCCGGCGGGAAGGTAAACAGCATTTTCGTGCGCTGCTCTGGTTCGCCAGAAGTGGCTTAGTTATGCTGGCCACATGACCCGGAAGCTGCACACCAGCTCCCTTGGCCAATAAAGCGAGATGAGCGCCGCAACCCCAGAGTCAGCCACGACTGGACCTAATGGTCAGGGGTCCCTTTACCCTTTACCTTTTAGGTGTTCCCAGAGGGAGTTAAACAGGTCAGCAAGGGAGAAAGGATGGAGTCCTCTAAGAAATTAGGAGACTTTTGGGCAGATGAGTGTGGTAGAGCTGAAGGAGCCAAGGGGAGGACCATAGCTCAGTGGCTGGAGCATTCATCTTGCAGGCCAAAGGTCCCAGGTACAGTTCCCTCCATCTTCAGGTATGGCTGTGAGAAAGACTCCCTACCTGAACCCCTGAAGAACTGTTGCCAGCTAGGATAGATAATGCCCCGCTAGATGGACTTGATGGTCCGAATCTGTACAGTGGTACCTTGGTTGTCGAACTAAATCCGTTCCCTTCCGTTCGACTCCCGGAACCGTTCGAAAATCAAAGGGCGGCTTCCGATTGGCTGCAGGAGCTGCTTGCACTCAAGCAGAAGTCGCATTGGACGTTCTGCTTCCAAAAAACGTTCGCAAACCAGAACACTCACTTCTGGGTTTGTGGCGTTCGGGAGCTGATTTGTTCGGGAGCCAAGCCGTTCGACAACCAAGGTACCACTGTATAAGGCAGCTTTGTTTGCCTGTTGGGAGATAAGAAAAATGACAGAGATCCTTTAAAAATAAAGATCAGTTTGTTCCCAGTGGGGAAGGAAGTGTTAATGTCAGTGTATCTGTTCTATCTAGCTTAATGATTTGGAGAAGAAGCATGCTATGCTGGAGATGAACGCGCGTAGCCTGCAACAGAAGCTTGAGACGGAGCGTGAACTCAAGCAGAGACTTCTGGAAGAGGTAATAATACTCAACTCATAATGAGATGCCATTCATCCGTATTGGGAGAGATTATGAAATCACCCAGCTTCACACAGCGGGTATTTCACACCACAGACTTTACTGGTTTAATAATAACTCCATCTTCCCTGGGAATTACAATTTTTATGCATGCACATATTTGCTTGCTGTTACATCCTGCTTTGCTTTCATCATAGTGGTCCCCAGGCAATCAGCCATCCAGGCACTGATCAATCCCAGGCTCACTTAGCTTCATATAAGGTGGTGTTTGTCATTTGCCTTCAGTCTGTACTCTGAAATTCTCTGATGGCGGGTGGGAGATGCAGGCTTGGGTTACTTATCAGGGAATTCTCAACATCTCACCAAACTTCAGCTCCTAATATTTTTTGAGAGAAGCCATCCCAGATAGTGATGCATAACTGTTTTAGGCTGTATACACCTCCCTGGAAGTAGATCCTATTGAACTCAATGGGATTTGCTTATGAGTAGACATGTAGAGGATTGCACTGTTAGGTTTTGAGGTAAAGAACTGCTCTCAGTTGGCTTGGAAGCTGATTTTAACCCCCAAGTGTTGCCTCCCCTCTCTTCCTTAATAAAGAAGTCTGCCACTGGAAAGGCAAATAAAATGACACTGTTGTGTATTTATGCCAGTTAATAATACTCTATTGCCAAGTCACAACCACCTTGACCTTTTCCATGTATCAGTCTTTAGATTCTTTTGATTTTTTTGTGCATTTGGAAAAGCAGAGGATTCTATTTAAAATGCAGACTGCATGGGCATAGTTTTAAGGCCAAAAGGGATTTAGAACACTGGAATATTACCAGATCCTCTAATAGGAATATATTCTCCCCACTAACTAAATACTGCATAAATACACTACTTGATCTGCACAATTTGTTTTCAATGACTTCTTAATAGATTTTTGAATTTTTGACTCTTTCATGATTGTGGACAAGGAAGGGGTAGATTAATACCTTCGAATACTCCCGCGCCACAAAAGCTCATGTTCCACATCCAATAATTCTATATACTTCATGCATATTTTTTCTTAATCCTTACTTCATTTATTCTGAAACTTTTTTTTAGTATTTTGTAAAAGTTTCTGGTCTCAGGGAAGGGAGACCAAGCCACTACAAAACCCACTGAACTCACCTCCCCCCATTTATATACCCACTCGACCGCTTTAATCTGCAGAAGTGACACTAATACTACTTCTGCATTTGTAAGAAATTGATCTGTTAGTGTGGCAGCACCCACACACTTTGGAACTCCCTGCCTGTCGACACCAGGCAGGTACCTTCACTGTACTTTAGGCACCTGCTCAAAGCATTTTTGCTTAGACAAGCTTACCCAGATACGTAGGATATTGGAAAGTGTTTTGATCTGTTTTCAGCTTATTGTTGATTTTAATTGTTATGCTTTGAATATTTTAATGGAGCTGCCGTAACTGTTCTTATTGATGATTTTACTGCTTTATTCCTTTTGTAAACCTCCTTGAGGGTTCTTTCCTTTTCCCCTTGAGGGTTGTATTCCCTTCTGAGCAACCTCTTCCAAAGGCCCAATATCAGTGGTGGGTGGGGCCAGAAGCAAAAGTGGGTGGGCCAATGAATGTAAATTTAACCTTCATGCAGTAGGTGTGTGACCTGGCTAGGTGGCCTGGGAAGACTTCTGAGGGCCATATAGAGAGGCCTAGAGGGCCCCATTCAACACCTGCCCTCCCCAGTCTGAAGTTCACTACCCCTGACTTAAAGAATCTGAATTTCTCCTTCTTACCAACAGCAAGCAAAGCTGCAGCAACAAATGGATCTACAGAAAAATCACATATTCCGCCTGACTCAAGGCCTGCAAGAGGCTTTGGATAGGGCAGATCTTCTGAAGACTGAGAGAAGTGACCTGGAGTACCAGCTAGAAAATATCCAGGTGAGAAGAGGCAATGCCTTACGCTCTGGATTTCACACATCCTCCACTGGGATTGTTTTGCTGTCTACATGGACATGTGTCACAATATATGGGTTTATCTTTCCTTTTCATCCTTTTTTTGTACTTCATAGGTTCTCTATTCCCATGAAAAGGTGAAAATGGAGGGCACCATTTCACAACAAACCAAGCTCATTGACTTTCTGCAAGCAAAGATGGACCAGCCAGCCAAAAAGAAAAAGGTGAGGAATCAGGCGGTTTGTTACACATGGTGTTTAAAAAATAAATAAACCTAAGGCTGGAGTCCAAAGAACACTTGCAGCTAGTTCCGTGTGCCCCAGAATCCTGCTGGGTGTGTGCAAGCCCCCTGCGTGTGCCTGAAGTCTGTCTTTGGAACCTGGCCTAAATGATTAGCTGCGGTGTCTTGATATTAAGCCATAACCCAAAGGAAAAACATGCCCAAGCTATAAGAGGATGCTGTAAAGACAGTTTTGGCACATGACAGTGGAGTATTTTGCTCTTTCTTCTCTGAGCGAACCCACTTGGAACAATTTGGGGAAAGTGCACACTTTCCCTGGTTTTTTTGCTGAAACGTGGGAACAAACCGTGGAAATAAATGTTTGCAAATAAGGGCAGGAGTGGCTGTTCAGGTTCATCACGGCCGGGTGTCGCCTTT
This sequence comes from Podarcis bocagei, assembly GCF_964188305.1. Taxonomy (NCBI): domain Eukaryota; kingdom Metazoa; phylum Chordata; class Lepidosauria; order Squamata; family Lacertidae; genus Podarcis; species Podarcis bocagei. The sequence goes on along the minus strand of NC_138142.1, from coordinate 21,096,695 downwards.
GTTACTAGCAAGCTCTTAGACAGAGACGAGGCGGCAGTGGAGATGGGAGGGCTATATGCAGCTTTATCCATCCGCTGACGCAATTCCGTACAACAGATTGCTCAATCTATTGTGAAATAAAGTTACCAGCAGCCTGATTACGCATTCCCTTGCACAGTGATGTTCCCCTGGTGCAAAACATTTCACCAGCGGAACAAACATGCCACTAAGCGACTTCAGCTTTTAGCGCCAGTTGGATGCCCTCCCCACAGAATTCTCCGTCAAGCTAGATGGAAAATGTTAGCAATTGCCCGGATAAGCTTCTCGAAAACAATTTGAGTGGGGGGAGAGCTTCAGGTTCTCCCCGCTGCCACCCCTTAACCTCTTTCTTTATCGAGATGAGGAATACCATCAGACCCTCTGGTCTGCAGTTAGTGAGGTTTCCCTTCCCCTAGTTTAAACCATCACTTACTAGGAGTTAGGAGCTGTCTGTGTGTTTCTGTTGCTAGGGCCTGTTTAGTCGACGGAAAGAGGACCCTTGTTTACCCACACAGGTTCCTCTGCAATACAATGAGCTGAAGGTGGCGCTGGAGAAGGAGAAGGCCCGTTCGGCTGAGCTGGAGGAGGCCCTTCAGAAAACCCGCATCGAGCTCAGATCTGCTCGAGAGGAAGGTAGGGGGCTACTGAAAAGTTGCATCTGGAGAGAAGGGCCGTTTTTAGTCCAAACGCGTGTCTCATATTTTTGTGTTTTCTGTAGCAGTGAAATGTTTTTCTCTCCCCCCCCATCCTCTCCCCCCCTTTCCCCCTGTTTGCTGTTGAGGATCCAATAGAGCAACGCCTTTGCTGCAGGCTGTAACTCTTAAGGCTGCCTTAGAACCACGGCTGCTCCTCGTGCCGGGGAGGAGTTGACTAACTATTTATGTGTATCTGTAGCTGCCCATAGGAAAATTACAGACCACCCTCACCCATCCACTCCTGCCACGGCCAGGCAGCAGATCATCATGTCTGCCATAGTCCGGTCACCAGAACACCAGCCCACGCCCATCAGTCTGCTTGCTCCTCCCTCAAGCCGCAGAAAGGAGTCTTCCACACCAGAGGGTAAGGCTTCGAGGGGGCGGGTTGGGTATGGGAAGAGTCCCTATCCCTTGATTCAACTCAGCACCCTCCTTTCATCTATGCACATTCTAACCAAGCATATCCATGAGTTTGGCAACCTTAAGGGAATCGGGAGGCTTGGAGACTTGTTAGAGAGAGAAATATATATATATCAAATGAAAATGTCCCCCGCCCCCTCTTCTATTGTGACCCAAGGCTTCATAATTATTCTTTTTATATTATTCTTCAACCTAAAAGTCTGACTTGACCAAGCAACAAATAACTTAAATGGAAATTGGTTGAAAGGGAGAGAACAAGTAGAGTCTTCTTAAAATAAAGGCTGCTATAAGATTCATTCTGCAAACTACAAGTTCCAGAGAAAATGAAAAGTTTCTTCTTCTTTTCATTTCAAGAACCCTCGTCGCTTTGTCACACAGCAAAATTATTTTCACGTAGGAGGTGCCAGGCTCGGTCTTATGCACTTCCCTATTAAGAGAGACTTGGTAGCAGGGCCTGGGGTAGGCTTCAGAGCTGCTCAATATGAAGATCATAATAAAGAAATAGTGAAAATGTCAATTTGGAAACACAAATCAGCTGGGATGATGGCGGGTGTAGGCTGGAGTGGCAGAAAATTCTGTGCTTTGCTGCTTAAAAGTACAAGTGTTATATGTAAGGGTGATGTCTTTATTTTAATCATAAGCACACTTACTAGGGAGCAAGCCCCACTAAACACATAGGGACTTGATTCTTGGCAAATATGCATAGAACTGCTCAGTTTGTCCATGGAAGGAGACTTAACTCTTCTGTTCCCTTTCCTTTTCAAGTGTATATAGAAATGCTCAGCGCTTTGGGGCTGGTCCTGCCTCTTTGCAGGATGCTTACTTTATTCCAAAGTGCCACATACCGTGATGGAGCTGTATACATAATAAGCAGAAGATTTTAGTTCCAACAGAAACAACAACATAAAGAAAGGGTTTCTTCCTAGTAGAAATATGCTGAAGGAGCACCTCTTTACCCTGGCCTTTGACACTTGAGAAACATGTTAGGACCCACCCTGTTCTCTTGATAGTGATCTGTTTTAATAGTTTTCAGTACTGCCCTTTTCTTCTGAAAAATTGAACTTTCTACTTCCAACAATTTGGTTTTTCCCCTAATTATTGGTGATAAGTTTGAATAAGAGGCTTTCCATCTTACCCAGCTGTGGTTATCCTAATATCCTGTTCTGGTCCAAACTCGTTCTACAGCTTCCAAGTCTCTTTCGTGAGCACTTCCTCCTACTTGCACCCTCGGGCATTATCTTGGGTTATTCTGATTTAACCATTGAAAATCTGGGGTCCTCCTTCTTTTGCCTAGGGTAGGCAATTTCCTGTTGAGCCATCTTTTCTCAAATGCTGAGCCATCTCTCCCCCTGCCCCCCCAAAACCCCCAATAATAATAACGTGGCTTTCGGGAACCCTTTTCAGACAACCTGCTTCTGCAGCTACTTGGCTGTCTTCCATGCCCATCCGTGACTATTCCAGTGTCTCATGCCACTAAGGTTTCTTTTAGCTTTCCAGATCTGTTTAGCCATTAGCACTTGAACGCTTTGCCCTCTAAAAAAACGACATTCAGCGTAAGTTTTCAGCTCTCCACCGTGTGTTACTTCTCCGTGTTTCTTCTGCAGTGCTTGTCTCCCTTTTATTGATGTCTGAAGTACGTACGGCTTGTCTGCCATCCCTGCAGGTCTGTTGGTGTACTTGTCGGTGTGATTCAGTCGTGTGGTCTAGAGCTGGTGTACTGTTGTGCCCGGTCTAGAGGCTTTGCAGGTCTAGGGCTATTGTGTACTGTTGAGCTGAGGGAAAGGCCCCCAACTTAAACCTCTTATCGGTTGTGAATATGACGTATGCCTTTTACAAAAGCCGTGTCTCTTAGCATCAACCCCCCATTTAAAATATAGGAATAATTCTGCCATACCTTATAACATGGGTGGTGAACAACAGGCCTTATCTGGCCCATCAAACCTTCTCCAACGGCTTGCCAGCCCCAGTGCAATTTATCTGCCCCACTACCCCGGTGGCATTGGGAATTATCCCTCTCCAAGTGCTCAGGTAATAGAAAGGAGTTCCTGGCAAGGAAGAAGAAAGATTTACGTGGCTCTCCTATCTGGAAAACCAAGGAGTCAGGGAGCCCAATGATATACCCGCTGAGCAAGAGGGAGGAGAGTTTTATCCTTTCTCTGCAACCTCTCTCCCCAGAGAGGGGCTATGGTGTGTGCATAAGTGTGGGGTGGGCACACCCACCACTAGCATTCAGCCCCCCAAGGGCCTTTCAGAAAGGCAGCCTGGCCTTTGGCCGGAAGATGTTAGCCTCCTGTGCTTTACACAATAATCAGGATCGCTGAGATAATTACGTGACGTGCTTTGAACCCTCTGAGCACTATAAGTGCTAGTTGTTCTTTCATCTGCAAAAGTTAAAATTAACTGGCTGGCCTGTGATTTTAAACTCCGGTGTGCCCCAATTCTAAACACTTGGTACGTATTAACTTTCCTGCCAAAACCCGAGTATATATCTTGAGTGCTAACAACAGCGCTGCTTGAGTCTCGCTGCTGTTAAATCATCATCCTTTCTTACTCCATGTTGCCGCATAAAACCCTTTCATTTAGCACTTATTTCCACAGTGCGTTATTTATTTTTTGTAGAATTGGCGTGATCTCTCTGCCAAACCTCTGAAAAACAACAAGTGGATTAGGTATCGCTGTTTAAACAAGCAAGCAACTGCGTCCGCATTCAGTTATTTGCGCTTAGGGGTGGGAGCAGCCTGTTTCAACTGAAATCGAAGGGCTGCTTTTCTGCCTCACACAAGCGTTCTTTTGCTACACCCTTGCTGGTGGTGGCAGTGCTTGGTGAAATGCGAAGGGGCAGCTAACTCAGTAGTAGGGTGTGCGCCTTGGCTGCAGGTCCCCAGCTCAATTCCTGAAGCCTCCAGTTCAAGCCATCAGATAGCTGGGGACAGGAAGGACCTTTAATAATAATAATAATAATTTATTATTTATACCCCACCCATCTGGCTGGGCTTCCCCAGCCACTCTGGGCGGCTTCAAAAAATAATAATATTAAAATACTGTAATACAATAATAATAATAATATTAAAATACTGTAAAAAACAACTATCTGACATTCAGGAGACATCTTAAGGCAGCCCTGTTCAGGGAAGTTTTTAACGTGTGACATTTTACTGTATTTTTGGTTTTTATGGAAGCCGCCCAGAGTGGCTGGGGAGGCCCAGCCAGATGGGCGGGGTATAAATAATAAATTATTATTATTATTATTATTATACATCAAATATTAAAAGCTTCCCTAAACAGGGCTGCCTTCAGATGTCTTCTAAAAGTCTGGTAGTTGTTGTTCTTTTTGACATCTGGTGGGAGGGTGTTCCACAGGGCGGGTGCCACTACCGAGAAGGCCCTCTGCCTGGCTCCCTGTAACTTGGCTTCTCGCAGTGAGGGAACCGCTAGAAGGCCCTTGGCGCTGGATCTCAGTGTCTGGGCTGAACGATGGGGGTGGAGACGCTCCTTCAGGTACACAGGACCGAGGCTGTTTAGGGCTATAAAGGTCAGCACCAACACTTTGAATTGTGCTCAGAAACGTACTGTGACAATAGAAAGCCACTCCCAAACAGGATTGGGCAAATAGTCTGAACCAACAAAAAGCGTCTTCTTACGTTCCTAAGGTCTCCTTTTCACATGCGTTGGCCAGTTGAGTTCTGAGTATGTGTGCTGCTTCTGCCACCACCGGCCATATGCTTGCTGGTGGCATATGCATATTAAGTGCCTTAGGATTGTGAGATATACCTCTCTGCGCAGCCCTGCCTAAAAGACCTTTTAGTTAGGTACCAACCAAACCAGCCGAGGGAGAAGGACGTGCTGATAGCTGCCGAGCTGCTTTTAACTGTGCTTTGCCACTTGCTCCTTCCCCCCAGAGTTTAACCGGCGTCTGAAAGAACGGATGCATCACAATATCCCTCACCGGTTCAATGTGGGGCTGAACATGAGAGCAACTAAATGTGCAGTTTGCTTGGATACGGTTCACTTTGGACGACAGGCGTCTAAATGTCTTGGTAAGAATGGCAAGGAAACAAAGGTGGTAACAGGGCCGAACTGGAAGAGTAATAATACCTAATGTTATGTCCATATTGTCTAATTTTTTGTTCTCTTGGCCAATTTAGCTTGTTATCTGTGTTCCCTTTCCTGTCCTCTCTGCCTCAAGAAAGGTTTCCACTTATATAGCCCTATTAGTCCTTGGGCCTTGTAGGCTGACAATTAAAAAAATTATTATTTTTTTAAAAAAAGAATTCATTAGAATGTTAGTAAACGTTCCATAACACCACAACAGCTACACCAATGCCTGGTAATGGCTCATTTCCATCAGTTGGAGCCAGAGTCTCTTAATCACTAGCTAGAGCAGCTTCAAAGACTGCAGCCCAAATTTACCTCAGAGTTTGGGGAGTTTGGAGTTGGCTTTTCTGCAAATTCACACTTTCTCAATTTAATTCATTACTGTTCTAAGATGACAATAAGCACACACCCCACCCCACCCCGCCACCAAATTATCGCAAACTGCTATTTTTTGGAATAGATTTCATGATTTAGCAGTATTCATCCTGTATTCCTTAGGTCAATCCTTTTCTACTTATCGTGCCAAAATAAAAAGGCAGTGGAAAATGATGCTGAAAGCACAGCACCTCCTCTCTCTCCCTACAAAATGGGGTCCTAGGCCTCAACAGTAATGCCATAAGGTTCTCAGCTTTGTGGGAAAGGGACATGGATGGATTTCAAGCATTTTAGGGAAACCTTGGCAACCTTTATTAAGCAGGCTTTATCTTGGAGGACAAAGCTGATCATGTCTCCTGCAGAAGTACTCATTTCACAACTAGCACAGAACAGGTTCTTAGCTTTTACTTGCTGCCTTGTTGTTAGCATCCATCTGTCTTGAAAGACAATGGAGTGTGCCTCCAGGGGTGGAAGTCAAACCGCTGGAGAATCACAGCGCCTGCTGTGGCTGCAGAGACCAGTAGCTCATAACAGCTGCCTCCCACGTGTACCAAAGCAACCTCTCCAGGTGCAATCAAGTATGTTTTGCTGTCATTAAATGTTTTACTAGTGTTCTTTACCATTATTTTTAGTTCCAGTGTCTTGTTGTTTCACTGGAGCCTAAAAGGTGTGGTTTATAAGTTTAACTTACAAACCTTTTGTTCCATAGAATAATAAAATGAAACGTGACTAAAGGTGGGAAGGCCTGGGGGAAAACTGGAAAAATTGGGGGGGGGGCAACCAGTTTCCCCCGTTTTTTTCCAAAGCTGTATTTTTCCAGAAAAAAATGGCTTTGGAAATAAACAGAAAAAAAACTGGTTGTTTTTTTCCAATTTTTCCGGTTTTTTCCAGGCCTTCCCATCTCTAAACATGACCCAAGGCAAGCTTTCTACAGCCTATGTAGGCATAGTAATTCCAGATCCCTGAATTCTGCTTTCCTGTCAAGCAGCTGGTCTGATTTCAACTGTATGTTAGGTCAGTCTGAGGCTCCAGTAGCCAGTATGGTACATTCCAGAGGCTTTGGACTACAGTGGTACCTTGGAACTCTTAATGCCTCTGTTCTTGAATGTTTTGGCTCCCAAACGCTGAAATCCCAGAAGTGCTCCGGTTTCTGAACATTCCTCGGGACACAAACATCCAACGTGGCTTCCGCTGTGCAAAAACCTAGCTGTTTTGGCTAATCAGTAGCCGCACCTCGGAACTCAAACATTTCAGAAGCCAGACGGTCTTCCGGAACAGATTACGTTCAAGTTCCGAGGTACCACTGTACATCTCTGTTCAGCCCCTGCCGGCAAGGACAATGATCAGAGATGATGAGAGTTGTAGTCCTCAACTTCTGAAGGACTACAAGTTGGCTACTCCTGATTTAAAGTCATGTCAGTAACAAGTCAACTTTCTTTCATAAACTGACAGTTTTACATTAAGCATGAATTAGTATATGACATGACTCCCTTCAAAAATTGCTGCAGGGAAAGAATGTACAGTGGTACCTCGGGTTAAGTACTTAATTCATTCCGGAGGTCCGTTCTTAACCTGAAACAGTTCTTAACCTGAAGCACCACTTTAGCTAATGGGGCCTCCTGCTGCTGCCGTGCCGCCGGAGCCCGATTTCTGTTCTTATCCTGAAGCAAAGTTCTTAACCTGAAGCACTATTTCTGGGTTAGTGGAGTGTGTAACCTGAAGTGTATGTAACCCGAGGTACCACTGTATTGGAATTGGTTATCAATAGACCTTGGAAAGCAGCTTGGATAGGGCACCAGAAAGGGAAGAATGGATGTACTGTACCTAACACCAAGAAGTTGTGAACCAGAACATGTGGCGATACTCAGTTGGGAAGTTAGTTGAGATTCTTCAGCTTAATACTGGGTTGGTGCAGACTTGAGTCCGAGCAATTCTGATTTTATGAAAAATCCTTTACCTGAAGTTTTAAATGCAGGGCTCTATCCAACATTCATTGTCTGCTATCACAAGAGCCTTTGCACTAGCAGGTTGTGGAGTTTAAAGGTTGAGCAATGAAGAAATCCAGCACAGCAGTTACATTAGCAGAAGCTTGTTGGGCAACATGTATACCGCTAAGCAACTAATACAGTGCTACATTTGATAGCCCTTAAATCCTAATGTTTCTATAAGGTTTCCCCCTCTTCACTTTCTACCCTCCCCCTGCCAGAATGCCAGATGATGTGCCATCCAAAGTGCTCAACCTGTTTGCCGGCTACTTGTGGCTTGCCTGCCGAATACGCCACACATTTCTCCGAAGCCTTCTGCCGGGACAAACTGAACTCTCCAGGTCTGCAGCTGAAAGAGCCAAGCAGCAGTTTACGGCTAGAAGGATGGATGAAGGTGCCAAGGTACAAACGTGAGTCTCTGCGCTAAAATTGCTTGCCCAGAGCTGCTGGTGCTGCCGCCGCCGGAGGAGCCGCTCCGTAGACTGTAGCTGTGAAGCCGATTCTCTTGTTCGCTGGTGAAAACTCCTACGGGAGGTTGGCTGACCACGCTAATCGGGAACCTTTGACGCAACCCTCTAATGCAGTTTTGTCCTTTTTCTGTGTTTTCAGAAATAATAAGCGTGGGCAGCAGGGCTGGGACAGGAAGTATATAGTTCTGGAAGGAACTAAAGTGCTTGTTTATGACACAGAAGCAAGAGAAGGTAACCTCTTAACATCTGACTCGCTTTCCCCGTCTCCTCTGACATGGCCTCTCAATGCATAACTTTGTCTGAACAAAAACGTTTGAACTTTGTGGAAGTGGGGAGATTGGCTTAATACTCTAGGACTTCACTCTTTGTAACGCCTCGCCCTTGGAGAACCCTTTCTGCATCTGACCGCCAAGGAGCTGCCACTGGGCGCCTCCAGTATAATCCCTACGATTGGCAAAGGAACCTGAGTGCGTTCTAGGCTGCATTTGCCGCACATATGGGGCGCTGATTGCTGTTGCGCCACACAAACTGACCATGCCCCCAACATTCTCTGTGGCTGAGCCATTGATCAGAAGATCAGTAGTGACAGGTACGTTATCTTTCAGGGGCGCTTCTCTGCCATTACTGATCTTCTCCCCCCTGAGGTGCCCCAGAGCCTCCCCACCGCTTAGGAACAAAGCGCAATTTGAAAACTTCTGCTCTAGTTGTCTTAGTGCCCCTCCAGGCTGGTGCTTTATTGTGGGTTTAGTTGGCAACATGCTTTTGAGACAGTAAAGAGTTCCTTAGCGGCAGATTGGTTCCGCTTTAGTCCCTTCCGCAATTCTTCCCCAAGGCTACCCTGTTATTGCTGTCCAGAGGGCCTATAGTGCAATGAAAGCGGGACAAAAATGATGCTGATTTTAGCAGGGATGCGCATTAGCTGGAAATGAAGCAGTGTGATGATGACCCCTCCCCACCCCACCCCCCAAAAAACCATTCTGCAAGTGCAAACAGTATTGAAAGTGGAATTGTGTATGACTGCCCCGATAGCATTTTGCACACAAATCACTGTGAATGCGCAATCAAAAGTACGTCTGGAGGGGCCTCTTGCCTTACATTTGTTCCAGCCCTCAAGAATGACGTGAAATTGAATGTGTGAAGTGCCTCCTCCCCAGACACCTGTTTTTGTCTCTGATTTATTTGTCATCCAAGTTTCCATTCCCCCTTCATATTCTTGTCCTCCCACTTATATCTTTGCCAAAGCAGGACAGAGGCCTTCGGAGGAGTTTGAGCTGTGTCCTCCAGACGGAGATGTGACCGTCCATGGAGCTGTGGGCGCAACTGAACTCCTAAACACAGCTAAGACAGGTGAGGTCAATTGTGTTACATCTGATGTGTGAACACATCAGCTGGCTGTGGCAGAGCCCGCCCTGGCTTTTTAAGATATCTCTTTTAAAGAAAATAACAGTGTGGTCCCATCATTCGTTATTTAAATTTACAAATTTTTACAAACCTGAGCCATACAATGCAGGAAGCTGCCATATACTGAGTTACACCCTTGGTCCATCTAGCTGCATGATGTCAGGGATAAGGGAAACCCCAGAGGAGGAAGGCTCAGGGCCAGGGGATTGGGTGGTGGGATGCTAAGGAGAGGTCAGAGGTAAAGGTTTGGGAGGAGAGGCTGGATGCTGAAGGGGCAACAGTATTTAGTGAACAGGAAGAGCAAGGAAGGTACGCTCTGTGGAACGTCCTCCCATCAGATGTCAAGGAAATAAACAACTATCTGACTTTTAGAAGACATCTGAAGGCAGACCTGTTTAGGGAAGTTTTTAATGTTTGCTGTTTTATCGTGTTTTTAATATTCTATTGAGAGTCGCACAGAGTGCCTGGGGAAACCCAGCCAGATGGGCGGTGTATAAATTATTATTATTATTATTATTAATAATAATAATAATAATAATGTCTGTGGCCTTGATTTCTGAGGCTCATAGTTCCTGATTGCACTTTTCTCAAGATACCTTGAAGACTTCTTTTCCACCCTAAGCCGTTTTTGACCTCTAGATCTTTATTCACCCACCACCCACCCCATTTCCTAAACCTCTGCCTGTGTTTTTTGGTAACAGATGTGCCCTATATATTGAAGCTGGAATCTCATCCTCATACCACGTGTTGGCCTGGCCGGACTCTCTACTTACTCACACCCACTTTTCCTGATAAGCAACGCTGGGTCAGTGCGCTGGAATCCATAGTTGCTGGAGGAAGAGTCTCCAGGGAAAAGGCTGAGGCTGATGCTGTAAGTCAAAACATTGAGGGTTGCAGGGGGGGTCCTCTTTCATTTTAAAAAGAGGGATATTTCTAGACTTTTTAACATAGTCCTCTAAGAAAAGAAAATAGACAAGGGGAATTCTGTCCCATTTGCTCAGTAAGTAAATATCCACCCTTCCTGCATCCTAACTAATTATGTGGGATGATTATTAAGCTCTTGGACAGGCACTATCTGATTTTGTTAAAACTTAACTCAAGCTGTTTTAATTAACCGAAACAGAATATTATTTGCATTTAGGCAATTCCTGTTTCCCATTGATTTACAGCCATCACCACCCAGCGTACCCTAACCTAGGTACTTGCCATTTGCACCACATTTCTGACCAAGGGCCTAAAGCACAAAATAAATCTAATGACCACAACACTCTAGGCGTTTTATCAAGCAATCAAAATGGAAATATATATTTTTAAGGTGTGGCTTGAGTTTTGCAGGTGCATCCACACACACACAAACAATTTCAAAGGTGAGCCTGCTGTGGAAGCATATTGTCCATGTTTTGGACATGCATCTTTTAATCTAGCCCTGGGGAAACATGGTGTTTTGGTTTGCAGCTGAAGGAGCAATGCACAGTTCTGATTTGGCGTGCCATTCAGGAAGATATTTTCTTTCCTTCTCAGAATGCAAACATTTAAGTTTGCTAGGGGCGTGGGGGGGGGGGGGAAGAACCAGAGAGCCTGTGTGATCCATGGGAGGAGGGACAAAGAGGTACTGGGCGTATGATTGGAGGCTGCGTATGTGTCCCTTGAGGAGCATGGAATACCGTCCACTGTCAAAGAAAGTCTGCTTCTAAATACCAGTTTCTGGAAACTGCAGGAGGAGAGTGCTGTTGTTGTAGGCTTCCCATAGGCATCTGACTGGTTACTTTTAGAGTTCTTGACCAGATGGGCCACTGGTCTGACCCAGCAGGCTCTTCTTATATTCTTAGCAAAAGGAACCCTGGCATCTACTCTTGCATGCAACTAGTTTTGTGGGGCTGGCAAGAAAGTATGTGCTTGCATTACTTTTTCCTTTATGGAGTGAAGATCTGCTATCACAGGGTGAGATCTGTACCTGAAGGCTCTTCTCTCATGTGCTTCTGTGAAGAAGGTGGGAAAGTACAGTCATACCTCATGTTGCGTTAGGTTCATGTTGCGTCTTTTCGGCTTGCGAACACGGCAAACCCGGAAGTGTATACTTCCGGGTTTTGCCACACGGGCAGAAGCGTTCTATCGCGCTCTGCACTTGCGCAGAAGCGCCGCTCTAGTTGCAGACTTTTCGGGGTGCAAACGGCACCCCAGAACGGATCGTGTCTGCAACTAGAGGTACAACTGTATTTTTTATTATTATGGTTGTTGTTATTGTTAGTAGCCATGCAGAACTACTGGCACGTGTCCACCCCATGGCAAAATGGACTAGGTTAGAAAGAAAGGATTGTGCCACTGCGGTCTTTCGGACTCAGCCATCCTTAGTCTTAGCCTGCTCGTGGTGATGTCTTTGGCAAATATAGCTTTTCATTGGTGGGTTTAAGAAGTTTCCATTGTATCGTTCCTGTGCACCATGCTAGTTCTCCCTTTCTCTCCCTCATGCACAGAAGCTCCTTGGAAATTCTCTCCTGAAGCTGGAGGGAGAGGACCGTTTGGATATCAACTGCACACTGCCCTTCAGTGACCAGGTAATGGGGGATTTTGCCAGCTCTAGCTTTGCCATGCTGTGGAATAAGCAAACTGAACAAGGAACCTATTTAGTTTTGGACCTTCTGGGATTTCTTCCTTAGGTGGTGGTGGTGGTTTTTAATAGCATCCCTGTAGCCTTTCTCTCTCTGTGTGTTGACTCTTCATAAACCCCTTTTGTAGGTGGTCCTAGTGGGTGCTGAGGAAGGCCTTTATGCCCTGAATGTGCTGAAGAACTCTTTAACACATGTCCCAGGAATTGGTGCCGTCTTCCAAGTGCACCTCATCAAGGATCTGGAGAAGCTGCTCATGATAGCAGGTAGAGTTCGGGAAACTATGTATTCTGCTATAATGGAACTCTTATATGTCAATTTGAATCTTTCCTCATCAGCCTTCCTCATCAGGCTCCTGAAACTTCAGTGGGCATTGCCTGCACTCTTACAGGCACACCTTACCCCAACCATAATAGCTGGAAACTTACTTTTAGAAAAAGAGAAAAAAACATACAAACATCATAGTTTATGTGATGGCAGATTTTGTGGCTAATGCCACATTCTGTGTGGCATTTCTGCACTCTCAGGACTGCAGTGTGTGTGTGTACCTTGGTAACGCTCTCCTTGGAGAGTTTTGTTTTTGTTTTCTTTTGTTTGCATTTAGTCATATAGAATTGCGTCGGCAATTTTGTCCTTGTTTTGAAACACCTTTCAAAGATTTTGGATGGTTTATTTTGTATGCAACCACCTTCAACTATCTTTTGCATCATCGAATTTAGGAAATTGGGGAGTTGCCTTACACAGCACTTAGTATTCTCAGTATTGTCTACACTGGCTGGCAGCAGCACTCCAGGTTTCCAGGCAGGGAATATTCTCAGTCCGACCAGGGATTGTACCTGATAACTTTCTACATGCAGAGCAGGTGCTCTGCTGTTGAGCTATGGTCCCTCCTCCATTAAGTTAATAAACAGAAGTTGATAAAAGTGTATTAAGCTTTCTTTGATGATCCTTCTGACTTGTGAAGTAGGACTTAACCCATTTTCAGTGAACGGAACAAGTTCCAGTGCTGTTTAGACATAAAATATTTCTAGAAACCAGCTCTTAGTGATGTGGTGCCATTAAGTGCGGGAGCAGCATGAAGCTTTTACTTCTGTAATTTTGCTCCTTGGCTTAGCTAGAAATGTTTCTCTGCTCCTTTGCGTCTTTCCTAGGGGATGAGAGGGCACTGTGTCTTGTTGACGTGAAGAAAGTTAAGCAGTCTCTAGCCCAGTCCCACCTGCCAGCCCAGCCTGATGTCTCTCCAAACGTTTTCGAGGCTGTGAAAGGATGTCATCTTTTTGCTGCTGGCAAGGTAGGACCCCCAAGCTTTGCATTTGCCTCTTAATGCAGTGATCCCTGGAACACAGGGTATGATGATCAAAAGGATGTTAGGCCCCATATCAAGACCATGCATCCACTACAGTGGTACCTCGCAAGACGAACGCCTCGCAAGACGGAAAACCCGCTAGACGAAAGGGTTTTCCGTTTTGGAGGCGCTTCGCAAAACGAATTTCCCTATGGGCTCCCTTCGCAAGATGACAGCCCATAGGGAAATCTCCGGGACCTCCCTTCTCCCCGCGCCAGCCTTCGGAAGGCTCCTCCGAAGGCTGGCGGTGGGGCGGAAAGCCCTTCTCCCCGCGCCAGCCTTCGGAAGGCTCCTCCGAAGGCTGGCGGTGGGGCGGAAAGCCCTTCTCCCCGCGCCAGCCTTCGGAAGGCTCCTCCGAAGGCTGGCGGTGGGGCGGAAAGCCCTTCTCCCCCCGCCAGCCTTCGGAAGGCTCCTCTGAAGGCTGGCGGTGGGGAGAAAAGCCCTTCTCCCCGCGCCAGCCTTCGGAAGGCTGCTCCGAAGGCTGGCGGTGGGGTGGAAAGCCCTTCTCCCCACGCCAGCCTTCGGAAGGCTCCTCCGAAGGCTGGCGGAGGGGAGAAAAGCCCTTCTCCCTGCGCCAGCCTTCGGAAGGCTCCTCCGAAGGCTGGCGGTGGGGCGGAAAGCCCTTCTCCCCGCGCCAGCCTTCGGAAGGCTCCTCCGAAGGCTGGCGGTGGGGCGGAAAGCCCTTCTCCCCGCGCCAGCCTTCGGAAGGCTCCTCCGAAGGCTGGCGGTGGGGCGGAAAGCCCTTCTCCCCCCGCCAGCCTTCGGAAGGCTCCTCTGAAGGCTGGCGGTGGGGAGAAAAGCCCTTCTCCCCGCGCCAGCCTTCGGAAGGCTGCTCCGAAGGCTGGCGGTGGGGTGGAAAGCCCTTCTCCCCACGCCAGCCTTCGGAAGGCTCCTCCGAAGGCTGGCGGAGGGGAGAAAAGCCCTTCTCCCCGCGCCAGCCTTCGGAAGGCTCCTCCGAAGGCTGGCGGTGGGGCGGAAAGCGCTTCTCCCCGCGCCAGCCTTCGGAAGGTTCCTCCGAAGGCTGGCGGTGGGGCGGAAAGCCCTTCTCCCCCCGCCAGCCTTCAGAAGGCTCCTCCGAAGGCTGGCGGTGGGGAGAAAAGCCCTTCTCCCCCCGCCAGCCTTCGGAAGGCTCCTCCGAAGGCTGGCGGTGGGGCGGAAAGCCCTTCTCCCCACGCCAGCCTTCGGAAGGCTCCTCCGAAGGCTGGCGGTGGGGCGGAAAGCCCTTCTCCCCCCGCCAGCCTTCGGAAGGCTCCTCCGAAGGCTGGCGGTGGGGAGAAAAGCCCTTCTCCCCGCGCCAGCCTTCGGAAGGCTGCTCCGAAGGCTGGCGGAGGGGAGAAAAGCCCTTCTCCCCCCGCCAGCCTTCAGAAGGCTCCTCCGAAGGCTGGCGGTGGGGAGAAAAGCCCTTCTCCCCCCGCCAGCCTTCGGAAGGCTCCTCCGAAGGCTGGCGGTGGGGAGAAAAGCCCTTCTCCCCCCGCCAGCCTTCGGAAGGCTCCTCCGAAGGCTGGCGGTGGGGCGGAAAGCCCTTCTCCCCCCGCCAGCCTTCGGAAGGCTCCTCCGAAGGCTGGCGGTGGGGCGGAAAGCCCTTCTCCCCGCGCCAGCCTTCGGAAGGCTCCTCCGAAGGCTGGCGGTGGGGAGAAAAGCCCTTCTCCCCGCGCCAGCCTTCGGAAGGCTCCTCCGAAGGCTGGCGGTGGGGCGGAAAGCGCTTCTCCCCGCGCCAGCCTTCGGAAGGTTCCTCCGAAGGCTGGCGGTGGGGCGGAAAGCCCTTCTCCCCCCGCCAGCCTTCAGAAGGCTCCTCCGAAGGCTGGCGGTGGGGAGAAAAGCCCTTCTCCCCCCGCCAGCCTTCGGAAGGCTCCTCCGAAGGCTGGCGGTGGGGAGAAAAGCCCTTCTCCCCCCGCCAGCCTTCGGAAGGCTCCTCCGAAGGCTGGCGGTGGGGCGGAAAGCCCTTCTCCCCCCGCCAGCCTTCGGAAGGCTCCTCCGAAGGCTGGCGGTGGGGCGGAAAGCCCTTCTCCCCGCGCCAGCCTTCGGAAGGCTCCTCCGAAGGCTGGCGGTGGGGAGAAAAGCCCTTCTCCCCGCGCCAGCCTTCGGAAGGCTCCTCCGAAGGCTGGCGGTGGGGCGGAAAGCGCTTCTCCCCGCGCCAGCCTTCGGAAGGTTCCTCCGAAGGCTGGCGGTGGGGCGGAAAGCCCTTCTCCCCCCGCCAGCCTTCGGAAGGCTCCTCCGAAGGCTGGCGGTGGGGAGAAAAGCCCTTCTCCCCCCGCCAGCCTTCGGAAGGCTCCTCCGAAGGCTGGCGGTGGGGAGAAAAGCCCTTCTCCCCCCGCCAGCCTTCGGAAGGCTCCTCCGAAGGCTGGCGGTGGGGCGGAAAGCCCTTCTCCCCGCGCCAGCCTTCGGAAGGCTCCTCCGAAGGCTGGCGTTGGGGAGGAAAGCCCTTCTCCCCGCGCCAGCCTTCGGAAGGCTCCTCCGAAGGCTGGCGGTGGGGCGGAAAGCCCTTCTCCCCGCGCCAGCCTTCGGAAGGCTCCTCCGAAGGCTGGCGGTGGGGAGAAAAGCCCTTCTCCCCGCGCCAGCCTTCGGAAGGCTCCTCCGAAGGCTGGCGGTGGGGCGGAAAGCCCTTCTCCCCGCGCCAGCCTTCGGAAGGCTGCTCCGAAGGCTGGCGGTGGGGCGGAAAGCCCTTCTCCCCACACCAGCCTTCGGATGGCTGTCCTGAAGACTTGCGGTGGGAGGAGGGTTTTCCTTCCCACCGCCAACATTCAGAATGCTGTTCTGAATCTTGGCGGTGGGGAGGAAAAACCCTCCTCCCACCGCAAGCCCCAGGAACAGAGAAGCGCTGCGCCCCTTCCCCTCTGTTCCCGTACCTGTCCTGAAGGCTTGCGGTGGGGAGAAAAGCCCTTCTCCGCACCGCCAGCCTGGCAAGCGGTTTCCATAGGAACGCATTAATTGATTTTCAATGCATTCCTATGGGAAACCGTGCTTCGCAAGACGAAAAACTCGCAAGAAGAAAAAACTTGCGGAACGAATTAATTTCGTCTTGCGAGGCACCACTGTATTTGTTTACGACATTTGTATGTCACCCTGGGTCATTTTAGATTTCAAGGCGGTGTACAACAAAATAGCACTATTTGTTATCTTTCACATGCAGATTGAGAATGGGCTGTGCATCTGTGCAGCGATGCCCAACAAAGTGGTGGTTCTGCGCTATAATGAGAGCCTCAGCAAGTTCTGCATCAGGAAGGTAAAGTTTGCAATTGCAATGCAGTCCCCTTTTGCCCACAAGAGGCTGGCAACAGTTGGTCCCAACCCTGACATGGCAAATAACCTGCCCACTCTTCCATTAGTTATGACTAGACCTGCCTTCCACCCATTTTTGCCTTTGCACTGACCAAGCTGCAACCGTATAGTGTCTTCATCATAAATATTCAGTAGTGTGGTGTAGTGGTTAAGAGCAGCAGACTCATAATCTGGTGAACTGGGTTCGCTTCTCTGCTCCTCCACATGCAGCTGCTGGGTGACCTTGGGCCAGTCACACTTCTCTGAAGTCTCTCAGCCTCACTCACCTCACAGAGTGTTTGTTGTGGGGGAGGAAGGGAAAGGAGAATGTTAGCCGCTTTGAGACTCCTTAGGGTAGTGATAAAGCAGGATATCAAATCCAAACTCTTCTTCTTCTTCTAAGTTACTCTCCTGGACATTACACATTGCCACACAGAATCAGACTAATGCAAAAGTACGTAGTGGTGATCCTATACTGGCCTGTCAGTGTAGTTTAGGATATACAGCCCCGTTTGAGATTTACTCTGTGCTACAAGAATCCCACAGATGCTTACTAGCGATCCATCAGTTTGGAGAACAGTAACGGTGGACATGCATGCCTGAAAGCCAGCCGGTCTCCTGAAACGTACAGCTGCAATGGAGAGTGTGGTCCACAATGTGGCCTGGTTTTATGCAGGGCATTGGTGAGACTTAACACGGAGTAAACAAGAATGTGGTAGTCTAGTTGCAAGGGGCTAAATGCAGCAACTGGGTTTATAATTCTGTACCTTGAATGCTGAGGTCTGTTCTGGACCCCATAATTCAAGAAAGAGACTAAAACCGACAAGCTGGAAGGATGCTGATGGGCAGCTGCATTATCATTTGTTCCTGCAGAGCAAGGATTTTAATCCCTATCCCAGCAGTGTTACCCAGAATCCTCTACCACTCTCCTCAAAGTGAGACTGAACAAGCCAATGCAGTTGTCACATTCCCAAGCCCAGAAACTCCAGACCTATCTTGGATTTTGTGACTGCAGCCAGACAGATTCCTAGGATCTTCTTAATCCTAACCACCCTTACCTGCTCCGGTCAGGGTGCTGTATAATCTAAGTAGTGCAACTCATGCAACACGTTGGCGATTAATATACACAGAACAATAATTATACATACTTTATCAACCTTCTGAGAAAAATACAGAACATCAAACAAAGCCACAAAGACTTGCGAACTACCCAGCCTAAATGAAATTATCAGAAGGTTGATAAAGTATGTATAATTATTGTTCTGTGTATATTAATTGCCAACGTGTTGCATGAGTCGCACTACTTCTATCGGCAGCAGAGGTTGCATTTTTCTAGTATAATCCAAGTAGGCTAACTGAGGCTTGTATGTCTGTGCTTTTCTTTCTGTCATCGCAGGAGATTGAAACCTCGGAGCCCTGCAGCTGCATTCATTTCACCAGTTACAGCATCATCATTGGAACAAATAAGTTCTATGAAATTGAGATGAAGCAGTACACCCTTGAGGGTAGGTGTCACTCCCTAACTATGCTTTGGAGAGCTGGTGCTTTAAGTCCTCAGCGGGATGTATGGCAGGGGTGGGCTGTCGCCTTCATGCCTGCCCTGCCTTGGTCATAGGAGTGTAGGAAATCTTCCTTAAACAGAATCAGACCATTGGTCTATCTAGCTCAGCACTGTCTACACCAGGGGTCAGCAGACTTTTTCAGCAGGGGACCAGTCCACTGTCCCTCAGACCTTGTGGGGGGCCGGACTATATTTATTTTTATTTTTGGGTGGGGGGGATGAACGAATTCCTATGCCCCACAAATAACCCAGAGATGCATTTTAAACAAAAGGACACATTCTACTCTTTACATGAGGCAGGCCCCACAAATAACCCAGAGATGCATTTTAAATAAAAGGACACATTCTACTCATGTAAAGACACGCTGATTCCCAGACCGTCCGTGGGCTGGATTTAGAAGGCGATTGGGCCGGATCCGGCCCCCAGGCCTTAGTTTGCCTATCCGTGTTCTACACTGACTTTCAATGGCTCTTCTTGGGTTTTAGGCAGGAGTCTGGCCCAGCCTCACTTGACAAAGCTGAGGATTGATTCTAGGGCCTTCTGCATGTATAGTAGATGCTCTAGCACTGAGCTATGACCTTTGTTTAAAATGAAATAGGCACTGATCTAATTCTCTTGTGCCTTCTAGAATTCCTGGACAAGAATGACCATACTTTAGCTTCTGCTGTGTTTGCATCATCCACCAACAGTTTTCCAATCAATATCATCCAGGTGAACCCTACAGGGCAGAGGGAGGAGTATCTGCTTTGCTTTCATGGTAAGTCTAGTTCAGTGTCTTGCTCAGCTTCTGCCCATTTCTCCCAAGGAGCTCAGAGCTCCTTTCCAGGGTGATTCAGGTACAGTGGTACCCCGCAAGACGAATGCCTCGCAAGACGGAAAACCCGCAAGACGAAAGGGTTTTCTGTTTTGGAGGCGCTTCGCAAGACGAATTTCCCTATGGGCTTGCTTCGCAAGACGAAAGCCCATAGGGAAATCTCCGGGGACCTGTTTTAAATGCTGGTGGTGGGGAGCAAAGCCTTTCCCCCCCTCCGGCCTTCAGAAGAGGTCCAGGAAGGCCGGTGGGGGCCGAAAGGCTTTGCTCCCCACCGCCAGCATTTTAAAAGCAGTCCGGCATAGCAGGGAAGCGCTTCCCGCTATCGCCGACGGCTTTTGAAGGCAGGCGGGGGGGAAAGACTTTCGCCCCCCGCCGGCCTTCAGAAGAGGTCCAGGACCTCTTCTGAAGGCCGGCGGGGGGCGAAAGTCTTTGCTCCCCCCCTGCCTGCCTTCCCGGGAGAGCGGAGAAAGGCAGCGCCTTTCTCCGCTGTCGCCGACGGCTTTTGAAGGCAGGCGGGGGGGAAAGACTTTCGCCCCCCGCCCGCCTTCAGAAGAGGTCCAGGACCTCTTCTGAAGGCTGGCGGGCGGCAAAAGTCTTTGTCCCCCCCTGCCTGCCTTCCCAGGGGCTTTTAAATCGCCCCGGACAGCGGAGAAGTCCTCCGCTGTCCCGAGGCGATTTTAAAATGCCGCCCGCCAGCATTTTAAGATCGCCCCGGACAGCGGAGAAGTCCTCCGCTGTCCCGGGGTTTTTTAAAATGCTGGGGGTGGGAAGAAAAGCCCTTGTCCCCCCCCCCAGCCTTCAGAAGAGGTCCGGGGGCAGACTGTCCCCGGACCTGGTCTGAAGGCGGTTTCCCTAGGAACGCATTAATTGATTTTCAATGCATTCCTATGGGAAACCGTGCATCGCAAGACGAAAAACTCGCAAGACGAAGAGACTTGCGGAACGAATTAATTTCGTCTTGCAAGGCACCACTGTACTGGCAACTCTCAGGCCAGCTTAGTTTCAAAGATCAAACTGCATGTTCAAGCGCATGCTCTAGGTTTTTCAAAGGGAAATTGTTCCCGCACCCAACAACTGCCAATTACTGCTTCGTGGAGCTCTGGAATCCTGGCAAACTCACATTTCATTTCTCTTAAGAATAATAGCTTGAAATGGAATGGTGGTGATTGTTGGGTGTGTGTGTGTCCCCTCCTGCAGAGTTTGGCGTCTTTGTAGACTCCTATGGAAGGCGCAGTCGCTCAGATGACCTGAAATGGAGTCGTCTGCCTTTAGCATTCGGTAAGCATTTGTGTGATTTTCATTGTCATGTGATTACTTGTGCACCCATCTTTTTCTAGTGTTCAGAGATGCCGAGGGTTGTAGAAATAGCGAGGGGGCATTTGTCTTTTCTTTTGTAGAAGGACCTTCAGCAGAGAAGGAGGGAGAACCTGTGGCCTTCCTGGTGGGGATGGCCTTGAGCCAACATGGCCAGTGGTCCAGGATGTTGGGAGTTGGGAATCGAGCTAGATCTGGTCCAGGATGTTGGGAGCTGGGAATCTAGCTAGATCTTGGAAGGTCACAGGTTCCCACATCCCTGGCTTAAAAAGATGTGTTCTTTTACAAAACAAAAACTCAAAAATCTGAGGCATGGTTTTATTTATTTCATAAAATTTAAACAACAACAAACAACAAATTTATACCCCGCCCTTCCCAGTTTAAAAACCAGGCTCAGGGCAGCTAACAGCAAATATAAAACATTGATTAAAATGCGACTTAAAAACAGCATAAATACAACATAAAATGCAGCATCAATATCAATAAAATCAAAAAATTCAGGGGTCATTTTCTTTGGGGGGGGGTGTGGAACAAGAACCCCAGTCAGCAGACATCAAATGATCACCAGGGCTAACGGGCCAAGTTGGTCCTACTAGGGCCAGCTGGGAGACCAGGGAAGAATTTAAATGTGGGGTCCCGCTTGATTGTAAAAGAAATTGGTAAAAAGTTAAGAACAACTATCTAAAACATTTTTAGAAGTAGGGCTGTACAAGACATGCGCTTCTTAAGAGATAATTGGGCAAGTTCACGGAGGACAAGCTTGTCAGTTGCCACTGGTCACAATGGCTATACTTTACCTCCACTGGACACAGTATACCTCTGAATGCCAGTAGGTGGGGAGAGCGCTGTTATGCTCAGGTCCTGCTTGCTGGTGACCCATTAGGGCATCTGGTTGAGAACAGGATATTGGACAAGATGGGCCATTGGCCTGAATCAGCAGCCAGGCTCTTAGGATGTTTTCTTGTGAGTTCCCTGACTACTTTATTCATCTTTGTTCCTGGCACTGTTCTTGCTGTAGCCTACAGGGAGCCTTACCTGTTTGTGACGCACTTCAACTCTCTCGAAGTGATTGAGATCCAAGCACGTGCCTCCCTCGGGTAAGTAATTATGCCGCCTCACTGCTTGCCTTCTACAACTGTGGAGGCCAAACTGGCCAAAGCAAGATTTAAGAGCCAATTTTAAAGGCACTCTTCCCTCTCCACCCCACCCCAGCACTCCAGCACGAGCCCACTTGGATATTCCGAGCCCTCGCTACCTGGGTCCAGCAATTTCATCAGGAGCAATTTACCTGGCCTCTTCCTACCAGGACAAACTAAGAGTTATTTGCTGCAAGGGGAATTTGGTGAAGGAATCAAACAACGAACTCCACCGGGTCCCCTCTACTACGCGCAGGTAAGAAGTAATATTACAGCTTTACACTTATAGGAGAGGGGGAAAGAAAGACCCCTGCCCCAAGGTGCCCTCTACTTTGGAAGGATGGGGAAAGCGTGGCGGCAGTAGATAGACATGATGAGCTAGGTGCAGTTTCACCTACCGAGATGCCAGTTTGACTGGGGAAGAAAGTGGAGAAGATTAAAGATTGCATGGAAAGCAGGATGCATCACCAGTGTTGAGAAAAGCCTTAGAGAAAGATACGTGGTTCATGCCAATGCAAGTTCTGCTCAGCGTAGACCCATTAAGAACATAAGAAGAGACTGCTGGATCAGGTAAATGGCCTATCTAGTCCAGCATCCCATTTTTACAGTCTCCACTGCTCTGCTATGCCTCTTCCCCAAAGGGAGAGGTAAACTGAGTAGTTTGAGGCAGAGTTTTGGGACAAGTTGAGGAAGAGAAGAAGGTGTAATAACAAGGGGGATGCCACTGAAAGAAAGTGGTGGTCCAGGCCAAGTGATGATGAGAATGTGGGCCTGTGTCTTAAGTAAGAAGATGCAGGGGAAGGAACAGATGTTTACAATGTTGCTTAGGTCTTGGTTGAATAGAGAGAGGAAAAAAGGAGGAAAAAATAGAAGATGAAGTTGAGCGTGCCTTACCTCACTCAGCTGGGTAAAGGTAAAGGGACCCCTGACCATTAGGTCCAGTCGTGACTGACTCTGGGGTTGCGGTGCTCATCTCGCTTTATTGGCCGAGGGAGCCAGCGTACAGCTTCCGGGTCATGTGGCCAGCAGGACTAAGCCGCTTCTGGCAAACCAGAGCAGTGCACGGAAACGCCATTTACCTTCCCACCGGAGCGGTACCTATTTATCTACTTGCACTTGGACATGCTTTTGAACTGCTAGGTTGGCAGGAGCAGGGACCGAGCAACGGGAGCTCACCCCATCACGGGGATTCGAACCGCCGACCTTCTGATCAGCAAGTCCTAGGCTCTGTGGTTTAACCCACAGCGCCACCCGCGTCCCTTACTCAGCTGGGTAGGTAGTGGTAATATCAGCTACTCTCTACACCCAATGACAAGGGGGAGGATGAAGGGGAAAGAGGAGCTGTTCAGACTTGGGCATGTTGAGGGCAGTGATGAGCCGCTGAAGGACTAGCAGAAGGCAAGAGGGAGAGGTTGGTGGTAGGGAAGAGAAATCTGGATATCTTCAGCATAGAGACCTGATGAAGATCACCCTGTGTTTAGATAGCTGTGGGATCATGGCAGAGTCTTCTGGAACAGAGGAAGACCTTCAGGGAAAACACTGAAGTAGGCTGCATTCAGCTGGGCTC
Organism: Podarcis bocagei; assembly: GCF_964188305.1. Lineage (NCBI taxonomy): Eukaryota > Metazoa > Chordata > Lepidosauria > Squamata > Lacertidae > Podarcis > Podarcis bocagei. Next base: position 21,073,634 of record NC_138142.1, on the reverse strand, counting down.
AAATGAAACCATCAGGGTTACAGAGATCCAAAGATGGGGAAGATGTTGACCTGAAGAGCATGTTCACAAGCATCTGCGTCAAAGGTGGCCGAGAGGATAAGGATGGTGATGGAAGAGCGAAGATTTTTTTAGATCTGAGAACAAGGCTATTTATTTATTTAATTGATATCTGTTTCGGTGGAATGCAGAGGATGGAAGCCAGACTGCGTTATCTCAAGAGAGAGGTGTAGGAAAAAGAGAAAGCTGAGACAATGAGAGCAAAGTACAAATCCAGATATTGAAAGGTGAAAAGGAGATCAGGCTATGTAAAGGAGATGGTTTTTGCTGGTTTTTAAGGGGACAGGGAGCAGTAGTGTGTGTGGCCATCACTGCTCCCACAGAAGGCATTGGTCACCACCAACTTAGATGACCTTAAAAGCAGCTTAGATAAATTCATGGAGGAGCTGGCTATCAATGGCTAGTAGCCGTGCTGGCTATGTTCTGCCTCCACAGTTGAGGCAGGAACGCTTTTGAATACCAGCTGCTGGAAACCACCGGAGGGGAGAGTGCTGTTGTGCTCAGGTCCTGCTTGCATGTTTCCCACAGGCATCTGCTTGGCCACTGTGCCAACAAGATGTTGGACTAGATGGGCCATTTCCCCTTATCCATCAGGTTCCTCTTATGTTCTTATGTGCACATTCCATGTGAAAAGAGCTGGAAGGTTGGTGACTGATGGAGGGATGGTAACCCAGAGGCAGAACTAGATTGGAAGTTACATGTTAGGGGCTGGTTACGCAGCAGTGCAGGGTTTCTGCCACATGTTAAAGAGTCCACAACAGAGAAATCTTTTCCCCTTTCCGTCTGCCAGCCCTGCTTTGTTACAGACGCAGCGGCACGCTTGTGTCCGTCCCCGAAAACGGCCTTGCAGAGCAAGGGGAAAGGCACAGTGGGGGATTTTGCTGTTGCAAATAAAAATGTAACGTTAAGGTTTTTATTGTCACTCAGCTGTCCACGTCCATTGTTTTTGAATGACAGCAGTCCGAACAAGAGAGGCCCCCCGACATATAACGAGCACATAACCAAGCGGGTAGCGTCAAGCCCTGGGCCTCCGGAAGGTCCAAGCCACCCTCGGGAGCCAAGCACACCCCATCGCTATCGAGAGGGAAGGACGGAGATGCGCAGGGACAAGTCTCCTGGGCGTCCTCTAGAGAGGGAGAAATCTCCTGGCAGGGTCCTGAGCACTCGCAGGGAAAGGTCTCCTGGGAGGCTGTTTGAGGAGAGCAGCAGGGGACGGATGCAGGTGGGGGGAGCAAGGACTCCCCTCTCCCAAGTCAACAAGGTAAGCTGGACTGTCCTGCACCATTTATCATACTTTACAGTTTATTTTTATGCTGCCTTTTAGCCAAAAAGGCACCCCCCTCCAATAAACATGCAAATGCAAACAATACAGATGATAGAAATCCAAAACAAAACCTTAAATGTATTTTTAAAAAAAACACAAATACATTCCTGTTCCATAGGGCAATGAACATTCCCCACAAAAATGTTAAGAGAGAGCCAGAGTAAATACTCAAGCAGCGGCTCCTCCCTAAAAGGATCCCAGGCAGTGGGAAAAGCTGGTGTCTCTTGATGATTCCAGCAGATTCTCTCCTCTGTAGCAATCTCTCTATTACAGCAGTTGTTGCACGTTTCTTTTCTCATGGACCACTTGAAGATTGCTGGGCGGGCTGCAGCGGGGCTTGAAAGGTCACTTAAAATTTATTATCTTGTTATTCTGCAAAGGGAAGTGCATTACTCACATAAAACCCTCACGAGCATGCTGCTGTAGAATGTAATCAGTCCAAACAGTACGCGTGGGTTAGCTGAACTGCAGCCGGTGAAACCCGCCCTTATAGGCTAACAAAATGTATCCAGGAATTCGCAGCTGACAAAATTGGACCGTTCTGATACTGATTTAGGTTGATAACAATTTGGAGGGACACACCAAGTTTTGCTTCTGGATTTTAAATATGAAGTAAACTGAACTTTTCCTTCAGCACAGGTGTCATTGTTGAAATCAGTGCCATTATTAAGAAAAATCACGGGCACTAGGCCAGATCACTGTTTTAATTTTTCAGGGGAAATTAAGTAGACCTCCCCAGAACCATGTTGTGAAAATCATGGGCTCTATGGAAGGGCCTTATTTCCTTGTTGGAGAATCTACCCCTGGTCAAAACTGCCTTGATATTGTCATGGGGGGGGGGAGCTAAAGTAGAGGACTTATTATTGATTTGTTCTGCAAACTTTCTATGAACCACTTGAATGGAGCTTCTATGGACTTCAATTTGAAAACCCCAGCTCTGTTGTCTATCTAATTAACTTGTATGCCGCTTCATATTTCAGCAGAAATCTCTTAATTGGCTGTGCTATTGTGTGGAATAGCTTCAAATCGTAGCAATTCCCAGAGAGCAATTCTGCCCTTCATACTAGAAAAATCCCTTATATATAGGAATGATCCCAGAGGAGTTGGCTTTGTGGTCTAGGTGGCTGGGGCAAATCTTGCAATCAAGCAATACATCCCTGTGCGTTCAGATTCAACGCTTATTAAATTTATATGCCACCCTCCTTCCAAAGGAACCCAGGGCAGCTAACGTAGCAATACTAAAACAATACAATTAAAACTTCTAAAAGTAAGTCACCTACTCTCAAATCTAATAATTTCAAGGCTGCCAGAGACAGGTATTTCAGCTATCAAATACCTGTCTAAACAGGAATGTTTTAAAGCTCCCTCCAAAAGTTAGTAATGAGGGAGGCCAATGCACCTCACTAGAGAGGGCATTCCACAAATTGGGAGCCACCACCAAGAAGGCCTCACTGTTGATTGTAGGACCCAAAATGGTGGATATTGGGGAAAGGCGTTATTGGATAATGTTGTTGATTACATTTCTATACCGCCCTCTATCTGAAGATCACAAGGCAGTAGCCTCTGTTTACTACTAAGCAGTATGCGCTTGTGAATCTCAGTCCAGCACTGCTGTAAACAATTCTAGGAGCTCTGACGCCAAGTGCAACTGCTGAACTTCATATCATTTTCTTCCTTTCTGTAACAGGTCTGGGACCAATCGTCAGTATAAGCTACACAAGCCTCCCCTTGACCTTGAACTGCAGGAAGAGCCGAGGAAATGTACTGAGTAGATGCACTTCTTAACTTAGCTGCCCAGGTACCCACCCAGCCAACAGCACTGGGCCCCGAATAATTGCTCTGGCAACAGGATCCGATCCACCAGGACTCAAGTTGCTCGCAAGGATCGTTTGCATCTCAGTTTCTTTTCCTGCAGCTTCCTGCAGTTCGGTTTTTCTCTTCCCCCTCTCTCTCCTTTCCCCTTCCCTCTTTTTGAGCACTTTGTTACTACCGTTGCTCTTTCAAGCAGTTCATGGACTTTTTATACTTCGCTTTTAGCCTTTTACCAGCCCGCCCTCGCCCCACCTCCCACCCCCATCAACAGAAGTCAGATGGGATGGGGATCTCACCTACGTCTTGAAAGGTGGGCTATATCAGCATTTGGGAAAGATGCTGGAATTCTGGGAAGGCCCTTTAACCGGCAAAAGGCCACAGCGATTCTTGTCTCCACACCCAACATCATTAGCTTCTGCTGTAGAGCTTTTAGAGAAAGCCTGATCAATTTAGTCCATCCGCTCCTTCCAAAACCTTTTGGAATTTAGGATTCCCAAAGAAAAAAGATACCCGTTAAGTGCAGCTACCGTCAGCCGGGTTACAGGGAAGGGAACGTCCTGTTTTAGCTCTCCCCAAATATCCCGCGATAACACAGAATAAGTGGTCGTGATCCACTTCTCTCACACTCTCCTTCTGCACTAAAGCAGTATGGAGGTGTAAAACCTCCCTCTCTTACCCAGGTTTTCTGCATGGCAGCTCCCTGCATGCTTCCTATACACCACCATCCTCCTGGCTGCAGTCTCCTTTTCAGTTGCTTTTGCTAGATATTGTATCTTGTACCTCCCGTGTTAACTAAACTGAAGCCTTTATAGATTATGCTGCAACAATAACCATCATTGTTTACTGGGGAAACTGGCACTGAAGGAGAATGAGCTTTAACAGTTCTCGATTCCACGACAACAGAACTTAGCGAGGCATGACGACATTCCCATCCCCAGCCTGCACTAGGTAGGATCCTGTTCACAAACGTATCACTATATACTGGATAAAGGCTAAGCTAAAGGAAAGGCCTCCTTGCCGCAGCGGTGCAACCAGCGCTCAGACGCTACCAAAGAGGGGAGTGGGGGACCGAAACAAAACAAGCCATAGTGTGGTTTGTACTTTTTTGGGGTAGGTCAGGGACAGGGAACCTTTGATTCTCCTGTTGGCGTTGGGCCCATAATGATCGCTGGCCGGGGCTGATGGGAGACAGAGCCCAACATCTGGAGGCCCACAGTCAGTGGGAATGGGTTGATGGCTTCACCTGGCGGTCAAAGGCAGGTAGCAGCTTTTGGGGAGTAGGTGCTCTCACCATGCCATTTGCTCCTGCCTTCGTCAGGTCCCCATTTGGCTCCCGTTTTGGAGGTCCGCAGGCTCCCCATCCCTAGTACAGCAACGGACCACCCCTTCCCGGCAGTGAGGATAAAGGCAAATTTTAACAGCTTTGGTGAACTCTTCCAAACATTTCTCCATCACTTTTTGCCTTCCCGCTGCAATCCCCTCTATAGCTTCTCACGTTCGGGTGTTGCTGAGCCACCGAGGCAAACAAGTTTCCAAGTTTAGGCTTTCGGCCATTCGATTTGCTTTAGCTGCTGCGTTTCACTCCAAGCTGGCAAGAGCAAAAATCCCACTCTGCCTCTCCTGCTTACTCCTTTTGCCAGCTGGTGCTGCCCTACTGGAGAGGCACCTAAAATCTCTTTTGCTTCAATCAGTGCCCTTCTGGAGGGTCTTGTGGATTACAGGGTCTGGTCTGTTGTATATCCGGGCTATTTTATATCAGATGGTTTGTCAGGAAACATGCTGAGACTTCTGCCTCTGGGTCTGGGTGTTCTGAAAGGTTTTTAAGGTCTTTGCATCTCATGGAAAAAAAAGTCCCTCGTGACCTGAAAGCTCGGCTTGTCGAGTCCTGAGAGTGTATATCTTGTGTCTTGTTTGTGAAATGCTTCCTGCTATAGAATAGCTCAAAGGACTGTACATATTTACAAGAAACTTTATATTCGTAAAAAACAAAAAAAGGAAATCAAATCAGTTTCTACTTTTTTATTGTAAAGTGTGCATCTTTATTTTCAACCACCAGCCCTTTGTTTTAACGGTGGCTGGGGAAAGGCGTCTTCAGCTACTTGAAGGGGCCTCGCCCTCACCCTCCAGGAATCCCACGAAGAAATAATTGTAACGTTAAATTTGCAAGCGGAAGTTTGCTAGCATCAATGAGGTTCTCGAGCATAACTACAATATAGAATTTGTCGTCACTACCTTTTAACGATTGCAGAAAAGGTAAAGAAACAACAGGAGCAACTCACACTCCACCTGGAAAAGTATTGAACTTGTTGTTAACAATAATCAAATAAAAACAAAATTCACTCTGACTGGCATGGTGCAGTGACCTTTTCCTTCCTACAGGAGCAGCAGCAGCTTAAGGCAGGTGGGAGAGCATATCTTCCACCGTTGTCTCCCAGAGCCTTTATAACTCACCACTGCCTTTTAAACGGGGGGGATTTAAAAAAAAATATATATATACTAACTTTCACTTGTTGTCTGCCATCCTGGAGGCCTGTCGTCAGGCAGAAAGGTGGCGTTATAAATATTTCAAGTAGCAAGACTATAAATAAATTGTCAGAAGTTACTCTGTGAGTGCTTGGCTTCCATGGTTGTTACCTGAAGTCACAGGGATGAGCTGAGCATCCCAACCCTCTCCATTGTTGCAGGATAAAAGCTGCCAGGCCTTCTAGAACGCAGCAGCAGCAGTAATTGCTAAACTTCCAGCTCTCCATCTTCAGTCCTGGAGTAAGCTATCCCGTCCCCATTAGGAAGCCAATCTGTCCATTTTTAAACATTGAGCAGCAGGTCAGCGGTCCTGGCAGACACACACGAGCCAATGGCTTCCCATAAGCACCGTCCTAAAACAACAAAGGGGGGAATAGTTCCTTGCCCTCTTCCTAGCAACAACACCCCTAAAGCTTCAAGTTTTTTTTTTTTAAAAAAAAACTTATTGCCCATGTTAATTCAGACTGTACATCTCAAAACAAGTAACGCTTGGCAAGAGAATGCAAGTTCAGACTATAATGTAAATACTTCTATTTTTAAACGAAGCCAGTTTATACAGGGTCTGATGTATTCTTCTACAGGGATCGTGTGTGTCTATTACTAACTTATCGGCTTTACAGGAACTGAAGTGTGTTTCCTGATGAGTTGTACACCTAACCTTTTCCCAGCCTGCTGCGGGTAGGTTACCAGTAAGCGATGCCCCCCCCCCAGCCCCGCCCCAACCACCACCTTAACCGCCACCTTTTGGTCTCCATATAGCTCATAGTGATGCTCTGCATAAACAAACAAAAAAAAACCAAACTGCTTTGACTTCTGTTGTGCCTAATCTTGAATGTATAAATGAACTGCAAGCTTGTTTACAAATGTTCCTTTATTTTTCTTTCAATGTGCACATAAATATACTTATTTAAGACTCACTGTTTCAGTCCTGTCAATAAGATTCATAATCTAACTGTGGTTTTTTGGGGGTGGGTGGGGTGGGGGGAGGACTGCTGGTGAACTAAACAAAGCAAGCATTCTCTTTCCTCCGCTCTCCCGCACTTAAAGCAATTGGGCTGCCCACCCTTTGTCCGCCATCTCTAGCTGTGCATAATTCTGCATTTTGCTCACAGCGGGGAGGAGTACGCAGGGTTTGAAGGCCTGCCCCCAAGCATTGCACATCTTCAGTTACTCACCTGACTTCTGAGATCTCATCTGCAAAGCCCCCGCCCCACACACTTCCATATTTGAAGCTGCCAGGGCCAGAAGTTTCTGGGGCAACTGAATTTTACATGACCGTACTGCATCGTAGCAGTCATTCTCCCATTCCAAATTACCACAGCCTTCCACAAATGGTTAGATTACATCCACTGCTGACCACCGGCTAAACTGACTAGGGCACAGATGAGAGGGGAAGGCTGTTCTAACAGGAGGGGGGCTCTTATCTACCTCCCCATGCCCCTGAAGCTAACAGGGAACTTTCTGAGAATACACTTGTGTTGTTGCTCAACTCCTGGTGAACACAGCTGTACTTCCTGCTAGTGGATGTGGTCTGCAACAATGAAACATCAAGGGCAGCGAGTCGTGCTAGCTGTGCGTAGAGCTGGCTGGGGTTGGGAGTTGCCGCCCAGCAGACTTCTCCCCTTAACCTAAAACTGGCCACTCACTTCCTTTATCTCCCCAGTTTTTGCAGGTGGGGAAGATTTCAGTCGTAGTCTTGGGGAGGATTTCAAATGCAGCGAATCTCATGCCATTTATTAGGGCGAAAATATCACACAGATGTGCAATATTTGGTTTAGTTTATTAATTTAAAAAGTGTAAAAAAAAATATGGGGGCAAAAAAGCAGTAGATCTATTGAGTTCAGAAGAGCTTGGGATTATGTAAGAAAAAGGGTGTGTGTGTCTATATGAGAGAGAAATGTTATTAGGTATGGTGATTCAGCCTCTGCAAGAGCTGTTTATGCATGGATGCTTAAAATGGAGCCAGCAGAGAAGTTTTAATGTGAAAAGCTTGCTCATTATGACTTCTTAATTTGTCCTAATTAAATGTCGCTTTATACCTTTGACGCAGAGGTGGGGAACATGTGGCCCTGCAGATGTTGGACTTCAACTCTTATCTGCCCTTAATGGTTAACCTGATCCAGCATGGTTGAATTTACATTCTTAACTGACTTCAAAAGAGGATTAGACGAATTCAAGGAGGATTTGCCATAGTTACATGAGCCATAACAGATATAGTCTCCAGTGTCAAGAGTTGGCATGCTTCTGTATGCTAGTTACAGGGAATCACAAGTAGAGAGAGGTAGTGCAGTGTTGTCTTCAGGTCCCGCTTGTGAACTTCGCAGCCAGAGAACAGGATGTTGGACTTGATAAGACCTCTGGCCTCATCCAGCAAGGCTTTTTTGATGTTCTAAATGTCCCAGTAGTTGCTCATAAACCTAGCAGTTTTAGAGATGTCAGAGCGTAAGAGCTGCTCTGCTTGGACTGCATCTAGTTTTGAATCCAGTTTCCCGCTGTGACCAAATGAATGTCCTGTGAGAAACATAAAAGCCAGGACATAAAGGCAAAAGCATCCTGCCTCTTGTGGCTAGTTGCTATCTATACCCTTCTCCATGAATACTTCGAAACCCCTTTTAAAGTTTCTGCTTGGAGAAAGAGTTAAATGTGCTGCAGGAAGAAGTGGTTTCGTGTCCTGAATCCCCCTACCCTCTTTTAGCTTCCTTGAATGACCCTTCAGCTTCTAGTGTGACGAATACAGGAAAAAAGCTTCTCTCTATTTTCAATGTACCGTACATAGTTTTAAACATCTATAATATCCACCTGCCTTCCTTTATTTCTTTTTGCTAGGCTGAAACTCTTCAAATGCCACAACCTTTTCTGCCACTGTGTGTCTTTCTGCTACGGTATCTCAACCGGTCACACCATTGCTTTTGTACAACAGCATAATGATAGTGGCGGTCTTATTTTTTCCACCCTTTCTCTAGCAATACCTAGATGGAGTTTACATCCCGCCCCCCCCCAAAAAAAACACTGCCCCACGCAGAGTTGACATTTCCACCAAGCTATCAGTTATAGCCTCCAGAACTCTCTTCTTGATCAGTCACTACAAGCACATATGTGTAGTTAGGAATTCGTTTTGCCCTAATCTGCATGACTCTGGACATTTGCTTCTTTGCTTGCCTGCTCCAAGAGCCTGATCTTTTCGATTAGCTCATCTTCCTCATCATAGTGAAAGTAACTAGAGCAGAGAGTGGGGAACCTCAGACGGGAGCCAAATACATCCCTCCAGACCTGTGCAGTTTGCCCTCCAGTTTGTCCTTGAACGCTGATGATGTCTCTCCCTTGTTGATGGAGATTAGAGAGGGCTGTTTGAGTAGAGACTAGCCTACTGTACAAAGGTAGCATTTACATTTGTTGTTCCACCCAACTTTTGCCTCTGGCCCCACCTACCACCGACATGTGGCCCTCAGGCTGAAATAACTTAACCGTCCTGGAACAAGAGGGATCACAGGTTGAGAGGCATATGTTGTTGTTGTTGTTTAGTCGTTTAGTCGTGTCCGACTCTTCGTGACCCCATGGACCAGAGCACACCAGGCACTCCTGTCTTCCCACTGCCTCCCGCAGTTTAGTCAAACTCATGCTGGTAGCTTCGAGAACACTATCCAGCCATCTCGTCCTCTGTCGTCCCCTTCTCCTTGTGCCCTCCATCTTTCCCAACATCAGGGTCTTTTCCAGGGAGTCTTCTCTTCTCATGATGTGGCCAGAGTATTGGAGTCTCAGCTTCAGGATCTGTCCTTCCAGTGAGCACTCGGGTCTGATTTCCTTCAGAATGGAGAGGTTTGATCTTCTTGCAGTCCACGGGACTCTCGAGTCTCCTCCAGCACCATAATTCAAAAGCATCAATTCTTCGGCGATCAGCCTTCTTTATGGAGGCTACTATATAGTGACCATTAAATTTTCCTGTAGAGTAGCTAACTTAGCTCCACTGTGAGACAATCATTTTGTTGACCTCCAGCACTTGGTAAACCCGACCATACAACCCCCACCCCCACCTTTGTCTTGCCCTACCTAACAGGCATGTTCCTCTCACATATTGCAACAGGTCACAGGTGACAGTATGGGTTGCAACCTTTGCCGTAATGTCGGGAAGTTAACCTGTGTTCCTTTCAAGAAAGGTGCAGAGGAAATGCTCACTCTTCATTATGTAAACTGATTTTATTTTCTTTTTTAAAAAACTGATTTCTGAAGAGAAAAAACAGCAAACAGAAGATTTTTTTTAAAAAAGCAGACGTGAAATACTGTTCTCAACAGCGGTCTAGAGCAGGGATGGGAGCTTGGAGCCACCCAGCTCCCATCTGTCCCAAACAGCTGGTCAGAATAGATTAGGGATGAAGGCGGTTGCAGCCCAGTGACACCTGGAGGAGCCACAGGTTAGCCAGCCCCTGTTCTAGAGTGCCTTTTCTACCTATACATCAGTTTCAGCTACTCAAAGCAATAAAACTGCCTGGTGGCCTCAAAAGATTGGTAAGGAATCAGAAGGGAAAAAACCACACAGGGCTCGCTTGGCTAAGAAGGCACAAGCTGGTACCACAGCAGGCTAGGGAGTGTGTGCACCTTGGTGTGACAGACAACACATTAATCGGCCTTTTTTTGGGGGGGGGGAGACAAGCAGGCAGCTTATCTTTTATGGGAGGTGTAGCCCCTTGACGAGCCTCCTGCCACAAACAAGGGGAGGCTACAGCTGTTTGAGAGGAGAAGCATCCTGATTCCTTAGCATAGAGACATGTGAAGGCCTGGGGTGCAAAGCCCACCTCCCCTAGCAACCCTGGAGCAGGGCAGCAATATTGCTTGGGAGTTCTAATCTTTGGAAAGGAAGGAGCCACATTTCTGAGCAAGCTATCCAAGAAGGTAGGGGGAGAGAGGAGGCTCGTAGGACCCAGAAAGGGTTGGTCCCGAAGCTTCACAGCAGTGTCCAACTCTTCTAGCCTCTTTGTAACATCCTGCCGCCCACTGGACAGTAAATCCACCAACCTAAATCCATCAGTCCAGCTGCAGTAAACTGAAAGATGTGCCAAGCATTTTCTGCTGGCAAGTAACCAAAGCTGGCTGCCTTTGCCAGTCATCTGAAACCTGGCAAGTCGTGCCCAGGTTACAAAAGGTGACTAGCGGGGAGGGCAGGGACGAACAAGAACGAAAAATAAAGTTATTTATAAGGGTATGCCCAGATTGCTACAGAAGGAAGACACCTTCTCTTACACGTATTGCTGTATGAAAAAAAGCAAAGCCACTTTGGGGACTTTGGACGATTGAAGGTGTCCATTCATTTCCGAGTGCCCAGTTGAAAAATTCGTTTGTCTTAACTCTGCAAACTAAATGCCCTTGGCAGCTTGTGCGTCTTCATAGATCCGCCCCCCCTGCTATTACAGGGCGATGAACCCCCCTCAAAAACCCACAGCCTTGATTGGCAGCACAAGTGGGTACCTGCTTGTGGGGCTAAAGAACATTCAAAGCAGGAGGGAGAGAAAGAGAGCAAGGCAAATTTGGGCTCTTTTAAAAAATATAAAGATAGATATATATATAAATATGCGTTATGATTCGACAGCAAGTCCGCTACTGTTTCAAAGAGCATACGCTTCTCGTTTGTTCCCTCCGCTTCTCCATCGGCCCGGGCACCCAGCTCTGCTTTCAGATGGGCTTATACAGCAGCGTAGTGACATATTTCTTCTTGTAACGGTGGGTAGCGCTGAGCACCATGACCCCGTCCTAGGAGAGATTTGTGAGGAGAGGGAGATCAGAAGACGGAGCCGTCTAAACACAGGCAGACAGCAACGACTTAAGCCGCCGCCTTACCTTGATGGAAAGGGCATAGAGGTGGTTCAGCATGACGTGATTCGGCTCGGGAAGCAGGGCAGGATCGCACTAAAGAGGGCGACAAAGAAGAATAGTTCAGGACAGGGATGGGGAACCCTTTTCCAGCTCAAGGGCCATGTTCCCTCTGGAGGAGCCTGCCAGGGGCCACATCGCTGTTGCAGGTGGCACCAAAGTCAAGTTGAGTGGAGCATAGCTACATCCCAGCAATACGCAAGGGGCAGGTTTCTGCACCACTGTTGTCTCCACCCAACCAAGTAACAGGCACTGATGCAGTTCACAGACACATTCCAGCCAGGCATAGGCTTCTGAGGAAAGGGCAGAGAGGGTTCAATGAACGTGTGGTTTGGGGGGAGAGGTGCAGCTTAAGGAGAGGGTGTGGCTAAGGGAGACTCCTAAGGGAGTCCCAGAGGGACATAGCCCCAGAGGGTTGCATTTGGCCCCCAAGCACTCTACCTGATTTAGGACTAAAAGGTAAAGGTACCCCTGACCATTAGGTTCAGTTGCGGACAACTCTGGGGTTGCGGCGCTCATCTCACTATATAGGCCAAGGGAGCCAGCGTCTGCCCACAGACAGCTTCCGGGTCATGTGGCCAGCATGACTAAGCCGTTTCTGGCAAACCAGAGCAGCGCACGGAAATGCCGTTTACCTTCCCACCGGAGTGGTACCTATTTATCTACTTGCACTTGACATACTTTCGAACTGCTAGGTGGGCAGGAGCTGGGACCGAACAACGGGAGCTCACCCCGTCGTGGGGATTCAAACCACCAACCTTCTGATTGGCAAGCCCTAGGCTCTGTGGTTTAGACCACAGTGCCACCCTCATCCCGATACAAATACATTAGGACTAGGGCTGGGCAATATCTGGTTTTCAGCATCATGATATATCACCAGCAAAGAAATTGTGATATACCAATATTTCACAATGGGACGCGGGTGGCGCTGTGGGTTAAAGCCTCAGCAGCTAGGACTTGCCGATCGAAAGGTCGGTGGTTCGAATCCCCGCGGTGGGGTGCGCGCCCGTCGTTCGGTCCCAGCGCCTGCCAACCTAGCAGTTCGAAAGCACCCTCGGGTGCAAGTAGATAAATAGGGACCGCTTACCAGCGAGAAGGTAAACGGCGTTTCCGTGTGCTGCGCTGGCTCGCCAGATGCAGCTTGTCACGCTAGCCACGTGACCCGGAAGTGTCTGCGGACAGCGCTGGCTCCCGGCATCTAGAGTGAGATGAGCGCACAACCCTAGAGTCTGTCAAGACTGGCCCGTATGGGCAGGGGTACCTTTACCTTTTAATATTTCACAATATCTGAAATAAGGATGGCGCTATGTAGAGGCAATGGCTGGCTTCACAGTCTTCCCCGCATCATGATTTTTGCCGGCGCCTGCTCCTGTGATTCGCCTGCCCCCAGCACGAGGCAGTGGAGCAGAGTTAATGCGCTGCAGGAATCAAGAGAAACATTGGCTGGTTCCATGGTTTTCCCCACATTGTTATTTGTGCATAGCAAACACACACACAAACACATCATGATTTGCGATATATTGCCAGGTCAAAAATTATGAAACCAACATCCCAATATGGCCTTCAAACAGCTTTTGGACAATATGTCGCCTAGCCCTATTTAGAACTTTAAATACAAAATCAGGAAAGCCACTAGGGGCCACCAGAGGACACTTGTACACCTACCAAATACATTTTTTTTTGTAGCATGAAAGAGAAACTTTCCATTCCTGTGGAAGCTTCTGAAATGCAAACCCAAGCATGACCGGTTTATTAAGAAAACAGGATGCAAGGTAGGGCAAGGCTTATTATTAATAATAATTATTATATTTGTATACCATCTCCCTTCCATGTGTAAATCTGAGGGCAGTTCATAGCATAAAAATACAAGATAAAAACACATAATAAGAAAAAAAAGAAACCAATAACCCTCCTCGTCAGGTTAAGTCAAACAATTCAGAGTTTCAGTCTCACTGCGCCACCTCTGTTCTCAAATGGAGAATCCCCACATAAAAACTGCCCAAAGCTGGTAAGGACACACCAGCTTACACAGTGAATTTGATTTGGGGGGAAAGCGGGGGCTTGCTTCTATCTTCACATTTCTCTACTCACCGAAATCCCAGTGTCTTTGTTTAGGATAACCTGCAGGAGGTGCGGAGGAAGAATAGGGGGGGACTTGAAGCGCTCTTCAGGCTTACAGATGTAGGGTTCCTGGTGGTAGGGTCCGGGGGGTGAACTCGACAGCTCTGCTCAGGGAGGAGAGGGGAGAGAGAGGGGAGGTTCCTGTGGTTAACCTTGGTCTATTTGGGGGAAAGCACTTCTAAACAATTTCCCATTTCTAGCCGTGGTCTTGAATCCCCAAAGGTTTCCTTACTTGATTTCTACACTTTACCACTGAATGCCATTTATTCAGCAAACTTTATTGCCCTTTTAGCCCACTTGAGAGAGATCCTTTTGGCACTCTCAGCAATGCCTTTTTCAACAACAACAAAAATCATTATCATTGTTGAATTTATTGCCCATCCTTCACCACCAGGTCCCAGGGAGGGCTGCGACAATTTAAAACTTGGTATTAAAAACAGTTAAAAGGTTTAGAATGTAACTGATCAACATCTGTATAGCTAGATCATTTCTTCTAGCTCATTCACGGGATGTTCCAAGACAGCAGAACAACATTTGGGCGAATAATATATGATGCCTTTAATTCTGGATGCTGCTGCTGTTCTTGCCACCCTGGACAATTTGGTACCATCGGGAAACTTTGCTACCTCACTGCTCACACCTAACGCCAGGCCAAGTTTAAAAAGCACAGGCCCCAATACCAATTGCAGCGAGGAGGACACTTTTTACACCTCTCCACTGTGAGATATGTCCATTTATTCCTACCTGGTGCTTTCCGTTCTTTGATCCATAAGGGATCTTATCTCACTATTGCTAAGCTTCCTCGGGAGTCCTTGCTGAAGAACTGTTTGAGACTCTTAAGTGCACAATGTCTGCTCGATCACCACCTTCCGTGTGGTTACTGACACTCTCAATAATGTGCCGGGAAGAACAAAGTCCTCCAGAGTTAACTGCATTCAGACCGTCCCCAGTGCCAGGAAACAAATAGTGTTCAATGATGTCACTTCTGCAAAATGCACAGCTAGACACTAAACCCTGGACCAAGGCAACACAGCACCCCCAACCATGGAGAAGCACGACACCAAGATACCTACCAGATACATCTGAAGACTTTTGGGAGTCCACCATTAAAGCATCAAATACTTCAAAGTCTGTTTTCTTCACCTGGATGACGTTGTTGACAGTCCCCAGCTGGCTGGTTACTACAGGCTAGGAAGAAAACCAAGGGGCAGCTTGTAAATTGCTTTGGAGTGCCTCATGGGAAGAGATTGGAGGAGGAGGAGGAACAGAATGTAGACCAGCAAAGCTCTACTTTGCATCTTCAAAATAGGCTCCACCCCATAGCTTTTGGGAACCTCCAGACTGTTAGACTCCAGCTCCCATCAGCCCCAGTCAGAGTGGCCAATGGTCATGGATGATGTCAGCAACACCTGGAGGGGCACAGGCTCCCCACCCATGACCTAGGCCCTGAAGAATGAATCTCAGGCCTTCCCATGGGAAGGATGTAGGAAGATTTTTTTAAAAAAAAGGAGATGTCTTCGGCTGAGTGTCTGACCAACGGCAGGTGCCCCACTGGTTCATTACAGAAAGAAGTCAGTTGTCAAAATTGGTTTGCACAAGGATATACGTGACTTTATGCTGCTACGTCAAGTGATGGCCTACGTATGTAAAAGGGCCACCACCTTTGATGTGAACTATCATACCTAAAACAACACACTTTCCAATGCACCCGGCATTTCGCATGTTCATCTGCCAGCCACCAATCACGGAGAAATTACAGAAGGCGGAGGCATGGATGCATGAACCAGCCCTTCATGATGGCCAAGTACGACTGAAAAAGGCAGTATTACCTCTGCAGGATCATGTGTCCATTGGCCATCCACATAAAACTTGTATTGGTGTTCGCCTTCTGGGAGATCGAGAATTGCTACAAAGTTATTGTGGCTATGAATGAGAGAGGGAGGGGATTAAAAAGAGAGGGGGGAGGGGATACAATTAATCCTTTACCGTAGAAAGTGAGTCAGCTAAATAATAATTAAAAAGTCTGAATCTGAATTTTTGCCTCTTCCCATTCTGCAGACAACCCACCCCAAAATACTGGAATGAAACACACAGTACCGTCCTGCCCACCAAAAGCAAAACCCCAACAGCTCTCCGTGAGTGTGATTGTAGGCCGCTCTTGCTTAGAGGCTGGGGATTTGCAGCGATGTTTTGTTGCAAGACTGGCTCCCCATGCCCATAAAGGTGAGCCACTCTTGAAAATGAGCATTGGCTTCACCACCAGTATTTGATAACAGCATGGCACCAAGCTCAGCCCACTTTTCCTGCTCTTGTGGGAAACTGCGGTAAGGATAGACACTGTAGATACCCTTCAAAACATATTGGGCCTCCTCACCAAGACAACAAACAAAGGTAGCCCAGACCAAGCCACAAAGATGCTCACCTCCGTGTCAGTGGAAGTTTGCTCCAGTTGTTAAAAGAGCCGGACAGAAAGACCTCTTTGCCTCCTCCGGTCCAGCGAAAAACGGTTGGCCGAGCTTGTGTAGGAGCCTTATCATTCACCTCGACGTCATGCTGCCAGGCCAGGAATTCTTCTTTTTCCTTGCCAAGCTGCGTGGGACAGGGAGGGAGGAACATGTGGTGTAATGGCCAAGTCTTGGCAAAAATTCAGTTCCGCAATCTGTTTTAGGTTAAGTGGCTAAGGGGTGGGTCATTTAGGGTCCAACTTGCATAGCTGGATTTCTCCTTCCTTTCCTTTCTCCAGGCACTCCCAAAATCTTATCCATAGGATCCCACAACCTTCTGAAGCAGACCTTTGCTCCATTGGGCCTACATACCATTATCTGACCGCCTCCTAGCAGAGGGTGGAGGAGGTGGAAACAGACATTCAAATGACTCAGCGTTTGCCTAGGCCTGACTTGGAGGGGACCCACAGAAATTAACAGATCCAAGTTATTGGATGTCTATTACGATCAGTGGGTCTGTTCTGAGTGGTACTAAAGCTTGATGTAACCCAATGGCCGATTCCCCCTCTCTAAAAAGAGAAACAACCAACTGGCTGCTGGAGTTTCTGCAAGAGTAAACTGGCGCCTGTCTCACATCCTTCAAAATGGCAGCATGAACCCTTTTGCTCGGCTTTCTCAGCGAATGAGGGCGAACGCCTGAGGTCACATACCTTTATTTCCTCGGCGTGGAACATGTCGGTGTCTTCAGGGCTGTCCATCAAGATCTTCGGCCGGTCTCCATCCTTTGTTCCTCCGCTATCTCTCCGAGGTGTCTTGTGGCTCCCTTGACGCTCCACACCAGCCCGCTCACTGCTCGTGTTCCCCATTGCTCTTCAGATCCCAAAGAGAAAGGCAGCCACAAATCTCTGCAACAAATCAGGTGCCGGAGAAACCAGAGGCTGTTCAGTCGGCATAAACAAACAGCCCAGCTCACAATCTAATAAGCAATGGGCAGGAGAATGACAAGCTGGTGGTGAAAATGAGCCAGTGTGGTTTACTGCTGGCTTTTGATTGCAGAGATCTGGTTTGAAAGCCCTGCTGAGTTACAAAGTCCACTACATGTGCTGTGTTTGGTTGGTTTACTGTCTTTGGTTGGTTTGTTTGTTTCCTGTCTTGAAGCCAATGATGCCATTTGGGTGGGGATGAACACCAGGCACATAAGGCTTGTGTCCTGTAGAGAGAGAAGCTTAGAACCTGTGTGGTGTCACAATTAAAGTGCCTGAGAGACCTGGGTTCAAATCCCCACTCAGCCAGGAAGTTCACTAAGTGACCTTGATTCACTCCCCATCCCTCCCAGCCTAAACTACTTCACAGGGCTATTGAGAGGAGAGAATGGAGAGCAAAAAGGGGAGGGGAGCAAAAAAGGCCCTTGGCTAATTAGTGGAAGGATGGAATAAAAAATAAAAATGCAATGAGGTGAAAGCATAGAAGGTCTCTGGAAACATCTCCAGCTGAAAGGAGCAACATCTGCCATGAAGATCATTAGATTACCTTGGGCCACATTCTCAACCTAATCTCCCTCACAGGGTTGTTGTGGAGATAAAATAGAAGGGGGAATCTGCAACCTGTGCTCCTCAGAAGGCCAAGCAAGACAAATATATTCTTTTTAACTGTCATCTGCCCCAGCTGCAACAAAACATGTCTCTCCCTTATCAATCTCTAGTGCCACAACAGGCACTGTAACCTTCCAATAGTTTGACTTCAGCCACAAAGGCACACTCCTCCATTGTCTCCCGAGACAGACGGATGCCAGCAAAATATCCAGCCTTTTCTCTAAGAAGCTCAAGATAGCATAATGGTTCTCCCATCTCTTGTGAGATAGGTGAGTCTGAGTGTGTATGACTGGACCAAGATCACACAACAACATTAATGGGGGATATGAACCCAGGTCTCCCTCTTCCTAGCCCAATACCCCTACATGTATCTTCCAAATCAGGAAAACACTTCACCTGGGTTCCAACGAAATGTGCTCCACTAAATAGAGCTATTAAGCTTTAAACATGCACAAGACTAAAAAAAAACAAAAAACAAAACCCTGGGAAGCTGAACATTTGGAAGATTCAGGACAGACAAACAGGAAGTCCTTCTTCACACAGCATCTAATTCATCTGTGAAATTAGTGTAGTGACAGTCACAAACTTGGACAGCTTTAAAAGACGATTCAACAAATTCATGGGGGATAAGGCTTCTACTCTGGATGGCTGCTAGCCTCTACTGTCAGAGGCAGTACATGCCTCTGCATGCCAGCTGCTGTGAATCGCAGGTGGGCAGAGTGCTATTGCACTCATGTCCTACTTGCAAGCTTCCCTTTGGGCCAGTGAGAACAGGATGCTGGAACCAGACGAGTCCCTTTCACCTGATCCAGCAAGGCTCTCTCACCTGCTGTGAGTTGTGTTCAAGCTGTGACTTGTCCTTCAGGCCCTCCGTCCCTCCCCAGTAACATATGCAACCCCTAAGTACCACCAGTCAAGAGGACATCCAGCAGAAGTTACATAGAATCAGAGAGCCAGACGGGACCACGAGAGTCATCTAATCCAACCCCCTGCAACGCAGGAATCTTTTGCCCAGCGTGGGGCTCGAACCCATGCCTTAGCATCTGGTTGGCTTCTCTGAGAACAGGATGCTGTCGGCTTGACCCAGTATGGCTCTTACGTTTTTATACCACAAAAGGACTGGCATAGCTACAACTGTTGAAGGTTTTGCTCAAGTTGTGAGTTATTCACCCTTTGACACCCCCACCCACCCACCAACCTCCCGCCCCTAATATTTGCAACTATTCAAATATCCCAACTTATAAAAAGGATATCCAGCAGGAAAGGAAAGGAAAGACCCCTCTGTGCCAAAGACTCCAGAGAGCCACTGTTGGTGGAACTGTAAAACACTGGGCTAAAGGGACGAATAACCTGATCTGGTTCGAGGCAGTGCCTAATATATCTAACATATAAATTCAAATAGTGATGTATGGAAGTGAGAGCTGGACCATAAAGAAGGCTGATCGCCGAAGAATTGATGCTTTTGAATTATGGTGCTGGAGGAGACTTGAGAGTCCCATGGACTGCAAGAAGATCAAACCTCTCCATTCTGAAGGAAATCAGCCCTGAGTGCTTACTGGAAGGACAGATCGTGAAGCTGAGGCTCCAATACTTTGGCCACCTCATGAGAAGAGAAGACTCCCTGGAAAAGACCCTGATGTTGGGAAAGATGGAGGGCACGAGAACGGGACAACAGAGGACGAGATGGTTGGACAGTGTTCTCGAAGCTACCAGCATGAGTTTGACCAAACTGCGGGAGGCGGTGGAAGACAGGAGTGCCTGGCATGCTCTGGTCCATGGGGTCATGAAGAGTCGGACACGACTGAACGACTAAACAACAACATAAATTCAAAGTCTGGCAGGCAAGTGGCACCGGATGTGCGCGAAGAACCTTCCTTTCACCTCTAGCGCTGCGCAGGGAAGTGGGCTTTTAAAAAGCCTCGCTTGGTGACCTTGGGCCAGTCCCCTCCTCTCAGCCTGGACCTTCCTCGCATTAAACACCAACACTTGAATGCTAAACAGCAGGCAAAGAATTATCCTCTGCACATGCTCAGGAGCCGGAGGGGGGGAGGTTCCGGGGCTCAAGCAGCCTCTTTGTGCCGTGGACCGAGGAGGGAGTCGCTGCAGCGCCCGCCCGCTTCCCTTTCACTCACCTGCAAGCGGCTCCGCAACTCTCTTCTCGGGGTCCCCGGACAACAGCCGTTCTCGCCACTTCCGGTTTCTCCCCGGCCGCCGGAGAAACAACTTCCGGTCTCGGGGTGATCCAGGCGGCGCAGCTGAACTCTAGTTCTTACTGCGCATGCGGGTGCGCGAAGCTGGCAGGAGGCGGGGCGGGGCGGGAGCTTGCCGGAATTTAAAGGGGCCGCGTCGCCTTTTTACCTTCTGCTCCGGCGGCGAGAGTTCTAGGAAGCGTCACTCGCCCGCAAGTCTCATCATCTCGTTTATTCCCACCCCCGCGCCGCCCAACGGACTCCTGGAAATGTATGAGGAATCTAAATGGTTAGAGGGAAGGAAATAGCACTCCGTACATGCTCAGAGGCTCCCTCTGTACGCGCTCAGAGGCTGCGAGCCCATACATGTGCTTATTCAGAAGTAAAATAGAAAAAATAAAAATAAAACCTTGTGTGGCACCCTTAAGTAGAGGTGGGGAACCTGTGGCCCTTTGGGTATACAGTAATTCAATTACTTCCCCCATCACCACCCACTGCTGATCATTGGTCAGATGTTGATTGGTGAGGACAAGTGCTAGGTAAAGGTAAAGGGCCCCCTGACCATTAGGTCCAGTCATGACCGACTCTGGGGTTGCGGCGCTCATCTCGCGTTATTGGCCGAGGGAGCCGGCGTACAGCTTCCGGGTCATGTGGCCAGCATGACTAAGCCACTTCTGGCAAACCAGAGTAGCGCACGGAAACACCGGTTACCTTCCCCACCGGAGCGGTACCTATTTATCTACTTGCACTTTGATGTGCTTTCGAACTGCTAGGTGGGCAGGAGCAGGGAGCGAGCAACGGGAGCTCACCCCGTCGCAGGGATTCGAACCGCCGACCTTCTGATCGGCAAGTCCTAGGCTCTGTGGTTAACCCACAGCATCACCCGCGTCCCCAAGGACAAGTGCTACAGCCTGACAAAACCTGGAAGCCCAGAGGTACCCAACTCCTGCCTGCTCTAGTAGCAAAATCAGTTATTATTTCATAAAAAAATATTCCATACTACTTGATTGTAACAAACCTCAAAGCAGTTTGCATGAAGAATAGAAAAAACATCAGTAAAAACATTCAGAAAACTATAACCAGCAATAAGCTTAAAAAAAACACACACACATCAGCATTTTACATATCTGAGTACAGTGAAGGCACCTGCCTGATATCAACAGGCAGGGAGTTCCAAAGTGTAGGTGCTGCCATAATGAAAGGTTGATTTCTTACAGATTCCGAACCTATATTATATGGCACCTGAAACAGTGCCAGTTCCGCCCATTGAAGCGGTTGAGAGAGCACATATAGAGTAAGATGATCTTGGGAGTAAACTGGCCCCAAGCTGTGAATGGATTTGGATGCTAATAGTAACACCTTGAACCTTAAACCATGACTTGTCTTAAATAAAATACAGTGGTACCTCTGGTTACAAATGTATTTGGAATGATGCTTCAAGACTCTTGCGGGGATGAGGAACATCTGTGGCCCTCCAGGGGTTGCTGGACTTCATCACCCCTGCCCATTCGCCATGCTTGCTGGGGCTGATGGGAACTGGGGTCCAACAACATTTGGAGATTGGGGGGTACAGGTTCCCCATCCTTGTCTTTGGATTTTTGGTGCAACAGACTGTTTAGCAATAGGCACCAACACACTCAGTGGATATGATTTAGTTGACACAGAAGTATGTTCCATACCACAGCCTTCCACAACCTGGTGCCCTCCATTTTGGACCTCAGTTCTCATTAGCCCAGTCTGGCGTGTTAACGGAGGAATCTGAGGGCTCCCTTGGACAAAAAGACAAAGACACCAACCAGGACAATTTGGAGCAAAACAGCAGCCTGTAGGCTTGGCCTTTATTGAAAACTGTCGCTACAGGACTCCCACCCACAACAAGATGAAGCAAGATGGAAATCCCAAACAAAAGACCCCAACTTTTATTAGCTACTAATCCCCCAAGCCACACCCCTAGAACTACATCACGACTACATCATTGTCACATCACAAAAAGGAGGGGTTGTGGAAGTAACCTGAGTATGTTGTCACCTGGCTGGTTCCTCCTTTCCCCCTCCCCATGAGTCATTTCTAGAGGACAAAGGGGAGTTGGCAGTTTCCTGCCCCCAGAGGGAAGATTTGATCATTGTCCTTTGTTCCAGTCGTGTTGAATCCACTCCCATATGCAAGTCCATTGTGTCCTTGATGGTCTTCTGTCTGGGACCATCAAGGTTGCCATGCCAACTGGGCAGGGCTCCTGAGTATGCATTGGTACGGTTAAGGGATTATGGCCGTCCTATATCAAACCGTCCCCCTTTGATAGTCCTTCCTTCATGGAGCAAAATAAAAGTGGACCGGTGTAGAGCCAATGTATGGTTGATTTACTATGAATTTATAACAGAAACGTTGCGTATGTCGTGTGTGTGTGTGTGTGTGTGTGTGTGTGTGTGTGTGTGTGTCGTGTTTGTTCAAACTGAATGATTGGGGGGCGGGTTCCTGCAACAGGATATAGGCATGTACTCAGCCCCTCATAATATCCGTTCTTCTGACCTGGTCTGCCCTTGGATCTCTTCCCCGTTCCCTTAGCCCTCCTACCCTCCAACAGACTGTCACGACCCATGACATTGCAGGGGGATGGACTAGATGATTCTTGGGGTCCCATCCAGCTTCACAGTTCTAGAACCCAGATACCATGCAATAAACTCAGAAGATGGCAAGTCTCTGGAGCTGTTGTCCCTCGGGGAAGAGCTGCCAGGGCTGCCTTCTGAATCGCCCCAAATGGAAGACACAGGCTTACCGTCCTCTGATTCCCAGCCCTGCAGGAACCAAAGACTGCTGAATAAGGCAAGGGCCCTTTAACAGACAGCTGGCTCCACTGGAGGAGGCGGAGCTCACTGAACTACTGGTCCTGGTCAAGGTATATAAGGCTTCAGTTGGCACTACACCTTTGCAGATAACTGCTGGACTTCCCTTGTGGTCTTATAGAAGAGGCACTGACCTCTGTTTTTTTTTAGTTATCAGGTTGCAGGCGAGCCTGTTTTGTTGGGGAAAGCAACTGTCTACTGGATCAGTCCAAACAGATACCTAACCTAGTCGCTGAGACTGGTAGGATGGAAGATGGGGAGGCCAGCAGTAGGTGGCGCCAGAGCCAATGACAGGCAGGGCTGACTAATTCTAATTTTTGCCTTCATCTTTCTCCTATTATGACGACTTAAGAAGGCAGGTGTGGAGTGGTTGAGGGCAGACTGAGGATGGTGGGGCAGTGCCCCACTAGCCCTAATAGACAGCTTCTCCTGAGGTAGCCCTGGGCTGTTGCTTGAGAACTGTGACAGCACTTCCAAGATTAGATGGCCCAATACAAAAGCAGAGTATATGCATGTTGTACCAGGGCTGCAAGCTGACACCTCGGATAAGCCCTGGAAGTTTCTGATGGCTGTTTAAATACAAGCTGTTCCTCCTCTCTGGTCTACTCAGTTTAACAACTTCCCAAGCGTCGGGATGATATTTCACCCCCTAAATGCCTTGGCGGTGCAGCTGAGCAGCATAGGAGGACCCTTGTGGAGCAAGGAAGGAGCAGGGTGGCCTTTCTTAGCGGAGGGCCGAAGTTCTGCAAGTGCAATTGGCTCTCTGCCGCTTGAGATATAACTGAGGACTTCCGAAGTTGCTCACATTCAACAGATAGCCAAGGAATAGGTCAGTGGTAGGGCTGTGGCTAAATCTTTCCTCCAGCTTACCAAATATTTCCTTCCTCTGCAAAAGGGGCTTCCATTTTCCTTTTCCAGGGGCACAAAGCGTGAGTGCGTTCACATTTCTGTCCTGGTTGGTTTAGTTTAGGGACCAGTTTCTAAAGGAGAATTCTGAGATTTACCAGGGCAATTCAACGTTCAAAGGAAGTCTGTTCGTGTTTATAGAGAGCCAGTGTGGTGTAGTTGCTAGAGTGTTGGACTAGGACCTGGCATAGGTCAGGGTTCGAATCCCCACTCAGCCATGTGAACTTTTGTGGGCAACCTCAGGCCATTCACTATCTCTTAGAGCAGCTAACTTCACAGGCCTGTTGTGAGAATAGAGTAGAGAGGGGGAAATCGCACAAGATATACCCCCTTGAGCTCTTTGGAAGAAAGATGGTTTGTAAACAAAATGAATGAAGGTTTTTAAGCAGAGGTTGGGTGGCCCTCTGTCATGGTTGCTTTAGATAAGATTCCTGCATTGCAGAGCTGTTGGATGAGAGTACCCTTGGGGTTCCTTCTCTACAATTCTATGATTCTATGAATGAATGAGGGACGTGGGTGGCGCTGTGGGTTAAACCACAGAGCCTAGGACTTGCCGATCAGAAGGTCAGCGGTTCGAATCCCTGTGATGGGGTGAGCTCCCGTTGCTCGGTCCCTGCTCCTGCCAACCTAGCAGTTCGAAAGCATGTCAAAGTGCAAGTAGATAAATAGGTACCACTCCGGCGGAAAGGCAAACGGCGTTTCCGTGCGCTGCTCTGGTTCGCTAGAAGCACTGGCCACATGACCCGGAAGCTGTACGCCGGCTCCCTCGGCCAATAAAGCGAGATGAGTGCCGCAACCCCAGAGTCGGCCACGACTGGACCTAATGGTCAGGGGTCCTTTTACCTTTTATGAATGAATGAATGAACATTACCGAAGAGTGGATTTGCCTGCGCATTTGTCTTATTGATGATAATTTGCTACTATTTGGTGGAGAAAGGAGCCCAGCAGAAGCCTGATGCTTAAATCTTCACTGGGCCCTCATCTCTTATATTTAGCTGCCCTGCTCTAAAGTTACATATCAGAATTACACACACATCGCTGTTTTACAGAGCCCAGCTGTCCCAAAGACCTGGAGGAGGCTAATCTGATCCAGGAGCTGAGGACAGCAATTTACCTTCCCATCTGTCTCTGCCTGTAATGCGTGTGTGGCGGGGCAGGCGGGCAGGCTTGGTTTTGAGGCACAGGGAATAGCACAGCAGAACTTGAGGTGGTAAATAAAAGGAGACTATTGTGTGTGTGTGTGTGTGTGTGTGTGTGTGTGTGTGTGTGTAACAGAGAAAGAGCTATCATGAGGCAGTGAAAGCCTGAAGCAGATAAATGGATAAAAAAGGTCCTGCTCCACTCATAGGCAAACAGGAATACACATCCTTTGGACTTCACAAACCAAATGACTGGGGTGGATAGCTGGTGGCCTGCCCAAATCTGGTTCTGTGTGCTGCTAACCTGGATGAGACCCAATGTGGACCTGATGACTCTGACCTCAGCTGGTTTCTCCCAAGCCAACACATACGTCAAAGGCTCTTTAGTCCACCCTTCCTGATGCAGACTGCTTGGTCTGAGATCACCTTTACTCACCCCAGGCAGCGAGCAAACATTACCATCCATCTTTTACTTGGCACTAAAAAACATTCCCGCCCCCCTGGGGGGTTTAATACTGCAAATGAGTTATTCAGATATCACAAACAGGTTGCTTGCAATGGATGTGTTGTTGTTTTTAACTCACTGGATTTCCCACGGAAAGGTAAATCCTGATTAAATGAGGGTGGGGGGGAGCAGCCTGGCATTTTGATGCCAATGATATCCTGTGGATCTTGCATAATAGGTCTTGCCTGCCTGAGCAGCAATGATTCTGCAATAAACACCTGTCTAAATGCTGCCAGAGCTACGGAACCTTAACACCATAGTACCAAAAAAAACCCAGGATCACATCTGATTCCTTTATGGCTAGCTTAATGAAGAGTAGGAATTACAATTGCTTGAGGGAATTTCATACCCATGTGCTGGAATTATCATAATCAGGTTCTTGGGCTATGATTCTTAGAGAGAGTACTGCTACAACACTTATTCTCCAGTTAAGGTAAAGGTAAAGGGACCCCTGAACATTAGGTCCAGTCGTGTCCGACTCTGGGGTTGCGGCGCTCATCTCTCTTTACTGGCCGAGGGAGCCGGCGTACAGCTTCCGGGTCATGTGGCCAGCATGACTAAACCACAGCAGCGCACAGAAACGCCATTTACCTTCCCGCCAGAGCAGTAACCTACTTATCTACTTGCACTTTGACGCGCTTTCAAACTGCTAGGTTGGCAGGAGCAGGGACCGAGCAACGGGAGCTCACCCCGTTGCGGGGATTCGAACCGCCAACCTTCTGATCGGCAAACCCTAGGATCTGTGGTTTAACCCACAGCGCCACCCACGTCCCCATACAGGCTCTTGGGTACCCTATAAGGGGAAAGGAGCAGTGTTTTTCTTATAACAGTCACCCAAAGGGGGGGGAATACATCTTTTCTTCCTCCGTTCTCTACACCACATATAAATTTATAAACCACTATCATCCTTCATTGTCTTTCTTCCATGTGCTTTTCATTTTATTTTTACCTTTCCTTGTAAGGAAAATGCTTCAGCCATTCCCACAATCATTTCAGTGACCCTTTCCTGACCCTTTTCTTGCTCTGTTGTGTCCCATGCGCTGGGGAGCAGATCCTTTACAGAAGTCCTCAATAAACCATTAAAGTTATTTGAACAAATAATTATACAAACCAATACAACTTTATTGATCCCCCCCCCCTTTTCAGACATGACATTTAAGTGTTAATTAAAAAATAAATAAAATCCACAGTCAGACACAGGGTGATCACAATTACCCTTTACCCCTTGGGGAAAGTTCCTTGTAACATCCCTTAAATTAGATTATGGTGATGGAAGGGAAGGGATAATTTTTTTTATATTTCCTTACTTGTAAAGGTGGGGGGATGCATTTTATGTTGTGAACTGCCCTGAGATCTATAGGGCGGTATACAAATTTAATAAATAATAAATAAAATAAAATTTATTCTCCCTACCCCATAGAAAGTTTCCATTCTGTTGTATCCAACTAAGTTGGACTTAGCCAATTGAAATTAATAGAATTCAGTTAAACATGTCAATTAATTTAAATGGATCCACTCTGAGTAGGTTGACCATTGGCTACAACCCATTCCATTCAGGATCTGGCATGAGAAAAGAGTATTTCCTACAACAGGCATCCCCAAACTCAGCCCTCCAGATGTTTTGGGACTACAATTCCCATCATCCCTGACCACTGGTCCTGTTAGCCGGGGATGATGGGAGTTGTAGTCCCAAAACATCTGGAGGGCAAGTTTGGGGATGCCTGTCCTACGGGGTATCAAAATGCAAGTCAAGCCTGATTACATTTCACTTGCCAATTTACAGCCACCCCAAAGTTGGCTGGTGCCTTTAACTGAAGCTTGATTTTCAGTCATGTACTCTGCCTACAAGTTTAACATTCAAAGCACGTGGCTTTCCCCCAAAGATTCCTGGGAACTGTAGTTTACCCCCGAGCTGCAACGCCCAGAATTACAATACCCAGAACTACAGTTCCCAGGATTCTTTGGGGGAAGTTAGGTGGTTTAAATGTAATTTCCATGCAGAGGAAAGCTCCGCCTGCTCATTTCTGCGGATCGAGTTGTTCTTAAAGGCACATGAGCAGGCCAGGCTGATCTCCCTTCGCCAGCACCATCCTTCCCCGACTCTCAGGACGAGTTGTCCTCTTGAGTCGCACATGACATCATACACAGCCGGACAAGCACAAACACGTAGCAGAGGCCTGACCAAAGAAATTGGAGTCTGTAAAAAGAGATAGCAAAACATTCCTGAAAAAGAAGAAGCCTGTTTTGCAGAAAGAGCAGGGAGAAAGCTGGACTGGAGAGAAGGCAGTTCAGGAAGAAAGAGAGTGGATTGGTGGAGCATCTACTTTGCATGCAGAAAGTCTCAGATTCAAGTCCAAAGCTTCTCCAGGTAGGACTAGGAGAGAACTCTGACACCCTGGAGGGCTGCATAAGACAATACTAAGCTAGATGGACCAACGAGGCAGCTTTCTAAATATCCATGCTAGACTGAGAAACTCAGATGATAACTCTGAAGCTGTAGAGAGGGTGGAGCCGCAGTAGATCAAAGATGTATGATGGGCTGGGAAAGCATTCTCATTTTTTGTCCTGAGAGGCTCCAATGGGGTCAATGGACCTGAAGCAGAAGTCAACCCAAAAATACCTTGTCCGGCCTGCTCCTCCAGCTCGGTCCTTGCATCCATCAGTGATCCAGAAAGTTCAGCCAGCAAACGCCTCTGACCTGGGCGATGTAGCACACAAGGGTGAGCCTACGATGTAGGATGGAGGGAGATGAGTTTGTGTGTGTTGCAGGAATAGAGGTACCACCTCCAACATACATGAAAACGGAGGCCTGGAGTTTGGGGGTTTGAAAAGCGAATTGGAAGCATTTCTCTATTAACAGCATTCCTTAAGAAATACTTTTTAATGCTCGTCTCGGTTTACGCAGCACTGTGGACAGCGATAGCGGACGCAATCTGTTCACCAGCGACTGGAATCAAACCGTCTGGACTGAAGGATCCTTGTTTTCCTTCCCTTTGCCAGAGATTCCCTGTGCCTTTCCCAGAGGTTTGAAGACGGGCAACGCTTCCCATCCTAAGTCTTGGATGTCAGATGACGTGCTGCGTTGGTGTTAAAAATAATGGCGGTTTTTCCCTCCCACAAAGAGAAGAGGAGAATTCGGGAAGGGGAGAGAGAGAGGAGAAGAAGAAGAAGAGAAAGTTAGAAAGTTTGATTGCCTTATTTAAATTATTCATCCTCAAGGCCTAATGGACACATTATTTAATAGCCCTTGTTCCCATTAAACAAACAACTCACTGCATTAGTGGCTCAATACTCTTTTGAATCACAAGCATTAAGTCTCCACTGGTAGCTGTCATCTCGCTGCCAGTTCGTGCTGAATTATGTATCAGGGCGATCTCGAAAAATCAATGGATTCCTGACTGTCAGGAAATGGTTTGATATTCACTAATGGCTTTTGTTTTGTTTTGTTTTTTGGTGTTTTCATAAAGCCTTCCTTGTTTTAACATAGAAGAAGCAATCAGCCACACCCTGGGCAATTACCAGAGCCGCTGGTGCTCATAGCAGCAAAGCACAGCTGTAACGCAGAGGCAGGAATGGGGGACTACAACTCCCAGTTGGACTACAACTCCCAGAAGCCCTAGCAAGCAGAGCCAATGGCCAGGGGTGGTGGGTGGTGCAGTTCAGCAACATCAGGGGGGGCCAAACTTTCCCAACACCTGACTTAAAGGGGAAAGGAAGGTCATAGTTAAGGAGAGAGGAGTCACAGCTCAGTGGTAGATTCTATAGGCATAGGCAAACTCCGGCCCTCCAGCTGTTTTGAGACTACAGTTCCCATCATCCCTGACCACTGGTCCTGTTAGCTAGGGATGATGGGAATTGTAGTTCCAAAATGAGTAGAATGTGTGCTTTTATTTAAAATGCATCTCTGGGTTATTTGTGGGGCACAGGAATTAGTTCATTCCCCCCCCAAAAAAATATAGTCCAGCCCCCCACAAGGTCTGAGGTATGGTGGACCTGCTGAAAAAGTTTGTTGACCCCTGACCCCTGAGGTTTCCACCAGGAGTCTCCCTCATAGCAGTTGCAGCACAGGGAAAAGACCCCAAAGGACTGCTGTGCATAATGGATTGTGTAAGTATGTTCCTCCCACAATTTCTACCACATCTAATGCAAGTATTATGGACTTTTTCCAGTTTAGAGCAAAAGTGAGCAAGGATTTGATATAGGTTCACAAAATTATGCAGGGCATGAAGAAATGGATAGGTTGTTTTTCTCCCTCTCTTATGACAGAAGAACTTTTGGACATGCAACGGAGCTGATTATTGGAAGATCCAGGGCAGATGTTTTAGAAAAGGACTAAGTAATAAACAGTTTGAAGCATGCAGGCCTAATTATTTAGGAAGTTTCTTGAGAGCTCTGGTTTCGGTTGTGGGGGAGAGAAACACACAGAACCCATCCTCCTCAAGCACGGTGTCCAGCAGAAAGAGGTGAAAAGTTCATGCCCATCTCAACTTGTGTGTCTTGCAGAAACATCCCACCACAGCCCTTCTGCTGCTCCTGTGTCTTTGGAGACAGCTGGTAATTCCATCTGCCAGGATGAAGAGCCAGCGATGTAAATATGCCAGCGAAGGTTGCCAGACACCCAGGACGTGGCTGTACAGCAGAGGAACTAACTTCCTGTGTCCATCCACGAGTGGCATCTCCCTGCAATCTCTCTTTGACAACAGAGGGCCCTACAGATATTTTGGGGTTATTTCTTTCTTGCATTTATATTTATATCATTTATTCTACAAGGAGCTCAAAGTGGCGTACAGTGGTACCTCGGGTTACAGACGCTTCAGGTTACAGACTCCACTAACTCAGAAATAGTACCTCAGGTTAAAAACTTTGCTTCAGGATGAGAACAGAAATCGCACGGTGGCAGCGGGAGGCCCCATTAGCTAAAGTGGTACCTCAGGTTAAGAACAGTTTCAGGTTAAGAACGGACCTCCAGAACGAATTATCTTCTTAACCTGAGGTACCACTGTACGTGGTTCTCTCCCTCCCCATTTAATACCCACAGCAAACCTGTGAAGCAAATTAGGCCGAGAGGCAGCGACTGGCACAGGGTTACCCAGTGAGTTTCACGTGGCCGAGCGAGGATTTGAAACCCTGGTTTCCCAGGTCCAGAGCCGACACTCCAACCAAGACGCCACACTGGCTCTCGAAGAAGTTGTATTCCAAAGAATCTGGAGGGCACCAGGTTAACAAAGGCTGCTCTATGTGAGCGCAGGATAGCACTCTTCAACCTTGGCGCTCCACGTGTTGGACTCCAACTCCCATCATCCCTGGCAAACTTAGTCAATGGTCAGGGATGATGGGAGTTGGAGTCCGACAGCATCTAGGGACGTGCATAGGTCATTGACACAGAGATTTTTATACGGGGGAGAGAAATAACCAAAAGGCTGTGTCAAGGAAAGCTGTCTTTTACGTTGCAGTTTCCAGGTGGCCAAGAGTTGGAGATGATGCGATCTGGAGGGCCGCAGGTTTCACAATCCTGGTTCTAATAAGGTGGCCAAATGCAACAGAGGCAAAATGCTCCTGCACCTTTAATAGTATTGAAATCCCCTCTTCTGTTCGGCTCTTAAAGGTGCAGGATCTCTGGCTACAGTCTTTGGCTATGCTAGTCTTTGGCCTACCTTACAGGAGTGCTGTGAAGATTCTGGAGATAAGTAGCAATGTGAGCAATCCTTAATTGGATAGGGTGGCAGGCTCCTGCCCCTGACTTCGTGAAAGGTGAAGGAGCCACGGTCCCCTTTTGCATCCACTCCCTACCTACCAAAAGGGATGCATAAAGCAAGGCCAGTTTACACAGGGGGAACATTCCAGGTATCACCCCTAAAGCCAAAATTGCATCTAGTTAAAAACACTGTAAGTCCAATGGCAAGTGGGATTGCTAAAGTCTTTTTTCCTGGATGCCCGCCCCCTTTCTATTTTATTTTTATTTTATTTTGCATAAAGCTGATTGTACACAAGTAGTAGTAGTAGTAGGAGGAGCAGGTTCCGCAGGTTAACAATGTGCTGTGTGAATAAGTCCTTTTTTTTAAATCCAGGGGTAGGAAACCTCAGTCCAGTATATCTGAAGGAGCGTCTCCACCCCCATCATTCTGCCCAGACACTGAGGTCCAGCTCTGAGCACCTTCTGGTGATTCCCTCACTGTGAGAAGCCAAGTTACAGGGAACCAGGCAGAGGGCCTTCTCAGTAGTGGCACCCGCCCTGTGGAACGCCCTCCCATCAGATGTCAAAGAGAACAACAACTACCAGACTTTTAGAAGACATCTGAAGGCAGCCCTGTTTAGGGAAGCTTTTAATGTTTGGTGCATTACTGTATTTTAATATTTTGTTGGAAGCCGCTCAGAGTGGCTGGGGAAGCCCAGCCAGATGTGCGGGGTACAAATAATAAATTATTATTATAATTATTATTATTATAATTACCTAAGGCCTGGGGGCTGGATCCGGCCCAATTGCCTTCTCAATCCGGCCTGCGGACGGTCCAGGAATCAGCGAGTTTTTACATGAGTAGAATGTGTCCTTTTATTTAAAATGCATCTCTGGGTTATTTGTGGGGCATAGGAATTTATTCATTTCCCCCAAAAAAATATAGTCCGGCCCCCCACATGGTCTGAGGGACGGCCCGCGGCTGAAAAAGGTTGCTGACCCCTGGTTTAATCCATCCCATATCTTCCGCTTCCTTGGATGTTGGTCAATTCTAGTGTTAGGTGAGAGGGAAGAAAAGTTTCCTCTGTCTTCTTTCCCCTTGTTAACTGTTAATTCAGAAGCATACTGGCTCTGACCGGGGAGGGAGGGCATCGCATAGGAAAGCCTGGGTTCTGGAGCAGGCCAAAGGCCCACCTTGCCCAGCGTCGTTTCCTTGCAGCTGCCAACCAGATACCTCTGGGAAGATGCCTCTGCTTCTCGCTGCTTAGGCTGAAAGTGCAAGCATTTCCCATCTTCCTTCTAGATACTTGACGGAATTCCCCCCTTAATCTTCTTTGGGCTAAATTTATCCACTTCCTTCCACCTTTCCCTTATGCAACTTTCCCTTTCAGATCCTACATCGTGACAAGGTAAGGCTGCCAGCTGGCGATGCAGCCTGACCTGAAGTTCTAGGGTCTTTACAGTGCAATCCAATCCGTGTCTACTCAGAAGGAAGTCCCACTGGGTACAATGGGGCTTACTCCCAGGTAAGCGGGGATAGGGTTGCAGCTTTGGCCTCCTCCTCAGGATATCCGGAGGAAGGACTAAGATTTATGGGGGGACAGGGGAAGTGTGCACAGGATTGCACAATCAGATGTCATTACTACCACTAGTCTCATTATTATTCATTCAGAACCTGAAATCACAAAAAAAATGTTTTTATTGTATTTGGGCTGTTTGCCTGCTCCTTTGATCTGTTTTTGTGCGGGTGTTTTGTTTTGTCTTGTTTTTTGGTGTTTAAAAAACAGCTCCACTAGTTTCAGCTCATGAGGTCTAGAGACTTTATTTCTTAAAATGAAAGCTTTGGCTTCTCGGGAATTAAACCAGAGCCTGTGAGTTGCCCAGTGGTGTTTTGGTCTGGGGTCATGTTGGGGTCAAAGACCCATTCATATTTCTGCAGCAGGGTCCCTGTCCCTAGACTCCTGGATTCACCCAATCAGCATGAAAGAGGAGCTTTTTTAGCTACCGATGAGCAGCCTTCTCCCACTATGTGCTGATTGGAAGAAGAAGAAGAAGAGGAGGAGGAGTTTGGATTTGATATCCCGCTTTATCACTACCCTGAGGAGTCTTAAAGCGGCTAACAATCTCCTTTCCCTTCCTCCCCCACAACAAACACTCTGTGAGGTGAGTGGGGCTGAGAGACTTCAGAGAAGTGTGACTAGCCCAAGGTCACCCAGCAGCTGCATGTGGAGGAGCGGAGACGCGAACCCGGTTCCCCAGATTACGAGTCCACTGCTCTTAACCACTACACCACACTGGCTCTTGAAGGCAACTGGAGTGAAAGGAGGCAAGTCAACCATTGAGAATGGGCTCCTAGGGTCACTCTGGAGAAGGTGCATGGGAAGAATACCCAAGGAGGAGTTATTGTGCTCCAAACAGGGGTGGACTTTGGTAATATGACACCCTTGAGCAAGGACAAAATTTGATGCTTCCCCCACCCACAGAAATATTTTTCATTTTTGCAATAATTCCTTTTGGTACAGTTGATTTTTATGGATCTTCTCACTAGGTAGCCTTATAAATATACGTGGTTGTTGTTGTTTTGCCCCCCCCCCTCGGCTGTGCATCCTGTGTGCTG
This sequence comes from Podarcis bocagei, assembly GCF_964188305.1. Classification (NCBI taxonomy): domain Eukaryota; kingdom Metazoa; phylum Chordata; class Lepidosauria; order Squamata; family Lacertidae; genus Podarcis; species Podarcis bocagei. Next base: position 21,040,029 of record NC_138142.1, on the reverse strand, counting down.
CAGGGGCGGGGAGCCCACACTGCCCTAAATCCAGAGCTGTTCCCTACCAGAGAAGACTGGCAAACCCTGCTGGCGGACTATGCCGAAATGGCAAAGCTGACTGGAAAACTCAGAAACCAAGAGGATAAAAACTTTATAAATGAATGGGGGAAATTTACAAGTTATTTAGGAGACCACTGTAAGCAGATGGAAACAAGAGCAGGATTTTGACATACTGGTAGTGTAAAAAAAAATTATGGATAATATGGTTTGATATAATAACTGGAGTACAAACTAATATGCAGTTGTAGATGTTTTAAAACAAGACTCCGTGGACGGGATGGGGGGAAGTCGCGAGATTCGAAGAATCTCCACATATAGTGTTACTTTGTTGATGTGTGTTTATTTGTTTTTGTTTTTATGAATCTGGGTAATCGGAGTATCACGCCCGAGGAAGCGTTGTGCGGAAAATGTTGACTCTGGTGAATATTATGCCAAATTGTAAAAATTAATAAAAATTATTAAAAATAAAATAAAATCCAGAGCTGCTCCAAAGCCCAAACATTTGGGAAGACTGAAAACAGCAGATGTTCCAGATTCAAGGGAAGGGGGTGCATGTTCTGTTTAATCCAACGGACCTTCACGGAAAGCACAATATAACTTGCTCCAAAAGAAGATATCGGAGCGCTCCAAATCATTTGCCCATGTACGTGCATGGGACATTGTAGAACTAGCTGAAAGGCAACCCATGGAGATCTGCATTGATGGTTGCAATGCACCCCTAATTACTGAAAATTAATAAGACTGTTTTTAGAAGGCTGCATAACCTCAGAAGGGGCTGGTGGCTTTGAGCCTGCCGCTACGCTACAAGTCACCGCTCCCCATTGATTGACCCTCTTCCTCTGGGCCCACTCTGCCCAAAGAGAGGGGGGCAAGGTGGGCAAAGGCCATCTCCTCTTCTCTCATCTCCTATCCATGCTTCCTGGAGCTCCAGGAGTTGGCAGTGGTCCCCCCACTGGGATGGGGGCACTGGTAGGTACCCAGCGAAGCCAACTCCTGAGTGCTGGCCCTGCCCCTCTAAGCATGCAGAAGCACAAGAAACACAGATTAAAGAAGATAGCATAATCTTAGAAGCTGCCATAGCTGCGAGTATCCACTACAGTACTAGAAATAACTGTCCTCCCTCTCCCTCTCTCCCTTCTCTGCAAATTAACAGCGTTGTTAAAGATGGCATCAAGTTCTAGCGCGTTGGCTGGAGAATGGCAAAATCTGACTTACCGTAGTGAAATGAACCGCACAAAGGATACCGATCAACACAAGGCCAATGAGGATCGCTGCGATAGCAACCAGGAGTGCGGTGTGGCCCAGTCTTTTTGACCCCTCTATATCTCCCTGTGTGTAACTGTTTAATGCCTGCAGAGGAGAAATGCGATTTTCATTAAAAAACCAACCAACCAACCAACCTGTGCCTCCATTCTCACTCCTTTTGTCACCATTGGCGGGTGAGGCCTTGCTGCCGGAGGCGCTGCCACCGAAGGCTGCGTGGTTGGCAGTGTTCTGTGACGGGGCCTCTTTGGTGGTGGCCCCCCAGTTGAGGAATGCCCTCTCTAGCCAGGTGTGCCTGTCTCTATCATTATTAACTCCCTAGGAGAAAATGTCCCTGTTCACCCAAGCATTTGGTGGCTGAAGAATACTGCGCCTGGCCACCTCAAGAGAATAGGCTGGAAGTATGTTTTTGATTGGAATTGCTGGAAGTATGTTTTTGATTGGACATTTTAATCTGTTTTATAATGTTTTTCTTTTTCTTTTTACAGTTTTGTATCTGTCTGCCAGCCTGGGATCCTTGGGGAGGAAGGGCTGTGTATCAAATCAGTAATGAATAAATCACCGGCATAATACTTTAACAACCAGCTCACAGTTTTTTCATTCTCCTGTCCTCTCTCCCCCTCCACCCAAATCTATATACAGTGGTGCCTCGCAAGACGAAAAGAATCCGTTCTGTGATTCTCTTCGTCTAGCGGTTTTTTTCGTCTTGCGAAGCAAGCCCATTGAAGGATTAGCGGCTTAGCGCTATTAGCGGCTTTTAGAGGCTTTTAGCGGCTTATCTGCTGATCGGATCAGCTGATAAGCGGCTTAGCGGCTTAGAAAAAGGGGGGGGAGGAAGAAAAAAACCAGCAGGAACTCGCAAGACATTGTCGTCTTGCGAAGCAAGCCCATAGGAGATTCGTTTTGCGAAGCACTTCCAAAACGGAAAACTCTTTCGTCTAGCGAGTTTTCCGTCTTGCGAGGCATTCGTCTTGCGGGGCACCACTGTATTTTGGAAAGCTGTCATACATCTCTCTGTATTTTGGAAAGCTGTCATACATCTCTTAAAAGATATTGTGACCAATTCTTACACAGTGGTTCCTGTTATCAAGATCATAGGTTTTGGTCTGTGCTTGGATATACTTGGAAACCATTTTGAATCAAAAAGGTGGACTGAACCTTTAAAAGCTGTGCTGATTTTAACCACTGATTTCAAAAAGGTACTGGGTTTCTTTTTTTTGTTTCCTTATAATTTTATTTATTACAGTGGTACCTCGGGTTAAGTACTTACCGGTAATTCGTTCCGGAGGTCCGTTCTTAACCTGAAACTGTTCTTAACCTGAAGCACCACTTTAGCTAATGGGGCCTCCTGCTGCCGCCGCGCCGCCAGAGCATGATTTCTATTCTCATCCTGAAGCAAAGTTCTTAACCCAAGGTACTATTTCTGGGTTAGTGGAGTCTGTAACCTGAAGCGTATGTAACCTGAAGCGTATGTAACCCGAGGTACCACTGTATTTATGTACTCATTGCATTTATATCCCACTTTTTCTCTGCTGCGCTCAAGGCAGTGTATGTGGTTCTCTCCCTCCTCATTTAATCCCCACAACAACCTTGCAAAGTAGGTTAATGACAGGCCTGAGGTCACCCAATGCACTCCATGGCTGAGTGGGGGATTTGAACCCTGAGCACGTCAAAGTGCAAATAGATAAATAGGGACCGCTCTGGTGGGAAGGTAAACGGCATTTCCGTGCGCTGCTCTGGTTCGCCAGAAGCAGCTTAGTCATGCTGGCCACATGACCTGGAAGCTGTACACCGGCTCCCTTGGCTAGTAAAGCGAGATGAGCGCCGCAACCCCAGAGTCGGCCACAACTGGACCTAATGGACAGGGGTCCCTTTACCTTTACCTCCCGGGTGCTAGAGCCTGACACTCTAACCACTACACCACACTGGCTATTCCCAATCAACGCCAGGGACAAAGCAGCCATTTATCCAGGAGCTGATTATTACTGCTGCATTCGTACGGTTCATTGCTCCACCACCGCTGATCAATAAATCCCACAGCAATTTAACTAAGTGCTGCACTTCGAAGACTCAGCTGTCCACTTGACAGAATATGCATCTGAGCAGTGCGAGGTGGAGGGGAGGAGGAAAGGGATTCTGGTTTTACTTGGAGGCCATAGATATCATTGTACTGGCCAGGCATTTGAGTAAGAGGGCAAACTATTTTTAGGTGTGGTTTTACTGACATTTATTTGCTCCTAAATTGTAGCTGACTTTGGTTTAAATGACTCTCCCATGAGGAAAATTTGCAGCATTTGGGATTTTTTTAGTTTAGAAAAAAGGCGAGAAAGAGGTGCCAGGATAGAACCTTATAAAATGATGCATGGCACACAGAAAGTGGATGGAAAACAGCTTTTCTCTCTCTTCTAATTCTATAACTCAGGGACATAAAATTAAACTGAATGATTTGGGACAGATAAAAGAACTTTTCCACACAGGACATAGTTAAACTACGAAACTCACTCCCACAAGAGCCAGCGATGGCCACCAACATCTAGAAGTTCTAGGTTCGATTCCTGGCATATAAACTACACAAAGGTCAGATGAAAGCTGAGGGCAAAAAGCTAAATCCTCTATTTATTGGGTGGCGCTGTGGGTTAAACCACAGAGCCTAGGACTTGCCGATCAGAAGGTCAGCGGTTCGAATCCCCATGAGGGGGTGAGCTCCCGTTGTTTGGTCCCTGCTCCTGCCAACCTAGCAGTTCGAAAGCACGTCAAAGTACAAGTAGATAAATAGGTACCGCTCTGGCGGGAAGGTAAACGGCGTTTCTGTGTGCTGCTCTGGTTCGCCAGAAGCAGCTTAGTCATGCTGGCCACATAACCCAGAAGCTGTATGCTGGCTCCCTCGGCCAATAAAGCGAGATGAGCGCCGCAACCCCAGAGTCGGCCACAACTGGACCTAATGGCCAGGGGTCCCTTTACCTTTAAGGTGACACAAGCAATTTGGCACAATGGCTCCTGAGATCACGGAGCGGTTTTTCAACTATGTTTTGATATTGGCCACCATTGTGAATCAATATGGCAGACTCAACATTTTAAAAATGCACCAATCTGGACATTTCTTAAGGTATATAGACAGATTTTTGCATGTCCGTTTGGCAAATATACACATCTCTTTTTCCTCAAGACATTTACCCTAATTTAATTCATGTTTGTATATTGTTTTCATGAATATACACGAGGACCTCGGTCCCCCTCTACCTTTGATGGAACAAGTGGTTTGCTCGGAGCTCTCCGTGGTGCTGGAACCTTCCCCTCCCCACCCGTCCCTCAGATCAGAGCAGGACGAAACCTTGAGAATGGCCATAGCTTAGTGGCAGAGCATTGTCCTGGCTCCCAGTTGCTGAAGGAAATTGATACACGCTTTCCAAAGGCTTTTATGCTTAGATTATTGTGGTGCATAGGCAGATTGTTGGCTTAAGGCACTTTAGGCAATACTCTTTGCTAATCCTCATTACAGCTACAACAAAGGTAGGCGCTCCAGCTGGAAAAGCTTTGAAAGATGATCCAATGACTATCCTGAATATAGGAATGGGGTGCGCTCATCTTAAGGCTGAAAGAGTTTCTGAAATCTCTTGCAATGCTCAGTAGGCAGAGCTCTCTATTTCCTTCTCTTTGGGCTCCTCCTGGACTTGGGTGACAGGGAACAAGTCGCTACCACCTGAGAGGTGGCTGGGACTGGTGAGCTATTCTCTCCTGGGAAGGCAGAGCTATTCCCAGTATCAGACAGCTGTGTCTGACAGAGGTTCTCCACCAAACGTGGAAAGGGAGGAGGGGAGAGAGCAGGCTGAGGAAGCCCCCCACTCTGCAATCCTTGCTAGCAGATTCCCCCACTCCCAGCAGATGCCCCACATCCCACTGGAGGCCTTCCCCATATCCTCCCTCTGCATTTTCCCGACTTGGCCAGCCCATGATAAATAAGCATCTGCCTCGAATGCAGAAAGCCCCAGGTTAAATTCTTGCCATCTCCAGATAGGGCTGGGAGATACTTCCATCAGTGCGGACTGTTAGAGGGGGTTTTTCTTCTGGTGGCAGGTGACAGAAACTACGACACCATGAGACCGGTGTAAAATCAAATCAAATAAAGGTTTTATTACAAAACAACAAAGTTTGTGGGTGTTTTTCCTTGCAGGCAGATTCAAACTGAAACTTTTCCTCCTTTTGCAGTCATGACCAGCTGTACCCAATCTGCCCAGAGCTCACAGAAACAGTTCTTAAAGGTACAAACATCTTGACTGTTTCTTTGCAGAATGACTCCCAAGACGGACAATCAAGGGAGTACGAAGTGGGGGGCGGAGGGGATGGGCCGCCCCAGGCACCACTCGGGGGGGGGGTGGCAAGATGGCCCGTTGCCCCCCCCAGCTGTAAAGCAGCTGAGAGCATGCACACAGTTAGTATGTGCGCCGCTCATGTGGCATTTGCATGGTCTGCTGCTCACACACACTGTCCATACGGACTGGCTCTCACACGACGACCATACGGGATGTCGTGTGTGCGCCGCCGGGCGATTCGCCCCGCCCCAGGTTCTTCCGCCACTGCAGACAATTCTGAGCTAGCTGGAATCAGCGATCTGACTCAGTATAGTGGTACCTCAGGTTACATACGCTTCAGGTTACAGACTCCGCTAACCCAGAAACAGTGCTTCAGGTTAAGAACTTTCCTTCAGGATGAGAACAGAAATCGTGCTCCAGCGGCGCGACGACAGTGGGAGGCCTCATTAGCTAAAGTGGTGCTTCAGGTTAAGAACAGTTTCAGGTTAAGAACGGACCTCTGAAACGAATTAAGGCATCCTATTTCTCCTCCCCTCAGAGGAATTGCTATAAATTGTGGCAGGTTGGGAGCACAGGCGATTCACAACGGATGCAAGCTTTTCAGACTGCCAGCGCCTCAAGAAGACATTCTGCAGACAGAATAAATCCTATCGGCTACACAACTAGGCAGAGGTCTACTCAGCTGTACATGCGATGATGGCATGCGGCATTAGCTGAATTGCAGGCCTGGAGGGAAATTGTTAGTGGATCAAGTTTCTCATCTGGCCCTTTTTCAGAAGCAATGCAGCAAATATATCATGTGGGCATTCCTGAGCTTCTCATTACACTTGGGTTTTGTGGGAGCCTTGCAAGAGCTTATCCATAAGACAATACAAAACGAATACATTGCAGCTTCTATGGGAGTGAGGGCCTCCTGCCTTCCTGGGGAACCTTCTGGGGGCCAAATGGGTGGAGCCAGAAGCACAACTGGGTGGAGCAACGTATTTAAATTTGACCTCAAGGAGGGCGTGGCCTGTGGAGAGTGCCATGGGTCAGGCAGGGATGCCTGGAGGGCCAGTTGTGGCCCCTGGGCCTGAAGTTCCCCTACCCAGACTTGTATGAGTTGATGGCCATGTTTGCATGTAATGATACGTCAGATGTTATGGCTTATTGTGGTTTATTGTGAAAGAACAGAAGGCGGGTATATACTGCCCAATTGCCGCCTCTTCTATCATCCGCTGGTGGAAGCAAAATAATCAAACAAACCAAGAAGCCTTGGCTTTGTGTTACATCAGATTCAAGGATTGTGGTTTGTTTTCTCCTAAATTAAATGGCTTCATTTCTCCCCCCCCCCCTTCTGTTTCATGTATTTTCTATGGTAAGCCCAAAGGCTTCCCCCCTTCTCCCTCCCCGTTCATTTTTCCTTTTGTGACGTGCCTTTTAGGCCGCAACTCTAAAAAGTTAGGGTTGCCTTGTTATTGATCTTTGCCAACCACTGCGGGAGGCTTCTTCAGCTGCAGAGAAAGCTAAAAATGCTTCAGTTAAAGACGTTTGTTTCGTTTTATTTATTAAGGTGCTTTCATACCTCTCTGCACCGCCACAGCCACCATGTAACGAAATAATCTGAACCAATTCGCATACATTCCCTGCATAAACTAATGCAGGAACAGCGACGTCCTTCATCCATCTCCACCTGTAAAAGCCTGACAAAAGAGGTTCGTCTTCACCTGAATTTCTGCAGGGCCTCAGGCCTCCTCATCGCTTAGAGCCAAGCTGCATTTTAACCTTTCAGGAAGAAGACCCGAATCTTCCAACATTCAGGTTCATTGGATATCCACAAGTTCTAGCATTAAAGAGAGGGAGAAAAACTTTTCTCTATCCACTTTCTCCAAGCTGTGTCCAGTGGTACCTCGGGTTAAGTACCGTATTTTTTGCTCTATAAGACTCACTTTTTCCCTCCTAAAAAGTAAGGGGAAATGTGTGTGCGCCTTATGGAGTGAATGCAGGCTGCGCAGCTATCCCAGAAGCCAGAACAGCAAGAGGGATCGCTGCTTTCGCTGCGCAGCAATCCCTCTTGTTGTTCTGGCTTCTGAGATTCAGAATATTTTTTTCCTTGTTTTCCTCCTCCAAAAACTAGGTGCGTCTTGTGGTCTGGTGCGTCTTATAGAGCGAAAAATACAGTACTTAATTCGTTCTGGAGGTCCATTCTTAACCTGAAACTGTTCTTAACCTGAAGCACCACTTTAGCTAATGGGGCCTCCTGCTGCTGCCACGCCACTGGAGCACGATTTCTGTTCTCATCCTGAAGCAAAGTTCTTAACCCGAGGTAATATTTCTGGGTTAGTGGAGTTTGTAACCTGAAGCGTATGTAACACGAGGTACCACTGTATAATTTTATAAGCTTCTATTGAACCTTGGGCCCGGGGGCCAAATTCAACCCTCCACATGGCCCCTGAGACTCTCCCCATGCCCATCAAATAAATAAATAAAAATACTTAACTAAAAATAGAAATTGTAGAAAGAACTGGACAGATTTTCCTGAGCACGTGGGGTCAAAAGAAAGTCATTTAAAAACAGCTGAGACCCTTCATTCCAAATGTGCTAGGTACAGAGCCAGACGGATGATGCCAGGTGGGGTGCCCCCACTGCCCCCCCAACATGAATCCTGGCTGCACCTATGCCCATGCCACACACCCCTCTCCAGCCACATCTCTCCTCCCCAGGCCACAGCCCTCACCAGCCCTGCTTTGCACCCTCCTTGAGTGTTTTGCCTGGCTGGAATGTGTCCTTGAACTGTGATCGTTCCTCTTGCTTGACTGGATTATGAGTGTGTGTGTGTGTGTGTAGAAACTAGCCTATTGTACAGAGGTCCAATTTGCATCTGTTGCTCCTCCCAGTTTTCCTTCTGGCTCCACCCACCACTGGCATGTGGCCCCTGGAAGATTGCCCAGAAGGGATCTGTGGCCCTCAGGCTGAAAGAGGTTCCCTACCTTTGATGCAGAGGAACGAGTGTGGACAAGGCAGTTGGATATTGCTGTACTGGGCTGGTGCCATTCGTACTTGTTTTTTTGTTGAGCCATTAACTCTGATGGCGAGAAAATGGTACCCATTATTTAAAGAGCAGATCAGCAGGGTGAGATATCTGTATAGTGATTCGAGGCATCTCTTTTGAGCTCTCAAATAACCCTTGCTGCTTGAAAGCTTTATGGTCCCCAGAGAGATGGGGGAGAAGCCATCTCTCTTAGCGAAATACCTTCTGTCTCCAGTCCACCGTCCTGCCAACTGCAGACGGAACGTGCTTCGAGGTTCTTTGGCACACACAAGCACACACCCTTAGCCTCTCCTAATCTCTCAGGGCTCTGAAACGGCCAGCCATTTCTCCCTTCGCGCAAGTAATGGACCGCAACCCATTAGGTTGGCTAAATGGACTCTCTCGGAATGGATGGTCCGTGTCGTGCACATATCCACCCACACTTCTACACTTATCTTCCTATATGCATAAAAATGTAAGGTTGTCGTCACGTAACCGCCCCCCCCCCCATTGGAGGATTCTGGGTCTCGCATCAAAATCCCAGATTTGCAGGAAGTTAGGGTGGGGTGAGGAGACAAGCTGCACAACACCAGCGGCCATGTCATGGGAGCGAGGAGGGAGGGGCATTGACAGGTGAAATGTTGTGGTTGAAAACAAGAGCAGAGGTTTGTGTGAAGTAGGGATGGAGGGAACTGAAGGAACTTGGGGGGCATAATCATGGGCATGCCTGTGAAAATGGGGGTGCAGAGTGGGACTGCAGAATAGAAGAGAAAAATGGGGAACAATAGGGAGCTTAGCAGTCACTTGAGGTGGGAAGGGGAAGCTCTAGGGGGGCAGAGAAACGGTGGGAGGTTTGTGAACTGAGTGAGCCTCTAGCAATCAATACGGCGAGAACAATCTAGTGTACATTTGTTGCAGAAGGGTCTCATATGCACAGCCCAATGTTGTTCTTATTGAAAAAAGAGTTGCAACTGGAAGTGTTTCTGATCTCCCGAATCCTCTATGTGCCTGCATGCGCCCGCACACACACATGTACACACATGTACACACGGGACTTTTTTTGGCACCTCATCTCCTTGACCTATTACAGCTGAACTCCAGAGCGAAGACCTAGCACCTGAATTTGCATCTCCCTCCTCCCTCCTCCTCCTTTTTCCTTTTGCATTGTATATTTTAGCTTATAAGCCAAGTCTTATTATTGGTAGCTGTAAGCCACTCTGGGAAGCTTCCTCCCACCCTCAGCTGAAGAGCAGGGGTCAAAATCTTTCAAACTGGTAAATGACAGTCAGGGCTAAGTTGGGCTGTTGAATGGTCCTTTGGCCACAGGAACCTCTGCCTTCACACTCCTCTTGGGCTTCTGGGTTGGCAGCTAGGAACATAGGAAGCGGCCATAAACTGAGTCAGACCATTGGTCCATCTAGCTTAGTATTGTCTACACTGGCTGGCGGCATCTCTCCCAGGCTTTCAGACAGGGGTCTTTCCTGGCCCTACCTTGAGATGCTGGGGATTGAATCTGGGTCCTTCAGAATGCAAGGCGGATGCCGTACCCCTGACCCCAGCCCTACCCCAATGTCAGGAAGGAGACAGCAGTTAGCATGCAGAAGGTGTACTCTCTACCCCTGAGACAGGCAGAACTGCAAAATGGGCCAAAATGGGCCACAGATCTTCACCTACTAGAGAGAAAGAGAGATATTATAATGACGGACAAAACAGAAGTTTCAAAATCATCCTTTTCATCAGAGCAACTAATGATCATTTTTATCAGCTGCTGGAAATGTTATGCTTCAAGAATTTAAAAGTTCTGCTTTAAGTTTGCTGTAATAAACCTATAGATTTGGTCACAAACTGCATCCTACCAGGACCCCAGAGCTTGTGGTATTATGTTCATTGCAGGGTGGGGGGAGGGGACCGATGAGCCGATCTCACACCCTTTTCCAGGCTAGAGCTCCTAAACCATCTTTGCTTCCTGGATCTTACTTCCATATAGCCTAGAATCTGCCAGAACACAGGGCAAGGGAGTTCACCACCCTCTATTCTGAAATTCACACCTAAGGCACTGGAATGGGAAGAATAGTGAATGGGATGAGAAGAAAGTTTAGAATTGCCAGGGGGGTAAGGATGAGAGTGCCATGGACTGCAAGAAGATCAAACGTATCCATTCTGAAGGAAATCAGCACTGAGTGCTCACTGGAAGGACAGATCGTGAAGCTGAGGCTCCAATACTTTGGCCACCTCATGAGAAGAGAAGACTCCCTGGAAAAGACCCTGATGTTGGGAAAGATGGAGGGCACAAGGAAAAGGGGACGACAGAGGACGAGATGGTTGGACAGTGTTCTCGAAGCTACAAACATGAGTCTGACCAAACTGCGGGAGGCAGTGGAAGACAGGAGTGTGTGGCCTGCTCTGGTCCATGGGGTCACAAAGAGTCGGACACTACTAAACGACTAAATAACAATAACAAGGATGACAACTTGCCAACAAACCATGCACCACTATAAAAGACTTGTGCACATCTTCCTCATGTGTGCATGTGAGGATTGAGCAGGTCTCCCATCCTGTCTTGCACCCAACTTGGATCTAGGCCCAATTCAGGAACCTTACAGAGTCACACAGGGCTCCTTCTCCCTGCTTTCCTTGCCTTGCATTTTGACAGCCCTGGATTGCTGCAGGGAGACTTGATCCAAGCCAAGGATATCCAAGGTTGCCTCACTATGATCCACCCGAATCCCAGGTCAACCCAGATCCACCCAAGGTGGTGTGTGTGCTTCTCCTGCGCCTCATTCAATCCCCACAACAACCCTACGAGGTAGGTTAGGCTGAGAGTGACTGGCCTCCAAGGGTGACCCAGTGAGCTGCATAGCCAAGCGGGGATTTGAACTCTGTTCTTCCAGGTCCTAGTCTGACATGCTAACCATTTCACCACACTGGCTCTCTGGTTTTAACTTTGCTGTTCTATCTTTCCTATGCCTGGTGCTGTACAAGACACAATCACTCGCCGCTCATTATCTGAAATTTCTCTCTCTCTCTGAAAACAATACCAATGGTGCATGTTCTTGAAATTGTATTTATTCATTGCACTTATATCCCATTTTTCAAAGTGCTCAAAGGTTCTTCTCCCCTCCCCTGTTTGATCCTCACAACCACCCTGTGAGGTAGGCTAGGCCAAGAGAGAGTTAGGAAGTGACGCAAAGTGGCCCAGTGAGGGAAGGAGGATTTGAACCCTGCTCTCCCGGATCCCTAATCTGATGCCGCAACCGCCACACCACCCTGATTATTGTATGGACTGGGCACAAGAAGGAGAACAAGTTCCAGAAACAAGACAGATAATCAAGGCAAGTGACTGAAAAGCAGCGTCTTTGCACTACAAAAACCACAGCTTCTATCCAGTACAGTGGTACCTCGGGTTACATATGCTTCAGGTTACATACGCTTCAGGTTACAGCCCAGCTAACCCAGAAATATTACCTCGGGTTAAGAACTTTGCTTCAGGATGAGAACAGAAATCGTGCTCCGGTGGCGTGGCAGCAGCAGGAGGCCCCATTAGCTAAAGTGGTGCTTCAGGTTAAGAACAGTTTCAGGTTAAGAACGGACCTCCGGAACAAATTAAGTACTTAACCTAAGGTACCACTGTATTGATAACAAAATCTTGAGACAAAAGGTTACAACCTTAACATAGGCTTGCACCTACAGCAGAGTGAGCCCCACTGAACTCTGCAGTGCTTAGGATCCGGAGTAAACTCAGGTCCCCTCCAGATTGGGGCTGTGTAAGCACACATTTCCTTTTTACTCTGCACCCGCTGCACTCTCACCCCGGGTTCAATCCACATCTATCCTGCCTTTTGCTGCTCTGAACCCCTTTGGGACGAAGGTAGGGGAGAGAGAGAAATGCAATAATAAATAATGATAAAATCTACCCTCAACTGTGATTCCTTCATTGCAGGGAGTAGGGACTAGACAACCCTTTTGAGCAAGTTCCAGCTCTAGAATTCTATGATTCTGTATTTTTTTTTTACAAAATACTGCACTCCCCCCCAAAAAAACACCCACCCACCCTGGCTTTGATCCCAACTGCGGGGAAAAGAACAACCTAGCTGGATTTTAAGCCAGCAATATGTACACACAGCCTGTGGTTCTTTTGGGAGAAAGATTCAATTGCATAGCTGCAAATTTAGGCTTGAGCAATTAGAAGTGTTCTCGGGCAGTATATTCGCCTTTTTTAAAAAAGGGGGGGGGGCTTTTTCAGGAAGGAAAGTAGTGCAGAAATGCTTGGGAGGACTGACAGGACATCTGGAGGCTCCCTCCCTAGCATTGCATCTTGAAACCATCTATTGCACTTCCTGGAAAGTTAAGCCCAGCTAAATATCACCCAGGAAGCTTGCTTCTGGGCCAACCATTAATAGGTCGGGGCTGCCATCACATCCATGCTTCCTTAGATGCAAGCCCCTGTTTGAACTCCATGGGACTTTTGAGTTACACCTGCAGCGGATCAGTATCTAAAGATGTAGTGGAGACTGAAGCAGGAAAGGAGAGGTTCTGAAAAATAAATTTCATAGAGGGTGTTGTGTCCCCTCCCTCTATAGTCCAGGGGAATCACGGGTCAGCTGAGGTTGTCATTAGACCCACTAAAAGTAAGGAACATGGATAACCGGTGTCCTTTTAATGTTGGCGAATCTCTCCAATGCTGGTTCTACTCAAGAGTAAACCCCCTGAAGTCAATGGGCATGGCTACCTCATGCCCACTGAGTCCAACCAATATTCTCTTGAGTAGGGCTTGGAAAGAAATCAAAAGGTCTACTCTGAGTAGGGTCCTGCTGAATACAACCCTTTTAAACCCTAATGTTTGATGTGTTACAGTATTTTGATATTTTTGGGGGAAGTCGCCCAGAGTGGCTGGGGAAGCCCAGCCAGATGGGTGGGGTATAAATTATTATTATTATTATTATTATTATTATTATTATTATTATTATTATTATTATTATTATTATTATTATTATTTTGTCCTTCCCCTTTCCAAGTAAGAGCTGTCCAGTAGGAGGAGATGAACTGGGGAGGGGCGCAGTCGTGGAGATAGGGACGCTCCAGCCCCGACGGCGCCCCCTTAAACCCACCCCCAAAAAACACCACACAAGGCTTACCATCACTGAGAAGACGAAGGCCACGATGTTGATGGGGTAGGACGGGCAGAAGCAGGAAAGGATACTGAGCCACAGGTAGTTTTTGGGCGCGTGGATCTCCTCTTCCTCGGGGCCCGGCGCCTCCTCGTCGCCGTTCATCTGCAGGTCGGCGCCGCTGTTGCTCTTCCCCAGACCCCGCCTGAGGTCCGAGTAGGCGGGCGGCGGCGAAGACGAGCCCTCCATGAAGCCGGCGCGGGAAGAAGGAGAAGACGAGAGAAACGAAGTTCGACGGGGCGGACGCGAGCCGAGGAGGAGCGCACGGCTGCTGCTGTCCCTGCGGCGGAAAGAGCTGCTCCGTCGGCCGCAGAGGGAGCCGCTTGACCTCACTCAGCCCCTCTCTCCTTCTCCTCCTCGCTCCTGTCTCCGTTCAGGGACGGCGGCCAAAAGGCAGACCGAGCCAAGCCCACCTCGATCCCGGGCACTCTCAGGTTTCGCTCCCCGGCCAAGCCGAAGAGGTGGCGGCTTGGGGAAGAAGAGATCGCTCCCGACCGGCTCAGCAAGGGCTTAAAGCGCCTTTGGTATGGCCAGCGGCTGCAGCGGCGGCGGTAGCAGCACCAAGGCACTCGGAGCGCCGTCTGATTGGAGGGAAGGGACGCCCACTTTGGAGTTACACGGAGCTCTTCGACCCAATCAGGTATTGTGGGGAGATGGGAGGAGGAGGCGGAGAGGGCTGGGGAAATGGCTCTGAGCCAGGATGGCTAGACGGTCTTTCCAGGCAGTATGGCATGGGGATGATTGAGGTCACATTCAGGGGTGCCAAATAGAATAAAATATTGGGGGGGGGCTGGAGGTAAGCCCCACTGATCACATGATATGGTACACCCACCCACCCACACCCACCATTTGAATGACCATAATGGTAATGACCATTAACTTGTGGGGCGCCCCCCTCAAATATTTTATTGGAGGGGCAGAAAAGAGCCCTCAGCCCCAAGGAGTTGCCTCCTATGGTCACATCTGCACCATGTATTTAAAGCTAATTCAACATGGCCGGCTTCCCAATCCTGGGAACTCTAGCTTACCTCTCACTGAGCTAGAATTCCCAGCACCCTTAACCACACAACCGTTTTCGGGATTTCTGGGGAGGAAGCCATGTGCTTTAAATGTGTTGCATAGATGTGACCTGAACCTCCAGAGCCAGTGGTCGTATACCACTGAAATCAGTTGCTTCGGAGCAACAGGAAGAGGGGAATGTGGAAGTTTCCCCTCTCTGCCTGCTCTTTCCCATGCAGACACATCAGCCTTCGGTGCAAGCTGAGTTGCATCTCAACACTTCCAAAGTCCTGGGTGCAATCTCCAGGTAGGGCTGCCAAATGTTTTCAGCCTGAAACCCCAGAGAGCCACTACCCCAGTGTAGACAGAACTGAGTTAGATAGACCCAGTGGTCTAACTTCGTATAGGGCAGCTTCCCGTGTGAGACGTGACAATCAAGCAATGTTTTACATCAGGGGTAAGCAAACTAAGGCCCGGGGGCCGGATCCAGCCCAATCGCCTTCTCAATCCGGCCCACGGACAGTCCAGGAACCAGCGTGTTTTTACATTAGTAGAATGTGTCCTATTATTTAAAATGCATCTCTGGGTTATTTGTGGTGCCTGCCTGGTGTTTTTACAAGAGTAGAATGTGTCCTGTTATTTAAAATGCATCTCTGGGTTATTTGTGGGGCATAGGAATTCGTTCATTTTCTTTTTTTCAAAATATAGTCCGGCACCCCACAAGGTCTGAGGGTGGACCGGCCCACAGCTGGAAAAGGTTGTTGACCCCTGTTTTACATCCACATCTCTTGGCATAATAGGTCAGTGTGTCTGGCTGTGAACCAGAAGGTTGGTGGTTCGAGCCCACTCAGGGATGGCTATGTGGAGGGACTTGGACTAGATGACCGCCGGGGTCCCTTCCAAATCTATGATTCTATGTGTCAATGGGGCACTGGAAAACTGCACAGTACACTGGTCTTTCTTTACTCCAAAATGACGCACACACTCTCCAGCAGATTGCTCTCCTTTCCTGATAAACCAGGGAGGGACGTGATTACGAGGGAGAAAGCGCAGAGGCTGATGGTGTGTGGATTGGATGGTGGCCTTCTGGCCTGCTGGAGGGAAGCCACTTGCACTGTGGTAAGGCTGTGCTCTATAGGAGGCAGCAATCTTCGGAATACCAGCTGCTGGAGACCACAGGAGAGGAGACCCCTTTTGAGCTTGTGACTATCTTGGGGCATCTTGGTGGCTAGGATTCTGGATTAGATAGGCCATTGGCCTGCCCAGCAGGCTCTTCTTATGGTCTTATGTCTGGCCCAGGGTCAAATAATAATAATAATAATAATAATAATAATAATAATAATAATAATAATATATTGATACCCCACCACTCTGGGCGACTCCCAACAGAATTAAAAGCACAATAAAACATTAAACATTAAAAACTTCCCTAAACAACGCTGCCTTCAGATGTTTTCTAAAAGTCAGATAGTTGTTTATTTCCTTGACATCTGATGGGAGGGCGCCACTACCGAGAAGGCCCTCTGCCTGGTTCCCTGTAACCTCATTTCTCGCAGTGAGGGAACCACCAGAACGCCCTTGGAGCTGGACCTCAGTGTCCGGGCAGAACAATGGGGGTGGAGACACTCCTTCAGATATACTGGACCGAGGCCGTTTAGGGCTCTAAAGGTCAGCACCAACACTTTGAATTGTGCTCGGAAACGTACTGGGAACCAATGTAGGTCTTTTAGGACTGGTGTTATGTGGTCTTGGCGACCACTCCCAGGCACCAGTCTAGCTGCTGCATTCTGGATTAGTTGCAGTTTCCGGGTCACCTTCAAAGGTAGCCCCACCTAGAGTGCATTGCAGTAGTCCAAGTGGGAGATAACTAGAGCATGTACCACTGTGGCGAGACAGTCTGCAGGCAGATAGGGTCTCAGCCTATGTACCAGATGGAGCTGGTAGACAGCTGCCCTGGACACAGAATTGACCTGCGCCTTCATGGACAGCTGTGAGCCCAAAATGCATCCCAGGCTGCGCACCTGGTCCTTCAGGGGCACAGTTACCCCATTCAGGACCAGGGAATCCCCCACACCTGCCCGCCTCCTGTCCCCCAAAAACAGTACTTCTGTCTTGTCAGGATTCAACCTCAATCTGTTAGCCGCCATCCATCCTCCAACCACCTCCAGACACTCACACAGGACCTTCATCGCCTTCACTGGTTCTGATTTAAAAGAGAGGTAGAGCTGGGTATCATCCGCATACTGATGAACACCACGTAAGTGCCATGACTGAGTGGAGGATCTGAACCCTGGCTTGGACTCCACCCAATCCCTCACCCAACTCTGTCATCACGATGACGCCGCTGCCTCTCACCACACTTTCTTCTTGCTGTGAAACAAAACAGAAATGCTGATCCGACAGACGTTTCTTGATCTCCAAGAAAAGGCACAGATCCATCGGGCTCATTTCCTTGCCAATTTGCCCATTAATCCTGAAGCAGCTCCTCCACCTTCTCCTTGGCCCTCTCCAAGACAGGCTGATTTGATCTCAGGGGTTTCTGCTGAAAGTATAATAGCTTTGCACTAGCATTATTGAAGGTTGGGGACTTCTCTACGGCCACATTCACACCATCCACCGTGATACTACTTTAAGCAGCCGTGGCTTCTCCCAAAGGATCCTGGGAGTTGTAGTTTGTTGAGGGTGCTGAGAGTTCTTAGGAGAGCCCTAGATCCCCCCTCCCAGAGCTATGATTCCCAGAGTAGTTTAACAATCAAGACGTCTTCCCAGGGAACTCTGGGAGGGGGAATACAGGAGTTTCCTAAGAACTCGCAGCACTCCTAACAAATCACAGCTCCCATAAATCTTTGGGGGAAGCCATAAATGTATTATTATCATCATCATCATCATCATCATCATCATCATCATCATCATTGGTTTTACACAAAAGGTATACACAACAAACATAACATTTCCAAAAATAAAAAAGTGGTTCATTTCAAACCTTCAGACCTCCTTCCTTCCTTCCTTCTGTGGGTTCCATTTCTCTATTTTGTTCCTGCATCTTTTGATGTAATCTATTATATAGGGACGTGGGTGGTGTTGTAGTCTAAACCACAGAGCCTAGGGCTTGCTGATTGGAAGTTCGGTGGTTTGAATCCCCGCGACGGGGTGAGCTCCCGTTGCTCGGTCCCTGCTCCTGCCAACCTAGCAGTTCAAAAGCATGTCAAAGTGCAAGTAGATAAATAGGTACTGCTCTGGTGGGAAGGTAAATGGCTTTTCTGTGCACTGCTCTGGTTTGCCAGAAGCAGCTTAGTCATGCTGGCCAAATGACCCGGAAGCTGTCTATGGACAAACGCCGGCTCCCTCGGCCTATAGAGCGAAATGAGCGTCGCAACCCCAGAGTCGTCCATGACTGGACCAACGGTCAGGGGTACCTTTACCTTTATCTATTATATAATCATATATCATTCCAAAGCTCATGTTACTTTACAAGTGTGCTTACATTCCCGCCAATGATTTCAACTGTTTACAGTAGTCTCTCAAAGATGTTAAAAAGTTATTTACCGTAAGTCTTTTAGAAATACTTGATCTTTCCCGTTCGTCTTGCCATTTCGGCATATTCCATCAGTTTGGTCTGCCACTCTCATCTGGTTGGTACTTTTTCTTCTTTCCATCTCTGGGCTAGGAGCATCCTTGCTGCTGCTGCTGTTGCATGCATAAACAGTCTTTTGTTTTCTTTTGGTAGTTCCGCGCCTATGATACCTAACAAAAAAGTCTCTGGTTTTTTTTAAAACAAGCATTATCTTAAACATTTTTTTCAGCTCATTATATATCATTTCCCAGAAAGCTTTTACCTCCCCACATGACCACCACATATGATTCCATGAGTGTTTTAAAGCTTGGTGGTACTGCTTTAATGTTTGGTGTGGCTTGAGGGGAGGATGGCATTTCCTCAGGGATTTATCCATCAGGTGTGCACACCTGTAGTTAGTGGGCAGAATTAGAATTGGCAATTGGCCTTTATTTTCTCCTTCTTTCCTCCCCCTTTCTCACTCAACTCCCTTACTGCTTTTCTTCTTTGCTGGGCAGGAAGAAGATTTCTCATCCTCTGTGCCCATCAAATGCTTTCTCCAGTGGCCTCTGCTCTGTTAATAGTAGTTCTCCCACTGCTCCTCAGGACCCTCCACAAACTGGGGTGGGGAGATCTACTGGTCATGTTGTGTGGACACCTGATGATTGTCTTCCAAAGCAACTACTCTATTCCAAACTTAAAAATGGAAAGTGTAATGCTGGTGGTCAACAAAAGAGGTTTAAACACTGTTTCAAGGCAAATCTAAAAAAATGTGACATAAACACCAACAACTGGAAAACACTTGCCTGTGAGCGCTCCAATTGGAGAACAGTCTTTACCAAAGGTGTCATGGGTTTTGAAGACATTTGAACTCAGGACGCAAGGGAGAAACGTGCTAGGAGGAAGGCACGCTTGGCAAATCCACACTGCGATCAACTCCCATCCGGAAACCTATGTCCCCACTGTGGAAGGACATGTGGGTCCAGAATTGGCCTTCACAGTCACTTACAGACTCATTGTTAAAACCGTGTTGTCAGGGAACTGCCATCGGAGGGACAGGTGGTGGAAGGGCTCACGGAGGTTGGGAGAGACCCAGCAGCTGAAGCAGGAACCAGCAGGGGGAGAGGTGGGTCTCTGAGGGAAAGCGAGCAAGAGGGAGGGCTCAGGGACACGTCCAGCGAGAACAGTGGGGAGGTTTCTGGACCTCCCATAGGGAGACCCACTCCTCGCCGGAAACTGTCACGCCGCGAGTCCAGAAGACGTGTTTCCGTTAAGGAGCTTTTATGTTGGAAGCGATTCCGAAAGCAACCACTGTCGGAATCTGCCAGTGACTAGAGGAGCCATGTCTGAGGGGCTCCGTCACAGACAGAGGTTTGTGGACTTGAACAAACTCTGAGGGACTACGATTTTACGCACAAGCAGCTCATTATCCCTTCACACGTGTTTATGGAAGACAATCTTGCTCAGCTATGAGTGATCACCAAAGAAATAGCTGGTGTAAGAGCTGACCATTTATTTATTTATTTTAATTCATTTAGATAGGTAGGCCACCCAGTGCTGAAGGATTTGGATGGGCAGCTATGCAAAAACATAGGAAACGGAATGAAATCTCACCAGTCAGTTGCAGTCAAGTTACAATAGTGGTCATCATCGCTGCTGGTTGGACGCAGAGAAATGGCGGGAGGAACTAGTTGGGAAACCCCCAATGGGAGAAGGCTCGGAGCCCGGGAAGTGGTGGTGGTGGGACAACGATGAGTGGTCAGAGGGAGAAGATGGGAAGAGGAAGTGTCGGAAGCCGAAGGGGTAACAGGGCTCAGTGAAAAGGGAGAGTCTGTGGCAGAGAGCAGTCCAGAATCAGAGGCAGAAGCAGACGCAGGCTAATGGGAGGAGGGAGGCCAAGAGGCAGAGATGAGTCAGGCTGGTGAAGAGTCATGGGTGCCTCCCCTTCCTGCTGTGACAAGCTCCCTCCCCCCCCCAACCCCAGAACCAGAAGAGGTGCGAAATGGGAAGAGCACAGTCTCCGGAAAGCACAGTCTCTGATTGCTGGGGGGGGGGGAACCCTGGGGAGGAAGAGATACAGGCGGCTATGGGGAGGTCTTGGCAATTATTTCATGGAGTAAGACCTACTGAGAACGAGCTGCTGTGCTCATTAGGCCTGACACTCAGCCAAGTCTGTGAAGATCGTGTTTTTGCTACTAAAGAGTTAACTCCAACTCTGATCTGTGTGATTTACTGACCAACTCACTCTGTGACAGCCAGTTAGTTGCATATAAGGACATAGGAAGGTGCTTTATTACTAAATCAGACCACTGGTCCATTTAGCCCAGTACTGCCAACTGTGACTGGCAGCAGCTGTCCCAGGTTTCAGCCAAGGGATCTCTCCCAACACTACCTGGAGAAGCTGGGGGTTGAACCTGAGACCGTCTGCATGCAAAGCAGATGCTCAACCCATTGAGCCACACCATTCCTAATATTGAATTCTATACTGAGATAGGCTATTGGCCTATCTTGCTTAGTATTGTCAACACTGACTGGCAGCATCTCCCCAGACTTTCAGGCAAGGGGGGGGGGTCTCTCCCAACACTACCTGGAGAAGCTGGGGGTTGAACCTGAGACCGTCTGCATGCAAAGCAGACGCTCAACCCATTGAGCCACACCATTCCTAATATTGAATTCTATACAGTGGTGCCCCGCAAGACGAATGCCTCACAAGACGAAAAACTCGCTAGACAAAAGGGTTTTTCGGTTTTGCGTTGCTTCGCTAGATGAATTTCCCTATGGGCTTGCTTCGCAAGACGAAAACGTCTTGCGCTTTTTTTTTAAAGCCGCTTGAAGAGGCGCAGTTGCGACGGACCGTGCTTCGCAAGACGAAAAACATCGCAAGACGAAAAGACTCGCGGAACGAATTCTTTTCGTCTTGCGAGGCACCACTGTACTGAGATAGGCTATTGGCCCATCTTGCTTAGTATTGCCAACACCGACTGGCAGCATCTCTCCAGACCCTACCTGGGGATGCCAGGGGTTGAACCTGGATGTGAAGCAGTTGCTCTACCACTTTGCCTACCCTAGGTAAGCCCAAACCTAGGACAGAGTAGGCATCGCTTTCCAGTAAGTCTGCCTGGGGTGTCAAGCTCTTAAAAGATAATGCATGGTGACACCAGACCTGGTAGAAATGACATTCTTGTTATCAAGGGGTTTCAGAGAGGAGAGGTAGAGACAGAGGGATCTCACGCATGTGCCTGATAAAGCACTTTTCAAAGCCAATGATGCGATGCAGCCATTTAGCAGGAAATTGATCAATTTTTAAACAGCATCAATTTGTCTCCACTTACTGATGGGAGCGAGGGAGAAAATGTACCGCTCCACCTTGGGATGGGAAAAACAGGGCAGTTTACCCATGTCCTTCCTTCTGTTAAGTTGCAGAGGGACTTTGCACTCCTAGGTTATCCTCCTCCGCTGACTGTCTTACCTGCCCACACACAACGTAGCAGGCTGTTTTTGACTGTGTAACTTCTATTTCAAACACAATTCAACATATAATATCTCACAAAGTGTAATTCCATAGACCAGCACATCATGCAAACAGATCAAGATAAATTAAAGTCCGATGGATGGTCAGGAGATTAAAGTCCATTCGGTTCCTAAACTGGCAATATTGGCAATAACCACAATATGCTATGCTTATCTTATGGTATCGCTGCTTTGACGATTCTAACATTCCTTGTATGTAGATATCGGATCAGATGGAAAACTTGAAGGTATGGCACGACAAGGATTCCAGGATAATACCTTGTTTCACCCAATCAGGCTTCATCAGCCGTGCATACTCTAAATTAAATAAACACAATATAACATAATCCTTATACAAACTAAGTAACATAACATACCAGTTAAACAACAAGTTTACATACCATATTCTTGTATGACGGAAACACTGCACAATTCAAAGTGTTGGTGCTGACCTTTAAAGCCCCAAACGGCCTCGGTCCAGTATATCTGAAGGAGCGTCTCCACCCCCATCTTTCTACCTGGACACTGAGGT
Organism: Podarcis bocagei; assembly: GCF_964188305.1. NCBI lineage: Eukaryota > Metazoa > Chordata > Lepidosauria > Squamata > Lacertidae > Podarcis > Podarcis bocagei. The sequence goes on along the minus strand of NC_138142.1, from coordinate 21,017,642 downwards.
CCAGCACCGAGGGCCTTCTGGCGGTTCCCTCACTGCGAGAAGCCAAGTTACAGGGAACCAGGCAGAGGGCCTTCTCGGTAGTGGCACCCGTCCTATGGAACGCCCTCCCACTAGATGTCAAAGAGAACAACAACTACCAGACTTTTAGAAGACATCTGAAGGCAGCCCTGTTTAGAGAAGCTTTTAATGTTTGATGTATTACGGTATTTTAATATTTTTTTGGAAGCCGCCAAATAAATGATGATGATGATGATGATGATGATGATGGAACAAAATTTCTCGTCATATGTTCTGTTTGCATGATGTGTTGGTCTATGGAATTACACTTTGTAAGATATTATATGTTGAGTTGTGTTTGAAATGGAAGTTACATAGTCAAAAACAGCCTGTTACATTGGGTGTGTTGTTACCAGAATTGTATTTATGTAACCTAAGGTTTAGTAGTGTTTTGCATGTCTTACCTGCCCTTCATCACCTAGGAAGGTCCATAGCTCAGTGGCTGAGCATCTCTCTTGCATGCAGAGAGTCCCAGGTTAAATCTTTCACCAATGCACATTTCCCCCTAAGATGCACTTTTGAAAGCGTTGTGTGCAGTGCACAATTTTGAGCAAAGCGAATTTCAAAAGACTCTGGCAAACTGAGCTGAATTTATCTCCCTTCTCTAGTTACCAGGCGCCATCTCTTGCTAGGGAAATGAAAGGTTAAAGGCTCGCAGGAATGGTTAGTAAATTGCTGGTAGGTGATAACCATTTGGAGGAATCATAGAAACATTGTACAGTTGGAAGGGGTCCAAACGGTCATCTACTCCAACCCTTTGCAATCCAGGAATCACAGCTCCCTGCAATGCCACATCTTCCCCTGCCCCTCTCAACTAAGGATGAGATAAACAGGATCTGTGGTTGAGAAAGGACCAATAGAACCAGGGCCGGCTCAATACATTTTGCTGCCTGAGGCGAAGGGCAAGATGTCTTCCTCCTGCAAAGCAGATGTGGAAGCCAGCAGGGCTGATAGTCGAATCTTACCTTCCATACTGGTGACAGTATCTTCCGCTGCACTTGATAGCAGTCATCCCCGCACCTCAGCATCTGCCGCCTGAGGCAGCTGCTTCACTCTGCCTCATTGTAGGGCCGGCCCTGTGTACAACCCAGGCCTGTTTTGCTGCAGAACTTTGCTCAAGCTGACTAAACCACGCGGTGAATCTTACTTCAGCAGTGGTGGTGCACAGCACCTTTCACTTAACCCGAGAGCGTTAGGGAAGTACAGAGCAGGCTACGTGGTCCACACTCTCCCTCCAATATCTTGCTGTCACTGCTCACCCTGCTGTATCTGCCGCCTGAGGCAGCTGTTTCCCTTTGCCAATGGGAGGGCCAGCCCAGCTAGAAGCTGCAGTTTTGCAGACAGAGCTGGCAGGGGGGAAGCATTGAGCTCTGGTGAATAAAAAGCACCTGAAGTGGCCGGGGTGCCTCTTGGTGGTGATCTCATGTGCAAGACCATGCTGGCATCTTAAGGTGTCTGATACTCAACTTGCATATCTGTAAATAAATCCAGATATTATAGAAGCATCGTAAGTCTCCAGGTGGTTAGGTTGTAGCAGGGGTGGGGTACCCTGTTCACCCTGAGCAGGAGAAGAAGAAGAGTTTGGATTTGATATCCCGCTTTATCACTACCCGAAGGAGTCTCAAAGCGGCTAACATTCTCCTTTCCCTTCCTCCCCCACAACAAACACTCTGTGAGGTGAGTGAGGCTGAGAGACTTCAGAGAAGTGTGACTAGCTCAAGGTCACCCAGCAGCTGCATGTGGAGGAGCGGGGAAGCGAACCCGGTTCACCAGATTACGAGTCCACCGCTCTGAACCATTACACCACACTGGCTCTCTGAGGGCCCCAGCCCCTTCTGGGAAACTTTCCAGGGGCCGCATTCCAGTGGTGGGCAAGGCCAGAGAGAAAAGTGGGTGGAGCAACATATGCAAATGCTACTTTTGTACAGTATGTTAGTTTCTATACACCACTCTATATACATTGGTACCTTGGTTCCCGAACGGCTTAGTTGCTGAACAAATCGGCTCCTAAATGCCGCAAACCTGAAAGTACGTGTTCCGGTTTGTGAAAGCTTTTCGGAAGCCGAACATCCGACGCAGCTTCTGCTTGAGTGCAGGAAGCTCCTGCGGCCAATCGGAAACCGTGCCTTGGTTTTCAAACGGTTTTGGGAGTCAAACAGACTTCCAGAACGGATTAAGTTTGAGAACCAAGGTACCACTGTACTTGAGGCAAGCAAAGACGTCTTCAGAGTTGAAGGATACATCTTAGCCAGGAGAAAAACACTAAATGATTGTGTGAGCTGGGTTGATGAAAAGCGGTTGGCTGGCAAGAAGCCCATGGGGCAGACAGAGACACTGGGGGGGGGTCGTATTTGGTCCCTGCACCTGGGGTTCCCCATTTCTGATTTAGGGCATTTGTACCCCACTCTTCATCCATAAAAGGCTCCCAGAGCAACTCACATACAATCAGTTAAAAACAAGACAGTCTCTGCCTTCAGGCTTGCGTTCTAAAAGCCATAGCACAAAAGGAAAAGGGCATGGAGGGAAGAGGGGGGGAACAAGTCAGGTGCCCATTCTTAAAGTTAAATAGTAGCTCTTTGTTATGTACTGAGTTGAATAGGATCCAAAATGCAGCAGTCTGATTGGTCCCAGAACAATAGGATTCAGAATGCAGCAGTCTGGTTGGTCCTAGAACAATGCAGCAGTATGATTGATCCGCAGGAGCCACCCAATCCAGCTCCAGGTGGAAGTGAATCCACAACCTGATTGGCCTACAGGAGAATCCCGGAATTAGCCAATCACGTGCAGCCCATTGTGTAAATAATGTATATAAAGCAGATATTGTGGGGGAACTTCCATTCCTCCTCACCACTATGAGCTGAATAAAGAGCATGAAATCCACTCTCGACTCCAAGTATATTTTACTCTTATAAGGAGCAGCTGGAAACAATTCAGCTGATGGAATGAGCCCTGCTTCCTTTCTCTCCCACAACCCAATGCTAGCCTGTCACCAGAAGGTGGCAGCAGCCATCAATACTGTATTTCTTTCAAAAAGTGGACTGATCTATTCTACAGCCACCATCCCTGTGCCAGAAGGCTGGGGAGAGCACTTGCAGGAAAAAGCTCAACGTGCTGAACTTCTGGCTGTGGCGCAGTTGGGAAAGTCGCAAGAGCCCTGCCTGAAAGCAAGAAGAAAACTTGGGTGCTCATTCCAAAAAGAGATTGGTCAAATTCATGGCCACAATGACCATGTTCTCCTTCAACGTGCCTCGGAATGCTTCTTGCAGGAATCCACAGGAGGAGAGCGTGCTCCTGTGCTCATCTGCCTCTTGCAGGTTTCCCAGAAGCATCTGACTGGCCAGTGTGAGAACAGGATGAACTAGATTGGCCATTGGCCTGATCCAGCGGACTCTTACGTTTGGATGCTGCAAAGGACTGACAAAACTATCCCGCTGTAAGCTGCATTCACGTTGTGCCTCACCTTTCAATATCCTCTCTCCCTGATAAAATATATGCAAGTCCTAAGTATTTCCAGTTAATAGGAAATCCAGGAAGAACATCACAGGAGCCTGCTGGATGAGGCCAATGTCCCATCTAGTTCAGCATCCTATTCTCATAGTGGCTTGTTGTTGTTGTTGCTGCTGCTGCTGCTCCTCCTCCTCCAGCTGCTGTATTTATATTCCACCCATCTGACTGGGTTTCCCCAGCCACTCTGGGTGGCTTCCAACATATATAAAAACATAATAAAAATATTAAGACAGCCCTAAAGAGGGCTGCCTTCAGATGTCTTGTAAAAGTCAGATAGTTGTTTACTTCCTTGGCATCTGATGGGAGGGCGTTCCACAGGGAGGGCACCACTACCGAGAAGGCCCTCTGCCTGGTTCCCTGCAACCTCACTTCTCGCACAGAGGGAACCACCAGAAGGCCCTTGGAGCTGGACCTCAGTGTCCGGGCTGAATGATGGGGGTGAACGATGGGGGTGGAGACACTCCTTCAGGTATACTGGGCTAAGGCATCTAGCTGACCACAGTTAGAAGATGCTGAATAATGGGACACCAGCCTCATCCAGCAGGGTCTTCTTATGTTCTTATGTCGCCAGCTAAGTTGAATATAAAGGAAAATTGCAATGACATTTGTTTGGGCTGGGAACACAGGAAGGCGTCTCACCCCGAGTCAGACCCACTTGCCCATCTAGTTCAGTCCTGTCTGCAATGACCGGCAGTAGCTGTCCAGGGTCCCAGGAAGGGGCTTCTCCAAGTCCTACGTTAAACCCGGGACCTTCTGCATAATGCAAGGTAGATGGTCTCTGACTCAGCTATGGCCCTTTCCCCCCAAGCTCCAGATTGTTTTAATGTGCCCTTTGTAGGAGGTTTTCCCATGCCAGTTAGGGTGTGGTGGCAGTGCCAACTGGTGTGGTGCATTTGTACATAAACAACAAAGAGTTTTGCAGCACCTTAGAAATTACCAATTTTATTATGGCCTAAGCTTTCCTCGGACGTGGGTGGTCAAACCACAGAGCCTAGGACTTGCCGATCAGAAGGTCGGCGGTTCGAATCCCTGCGACGGGGTGAGCTCCCATTGCTCGGTCCCTGCTCTTGCCAACCTAGCAGGTTGAAAGCACGTCAAAGTGCAAGTAGAAACGGCGTTTCCGTGCGCTGCTCTGGTTCGCCAGAAGCGGCTTAGTCATGCTGGCCACATGACCCGGAAGCTCTACGCCGGCTCCCTCGGCCAGTAAAGCGAGATGAGCGCCGCAACCCCAGAGTCGGTCATGGCTGGACCTAATGGTCAGGGGTCCCTTTACCTTTAAGTTTTCCTACTGAAAGTGGGGGTGGCAGCCAAACATTTCTGCGACCTAGCTGTGTACATATATATATATATTGTTGGTATACGATTTAGCCACTAGATGGCACTGGACTTACTTTAATTTAGCTGTTGTCTGGAGTTCCCTGTATCTGTTCTGCTTTTGCCTGAAACAGACCAGAAAGTTATTGTCTAGCTTCTTGACTGTCCTCCAAACTTTCCATGACATGGCATGAGCAGCAGGATTTGAACTCATCCATAAGGTTTTTTATGTTAAAGGAGAAGTGGTAGTATTCTATGCTCCCAGGTGATAGGAAATGTACACACTTATTTTTAATTAATTTATTTATTTCATTAAATTTATAAACCGTTTGTAAAAAACAACAACCCAAAGAGAATAAAACAAAAAAATTATTGGTAAAAACAGTTAAAAGCAACTTTGTAAAACATTCAGAAAAATTAAAAGTGAAATAAAACATATGATACTTTTGTTTAAAAACTGAAATGATGTGAAAGTTTATTGTAATCAAATAGACGTTTGGTGTTTCGGTTGGTGGCGTGGGGGGAGATGGCTGAATGCTTATTGGTGATCCTTGAATAAAAAAGTGAAAACATTGAAATATTTTTGGGAGGGGGACACATTAAAAGACACACCAGCATTCTACATAGCTAAGTAGGCTTGTTTTACCATTCGAGATTATACAGTAGTATACTGTATGTTTTTGATGGTTTATAAACGCTGCTGTAATACAGAACCCAACAGAACTTGCATCTCCTCTACATAACCTCCTGTCCAAAGCAGGACAAAGTAATCCCATGAATGCCTACCCTGAAATCAGTTCCACTGAATTCAATGGGGCTTACTCTCCCTCCCTCCAAAAAAGTGGATATAGGATTGCAGCCTGCTGTTGAATACGTTTTTTTTTTTTTTTAATTATTGGTTTTCACATTATAAACAAACAAACAAACACATAAAGCAAACAAACATAAATCATAGTGAGGCATCAGGCATAAGCCTGCATTTTATTAATGTTTGATCAGGACTTGTATATTAAAGAGGGCTTAATTTTCAAAAGTTTCATGCCAGGCAGAGAAAACCTTGGCCATTCTCCTAAGACAAGGGGCCCCTTGATTGATAGCAGAAAACAATTCTCAAAGTCGTAAAAGCTGAAAATACAGACTAAGAGCAGGACATTGACCCTACATGTTACAGAAGATAACAAAGGCAGAGATAAATAATTAGGAATGGGCAAATAGTAAAATGATACCATGGGCCTCTCTTAAAACCTTGAGCTGTATTTTCTAAGGCCAGAGGCTTTTTAAAGCATCTAGCTGGGAAGTCTTTTTAAAACTGTTTCTTTCTTAGAGAAAAGGCAACTGGCTTGGCTGGGGAAAAAGAAGCTTCTTCCTATTTTATTTTGAGGCTGGAAAGGAGGCTGAAGGGGGGGGAATGTAACTGAAGAGGTTTCTTTAAAAACTGTTTTTTTACTGAGTTCCTTCCTTGAGAAGCTTTATTCTTTTAAAAGGTTACCTATGATAATGTATGAAATATATTAGCTTAAATATATTGGCTTAAATGTAACTATGCAAAGGATTTAGAAAGTAACAAATTTAGATGTTAGATTCTTATTTCATAGAATCATAGAGTCCTAGAGTTGGAATAGACTACAGGGGCCATTGAGCTCAGCCTCTTGCCAGACAAGAAGACGCCATCAAATGCTGTCCAGATATATTAGCTGTCAGAACATTTGTTTAGAAACCTTCAAATGAAGGATATCTTTCAATGTTGATGTGAAACTCAAGATCCTTGACATATGTTTAAGATAAAAATTTAAGATTAACCATTTGTTTTAAAAGGCAATAGGGCAGGGAGGGCAAGAGGTGAGCTGGTAATTAAGATTCCTTGTTGAGACACATGTAAGATATATTACTACTTATTTGTCATTTATAGATGTAACAATATATAGCTGTTTGTGTTCCTTATAAGGACAGGAGGATGTGGGTGTATCTTTTAGGATTGGATATAGCAATCAGCCAATAGGAAATCCAACCAGGCTGATTGGACAGAGGCAGCCCAAGGAGGAGCAAAGGGGGCTGGATTAAGGGAATATAAGGGCTGGCCATAATGGCAGGAGCCAGGCCAGAGCTTGGTAACCATATACCACTGTGCCTCTCATTTATTTGTCTGACAAATAAATAATTATTTTAATTTCTCTATTGCTGCGTTGAATATTTCATTCCAGCTAAGCGTTAACCACAAGCAGGGTGCTACATTTTATGGTGCTCCTGTGACTCGGATAAGTGGTCTGCTGGAACGCAGCCCCTTCGCTCTACTGAGCAGGGTACAAGAGAGAGGATCTTTAAACTGCTTACCCAAGCGCGCACTGGTAAATTTTTCCAGGGGGAACGCAGAAGTCTCGTCTGTCTGATACCCTGCTCACTGGCGGCGACGGACCGGGGGGAAACGGAACCAACCAGGGGTAAGTGCACAAAGGGATTTTTGGCCCTCCAATTAATTGGGAGGAAGAGAAGTCTTGATCAAACTTCTGCGTCTCAGTAAGTGGGAACTGAGTACGCTAGGTGGTTGGATACATCAGATGGTGATCTGGTGGGGGAAAAGGGAAGAATGGGAGGTAGTGTGTGGTGAAGTATCTAGCGCATTGTATGTGTGAGAAAGTACAGAGCAATCTGTAGCTGACCTGAGTGTGGAGTGGGCAGTACTTCGGTTCCTGGTAAGGCGACTTCACCAGGCAAGGAAACCCACGAAGCGTGTGTGTGAGTGACTGAGTGGATACTTCACAGGGCCATACAATGGGAGTTGGGGGTTCAAAAGGGGAAAATACACCTCTTGAATGTATGTTAAATAATTTTAAGAAAGCCTTCTCAGGGGCATATGGAGTCAAAATGACGCCAGAGCGCCTGAGAACGTTATGTGAATTAGAGTGGCCGAAGCAAAATACTGAATGGCCATCTCAAGGAACCTTTGATATAAATTTAGTAAGCAAACTTTGGTCTAACATCGCCAAAGAAATTGGAGGGTGCCCAGAACAATTTTCATATATAGATTCCTGGCTGAGCACATTAAATAAAAATCCTCCATGGATAAGGGAATGCAAAGTCCAACGATGCAAATTATTGGCTGTAAAAGCCGAAGCTAGGAAAGGAATCTTGCCAAATAAACTCAAACCCATTTTTGAGGGACCAGAGGAAGAGCTGCTTCCACCTCCACCTTATGCTCCACATCGAAGGGAGCCAAATCCAAACACTCCACCAGTTGTAACCCCAAGGCAAGAAAGTGGAATGAATAATGGGGCTGGAGTCACAGAACTTGATTCCTTGATAGATTATGATAAATATCTTCAGGAGGCATTGGAGGCCTATAATAAAGCCCAAGCAGAAGTGGTTATTCCATCTGTGAGTCCCAGTAGAACTCCATCTACAGTCTCTTTTAGTGAAACAACTGATTGCCTACCCCAAACCCCTGTACATCCAAGTCCTAGAGAATTATTACAGAAGTTACAGGGAGACCTTAATCGGTCAGCAAGCAATACAGCCAGGCGTATAAAGCTGCTAAAAGAACGCCTTGGGACAAATACCATCCCCTATGATTTGAGGCCCCTAGAGCAAGGCGAAGAGAAAGATCACGTAGTAGCCCCTCTCAGAAGAGTATTTGATGCACTTGAGGAGCCTGTGCTGGTTAACGGGCTACCTGGACCAAGGCCACCTCGAACTTCGACCCTGCAATATATTCCATTCACGACTACAGATCTGATGAATTGGAAAACACACACCCCATCTTTTGCAGAAAAACCTCAGGCTATGATGGACTTGGTGACTTCAATAATAAATACTCATAGTCCTACTTGGACAGATTGCCGCCAGCTCCTGAATACTCTGTTCACCACTGAGGAAAGGAGAGACATAATTGAAAAGGCACAGATATATTTGCGTGAGCAGGCCAGAGTGGGAAATATTTTTAATATTGACCGTCATCTCCAAGACAACTTTCCCTTGGAAGATCCTAATTGGGATCCAAACAATGTAATTCACCTGGCCAGACTTACCACCTACCGCCAGACGCTTGTGCAAGGTATCCGCAGGGCATGCCAGAAGCCCACTAATATGTCTAAAGTCTCAGAAGTAGAACAGAAACCAAATGAGAGTCCAGGAGACTTTTTAGAGAGGCTGCAAGAAGCCTATCGTATATGGACTCCTTTTGACCCTGAAGCCCCTGAAAACAGCAGAATGATTACTGCTACATTTGTGGCCCAGTGCGCTTCTGACATTCGTAAGAAAATTCAGAAATCAGAAGGATGGGAAGGGATGCTGATGAGCCAAATTATGGCCATTGCACGCCGAGTTTATCGGAATAGGGATGAGGCTGAGAAACAAGAGAAGAAGAAGTGGCAGAAGGAAAAGATGGTAATGCTAGCCACAGCAGTGAAGCAAGACTACCGCCCCTTAAATGGAGGAAGAGGGCGGGGAAGGAATCCGCCACTGGGAAGGAATCAATGTGCGAATTGCAAGAAGGAGGGTCATTGGAAGCGGGAGTGTCCTGAACCCCTGAGGTTGGAAGAAGTACGCCCAGGCCCAGGCCCAGGCTCCGGCCCAAGAAACCAGGGACGGGGACGGGGAATGATCCGAGATGGAAGATATCAGAGACCTGGACAAGGACGGAGTAGGGACAATGTCATTGGACTGGCAGAGGAGGATTTTACCCAAGACTAGGAAAGACCGGACTCCATAAAGTTAGGCTTCCAGGAGCCCACGGTCACGATCCAATTAGGAAGCCATTTAATAGACTTTATGATTGATACTGGGGCTGAATACTCAGTACTCCCAGAACTATTGCAGAAAAAGGCATCCAAAAGTGTAGTCATTAAAAGTGCCACTGGTCAGTCAGCTAAGAGGTCTTTCCTCCAACCTTTGGAATGCCAGATTGGGGGACATCGTTTAACCCATCAGTTTTTGTATATACCTGAGTGTCCAATACCTCTCTTAGGTAGAGATATGCTGTCCAAATTGCAGGCCCAAATCACCTTCACTCCTCGAGGTCCAGAAATGAAACTGCCATCAAAGGCAGCAGGAATAATTTCCCTCTCAGTACCTAAGGAACAATCATGGCGCCTAATGTCAGCCCTGCAAGTCCAACCCACATTGGATACAGAGTTAAACAAGCTCCTCCGAACTCTACAGGTGCCACCAGGAGTATGGGCCGAAAATAGCCCACCAGGAATGGCCAAGAATATAGCTCCAATTGTAGTAACCTTAAAACCTATGGCTACCCCTGTATCTGTAAAGCAATATCCTTTACCCCGGCGAGCAGCAGAGGGCATCCAGAAACATTTGGACCGCCTATTAAAATATGGTCTGCTTAAGCCCTGCCAATCAGAATGGAACACACCCCTTTTGCCTGTTCGAAAACCTGGGACAGATGAATACAGGCCAGTGCAGGACTTGAGGCTCGTAAACCAGGCTATCGAGACCTTGCACCCAAATGTACCAAACCCATACACCCTGCTGAGTTTGATCCCACCAGAAGCAACATTTTTTACTGTATTGGACTTGAAAGATGCATTCTTCTGTTGCCGGCTGGCACCACAGAGCCAACCTATATTTGCCTTCCAGTGGGAAGACCCTTTGACAGGAACAAAAGGCCAGCTAACCTGGACGAGATTGCCCCAGGGATTCAAAAATTCCCCAACTTTATTTGGTACTGCCTTGGCGAAGGATCTAACAAGTTACCCCTCAATACCTGGAGAAAAGGTGGTTCTGCAATATGTAGATGACCTTATACTAGCAGCAAAGGATTTTGATACCTGTAAAGAAGGTACAGAGGAACTGCTCCACTTGCTCTGGGAAGCTGGCTACCGAGTTTCCCAGAAAAAGGCACAGATATGTTTAGAAAAGGTCAAATATTTGGGCTTTGACATCTCACACCAACAACGAGCATTGAGGCCAGAGAGGAAAGAAGCTATTTGCCTTATCAAGGAACCTACCACAAGGAAACAACTCAGAGGATTCCTGGGAACAGCAGGGTTTTGTAGACTATGGATACCTGATTTCAGCAGTCTGGCCAAACCCTTACATGAAAGCACTCGAGGTGCAGAAAAGGACCCATTCGTATGGGGACCTGAGCAGCAACAAGCCTTTTTAGTTATCAAACAACGACTTATGGAGGCCCCAGCCCTTGGACTGCCTAATTCGGAAAAACCCTTTCAGCTGTATGTACATGAACAGAATGGGATTGCAGCGGCAGTCCTGACCCAGAGATTAGGAAGTTGGAACCGTCCAGTAGCTTATTTGTCAAAACAATTGGACTCAGTAGCAAAAGGATGGCCTCCATGCCTAAGGGCAGTAGCGGCCACTGCCAGCCTTGTCAAAGAAGCTGATAAATTTACCTTCGGCCAGACGATGTATGTGAATGTACCTCATGCTGTTCTGACACTCATGGAATATAAGGGTAGTTATTGGCTAACGAACCCAAGGATGGCTAGGTACCAAGGCCTATTGTGTGAAAATCCCAGGATTCATCTACGAGTAGTGAATATGCTCAATCCAGCGACTTTGCTGCCCCTACCAGAGGTAGATGATGAAGAATCACATGATTGTCTCCAAATAATGGATGAAGTTTATTCCAGTAGACCCGATCTGAAAGATGAACCATTGAAAAATCCAGATGTTGTATATTATACTGATGGTAGCAGTTACCTGCATGAAGGTGCCAGACGAGCAGGATATGCTGTGGTCACCAATGAGGAAGTTGTGGAAGCTGAAGCTTTGCCTGCTGGCACCTCAGCACAAAAAGCTGAACTTATAGGTTTAACTAGAGCTCTGCAATTGGCAGCCGGATGTAAGGCAAACATCTATACTGATTCTAAATATGCCTTCTTAACCCTGCATGCACATGGTGCTCTATGGAAAGAAAGAGGTCTAATAGGAGCCCACGGGAAAGCCTTGAAATATGGACCTGAAGTAGAAACCCTGTTAGAAGCAGTATGGGCTCCAGAACAGATTGCTGTAATGCACTGCAAAGGTCATGGACGAGGAAGGGATCCAATAACCAGAGGAAATCATGCTGCTGACAAAGCAGCCCGAGAGGCAGCCCAAAAGCCTGTGGGAGGATTTATAGCAGCCCTCATACCAGAGGTAGTTCCAGAAGAAGTTAAACCTCACTATACCCCAGAAGAGAGGAAGTGGGCTGAACAGGAAGGAGCAGTTGTGAAGGACGGTTGGATGATCCTGCCAGACAATAGGATTTATGTACCTCATCATCTAGCAGGCACAATTGTAAGAAATTATCATGAATCTACTCACCTTGGCGGTACTGCAACCAGAGAGAGTCTCAGTCGGAAGTTGTATATTATTAACCTATCACAATTAGCAACTTGCATTTCACAGAAATGTGTTCTTTGTGCTAAAAACAATCCCAGGCAGGGACCGGTACAACCTCCTGGAATCCAACATGTGGGATATGTCCCCATGGAAAGCCTAATTGTGGACTTCACAGAGCTGGTCCCTTCTAAGGGATTCAAGTATCTCCTTGTGTTTGTAGATACTCTTACCGGATGGGTTGAAGCTTTTCCCACCCGAACTGAAAAGGCACGAGAGGTAACTAAGAGACTCCTCACTGAATTGATCCCGAGGTTTGGATTACCTAGATGCATTGGAAGTGACAATGGGCCAGCGTTCATTGATCAAGTAGTACAAGAAGTATGTCGAGTCCTACAAGTGAAATGGAGACTGCATGCAGCCTATAGGCCTCAGAGTTCAGGGAAAACTGAAAGAATGAATCGGACTCTGAAAACCCAATTGGCAAAATTAACCCAGGAAACGGGATTGGGATGGGTAGATGTGTTACCCATAACACTGTTTCGTGTTCGGTGTGCACCCACAAAAAGACTTAAGTTGTCACCTTTTGAGCTCCTGTATGGGAGACCGCCCTCCTTTGTTCAGGATATTTCAGCTGATCTTAAACAAATAGGAGACCATGTGACACAGGGACAAGTGCAATCTCTCTCCCGTGTTTTTGTTTCTCTTAACAGGTGGGCCCTCGAGCGCACGCCGTGCAGCATTGCCGAGCCGATTCATCAGTTCCAGGCTGGCGATAGCGTATGGGTGAAAGAGTGGAAACGTGATCCACTTGCACCTAAGTGGCGTGGACCTTACACCGTCTTGCTCTCTACTCCAACAGCGGTGAAGGTAGCTGAGGTGACCCCCTGGATTCATCACTCCCGTTTGAAGAAGTCCGAAGGCAGTTGGACGTGCAAAGGTGACCCCTCTAATCCTCTTAAACTGACTCTCTCCAAAAACCCCTGTATCTAGCCCTACCGGGAACGGGCTAGGTCACGGGCAACATTTGACGACCGGCCTGCTGCAGCCACAACCTGGAAGCTGGCTGACCTGCGCACGCCTGAAGCTTGAGGAGCATCTGAACCAGCGATTGTGAAAGGAAAGATTCTCTTATACAATTGATTGACTGCCCCACAATTAATTGACTGCCCACCTCCTTGTGGAACAATTATCAGAGATATTACTCATTGGGGATCCTCGGGATATATGTTTTGGTCTTGGTGGTTCCCCATTTCTGTCACTGGGGGAATTATATTGGGACTAATATTTATTTGCTATCACTATAAGGTAATCTTTTGTGGGAGGAATGCATATGCTAGACATCAACATGATTCTATTAATCCTGATCCCTTGGGAAGGGGAAGGGTCCTTGAATCTGGCCAAATTGACTAAATATGGATTCCACCATGACCACAATATGTGGGTAGGTTTAGCTGAAATGGTAGCCAATGTTGCAAATAGGACCAATTGCCTTGTTTGCTCTCTCGGGCCAGATGATTCAGAGGGAGGTATGCCCTTATTACCGATACCATTAGATGCCATTGGTATGGTAAGCGAAATACCACACCAAACAGAAGTACAGAATTTCCCCGGATGGAACTCAACTAAACCATTACGAGTTATACCTGTACAAGGGGAATTCTGTGTACATAGATCATCAAATGCAGCTGATTCTACCATGATAGGCTCTTCTCATTGTCACTATACTTGGGATAATATTAAGAATACCTGGGCACACGATACTACCTATCGAACTCGGGATGCCTTGCCCTGTGCACCTCCTTTTATTCATGCATGGAAAGTGGTATGGAACATAACTGTGACAGAAAAAGGCAATCTAACATACTGCACTGTGAACTCTCTACCTCTTTTGCTATTTCGCCTTCTGTACTCCACGTACCAAAGACCTCAGACCCGATGGTTGTGGTGGATATGTGGAGAATGGGCATACAAGAAACTCCCCTCCAAATGGAGTGGGACTTGTTTTCTGGGATGGGTATTGCCACCAATGTGGATTATGCCCACTAATTTGCCCAAGCGTACACGAAGAAACGCTGATATTTCTCATATAGCAGGAGGAAGTACCCAAAGTTGGAGCGGTACTGATGATTGGCCACCAGAGCGCATTATAGCCTATTATGATCCTGCCTCCTGGAATCCTGGTGAGCTCATACAAGGGGCACGGGATCCTATTTATAATCTAAACAGAATAATTCGATTGCAAGCAGTAGTGGAACTTGTAACCAATGCAACGGCCAAGAGTTTGAGACTTATTGCACAACAGTTGGATGAAAGTAGAGCCGCCATTTTGCAGCTGAAAATGGGAATGGATTATGTACTTGCCAAGCAGGGAGGCCTATGTGGAGTCTTGAACTTGACAGGGAATGCCTGTTGCTTTAACATTTCAGATAATGGTGAGGCAATCCGTGTGTTGGCCACAAAGATGGAGAATATAGCACATGTCCCAGTACAAACATGGGAAGGATGGGATATGGGATGGCTCACCAATTGGTTACCTAATGTCACAGGACTCAAAGGGATACTATTGTCTTGCTTGTTTTTCTTGACAGTAGTGGTAATGGTCTTATGTATGATGCCATGTATCATTTCATGTTTTAGAAGTACAATTAGCAAGATGGTTTCAAATGAAACTCTACCTCATATCATGGCCCTATACAGAGCTTTACCTCAGGAACATGATGAAGGTCAAGCTATCAAGGACACTTGGGATGAAGGTCCTTGAGCTTGAAAGGGGGGAATGAGGCATCAGGCATAAGCCTGCATTTTATTAATGTTTGATCAGGACTTGTATATTAAAGAGGGCTTAATTTTCAAAAGTTTCATGCCAGGCAGAGAAAACCTTGGCCATTCTCCTAAGACAAGGGGCCCCTTGATTGATAGCAGAAAACAATTCTCAAAGTCGTAAAAGCTGAAAATACAGACTAAGAGCAGGACATTGACCCTACATGTTACAGAAGATAACAAAGGCAGAGATAAATAATTAGGAATGGGCAAATAGTAAAATGATACCATGGGCCTCTCTTAAAACCTTGAGCTGTATTTTCTAAGGCCAGAGGCTTTTTAAAGCATCTAGCTGGGAAGTCTTTTTAAAACTGTTTCTTTCTTAGAGAAAAGGCAACTGGCTTGGCTGGGGAAAAAGAAGCTTCTTCCTATTTTATTTTGAGGCTGGAAAGGAGGCTGAAGGGGGGGGAATGTAACTGAAGAGGTTTCTTTAAAAACTGTTTTTTTACTGAGTTCCTTCCTTGAGAAGCTTTATTCTTTTAAAAGGTTACCTATGATAATGTATGAAATATATTAGCTTAAATATATTGGCTTAAATGTAACTATGCAAAGGATTTAGAAAGTAACAAATTTAGATGTTAGATTCTTATTTCATAGAATCATAGAGTCCTAGAGTTGGAATAGACTACAGGGGCCATTGAGCTCAGCCTCTTGCCAGACAAGAAGACGCCATCAAATGCTGTCCAGATATATTAGCTGTCAGAACATTTGTTTAGAAACCTTCAAATGAAGGATATCTTTCAATGTTGATGTGAAACTCAAGATCCTTGACATATGTTTAAGATAAAAATTTAAGATTAACCATTTGTTTTAAAAGGCAATAGGGCAGGGAGGGCAAGAGGTGAGCTGGTAATTAAGATTCCTTGTTGAGACACATGTAAGATATATTACTACTTATTTGTCATTTATAGATGTAACAATATATAGCTGTTTGTGTTCCTTATAAGGACAGGAGGATGTGGGTGTATCTTTTAGGATTGGATATAGCAATCAGCCAATAGGAAATCCAACCAGGCTGATTGGACAGAGGCAGCCCAAGGAGGAGCAAAGGGGGCTGGATTAAGGGAATATAAGGGCTGGCCATAATGGCAGGAGCCAGGCCAGAGCTTGGTAACCATATACCACTGTGCCTCTCATTTATTTGTCTGACAAATAAATAATTATTTTAATTTCTCTATTGCTGCGTTGAATATTTCATTCCAGCTAAGCGTTAACCACAAGCAGGGTGCTACAATAGCCTTATTGAAAATTACACTTATTAACATTGTTAAGTGACTTCCTCGCTTCGCCTTGGTTGAATTTCACTGCATATCCTTTTAACAGTTTTCCAAATCACAGTTCTTATAAAATTTAACTTAAACATTAACATCCTTAGATCTTCACATTATGAAATTAAACATATTAATTCATCACTTAACATAAATAAAATCCTAAGCCAATTAAGTATCTGCAAGCCATTTTTTAGTTAATTTAACATATTTAACTAAGTAATCCTTAAATTGAATCCACTCTGTTGAATACGTTTGAGCTGCATATATTCCACAGGCCCGTAACACTGGAAAACACCTCCTTCCTCTCCTGCACCGCCCGCCCCTTCCGCGTTTCTCCAAGTTTTGTCCTACGTGGAAAGTGAATGGAAGAGGAGTGTGGAGGAGGGGAGGCGGGTGCGGAGGAGGAAACACCGCGCTCCTCCTGGTCAACTGGATTGGCGGGTGAGAAGCAGGAGGAGGGGGGGGTCATTTAAGCGTTTAATTGATTGGCAGCTCGGACGGCCAAGAGCTTTGCCGGCTCGCTCTCCCTTTCCCGCCCATTTTCCATTCAAGAGGCCTGCGAGGCCGCCGGCCCTCGCCCGCGCCCGAGAGCCAATGCCGGCTGCGTAGGGGCGGGCTCGGGAGCGATGGCTCAGCCAATGGGCGTGGCCGGATCGGCTGAGGGAGAGGCGGCCCGGTCGGATCGTCTGTGGGTTTCGTCCGATGGCGGCGCCCCTTCCTTCCCGCTGAGGCGGCCGCGTATGGCCAAGAGCCGAGCGGGAGGAAGCGGCGGCGGCGACGAAGGGGAGGCTGCCTCCGCCGCCCAGGCCGGCGGCATGGGCTCTGCGCCCCGCGGACCCCTGGCCGAGGCGGAGGAGGACGACGACGCTGCCGAAGACGAGGCGGCGTCGGCGGCAGCGGCCAGCGAGATGGACTCGCGGAGCTCCTTGGGCGGCGGCGGCAGCAGCTCCGACGGCGAGCGCCGCGTCGACAAGTTCGGCTTCCTCGTCGCCGACGGCGGAGACGGACCAGAGCAGGAGGCGCCGTGAGTGGCGGCGGGGGAGGGGGTGCGCGCTGGGCACTCTTGCCATGGGCAGGGGCACTCTTGCCCCTTTCGGGAGTGGGTGGGTATGGGCTCGCCTCGAGCCCGGGAGTGGCCGGCCAGAATCAGGAGGAAAGTGGTATTCGGTTCCCACCTCTTTGTAGTAGGCTCAAGTGCGGCAGAGGCGCTCTCGCCATGCGCAGGGGCACTGTTGCCATTCACTGGAGATTGGCCTGTCTCTGTTATTGGCATAGGTTCCTTCGCCGCCGCCGCCTCTCCCAGTAAAATATTTGAGGGGGCCGCCCCCACCCCCAGAGTTGATGGACATTGCCTTTCGAATGGTGTGCGCGTGCAAAGCACCATGCGATCGATTATACGGGGTGGGGCTTGCCTCTCCCAATACAGTGGTACCTCGGGTTACAGACGCTTCAGGTTACAGACTCCTCTAACCCAGAAATAGTACCTCGGGTTAAGAACTTTGCTTCAGGATGAGAACAGAAATCGTGCGGCGGCAGCAGGAGGCCCCTTAGCTAAAGTGGTGCTTCAGGTTAAGAACAGTTTCAAGTTAAGAACGGACCTCCAGAACGAATGAAGTTCTTAACCCGAGGTACCACTGTATTTTATTCGAGTTGGCATCCCATGTTCTTGGGGAGGGTGGTAGTTGGAAGTTTCTGTCTCTCACACACACTCACGCGCACACACTTAGCAGGGCACTCTTGCCATGGTCAGGAGGCACTCTCTGTGTCAAGAATGATGAGCTGTGGTAGGAAAACCCTGTGGAAGGGAAACTGCAAGTGGTAGCTACATGTTTGTGGTGTAGGGGCGCTCTGTCTGTGGGCAAGGGTGCTCTTCCCTGTTTGGGAGCTGGCTTCTGTCACTCCTGGTGTGGGTGAGGGTGAACAGCTGGTGACTTAAGTTTCTGTAACACCCCTCTCCCAATGGGCTGGGGTTTGCACCCAAGAGTTATAACCCCTGTTGCCTTTTGGGGAAATTGGCTTGTCTCCCTTCCCGGAGTGGTGAGGGCAAGTTTCTCTGAGGCATTTTTGCCATGGGCAGGAGCACTCTTGCCTTTCTGGGAATTGTCCTGTCTTGCTGAGAGGCTGGGTGGGTGAGGCTGGACAACCAGTGCCTGTAAATTTCTGTAATCCCCAGCAGCCAGGGCAAGGGGGCACTTCTTTCATGGGGTGGGGAAGGGTGCTGTTTGCATCCCAAAGGGGTGAGCCCTGACGGGGAGCCCTGTGAAGGTAGAACGGTAGGTGGGAGCTATATGCATATGTAACCCTGATGGCCAGGGGTGTTCTGTCCATGGGCAGGGATAGTATTGCTTTTGTGGGCTGTGTTGAAAGTTGTTTCTAGGCAGAAGAGGTGGGTAAGCAATTGCTTTGGTAGTAAAGCACAAAGAGCTTCCTATTTATGTAACCTCAGATGGGCTGGAGGAAGCTTTTCCCATGGGCAGAGGATCTTTTGCTTTTGAGAGTTGGAGTCTGTCTCATTGTGTCTGAGGATGACCCGAGGCTGAAGAATATAGCTTTTGCCTACAGATGTCTGTTGCCTTCAGAGAGGTGCCAGGGCTCCAGCCTGCCTAGATTGGGGTGTGTCCCACCACCTGGCTTGGAGGGATGTGTGATTAAAGGGATTCTGAGGACCTCTTGTTACTCTAAACTCCACCGTGGTCCAGACTAAAATGGGGCCAAGCCTACTTGGTTGAAGCCTCCTATCCAGTTTCTCCCTGGGATGTCCCAGGGTATGGTTGCATAGAAGACACTTTTCATGAGCTTGGGTTTTCACACTTTTTATTCTCCCTCCCTCTGTTTAGCGCTCTTGAGTCTGGAAACTGGTTTAGGGACTGAGTACTAAGGCATGGAATGGGGAGGATGTGTAGATTTTGGATTGCCAGATTTAGGGGCGGCCTCCCCTGTTCTTCCCAGTGAGGGGTGGAGGAAAAATGGAAATTGTCTCAGTGCAACAGTAGTGAGAAGTTGTTGCTGCTGAACTTCCCCTCTTAACAGTACCAGAGCCCTTCTGAGATATTGAAACAACTGAGGGATGGAGGCTTTAGGCAGCAAACCCAGTCTACGGGCAACTGGGCCACAAGTGCCTGAGGGTGACCAGAGTGAAACCACCCTCATTGTTTCTGATCCTGGATGACATGGGAATTGCAGTGCAGGGAGTATTCTTGTTTTGAAGTCAAGAGGAGCTTTATCTGAGGGTAGCGGGGTAAGGCAGGCTTTAGGAATGCAGATGTTGTGGCTTGGGGAATGGATCTTGATTGCCAAATCCCCCTTCTCTGGGATACCTTCATCCCAGTCTCCACTGGGTGGGTGGTGGCAGTAGGCTAGAACTTGCTATATGGGGCCTCTTAAAATCAACCCCTTTCCCCAAGTCTTCATGCACTGTTTTGGAGGGGGTGCCCTCCATCGTAGGATGTTTTGACTTCTTATGTAAGCTCCTTAAGTTGCAGTCTGTGTCCCTTTACTCTATCTGAGCCAGCCTGGAACTGTGCTTCCCCAAAGCAATTTTCCCTCTCAGGGGCTGGTCTGCTGTAAAGCATAGATGATCATGTCCAAAGACACTAGGCAGTTGTCTTGGATAATTACCCTTCTCTCAGTTGACCGTGAGGCAGGTTAATCATTGTAAAGCATTTTTTCTGCTGCGCCACAGAAGCAGCAACTGTTTTGTTTTGCTTTGTATGGCTTTGACTCTGTGGCCTGCTTCCTCCCCATTCTGAAAGAAGACAATTGATCCAGGAGGAAACATTCCCTTCAGCATGATTTTTTTTGGAACTGAAGAGCATGATATCCTCTGAACTGAAGTAAAGGTGGGGGGAAGAAGCCACGTAACCCGTGACACTCTGGGGTGGGCGAGCCTGGGGAATGATTAATGCACACCTTGCAAATGAGACGTGTATTGCATTCCAAAATCTCTTGTGTGAGAGTAGGTATACCTGTTTTGGTGAGAGCAGGGTCACTGTGAAAAGGTGGTAAGCTGGCTAGCATCCAACACCTGGCCCATCCCAGCCAGTTGGCACTGTTCACTTACCCACGTGACGCTGTAAAAAGCATGTCTCGATAGCGATATTTCCCATAGGGCAGCCTTCCTTTCATAGCCACCCAGCAATTAAAATATAACCCAGCTTTACAAATAAACCCGCAGATAATTTATTATATTTCTATAAGGCATTTATTTACTTTTTATCAGATGGATCCTGCAAAGCAGTTTACAATAATATTAGTACAACAAAAGGAGACAATAAAAATTATACATGCAAAGGGGGACGAGTTTTGAAGCAGCTGTTTTTCGGCTTCTTTTTCTGCTACCCTCAGGACAAAGGGGTGCTTCAGAAGCCCCTGTGGTGGGGGAAGGAGGAGCCATGGCTGTTTAGATCAGGTGTGGGGAACTTTCAACCTCCAGATGTTGCTGAAATTCAGCTCCCATCAGCCCTAGAGAGCACTGCCAGTGTTTAGGGATGGTGGGAGTTGCCATCTGGAGGGCCAAAGCTTCCTCACACCTGGTTTAGTTTATCAGCCTGCTTGCCAATGCATATGGATATATAGTCATTTGTGGCACATTAAAAACTTGAATGCATGCTGAAGTGAAGATGCTGTCTTTTCCGCTTCCCAAATGATTCCCTGTTGGATCATGTGGAGAGGTGATTGGTTTTTTGTTTTGTTTTTCCTACAGGTGACCAAGTGAGTAGCCTGCCATGTCTAACCTTTGTGAGTTATAGGGTCAAGATGCCTTGCTGTGAAGGGGGAAACAGTACTGTTGAGCCTCGTCCCCCTCTTCCTAGGATAGGAGCACTGGGTCCTTTAACTGCAGAACCTAAACTACTGAGCTTCATTCAGTGAGCTGTGACTCACAAGTGGTTTGCAAATGGACCTTGGGTGGGTGGGGTGTATCAGTGGTGCTGCCACTGTCTCATTTCCCAACTTATAATACCCTATTTTTTGCTCTATAAGACTCACTTTTTCCCTCCTAAAAAGTAAGGGGAAATGTGTGTGTGTCTTATGGGGCGAATGCACGCTGCGCAGCTATCCCAGAAGTCAGAACAGCAAGAGGGATTGCTGTGCAGCGATCCCTCTTGTTGTTCTGGCTTTTGAGATTCAGAATATTTTTTTCTTGTTTTCCTCCTCCAAAAACTAGGTGCGTCTTATGGTCTGGTGCGTCTTATAGAGCGAAAAATACGGTAGCTGCTTTTTCAGGTGTTAGATGCGGAAATAGCCACACTCCACTATGGAGTGAAGCTGCTTTTGGCCACTTTGTACACCAGCAAGCAATATGATGGTTCAGACCACCTGAGGGGGGGAAGCAGAAGCAGAAAAGAATAAAGATATGAAATAGAAGCACCTCCTATGACATAATGGGTCAGTGTGACCAGCTGTTAACTGGAAGGTTGGTGGTGGAAGTTCACCCAGGGACAGCTGTGGGCTCTGTGTTGAAGCCTGAGATTGAAGGTGGATCCTGGTTGGCTGTAAAGGAGTTCCGCAGAATTGATTTGTTTTTGTTTTTTTCAAATGGGCTTGTCAATTTCACTTTTGCTGTCAGAAATGAGGAAGTGAAAATGACACATCCTGTTCACTACCCTGGAACAATGGGAGTGGGTGGCCTTCAAACAGTATGCCAGTAGGCAGATTAAAAATCGCAAGAGGTTCACAGAATGGGTGAGGCACTCCCTGACTGGGGGGTAGGGAGAGAGAGAGGAGGATAGATTTAAAGCAGTGAAAACACCTGTTTTTGTTTATTAAAAAAACACATAGATTCGGATTTGAACTTGTAAACTGGGGCTATACTGCGAGGGAGCACTGAGCCTACACAATATATCCAAAATCTACTGACAGTGTAGGCGTTGGACATGGGATGGTAGAGGAATTTGTGTTTCTCAACTTGTATCTCTCTGATTTCCCTTTCTGCTCATGCCTGCAGCATTAGCCTATACCAGGGGTCAGCAAACTTTTTCAGCAGGGGGCCGGTCCACTGTCCCTCAGACCTTGTGGGGGGGGCCGTACTATATTTTTTTTTGGGGGGGTGAACGAATTCCTATGCCCCACAAATAACCCAGAGATGCATTTTAAATTAAAGCACACATTCTGCTCATGTAAAAACACCAGGCAAGCCCCACAAATAATCCAGAGATGCATTTTAAATAAAAGGACACATTCTACTCATGTAAAAACACACTGCTTCCCAGACTTGTCCGTGGGCCGGATTTAGAAGGCGATTGGGCCAGATCCGGCCCCCAGGCCTTTGTTTTCCTACCCATGGCCTATACTGTACAGTATTAGATATTGCCACTTATTAAAAGGTGCCTGCACTGTCTGTGCTTTTCCTTCTTCTGGTAGGAATCTCAATGAATGTGGTAGCTGGAGAGAAACTGTTATTTTCCTAGCAACTAAAAATAAAATTGTGGCACTGCCTTCATTGAGGAAATACATCTTGGATACTTGCTTTTGGTGTGAATATACCTAGGTCTGAAATATTGTCCAGCACTTTCTGACTACCTTGTATTGAAAGGAGGAGGGGCACAACTGGACAGCCTGATCATCCTATTACAGCAGACCTGTTAGCTCTTACTGTGGCCCCAAATGGACTGAGGTATCTAAGAACATGGTACCTCCTGTTGGGGGGTTCCAAGATAAGCCATTGTTTACCAGGCCCAATTGACATAATTCAGTTGCTTCTAGTTTTGAGAGGAGATCTGGTGTGTTTAGGAAGAAAATAGTACGCTGAATCAAAGAGGTGTAGGGATTGGAGTGTGGGTTTCTCTGGTTGAGTTCATGGAGACTAGGAGTCAATATTTGCCACCCACACATAGTAAACGGTTGATGTTCAGGGATGTTGGAGGATATGCAGACTGAGTGAATGTTGCTTTTTATGAGAGCCTTTGCCAGACTGCGAGAGCTCCTTAACATGCAGGAGGAGTGTCTGGAATATGTAGCAGAGGAGATAAGTGAGAGTGAAGGAGAGAGCAAGCAGCCAGTACTGCAGTGTGCTGGTGCCAGAGCTACTCCCTCTTGTTGCTCCATTGTATATATGAGAGCATGAATTTCATTCGCTGGGAGGCTATGGCTGTTGTGCAAAACACCCAGAAAAGGTTGCAACAATGAAAGGAGATTTGGGAAATCAGTCCCTGTTACCTTGGCTGCTCTGAGTGTGGTAGTGACTCCCAAACTGGGTGTTGTGTCCCCCACTACCTCTTTGAGCTCAGAGGCCCCATGTGGGATTGATCCTGTCTCCTGCTCATATGAACAGTGACATCAACTTGAGGGCGGACCTTAGGATGTATCAGGATTCTACAGTGCAGTCTGCTGCACTACTGTGGATGGACACAGCATTACCCTAGCATCTCCATTAGCTAGGGAGCATGGTGCCATCCCTGAGTCCTGACTGACTGATCCAGAGGGTATGATCAGAGGTTTGGAGGCAATATTAACTGGGCTATTTTGCAGTCTTAAGAAGAGTTCCAGGTCAAAGTGATCAGGAAAACCTATGTCCATCTCATAAGTATACTTGAAAGATGACAATTGGAGCAGGCATCCCCAAACTCGGCCCTCCAGCTGTTTTGGGACTACAATTCCCATCATCCCTGACCACTGGTCCTGTTAGCTAGGGGTGGTGGGAGTTGTAGTCCCAAAACAGCTGGAGGGCCGAGTTTGGGGATGCCTGATCTGGAACATAAGAGTCCGCCTTCTACTTCTCCCCACTTGAAATGGAATGAACGAGAAGAGGGGGCTTTCCTCCCTGGCTGGAGCCTTGACAAAAATTGCTCCTCTTAAGGAACTGGCAGCAACAAAAAATCAGGTAGCAATTTAAGGGAAAGACCCCTAGGAAGCTGCCTTATACTGAGTTATGGCATTGGTCCATCTAGCTTAGCATTGTCTTCATTGATAGGGAGCAGCTCTCCAGGACTTCAAGTGGGTTTCTCTCCCAGCCCTGCCTGGAGGTACCAAGGATTGAACTTGGGACCCCTGCTTGCAAAGTGCTCTATCTCTGAGTTACAAGGAAATATTAAAAGAGGGCAACAAACATTTGAGTCAAGGCAACTGTATGCAAAATGCATCTCTTAGGAACTTTCATCATGATCATTTTTGCTTGGAGTTTCCATTCTAAACAAAACAATGCAATAATAATCTGAGACGCAGAATAAGTTTTTACTGTCCTACCTTATCCTGGTAGCCATGGATGGATTTAAAGCTCCATTCAAAAGAAACAAAATCATAGAATCCCCGAGCTGGAAGGGACCCAAGGGTCATCTAGTCCAACCCCATTCAATGCAAGAATCTCAGCTAAAGCATCCATAACAGATGGCCATCCAACCTCTGCTTTAAAATAGCATAAGGGTGTAAGGTTTCTTGCATCTTAACCTACCTTCCACTAAACTTTTCAAAAGCATTTCAGAAGCTCTCAAATGGCCCAGAGTCTGTCTCTGCAGCTGTGAGGTCTAAAGAAACAACTTACTCTCTCACGGCTCTGTGGCAGTTATCAGAGTTTGATTAGAGGCTTGTAGGTCCCCCCCCCCTTCTGTTTGTGGTGCTTTTAGATCTCTTCACATTCCTAGGTTGCTGGCACGAAGGTTGCAAGTGAAACCACTGACTTGGAACAAACAGTTACTGAGACTTCTGCTATCTCAGGCTTGCAGATAAATCCACAAACCTAACCTATTACTTATTTTTGGCTTACGAGCATTTAATAGCCTATCCTTTAGCCCACACATAATGCTGTAGTGTTGCTTGTTACCCGACAACAGCCTGAAAGGAAACTGAATGATCCAACAACAGTCTCTATCTTCCTGTTTATCAGACTTCCCTTACCTGGTGGCCAGGAAGGCAATTATTCCACACTGCAGGTGAGCAGCAAGTGGCTG
This sequence comes from Podarcis bocagei, assembly GCF_964188305.1. Lineage (NCBI taxonomy): Eukaryota > Metazoa > Chordata > Lepidosauria > Squamata > Lacertidae > Podarcis > Podarcis bocagei. The sequence continues at coordinate 20,992,498 of NC_138142.1, read as the reverse complement.
TTGTGAAAGCGACACTCTCATCTTATTCTCATTGCCTAATCCTTGTTTCATGAACTGCCCTGTAGCTACAGGCACTTTGCATATGCCACGGGGCATGCTAAAGGTGTGCTTATGCTAAAGGAGTGCTTCATTCCATAGCTCGAGTCAAGAACCTAGGAAGTTGCCATGCTGAGGGTTGCATTCCCTCATGGGCAACCTTTCAGGGGCCACTGCCAGGTGTAGGCAGGGGAAAAATAGATGGGATCAGAGGCAGAAGTGGCTGGAGCAACACATGGCTCTTTCCTTTGTACATTACTCTGTTTTCCAGACAAGCAAACATCAAAGGGTTCTATACACACCCCTCTCCCCATACAGGTAAAGGTAAAAGGGACCCCTGACCATTAGGTCCAGTCGTGGCCGACTCTGGGGTTGCGGCGCTCATCTCGCTTTACTGGCCGAGGGAGCCGGCACACAGCTTCGGGTCATGTGGCCAGCATGACCAAGCCGCTTCTGGCGAACCAGAGCAGCGCACGGAAACTCCGTTTACTTTCCCGCTGGAGCGGTACCTATTTATCTACTTGCACTTTTTGGCATGCTTTCAAACTGCTAGGTTGGCAGGAGCAGGGACCAAGCAACGGGAGCGCACCCCGTCAAGGGGATTCGAACTGCCGACCTTCTGATTGGCAAGTCCTAGGCTCTGTGGTTTAACCCACAGCGCCCCCCCCCATACAGGTAGGAGAGAGCATTGATCAAAGTTTAAGGACACATTGAGAGGTGAAGCCTGGGGAGGAGGCATGGCTAGGGAGAGGCCTGAGGCCTGGATTGAGAGACCGTGCTACATAATTTATATGCACGCACACGGAATACACATCCTGTTAATGTGCGAGAAGCAGTTTGGTGCCTTTTCCAGATTTCTCTGATTTTGCTGCAGTTTTAAATATTATTTTGGTCCAAAGTCTCTCATTTCCAGGAAAGATGGTGACAAAGGGGCTAGAGAACAGAAAAACAAAGATTAGAGGGAGAACAGATGCAGCTGTGGTAGGAGGCAAATACATCCTGCTTGGATGGGTGCCTGGGGGCAAACAGTGGATGACCTGGAAGACCTCTGCAGCTGGGAGGTTGACCAGCAGACTGCATTAAGCACTTTGAGTGGTACATTGAAAGTATGCTTAATGTAGCCTTTCCCATTCAGGTGTCTTTCCAGACCCACTTTCTACAAAAATTAAGAGATTTTGTTTTGTTTTTCTAGTTTTGCTTGTGATTTGGGAGTTGCCTGTTTGGGGCTGTGCATCTGCTTTTGTCCTTAGGTTGATGCAGGAGGCAAAGGACAAGACACTTTCAACTTGCATAAGAGTTATGTTCCGGGGACATGGGCATAGCTAAGATTTATTTTAGGGGGGCAGGCTTTATATTCGGGGGCAAAACAGAGTTATCTGCAACACAGTTGGTCAGTTAGCTGCAGGCAATAATGCTTCAGAACACCAGTTGCTGGAAACCACAGGAGGGGAGAGGGCTCTTGTGCTCAGGTCCTGCTTGTGGGTTTCCCAGAAAAGGCATCTGGTTGGCCATTGTGAGCAAAGGATGCTGGACTGGATGGGCCACTGGCCTGATCCAGCAGGGGGGTCTTCTTATGTTCAAGGGAGGAGGGAAGGAAAAGGGGGTGGCAGAGAGAAAAAGTCAAGGTATTTCACCCCAGACGTCAAACCTTTCCCCATCCATTACCAGCACGACCCCCACTTGATTACCTTTGAAAGGAGTATAGCCTTCAATAGAAAGAAAGCTCCCTGCCCTTTCAGTAAATGAGATAAACCTAAGCAATATCTTTGCAAAAGGCATGCAGCCTTGAGAGATCACCGTCCACCATAAATGAATAATAAGACCTGGACAGGGCAGGTCTCCTTGTGGGGAGATGTCATGTAATATTATGTTTGCATACAAACATACTGGGTGGGGCATACCTGCAAATTGGGTGTGGGGCAGTTCTTAAATATCCTCATTTTTTTTTAAAAAAAAGAATAGCATCTGTTCCCCCAAAAGCAGGTGTCCGGAGCCCTCTTCCCTCCTACCACCTTGTCTGTGTTATCCCTCCACAATCAGGAGGCAGAATGCCTCTGAATGCCAGTTACCAGGAATCCAGGTGGGGAGAGATGTGTTGCACTCAGTTCCAGCTTGACAAGCTTCCCATTGGGGCATCTGATGGGCCAGAATAGGATGCTGGATTAGATGGACCACTGGCCTGACCAGTGACCAGGCTCTTCTTTTCCGGCTGAGCCAAATACATGTAGAAAACCTTCTTTAACTAGAAGCTATTTTTTAAAGCCTAGGTTAAAGCTCATCAAGTCGTCATCTTGCTGCAAGTGGACATTATAGCCCTAAAACTGGCCGCACCTACGAAAGGTTGACTCAGAATTGTTGAGACAACACGCTCCTGAACTTGGAGGAGAAGCAGAACTTCCTTCATGACCCATTTTTTTACCTCAGTGGTTGTTTGCAAATGGTGCAGGTCTAATATGCCTTCAGAGTTGGGTAAACCATTTCCTGCACCCTAAGGGCAGAGTGAGATGTCAGGTTCTGGGCATCTGTCATTTAAATTATAATGTGGGGAGCTGCCCTCCCCATATGTTTTGACAATACTTGTACAGCTTGCCTGTAAATAACATGTCTTTTTAAAATTGGATTTATTAGCAGCTCATCCTCATCTGTTCTGTGCTGACAAATAGCATCAGAAGCAAGATCTAGCCTAATGAATCTGGTGGTTTGCTCTTTTTTAAAAAAGAAAAGAAGGGTGAGTGGGGTGAGTGAATTGTGCGTTTAAAACTAGGTCAAAGCAGGGCCTTTGCTCCACATTAAAATCCCATCTAGTTCCTAAAGTAATGCTGCACTAGGCAGAGTGGTGGGATTGGGATGCTGTTGCAAAAGTGATTAGCCTAGGGGTGGCCTGCACCAAAGATGTGCCACATTCTAACTGAGCTGTTTTATTGCAATGAAGCAAGCGGTGCCACTGGTTTGTTTTCTGACAAAGAAGCGGAACAAATCTAGTGTGTAAATCAAGCTAGAAAACGCTTCAATAGAGCCAGTACATGATTGATGGGGAAGCAGAAGCTTTTATTATCTCACTTCCCAATATTTGGTCATTAAAAAGCTGTGTGGGGGTATTAAGGCAGATATGGAAAAGCTTTGGCCCTCCACACATTGCTGAACTGCAGTGCCTATCATCCCTGGTCATTGGCCACTTTTGCTGGGGCTGATGGGAGTTGTAGTTCAGGAACATATGGGGCAAAGGGGTGGGGCAGAGGCTCCTCACACCTAGGTTAAGGGGAGCAGAGGAAAGCAGGAACCTGAGGAAGTTAAAAGGAAAATGGGTTGTTGAGAGCAAGGGATCAGAATGAAGGAAGGGGTAAAGCCTTATGAGTCCAGAGTATAGAAACCTAGGGCTTAACTTGAGAATAGAAACTAGTGACTAAAGGGGTTGGCAAGGGACGTTGTGTAGTTTACAGTCCATTTTAAGCATGGTGGCAGGCCGCCTTCCAGAGTAAAAAGCTTGAAGGCTTTTTCTCATTTTCTGAGAGCAGTTGGCTAGCAGGAGGTGGTTTATTATGCTGGTGGTTGAAGTCTTCCAAACGTCATTGTGTTGTTGGCCTGTGGTTGGAACAACCGGCTGGGGATTTACTCAGAGGCCTGCAGCCAAAGTCTTATATCCTTTGACTCTTCACCTCTTAAGCTGACTTATGTGGCCTCCTAGTTTTCCAACTCTGACTCCTTCCTCTGTTTTTCTCCCCTCTGCCCTCATTCTGACCATTTCCTCTCGGACCTTCTTTTTTGATATTCATGCTGCTTACATCTCCTTTCCTAGTCCCATCCATGTGCCCTGCTTCTCTAGGGTAAGAGCAGCTCAGCATGACCTCTTAAGAGTAAGAGCAGCTGAGCCAGTGGCAGCCAGAGACTTCAGGGCAGCTCTGCCGATCACTGCCAGGAGCTTTGCCCCTGGACAGTACATGCTTTGTGTAATTTGACATGACTCACAAGTTGTGCTTCTTAAAGTTTGAGTTACTTTGGTGCACAATGTTGTGTTTAAAGCACAAAGTACGCCCCACCTTTTGGCATACCTGCCTAATCAGTTTAACTAATAAGCTTCTTCATGCATACGTTACAGTTATATACAGTGGAACCTTGGGTTACGTTACCCTCGGGTAACGTAAACTTCGGGTTGCGAAAGCGGCAAACCTGGTAGTGTTTTGCCGCTCGTGCATGTGCAGAAGCGGTCTACCACCGCATGCGCATGTGCAGAAGCGGTCTCTCTGGTTGAGAAAACTTTGGGATACAGCCAGGCCTCCGGAACGGATCCCGTTCGCAACCAGAGGTACACTGTATAAAAGATGGTAGGGAGATTTGAATAACCTCTTACTGAAGTGGTTGGGCAAATTTTAGCTTTGTTCATCAGTGTTCAATGGCACTGTGGAAATTGGGCTGGCCTGATTGATCTGGTAGAGCTTCTGCTTGGCATGCAGAGGGTCCCAGGCGCAATCCTCAGCATCTCCAGGTAGGGCTGGGAGGATCCCCTGCCTGAAATTTGGGAGAGCCACTGCCAGTCAGTGTAGACAACACTGAACTAGATGGTCAGACTCTGTATTTGGCAGCTTCCTATCTAGTGAAGCATGGGTCTGAGCATGTAGATTCAGCTGGGCCTTGATAGTTAGGAAAGGCACATGGCTTAGATGTCTCATCTGCTCCACCACCAGTAATAGAAGTTTAGCCAGCACCAGCTACATGAAGTGGGCTAGAAGAAGGCCCAGTGCTTTTAGAATCTGCAGGGAATGAATCTCTGGCAGCTATTCCAGGCTCCAGGATCTTGCTGTTCCGTTTCCGTCAAGCCATGCCAGATTCTTGTCTGCTGCAAAACTGGTTTTTCCATTCAAGCGCAGGATTTTTGCACACTGATGTGCACTTGGCTTAAGCATTGTCAGATAAGCAGCTTTATCTGGCTCCCTTCAGAATCTCCTTCCTACAGGAGGAATGGGAAAATCTCTCGCTTTTGTGAAAAGAGTGGGTGGATGTCACTTTGGAGCTGCGGATGAGCCTGCTGTTAAAGCTCGCCCGTGAATTTTGGAGGAGTTCATACTTGGCAGTTCTTGTGCAAAAGAGCAAGGCTGACTACCTGTACACTGCCTCCCATCCTTCTTGAGATAATTGTCATTGACTGTAAAATGGCAGCTCGTATACAAGCAGGGACTGAGGTGCAGAAAGAGTGGGGAGCTTTGAAGCACTGACTTGGCATTCCCGGTGCATGCATGGCCAGTGCATATTCAGAACTACTTTGGAGAGCCAGTGTGTTGTTGAGGCTAGAAAGTTGAGTTTGGACTAGAGAGGGCCAGGTTCAAATTCTGTCACCAGCCCCCAAGTTTGCTGGGTGTGCTCTCTCAGCCTCACCTACCTCACAGGGTGGTTGTAGGATTAAAAAGGAGCAAGCCTGGAGAAGGAGGCTGGGAGAATACCTTAACTAAAAATGCTTCTCCCAGTAGAGCCAGATTAGGACTTTAATTTTCCAGCCTCCCAAAGAAAAGATTTCAAATGCTTCTTAAGCCCAGGTCTCTTGCTTTCTTCTCTGCTCTGTAAGTAGAGAGGAAGCAAGGAGCCCTGAATAGTGTTAAGGTGGTGGGAGAGTGCAAATTCATCCTGATCTGTCCACTAGAGGAAATCCAGCAAGCAGATTGAGATGTAATGTTTGGAGAGGATCACACCCTCTATACTAGGAGGGGGTGTTGACCCTATGGCCCTCCAGATGTCATAGGACTCCATATATCCCTTTACAGAAGACTGAAACATCGCTAGCAGAATTCTTGGAATCTCAAATTATGCAATAATACTCCATGTGTTGGTACATCTCCTTGAAGAAAATTGTAATTACCATATTTTTCAAGGCTTCTACTAAGTAAGGATTGGTGGAATGACAGAACTGTTTGAGCTGATTTTCATCTCTCTCTTTTTCCCTTCCTGCCACTTTCCCCTTTTGTGTTGTGTCTCTTAGACCAGTGTTTCCCAACCGGTGTTCCGCGGCACACTAGTGTGCCGCGAGAGATTGCCTGGTGTGCCGTGGGAGGGAGGCGGGCGAGTCGGGCGGCGAGAGGCGGGGCGGCGGCGGCGAGGATCCGCGTCGAGCCGGGGGCGGCTCCGCGGTGGTGGTGCCGAAGTTTCTCTCTCCATTCTCCCCTCACACACACACACAGGAAATAACACAGGATCAGCTGACAGGACCCGGCCAATGGGGCGGCGGCGGGGCAGCGCGCGCAAAAGGGAGGAGCGCGAGACAGCGGACGAGGAGGAGGCCGGCATGTCCGGGCAGCAGCAGCAACAACAGCAGCAGCAACTCCCGGCAACGGCTCCTCAAGCCCCGGGCAACCCTACTCCCTCACCGGCCTCGGCCACCCTCCTGCTCCACCCGCCGCCGCCTCCCCCGCCGCCGCCGGCCACCTCGGCCCCACCTCCGCCCCCTCCTCCGCCCACTATCGCCGCCACCACCACAACAGCCGCCGCCGCCTCAGCTGGGCCCATGCCTGCCGGGAGCGGCGGCGGCAGCAGCAGCAGCGCCCCGGCGCCCTTCCCTCACGGCGGCGACCCGGCCCTGCAGTGGCGTAGCGTGGGGGGTGCAGGGGGGGCCGGCCGCACCGGGCGCAACATCTGCGGGGGGCGCACTCGCAGCTCTCTGCCCCTCCCGAGGTACTATTTCTGGGTTAGCGGAGTCTGTAACCTGAAGCGTATGTAACCCGAGGTACCACTGTACTTCCAAGTCAGCGTGCAAGGGATTGCAGGACCGGCGGACTTGGCGGTGGGGGTGGTTGCTGGAGCCTTGTCTGTCCTTTCAGCCCCGCACCCACCACAGACCCCTTCCTATGCCACTGGTAGCTAGGCGAGGCGGGGGGCACTGGGCGCCACACCTCGGCGCCTGCAGCGTGCCTGAGCCATGCGTCTGCGGGCGAACTGCCCGCAAGCTCCGCTCTGGCCTCTGCCCACCGCCTCAGCCTCCCTACAGCTGAGGGGGAGGCTGCAGCGAGGCTCCACGCAGCGCGCCCTGCCATGGCTCGCCCCCATGGCACTCGCCCCTGGCTGCAGGACGCGCGCGCCGCCCCGGGCCCCTGAGCGGCTAGCTGCGCCGCTGCGCTGAGCGCAAGGAATACGTCCTCTCCGAGTTCGGCGTCCTCTTCGTGGGCAGCGCGAACCGCATCTCCAGCTTCGGGTGGAACTTTGGCCAGGTAGGGGGAAGCCTTTGGGCGGGGGGGGGGGGGCTGGAGACCGGGGTGGGGAGGGGTTAGGAGAGACGCTACCGGCACTGTCCAGAAATGCCCAGAGCAACTGGAGCTCAGCTACGCGCACACATGCGCCCTCCAAATCCCGTTTCCCACCCCTTTCTCAAAAGAAGAGAGAAAAAATGGGTCCTGGGTGTGAAACCAAAGGACCTTTCCAGCTCCTCCTCAATTCCAGGTGTGGATGGCAATGCCTCGTGTCTCCTCCCCCGCGACCAGAGCACACTTCCTAGGCTGGTTGGACGGTCCCTGAGGGTCTTCGGGTTGCCATATTTTGAAGAGCAAAAAACAGGACACATTTGTCGACTTCTGCTTTTAGCTATGGATCAGTGGCCTAGCGTGGGGGGTGCAGGGGGGGCCGGCCACACCGGGCGCAACATCTGGGGGTTAGTGTTAGGGGGCGCAAATCCACGGGTTAGGGGGCGCAAATTACTTGCATTGCCCCGGGTGCTGACAACCCACGCTACGCCACTGCGGCCCTGAACGAGCAGGAGAAGGAGCTCAAGTGGCGCTGTGCGCTGACGTCACGGGGCTGTAATGGTGGTGTGCCTCGAGATTTTTTTCATCAAACAAGTGTGCCTTTGCCCAAAAAAGGTTGGGAAACACTGTCTTAGACCGTAATATTGAGGGCGCTAACTGTTGGTGGAATTGATATTTGTAAGCTGCTCTCGGAGTCCCCTTTCTCCCTCTCCAGCCCCAGTTAAGAGCGGAGTCAGAATCCTTCACTCAGTCCAATGTCTAAATAAAATACTGCTGCAGCTGTGTGTGGGTGTTCCCAGAATAGTTTGGTTATAGAATTAATGTGTATTTTTGTTAATAAGCAGTTTTGAGCACTCGGAGAGGTGGAGTTTTAAACCACATCCAATAAATAAATAGATCTTGTGGCTACTGCTCTTCCTTGGAGGTTTGCCAAAGTCGGAGCCTGAGCATCTTTCCAGAAGTGCTTTGTAGAGATTTTCATATTTGGGCCTGTTTTTTATGGCAGTCAGTTCTTTATGTAGGTAGAAGCTGGGTGTAACTAGGGATGGATGAATTTGTCAATTTCACTTTCTCATTTCCCCATCCCTAAAGGTTCTGTTCTCTACATTTCTCCATCAGTTTCTGATTTTTTAAAATACAGTCGTACCTCAGTTCTCGAACAGAATGCATTCCAGGAGTCCGTTTGACTCCTGGAATCGTTCGAGAACCAAAATGCGGCTTCCAGTTGATGGCAGGAGCATCCTGCAGCCAATCAGAAGCCGTGCCAGATGTTCGGCTTCCGAAAATCGGAACACTCACTTCCGGGAGCCAAGATGTTCGGCTTCCAAGGTACGGCTGTATAAAAAGTTCTCACAAAAATTCATCAGCCCTTTACTGTGTACAATCTCCTGATAATGCTTTTTTTTTTGTTAGCAGTTTTGCCTTATATTAAATGCCTTTTGCTAGGTTTTCTACTAATACGTGCATTTTATGTATGCTTTCCCCTAATATTTGTACTTTTGTATTATTATTTTGTTTGAGAACTGCATTGCAAAATTTAGAGAAATGTGAGTTTTGAAGGGTGGCTGCTTTAAAGTTTGCATATTGTTTCAGCAAGTATGAATTAGGAGGGTTCACTTTCAGATTCATACCAACCCAAATTTCTTACCCCATACGTAGGTGTAATGTTGGCTTTTCCATCAGCAGCCGGGAGTTGAAGAGCAAACAGGGAATTCTGAGTTGACAGAAACCCAGCAGGTCTAACAGAAACTGAAGCAGCTTTCCACTGGGGAATAAAATAGGCAAGTCTTGGATGAAAGCTGCCTAGCTTATCACTCTAGCTTCAGTTTTTATTAGACATGCTGGATTTCCAGGAATTTCATAGACCTGTTGGCTCTCGAAACCCCTAAACTGCTGATGGGGTGGGGGGAAGCCCCTGCATCATGGACTCTCGATTTAGTAAGGCCACACGCTTCTGTTCAAAGAGCCAGTTAGATCTCTGTGGAATGTGCTGTCCTGGCTGCCCCCAGTTTTAATTTCTGTCTGGTTTGGCAGCATTGCTTGTTTCTAGAGTTATGTCTCCTTTTTCGGCAACACCCGGAAAAATTGAGTTGTGCTGGTTCTGTTAGCTGTGCCTCCAGTCACCCCCCTGCACTAAGACTGCATCTGTCAGTGCAACTTTGCTTGGCTTCCTGCTCCTAGAACCTCTCCCACATTCATAGATTATTATTGTCTGTTACTCCTTCTCCCTAGCCTGAAACTGGTAATCTAGCCTGGAATAGGGCCAATGCAGCTAGGCAGTGTGTCGCCAAACTGTTTATAAGCTGGTGCAGATTGTATTATTAAATCAACCTGTGCAGGCTTCAAGTTCTCAGGAAGGTCAAGCAAGCACAGTTGATTTATCTGACACAAGAAGTCAGATTTGGATTATCAGCATTGGTGACTCTGTGGACCTGGTGCAAGCATAGCAGTTTAAATGTAGGTTTTGTGCCCAGGGTTCAGAAGAAGGAACCCTGGTTGATGTTAACTGTGGTTAGGGTTGCTGCTGATGTACCCCTTAACCATGGTTGGGATGAGTGAATTTTCTCTCTGGAGGGGATTCAACTGTCTCCTCATGATCCCTTACGAGTGAGTCAGTGGTATTTCTTGACTTGCCCATATGGGGTGTGTATGAATGAGTGGATGGAAGAGAGATTTATGGCCACAGCAGATGGTCTATATCCATTTTGGATTAAAAAGATGGGGCTATCTAGGTCAGGAGGTATAAGAAAAACATGGCTGTTTTCTCTAGATTAAGTTTTATCATTATTATTAATTACTGGACTTACTAGTCACTTTTTATGGCATACAATATAATATAAAGAACCATTAAAACCAATGTAAACCAAAACAAAAGCTGAAAATATTGATATACATAAAAAGCAGTCTAACAAATCCCGCCCGCTAACAGAAACCATGATGTCTAGCACCCTCCAAATTAAAGGCCAAAAGCAATTGAGGCTGAGACAAAAACAAGTTGCCTTAGGCAAGTCTGTAACAGGTAGTCATGCAGCTAAACCATTAAATCCAGAGCCTAATTACCTTACCCCCCACACCCTCCCTCTTTTGTTGGTAATTACTTCACTTGCGCCAAAATGTGGTGAGCCAGTCCTGCTCCATTAGGGGCCCCCATCTGCTGACTGTGGTGCTGGAACCACTAGACAGAGACACTTATCTGTTTAATGTTTATTCAGTTTATTAGTTGCTGGCGTGTGAGAGTCTCTGAGCGACTTAAAACATTTTAGGAGCGTAAAGCTTGACATAAAATTGGGGCTGGGGAATCAGTTACAGTCATACCTCGGGTTAAATATGCTTCGAGTTGAGCGCGTTCGAGATGCGCTCCTCAGCAACCCGGAAGTAACGGAGCGCGTATCGCTTTTCATCGCTTGCGCATGCACAGACGCTCAAAATGACGTCACACACATGCGCAGAAGCAGCGAAAAGCGATGCGCGCAGACGTGCCATCACTAGTTACGTTTACCTCTAGATGCGAACGGGGCTCCGGAACGGATCCTGTTCGTGTCTAGAGGTACCACTGTTGTTGCAATAAGAGCCATACAATAACCTATGGAAAAAAACAGGGAAGATTTCAACAGCAAAAACATGCCATTAATAGAAAGCACAATCACAGTAATTCCCCAAATACCTGGGAGAATGTTTTTTACCTGGCACTGAAAGGTGGTTAATGGTGGCACCAGACAGAACCCACCAGGGAGATGTGAACTGAGTTGACTTTGCTGGCTCACAGCCCTGTCTCATCACCTGTGTGCTAGCTCTCCTAGAAAGATTGGGCAAGGGTCATAGCTCAGTGGTGGTAGAGCTTTAATGCAGAAGTTCCCAGGTTCAATCCCCGGCATCTCTAGGTAGGGCTTGGAGTGATTCACTTTCTGAAACACTGGGCAGATGCTGCCAGCCAGTGTAGGCAGTACTTGCTCTGTATAAGGCAGCATCCTATGTTCCTGTGCTTTCACCTAGCATCACCGTAGACTCAGAGAATTGGCCCTAGTGGGCTGTTCTTGATGCGAGTTCATTGGCACACTTGAACCGGGGCCTCAAAATGTGCCTAGGTGGCATTCTTGCAGTGTGTGGCACCAGAAGGCCATCAGAGAGGCAACCTGGTGTGTCTGCTGGCAGTGAGCTGTGCACTTACTTCCTCTTGAGGCCGTTCTGCATCCCGGCTTTTTTCCAGCCCCCACGTGAAAACAAAGGGGACCTTGTCCAGCCCCCCGAACTCCTAATGAATCGTCTAGCCTGTTCACAGAGGTACACAAAGGCCTGTTTAGGCAGCCCTGAGAGCCTCAAGCACAAGCAGTTGGGTCCATTCCAAGCATCAGATTAAAAGATCCCTAGCCCCCTCCTCTCTACCCCCCTCCAATGAGCAGGCCTTACTGCCTCAGCCAAATGATTCAGGAGGAAAAAACATTAGAGCGCCTGTTCATCCTGCACCAAGAATGAGGAACCTGTGGCCCTCCAGATGGTGCTGCACTTCTTAGTAAAGCAGCTTTCAATGCTGGCCATCTGTGGAGAATGTTTGAGGCTTTCTGCAATGGATGGTTCCCATTTCCTTCATGCTTGGCTCAGAATGTGTTGAAGGAGTGCATTATAGGCTCCCTACCGCTCAGTGCCCGCAGCTGAATTGCATGTTTAAGCCAGGCACAGAGCTGATTCTCTCTTCTCTCCGCCCCCCCCCCAAAAAAAAAAATCCCAGGTGCTTTGGCACAATCTCAGCACAATCAGCCAAGGAATTCTTGGCATTTAGTTCTGTTGCCTACCTTAAGCCTTTGCTGGAGTAAGTGGGTTTAAAATGTACATTCTCTAGTAGTGTGAGAATGCAAGTGACTCAAAAGGGTAAAAAATGAATAAACCATATACAGTTATTGATTATACAGTTATTGGCTGCTTGTTGAGACTTGTTCAAGGGAAACTGGCCTTGGTGGTGACTTCTGCCTAGTGATACATCGAGGCACTGTTGCCCGATTACCATGCTTATTGGCAGGCCTTGGCTTATGTCTTGCATCTGCAGGTGTGCAGAATGGAATCTAGATTGAAACTGTGTGATGTGGGGGGGGGGAACCCTTCCAGTTCTGGGGAGGATGTGTTTTTAAAATAAGCACCTGGAGAAGGTTTAGGGCACTGGTGGAGAACCTCAATCCTGTGAACAAAAGGTGGCCTTCCAGGCTGCTCCACTTACTGGCTCTGCTTCACACCTGAAATGTGTTTGCTTGGCTTGGCTTGGCTTGGCTTGTCCTTGAACTCTGATTCTGCTTGCTTCCATGGATGGAGGATGCAGAGGGAAGTATGAATGTGTGTGGGAACTAGCCTGCTGTACTAAGCTAAAGTTTGCATTGCTTGCTCTGCCCCCATTGGCCTGTGGCCCTTGGAAGGTTTTCTAGGAGGGAATGTGGCCCTTGTTTCCCACCTGTGGTTTAGGGCTGATTCTCTGTAAAGGGTGACTTAAGACTTCTCATGGGGAAGCGCATCTGTGCATTGCCCCAAGAAGATTTTTCTCCCCACCTTCTTTCTTCCTACCAAGGGTGGCATTTGGCCCTCGCTGGACTACAATTCCCATAATGACTTACTATTGGACATGCTGGCTGCTGCTCATGCGAGTTGAAGTCTATTGACATCTGGAGGGCCCCAGGTTAACCACAAAGTGGTGAGAGTTCAGCTCCTATTCTGTGCTTGAAATCCCCCCCCCCCCATTTCATATTACATTGACAGGACGTGCATTGAGTTCAGTCACCACTGCCAAGCCTTATTGTGCTCTTGGAAAAAGCTCCTGCTAGTTGAAAGGATCTGTACAAAATTCTCCATGCCAAAAAATCCACTTAATTTTTGACCTTGTGACCTGGAAAAAATGGTCTGATTTATCCTACTGGGGTCACACACACACCAGTATTTGGTATTGCTTGGGGACAGAGTTTTGCCCTACTTAAAGCAAGCCAGTGAACTGCTGGACGTGATGTTTAGGGCTCAATTTCCTTCACCAGCCATTCTCTGTGCATTGCTGTCACTCCTATCTGCCCAGTCTTTTGACTGCAGCCTGTACTGGCTTCTCCCTTCTGCTACTCTTCTTGCATTGCAAGAGGCCCGGAGGGGGGAGGAAGTGAGTGGACTAGGCTTTGGCTTTTCAGCGTTAGAAATTCCATAAATGCACATTTCCGGCAGAGAAAGTGGGAGCAGCCAGCTCAGTTCCAAGGTGGGCGGGATGGTTTGGCCTTGTCTACTTCCTTTTTTTCTATTTAAAAAATGCCTCCTGATTCCCTGGCCCAGCTTCTGAAAACTTTGCCTGACCCTGATTTGCAGATTGTATGGTAACTAGTTGTGCTTGCTGAACCTAGGGAGTTGCGTAGCTGGTGTCTGTTCTGTGTTGGCTGTTGCTTTCCTCACTTATGGGGTGCTCCAGCTCTGCTACCCCCCTCCTGTGCTGCACAGATGGGGTTTATTGGGGCTGGCTCAAGACTGTTTGCTGCCTGAGGTGCAGGATAATATGGTCCCCTTCTCCCAGGTTTCCATGTATACTAAGCCAATTACTGTGATGTGCTGTGGGGGGCGAGGGAGGCTATGCTTGGGGTTGGTCCAGGGACTGTATCTGCTGCTGAATGCAGCATCTTGCAATTGGTTCATCTGTTTTCTTTCCCTAAGGAATCCTGGGAATTGTGGTTTGAGGTTGCTGAGAATTCCCAAGCTGAGTTCCAGCCTACAATTCCCAGGAATCCCTAGGGAGCGAGGACTATGATTATAGCAGTCCCATTGTTGTGGTGGGTGTGCCTTCAATATTTGGCAGAATGTAGCAACCCTGTCAGATGGGTGGCATGTAAATATATTATTAATATTAATATTGCAGTTTGCATATTGGCAGAGTGACTCACGGATTACAGTTGAGAGAGGGTGCTTGCTTTGTGATGGAAGTGCAGGAGGTAGCGGATTATAATCCAAAGAAGCTCAGTGTGTACATGGACGTAGCCAAGGGAGGCGGGGGGGGGGGCAGCTGCCCCCATCAATAAAAATGAATACAATACAATACCATACCATACAAATACCTTTACTGGCATTACAAGTTTAGACATTTCAAATCCGTGGGATAAATTTAAAAAAGACATGAGTGAGGCTGTCTAGGGTCACAAGACACTCAATTGTTCTGCTTCATCCTGTCTATTCCCTAGACTAGAGGGGTGATTCATTAAGAACCATTTCGGGGGAAATCAATACATACCTGAGGTTCTGCCCTCCCCAACAAAAATCCTGGCTACAACCATGAGTGTGTAAGTCATCTTTGAAACTTAGCAGAGCCTAGTTTTTGTCTCACCTGGATGGGGGAGTGCTGAAGAATCTCTTGTATGCAATTCGCTTTTTACAGCTTGGAAAGTCACATGGAAAGACATTGAAAAGTATGGAACGAATGGATGATGAACAGCAAATTGGGATGAATGTTAATTTTTGCATAACCGCCCCGTAAACAGACCCAAGCAAAAACTCAGTAAATACCAGACATAGTCTAACCGCTATGTAAGCTTTGTGCAACCAAATCAGGATGAATGAACAGGTCTTCTGGAAGAGCCCAAGGTTTTTAGACATGGAAGTGATTCCTATAGACTGGGAAGGGTGGCTGTTAACTGGGTGGTTCCAGATGGGGCTTGCAAATAGATCAGAGAGAAAATGGGAGTTTGGCAATGGTGTGGTTTTGTTGTTGTTTTGCTTCTCACATTTGGCGTTGGGAGTTGTAGCCCAGCCACATCTGGAGGCCCACAGCTTTCTCACTACTGTGATAGACTGATCACCTTCAGAGGGGTAAATTGGCCTGTTACCTTCATTTTCCTAGGCTGGAGGAGGTGCCGTTGGAGGTGCTGAGGCAGAGGGAATCCAAGTGGCTAGATATGCTCAACAACTGGGACAAGTGGATGGCAAAGAAACACAAAAAGGTGAGTCGCTGGCCAAGCGTCGGGTGATGGCTGTTGCTCTCTTCCTCTTTCTTTCACCGTATTATTATTTTTTTAACACTTGCTGAACATTCCTGTGCCACATTGTCTTCTGCTATAGCCGCAGTTGATGTGTAGAGCCACTCTTGGGCATGCTGTGACCCAGTCACTAACATGCTGTGACCCAGTCACTACAGACTTTACCTTTCCTCTGTTTCCTGTGCTCTTTGCTTCCTTTCTTTGCCAGAATGTTAAAAAACAAAACAATTTGCAACATGAGATAATCACATGAATGATGCAAAAGTCAGTGCACCATATTTGGGGGGGGGGAGTGTTGTTTCTGCCCTCCAGGTTAGGACTCCACCTTCCCAGGTGTTCCGTTTTAGCAGCAGATCATCCTGCTTTTCATAACATCTTCCACATCAAGGGCTCATGATGACGCATCCGAAGGGCAATCAGACTGCCTTGCCCTCCCACAATTTCCCCTTTCTGCCTCTTGCATTTCAGCATCTTGATTGAGAGCAGACTGAGCACTCAAACAGGCAAGGCGGCCTGAACTATGCTTCTACCAAAGGCAGGCTTCCTGATGCAAAATGTCTCCCTGTGATGAGGGCTCAGGGCTTGTGTTGCCCTGCCTCTGTGTGTCAGCGAAACCCTTTCTGCTTTGATCTGACTTGGCCATGCTGCAAAGCTTGCCGCAGATTGCTGGGAATGGCTTCCAGTCAGCCTCTTGGCAGGGCTTATTATCCTGAATCAAAGCTTTTGTTTACACAGGCTGGGAATCCCAGGATGTACTTAACCCGCTGTGGGCTTCTTTATACTGTCAGTTTATCCCAAGATGATAACATTTGGATTTGTGCTTGCATGGGCATGCAAGAGTCTTCCTAACCTTGCCGGAATCGGTAACTCACACCCCTGTCCATTCTCTATATGGACTACTAATGCATGACACATATAGAGCACTCTTTGATTATCTCATTTGTAAAACACCCCTGTTAGGTAGCTCCATATGCTGGATGAAAGAGGGGGACGAGGAGAGAATGCTTAAGTCCTGCCTGCTAGGTTGTTGTTGTTTATTAAATTTATATACCGTCCTTCATTCAAAGTTCGGTTCAGATACAACACTCATGATCAGGGACATACTGAAAGCTTATACCCTCACATTCCCTTTGCACTGCAGGAAAAACATCAGGAAGAACTTTCTGACAGTAAGAGCTGTTTGATAGTGGAACAGACTACCACGAGAGGTGGTGGATTCTCTTTCCTTGGAGGTTTTTAAGCAGATATTTGATGGCTGTCTGTCATGTATGATTTGGCTGAGATTCCTGCATTGCAAGGGATTGAATAAGATGACCCTCAAAGTCTCTTCCAACTCTACAATTCTGGGGTTCTATTTTTTTCTATTTAGCACAAACCACACTTCACCATAAACATCTGAGCCATGAACAAACTGCAGTGGCTGGCAGGATAGAAGGCAGGGAGCCAGGGACAAAGACAAGCAGAGCCAGCTAATTCTGGTTTTGATGGCATTCTCTCCCCTACTGAGTTCTGCAAAGGTAACACTGAAGCGAAGGTTTGCCACCCGCTGGCAGAGCTGGTGAGGGCTGGCTGAGGTTAATGGGGCAGTATTTTATTCACCCTTGTGAACCAGCCTCCACTGATCAAACTCTGGTTCACAATTCTAGCCTGCAGAATGAGAGTCACGGGCCTTCACTTGCATGACTTCTGAATTGTGGTTTGGTGACCAAATAGAGCCATCTCTACTGGTTGATAATCCTCACTGACTTCCATGGCAGTGACTGCAGTCCCTCTTAATCGGTATGCTGACCAACTTGGCCAAGTAAAGCAAACTCATTGATAAACCTCACAAATCCATTGTGACATTAAGCAACCTGCAGTGATTCAAGATACTTGTCAGACGGAGCTTGGCCCTAAGGTGCTTCTTAGGTCTTCCAAGTTTTTTCCTGTTCTGGACTCAAATAGTAAGAATTTTTTTAAAAAAAGGAAAATCAAAAACGGTGGCTTGATGGTGAGGCTAAGCATTTCCTGTTAACATTTCATTATTGGTCTTAGTGCCCCCTCCTCAACCCAGTCATTGGGGGGGGGGGGAAGCTTAAACATACAGGCTTTGTGGACAGGGATCTCTCAACAGGACTTGTTATCCTGCATCAAATCCCTTGTATGCACAGGCTGGGAACCCCCCTTTTTTCCTGTTTACACTGTCGGCTCATCCCATGCTAACAGCTTCTGCTTTGTGCAGACAGAATCTGCCATCCCTGCCAAGATCAGTGACTCTGTACCCAGAAATTCCCAGGGATCCTTTGTCCTGTTGGGCCTTTTAATTGTTCTGTCTCCCTGCACCGCCCCCATGCAAAGCTGGAATCCATCTGCTTCCCTAATCGAGAGGAGCTTGGCTCAGCTTTATTGAGACAGAGCTTTCAACAAGCGGCATCCAGTTGAACTCCTCCTGTCTGTTTCCTTCCTGCCTGTGAAGTCACCAAGCAGGATAGCACTGCTGTGTGTGTATTTTGGGACACTCCCTGGCACTTTTGAGCCTGCTGTCCTACCAGCTGTGGCATAGGACAGGCTTAGAGCTCCCCCTGCAGAACCTCCCTTGGAGGTAATCAGAGTGGGCTTTTAAGAGTGCAGTCTTAAACTGGAAGAACTAGGAACTTGGGATTGATGTGGGTAAGCTTCACCATGGAGCCAGAGTTTGGAAGGTAGCGAAAGTAGCCATAAACATTCTAGCAGGTTGTCTTACCCAAAATACTTTGATCACTTCTTACACAAAAATCCCTCTGTTGTATTTTTTGGAGGTGCAGCCCAACACACACACCCCCCCCCGCCGCCGCCTTTCTGGAGAGATCAAAGGTGGGAGTGTACGGAGATAGAAACCCCAACTGAAGTGTAATCAGATTGGTGAACTGGATCAGTGTCTGACATGCCTTGTCAAAGTGTGTGCGGCACAAACTAGTAGCTTCTACACAATACCAAAGGCTCGTCTGGTAAAGTCCCTGGTTTTCCATGCAACCATGAAGACTAGGAACTTTTGTCCTAAAAACCCATGCTGCTTAGGATTTTGTAGGAACTATTGAAACAGACACCATGCTTCATCATATGGGGCACAGCTATGCCTTGGACACAGCCCTGCCCCACCCCCTTTCCCCAACTTCCCTCTTAAGTAATGAGAGGAGTTAGAATGCAAGTAGCTCGGGGGCACCTGTCAGGCCAACTTCCCTGGTTATGGGTGGCTGGGTGGGAGAACCAGAATAAATAAAAGCATGTTGCAAGTACCATTCCAATGGAAAATACATTTCCCCTCTTATTTTTGTGCCCAACTTAACTTGTATTCACCAGCACAAAAGGTGGCTGGATTTTGCAACCTGAATCAATGGTGCCAAATCACGCCTGCCCCCACTTCTGTTGGGCACGGGGTGGGTGGGTTTAAAGGGACTGTGCGGTTCTCTGAAGCCTCCTTGGCCCTGGCAAGTTCTGCCCACTTCCCCAGGTCAACTTTTGAATTTGCACCTGGCACGTCCCAGAGGAGGCCTTTCCCTTTGTGACTGCAAATTCCTGGCAGCACTTGCTCTGTCAATGTGCCAGCCCTACAGGGAGTCCATCGCCTCTACCGACTGTGTTTTCAAGCTCTTTCCTAGAATGGGCTGAACCTTGCTCCCTGTGGGGCCCTGACAACTGCAAACTTTTCAATGCTTCCCCCTTTCAGGCTGTCTGTTTATTCTCCTGTGCTTTCCCTGGCTCCTCCTCCACCCCAACATCAAAGAGTCTGGCAGGAGGTAGGAGTTTGCATCTGAAGTTGCCTTTGGCACTAGCAGTGCAAGCTGCCTTTCCCACAGACCCTGGGATGGGTGGGGTGGGGAGAGAGAAAGGTCTGCCTGCAACTGGTTTTCGCCGATGTGGACTCTTGTGGCCAGGCCCTGCCTTAGACTGCTGACTCCTCTGTCTGCACTAGACCTTCAGATTTCCTTTGTTTTGCAGCATTTAATCTCTGGCGCCTTCCCATGAATGCAACTGCATCCAGTGTTGACTTTTCTCTCTGCCTGCCCACAGCCCCCCCCCCCCCAATCCATATCCCAACATGCTCTGCTGTTCTGGAGTGTCTGTCCTTGATTTTTTTCTAAGGAACCCCTTAGCTTCCCACCCCCATGCAAATCTATAGTGTTTGATTTAGGGGATTGATATACA
The DNA here is from genome assembly GCF_964188305.1 of Podarcis bocagei. Lineage (NCBI taxonomy): Eukaryota > Metazoa > Chordata > Lepidosauria > Squamata > Lacertidae > Podarcis > Podarcis bocagei. Next base: position 20,973,102 of record NC_138142.1, on the reverse strand, counting down.
CTGCTTCCTATATCAAAGAAAATCTCTTATGCCATTTACAGCAACTTAAAAAGATCCTAAATAAAATGACAAACACAGAAAAGTAGCAAAAGAAATTCACATTTTAGAGCAGTATGGATAAAATTTGCAAGCGTATAGTTAGAGTTGGCAGCACCACTTTTGCTTCTGCTGCTGTCACCCTAGCTTAGATTTCCTGTAGAGTCCTGTTGTTGTTGTTGTTGTTGTTGTGGCAGTTGTATTCTGCAGCACGTCATTGATGCAATAATAGTTTATTAATGGTGGATTTATACTGAACTGTCCACACATTGCTCCAATTTATTAGCTGTTCTGCTATGCAACCCCAGCATTGCAGCAATACTGCTGCCTGGAGGGGCTCTCTTGTGCACTGCAGTTCCATGAAAGTAGGTGACCGCCACCCCTCTGAACTTTTGTGGCATGAAAAGTTACAAGGTTTTAGCAGGAAGCTACGGGATGTGCACTGTTGGAAATGAAGCAGTCCATCCAACTCAGTGTTTGTAAGTGCAGGCAGTATTGAGAACAAGTTCATATGTCACCTTTCCAGTACTGTCAATGCACAATAAAACAGATGTCTAGAGGGGGCCCTGAGTTCATGGTAAAGAGATAGGGGCCTTTGTATGGGCCTGTGAGCTACTAAACACACAGCTGCCTTCTGGGTTTCATCCTACAAGCAACCCAGTCAGGCATTGGGACGCCTGACCCTGCTTTCTGTGTTCGTGTGCAATTCTTGCATGCTGTGTATAATACGGCTTTCTCACACCTCTGCAATAACTCTTTTGCCTTTTCAGATCCGGCTGCGATGCCAGAAGGGGATCCCACCATCGCTGCGGGGTAGGGCCTGGCAGTACCTCTCTGGAGGCAAAGTCAAGTTGGAGCAGAATTCCGGGAAGTTTGATGTAAGGCGTTTCTTGAGGCGGGATAAGACGACCTCTCTGCCCCCATTCCTACAGTGCAGAGTTATTCAAGGGCATCTGCTACCGTGTGATGTGCTGACTTCTCGGTTGCTTAGATGGAAAAGTCCATGTGACTTAGGAGGACTGTAAAGATGCATTTAACATTTTGTGTAATTCGGACCCTGCTCTGATCCTGTGAGGCAACTCACTTTTTTTAAAAGGGCAAAGTCTGCAAAAAGGCGCTAAAATGTAACCAAGTCTCTGGACATTGCACCCTTAACAAAAAATTGAACATGTCGTTTTGGTGCTGAATAATTTCTCTAGCGCAAGTAACGAAAAGGGGTTCCTTCTCTGTGGCATTGTGCATGCATATGTAAATGAGAACAAACATGGGCAGACGCAAAGATCAAGAGGTAAACACTGCCATCAGGGTTGATAGCCATTGATGGACAAATTGTCTGACCTGCTGTAAGGCAGCTTTCTCTGATCCTGTTATGTGCACCCTAGTTCAGGGATACTAGAGTGTTTTCTGCTTCAACCCCTCTAGTGTCAATCACAGAGGATAAAGCTATCAATGGCTATGCTCTGCCTTCATAGTTGGAGGCAGTAATGCTTCTGAAAACTGGTTCCTGGAAGCCACAGCAGGGGAAAGTGCTCAGGTCCTGCTTGAGGGTCTCCCACAGACATCTGGGTAGCCGCTGTGAGAACAGGAGGCCGGACTAGAGGGACCATTGGCCTAATCCATCTGACTCTTCTGATGTTCTTATTGAGCTGTACATTTCCTCCTTCAGTCGTGGAGGGAGGTGGTGTTTGTTGTCCTCACCTTTAACCCACAGTGTCAACACTCCCTCATTTGAGAGTCTGTCTTGTCGTTGCCCATCTTACTATTTCCCCCTGCACAAGGATCTCTTAAGCATCCACTTTGGTGTATCTTTAACAGCATCAATCCAGAGGAGATCACCTTGGATACTTGGGGGAAAACCTCTCCCAACAACTCATTTTCTATCACAGTCTCGCAACTAACAAAGTGGGTACTCTGTCTGTTCCCCAGGAGCTGGATTTGGCGCCGGGAGACCCCAAGTGGCTGGATGTGATCGAGCGGGATCTCCACAGGCAGTTTCCCTTCCACGAAATGTTTGTTGCTCGTGGAGGACATGGGTAAGCCAGAATGTCTCTCCTCTTGTCAAATACCAGCTGATCCTTATTGTTCAAGGCAAACACGTGGGCACCCACCTTCCCCGCCCAGTGGCTTGGTGATCCCAGCGTTGGGCAGGCTTCCCAGCTTTTCTTTAGGTGTGTGTTGCAGGTTGCCTAGCGTTGCGTTGTTGGCATTGTCTGAAATCTCTTTGGCAACCCCACTTGACCCTCTTGTCTTGCTGGCAGGGGCTGAGGAAAGTGGATTAGCAGAGGGCAGTGACTATAAGGAAGTTCTCTCTGCCAGGTATTCAGGTTGCCTTGACCACCTGGGCACGTCTGGCATACAAAGAGATGCAGTTCTGGGCATGCCTGACAAATCTTTGGGGTGGGAGGGTTGCCTGGGGAGGGAAGAAAACAATACCCTTGGGCAAATAGAGGCAGTTCACTTTCCTTTCAGACCATGGAAGCCATCAGCTGCCATCAATCTGTTTTATTATTGTTAGAGATATTCACAGGGCTGTGAGCATTTGGTGCAGTATTTCTGGTTACCTTTTGGCACCAAGGGCAGCTGAATCCTGCTGCCTCCGTGGCTCAGGCAAATAAGCAAGCTTGCATCATGATTTGGTGTGATTACATCGGTTGTAGTTCTACAACTTTGTACTCTTACCTCCCTCTCCCTGCTTTTGCTAGTAATGGAAAAGGGCAAGGGGCCAAAGTCTCAACTCTAATCGCTAGGTTCCTTCCCTCTTTGGAGAACTGAAATTCAGCTCATGGTGAGGGACAAGGAGAACCGCTTTGAAATTTCATTGAGAACTTCCAAGCTTAGCTAATCTCCAAGGCTCTGCCAAGGGAATGGAAATTCTACTAAGCAAACCACAAGCATGATTGTTTTCAGGTAGCCAAACATGATGTTTTGTTTTTTGTTTTAACACCGCTTTTCAACCACTCAGAGCCCTTTCAGTAAAAGCAATCCTTCTTTGGACAGGGCATGGGAGCCTGTGGCCCTCCAGATGTTCATGGGCTCCCATCTCTCCACAGCCAGCATGGTCAGTGGTCAGAGATGCTGGGAGTTGTGGTCCAGTGACATCAAGAGGGCCACAGGTTTCCTACCCCTGCCTTAAAACAACCTTTCAAGATAGGCCTTCCCAGTGTGGCAGATGGGGTGGTGCAGCAGCAAAGAGGCAGTGACAAGTTTGCTTGAAGTTTGCGGCAGTACAGGCAAGATTTTAACCTAGGACTCTGTAAGCTGAAGTTCATTCTGTGGTCCCTATTGTGGACGTCATCTCTCTCCTGGCTTGCGTGCAATTTCGAGTCCTTGGGGGCTCCACTTATGAGCAACAGACTTTGCATTCCCTTAGTTCTCATGCCTCTGGTGTGGGTTGCTCTTTCCCTGCAGGCAGCAAGACTTATTCCGGGTACTAAAGGCCTACACACTCTATCGGCCGGAGGAAGGTTACTGCCAGGCCCAAGCTCCAATTGCTGCAGTGTTGTTGATGCACATGCCTGCGGAGGTAGGTGATGCCTTGCTTTGAACAGAGGTTCCCTGATTGATTTCTTACATTTGTATCCCAACTTTTACCTCCAAGGAGCTTGAGGTGCCATTCATAGTTCTCCCCTCATAGTTCAAGCTAATCAACCTGTTGGGTTGATTCCCGCTTCCATCTAAGACTGGGATAGGGAACCTTTTTGGCTCCACAGGTCAGACCCTCATTGGACCCCCTGGCAGGCCAAGATTGGCCCATCAGCCCCATTTTTTTCTGAAGGGCCGCATGATCAGCAATTGGATTTTTTTTGGCTTTTGAAAACCAACAACTGTAAAATGGGCACATAGGACTCTGAATTTGTTTGGGTCAGCAGCACTTGGGGAGAGAAGGTGTTTCAGCCCCCAAACACATCCTGTGCTGTCGGTTAAAATTTGCTTAAAAGGGGGGGGGGGTGTCTGTGTGGTCTGACATGGTCCTTGCAGCTCTTCCTGCAGTGGTACTTCACATTTCTCTTATTTGGAATCTGGCTTTGAAAACAATTTGGGACCTAGTAACCGTGGCCCTGGATTTGCACCCCAAACTCCCAGGAATTTTTAGCTAGACTTATCCATACCCACACATAGTGTTGAATGTCAGGCACAGCTCCACATGGTGAGCTGAAGAAGCCCCTTGTGCATTCCCCCCCCCCCCCGCTTCGATGTAGTTGAAACAGCTGGAGATGTCCATGCATCTGCTCTGTCCCAATGGCTGCTGCTTCCTGCTCTCTGTGTGCTGCTCACTTACAATGTTGCCTCTCTGGGAGCATTGGGAGTGAGTGGGGTGCATGAAGCAGCTATGAATAGTTGCTTAAGAAGGGGAAATTTTCTCTGTTGCAGCTCCTCCCATCATGGGACTGCACAGATGGGGAAAGCGGTGGGGTGGGTGTTAAATCAGTCTGCACAGTGACCACTTTGAATGCACGTTGCTCCAATCAGCTCTGTGCTGTGCTTCAGAGTGATGCCTTTCATCTTTTTTTCCTTCCTGCCCTCAGCAAGCGTTCTGGTGCCTTGTGCAGATCTGTGAGAAGTACCTTCCTGGCTACTACAGTGAGAAGCTGGTGAGTTAACTGGAGCAATCCTGAATGCCCCTTTTGACGGGGGCAGGCTAGTCCAAGGGATGGCAACTTCTTCAATCTTCAGTCTGTGTTGCCCCTTGTAGAATTCAGCAGGGAGGAGGAAGGGGACATGGAATAATAGAATTGTAGAGTTGGAAGAAGCTGCAAGGATAATCTAAGTCGAAACCTCCACAATGCAGCAAGCACAGTTAACGAATCCCTGACAGAGGGCCATCCAACCTCTGTTCAAAAGTTCTTCCTAATGCTTATTCGAAATCTCCTTTATTGTTATTTGAATCCATTAGTTTGGGTCCTCTGCTCTGGAGCGGCAGAAAACCAGCTCACTCCCATCTTCTATGGAACAGCTCTCCAGATATTTGAAGATAGCTGTTGTATCAGCTCTTTGTCTTCTCTTCCGCAGGCTAACCACACCCAGTTCCCTCAAAAGCATGCTCAGTGGTAGAGCATTGCCCTTGCAAGCAGACAATCCCTGGTTCAATCCTCTAGAGCAGTGTTTCCCAACCTTGGGCCTCCAGCTGTTTTTGAACTACAATTCCCATCATCCCTGACCACTGGTCTTGCTAGCTAGGGATGATAGGAGTTGTAGTCCAAAAACAGCTGGAGGCCCAAGGTTGGGAAACACTGCTCTAGAGCTTGGGGAGAGACTGAAATGCCACAGAGGTGCTGCCTGTCAGTGTAAATAGCCCTGAGCAGCATGGGCCCAGTGGCCTGACTCGGCATAAGGCATCTCCCTATGTTCCTTTCGGCTTTCAACCTGTCATGTGACCAGCAGGAGTTGAGCATGTGGTCCTGTGACAACCCAGGCCTTTCCTTACCCCTTTGCCTGCCCTTGACCCAGGTTCCTTCCCTCTCTCTCTCTCTCTCTCTCTCTCTCTCTCTCTCTCTCTCTCTCTCTCTCTCATGCACAGGAGGCCATCCAACTGGATGGGGAGATCCTCTTCTCTCTCCTGCACAAGGTCTCCCCTGTGGCCTACAAGCATCTGAGCAAGCAGAAGATTGACCCCATTCTGTACATGACGGAGTGGTTCATGTGCGCCTTCTCCAGGACGTTGCCCTGGAGTTCCGTGCTGCGCGTCTGGGACATGTTTTTCTGCGAAGGTACCGTCTTGGGTGGGGCGCCTTGAATCGCATTGCTAACTGGAGGGGGGGAGACCAAGGGGGTGAGGCACACTTGGCTGCATTAGGATGAGGGATAATCCCAGCTCATCCTCCTGCCTCTGGCTCCACAACCATAGAGGGGGTCTTTTTATGCCCGGTCTGGGGGATCTGTGCCCCCCACCCCCCTGATATCACTGGACTCCAGGAGTAGCCAGCATCACTAGTGGTCAGGGCTGATGTGAGTCCACGAGCATTTGGAAGGCCACAGCTTCCCTGTCTCTGTATTTTAAGCCCACTGGAGAAAGTTTCTGGAATGGGCTACTGTTCCCAGGTTCCTTGATAACAAATTTGTCCTACTTTATAGCAGGCTCTTCCCATTTTTGCCTCTGGCCCTGCCTAGCTCCGGAAGGTGGCCCCCGGAAGGTTGTCCCATATTTGGGGAGGTCCCATAAGCGTGAGGGCCTCCTAAACCTGCAGATGTGGGGCAAGCAGCATTCTCTTTTTTTAATTAATATTTTATTAAGTTTTATCAATAAAATAATTCAGAAAAAAATACAAAACAGAAAAATACAAGCAGCATTCTCAATGCTGAACTTTCATCTTCCACTTTGGGAGAATCCATTTGTGCTGAAATGCTGCCTCCTGCTGGCAATTGGCATATGTGCATCTTATATTGAGGAATGCCCGCACTTTTTTCCCAGATTGTGTATATCTGGATGGCAGCCATATGCAGCATGTTTGATCCTTGTATCCACACTGTGGGGTCTGTGTGTGAGAGAGATCCAAGATCACCAGTAGACTTTGTAGCTGAGGACGGGGGGATTTCTACCCACACCCTTTGGCTCAAAATCTAACACTCTTTCCTTCTACTACAGCACACTGATGGCTCTCCTAAATGTAAAGCCATACTTCCTTACTTGAGGAAGAATGGGAAGGTGGAAGACCCCTGTGCATGTTGAGTGTAGGTTGATCAGGTGGTATTGGGCATTTCCTGCTGAAGAAGGTGACTAAAAAGCCTAGATTGGCCCAGTTTTTACCAGCATAACCGTGCTTGGGCGAGTTCTGTCTCTGAGGCAGGGGTGTGGGGAACCATTTTTCAGCCAGATGGCTGCAGTTCCTTGTGTGCAACCTCAGGCGGGCCCCGAGGCAAAAGTGGGCGAGTCTCACCGTTGTATAGAACACACACCTCAAAGTCAGAGAGTCCTCCAGACACCCCTCTCCATCCCCCATCCAGACAAGCCAAGAGTTCAAAGATGGGATTCCATCCAGGCAACAGCACCTGGAGGGGGTGCAGCAGGATCTGTAAGGCAATGTGGCTTAGGGAGGGTGTGTGGCCCCTGGGGCAGGTCCTGAGAACCAGGTGGAGGGCCGGGAGGGGTTGTATTTGGCCCCCAGGACTGAGACTTCTCCATGCCTGTTTTCAGGGTTATAAAGCAGGACAGAAGTATTCTAAATAAATCGGGAGGGGCAGGTAGGTTGACTTGTATTCTGCCTCTTGATGACTGTTCCACACATTGATGGCTAACTTGACAGCCGGCTCTTCTTTTCCAGGAGTCAAGATTATATTCCGAGTGGGTCTGGTGCTGCTAAAGTACACCCTGGGCTCTTCTGAGAAGCTCAAGTCCTGCCAGGGGCAGTATGAGACAATGGAACGGCTGAGGGCCCTGAACCCCAAGATCATGCAGGAGACTTTCCTTGTGCAAGAGGTAAGATGGGAGTGGGGGCTGGCCCCAGCCAGTTCAGTGGGTTTCCTCACTGCACGTGGCTGTAAGCTGGTCACCTGATCAGACTGAAGGAGCCACTTTTCCCCAGTGCAGCTCATAGCACTGATCACTGCCTCAGTTCCCCCAAGTCAGTAGGCAGCCACACCAGCTCAGAGTTCCCAAAAAAGGCCCAACTTGTGGTTCTGGAGAAGTGCAACCAAAACTGGATTTCCCTGAGATTCACAGCAAATGTGCTGCTTTTGAACTGCTACTTCCCTTTGCAAAAAAACCAATTTGACTATACCACAAGCTGTGTCAGCTGAAGCAGTTTGTGTGTTTCCAGGCTACACAGAACTCTGTCAAGCTTAGTGAAGTAGAATTCTGTGTCACATGGGCGTGTTGTTTACTTTTTTGTTTTGCTCCTGCTGAAACAGTTGAGAGTTGGAAATCCTTAGGGATCTACTGCAGATCACCCCAAGATGTTCAGGTAGATCCAAGTCTACCTTCTGCCCACCCCTCACCTGTTGTTGTTTGTTTGTTTGTTTGTTTATATCAACTGGTAGACCATAAGACCCCTTAATCTCAGGGTCCTGGGTTCGGGCCCCACGTTGGGTGAAAGATTCCTGCCTTGCGGGGGGTTGGACTAGATGACCCTTGTGGTTCCTCCCAACTCTGCCAATTCTATGATTCCTTCAGCAGAAGGTCCCAGAGTGTGTAAAAGTAATATAAAACACAGCCCATGCCTGCCTGAAGGTTCAATCTCACTGTGCACACCTGCTTCTAGAGTCTTGCCTGATGCCTTGGAGAAGCTGCCAGCCAGAACTGACAGTAATGGGCTAGGCAGACCAGTGGGGTACTCTGCAGAAACTTCATTCCTGTTGGGATGTTGATGTGTTCAAGGCAACACTGCCCTCTGCTGGCTTACAAAAGTGCAAAGTAGAGTCTTTCCTGGTTGCCACTGTGCTGTGTTATACAGGCAGGCCTTGCTTTTTGCCTTAACTGTTCAAGAAGCACAAAGTGTAATCAATATTCTGCAGGGGGTTGTATCCCGAAGATTAGTCACTTGTATATTAGTGACTCTCCTAGGCAAGGGGCGGCTAACCTTGTAACCATGGGACAAATATGCCCCCAGTTCAAGAAGAGAGACACTCTTTCATCTTTTGAGTAAGCCTGTGCACTTGGTCCCCTTCAAAATTCAGCTTGCGTCTTAAGAGCAGAAGTCAACATTCGTTCGTTTTTTATTGAATGGAAGTTAAGATGTGGATATCGATGCGTTTCCATGTTTAAGAAGCTGAACCTGGTGGATATTTGGGGAGGGGGACAGAATACCCTTAAACTTTGGGTGCTGGCATTCCTCTGTTCCGTACCATGTTCTGGCATGATGCCCAAGGAGGAACTGGCTATTGATGTATTTGTTTGGTCCTCCTTTAGATCATAGAGTTGCCAGTGACGGAGCGTCAGATAGAGCGAGAGCACCTGATCCAGCTGAAGAAGTGGAAAGAGACCCGCGGGGAGCTGCAATGCAAATCCCCTCCCCGCTTCCACGGTGCCAAGGCCATCAGCGACGCTGAGCCCTACTCCCGCAAAGCCCTGGAGCCCTCGCCCTCCATCATCCTGCCCCCCGGCACCACACTTTCGCCCAAGGGCCGCAAGACCAAACCGCTGAAGGGGAACAAGAGAGGTGGCCAAGGGAAGAGCACCCCAGTCAACGGCCCCATCCCCGAAGAAAACGGGACTCGGACATTGCTGGAGCCAGAGTCCTCTCTCCTCCACCAGTCCAAGGAGAGCCTCAGCTCTCAGGAGAGCGAGGACACTTACCTGTAAACTGGGTGGCTGAACACTCCAGACCACCCCCACCCCCCCGGCCTGCTCTGCCGTCTGTCTTAGTAGCCTCTGCAGCCAGAGGGAGCCAGCGACCCATAGGTGGGGGTGAGTGGGTAGCTGGGATTCTGAGAATTTCTGTTGTTGCACTCAAGGTGAGCTAGGACTGCAGGGGCTCTCTAGCTTGATGTATGCAGCAGTGCCCCCCAGTGGCCCGGAGGTGAGGCACAACAAGTGCACCTCTGTGTCTCCGGTGGGAAAGGCTAAAGCAAGTAGCTGCTGTTCTGCCTTCTGTTGCGAAGTCTTCACAGGATGGGGCGGGGTGCTGCCCTTGCTGTGCACCTGCAGGGTTTGGTCTCTGAGGATCACGCAGGTATAGATACAGGTTTAATTCCTGCTATGCACCCACCACCATTGCTTTGGCAGTGCTGGGGACAGCCCAGCGAGTATCTGTTCTGTGGGGAATTGGCAGGAGCCAGGTTGGCTGGCTGATGGTGGCCCTCTCTGTTCTGCCGGATGGGACTTGCATCCATTCCTATTAGCCATCTGTCACTCTTTCCTCGCTCAATCAGGGTTGTGGTCGAGACTTTGCCTCTTACAGGACTTGCATTCCAACCTCAATCATGGGAGCAGCTGTGTGCTCTTGTATCGTTTTGACATTCCCTTCCCAACATTCCCCTCTGGGCCTTCTTCCCTTCCCTTTGGGTTCCTCACATCAGCTGATGAAACTATTCCTTTTACTGCCCAAGCATTGCAGGGGCCTGCCAGTACTCTGGTGGCCCTGACCTGGATCTGAACATCCTTCTGCTCCTGGAGGGCCCAACCTCTTCCCCTCCTACCCCAGTGTCTTCTGCCCTGTATGCCAGAACAATTGGGTGACCTGCTCTGTGCATACATGGTTCAGAGTTTTGTGAAAGTCAGAGAACTAACATGTTCACCTTCCCTTGCTGTCTTGACCAAAATTCTCAAAAGGGTTTTCCATGCTGGAATCGGGAGTACTGAAATCACTATTCACTTCTGGACCAATTTTCTTTATAGAAGGAACTGCTGCAGAAATCTGTTAGCTTTTGCTGCTTCGTGTGTGCGATTTGGGTCTTTGAGCATTGGCTTGAGCTGACATGCAGTCCAGCTCTGCCGATGACACCCTGGAAAATGAGACAGCTTGTTTCCAAGGCATTAGTCCCTTCCATTGCCCATCCTCTCATTCTTCAGAAGGCTGTCCTGGTCCTTCACCTACAACCTCCCCCAGTTGATGGAATTAAAGCTGGAACCCTGAATGGCCAGAGAGAAGGGACTGACCATTGGTTGCTGCCTGTGGCCCTGCCTCCCAACTAATATGGTGCTGTTCATAGAATGGTTGGTTCCGAAATGCAAAACCCCTGCCACTGTTCATTTTCTCTCTAGCCCCTTTGCAGGCTGAGGTTGAACCTTCCCTGTTCTTGAAGGCTCCCGTGGGCAACAATTTAATTCCTGGCCAAAGCAAAAAAGTGGGAGACTGCAGTTTATTAAGAAGGCTCAAGGAGAGGCCCCTCCCTCCTCTCCACAGGCCCCCTTTCATTCCTTCAACACAGATCTGTCAGGATGGGGTGACGCAGCGGCACTTGAGGCCATCTTTTCTGATAGCCGACCTCGCCTGCACCGTCCCATCCCAGGGGGTTGTATGTCCAGGTTGGGTGGGGAGGTGGAGGCTTGTCTTCCTTCTCCCCCAATGTTCGGTTATTACTGATGGGTCTGGAGTTATTTTTGTGCATTTTTTTTAAAAAAACGGGAAATCATTAGCTGAAAGTGTTTTGTACAAAAGGCAAAATAAAACCATAATTATGTAAATGGTCTGCATTGTCTGAGTGGCTTTCTGTCGGGTATTGGGGGGCGCGGTGCGGTTAAAGAAGTGAGTATTTGGTAGCCTGGCAAGTAGCCTTTGTGAGTGTCTTTGGCAGCTGAGCCTGCAGCCACTTCTATAAATTCCATTCTGATTTTCTCCTCAATGGCCTTTGCTGCAGAAAAGCCCACCCTGTGTGTTGCTTTCCTAAGCATCTATGTCATGGTAGGCAAACTAAGGCCTGGGGGCCAGATCCGGCCCAATCGAATTCTATATCCAGCCTGCAGACAGTCCGGGAATCAGTGTGTTTTTACATGAGTAGAATGTGTGCATTTATTTAAAGTGCATCTCTGGGTTATTTGTGGGGCATAGGAATATAGTCCGGCCCCTCACAAAGTCTGAGGGACAGTGGACCGGCCCCCTGCTGAAAAAGTTTGCTGACCCCTGATCTATGTATACTGCTTGTCGACTTAACGGTCATCATTGGAAAGCAGGTTACTCGTTTTATGGCATGCATGTTAACGTGACCTTAGGTCGGAGTCTAGACCGAGCATGGGACTTTTTGGGGAAAATTAAGCTCTGTCCCATCACCTTTGATCTGTTTTGACGCTCCAGTGATGTGTTTAGGTAGAAAGGAGCTGCTTTCTCCTTGTCTGCCAAATTCCACTCGCATTTTAATCCTTAATCCAGAGCAGTGGGGCGTCAAAAGTGACATTCTGCTAAGGAAGTGAGTGAAAGGATGGTGGTGGAGTTCTTAGTCTGCTTTCCCTGGAATCTGGCTAAATACATGTATAGGCTATTCTGTAACTCACATGTATTTCATGCTAGTAGATCATTTTCCCACCCTCAACCAGCTTTCTGTTGGTTTGTGTGTGTCTGTTTTTTTTTTAATGTTTTCTGACTCCTGCACCAGGAATCATTTGTAGAGCTAACAGACTCTTGAGACTGGGTGTGTTCCCCACGCAGTTCTTCACGCTGCAACATCTCCACTTGCTAGATTGGTTGAAAGCCCTTTGCAAGACAGCAAGCAAAATCTTGAGTGTTTTTGCAGAGCCTCGACAGTTAAAGAAAAAAAGCAAAGGGTTTTCCTTGGTTTCCCCTGCCTTGTATTCTCAGTAAACTCTTTAGTTAGGGCTTGGAGGGAAAACCTGTGCCCCTGTAGAATCTGGATAGGGAAACCTCTTTTCTACCTCCACACACCCTGGGTGGGGTTGATAGTGAAAAAAGTTTCTCTCTCTCATAACACTAAAACTTGTGGCCATCCAGTGAAGATGAATGTTGCAAGATTCAGGACAGGCGAAAGAAAGGACTTCTTCACACAGCACATATATATACTGTGGAACTTGCTTCCCCAGGAGGCAGGGATTGTTAGAATTCCTGCTCCATGATTGCATTCATGGGATTGTTGTCTTTCACATGACGGTGTATATTTTGACTCCACAAAGACGGAGACAGGATGTTTGTGTTACTGTGTTCCATGAAGTGGGACAAATGTCTCTGCCAGGGTCCTACTCGAGTGTAGGAGGAGCTCCTGATAGGGATGACTACCAACTTGGAGGGCTTTCAAAGAGGATTGGACAAATCCATGGAGGAGAGGGATAGTGATGGCTATTACTCCTGATGGCTGTGCTCTATATCCATGGTGAGAGGCAATAGTGCTTCTGAATACCAGCTGCTGGCAGCCACAGGAGGGGCAAGTGCTCTTGTGCTCAGGTCCTGCTTTCTGGTTTCCCACTGGGTCATCTGGTTGGCCATTGGGAGAAGAGGATGCTGGACTAGATGGGCCATTGGCCTGACCCAGCAAGCTCTTCTGATGCCCTCTTTCAAAATGCTGGGCGAGGTGTTTTCAGAAGCCCCTCTCATAGCACTACCTCATGCTGCACTGTGAAGGCACTGCCCATCAGATGAACAGCAATGCCTACAAACAAGCCTGTCAGCTGTGCCAAGTTTTTACCTGCTCCATACCTGACGTATGACACCAGGTGGTGTAGGATAGGTGACCATGACCTTGTGAGTCTGGCAATGCTAATTAGGCCTGCAGTTTGCCACCCCTGCTCTAGATGTTGGACTCCAATTCCCATCAGCTGCAGCTTGCATGGCCCGACGGTCAGGGATGATGGGAGTTGTAGTCCAACAACATTTGGAGGTCCCCGACGTCTTGCGTTAAGAGCAAAATCCGTGGTGGAAAATCCCAGCAGTAAGAACTACTTCTGCGTTGGTTCCTCCTTCAAAAAGACGGTTCTCTGGTCAACAAAACTCGACGTGAGGATGGCTGCTTAATGTGAAGCTGGAGATCAAGATGTAATGTGGCAAATGGGTAAATCATTGAAGGGATTTGCCCATCCATTTTTTTTCTGCTTGACCCAGATGCCTTGTGTGATGCTAGCTTTCAAAGTTAAGGGGCATGGGTTTTGAATGAAGTGATCTTTGAGATTTGGACCTGCATTCTGAAGCCCCTCAAAAAACATTACCATTGGTCTCATGCATTATTGCATTTATAATTTGGAGAAAAGGCTAGCAAGACGTGACATGACAAGTTTATAAAATTATGCATTGGGTATATACGGGGTGAGAGGATCTTTCAGGTCTCCTGGTTCCAAGTTGTATTGGGCTTTTATACACAAAAACCAGGACCTTGAATTTAGCCTGGTATGTAAGCTTGAAGTAAGTAACTCACTACATATGTTAGTACATAACATTTGGGAGGTCAGTTATCAGTCCACGGTTGTTTGGAAGGTTACTTGGGAGATGAATGCAACTCGTCTGCTGTTCAAGGACAAGCCTTAGGCAGGAAGCCAGGGTCATTGGGTTCAAAACCTTGAAGAAGCCATCACTTCAGGACTTAACCTGAGAGCCAGTGTGGTGTAGTGGTTAAGAGCGATAGACTCACAGTCTGGGGAACCGGGTTCGCATCTCCGCTCCTCCACATGCAGCTGCTGGGTGACCTTGGGCTAGTCACACTTCTCTGAAGTCTCTCAGCCCCACTCACCTCACAGAGTGTTTGTTGCGGGGGAGGAAGGGAAAGGAGATTGTTAGCCACTTTGAGACTCCTTTGGGTAGTGATAAAGGGGGATATCAAATCCAAACTCTTCTTCTTCTTAACCGTGATCTAATGAGAAGAAATTCCTGGTGGTAATCGGCAACCCAGTTCCTCCAAAACTCCCACCAAGGGTGAAAGCATGAAGCAAATCTATCACACCAGCAATACTGACTGCAGCTTTGGTGATGCACTGCAGAGCCAAAACCTGCTCCCTACTAGCAGTTTAGCATTGTGGTCCAGCTAGATTTGCGTCAGTACAGTGGTACAAAAGAGGCCGAAAGACATTACAATTATTATCTTCTTCCAAAGACTAAACCATTTAAGGGCTGTATGCTAGACAGACATCCAAAAATGGCGTTTGGAGGATATCGTCTGTTGAGTCTTGAGATGAAGAAATTGCAAGCAGCTTGCGGACTTAACATATGAAATAAGAGAACAAGAAGAACATACTTTTAGAGAAGATTGGAAAACGTCTATTGAATATATGGGGGAAATTGTGTACACTTGAAAACATTGGCAGCATTTAGATAACAACCATCAAAACTTTGAATTTATCAGTGCTTTTTTATGCCCCCTCCCTTCTGGTTCTGTTGTCATTACAGTGGTACCTTGGGTTAAGTACTTAATTCGTTCCGGAGGTCCGTTCTTAACTTGAAACTGTTCTTAACCTGAAGCACCACTTTAGCTAATGGAGCCTCCTGTTGCCGCCGCACCGCCAGAGCACTATTTCTGTTCTCATCCTGAAGCAAAGTTCTTAACCCGAGGTACTATTTCTGGGTTAGCGGAGTCTGTAACCTGAAGCGTATGTAACCTGAAGCGTATGTAACCTGAGGTACCACTGTATAATGAAACTGGATAACTCCTCCCTAAGGTGTTCAGCTTCTGTGTCTCTGCTTCTGAACACGCTGTGGACAAGAGGAGTGACTCTTCCCTCTCCAGCGCTCCATTGGAGAGAAACTGGTCTACCATAGAATGCATTCCCCGGTCCTTGTCTTCAGACCATTCCCTAACACCAGGCAGATTCCATCGACATTTGCGATTACAGTGGTGCCTCGCAAGACGAAATTAATTCGTTCCGCGAGTCTTTTCATCTTGCAATGTTTTTCGTCTTGCGAAGCACGGTCCGTCGCAACTGCGCCTCTTCAAACGGCTTTAAGAAAAAAGCGAACAAACTCGCAAGGCGTTTTCGTCTTGCAAAGCAAGCCCATAGGGAAATTTGTCTAGCGAAGCAACGCAAAAACCGAAAAACCCTTTCGTCTAGCGAGTTTTTCGTCTTGCGAGGCATTCGTCTTGCGGGGCACCACTGTATTTCCTCTCTGGAAGATGCACCTTGGCTGAAAGCTGCCCTTGTCACAAGACCCGCTTTCTGTACCACTGACGGTTGAGGAGAAAGCATTCTCTCACCTGGCAGAGTTTGGATGATGAGGGTTAGCAGCACTTGGAGAAGCTTTGCAGTGATGCCAGCAGACAGGTTGGAACAGGAAGGAGGTATCTGCCTCTGCAGAGCCCAGCAAGAAAGTAAGTATAGGACACACACACACAAAAGTAATTTAGCGTCAGTCCAGGCCTGCAGAGCTGGTGGTGTTTCACGTGCATAAAAGGAGACAGGGAAATCCTGCGAGTTGCATCATGTCCAGGGAAATTGCATGCAAAAATGTGTCTATTAGGAGAGGTTTGCACAAAAATGCTGGTGGATTTTCACGAGGCCATTGAAGAAAAATTGCAAACTGATGCGGAAATGTGGTGAGCTCAGCTTTAAGATTAGGAAAATGGGAAAGTGAGAGAAATCCACAGTTGGATTCACCCAGCCCTAGCTGGAAAGGGAAGGTGTTAGATCTGCTGCCAGGCTTCCTGTTCTCACAAGAGCAACTTGACGGTCAAGGTGGTGCAGTGGTTAGAGTGTTGGACTAGGACCTGGGAGACCCAGGATTGAATCCGCACTCAGCCATGAAGCTCACTGAGCAACATTGGGTCAAGTCACTCACTCTCAGCCTACCCTACCTCACAGGGTTGTTGTGGGGGTTGTTGTAAATGAGGAGGAGGAGAATGATGTAAGCCACCTTGAGCTCCATTGAGAAAAAGGTAGAATATAAATGCAAAAGATAGACAGATAGATAGCACCCTCACCTCCTGTGGTTCCTGATGGTGGAATCAGAATGCAGCCACAGCATCTGGTAACCACTGACAGCCTCCTTCATGAATCTGCCTAACCACCTTTTAAAGCCATCCAAGTTGTCGCCCATCGCTACCTCTCGTGGGAGCGAGTTTCACATAGTTCACCTATGTGCTGTGCAAAGGAGACCCTTTATTTTGTCTGTCCTGAAAGTTCCAACACTCGGTTTTTCTCTTGAGGTGTGGTCGCCAGCGTTCCCAGATGTGGTTTTGAAGGAATGAATGCAAAAAACAGCAATTATCTCCATAAACAACAACAAGCCATCAAGAACCCTCTTGCAATTCTCACATGTCTGGGCGTTGCATTAGCACCTAGGAACCATTAGCCTTTAATGAAAACTCCTAAGTTTAGTTTTTCCTTACTCCTGGAAGCATCTTCTCGTGCTCACAGTCATTGCTGCTAAAGGACTATTTCTTTTTCTTTACTTAAACCTAATGAGGACAATACTGATCTTAAAGAATCCTGGAAATCTTGAGGGGCAGAAAGCAGGGAGCCCAACAGCAGGTGGCGCCAGAGCCCAATGGCAGGCCAAAGCAACTCCTCCTTGCCATGTTCCCATACTTGGCCCTGCTGAGTTCTACAGGGGCAACCCTGAGGAGGAGGAAATGGATAGACAGACCCACCCCCTAGGCTGGCTGTTAAGTAGGCAGGCAGGCAGGCAGGGCAGAGGCCCATTTGCCCATTTGCCTTTTCTGAACATGACACAACTTAAGCCAAGCATAGGAAGAAGGTCCATGACAAAAGTGTATCTCACTGAAAGTGGAGACGAAAGATATACTCCCCCCCCCATTCATCTGTTTGTTTTGTAGCACAAGAAAATATTTAATAAAAACGTGGCTTGTCTGTTTTTTAAGTGGATAAGACAAATTCATGAAAGCTATCAATGACTACTAGCCATAACGGTTACACTCTGCTTCTCTCATGGTTGGAGACAGTGAGGCTTCTGAATGACAGTTGCTTGCATAATAATAATGATGATGATTTATAATTTATACCCTGACTATCTGGCTGGGTTTCCCCAACCACTCTGGGCGACTTCCAACAAAATATTAAAAATACAATAAAACATCAAACATTAAAAACCTCCCTAAACAAGACTGCCTTCAGGTGCCTTCAAAAAGTCAGAGAGTTGTTTATTTCCTTGACATCTGATGGGAGGAATGTATATTGCTGTATGTGTGTGAGAGGTCATGCATTTAAGCTCTGGGTAGCAAAGCACAGACAAATTTGCAAATTCGTGTGTCTGTGTGAAATTCCAGAGGGGCCATCCTGTTAGGCTGCAATAGATTGTAATGGATTGCTTTGAAGTCATTGCAGCAACTAGTGAGGAAATAAATTGCACCGCAACCCCCTGCCCTGCCCTGTATTTTGCCAGAACAAAGGTGGTACCCCAAAATAACTCTTGCCCTTGGATCCTGCTTACGCCTTACGGGGTTCCTATGGGCATCTAGTTGGCCACTGTGAGAAAAGGATGCTGGATTTGATGGGCCTGATCCTGCAGGGCTCATCTTAGGTTTTTGAATAAATTAAAACTTGTGGTTGGACTCAATTTCTCAAGTATTATGTTTCAGGTTTTTTTAAGAGCATGCACACATACAAAAAGGGAACTTAACATGAGCAGAGGGGGAAATGATGACATTTGCTATGACAGCCTCTGCGACCTCAAAAGTGGGAGTGCCTCTGCACAAAGACTTCAAAGGGAGGTTCTGGGGTAGAAATGCTGAATCGAAAACGTGTCAGCAAATTCCTCTCTATTCAGTTCTGATATAATCAGGGCTGCTTCTGTTCTTGTTTCCCCACAGAGGTGTTAGATTAGCAAAGGGTAAGGAGAAAGACAGCATTGTCAAACGGGACACACTTGTCATGATTGGATCACAGTCTTATCTTGCGTACTTTGGGGCTCCAGTTACCCTTTGGATTGCAGTCTTATCTTATATAGTAGTCTTATCCAGTTACTTGTGGTATTTTGCACGTGGTCCAACTGGTTTCTAAGGGACAAGTCTCTTTCCCCTTTTAATGCTCCCTGTTAAATCACCAAATCATTCCCATTCCATGCACCCACAGTTAGTAAAGGTTTTATCCAACAACAGGCCGCCTGTAGAGACTCGTTGAAAATGATGGATATCTAACTTCAGTCGTTTAGCCGTTTAGTCGTGTCCGACTCTTCGTGACCCCATGGACCAGAGCACGCCAGGCACTCCTGTCTTCCACTGCCTCCCACAGTTTGGTCAAACTCGGTCTGTTCTCTAAACTTGCAACCTTTCCCCATAGGGCATACCCTTCAACATTTCTGCAATGAAAATAGGGGTGTCCTAAGGAAAAGTGGGACATTCTGGGATCAAATAAGAAACCAGGACGGCTTCTGTAAATCCAGGAGTGTGTCTGGAAAATAAGGACACTTGGAGGGTCTGAATCCATTTGGGTTCCACTTTCCTGTGAAGGTGCGAACGTGGTTTGAGCGACAACCCACCAGACACGAGGGTTTTCTAACCAAGAGCAGGATACATTTGCCCTTTGGAGGACGTCACAGAATCAAAGAATTGTAGAGTTGGAAGAGACCCTGAGGATTGTCTAGTCCAGGGGTCAGCAGCCTTTTTCAGCTGTGGGCAGGTCCACCATCCTTCAAACCATGTGGTGGGCCAGACTATATTTTTTTTTGGGGGGGGGGAATGAACAAATTCCTATCCCCCACAAATAACCCAGAGATGCATTTTAAATAAAAGGACACATTCTACTCATGTAAAAACACGCTGATTCCTGGACCGTCCGTGGGCCGGACTGAGAAGGCGATTGGGCCGCATCCGGCCCACGGGCCTTAGGTTGCCTACCCCTGGTCTAGTCCAACTCCCTGCAATGCAAATATCCCATATGGGGATCAAACTTGCAACCTTGCTGTTGTCAGCACCAACTGAGCTATCCATGTGAACACAGATTAAAACCTCAGCACTGGAAACTCAGGGGGTGCCCAATGAATGGGAGCGTGAGCGCAGCTTGTCGAGTCCGGGAAAGCTTATGCTATAACAAAAGTGTCCGTCTTCAAGGAAATCCCAAGGCTTTTGGAGGGTTGCTTTTGCTGCAGCAGTCTAATGCAGTGACCCCTCTGGAAATTGCTTCCTTAAGGGGCATGAATTATGTCCTGGTGGTGGCATCAGTCAGAATGCAACTGGTTGATCATAGACAAGGGAATAAGGCGACACAAAGGTGCAAAATCAATAAGTAACCCATTTTGGCTTAACCCCCTGGCTCCAGATGATTAATGAGTGGCAGGGATTAGGAAAAAGAAGTCGGTTCAGAAGAAAATTGCAAAATAAGGATAGGGCAGGGGTCTGCAACCCGCGGCTCCGGAGCCACATGTGGCTCTTTTACACCTTTGCCGCGGCTCCAGGGCGGATACTAGCGAGGGGAGGAGGCGCATTGTGCGCCCCGACACTCCCCACTGTGGCGGGCGCTGTACTGGCTGTGATGTCGCATGGGGGCGGTGCATGCGTTAGCCACGCACCGTCCCGACGTCGCCTTACCGCCCGCTGTCAGATCGCGGCTCTGGAGATATATTTGTTTTAAATGTTGCAATGGTTTTGCGGCTCCCAGTTGTTTTTTCTTCGGAAATGGGTCCAAGTGGCTCTTTTTGTCTTAAAGGTTGCAGGCCCCTGGGATAGGGGATATTTTTCAGACCGGGGGCCACCTTTCCTTCTGGTGAGTCTTCCAGGGGCCACATGGCAGGTGGAGATGGAGGCAAGAGTGGGCACAGCACTGAATGTAAATTCGTCCTTTGCACACTAGAGTAGTTTTCATACGAATTCACATGCTCCTCTGTCCTTTATCCATGCAAACAAAGGACATTCTTGAAATGGTTGCCAGGTCTCCAGGTCTGACCTGAAGTCCCCAGCTTTGCCTGAACCCTTCTAGGTAGAAGGCATGGATCTCCCGGTGAGTGAGAGTGCCTTTAATAACAATGATAAAAAAGTTACAAAACTTAGGTGCCAACCCACTCTCTGCCAAGCAATAGCAAGATCTCAGGAGGTTCCAGGCCCTCACCCAGGGTCTGTGTTCCTTCGGAGGATTGAGACACAATGGAGACTGTCACAGCTTGAATAAATATGGTTTATTCACCTATTTACACAACTGGGCCACATGGAGGGAGTCCAGATCTTACAACATGGTTATTTCAAGAGGGGCTTGAACCTCACTACAGCCCTGGAGTCCGAGGCCTTTCTCCCAGGCAGCAACCGGCCAGCCTGCCCAAGATGGATCCCAGTCTTTCTTCTCCTTTCTTCTTCCCTGCAGAACACCTTGCTAAAAACTCTCTTTTCCTGTCACCTCACACCCTGTTATCCAGGCAGCCTTCCAACCCCCCCAGTCTCTGTTCACACTTCAGGGCAAGCAGGGACTTCTCACATTGCCAATGGTCCTCAATGACCCTGTATTGTTTCTTGATGGCCCTAGCTTAGCTAGGTCCTTTTTTCATAGGCTAGCCCAGGAATTCCTCTGCAGCTTGCATTTCTCTTTTCATACCCCAAATAATCAAAATCCTAGCATTAATTTCTAAGGTTTAGCATACCCTCCAACATTTCTCTGATAAAAATAGGGACGTCCTATACAACAACAATTTTATGATGTATCGTATATTCCACCCATCTGACTGAGCTGCCCCAGCCACAACAAACATTTTAAAACTTCCCTATACATTGCTGCCTTCAGATATCTTCTAAAGCTTGTATAGTTACTTATTTTATCGGCTCAGGGCTCTCATAACACCATGCCCTCCAATATTTCTCCAATGAAAATAGGGACGTCCTAAGGAAAAGCGGGACATTCCAGGATCAAATCAGAAACTGGGTCGGCCTCTGTAAATCCAGGACTGTCCCAGGAAAATGTGGACATTGGAGGTTGGGGGGGGTCTCCTCCAAATCTATAGCAATAATTATTAAGACAACTGTGCATGCAGTTTGCAGCCTTTAGTCCAGCAGGTAAAAGGTAAAGGTACCCCTGCCCGTACGGGCCAGTCGTGACCGACTCTAGGGTTGCGCGCTCATTTCGCTCAAGAGGCCAGGAGCCGACACCGTCCGAAGACACTTCCAGGTCCCGTGGCCAGTGTGACGAAGCTGCAGCTGGCGAGCCAGCACTAGCACCACACACGGAAACGCCGTTTACCTTCCCGCTATAAAGCGGTACCTACCTGTATTTTTCGCTCTATAACACGCACCCGACCATAACACGCACGTAGTTTTTAGAGGAGGAAAATCCGTAGGCATGCCACCCGTAGGCATTCCCTCCATAACACGCACAGACATTTCCCCTTACTTTTTAGGAGGAAAAAAGTGAGTGTTATGGTGCAAAAAATACGGTATTTATCTACTTGCACTTTGACGTGCTTTCGAACTGCTAGGTGGGCAGGAGCTGGGATCGAACGGCGGGAGCTCACCCTGCCGCGGGGATTCGAACTGCCGACCTTACGATCAGCAAGTCCTAGGCACTGAGGTTTTACCCACAGCGCCACCTGCGTCCCAGTCCAGCAGGAGCTGACTGCAAATTATAGAATACCCTGTGCTTTGTTGGAAGGATTGCGGGGCAGGGGGGAATCTGTCGCCCTCCAAATGTTGTTGGACACATAGTTCAGTTGGTGGAACACAGGACTCTTAGTCTCAGTCGTGGGTTCAAGTCTTGTGTTGCACAAAAGATTCCTGCATTGCAAGGGGTTGGACGAGATGGCGCTCATGGTCCCTCCCTTTGAAAAGACTTTGATTCTATGGTTCCAACTCCCATCAAGCTGAGTTAATTGCCTTAGGCAGATGGCATACATGGGGTGTATGTGGTAAATGGCTCCCCCCACAGCTCTCCTGCTGCTTGATCCCCTTGCCCTGCTGCTGCTGGCCATCATCCGCCAATCTCCTGAGGCTTTGACTTGCTCCTGTCTTGCTCTGAGGAAAGCCCAAGGGGTCCTTGATTATTGATTGATTGATTAAATAAATAAATAAATAAATATTACACTGTCCTTCATCCACAGATCGCAGGGCAGTTCACAGCATAAAAATACAAGATAATAACACAAAATATATAATAGAAACAGAACAGAACAGAACCCTCCATACCACCGTTATAAGAATTCTAAGGTCTCAAATACAGAATAAATATTCATAAATGTACAAGGCAAACACATACATAAGTATTTAAACCACGTGCCTGAAATAGCACAGGAGAGCAATCCTGAAGCCATTTTGACTCTCCCAAATTGACCTCAAATATTTCTCTGCAAGGAGGAAGGAAATGGGGAAAGCTTTCCAATTGTCTTTGGACTGTAGGGGCTTACACCTCCCTTTTCAAATACAGTCTGGCAAGTGTCTGTTAAGCTGAGCAAACCTCCTACCCCAGGAAGTGCTCAGGGGTGACAATTGCTGAGCTGGTTGTTGGCCAAGGAAAGCCTGATCCCATCACCAGACTTGCCAAGGAGTCCAGACATGCAAAGGAAGTTCTATTGTACTTTGGGTGGTGGGACTTCAGAGGTGTTTTCCTATGCTAATCTTATACCTGGGTCTTGCCCTGACATGTCTGCTTATGCTAATCTTGTACCAAGGACTTGTCTGGACATGTTTGCCAAGGTTAAACTAGTGTAACCCCTGTCTACCCTTCCCCTTTTGTGACATGTCAGTGATGTAGCAATGATGCTGTACGAACTGTATTCTGGGATATGGTGGGAAAGTTTTAAAAGTCCTTGTCGCCCCATCCTCGGGGTTCAAAATTCCTCTTTGAACCTGTTGCGCAATAAACTTTGGTCTACAGCTATTTGCTCCGGTTGGTTGCTGGACTCCTTCCTTTATTCCGCAGGGACCCATGGGCTCTGCCCGACGAGCTGGGTGACTGAGCAGCCTTGCACCTAAATTTTTCCGTAACACACGATTATTTGATGTTTGTGTGTGTGTGTGTGCATTAAAACAGAATTTCCCAGCTGCTTTGCTCTGAGGACCTCTCTTGCCCAATAGGGGAGAGAGGTGGGGAGAATTGCCAGCACTTGGGCTGATGGGAATTGTAGTGCAAGCCACTTGGAGGGCACCAGGTTGTCAAAGGCAGTGTTGTTAGAACTTTATGGACATAGATACGTAGCGGTGTGTTGAGGATTAAGTGGAAAGACAGCTGCTGTTCTTGACTTTTTGAATGCTGGAGAGAAAGCATATCCTACAACCTGGATTTACCAGAAATAAAACTTAGTAGCCAGGCAGTTGCACAACAGGTCTCTTTATAACTGAGCAGTCATCAAAGCTGCCTGTAACTTTCCACAAAATTTGGCCACGGGGCTGAAATTTTCCACACTTGGGAGAGGCGACTTTTTCCATGCTCAGCGTTTTCATTTGAGGGAAAGAGAGCAACGAGGGTGCTTCTAAAAGCGTGTTTATTGCACTCTTGTGGATGCAAGATTTTTGCAGCTTCTACATGATGTTGGCAGCATCAATAATACGCCAGTCCACAAATCTCTCCCCTCCCCAATTTAATCTGGATTTCCCTTTTCCAGGGAATAGCTGAAAAGTAAAAAACAACCACCACCAACCCGTTGCCAGTTATTTGCATATATATTTTTTAAAATGGAATTTCAATCCCAACAGACAGGTTCCAGAAAAAAGGAAAGAAAAAAAGGCTTGAGTATAATAAAGTGTTGCAATTGCCAAGGAAATATGGAATACAGACCTAAGATATACTGAGGAATAATACTGTAGTTGCAAGGGACTACAAGGGTCCATCTAGTCCAATACCCTGCACTGCAGGAATCTTTTGCCTCACCTTTTACTCTGCCTTAATGGATGGTCTGGGATGCGGGTGGCTGCTGTGGGTTAAACCATAGAGCCTAGGACTTGCTGATCAGAAGGTCGGCGGTTCGAATCCCCGCGACGGTGTGAGCTCCTGTTGCTTGGTCTCTGCTCCTGCCAACCTAGCAGTTCAAAAGCACGTCAAAGTGCAAGTAGATACATAGGTACCGCTCCGGTGGGAAGCTAAACGGCGTTTCCGTGCGCTACTCTTGTTCGCCAGAAGAGCTTAGTCATGCTGGCCACATGACCCGGAAGCTGTACGCTGGCTCCCTCCAACAATAAAGCGAGATGAGCGCCACAACCCCAGAGTCGGTCACGACTGGACCTAATGGTCAGGGGTCCCTTTACCTTTACCTAATGGATGGTCTGTAGCTTAGTGCCAGAGCACCTGTCTGGCATGCAGAAGGTCCCAGATTCAATCCCCAGCATCTCCAGCCAGGGCTGTCCCTCACCTGAATCCCTGGAGCACCATTGCTGCTGGTCAGTGCAGACAGTACTGAGCTAGGTGGACGAATGGTTCGGTTTGATAGGTTCCTATTGAAAACCAGCCCTCTTTTTTACAGGACCATGAGGACTAGAATCTTACTTTTAAGGAAGAGTCCTTAAATGCTTAGTGGTGGGGGCATCTGCTTTGCGCACAGGCTGGGTATGTCTCTGAAAACCAGTGCTGGATTTACGTATAAGCTAAAGCTTAGGGCCCCACTCTCTTGGGGGGGGGCCCAAAAAATTTAAAGGTTAAAAAAACTGGATGTACATTCCCCAAATATAAGATAAATAGCAAACAAAACCTACATACAGCAACAATGCTTTGTGTTGTGTTGTGCTGCTATTTGTTATGTGCAAATGGCTTTAGATACCTATTAGGTCCATAAATTACCATGTAGCATATATTCAACACAAAAAACAGCGACAATTTGTTGTTGACAAAGGACAGCTGGGCATTACCTTAGGGCCTCATCAAACCTAAATCCAGCCCTGCTGAAAACCCTGGAAAGCCATTGGTGTGTCAGTACTAAAGGATTCCCGCTGGGCCAACCCAGCCAGATGATATAAGTAATAAAATTATTATTATTATTATTTATTAGTGGGTCAGGGCCCGACTCGACATAAGGCAGCTTCCTGCGTTTTCAGACGGGCTGCCTTAACCCCGACACCCCTCCTTCTCCCAGCGGCGCCCATCGCGGCCGGCAGCCAAGGGGCAGAAAGGAGGCGGCGGTGGGTGGATCCCGGGGCCGGCGAGCCTCCACCCCGTGGGCCGGGCCAGGCCTGGCAGAGGAGGCGGCGCCGCGGCCCCGGCTTCGCCTATAGCCGAGCGCCGGGGTTGCGATCCGGCCTTGCTTGGTGCGCCGCTGCCGCTGCCGAGACACGCGCTTCGGGCCGCCGCCGCCGCGATGGACCTGCGGATCCTGGAGCCCCGCGTGCGGGTGCTGAGCCTGGCTCGCAGCGGCCTCTGGCTCTACACGCACCCGCTGCTCAAGATGCTGCTGCTGCCCCAGCGAAGCAGGTGCCCCACCGGGACGGGGTGGGTCGGGTTCCTAGCGGCGTGTATGCGTGTCGTGTGTACGCACACTCGCGTGTACACCAAGGGGTTGAAGGAAGGAGGACGGAAAGGGGATGCGAGAGTCTCGAGAGGAGAAGGCTTCATTGAGTGAAGGTTGCCGAGCCCCATTTTAGAAGCCCGCGCACGTGTAGACGGAGGTTGTGGGAAGATGGGCCGAGGAGGCGTGTTGAGTGTTGTGGACCACCCGCAGGGTGAAGCCCTTTGGGGAAGGGGCAGAATTGGTCCTTGTTAGGTGCGCTCACGTGTGTGCATGCTGCGAAGTTGTGGGGATGGACCAAGGTGGTATATTGAACGTGTGGATAGGGGTGTAGGGGGGCACGTGCACATGTGGTCGAAGCGGTTGTTTTGGTGAGCAAAGGAGGGGTGTGTGTGTGTGTGTGTGTGTGTGTGTGTGAGAGAGAGAGAGAGAGAGAGAGAACATTCTTCCTCTCAAGGGATTGGGTTCTTCCGTGCGTGTATATGAGTCTACTAGGAGGTTGTGGGAATGCACAAACACAAGAGTGCATTGTTTTGAGTGCAAAGTGCGAAAGCCTCTTTTGTCACTGCAGGATTGGGCCCACTTACCTGAGAGCTGTAGGGAGTGTGTGGAGCATTCTGAGTAAACCTTATTTGGGGAGAGGACTGGGTCCTCTGCTTGTACCAAGGGGTCGTGCTGTTGAGCCGAGAAAGGGTGTGTGTGGTGGCAGATGCAATCCTGGCCCCACTTGGACATAGCAAGGATTGCCTCCAAACTCTTGCTTTGCATGGGATCTTATAGGATAGGTAGGGTGCTTTGCTGCAAACTCGGCTCAGGGAATTATTGAAAACACTTCTGTTTCTTTAAATGGAGTGAGCCTTGTTTGGGCAGCAGGTATCTTTGCTCAGCATCTTGTAACGCAGAATGTGCTACCCTGTTTAAAACCCAGAGGACGAGCAGCTGAAGACCCAACCCTGCCTCAAAAACAGGCAAATCTGGTCTCTGTGTGCCTCTTATCCCAAACTAAGGGTGTTGGGTGAGCAAGTGGTAATATTCCTGTAGTAACAGCGGACTATTCTTGCTGGCGTTTGAGCCCGTGGGACTCTGCTTCTTTCTCCTGTTTTTCAAAGCAAGCCTTTCAATGCCTTCAAATTGCAGGCCAAGGTTTTAAATATGTTCTGCTTATAAGCACTCCCACACTTTGTGCTTGGAGTCAAATGTGGGGGAAAATGTGTTTTTTTTAATTAAAGAGAAAAAAAGGAAAATCCTCCCTTTTCTAAGGATTGAAAATGGACCCCCCTCTACTTTTTCCTCCTACAGTTGGCTTGCAAAGGCTGGCAAAAACAACCTAACTGACACCCTCCTCTTACCCGCCTTGCAGAGAATAAGCAAACAATTACAGGGTGTTACTAGATCAGCCCTTCCAACTGGATTTCACAGTTGGCTGGCAGCCCCTCTCTTTCCAATATATATAAATACACACAGGGGTTTTCTCCCCAATTCCAGAATCCAAACGCATTGGGAGGGGGGACTCTTGCAAGTGTGGAACTCCAGAAGTCGGTCAGCACAGGGAAATATTTCTGGAGTTCCACACTTGCAAGAGCCTCCCCCCCCCCCCCCGCGCTTTTGGATTCTGGAATTGGAGAGAAAGTCCCTGTGTTTGTGCTGAGTCTTTCAGTTAAAGCAGCTGTTTCCGAAATAGGAGGTATACTGCCCCCTGTAGGGAGTCACCTGGAGGTGGTGTTTTAAGGCTCCTGCTAAGTGACTTAGAATCACAGAATTGTAGGGTTGGAAAAGGGATTGCAAGGGTCATCTAGCCCAACCCCCCTGCAATGCAGGAATCTTTTGCCCAGTGCGTGACCCGGAGATTAAAAGAGTCTCATGCTCTGCTGAGTGACCTATCCCAGATGTTGGGAAACTGGTATCCCTTCGTCAAGCCCATCTATCTTAAGAGTTTGCTGAGCAGTGAAGTAGTTAACTAAAGATGGTAATCTAAGCCTCTTATCTAAGACTTGCTAAATGATTGTCAGACTCTGGGAAGCTGGTATCGCTGGATCAAGTTTTATCAGTTGTGTTGAATTAATTAAATTTAGTTTAAATCGGATTTTGAATGAAGGCACGATTAACTGCTACTGTTTTGGATGTTATTGTGCTGTTTATCTTCCTTAGTGGGTCATGCAAACCTCTATTCTGAATAATGCATTTTATAGGGTGCTGAATCATCGAGTTGAAAGGCATCATCTAATCCAGTGCAGGAATCTTTTGCCCAGCCTGGGTCTTGAACCCATCACCTTGAGATTAAGAGCCTCCTGCTCTATGGATGGAGCTATCCCTCAGGGGCACTGGGAATGAGTTTATGGTGGCTTGAAAAAGTTTGGGAACCACTGATCTGAAGCAAATAATTTCATTGCTCATGTTCTGGTTTCTTAGTCCCGTAGCCCAGCCCAGTCCAAATAGATCACATCAAGATTTAGAGTCCCCAACGCTGCAGTTGGGGTGTGTGAAGTTAGCCAAGAAATAAAATTTCTTCAGACACCACCATTGTTAAATTTTTGGTCTCTCTACAATCAAGGGCTGCTGTTGTTGCCTTTTAAAATCCCGGTACTGCCCCAAGTTCTGTTAAAATCCTCAGGATTGAGTTCTGCCTTGCATAGGATCCCCGTGCATTTAAAACTCACCCATGCATTTAAAACTCACATGGAATTAGGAGGTTTCTGTAGTGAAATAATCTGAGTTTCTTCCATGCAGAGTTGGGAGTGGTTTTCTCTTCCATAAAGTACCAATGGATTTACAGCAATCAGAACATTTATTCGCCATTCATAATATTTTACCTTAATTTCTTAGTATGTTACAGTTGTAAGTTCTCGGCTGTCAGGAGTTTCTGTTATATCTCTGAGGTTGCATCAGTGTAAACAGTGGTTTGTTTGTTTTTAAACTGTGTTTTGTTGAAATGGCACATAACTTGTAGCAACCCTCTAGGGTTTCTAAACAAGGGTCTGTCTCCCCTAGCCAGACCTGGAGATGCTGGCGATTGATGCTTCACTGCTGAGCTAACATCCCTCCACTATACTGAGTCAGCACTGACTGGCAGCAGCTCTCCAAGGTTTCAGATAGGAAGTCTTTTGCCAAGGAGTCCTGTGTCTTCCCAGAAGGATATCTGTACATTTTCAATCCTTTGGAGACTCTCTGCGGTCTTTATTTGTCCACCCCTCTTGGTAGAAGCAAACAGAACAGTTACAGTTCTGTTTTGGTAATTGATGTTGACTCCTAGAAATGTATATTATAGAGTTGGAAGGGACCCCAAGGATCATCTATAGGCTTCCTCAACTTGGCCCTCCAGATGTTTATGGCCTACAACTCCCATGATCCCTAGCTAGCAGGACCAGTGGTCAGGGATGATGGGAATTGTAGTCTCAAAAATATCTGGAGGGCTGAGTTTGAGGAAGCCTGATCTAGTTCAACCCTTGCAATGCAGGAGTTTCAGCTAAAGCATCCATGACAGATAACCATCCAACCTCTGATCAAAAAGTCCCAGGGAAGGAGAAATAGATGGGGGTCACGTTTTTCTCCCCTGAAGCTTTTTGTCGTGAGAATTGCACAAACGTCTGCTGGAATTTTGCAAGGGAGAATGGGAATGAGAGAATGGGAAGAAAGCTAGAATAGGCAGGGCTGCAGCTCAGTGGCAAAGCATCTGCTTTGCTTGTAGAACGTCCCAGCTTCAATCCCTGGCATCTCCAGGTAGGGCTGGGGGGGGTGACCTGAAGGAGTGTCTCCACCCCCATCGTTCAGCTTGGACACTGAGGTCCAGCTCTGAGGGGCTTCTGGCGGTTCCCTCACTGTGAGAAGTGAAGTAACAGGGAACCAGGCAGAGGGCCTTCTTGGTAGTGGCGCCTGCCCTGTGGAACGCCCTCCCGTCAGATGTCAAGGAAATAAACAAATATCTGATTTTAGAAGACATCTGAAGGCAGCCTTGTTTAGGGAAGCTTTTAATATTGGATGAATTATTGTATTTTAGTATTTTGTTGGAAGCTGCCCAGATTCCACAGATGGGTGGGGTATTATTATTATTATTATTAATATGCCTGAAATCCAGGGATAAGCAAACTTTTTCAGCAGGCGGCCAGTCCACTGTCCTTCAGACCTTGTGGGGGGCTGGACTATATTTTGGGGGGGAAAACACGAATTCCTACGCCCCACAAATAACCCAGAGATGCATTTTAAATAAAAGCACACATTCTACTCATGTAAAAACATGCTGATTCCTGGACCGTCTGTGGGCGATTGGGCCGGATCCGGCCCCCGGGCCTTAGTTTGCCTACCCAAGTACCGTATTTTTTGCACCATAACACTCACTTTTTTCCTCCTAAAAAGTAAGGGGAAATGTCTGTGTGTGTTATGGAGGGAATGCCAACGGGTGGCATGCCTACGGATTGTCCTCCTCTAAAAACTACGTGCGTGTTATGGTCGGGTGCATGTTATAGAGCGAAAAATACGGTACCTGGAGAGACGCTGCCAATCAGTGCAGACTGTGGACAGTACAGAGCTAGATGGGCCAGTGGTGTGAATGTAATAGGCAGGTTCCTGAGTTGACTTTGCCTCCCATTAGCCATCCATTAGTTGCCCGTAGCAACTGCCACTTGTGCTAGGCTTGGAAATGATTTGGAAGCAGATGTATGTGGAGTAATATATATACAGTGGTACCTCGGGTTAAGTACTTAATTCATTCTGGAGGTCCGTTCTTAACCTGAAAGTGTTCTTAACCTGAAGCACCACTTTAGCCAATGGGGCCTGCCGCTGCACTGCCGGAGCACAATTTCTGTTCTTATCCTGAAGCAAAGTTCTTAACCTGAAGCACTATTTCTGGGTTAGCGGAGTGTGTAACCTGAAGCGTATGTAACCCGAGGTACCACTGTATGTAGCATATATATATATATATATATATATATATATATATATGAATGACTCCCTTCAAAACTCCTGCCTGTCACATCTTGGGCTACCTGAAATTTCTGGGTGCTTTTTTCAAAGGCTAGCAAACATTCATGCAGTTGGCTAAAAATTAAAAAAATGCAATGCTGATTTTTCTTCTTCTTCTGTCTTCCCAGGTGCAAATTTTTCAGCTTGACAGAGACTCCTGAAGACTATACAATCATGCTGGATGAAGAAGGCTTTAAAGGTACCAATGTCCGTCCTTGATGCCCAGCGTGGCATTGTTGCCATTTCTGACAGCTGTTGATTGACTTTAATTTAGGGTGTGCCGCATGGGTTACTTGCATGGAGGGGGACGTTATGGTGAAGGAATAGCTTATACCTGCCGATAAAGGAATACTTGGGGCTTGAGTTGTTCCTTTTTCAGCCTCAGGGCCACATTCCTTTCTGGGTGATATTCTGGGGGCCACATGTCAGTGGTGGGCAGGGCCAGAGGAAAAAATGGGTGGGAGCAATGGATGTAAGTGATGCCTTTGTAGGGTAGGCTAGTGTCTACACTCTTCCCACGCCCCTTTCTCCTACATCTGGCTGGAGGTGCGGGTTTAAGAAAAGATTATTGCTAGGCAATCATGGAGGGTGTAAAGCAAGGCGGGAGAGGAGGCGGGGCCTGGGGAGAGGAGGTGGGGCCTGGGAGAAGAGGCAGGGCCTGGGGAGAGGAGGCGGGGCCTGGGAAGAGTCCCAAAAGGTCAGATAGAGAGGAGTGAATGATTCCCCATCCCTGACTTAATGCAATTTTCTGGGTTTAATTTTTATTGCTTACCAAAAATGAAAAAAGAGCCCTTTCTCTGATGCTGAAATGGCCCATCACAAGGTTATTATGCCTTTTGGGTCTTAACTGGCACCTTGGTTGGAGTTTACACTAACTTAAGAGCATTCATACGCCACTCACCAGTAACTATTTTTAATTTAAAAAAATCTCTTCGCATATCATCTAAGAAAGCCGGACAATATATCCTTAAAACAAAAATGCGTTGTAAAACCAGTCCTATAAAAACACTAGTAATAGAAAGAGAAATGGAAATTCTGTGGATTCAGACGCATGAATCTGAACCCAACCTTATGGGTCAGGGAACGCCTGGACAAAAAGCAACGTGGGAAAAGGATTTAGGCCCTGCCACTGAGCCTTAGCTGGATAGGAGCAAAAGTTCATCTAGTCCAGGAAGCCCTGAGAAAAGGATGTTTTTTTATGGGGGTTGGCAGGCAACATCCTTTGCATGCAGACAGACCCTAGTTAAATTTCTGGCATCTCCAGTCTTTTTTTGTATTTAAAGAAAAAAATATTTCCTTAGTATGAGATGCTGCTGGTTAGGGCAGGTGATACTGGCCTGGAGGGACTTAACACACTGATATTGTAAGGCAAGCAGCTTCCTATGTTCTGTTGATCGATTTTGCCGGGTGACCCCGCCCTGGACTTAATTTTGAGCATTATCAAGAGATTGTGAGAGAGAGAGAGGAAAAAGAAAATCTCCCTGCTGTTCTCTGCTTTTTCCAAGTATAGGAGGGACCAGATGGAGAGCAGATGTTGGTACTGTGCGTCTGTTTTATTTACCCCATGGGGAAGAGGGAGCAGGGCCACAGGAAGGGAGATAGGAAGCCGCCCCGGTCACTGCTGACAACAGCAGCTTTTGTATAACTGCTTCCTGGATCCACTCCAGAGTGGCTTTGGCAGGACATTTTTCAGAGCGGATGGAAGGCGTGGCCTTCCCAAGCTGTGATTTCTTTTGGTGTTGTTCCCATGGAAAAGCAACACACGCACACACAACCATTGGAGTGATGCATAAATGTGGCTACCTGGCTGCTTGTGTGAGGGGCCAGGTAGGTGAAGTCTTGGTTTTTACTCAGCCAAGGGATGGTTTGGGGTCCCCCCCCCATTTTATTTATCTCAGTGTGGTGTAGAGCCAGTGTGGTGTAGTGGTTAAGAGTGGTAGTCTCGTAATCTGGGGAACTGGGTTCGCGTCTCCGCTCCTCCACATGCAGCTGCTGGGTGACCTTGGGCCAGTCACACTTCTTTGAAGTCTCTCAGCCCCTCACCTCAGAGTGTTTGTTGTGGGGGAGGAAGGGAAGGAGATTGTTAGCCGCTTTGAGACTCCTGAAGGGGAGTGAAAGGCGGGATATCAAATCCAAACTTCTTCTTCTTCTACATATACCGCACCGCTTGATTGTAAAACAAACAAGCAGACCTCGGAAGAACTTGCAGAAAGAAGGAAACAATAAAATTACCAGTAAAAAAGAAGAAGATATTTTAAACATTTTTTCCCAGAGAAATAGATCAAAGCACCCAACATTCTGTGTGCCGTCCATGCCCTGATAGGCATGCATAAACAAAAATATTTTAAGCAGGTGCCAGAAAGAGTGCAGTGAAGATGCCTGCCTGGTGTCAAGTGGCAGGGAGTTCCAAAGTATGTGTGCTGCAGTACTGTATGATGTATAGGCAACCTGGAAAGGCCATGGGGAGGGGAGGGGGTTCCTTTTCTGGAATCTCCAGTGTTTAGCCTTTTCTCCAGGCAGTGACGGGGATTTACATAACCTTTGATAACTTGCTTCCAAGATGTTTGCTTTCATTCACACCAGATTCTCTTAAAAGGGCCATTCTGACCTCCTGCCCCCTTGGAAGTTGAGAGCAGCTGATTTGCCAGTGCTTTTTTTTCCTCTAGAAGTCTAGAGATGCAGTTTTATTCTTTGGATAAAAAGCTCTGGTGCTTTCTTGGTTGATGTTTTGTGGTTTGTTTTTTTTTTTTTTGAGAAGTCCTTGCTCTCCTTCCCAGGATTTCTACAGCCTGCTTGGCCATTGTTCTTCTGAACGACTCCATCCTGTTTCCTTGGAACAGAAGCCCCCAAAAGGCCCATTCGAAAGTAACCCTTTGCCTTCCGCTGGGAAGGGTAGGCAGCGCCGGCAAATGACGCAACAGCTTTGCTTCCCACCTGCATCGCTCCGTCTCTCCATATCTAAATGTAGATATGTGGTTGTGCTTTGACACCCAAGCCAGATGCCGTTTGTGCATTTCCCACGGCACGAGAGGGGGAGCAGGAACATCTTTGACACCCTTGGCCCCACCCCTATCATGTGTTGCGTCTGAATATCTGCAACAGAGGGCAAGTTAGAATCTTAAGATTCTGAGTTAGAACCTTGGGTGAAGTAAGGTTCTCATTTAGAACATTGCGTAGTGCAGGGTTCTAAACTGGAATGCTCTTCCAATAAAGATTCAGCAAGTATCTTCTATATCATCATTATCATGATTATCAATATTATTATGATTATCATCATTATTATTACTATTACTAAATTTATTACCCACTCTTCACCAGCACGCCCTATGGCGAGTTACAGCAATTTCAAACTTAAAATTAAGAACAGTTAAAACAGGTTACAGCCACAGGAATAGGGTGAAAACACACACCTCCATTTTTAACACCTGAGAAGGTCTGTAGGGAAGGAAGCCATCTCTTGGATATTTGTAAGTGTTAGAACCTTGGGTTAAAGTTCTGACTTAGAACCTTGAACAGTGCAGGGTTCTAAATTGTGGGGTGCTCTTCCGATAGAGATTCAGCGGGCGTCTTCTATGTTAAACTTCTTAATGTTTGCTTCTGTTTTTTTTTATTATTTTTATTGGGTTTTCACAATTTATATAAACACACACAATACAGACAAACAAACACAAAAATAAACACGTATAGTTTCAAATCCTTAATTTCTTAACCACTTTCCCTGACTTCCCCACACCTCCCCTTCTTGCATCCCAATTCCATAATTAACTCAGCAAGTTCTTATCTCCTACTTTTACCTTATTAATATTTTACTTAATTCTTCTTAGTTAACCAAATTTAACTTATAAACCTCAATTAAACAACAGTACCCATCTTTTACCTCCTTTTCTAAGGTCGACCCAAGTTCCCTTCCACAAATTTCCCAATTTTTATATTAATTACTGTCAGGGCTGCTTCCAGATCCTAGCTCACAGAGGATCACGCTAGCCAGCGTTCACTTTATAAAAGTCTTTATTGAGTTACAGTTTCCAATTTCAAACAGCCGCATGCAGCCCTACGTCTTATCAGCTAGACCGGCGAAGCTCCGTCTGAGTCTCCGCCTCCTGTACACCAACTTAATACTCTAGCCTTACTCCACCTCTTCCGTCTTTCCTTCCTCCTCTGGGTCCCTCTACCCCCCGTGGTCTCTTCCTTCCTGGACTCTTCTGACGCCGACCCCCCGGACTCTGCTCCCTCTTTGCGGCGGGCTTTAGGACCTGGCTCCCTATCCGGACTGCTTACTGTGCCGCCTTCCTGTGCATTTGAACTTGGCGGCGCGCGCAGCCTTCGACCTTCCTCTTGACCGTTTCCTCGCTCCCCGATGGAGGTGTGGCCAATCCTAACTCCTGCCTTCCCGCTTGCGGCGAGCCGCCAGCTCCCGATGCCTGCGACCCCTCCCCCCTACTGTGCTCTGGTGGGGAAGCTGGTCCCGATTTCCAACTGCTGCTCTCTGAGTCTCCTCTGGTCCCTTCTTCCTGGGGTGTCCCCCTAGGCGCCCCCCTTGCTCTGACCACTGGCGCCCCTTTCTGTGAATCTTCCGATTCACTGGAAAGACTCGGAGATCTCGGGCCGTTGTCATCGCTCATATTTCCTTCGGATTCCTCCCCCTCGCTCTCTGTTTCCTCCCTTTCCTGTGCCTCTGCTCCTGAACCCCTGACAATTACAAAACAAAATAACAGAAAACAACATATAATTATACACCCTTTGGATTCCAAAACTCTCACCCCCCCTTTCCCGGTTTCGATCCCCAAAGAATATCCATCAGTCTATCAGTTCTCAGCCCGGCTTAATGTTTGCTTCTCAAGGCAGCTTGCTGGAAGGTGGGGGCGGGGGAGTGCTCTTGTGCCTGGTTCCTGCTTGCGGGTTTGCCATTGAGAGAAGAGGATGCTGAACTTGATGGGCCAGTGGTCTAATCCAGCAGCCTCTCCTCTTCTTCCTCCTTGTGTCTTTTGGTCTGGTCGAGCAAAGGCGGTTCATATCTTCTGAATTAACCTCTGGAGTAGCTGAATCAACAAGAATCCTTGTTGGCCGAGAACACCATGTACTTGCTTCCCTCCTTGACTGGGGACTGTTCCAAGCCCCTTTTTGGCTCTGCTTCATTCTGGGGAGAGAAAGAGAGAGAGAGAGCGCTAAAATCTCTGGTTAGAGGGACAGTTTGTCTTAGGTAGGAACGGGCTTGCCAAAGGCATCAGAGCCCATTGGCAGGGAAGTGGGCTTGGAGTCTTGCAGTAAACTGTTGCTCCTGATTCCAAAACCTCATTGGAACTCAAAATTCTGTGAAGTTCCCTGGATCATTTAAAAATAAGAGACAAGTTTTTTTAAAAAAAAAAAAAAACACCAACAGCTTCCGTGTAAAAACTGCAGCACCATTTTGTTTATTTAATTAAAAGTCCTTCTAAACAGCTTAATATTTTTTAAACATTCCCAAGTGCTACAGACTGTGCAATACAAAAATATGCTCATTTTGGGGTCACCACCCTGTAATATTCAGTAGGGTGCATTGCTGCGAGTAGAATTTCCCAGATCTACGTAACCTTGCAGGTCTGTGCAAGGGGATAAACTTGGTTGTTTGGACAAAATAAAAAAAATCCTTCCAGTAGCACCTTAGAGACCAACTAAGTTTGTTATTGGTATGAGCTTTTGTGTGCATGCACGCTTCTTCAGATACCATGGAGAAGATGGTTGTTTGCATAATCTTTTATGTAGCTACTAGGGGCTACTGCCCCATTTGCTCTGCTCCTCAACCCTGCCTACCTGCCAACCCCTTTGCCAACCACCCTCCCCCCACATCTGAGCAACCCCCCTGTCTTAAACCTTACCCACTTCCTTCACTGTCTTTTCGAAGCTTGACCAAAGCCCCACCTCTTTTAAGCCCCATCCCCTGCTCGCTAAACCTCTGTGAAGTGCTTGCCCCCCTCCATTAAACAGCTCACTTGGACCACCAGCACTGCTCATTTGCTTGCTTGCTTGCCTGCCTGCTGTCCTGTTGTGACGACAGCCTTACATTCTTATGTATATAGGAAGATAAAAGAGATTTAGTTCAGGTTTTGACCTGGGTAGACAGTTGTGTGTAATTGTAATTTTATCTGACGAACATAAGTTGTACTTCATCAGCAGTATTCTATTTTTTTGGAGGGGGGAGCACGAAAACAAATCTTGGATCTCCCCCCACCCTTGTCTTCCAGAGCTGCCCCCGTCTGAGTTCCTGCAAGTCGTCGATTCCACCTGGCTGGTGCTCAATGTCTCATCCAACGGCAGCGCTTCCGCTAACCTCCAGCCTATTGGGGTCACCAAGATCGCCAAGTCGGTCATCGCGCCACTGGCAGAGCACAACGTCTCGGTGCTAATGCTCTCCACCTATCAGACAGACTTCATCCTGGTGAGTCTTTTGGGGTGACTTCCCCCCCATCCCCAGGGGAGACAGTTGACAATTGTAAAGGGAGGAGGCCACCCAAGGAAGGGCAGACTCTTAATGGTTGAGCCCTTTGTTTTCCCAAAGGCCCGAACTTCAACCCCCAACATCTCTAGATACAATTGGGACTGTCTGCACATGATACATTCAATGTGCTGTGATACTACTTTAAACCATCATGGCGTCTGTCAGAGAATTCTGGGAGCTGTGGTTTGTTAAAGGTGCTGAGAATTTTGTTAGGAGGCTTCACATAGCTACAATTCCCAGAGCTCCTTGAGAAGAGGGATTGATTATTATTATACCACTTGGAGGATTGTTGGGGTTTCCTAATGACTCTCAGCACCCTTAACAAACTACAGCTCCCAGAATTCTTTGGGGGGGAGCCATGATTGTTCAAAGTGGCGCCATAGTGCCTTAAATGTTTGGTGTGAATGTGGCCGAGGAAAAAAAGACCGTTTTCTTTAGTCATAGGACAGTGGTGGAGAATTGGTTTCAGGCTGAGGGCCGCATTCTGTTCTGGGCAACCTTTTGGGGGCCACATTCCATTCTGGGCAGTGCCCGAGGTGAAAGTGGGCAGAGCAATGAATGTAAATTTTACCTTTGTACAGTAGGCTAGTTTCTGCACACACTCCCACTGTCCTTCTCTATCCTCCACTTGGGCAAGCAAGAGGCATGACCAGAGTCTCTGGACACATTCCAGCCAGGCAGAACCACTCAAGGAGGGCACGAAGCAAAGTCAATGTGGGGTGCGGCCGAACCCCAGATAGACAGACTTAGAAGGCCACACTTAGCATCTAGGCTCGAGGTTCCTGACTCTTGTCCTAGGCTGTTCATCTTATGCATAATAAAAGGAGATTCTCCTAAGGGCATCAGATGAATTTTTGCCAGAGCCAGAATTCGAACTACAGACGTTCAGCCTCTTGGGCCACTGCCAGTGGAGGCTGGTCAATGGCAGTGCCCCACCAACCTCAGCCTGCCTTCTTACAACTGATGAAGGGGGGAGACCCTGCCTCTCAGTTTCCTCCTCCTCCTCCTCTGTGTTCCCCTTGTAGAACTCAGCCAGGAAGAAAAGGATGGGGAGGACATGCTCAAATTGGTTGGCTCTCCTTGCCACTGGTGCCACCTACTGTTGGCCTCCCTGCCTTCCGCTCTACCCATCCCAAAAGGCACCAGCTGCCGCTCTGCACCGGCGACGACCTTGGCTCTCTCTTCCAGGTGCGGGAGAAGGACCTCCCTGTCGTGATCCACACCCTGGAAGGCGAATTTGATATTTACAAGGAGGTGAACGGGGAGCCGGTCCCCGCAAGCTGCGACGACGCAACCAACGGGTTCCTCAAGCCAAAGCAAGGTGAGTTTTTTTGGAATGAGAGAGGGCTGCAATGGAAACAGCCTCAGTAACCTTATGGCTCCTTTTGGAGGCTTTGAAATTGGATTCCTTGTCTCCACCGCCATCCAGTTTTAT
This sequence comes from Podarcis bocagei, assembly GCF_964188305.1. Classification (NCBI taxonomy): domain Eukaryota; kingdom Metazoa; phylum Chordata; class Lepidosauria; order Squamata; family Lacertidae; genus Podarcis; species Podarcis bocagei. The sequence continues at coordinate 20,934,602 of NC_138142.1, read as the reverse complement.
CAAAAATATGTCAGGCCAGTCCGATGGGGACAAAGTTCATCCATTGTGTTGATGCTCGGAGGAGAAGAAAGTATCTTTTTGTTTTGCTTAGACAATAGGGGGATTTGTGCTTTAACCTTGCAAACAAAGACTTGGGAGGTGTTGGCTGATTTAAAATTTTTTTTTAGTCACCACTCTCTTGGTAGCATAACCAAGAAACATTTAAAACTGTGGTTCCCAACCCCCCCCTTTTTTGGCCATGCCCCACCTAAGCATCTCTAAAATCCTGGTGTCCACCCCCCCAGGTGACATATACCATATTTTCCCGTGTATAACACGCCCCTGTGTATAAGACAGCCCCTTCTCTTTTGGGACTCCAAATTGAGAAAATGGGGGGGGGGGAGATTACCCAGAGTATAAGATGACCCCCATTTTTTTGCAGAATTCTAAAATAAAAAACCTAGTCTTATACACGGAAAAATACGCTAATTCTTATTATTCGAAAAGCGAACTCCTATTTACACGGAGGAAGCCTAAAGGGCCATTAACTTGGTCTAAACAAACCTCCAAAGAACATGGCACCCATGAAAGAGAAAAATAAAAGAACAAAAGGACAGGTGAAGTACCGAGGAAGAAATCACTAAGAAATTATGATGATGATGATGAAAAAATAGCAAATAGTTTCAAAACGTATAATAGAAAACTGAAATGCATAAATATAATTTTAATGGAAGCTTTTCCTGTAATACTTTGATCATTTTAATTAGTATACAATAAAATAAAAGGTACCTAATAAATTCAAAATACAATTTGAGCTCACCTCAAGATAAGTAGACTTAAAGTTAGAGGGATCCTTATGCTTCATGCCAGCTGCAGACAGATTTTATACTAGGCACCAATTTAGTCCACTTCAGTCCCAAGTCTCCTCATTTGGTGATATCCAGTCAATTTATTTTCTTCTCGAATTGCCCCCCCCTTAAAAATCAAATTGCCCCCCTGTGGGGCATGTGCCCCACATTGAGAACCACAGATTTAAGACATAAAGAACTATAAAGGTAAAATTGAGCAGGCAGTTAAAAGAATCCAGTAACCAAACTATATGGATCTGAGCAGCACTTGAAATTCTGACACTTGAGATGTGGATTTTTAGGACTTGCCATGTTTCTGTGATTGCAAGCTTTTTTAAACATTGCAAGCTTTTTCCCCACTATGGTGTTTTCATTATTGTAACCTGCCATGGGGCCTTACGGTGAATGGGTGGTGTCAGGGAACTGACATCGGAGGGAGAGGCGAAGGGGAGGCTCCCAGATGATGCTGGTGAAGGACCCAGCAGCAGGGGGAGAAACAGCTCAGTAGAGGGGGAAGCCATTCAGCGCAACACCAGGGATGAAGGGGGGGCAGACGGGGGAATTGGAGAGAGGGCTCCAGGACTCTTCACTGGACATCAGTGAGGAGAGCCCAGGTCCTCCGCTACCCACGCCTTCCCTGCGCAGAAGACTCCCGCGCAGTGAGAGGAGGAGGAGACTGGGTGTCAAACAACTTTTATGTTGGAAGAGGTTCAAGAAACGCCCACTGACGGATTCTGCCAGTGACTGAGGCAGCCACCATGAGAAGGGGCTGTGCAGTCAGAAAGTTTTAACAAGGCAAATTAGCCGAGAAAGGCACCAGTTTACGCACGAGTAACTCATACCCATTACAGGTGGGTATTAAATTATAACAACAACAACAAAATTCAACGTTGTTGGATGTCTCCAAATTCTAGTGCAATGAGAGAGGGAGAAAATAAAGATGGCTGTTAGTCAAATGGGCTGTTGCTGCAGGTGTTGTGGAAATGCAATTCAGCCCTGCTCCTCTGCTTGGAAATTCTCCTGTCATTGCCATGGGATTACCTTGTCTGGTCCAAGCCAATCCCTTGGGAATTCTGCCAGGTGTCTTAACACTTTTGTCTCTTGTCCTTAGACGTGAACCCCACTGTCCACCCTGTGCAGAGCCCCCAAAACAGGTTCTGTATCCTGAGCATCTCTCCGGACTCCTTGCCCGCCATCGCCACAATCCTCATTGATGTCCTGTTCTACTCACACAGGTAAGAGCGCAGCAGAGGTGTAGCGGACACAAGCCATGTTCTGCTTTCAGTGCAAAGATCAAAACTTAACTGTTTGGGGGGCTTCTGGTTCTGCTCTGCCTTAGTGGAAGCAGGCTCCATGACAGTGGGAAGTTCATTGGTGAAGGAAAAATAAGGATGATTGAGGGAATCATCCTTTCAAATTCTCCCCTAGGACCGGGGGGGGGGGGGCTTCACTCGCAGTTCGTATCGGTACCTGGCTCTCGGTCTGGCATGGAATATGGGGGGCAGGAAGGCGTTAAGTTTAAAAATCATCCAATGCCGCCATTAAGAAGCAGAGGTTTTCCTGTTAGATTGGGCTAAAGTACAGGCGCGTGCTAGAAGAGATGAGATCACAAACTGCGGAACAAACCAACTGCAAGGATTTTAAGGTTTGAATTTGAGATAAGACTTCATTCGGTGCAAAAGACAGCGGGGTGGGGAGCCTACGGTTTCTTTATTTAAAGTTTTCTTCTCTACATTTATGATTTGGCAACCCTCCTCTGAATGTTAATTCAAATTATATTTATACAAGTGAGGATGGAAGAAATTGGATTACAGTGGTGCCCCGCAAGACGAAATTAATTCGTTCCGCAATTTTTGTCGTCTAGCGAATTTTTCGTCTTGCGAAGCACGGTTTCCCATAGGAATGCATTGAAAATCAATTAATGCGTTCCTAGGGAAACCGCTTGCCAGGCTGGCGGTGCGGAGAAGGGCTTTTCTCCGCACCGCAAGCCTTCAGGACAGGTACGGGAACAGAGGGGAAGGCGCACAGCGCTTTCCCTCTGTTCCCGGGGCTTGCGTGGGAGGAGGGTTTTTCCTCCCCACCGCCAACATTCAGAACAGCATTCTGAATGTTGGCGGTGGGAAGGAAAACCCTTCTCCCACCCCAAGTCTTCAGGACAGCCATCCGAAGGCTGGCGCGGGGAGAAGGTCTCTCCGCCCCCCCCCCACGCCAGGCTTCGGTGCATCCTTCAGAGGCTGCTGCCATAGTCACGCGTCACTTCTCCAGCTGGGAGAGGGTCGCGGGGGGCTGGTTTAGCCCCGCGCGCGCTCTCCCGGCTGGAGAGGTGACGGGCGCCTATGGAGGCTCCTGCCATAGACGCGCGTCACTTCTCCAGCTGGGAGAGGGTCGCGGGGGGCTGGTTTAGCCCCGCGCGCGCTCTCCTGGCTGGAGAGGTGACGGGCGCCTATGGAGGTTCCTATGGAGCTGTTCCTGGAACAGCTTTCCGAAGTGGGGCGGCTGGGGCAGGTGACCCCGCCCCCGCCCCACTTCGGAACAGCTGCAAAAGACGTCAGGGGGAAGCGGGGAAGCGAAGCGCTTCGCTTCCCACTTCCCCCGGACCTCTTCTGAAGCAAGGGGATGGGGGGAGATAGCGATCTCCCTGCAGCCCCTTGCTTCAGAAGAGGTCCGGGGGAAGCGGGGAAGCGAAGCGCTTCGCTTCCCCGCTTCCCCCGACGTCTTTTGCAGCAAGGGGCTGCAGGGAGATCGCTATCTCCACCCAGCCCCTTGCTTCAGAAGAGGTCCGGGGGAAGCGGGGAAGCGAAGCGCTTCGCTTCCCCACTTCCCCCGACGTCTTTTGCAGCAAGGGGCTGCAGGGAGATCGCTATCTCCCCCCAGCCCCTTGCTTCAGAAGAGGTCCGGGGGAAGCGGGGAAGCGAAGCGCTTCGCTTCCCCGCTTCCCCCGACGTCTTTTGCAGCAAGGGGCTGCAGGGAGATCGCTATCTCCCCCCATCCCCTTGCTTCAGAAGAGGTCCGGGGGAAGCGGGGAAGCGAAGCGCTTCGCTTCCCCGCTTCATCCGACGTCTTTTGCAGCAAGGGGCTGCAGGGAGATCGCTATCTCCCCCCATCCCCTTGCTTCAGAAGAGGTCCGGGGGAAGCGGGGAAGCGAAGCGCTTCGCTTCCCCGCTTCATCCGACGTCTTTTGCAGCAAGGGGCTGCAGGGAGATCGCTATCTCCACCCAGCCCCTTGCTTCAGAAGAGGTCCGGGGGAAGCGGGGAAGCGAAGCGCTTCGCTTCCCCACTTCCCCCGACGTCTTTTGCAGCAAGGGGCTGCAGGGAGATCGCTATCTCCCCCCAGCCCCTTGCTTCAGAAGAGGTCCGGGGGAAGCGGGGAAGCGAAGCGCTTCGCTTCCCCGCTTCCCCCGACGTCTTTTGCAGCAAGGGGCTGCAGGGAGATCGCTATCTCCCCCCATCCCCTTGCTTCAGAAGAGGTCCGGGGGAAGCGGGGAAGCGAAGCGCTTCGCTTCCCCGCTTCATCCGACGTCTTTTGCAGCAAGGGGCTGCAGGGAGATCGCTATCTCCCCCCATCCCCTTGCTTCAGAAGAGGTCCGGGGGAAGCGGGGAAGCGAAGCGCTTCGCTTCCCCGCTTCATCCGACGTCTTTTGCAGCAAGGGGCTGCAGGGAGATCGCTATCTCCCCCCAGCCCCTTGCTTCAGAAGAGGTCCGGGGGAAGCGGGGAAGCGAAGCGCTTCGCTTCCCCGCTTCCCCCGGACCTCTTCTGAAGCAAGGGGCTGCAGGGAGATCGCTATCTCCCCGCAGCCCCTTGCTTCAAAAGAGAAGACCCGCTGTCCCCGGGGCAAGCTTCGTTTTGCGAAGCAAGCCCATAGGGGAATTCGTCTTGCGAGGCAAATCGCGGACGAAAAAACCTTTCGTCTAGCGAGTTTTTTGTCTTGCGAGGCGTTCGTCTTGCGGGGCACTACTGTATAAATATGGTGTGTATAAAAAAGGGAGGGAAGCTCTATTTTGCAAAAGGTTTACGGTTGAAACCTAGAGCTGACTCTTCTCCATCCTTTATTATTTACGGAGTGAACTGAATAATGCTAAGAGGACCTGGAATTTAATTTAATTGGAAGTATAATTGCTCATATATCTTCAGCTGGAAGGAAAGATGAAAGGAGTGTGTGAATTGCCGATAAATTGATAGGGTTCTTTATTGAGTCATCTGCAGTTCGACAGACCTCTCTTCTTCCCAGGCTGAGAGGGAAAATGGTGACAACAGTTTATCTACTGGGACAGAGTGACTTTTGCAGCTGTTGTTAAAGTTCTTGGTGCAAAACGACGAAGCATGAGACAGAACGATTGAGAAATTTCTGGAACAACAATGGGATATCAGCTCTGCCAAAGGCATGACGGATAACAGCAAAAATGGGGAAAGAAAGCCATAATATCTTACAAGGACAGGAAGAAACACCACAGACAGAATAATTCCCGCACACAGGAAGAACAAGGATATAGTTTGAGTTCCTCATTTGCATTCTTATAAATCCATTTAAAGTGTCAACATGAATAGACGTTATTAATATTGCAGTTGTTGTATAACGGATCATTATTATGACCGGAATGTAATTGAAACTAATAAGATTTTGGAACGCAGAAATAAAGAAAATCATCAAATCTAGCATGCGGGAGCCCCACTTTAGCCAAATTATATAATTTGTTATTTGAATGATTGGTATTAATAATTGTAATATAAATTGGTATTGTTATAATGAGGCTATTATTGGGCTTTAATTGAAAATTAATAGAAATTTATTATTACCCCCTCTGTTTTTTAAAAAGCTGGTCGGTTAGTGTGTGGCAATCACACAGGGTCCCCAGACGTTTGACGGTCTGTTGATCCCTGTGCCACCACTGTGATAGCCTCTTCGCTGCCACCAACCCGTTTCTCTCGGGTACACATGGAGTTCAGACAGTTGTTAACATTAACAAATAATCAAGTTTATTTTTTAAAGCATGAACAAGTTTATGGTTTCAGTTAATTTTTCTTGTCAGTTTCTTAATCTTAGTTACTTTACTGTCCTATATGTTCCTAACAACTTCAAACTGATTATCCCAACTATCTATCTGACTCCACCTAACAGTTCCTCTCACCCTCTCCCCACACAACTCGACCAACCCACAGACTTATCCTTCCTCTTTCTTCTCCAACTCCCAACTCTCTACTGACTTTCACACAACTCTACCTCTCACTCTAACTCCTCCCCTCAGGCTCCCACTGGCCAATCACATCACACTCATTTAACCCTTTCCTTATGACCCACCTAGGAGGTAAACGCCACATAGTGCTACTCAGTTTTTTATTTTGGCAACTCATGTGTTTTTCCCTCACCCCATTTTTCAGCCCCACAAAAGAAGCTGCTTCAGCCAGCCAGGACCTCGACTCCATTACTTTCTTTGCCTTTTCGCTGATCGAGGGGTACATCTCCATCGTCATGGATGCTGAGACCAAGAAGAAGTAAGTGCCGTCAGGTAGATAGCTTTGCTGCAGGTAGCAGGAAAACTTTTATTATATTAAATGTTTTCTGAGAGTAGTGCTGCATTCACACGGCAGTTTATTCCATGTCCCTAACATTTCCCTGACTCTTAATTTCCCCATTACATTTGAGCTTTTGCATGACTCAGAAGCCGCTTCTGGGAAACGTAGCAGAACATTATGGAAATTTTGCACTCATTTTCATATTAATTGCTTTGAGGAGGGGGGGACCCTGTTTGCAGCCCCGCTAAGTCAGAAAATTGCAAGAGAAAAGTGATGAAATTTGGAGCAGTAAACCAGCGTGCATGTTCTTCCTTGAGGTTCCCATGGGGGAACAAAAACAGGCATGTGCAGAAAGGGTGGAAAATCGGCAACATTGAATGACATTCATTGTTGTGCCTTACCAGGCCCTCTGGTGTAAATATGTGGGATGTAATCCACTGGGAGCAGTCAAATGCAACATTCCTTGTTTTCCTAGAGTGGACATGCAAGGGAATGTTTGGTCCAGCCAGTTGAAACTTCCTGTTCCTCCTGGCCTGGAGCATCCTTCCTTGCATGTGACTAGTGGGTGGGTGTGACCTTTCCAGACCTGGCAAAAGGACAAGGCATCCTGCCACTCTCTTTCACATTTCCATTTTCCTTTCGTCCTGCGAACTTCCTGGAATGAACTGCTGGCTGCCAGCCAAGCAGCCCCCCAGGTCATCTCCCTTATGGGATAAACCTGTTAGTATAAGTTTGTGACTTTAAAGCCTAAAGCCCGTCTTCAGGAATCACACTGTGCTCTTGTCTGATCGTGAGCAAACTTTCTTTTTATTGCCTATGAATAAGACTGTGGTGTCTTTATTCTTTTAGGAGGGATTCCAGGGGCCTTACCAGGAAAATATTAGAACACATTTCATTCTGGGCAAGCCAGATTGAATTGTGTATTGTCTTAAGAAACTCACACGAGTTCGCAACTAGTTTTCTGCTGTGTAAAGGGGAATGTAAACTCTGCTAAGTGAAGGAACTTGCTAGCGCAAGTTAGGAAGGATATTAATGATATTAATATTAATAAACAATATATCCTCTCCTGCCACCCTGAACATTCCCACAAAATGAAATTTAGCACAGCATGCCGGTATATCAGTCAAAAGGCTTACAAGTTCCAGTGTTCTGAGAGAGGGAGAAAATACCTTCTCTGTCTGCTCTTGCCTTGCCATGCATCTTTTAATAAAAAGGTCTATCATGTTGCCTCTTACTTGACTTTTCCTCCTGGGCCGTGTTCAGAAAGTGGTGGTGGGGGATGAGTGTTCAGACCCCTGGGCTCTCACTTGTGGGGTGCCTCAGAGTTCTGTCCTCTCCCCCATGCTTTTCAACATCTACATGCAGCTGCTGGGAGAGATCATCAGGGGGTTTGGGCTGTGTGTTCATCAGTATGCGGATGATACCCAGCTCTACCTCTTTCAAATCGGAACAAGTGAAGGCGGTGAAGGTCCTGTGTGAGTGTCTGGAGGCGGTTGGAGGACGGATGGCGGCTAACAGATTGAGGTTGAATCCTGACAAGACAGAAGTACTGTTTTTTGGGTTCAGGAGGCGGGCAGGTGTGGAGGATTCCCTGGTCCCTTAAGGACCAGGTGCGCAGCCTCAGAGTCCTTTTGGACTCACAGCTGTCCATGGAGGCACAGGTTAAATCCGTGTCCAGGGCAGCTGTGTACCAGCTCCATCTGGTACGTAGGCTGAGACCCTATCTGCCTGCGGACTGTCTCGCCAGAGTGGTGCATGCTCTGGTTATCTCCCGCTTGGACTACTGCAATGCGCTCTACGTGGGGCTACCTTTGAAGGTGACCCGGAAACTACAACTAATCCAGAATGCGGCAGCTAGACTGGTGACTGGGAGCGGCCGCCGAGACCATATAACACCGGTCCTGAAAAACCTATATTGGCTCCCAGTACGTTTCCAAGCACAATTCAAAGTGTTGGTGCTGACCTTTAAAGCCCTAAACGGCCTCGGTCCTGTGTACCTGAAGGAGCGTCTCCACCCCCATCATTCTGCCTGGACACTGAGGTCCAGCTCCGAGGGCCTTCTGGCGGTTCCCTCACTGCGAGAAATGAGGTTACAGGGAACCAGGCAGAAGGCCTTCTCAGTAGTGGTGCCCTCTCTGTGGAACGCCCTCCCACCAGATGTCAAAGAGAACAACAACTACCAGACTTTTAGAAGACATCTGAAGGCAGCCCTGTTTAGGGAAGCTTTTAATGTTTGATGCATTACAGTATTTTAATATTTTTTTGGAAGCTGCCCAGAGTGGCTGGGGAAGCCCAGCTAGATGGGTGGGGTATAAATAAATTATTATTATTATTATTATTATTATTATTATTATTATTATTATTATTATTATATTTATTTATTTATTTATTTATTTCTCTAAACTTAAAAGTCCCAAACTTTGCAACCTTTTCTCATAGAGAGGCTCTGCATCATTCCCTTGGATCATTTGTGTTGCCCTTTTCTGAACCTTTTACAAATGCTGCAATATACTTTTTGAGGGGACCAGAACGGCATACACAGTATATTCCAAGAATAGTCACCAGTGTTGTCTTTCACAAATGATGGCAATGTGCAGTGCCAGTCGAAGCGTCTCCTGGTGGGGGGTGTCTGTCAGGGCAGAAATCCCCTTTCTTGCTTGAAAGCCCTGGACAGCGTCTCGTAGTTTGCCTTAGGAAATTGCCGGCTGCTGTGTTCCTAGGCAATTCATAGAATCATAGAGTTGGAATAGACCACAAGGGCCATCGAGTCCAACCCCCTGCCAAGCAGGAAACACCATCAGAGCACTCCTGACATATGGTTGTCAAGCCTCTGCTTAAAGACCTCCAAAGAAGGAGACTCCACCACACTCCTTGGCAGCAAATTCCACTGTCAAACAGCTCTTACTGTCAGGAAGTTCTTCTTAATGTTTAGGTGGAATCTTCTTTCTTGTAGTTTGGATCCATTGCTCCGTGTCCGCTTCTCTGGAGCAGCAGAAAACAACCTTTCTCCCTCCTCTATGTGACATCCTTTTATATATTTGAACATGGCTATCATATCACCCCTTAACCTCCTCTTCTCCAGGCTAAACATGCCCAGCTCCCTTAGCTGTTCCTCATAAGGCATCGTTTCCAGGCCTTTGACCATTTTGGTTGCCCTCCTCTGGACACGTTCCAGTTTGTCAGTGTCCTTCTTGGACTGTGGTGCCCAGAACTGGACACAGTACTCCAGGTGAGGTCTGACCAGAGCAGAATACAGTGGCACTATTACTTCCCTTGATCTAGATGCTATACTCCTATTGATGCAGCCCAGAATTGCATTGGCTTTTTTAGCTGCCGCGTCAGATTGGAATGCTGGCATGCATGCGGTGGTTTGGCTGAGATTTCGATTTGTCGCGTGGCAGTCTTGGGATAAAGGGTCATATCCATGCAGCACCATAAAAGCACAGATAATGCACCACAGTTCCCAGGGTTATCTGGTCAAGCTGTGTGCTTTATTTATTTATTTAGGATAATTTTATTCTTTATTTAACATAATTGTAACAAAATTTAAGCGAAATGTTACAAATACATACATATTTCAAATAAGTACATATATATGAAAAAAGGAAGAAAAGAAAAAAGAAGAAAAAAAAGAGAAAAAAAGAAGAAATAATGTTGGAAGAATTTCTTCCAAGTTTATTCTACAGATATCTCAATATGAAAATAATAATAAAATTTCATTGATTGACTTCCATCGCTTACACTGCACTTCCTATATACATTTTAAGCAAGATTGTATCTGTTGTTCCGTATTTTCCCCATACAATCTCACACAAATATTCTAATAAGTTTTCTAAATCTCTCATAAATGTGCTTTAAATGTGTGGTGTGGATGCGATTGTGCTGGTGTGTTGCTGTGTGTTGGGAAAACTGAGCCAGAGGGCGGAAAGCATAGAGCATCACTTGGGTGTGGGGCTTTAGAAAAGGTACCTGGTGACAGTGACTAAATTCTCCTGTCTCCTCCTCCCAGGTTCCCCAGCGACCTCCTGCTGACCAGCTCTTCAGGGGAGCTCTGGAGGATGGTGAGGATTGGTGGCCAGCCCCTGGGCTTCGGTGAGTGAGTGCACCCTCACGTTCTGAGCTCTGCTTTTCCTTCTGGGTGGTGTTACTGATAGCCGCAGGGACGGCTGTTGTTTTAAACAGTATAAGATGCTAGCCATAAAGTACAGCCTTGCAAGTGCTCAGTTACCTGATCGCCTGCGGCGAGTTAGAATTTCCTCCAGGCGAGCAGGCAGCAAGATCTTGCAAGAGCCAACTCTTTCTGTTCCCTTCCCTTTTAAGCCACTCTTACCTGTACCAGGTAAGCGTGTACCAGGTAAGCGTGGGTTATCTAGTAAAAATGTGTTCTTTGTGCAGCTGGTACAGCCTTAGTGGGGCTATTTTAAGAGCTTACCATGTTTGTATATTTTATTGCTCTAAGCTGCTTTGAGACCAACATGGTGAAAGGTGGGATAATAATTATATATATATGTGTGTGTGTGTGTGTGTGTGTGTGTGTGTGTGTGTGTGTGTGTTTAAATAAATAAAACAAAACATTAAGCCAACGTTGGAAGGTAGGTGTTGGCTGCTATATTATAATCAATGGGGAAGACATCTAAACAATTCTGGGAGCTGTAGTTTCTTTGAGGTGCTGAGAGTTGTTTTGAGGGTCCTATTCCCCTTCCAGGGTTACAGTTTCCAGAGTCGTTTAATGGTCAATCCGTCCTCACAGGGAATTCTGGGAAATGGAATTCTGCGAAACGGGAGGGGAACAGGGCTCTCCTAACAACTCTCAGTACTCTTAATAAACTGCAACTCCCAGAATCCTTTGGGGGAAGGGGAAGCCAGGACTGCTTAAGTGGTATCATAGTACCTTAGATGTGTGGTGTGCATTTGACTGTTGCTACCCAGCGCACATGCTTGCGCTCCAATCAGTGCTTAAGAGAAGGGGAGGGATTTTCTTACTCTTTTTAAAAGGGCGCAAGTTTATCACCTGCCTTCTTGCCTCCCCAGACGAATGTGGGATTGTGGCTCAGATTGCCAAACCTCTCGCTGATGCAGACATCTCTGCGTATTACATTAGCACCTTTAACTTCGACCACGCCCTGGTAAGTCGGTCAGGCTGTCTTCCAAATTGTGAGCAGCTGCCTACCTATTTTATTTTATTTTATTTTATTTTAAATTATCATTTTAATGTTTTATTTAGAGGCCATGTTTGTTTGTCTTTTGAACTAAAGCAGCATACAGTCATACCTCAGGTTACAGACGTTTCAGGTTGCCTTTTTTTGGGTTGCGGACTGCCGAAACCCGGAATGGGTTACTTCCAGGTTTGGGCAGTCGCGCATGCGCAGAAGCGTTAAATCGCGCTTTGCGCATGCGCAGAAGCGCCAAATCTCAACCTGTGCGTTCGCAGATGCGCCGCTGCAGGTTGTGAACGTGCATCCCTCACGGATTACGTTCGCAACCTGAGCGTCCACTGTATAAATTTTGTTAAATGAAAAAATATTCTAAATCCTCTTTGAGCTGTACTGCAGGGAGGAGATGCTATTTGGTCCGGATGGTTTGCTACCCTTCCCCTTCTCTTCCAGGTTCCAGAGGATGGCATTGATAATGTCACCCAAGTTCTTCAGACACGGCAGGAGAGTGGGAGATAGCCCCTTGGCTCAGTATGTACACCGATTTCTACTGCACCTGACACCTGGTGTTCCCTGGAGCAAGGCGGAAGCCGCTTGCCCTGAGTGTGAGCTGAGCTGTCCTTTTTTCACAGTGTTTTCTTGGAAACGTGGAGCGACTGGTGCGTCTCCCTCCAGCTGGAGGAGAGCTGTTGTTCCTTTGCTCCCAGGAGGGGAGCCCAAACCTGTGCCTTATCTAGACACTCCCCAGAACCCGGTGAATCAGTTCCGATTGCCTGCGTCAGACTTTAGTATTCTCCAAACCTCGCTCTAGCCTTCCGGCCCTATTGTTCAGTCCTCGGCCTAGCTGTGTATCTGGAGCCAAGGAGGGAGATTCCTGCTCCTGATGGGCTTCTGGAGAATCTATCTCTCTCCCCCTCTTTTTTGCACATTACCTGAGCTTCTCCAATAGGAAGACAAGCCTGGAACTTTTTGTTGCCATTTTCGTTGTGGTTGCTAATTTGTGGGAATTGCACAGTTTACTTCTTATTGTGATTTTTTAAAAAAATTTTGATCTGCAGTGCTAAGATTGGGACATAAGTGGGGCCATTCCTTGTTGAGGTGGTTGGCAAAATCCACACATTCACACCACAAGTTTAAAGCTCTAGGATACTGCTTTAAACAGTCCTGGCTTCCTCCAAAGGATTATGGGAGCCGTAGTTCATTGAAGGGTTGTTAGGAAGACCCTCTATTTCCCCTGCCAGAGCTGCATTTCCCAAAGATCATTGGGGAGAGGGATTGACTGTTATCACTCTGGGAATTGTAGCTCTGGAAGGAGAATGGGGGGGGGGTGTCTCCTCAAATGACCCTTAACAAACTACAACTCCCATAATTCATTGAGAGAAGCTAGGATTGTTTAAAGGGGCACCACAGGGCTTTAACTGTGAATGGTGGGACTGTGGCCTAAGTGATTGATCATCATCAGGTTTTTTTAAACTTTAACCTTCCACCAAGTTCCCATTTGTAGGTTGCTTGCCCAGTGGCTGTTCTAAGAACCACTGATGCACGTCCTGCACCCCCTTTGCTTTCTGCTGGGACAGTGCCCCCCATTTTAACAGTATTAAGGCAACGATCATTCCTCCAGATGTTCCCTCCAGATGTTGCCAGGTCGGCTGGAGCTGATGGGAGCTGGCATCTGTCAGCATCTGCGGCACCCCCCATTCATTAATGGACAGGATACCTCGTCAGATCTTTGAGCTGGAGGAGGGTGAGGAGAAGGACTTGAGCAAAAAAACACCCCTCCCCCCCCAATTCCTCTATTACATGTGGCCTTAAAACCCGAGGGTGCCTTATTGTGCTTTATCATGAAGCATTTATATACCTTTTACAAAATAATGATGTATGAAGTTAGTCACATTCTTCTCGCTCCTCCTTCCTTTGGGCTACAGGCGAAGGAGCTCATGCAGGCGGTACCCTGAGAAATTTATCACCCTGCACCGTGTGTTTTATTTTGGGGAGGAGGGTACAGACAGACAGAGGAGCAGCTGGGCCAGCAGCCCAGTCAAAGGGGCACCTGGTGCCAGGACAGAAGAAGGAGGTAGGGTAAGCTGGAAAGTGGGTTGGTGGTGGTGGGGATCCTATTTTTGGTTGCCCCCCCCCCCTACAGAAGCTGCTCCGAACAAGTTAAAACTGGTGCCCGTAGCTCTCTCCAGCTTATTCTGATGTGTATGCAGATCCAGCTTGGAGAGCGTGATTTGGGTTTGGGGTATTGTTTGTTTTGAAAACAACCAACGCCAAACCAGCTGAAGAACTCCATGCTGGAGAAGGGGGTAGTTGAGATCATGCAAACCTTTGGAGCTGTTTCAGATGGCAGGTGCTTTGTAAGGAGGGTAGTGCCAAACCTGAGTTGCTGGGGTTCATCTCAAGGAAAAAGGCACCCTCATTCTGTTCTTGTTTGGGGTGAGAGCCCTTTTGTTTCCCCAAAGAGAGCCAGCCAGGTGAAAGACATTGAGGGTCCTTGCCTGCTGAAATGAACCCGCTAGGGAACCAAAGCGAGCTGAAGAATGCTGCCTCCCTTTCTGCTTTGGGGTTTTTTTTTGGGGGGGGGGTTGTTGTGCTGGGCCTCAGGCAATCAGAAGTGCTTAGATGTGAGCCTTTGGCAAGTTCTCAACCTTTCCTGGGTGCTAACTTTTTGAATCAGCTTTGAATGTAGTTTTCCTGGTTGTGATGGATCAGCCTTGCATCACTGGAACTTTTTCATTTGCAAGCTAGCCTAAAGGGAACCTATTCTGTTTGTGTTTCTCTTTAATATATATAAATATAAATAAAGCAGGTTGCCAGTACAGTCGAACCTCTACTTACCATTGCCTCTTCTTACGGTTGTTCCATGTCACGACCGCGTCAAACCCGGAAGTAACCGGCGGGTTTGCCGCCATTCGCGCATGCGCAGGAGCAGCGATCGCCGTTCACACATGCGCAGAAGCGGGCGATCACCGCCTGCTCCTGTGCACAATGGCGCCTCTCCCAGCGACCCGTTTTGACCTCCAGATGGACCTCCAAAATGGATTATGGTCGCAAATAGAGGTTCTACTGTATCTGGGCCTGCTAACCAAGTGAAGTGCAACCCCTTTAGTTTGGGTAAGGTCTCACAGCTATGTCTGGTTTCAGACTTATTTCAGGAAGAGCTTTAGGAAAAGGTGTGGCTGTCTGTCATTTGCACAACTGGGTTTCCACGGTTGCCAATTAGCTAGAGCTGACTGGGCATTCTTAGTCTCTGCCCAAGAGCTGCACAGTGTGTTTCCTTTATGCTTTCCCCCTTTGTGGCCACCTTTTTGCTCATCCCTAGTCCTCTCACCTGGCGCACAGGTGAAGGGGAAGTAGCACAGCTGCCAGGTGACACTGTCTGTGCTTTCTCTAGGCCATGGCGAAGGGCTAGGTCTCAGCAGGCAGCCACAAAGGAGTGGTGGGAGCTGGGTAAGTCTAAGAGGGTAGGTTTGATCGGGCTGGAGTCCTTGCCCTCTGGGTGGGCTGGCCCAAGCCCTGTGTGCCTGCCCTCATTTCTCTCCACCCCACAGAGCCTGAAATCGACCCTCCCAGTCCTGGATTCCTTTTGTGCCAGTTTATATAGAGAATAAAACTTTTTGCAGACACTAAACCCTGCCTGAGAACTACTACGCAGCCACCCAGCACCGTTGGAAGACCTCTGGCAGAATGCAAGGGAACAGAGACCAGTGATGGCATCCTTGAAATTTTTTTTCAGTATTTTAATACAGGGCTGAGAATAGGTGTGCTCAGATAAGGAGATCGCCTCCTATGTAGATCTCAAGAAAGCGAAGGGCTCTCATAGGGGGGTAACTCACAGCTACTGACATTCCTCATTTTGGCTGCTAGTTCCGGATTCCTGGCTCAGTTCTAAGACGAATTACCCGGCGAAACTTCTTTTCAACACTACACCAATGAAAGCCAGTTTGCGTGCCGCGAGAATGCAAAGTCCTTTACATTATTTGTGTGTGTTTGTGCGTGTGCGCATAGTTTTACATTTTGTCAATAAAGGTCATTTATTTCTTGCAAACAATGCTTGTGGCAGGTGATTTTGTCTAATCAAGGCTGGAGTAACCATTAAGCAAAATAAGCACATTCTCAGGGCATCAAGGGAAGCGGGCGGCGGGGTGGGGGGCACCACAGAAATTTTCCCCTGCTGGATTTTTAACATTGACAGTCACAAATTGCTCAGCTGAGTGTTCGGCTACACCCATGGCTATAGGTAAAAAGGTAAAGGACCCCTTGATGGTTAAGTCTAGTCAAATGCAACTGTGGGGTTGCGGTGCTCATCTCACTTTCAGGCCGAGGGAGCCGCCGTTTGTCCACAGACAGCTTTCTGGGTCATGTGGCCAGCATGACTAAACCGCTTCTGCCACAACATAACACCATGACGGAAGCCAGAGCACACAGAAATGTTGTTTACCTTCCCGCTACAGTGGTACCTATTAATCTACTTGCACTGGTGTGCTTTCAAACTGCTAGGTTGGCAGAGCTGGGACAGAGCAACGCTCCCATTGCACGGGATTCGAACAGCTGATCAGAAGGTCAGCAAGCCCAAGAGGCTCTGTGGTTTTGACTACAGCACCACCCGTGTCCCTCTGAGTGTTATCATCTGAGTGTTTGGCTATGTTCTGCCTCCAGATGTGGATGTAGTAATTACCGTCTAATGCAATTATTAAGTTTGCAGATGACACAACCATAATGGGTTTAATAACAGGTGGAGACGAATCAGCGTATAGAGGGGAGGTCCAAAAAATATCTACATGGTGCCTAGGGAACAACTTGCACCTTAATATCAGCAAGACAAAGGAGATGGTGTTGGACTTTTGGAGGAAGAGAGAACTAGCCCCACTGTATATTGGGGAGGGCTGTGTGGAGAGAGTCTCTTCCTTCAAATTCCTAGGAGTTTATCTCAGTGCAGACCTTACTTGGAATATCAATACAACCCAGGTGGTTAAGAAAGCCCAACAGAGACTCCATCTCAGAGTATTGTGGAAGAAGGATGTCAATCAACATCTGATTATCTCCTTCTACCGGTCAACAATAGAAAGTGTCCTTTCATACTGCATCACTGTGTGGTACGCTGGTTTGACATCAACTGATAGGAAGTGCCTACAGAGGGTGGTGAATACAGCACAAGATATTATGGGCTGTCCCGTGAATCCGCTGGATGAAATAGCGGAAGAACTTTGCCTCAGGAGAGTGAGGAAAATTCTCAGGGATGATTCACACCCTGGCCGGCACTTTCTTGATCTCCTGCCCTCGCGCAGAAGATATAGAAGCATGATTAGTTGCACCAACAGGGTAAAGAACAGCTTCTATCCGTGGACCGTTAGGCTGCTGAATGAAAAGATAGCAACAGGGCAACTGACTTTCAGGTTTGGTGGGTGTGCGTCAGTAAACGAGGGGAATTAAGACTTAAGAGAGTTGAGTGGGGTTTTTTCATGTAATCTCACTGTATACAAGTTGTACAAGTGACAATAAGGTATTTCAGTTTCAATTCTGAATGCCAGTTGCTGGAAACCGCAGGACGCGAGAGCGATGTTGTGCTCGGATCCTGCCTGCCAGTTTCCACAGGCATCTGGTTGGCCGCTGTGAGGACAGGATGCTGGACTAGATGGGCCAGGGGCCTGATCCAGCACAGACTGTTCTATAGATTATCACAGCCACCCCATGTGGGATTTATCATAGTAAAAAGTCGGAATGACAGCCTTGGAAAACAGAAGCCCGGGAATTGAGACGCCAATCTTGTTCAGCAGCTGCCGGCAGGGAAGACGAGTGGTGAGAAACTGGGCATTAAAAGAACAACAACACCTGGACTTGACTTTCCTGTCAGCAGAAGAATTTCTTTTCCAGCTTTTCTTGCAGGACGGCTTCTCATAATTTATTTCATAAACTGCATGATTGTAAAACCACCACCTCAAAGCATTTTTGGTAGACTCGTTTCCTCAGAAGCTGCTGTACAATTTATCCTACCTTTGGAGAAT
Organism: Podarcis bocagei; assembly: GCF_964188305.1. Classification (NCBI taxonomy): domain Eukaryota; kingdom Metazoa; phylum Chordata; class Lepidosauria; order Squamata; family Lacertidae; genus Podarcis; species Podarcis bocagei. The sequence goes on along the minus strand of NC_138142.1, from coordinate 20,917,105 downwards.
ATTTTCTAAAATTATGCACCTGGTTTTGCTGCTTGAAAATTGGGGGGAGAAGTTTGAGAGGCTTTGGGGTTGTTGTTTTTCCTTCTGCTTCCAGAGTTAAAATAGTTGGCTAATGTGAAAATGACAGGGTTGGTCAACAGAGGGAGCCAGACTCTTGCTTTTTGAGGGAATTGGGCTGTTTCTCCTTTTTATGCACTGGGGAAAACACAGCTAATGTTAAGTCCAATCAGGGAGAACTGTGGGTTATGAATGAATGAATGAATGAATGAATGAATGAATGAATGTTGCTTTGATAGTTTTCCAGTAGAACAGTCTCCCACAAGAAATGGTAGACTCCTTCCTTGGAGGTTTTCAAACAGAGGTTGGAGAGCCAGATAGGATTGCCATATCTTGAAGAGCGGAAAAGAGGACAGCCTGAGCTGCTGCCAGCCTGTGCCAGGAAAGAGCTGTGGGGGGCTGCTGCTGCCATGCTTGCATGCCTTTTTCCCCAGCTCAGGCAGGCAGCAGCCATGGAATGCAGAGCAGCCCACACCCGAGCCCAAGTCAAAAAACACATCCCTCCCTCCATCCATCCCCCCAAAAATCCCAGACATTTGCTTTAAAATGTAAAACTCCCACCAGAGGGGCATGCTGGCCTCCACAAAAGAGGACATATCTTTTGCTCTTTGGGCAACAACAAGTTGGCATTTGGGCTGCTGTTATTTTGATGTGTAAAAGACATTTTTGGGGGTATTAATTTTCTCATTGATTTATGTGTCCCATTTTTCAGTCACTTTCCATGAGGCATCAGGAAGCAATTTACAATATCATTACTTATATAAAACAGAAATATACATACTTAAAACAATTGCACTGGAATTACTGTATGTTTAGCTGTCTTAAGGGTTTCATTATTTGTGTGTTTGCTGCCTGGGCTCCTTTGGAGGTAGGGTGGGATATAAACTTGATTAATAAAATAAAACAAAATATTAAATTATAATATAATATAATATATCATAACATAACATAACATAAAACATAACATAACATAACATAACATAACATAACATAACATAACATAACATAACATAACATAACATAACATAACATAACATAACATAAACTCATAAATGTAAAAACCCATTCCTAAAATCCAAGTCAAACACCAACCGAGATAAAAGATTATGGAAGGCTTCTTGAAAGAGGAATGGCTTTTTAAAAATATTTATGTGCATTAGATTTTAATTGGGATGTTTAATTTGATTTTAATGTTAGGCACCTTTCACAGTTTTCTCATACTGTGAAAGGCAGGGTAGGAATGCATTCGTACGAAACTAACATGAGATAACTTTCCACCAGAGGCTAGACTGGTATCTATTATGCCTCTGAATACCAGTTCCTGGTAACTGCAGGAGGGCGGGAGATGGCTGCTGAGTTCAGGTTCTGCTCCTGGGCTCCCCAGGAAGAGGCATATGGTTGGCCACTATGCGAACGGGAATGTCAGGAGATGGGCCCTTGCTGCAGAAAGTCTCTGAAATCTAGTCGGATGACTAATTCAGGGACGTGAACAGACCTGCCCCTTGCTGATTAAAAAGAGCAGGCCTTTTTTGTGCTTTCCCTTCTAACGAAACAGGAGTCTTAAGTAAAACTACACAAATCTGCAACGTTTCAGCAAGGACGGATGTCCTTAGCAGATGATTCCCTGGGCCAATGGAGGAGCAGGCGAATGACGTCACTTGGCGTGTTATTGGGCTGGCCGTCACTCGTACGATGCTTCCAACGGCCCTTGCCCTGAGGTCCTCGCTCGACTCTGCCCTCCGTGACTGGAAAGTGACAGGATGTGACTGCACATTGGGATAATCCCTGGTAACCTGGAAGGAGGCTCCACCCGGAGCTACCAGATCTCAGATGCTGCTCCACATCACTGCCTCTGCTGTATGGCCGTGAATCATGCAGGAATTCCTCAGGTCCCTGCAGGCTGACGTCACGTGGCACATTATCCCTTCGGATGCCATTCCACTCATGCAATGGAGTCGCAGGGTGCATTTCGAACAAAAGGGACGCGAGGCAGTGCATGACCATACACCTCAGCAAGCTGTTCTGTATTCTGGGAATCAGCTCCTGCAAGGGGGACCTGCTGCAACAAAGTATTGCACCGTATGCCCTCACCTCCGCCAGATACAGCCTTATTTTTAAAAACTGGGTTTCATTTTTTTAAAATGAATGTGGTAGTTTGCATTGTTTTCGTTTTCTGTTCTAATATTTAGAATCCTCCCTTCCCACCCTTCAAAATTAGGAAATATTCCAGGAAAAATAAATATGCTTTATCCGAGTACAAAGAGCAATCCCAAAGCCATCTTGACTCTCTTAATGACCCCAGATATTTCCTCTGCAGTAGAAGTATCTCGGAAAAAACCTTTCCCAATAGCTCCTTTTCGCTTTCAGATCCTTCAAATGCTGTCAAAAGAGCATATTTTGTGTTTGAATAGGGGAGGTCTGCTGTGACAATGGTTTCAGAAACTAGGGTATTTGCCATTTCAAAAGACAGCCCAGATCGTCAGGATAATGCAACCAGCAAGCATTATATTGACAAACAGGAGACAAGCCACACACTCAAATTTCTGTTGTACACCGCTTCTTTCTGTGATGCTCATGTGATGCTTTTGGGTGGTCTTTGGTTAAGGGGTTGGGCAATTTCTAAAGCCTTTAAAAGCTGTTACACACCTTTGTTTAGGGCCCTCAACTCCTTGCAGGGTGAGCAGGGCGGGGGCGGGGGGGGGGACCTCTGTTGCAAAAGAAAAAAATAAATATCTTCCTTGCTTTTCTTCTACTGCTTTCTGTCTTCATCCATTCTTCTCTGACAGATAATTGACTGGGAGTGGGGGGATTTGAGTCCATTCACGAGCTGGGCTGTAAAAGCCAACACAGACATTTCACACACTGAGTCAGACAACTGGTCCACCTAGCTCAGGGGTCAGCAACCTGTGGCCCCCGAGAGCCGTTTAACTGGCCCCTGAGCCGCCCCCGAACCGAGCTGCCTACTCGGCGAGTCCCCGCATGCTGTGCTAAACTGATGATGGACTTTTTGGAGCTTTCCGACCTGACTGGAAGAGTCCGCGACCAGAAGGAGGAAGAGTACCAGAAGGAATGGATGAAATTCAAAGACTATTTAGTTAAATATGCTAAGAAAGCTTAATTGGGGAAACTTGCAAATACCAGATAGGCTTAGGATTTAAATATGTGATGTTAGAGAATAATATGTTTAAAGTTAAAATGAAAAGAAAGAATGATGTTAAGTGATTAAGTTACTTTGATGAGAAATTTGGTTTTGTAAAACTGTTAAAATTATATACACTGAAACTCAGCCACGGGGATTTGAGGAAGTCACTTAACAATTTTACTAAGATTGGATTAAGTACAGTTAAGATTTATGCTTGTTTGTTTGTTTAAAAATTCTGGAAAATCAATTAAAAAAAATTGGGAAAAAATAAAAATAAACCGGCGCGGCGACGGAAATCGCATCTGCAAATGCCCAGACACCGGAAATTGCGCATGTGCGCGATCTGGCCCATGCAGAGATCTCTGCGGGACTTGACCATCCCAGGCAGGTAAAACTTTGCTGATCCCTCACCTAGTTCAGTGTTGGCAACGCTGACAGGCAGCAGCAATCCAGAGTTTGGGATGGGTGGGGTGGCAGGTTAATCTCCCAGCCCCCTAGGCCATCTCCTCCCCTCTCCTCCAGCCATACTGAACACGGCTGGGGTCATGCAGAAGACCACGGCATTCACGTGGCAATGTTTCCACCTTGGCAAGCAGTTTTCTAACTGCCCAGCACTGCCGGGATTTGCTTGGGCAGGGCAACTCTTGAGAAGTTCTAGTGAAGCTTGAGGCTCCCTCCCTTGCAATGCCCTCCTGCTCTTTCCCGAATCATGAGGCCACAGTGACGTCTATTGAAGAGCAAGTAAGATTAAGAAACCACAGACCATGATAGTCTACAGCCAACCACAGAGGCTATTTTTAAACCGAGTTCTGTGTAAAGTGTTTCCTCTTATCCTTTTCCAGCGAATTTAAGGGGCAAAGCCAAGGGCCTTCCAAGCCGGGGAGAGCCCCCCAGAACTCCCCTCCCCCCAGTCATTACTACGCCAGCAGTGGTCTGGGATTCCCCAATGCCCACTCGTCTTTTTTTTAATCTCGCTTGGGTGAAACAAATAATATTCCTCCTTTCTCACTGTGCCTACATTGCGTCCGGCCAGCTAGAATGACGTGGAAGTTCAGATCTCCTGATCTTTTTTTTTTTTCTTTTTTTTAAATGCATTTCTGTAAAAGCAGTGGCAGGGAAGGGAAGGAAAGGGCTATGTTGCAGGGGCACATTTTTTTACAATTTATTAAATTGCAAGGGCTTTTTTCCCCCAGCCAGAACTCGCCAGAACTCAGTTCTGGCACATCTCAGGTGTGCGCCATTGCCATTGTAAGAGAACATGGGAGGCAGCGTTTATGGTGAGTTCCAGAACCTCTTTTTCTAGAAAATAATAGCACTGCCACGTACCCGTTTCTTATATTAAAATATTTTTTTAACTATCATTTTTGCCGAAGCTTTAAAATGATAAATGAGAAAAATTACAGAAGGAAAAGAAGATACCAGAAGAAAATCACTATGCTTCATCAGGCCAGACATGGAACATGAACGCAGCCTAAATATTATTGTGGCTTAAGAAACACGCCTGCCTATTTGAAAAAGAAAATGACACGGCAATTACCAATATGATGAACGTGTGATGAATCAAGCAAAAGTGTTAATCTTAATTCCCTTGCTTTCTTATCAGGTGTACACCATATGAACAGAGATGTCATAAGAATAAAATAAGATGAAACGAAAGAGCATGGATGTGTTGTATCTTATTGGTTGTATTTTCCTGTAATCCATACTGCAGCATAAACTGGAGGGAACATCCATCCATAGGCTGCCTTATTCAAACCACACTGCATAAAATCTGTCTGGGTTTTTTAAAAACTAGACCCCCCTAGAGACTTTCAGTTTAAGGGAAGTTTTTCTAACAAGGCTATCTGCCAGATAACTGAGTACCAGTAGCCCAAATTAACTAGATCAAACGTACATTGGTACCTTTGTTCCCGAACAGCTTAGTTGCTGAACAAATCAGATACAGTGGTACCTCAGCTTACAAATGCTTCAGGTTACAGACTCCGCTAACCCAGAAATATTGCTTCAGGTTAAGAACTTTGCTTCAGGATGAGAACAGAAATTGTGCTCTGGTGGCGTGGCAGCAGCAGGAGGCCCCATTAGCTAAAGTGGTGCTTCAGGTTAAGAACAGTTTCAGGTTAAGTACAGACCTCCGGAACGAATTAAGTACTTAACCCGAGGTAGCCCTGTAGTTCAAGGTGGCTGCCATATCATCTCTTGGCCTTTTCTTCCCCAGAATAGACATGCCCAGATCCTTCAACCATTCCTCACAGGGCTTGGTTTCCAGACTCTTGATCATCTTAGTCATCTGTCTCTGCCCACTTTCCAGCTTGTAACTAGCTGTCCTTCTTAAACTCTGGTGCCCAGTACTGAACGTTTGATCCGGAAAAAGCTACAATTATTTGGCTCTGCCTGTCATTGTCTCTGGCTACACCCTGTTTAACAACAAGAACTACAACAACTTTATTATGTGTACCCCACCATCTGGCTGCCTTTCAACATATACAAAAACATAATAAAATATTAAACTTTTTTTAAAAAAGCTTCCCTATACAGGGCTGCCTTCAGATGTCTTCTAAAGGTTGTACAGTGGTACCTCGGGTTAAGTACTTAATTCGTTCCGGAGGTCCGTTCTTAACCTGAAACTGTTCTTAACCTGAAGCACCACTTTAGCTAATGGGGCCTCCCACCGCCACGCGATTTCTGTTCTCATCCTGAAGCAAAGTTCTTAATCCGAGGTAATATTTCTGGGTTAGCAGAGTCTGTAACCTGAAGCGTATGTAACCCGAGGTACCACTGTATATTTACCGTACTTATCTCCTTGATATCTGATCGGAGGGCGTTCCACTGTTTGGGCTCCCTGTGTTCCACACTATCAGTCTCAGCAAACACCAACCACCACTGGAAAGTTGAAACAGCTCTATAGGCTTGTTAGCATAAAAAGGTCTTCAAGGGATGGCCTTAAGTTAGCAGTGAGGGGTGTGAATCTCTGCTGGGAAGCTGAGATGGGACCAGCAATGCTAAATGCCAGAGTTAAAGCCCTTTGGGCTTCTGTAACATTGATGGTTGTGGGGTTCCCCCCCCCCAAGAAAATTCTACACATTTTCTGATCCGTATTGGTTCCGAGCATCCACTCTAGTGGGAAGAGGTGGAACATCTGCTTTGCATGCAGAAGGACCCATGACATCTCTTGGTTGAGTTGGAACTCCATATTGGAAACCTCCGGGGAGCCGCGGCCAGTCAGCAAACTTTTTCAGCCGGGGGCCGGTCCACTGTCCCTCAGACCTTGTGGTGGGCCGGACTATATTTTGAAAATAAAAATGAACGAATTCCTATGCCCCACAAATAACCCAGAGATGTGTTTTAAATAAAAGCACACAATCTACTCATGTAAAAACACCAGGCAGGCCCCACAAATAACCCGGAGATGCATTTTAAATAAAAGGACACATTCTACTCATGTAAAAACAAGCTGATTCCCGGATCGTCTGTGGGTCGGATTTAGAAGGCGATTGGGCCGGATCCGGCACCCGGGGCCTTAGCTTGCCTACTGAGCTAGATGGACCAATGGCATGACTTGTTCTGAGGCTGCCTCCTAGGTTCCTTGCACGTCGCATGCTGAGAGCAGATGAGCAGGGCAGCATGAATTCTCATCCCCAGCGAGATATGCAGGATGGACCCTATGACAAAGCATTTCAGAAGCGCACGCAAGCATGCAAGCAAGCAGATACGCAAGTAACGGACTAGGAACATTCCTGAGAAGAAGCAGGCTGTTGCTTAGACGCAACCACAATAAGTCATGACGTTGGAGCAGAGGAAGCTGTTGCCAGCCTTCCATAGATACCCAAAGGAAATGCTAATAATTATTTCAGATTCACACCGGAGCACATTTCTGAGAGGGAATACAGTCGTACTTTGGTTTTCAAACAGCTTAGTTCTCGAACGTTTTGGCTCCCGGACGCCACAAACCCAGAAGTCACTGTTCCGGTTTACGAACTGTTTTTGGAAGCAGAATGTCCAACAGGGCTTCTGATTGGCTGCAGGAGTTTCCTGCAGCCAATCAGAAGACACGTTTTCGTTTCTGAAAATTTTGGAAGTCGAACGGACTCCTGGAACGGTTTCCAGGGTACAACTCTACAAAAGAATACCCTAGATCCTAGGAAAATGATTAAAGGCGATTGATGGCATCTTACCTGACCTTTTCCACAAGGTCCCAGCAGTATAAAAATATAACATTAAAATAATAATTATAATGATTAATTGAATTTATTTTTATTACTTTTTTGCCCTGGTAAGTCATTTTGACAGAAAACATGCATACATATAGGAGAAAATACATTAAAACTCTCCAGGGAAACATCCCACCAAAACTGCTCTGCCCCCTCAAAATGGGGGGAGGGGCTGAACCCCATCCCAGTGGACATGGGGGGGGGGACATAGAGGCCTCAGCCCCATAGAGTTGGTGTGCCTGCAAGAGGGTCAGTGGGGAAGTAGGTATTTGATATTTGAGAGCTCAAGTCGTTTGTGGGCTTTAAACACAAACCTGAGCACCTTAAATTGGGCTTCAAGGGAGCTGCTTTAGAAATTCTAAAAGGAAAGCTCAGCGAACAGTCAATCAAAGTTGTATTGGCCATATCAATGAAGCTAGGAATGCAGGAAGCTTCTGTGAACTAGGTCAGATTGTCCACCCCAGCCCTGGCACTATCTAATCCAGCAGTGGTTCTCCTTCAGGCAGGTGGGCGGGGGGGGGGAATATTTCCCCCTAATCCTCCTTTTAAGTGTTGGATGCTAAAGGTTGGAGCTGGAATCCTTGGCATGTAAGCTCATTCCTTCTCATTAGCAAGAAGCAGAAGGAGTGTACCGTCCCCCCACCTGGATGGCAATAGAGGGCAACTGTCAAAAAAGCTGCAGAAATGCAATCTCTGTGTGATAGATAAGCCAGCTATGTCGATATCAGCACTCGGAAGACCCTGCAGTCATTAAACGTGACAAAAATCTAATCACAAAGCATCAAAGGGGGTAGTGGTGACTTGCTTGAGGCATAGTTGGGTGCTCCCAGACAGAGCCTGCTGGAAAAAATGATGATCCCTTGTGGAAAAAATAGTCCATTGCCTCATGCTAAGGGACTATGGGTTAAACCACAGAGCCTAGGTCTTGCCGATCAGAAGGTTGGCGGTTCGAATCCCCGCGACGGGGTGAGCTCCTGTTGCTCGGTCCCTGCTCCTGCCAACCTAGCAGTTCGAAAGCACATCAAAGTGCAAGTAGATAAATAGGTACCGCTCTGGCGGGAAGGTAAACGGCGTTTCCGTGCGCTGCTCTGGTTCACCAGAAGCGGCTTTGTCATGCTGGCCACATGACCCGGAAGCTGTACACCGGCTCCCTCGGCCAGTAAAGCGAGATGAGCGCCGCAATCCCAGAGCCGGTCATGACTGGACCTAACGGCCAGGGGTCCCTATTACTATTATCTAAGGGATTGTTGGGAAACAAAACTGCCAATATCATAAGGCCATTATACAAATCTCTGGTGAGTTCTGGCAGCCGCCCCTCGAAAAGGACATTGGAGCTGGAAAATGATGGAGCAAGGAAAAGTTGTAGCATTGGGGACTTTTTTAGTCTAGAAAAAAGGTGATTAAAACATGACATGATAGACGTTTATAAAATTAGTATGCCTAGCATGGAGAAAGTCGGTAGAGACGTTTTTCTCCCTCTCTCAAAACACTGCATGGCCAATGATCAGGGACGACAGGAGCAGAAATGAGAAAATGTGACAATTCCAGTTTCTCTCAGTTTCTCATCCCCCCCCCCCAGTCTTAAGTTTAGCTCTCCAAATGCCCATAACAGTTTGCAAAGCAATTTCCCCAAATAGAACAGATTTTTTTGTAGGTTCTTTTCATTAATATATGCATTTTAATGCGCATTCTGTCCAACTGTATGCATTTTTTGTACACATGACTTGGCTGGAGAGCTAACTACGTAGCAAAATTTGGAGAGGTTGCAATATTTCGAAGTTGGCTGTGTTTCAGTTTCCAACAGTGTTCTGCACATTTGAAGGGTTCGCCTTCGAGGCGGGAGTTGTACTCCAGAACATCTGAAAGGCACTAGGTTGGAGAAGTCTGATCTACAAAAGACAAGACACAAAAGGAAAATGGGTTGGGAGGGAGGAGGAAATGAGCAAGCTCAGGTACAAAATCATAGCTGCAAGGTCTTCTAATGAGCACCTGGGGAGGAAAAGGTCAGGAGAGGAGGGGAGTTAAATGCTGTTGTTCCCTCCATTGTGACAATGTAGTGGCTTTCCATCCCATATATGCCAAGCCAGCAAAACGATGCCCTGATAGATAAAGGAGCTGTTTGCCATTGTGGCAGGGTTGTCAGAAATTTCATCAGTATATAGACGGCTGCCTAGTCAGAATGGAAACAGACCACAAACCGCCGGGGAGTCTTTTCGTTGCTTCTCTCACCTCAGCTTTACCAAGGCTCCCAGTGTGAGATTCTGAAACTGCACAGAACCAGTCCATGAGTCAAAACAACTGTTTGGAAAAGAGATCCCGCCAGCAAATTTGCTGTCTTGCAGTTTTTAAGAAACTGGACCAGTGGAGGAGGAACACCTACCTGCTTCCGCCATCAGGCTGGTGGAAATGTCAAAGTAGACAGTAGCGTTGCACTCATTTTCCCACTGCACAGGAAGGAAAGCTCATGCAGAGGCGATGGAGGGGGACTCCAGATGATCTGAAGGCAGCCCTGTTTAGGGAAGCTTTTAATGTTTGATGCATTACTGTATTTTAATATTTTGTTGGAAGCCGCCCAGAGTGGCTGGGGAAGCCCAGCCAGATGGGCAGGGTATAAATAATATATTATTATTATTATTATTATTATTATTATTATTATTATTATTAAGCATCCATCCTCATTTGTTTGCAGGGAGATTGGATGAAGTTAGCTATTCAATTTGCATTCACTCTGGTTTGTTTGCAGGGAGGCTAGCCAAACACTGTGTCAAAGCAAGTGTCACCCTACACTTCCCAGTGCATAAAAACTTTAAGAAGAGCCTGCCGGATCAGACCAATGGCCCATCTAGTCCAGCATCCTGTTCTCACAGTGGCCAACCGGATGCCTGTAGGAAACCCGCAAACGGGACCCAAACGCAAGAACGTTCTCTCCTCCTGTGATCGCCATCAACTGGTGTTTAGAAGCATTACTGCCTCCAACCGTGGAGGCAGACCATAGCCATCTTTATGCGCCCCCTTGCCCAGATTATCCGGAGCTTTGGGCTGGGCTGTCATCAATATGCTGATGACACTCAGCTCTATCTACTGATGGATGGCCACACCAACTCGGCCCCTTACACACTGACCAGATGCTTGGAAGCTGTGGCTGGATGGTTTCGTGGGAGCCGATTGAAACTAAATCCTTCGAAGACAGAGGTCCTATGGCTAGGTCGGGATAGCATGGGGATGAGGGACCAACTCCCTTCTCTTGCGGGGGCCCAATTAGTGCCATTGCCTTCCGTTAAGAGTTTGGGTGTAATCCTTGACGCCTCCCTTTCCATGGAGGCGCAAGTCACAGCAACAGCCAAGGCGACATTTTTCCACCTTCGCCGCATCAAGCAGTTGGTCCCTTACCTTTCCCGCCCCGACCTGGTCACAGTGATCCATGCGACAGTCATCTCCAGGCTTGACTACTGTAACTCGCTCTACGCGGGGCTGCCCTTGAAGCTGTCCCAGAAACTCCAGCGGGTACAGAATGCTGCAGCGAGGCTCCTCACAGCGTCTCTGCCATGGGAGCATATTCATCCAGTGCTTTTCAAGCTGCACTGGCTCCCGGTGGAGTACAGGGTCAGATTTAAGGTGCTGCTTTTGACCTTTAAAGCCCTTCACGGCCTAGGACCCTCGTACCTACGGGACCGCCTCGCCTGGTATGCCCCACGGAGAGCCTCAAGGTCCATAAATAACAACACCCTAGTGGTCCCAGGCCCTAAGGAAGTTAGATTGGCTTCAACCAGAGCCAGGGCCTTTTCAGCACTGGCCCCAACTTGGTGGAACGCTCTGTCTCATGAGACCAGGGCCCTGCAGGATCTGATCTCTTTCCGCAGGGCCTGTAAGACAGAGTTGTTCCGCCTGGCCTTTGGATTGGAGCCAATTTGATTCCCTCCGCCCCCTTTTTCTTTTTTCTTTTCCTTCTCCTGCAATGAGGCTCCATTTTAATATTTTAATGTTCCATTATTTTAATGTTGTATTTTATTTTTGTTTTTAAGTTGTAATCACTCATCTTGTTTTTATTATTGCTTGTAAGCCGCTCTGAGCCCGGCCTTGGCTGGGGAGGGCGGGGTATAAATAAAAAATTATTATTATTATTATCATGACTGTCAGGGGTTTAGGAGCAGAGGCACGGGCAAGGGAGGAAACAGAGAGCGAAGGGGAGGAGGCAGAAGAAAAGATGAGTGATGACGACGACCCGAGATCTCCTAGTCTTTCCAGTGAATCAGAGGATTCACAGAAAGGAGCACCAGTGGCCAGGGCAAGGGGGGAGTCAAGGGGGGCACCCCAGGAAGATAGAGCCAGAGGGGACTCAGGGGGGAGCAGCTGGAAATCGGGACCAGCGTCACCGCCAGGAAGCAGGGAAGAGGAAGGGAGCCAGGGGGGAAGCGCTGGCAGCTCACCACAGGAGGGAGGGCATGAGTCAGGAGTGGCCACACCTCCATCGGGGAGCGAAGAAACGGTTAAGAGGAAAGTGGAAGGTTGGGCGCGCGCGCCAAGTTCAAATGCAGAGGAAGGCGGCGCAGTAAGCAGCCCCGAAAGGGAACCAGGTCCTAAAGCCCGGCGCAAGGAGGCAGGAGGGTCCGGGTCAGCGTCAGAAGAATCCCGGAAGGAAGAAGCCCCGGGGGGTAGAGGGACCCAGAGGAGGACAGTCAGGCGGAAAAGGTGGAGCAAGGCTAGGATATTAAGTTGGTGCACACGGGGCGGAGACTCAGACGGAGCTTCGCCGATCTAGCTACTAGACGTAGAGTTTGCGCGCAGCAGCGTGAGAATGGAAACTGTAATTCAATAAAGACTTTTACTTAATGATCGCTGGCTAGCGTGATCCTCTGTGAGCTAGGATCTTCAAGCAGCTCTGACAGTAAGCTCCGTCTCTCCATTGTGGGCATCTACAGCCTCGAGGAGGGGAGAGGAACAGGTGCCTACTAGCGAGCTCACGAACGGCAGACGACATGACGGCTGAGCAGCAGATAGAGGACCTCAGAAAAGCAGTGGCACAACTGAACGCCGAGGTTCTCGCATCCAGGAAGAGAGAGGAGGAGGCAGCTGCCGCCTGCAGGGATCTCCAGGTCAGGTTAGACGTGCTGACAAAGCAGACACCCCGGCAGGAGGGAATTGGGTTGGCGAGACGGACAGGCGGGCTAGTCTCTCACTTCGATGGGAACCTGCAACAGTATCCCAACTTTAGAGCCGACGTACTGTGCGCACTGCAACTGCTGCATAAAGACTTTAGAGATGAACAAGAGAGAGTGGGGTTCATCATGTCCCATCTGCATGGGGATGCGAAAGCATGGCTACGCAATTTATGGAGAGATAAGGATCCGGCGCTCCAGAATGCGGATGCCTTTATTAAAGCGATGGATGGGTGCTTTTTATCAAGTATTGACGTGGATCTTGCACGGAAGGAGGTGCATGGGCTGAGACAAGGGAGGGCCAGCGTCAGGCAATATCATGCCCGCTTTTTCGCCTTGGTCAGTGCCCTGGAATGGGACAGAGATTCGGCTCCTGTAAGAGACCTCTTTTGGGAGGGGCTGCACAACTCGATTAAAGATGAGATCGCGAGGGGGGAGAGACCCCGAACCACCCAGGAGGTCGTTCAGAGGGCACTGGCAGTGGGGGTGAGGCTGGAAGGACGTCCGTGGAGCAGGGACGAAGGGCGTGGAGGGCGCGAACCAGCCGGGGGCCCCTCCTTCCTTCCCAGAGAAGCAGCGCGGGCGCAATCCACGCCTCCGCCAGGAGGAGGAGCCGAACCTATGGAGGTTGGAGGTGCAAGGGCTCAGTCAGCAACCAGAGCCCTAGCACCGGCAGCAGTGAAAGCGAAGCCTCCTAGAGGGAACAGGAAGTGTTACGTCTGTGAGGAACCAGGGCATATGGCAAAAGAGTGTCCCCAGAGGCCCCACAAGCTCACTGCAGCCTCAGCAATGGTGACTGCAGCAACGCAGCAAGGAGGACCACAGCAGGGAAACGACGCAGTCTGGCTGGAGGAAGAGGCACTGGGGCCCAGCCAGACGTGTTAGTGACGCAGTCCCCAGAGATTTTACAGCCCGTGAACCCCCTCCCGCCCAAACCAGTAGTGAGGCTCACAGCATCTCTCCAGCTGCCCAATGGAATCACCATAGACGTGCCAATCACCATTGACTCAGGCAGCAATGCGGACTTTATAGGGCAGGACTTGGTCGACAGGCACGCTGTGCAGTTGCTGCCGGCCACACTGCCCCTGCAGGTTGTCACGGTGGATGGCAGGGAGCTGCTCGGGGGGCAAGTGGTGAAGCAGACGCCACCAATGGTGATGCGCCTTGGGAATCACAGAGAAATCATCAGCTTCAACGTCACTCAACTATCTGACACGCCCGTTGTATTGGGCATGAGTTGGCTGGACAAGCACAGCCCAACGATGGCTTGGTACCAGAGGCAGCTGACCTTCGGCTCTTCCTTTTGTGCTGAACACTGCATCGTGCCCAGGCAGGAAGGAGAGGAAGAGGAGTCACAGCTGCTGCTAGGCACGCTGCAAGCGATTCCCCACAAGTACGCTGAATTTTTGGAAGTTTTCTGCGAGAAGGAGGCAGACAGGCTACCCCCTCACAGACCATATGACTGCAAAATTGACCTGCTGCCGGGGGCGGCGCTGCCTAAAGGGAAACTGTATTCCATGTCAGAGGACGAACTGCAAGAACTCAAGGAGTTCATTGATCATAATTTGCAGCGCGGCTTCATCCGGGAGTCCAAGGCAGTGGGGGGCAGTCCCGTATTCTTTGTTAAGAAGCGGGACACGCCCCAAAAGAGACTCGTAGTGGATTACAGGATTTTGAACAGTGTGACTAGGCCATCGGACTTCCCCATGCCCCGAATTGACGACCTCCTCGCAAAGGTACGGAAGGGCAGAGTGTTCACCAAGTTGGACCTGCGGGGGGCGTACAACCTCATTCGCATGCGGGAGGGTGATGAGTGGAAGACAGCCATGTTCACGCCACTGGGGACCTACGAATATAGAGTTATGCCTTTTGGATTGCAAAATGGCTCCCACGTTTTTCAAGCATTTATGCATCACGTGTTGGCGGGACTTCTCTACAAGACGTGCGTCTGTTTCTTAGATGACATCCTGATCTTTTCGGAGTCGCAGCAGGAGCATGACAAACACGTCAAGGAAGTGCTGAGCAGGCTAAAGCAACATAGGCTCTACGCCAAGCTGGAGAAGTGCCAATTTGACGTGACGGAGGTGGATTTTCTGGGCTACAAGCTGTCTGACAAGGGGCTCGCCATGGACAGCGCCAAGGTTCGAGCGGTGTTGGATTGGAAGAGCCCGCGCAACCGGAAGGAGGTCCAACGGTTTGTCGGCTTTGCGAACTTCTATCGCAAGTTTATCAAGGGCTTCGCGATGCAGACGGCGGCCATCACTGACACGCTTAGCTCCAAGAAAAAGAGGTTCATTTGGACAGAGCAGGCGGAGCAGTCCTTTCAGGCACTCAAGCGTCTCTTCGCGTCGGAAGAGCAGCTGCTTCATGTCAACCCCAGCAAGCCGATGAGGGTGGAGACAGACGCTTCGGACAGAGCCGTGGGGGCGGTCCTGCTGCAGAAAGACCCGCAGGGGGTATGGCGACCGGGAGCGTTTTACTCCAGGAAGCTCAGCAAGTCCGAGCAGAACTACACCATATGGGACAGGGAGTTGCTGGCCATTCACGCAGCGTTCAAGGCGTGGAGGCACTTTCTGATCGGCGCCAAGCACACGGTGCAGGTTTGCACGGACCACAAGAATCTAGAGCACTGGCGCACGGCACAGTTCCTGAACCAGAGGCAGATACGTTGGGCTGAGTTCTTTGCGAACTTCGACTTCCGAATAGAGTATGTCCCGGGGGACACCAACATCATGGCAGACGCTCTCTCCCGTAAGCCACAATATCTGGAGGACGCAACACCAGCGGCCGCCATGCACATCTTCGCACCGACAGTGTGGGCGTGCGCCGCGGCGACCGTGGACCTAGAGGCGGTGCGACGAGCGTTGCAGGGGGACTCCTTCGCACAAGCAAAGATGGCAGAGGTGCAAAGGGGCAAGGCAGCGGCCGACGGTTTCCAGCTAAGAGATGGATTGCTCATCCGTAAAGGGGCCATCTACGTGCCGGGAGACGAACTTCGAGCCAAGGTGCTGCAGCAGCTGCACGACGCGCCCACGGCCGGGCACTTTGGCAAGGAGAAGACGGTGGAATTAGTAGCCAGGGATTTCTGGTGGCCTGGAATGAGAGGGGAGGTCGCAGACTACGTGGCGAGGTGTGACACCTGCCAGAGGGCCAAACCAGTGCACAAACCGCCGGCCGGACTATTGGAACCGCTGCAAACTCCGGTCGAACCTTGGGAAAGGGTGGCCCTGGACTTTGTCACGGATCTGCCCAGCTCAAGGGGCAAGACGGCAGTGCTGGTGGTGGTGGACCTGTTTTCCAAGATGGCGCATTTCATTCCGTGTGCTAAGGTGGCCACGGCGGAGCAAACCGCCAAACTGTTCATAGACCACGTGTTCAAGGTTCACGGTCTGCCAAGGTCTATTCTGTCCGACCGGGGGCGGCAGTTCATCTCGAATTTCTGGCAGAAGCTGATGGGCTTCCTGAACGTCAAGATCAACCTGGCGTCGGCGAGACACCCGCAGACCAACGGGCAAGCGGAGCGGGTCAATGCCATCATGCAGCAGTACCTGAGATGTTATGCAAATCAACAGCCTGCGACGTGGGTGGATTACCTGCCGCTTGCCGAGTTCGCCTACAACAACACGAAGCACGTGTCCACGGGGGTCACGCCGTTCTTCGCCAACAACGGGAGGCACCCCAGAACCTTCCCGGGACTGGAAAGAATGGGGGAGGGGGAGCCGCAAACAGCAGATGCGTTCGCGTCGGAGCTGCAGGAAGTCCACGATCAGCTGAGGCGCCACCTGGAGCTGGCCAAGCACGCATACAAGGTACAAGCAGACAAGCACAGAAGGGTTGGAGAAGAGCTCCACGTGGGAGACTGGGTTTGGTTAGCAGCCCACGCAGTGCCGGCCAGGTCGTTGGCCAAGAAGAAACTAGGGCATAAGCAACTGGGGCCCTACCAAGTCGAAGAGCAGGTCAACCCGGTAGCTTTCAGACTGGCACTTCCGGAGGGTTCCAGAATGCATCCGGTATTCCACAGATCGGTGCTCACTCCCTACAAGGCACCGCACAGGTTCCAGGAACCCGGAACGGCGCCGAGTCCGGCCAGAGACAGAACAGGGCACGCGGGAGTGGCACAGAAGGAGCGCATCAACGAAGTCACGGAGATTTTGGACTCCAGATGGGGGGAAGAGGGGGTAGAATACTTTCTCGCCAAGGAGGGCACCCCGGCCAGTGCGAACAGCTGGGTGCCGGGCTACGCCTTAGACGAACCTCTGCTCAAAGACGAGTTTCATGCCCTCTTCCCACATAGACCTATGCCAGCAGACTTTTTCGACGACTGGCTTTTCACGCCCACGCTTTCGGCCAGCACGTTCCGGGGGTTCGACTCGGACGAGGAACCGACACGAGACGTCCGTTCCCCGGAGGGGTCACCCTCGGGATCCGCCTCAGAACCCTCGTATTGGTGGGACGATAGGCCAGAGGAGCAGTTCCGCAGAAAGTGGCTGGACTGCTCAGGACGAGCAACGCCGCCAGGAGGAAGTGAGGGAGAGACGGACATGGACATTTTCGGGGACGACCCTGGTTTCGAGCACGGCGGCACAGAGATGGAAGCGGAGGTGACCGTCGTCGACGAGAGCAGGGAGGAAGACCCGGGAGAGTTCAGATGGAGGCCCGCCACGGGAAGCGACCGATATCCGACGTTCGTCCCTTTGCAACAGCAGCCCCCAGCTCCAGCACCGGAAGGAGGGGAGGGGGGAATGGGGGGCTTCGAGGGGGGGATGGATGTCAGGGGTTTAGGAGCAGAGGCACGGGCAAGGGAGGAAACAGAGAGCGAAGGGGAGGAGGCAGAAGAAAAGATGAGTGATGACGACGACCCGAGATCTCCTAGTCTTTCCAGTGAATCAGAGGATTCACAGAAAGGAGCACCAGTGGCCAGGGCAAGGGGGGAGTCAAGGGGGGCACCCCAGGAAGATAGAGCCAGAGGGGACTCAGGGGGGAGCAGCTGGAAATCGGGACCAGCGTCACCGCCAGGAAGCAGGGAAGAGGAAGGGAGCCAGGGGGGAAGCGCTGGCAGCTCACCACAGGAGGGAGGGCATGAGTCAGGAGTGGCCACACCTCCATCGGGGAGCGAAGAAACGGTTAAGAGGAAAGTGGAAGGTTGGGCGCGCGCGCCAAGTTCAAATGCAGAGGAAGGCGGCGCAGTAAGCAGCCCCGAAAGGGAACCAGGTCCTAAAGCCCGGCGCAAGGAGGCAGGAGGGTCCGGGTCAGCGTCAGAAGAATCCCGGAAGGAAGAAGCCCCGGGGGGTAGAGGGACCCAGAGGAGGACAGTCAGGCGGAAAAGGTGGAGCAAGGCTAGGATATTAAGTTGGTGCACACGGGGCGGAGACTCAGACGGAGCTTCGCCGATCTAGCTACTAGACGTAGAGTTTGCGCGCAGCAGCGTGAGAATGGAAACTGTAATTCAATAAAGACTTTTACTTAATGATCGCTGGCTAGCGTGATCCTCTGTGAGCTAGGATCTTCAAGCAGCTCTGACAATGACTATTAAAGGTAAAGGTACCCCTGACCATTAGGTCCAGTCGTGGCCGACTCTGTTGGTTGTGGCGCTCATCTCGCTTTATTGGCCGAGGGAGCCGGCGTACAGCTTCCGGATCATGTGGCCAGCATGACTGAGCCGCTTCTGGCGAACCAGAGCAGTGCACGGAAACTCTGTTTACCTTCCCGCCGGAGCGGTACCTATTTATCTACTTGCACTTTGATGTGCTTTCAAACTGCTAGGTTGGCAGGAGCAGGGACCGAGCAACAGGAGCTCACCCCGTCGTAGGGATTCGAATCACCGACCTTCTGATCGGCAAGTCCTAGGCTCTGTGGTTTAATCCACAACGCCACCTGCGTCATGACTACAGTAGTAGCCACAATCAATAGCTTTATCTTCTACCATGTTTTACTTGAAAACCATTCAAGTTGGTGGCCAACATCAGACAGAGAGATGAGCTCAGTCTGACTCCTTACTTTTCTCTGAACTGTTTCCCTTCAAGTTGATTATTCTAAGAACTTAAGAACTGGTGTGCGAGTTCCTTGTTTTCCTCTCTTCTTCTCCCTTTTTCCTTTTGTGTCAGTTTTTTAGATTGTGGGCCTTTAGGCAGGGACTGCCTTGTTTGTTATTGATCTTACGTAAAACTGCTACAGGAGCCTTTTGGGCTGAATGGCAGGGTAGAAATACTTTAAAATAAGTAAGAACTATCTATTTGTTGTGGTCTGTTACCACTTTGAGACGATGCGACTATAAATAACGCATGCAAGCGCTGTAATAAATCACACCGCGTCTATATTTGATAATATAATGGGTAAGTTGTGCTTAGACAATGGGTCTCAGTTTAGTGGTACCTTGGGTTACATACGCTTCAGGTTACAGACTCCACTAACCCAGAAATATTTATCTCGGGTTAAGAACTTTGCTTCAGGATGAGAACAGAAATCGTGCTCCGGCGGCGTGGCAGCAGCAGCGGGAGGCCCATTAGCTAAAGTGGTGCTTCAGGTTAAGAACAGTTTCAAGTTAAGAACGGACCTCCGGAACGAATTAAGTACTTAACCCGAGGTACCACTGTACAGTGTTTTTTGGACTACAATTTCCATCAGCCTCAGCTAGCATGGCTGTTACGATGGGCGCTATAGTCTAAATTTGACATGTTGGCTGGGATGATGGGAATAGCTGCACAAAACATTTGGGTCCTAGGTTGGCAAAAGTCAACCACTGCTTTGAGCTATAACCGCCTGCCCACCCTCCTGGTTTTGACACCAAATCACTGGAACCCTGCTACCATGAGAAGTGGGGTTCGGTAACCCAGTTAGACACAGTTAGACTGTCTTGGGTAGCTGGCACCCAGGAAACACGATGACCTCGAGGAACTTAATTCAAAGACCCGGGGGCAGGATGTATTTCCTGTGGGAGACCGCACATTGAGAGACTCATTGAGGCTGGTCCACGGCGCTTCTTCTTTTTCTCGTTTTTTTTCCTTCTTCTCTTTTCTTTCCACCACGCAATGTCACACCCTGAAAGCAGAGTTCGGCTAATCAGCAAGCGGGGTGGGGTTGGGAGGAAGACTCAACTTCCACCTTCATTGAGCCATTTGTGAAGGAAGCAGTGGCTGGCTGAACAACCCCGTGGCGGTCTGAGCATGGTGTTGAAGCCCCGGCTGATTGCCGTTTGTCTCGGTACGTGGTGAATCTCGCTCTCTCCTTCCTTTTGCCTGGGATGCTGGCCTATTCTGTGTCTTCTCTTTTCCCTGCTCTTTTTTCAAGTTCCTCTTTCCATGTGTGCTACTCAGTTCTAACAGTTATTTTGTGTTGGTTTGTTAATGAGGTGACAAGACAGAGCTAGGCAGATAAATGGAATGGCTGGAGTACAGAGGGTTGTAGCCAACGCTAGTCCTGCACAGAGCAGACCCGCTGATATTAATGGGCCTAGGTTAGCCATGTCCATTAATTTCAATGGGTCTACTCTGAGTAGGGCTGGCAAGGGGTACTGCATTGTTTCGTTCCCAGCATCTGGTCTGCTCCTCTGTGTGTCGTGGCTGTTTACCTCTAAGACTCTGGAAACAGGATCCATGGGGAACCAGCACTGCACCCAGCTTTTGAACACACCTTCAGCTAACTTCCCCAACCTGGTGCCCTATAGATGTTTCGGACCACAACTCCCATCAGCCACAGCCAGCAATGCAGATATACATATGGAAGCTCAGTGTTTTCACATCCACAAGGGCCCAATCGGACAAATAGCAGCTCTCTAGGGTTTCAGGTTGGGACGTGGGTGGCGCTGTGGGTTAAACCACAGAGCCTAGGACTTGCCGATCAGGGGGTTGGCGGTTCAAATCCCTGCGACAGGGTGAGCTCCCGTTGCTCGGTCCCTGCTCCTGCCAATCTAGCAGTTTGAAAGCACGTCAAATCGCAAGTAGATAAATAGGTACCGCTGCAGCGGGAAGGTAAACGGCGTTTCTGTGCGCTGCTCTGGTTCGCCAGAAGTGGCTTACCCATGCTGGCCACATGACCCGGAAGCTGTACGCAGGCTCCTGCGGCCAATAAAGTGAGATGGGCGCCGCAACCCCAGAGTCGGTCACAACTAGACCTAATGGTCAGGGGTCCCTTTACCTTTACCTTAGGTTTTCAGGTGCAGAGAGAGGGACCTTCTGCATGCAGAAGTATTTAAAACACATTTCTCCCACCCCAACAGAGAATCCTGAGAACTGTAGATCTGGGAATTCTAGCTCTGCGAGGGTAAACAACAATGCCTGGGATTCTTTGGGGTCAGTCGTGTGCTTTAAATCTATGCTATGTATGCCGCCACTGTTTTTAATTGCCACTTTTGCTTTATTTGCAAGCGCAAATTATTCCAGTAGAACAATCAGTATGTGTGTGTACATGTATATTACATACATGTACACACACACACACACACACACACACACACACACACACACACGTGTGGTGTAGTGGTTAGAGCACTGGACCAGGACCTGAAGCTCACTGGGTCCAACACTCACTCTCAGCCTAACCCACCTCACAGGGTTGTTGTTTGGATAAAATATGGGGAGGAGGAGAACAACGATGCACATAACCTTGATATCCTTGGAGGAAAGGTGGAATATAAAAGGAATATGTATACATACAGCACATACATGTCATATTTACATACATGCATGCATACAACATGCACCCACCAGCACACATCTTGAGACCTTAACCCATTATTCCTTTGCGGAGAAATGTCAACCTGCTTTAGAAATATCTAATGACCCCCAGCAGTGGGCCAGCCAGAAACTCTTATGCAGTGGTTTTCAACCAGTGTGCCGTGGCACCCTAGGGCGCTTTGAATGATGGTCAGGAGTGCCGTGGGCAACGTTAGCCTCTGTCCTTTTTCTTCCCTCTCTCCTCTGATGCCCTCTTGCGTCCCCAAAAGCTTGCACGACTCTTCCTTGCAGCAGCCCTGGCTACAAACTCTCGAGGAAAATGGTGCCTCGGGGGCTGGTTGCCAGGAGCTGAGGTGGCCTAGGAGTAAGCAAGCAAGTGGTTGAGGGAGCCCAGCCAGCCAGTCCGCCAGCCCTTGCTGTTGGGAATGGACAGGCAAGTGGGAGACCAGGCAGGCTGGCGCTGTGCTGGCCTTTCTTGTGCTTGCTGTGTGCAAGGCCTGCCTGGGAGCTGAGTGCCCGGTGCTGAAGGGGAGCCTTTCCGCCATGCAGGCCTTGGCAGCGCCTGCTGCTGCCACTGCTGACTCCCCAAGGTAAGGTGCTGGCCGCATGTTCACCTTTGCCCAGTCTCCTTTGGGCCACTAAGGCTGGGGGCATCCTCTTCCCAGGCCCCTGTGGGGAGTGTGAGGAGGCACCGCTCTTTGGGGCAGGGTGGGAGATTAGCTCAGAGACCAGTGGCAGTGGCGGCAGCTGCCCAGACGACTCCCAAGGAGAGGGGAGAAGAGAGGAGGCTGAGGGAGCGCTCTTCGGGGGGGGGGGATGTTTGAAAAAGGTTGAGGGGTTGCAGGCAAGGGGTGACAAAACTGGGATCCTGAGCCCCACAGGGATGCCATAGAAAGGTCAAGGGAGCTGTGGACTCAAAAAGGTTGAAAATCTCTGCTCTTGTGGATAAATTCAAAAGATTGCTTGGATGCTGTTGTGCTCATGGAGGAGCAATGCTTGGCCGATTAATTTAAATAACAAAATCTTCTAATTTTTGTGCAAAATGCATTTCCATATACAGTGGTACCTCAGGTTAAGTACTTAATTCGTTCCGGAGGTCCGTTCTTAACCTGAAACTGTTCTTAACCTGAAGCACCACTTTAGCTAATGGGGCCTCCCACTGCTTCCGCGCCGCTGCTGCGCGATTTCTGTTCTCATCCTGAAGCAAAGTTCTTAACCTGAAGCACTATTTCTGGGTTAGTGGAGTCTGTAACCTGAAGTGTATGTAACCTGAAGCGTATGTAACCTGAGGTACCACTGTATCGTTGAATGACTCCCAAGTCTGCTTGCCTTGGGACTTTGGAGACAGCCGTCTTCCGTGGATCCTGCCTCTCTCACTTGCTCCTTGTCTCTATCTTCTCATCCAGTCGTGGTGACCCCACTCGTTCTCCTGGGCGTGACACCAGTGAGTTCCAGCTCCAGCTCCTGCCAACTCTGCTTTGCAGGTTCAGAGACCCTCCTCCAAACAAAGCGACTGGTTATGTCGATGAGGAGGCCTGCCCGGAAGCTCTACAAGTCCTATGTAAGTAAACTGGGATTGATTCACTCGGACATCCTACAAGGGGATCTAACAGAGCAATGCCTACTCGGAAGTAGGGGTGTAAGAAGGAATCACTTGCTATCCTACCCCTGCATTCCTCACATACAACTCTGTTTACATTCTGTTGCAGTTTGCCTTCTGCAAAAAACGATGTTATCTGTCCCGCTGTGGCGGAATTACATAATTTAGATCATTTGTGTGCTCAGTTAGTTACATAAGATACACCTCTTTACCCTGACTTACGACACTTGAGATGGATATTTTTAGAACCCACTTCATTTCTGGTGTTGTAAGTTGTTTTCAACACGCTGTTTTAGTTGTTGGGCTTCAGGGTGAAGGGCAGGCTGTTAATATTATTGTTAATTATTATTCAGAATAGTGGGTCATCTTCTAATTTTGCACGAAACACATTTCTGTATGCCATTGAACGACTCCAAGCTGTCTTCCATTGCAATAATAATAATAATAATAATAATAATAATAATAATAATAATAATGTCATTATGTTATTCCACCACATCAATTTCAGTGCCGACGAAACAATGCAAGTGTGTTGGTGGTGAGGAATGTAATCAAACACATCTTGTTTGTGGACTGAAACCAAACCGTAGCAATTTCCACTCCCTGTTTCCATCAGAATTTCCCCATACCCCTCTTCAGAAGTCAGTCCTATTGAATTCTGTGGGGCTTACTCTCAGATAAATGAGGTTAGAACTGCAGTCCAAATCACAGTTCCTCAGTCTGGTGCCCTTCCGATGTTCTGCACTTTCAGAAAAGCACCAGAAAGAAACATTTCTTTGGCAACCAATAATACAGGTAGCTGGATCTTATTTCAACCCTGCGGACAGGATACTGGGTTGTAGTCAATGTTAGTCCCCCTCAGAGTAGACCCATTGAAATTAACAGTAATGATAGACATACAGTAGATACATTAATTCCAATGGGTTTGCTCCGAGTAGGACTAGCATTGGTTACAACCCACTGGAGGCAGCAGGCCAGAATATACAAATCAGAGGAGAATGGATTAGGAGGAGCAAGAAGCCGCTACTGTTGCCCTCCAGTATCTGCCGCCAGAGGCGGTTGGCTCACTTTGCCTAAGGATAGGGCCGGCCTTGCTACTTCTGTTCATTTGCATGCCCGCACAAACCTGTCAACGTATACAAACCGCACTTGTGTTTTGACTCACATCTGGGGGACAATAAGCAATCACTTTGTTGCCAGCCTGGCACAGAAGGTCACATTCTGTCACACCACAACAGGAAGTTGCTATTCTATGACATACTTCCTGCTGCCCTTCCTGTTTGCCTGCGGCTGTTGCTCATTCCAGCAACCCCAGTGGTAGAGAAATCCTGCCCTCTTCAGATTTTTTTTGCTTTGCCCTACATTTTGGTGATATCAGCTGTTTGAATCAGTGATGGCTGGCGCCCAGTGGGATTGGTGTAGGGAGGAAGGCACCACAGCCAACAGCAGGTGGCGACAGAGCCAACGACAGGCGGAGCCAACTAATCCTGGTTTCGTCCCCCACTGAGGACTCAGCTATACAGCTGCAAATAAAACGTTTTAAGCGTGTTTGGAGTACAATATACAATGTGACACTAGATGGCGATGGTGAACCATATGGAAAATTCAATGTGTTTTAAAAAACGCCTTTTAAAAAGAGCATTTTCAGAACGGTTTTTATCTGTGTGTCGAACCCACCTGAGTCCTACAAGGGCAACCCTGAGACTAAGCCCACATTCAAAGCACTATGATACCACTCAGACAGACACAGCTTCCTCCAGAGGATTCTGGGAACTGTAGTTTGTCAAGGGCAGGGCCAGCCGAAGACATTTTGTTGCTTAACGGAAAAAAGAAAATCTGCCACTGCTGCCTATATCTCTCTGCTGCCACCTGAGGTGACTGGAGGTGGCCCAGGAAAGCCCTGGCGCATTGATGGTAGCGGGGGAGAGAAAAGGAGGCTGGAGGGGAGTCGGCGGTACTGGCCTTGCTCTTGCCAGGTGGTGGCGAATGATACACTCCTCTGAGGGCCTTCAGAGCAGCAGAAGAGGAGAAAACGAATCTAGGCAGGTGGCTACGGAGGCTCCTCAGATCTGCTGTACACCCAGCTGTTCCCAGTCTGCCGCCTGAGGCAACTGCCTCAGCCGGGCTAATAGGTGGGCCGGCCTTGGTGAAGGATGATGTGAGTTGCTGGGGGACCCATATTCCCTTCCCAGAGCTACAATCGAGAGTGATTTAACAATCAGTCCCTCTTCACAGGGAACTCTGGGAATTGTAGATCTGAGAGGGGGACAGGAAGCTTCCTAACAACTCTCAGCACCCTTAACAAACTACAGATCCCAACCCCCCGGATTGGTTGCAAAAAGCAGGCAGACAGGTGGGTGCTGGCTGAGGACAGACTGAAGTTGAGAGGGCAAGCACCTTATTTGCCCTAATAGAATAGAATTATAGAATTGGAAGGCACCATGAGGGTAATCTAGTCTAACCCCTTGCAAAGGAGGTATCTTTTGTCGAATGTGGGGCTCAAACCCTCGACCCTGAGATTAAGGGTCTCACGCTCTACCAGCCGAGTGATCCACAGGGCTAGGCCAGTCTCTGTTGGTTAGAATTAAAAGACATATGCCAAAAATGACTTTTTGAACTTTTTTATTTTGAATTTTTGTTATAAACAAAAGCATGTAGGCACAGAAAAAGAAGGTAACAGAAAAGAAGGTAGGCACAGAAAAAGAAAATGGGACGCGGGTGGCACTGTGGGTTAAACCACGGAACCTAGGACTTGCCGATCAGAAGGTCGGCGGTTCGAATCCCTGTGACAGGGTGAGCTCCCGTTTCTCGGTCCCAGCTCCTGCCAACCTAGCAGTTCGAAAGCACGTCAAAGTGCAAGTAGATAAATAGGCAGGAAGGTAAACGGTGTTTCCGTGCCCTGCTCTGGTTCGCCAGAAGCGGCTTAGTCATGCTGGCCACATGACCCAGAAGCTGTACGCCGGCTCCCTCGGCCAATAAAGCGAGATGAGCGCCGCAACCCCAGAGTCGGCCAGGATTGGACCTAATGGTCCCTTTACCTTTACCTTTAACAAAGAAAAAGCACCACAGAGTTGCAGAAATGAAATATAACAGCAGCAAACCTCTGCGCCAAATTACAATAATACTTCACTGAATATCAGGTGGGATTTAAATACCGCCACCGTAGTGAAGAACAGGAAGTCAGAGCGATATGGGAAGATAATATATTCAAAGAAGCGAAGCCAGTCTTCATCAATAAGCCAATAATTGACATGCCTCTGTTTTTGTCTCTAGTTGACCCATATGGGCTTGGTGCAAGATGCGGACCAGCTTTGCAGCATGACGCCAGTTCCCTGGTTCCCAGATAGCAATATTGCTAGGAAACCGCAGAATCTTATGCTGCAGGAGTTGTACAGGACAGCACTCTGTTTGAAAGACTCCCTCTTGCTCATCAGAGAGCAGCAAAGCAGACTGACTGGTCCCCACGAGGCGTTGCACAGCCAATTGGAAAAAGCCCAGCAGCAAGTGACCGGCCTGGTCACCAATACTCAGTGCACCCTCTGCCTGCAGGGTCTGACTCTGCCCGCCGTCACCCTTCCAGCGAGACCTACGGACCCATCGGCCTTCCAGCAAAAGATTGACGGCTGCCGGGTGCTCAGTAACTACTCCAAGCTGATTGGCGACTTGGCAAAGGCCTTCAGAAAGCACCTAGCCAAAGGGAAAGGGGCAGAGCGTCAGAAAAAGAGAAACAGGACTAAGCCGGCTGCAGCTTTCTGACTGACTCATCAAAAGCGTGTTCTTTTTCAAAAAAGAAAAAAGGAAAAGAAACATGGAATTTCATCAGCCTCCCCGAAAGACAATAATAACTCAGAAGGCATCTGCGTGCAAGACCAGCCCAAATGCAGAAGCAGTGCCCTCAAGACATGAAGAGGCCTTTGGGTGACATGTTTCAAAACACAGATTATGGCCCTTTGTTGCTGACAGGGACACAGTGAACTGCCTTATAGCGGAGGCCACCTAGCTCAGTATTGTCTACACTGACTGCCAGCAGCTCTGCGGTGTCTCGGACTAGGTCTCTCCCAACACTACCTGAAGATGGCGGGGACTGAACCTGGCGTCCTCTCCGTGTGGGTCAGATGCTCTAACCACTGAGCTAGGGCGCTTGTTCTTCAGTCTTGCCTCACAGCTTTTGTTTCCTGTCTCCAGGCTCTGTGCAGTATAGGCTGTTGCCAGGCCTGAGATCCAGAATTCAAGAAGAGTGGAACAGAAGGCAGCATTAAGAAGAGGAACGATATAGGGGCAGAGATTCGCTGCCTTTTGCTCAGCTGGCACTTTGCACAAAGGGGCCTCCTATATTTCCCACTGAGGAAATGTGTGTGTCGCCCACATAGAATGTACTTTGCACAAGGACAGGAACACTTTGGCCTCAGGAACTTTGCACATGGACAGGAATACTTTTCTCTTGGTTGGTATGCTACACTTTAAAACGATATCATCTATACACATGGGCATAGCCAGGATTTTTGTTAAGGGGCAGGCTTTTGTTAGGGGTAGGCAGAACCTCAGATTTGTATTGATTTTTTATTGATTATGGGGGGGCAGCTGAATTAGGGAGCAAGATAAGATTGCACAAATTATAAAATGGGGAGGGGCAGCTGAATTAGCGTTTGAAGGGCTGTTGCTGTTTTGATTGCAGCAATAGATCCCTGGGAAGGATCCACTTCAGAGGTTACTCCAGGGCATCAGCAGAGGCCAGCTGAGGATGGCTGTCCATCATAGCACAATGATTTTCCCGCAGTGATTCAATATCCCCTGCTTGACTAAATCGCTGCATGTTGCAGAAGGAGCAGAAGCCCCACAGCCGACGGCATGTGATTTTGACAGGCAAATGCTCTCTTCCCTTTGCTAGGCAGAAGTTGTTTCTGTGATCTAAAGGCGGGGGTGAGCAGGACTCACCCATTCACCTGTTTACTTCCAATCCAAGTTGTGGCTTTCCCATGGGAACGAAACGGCAGCTAGTCATAGAACCACAGAAAACTGTAGGGCTGGAAGGGGACCTAAAGGATGATCTGGTCCAACCCTCTGCAGTGCAGAAGAGAGAAAGGAAAGGGGCTACATTTGCCGCCCTCTCCACAAAAAAAGGTTGGTAAACACATGGTTGCAGGTGACACTCTTTGGACCATGTCTCAGGCTGCAGTCAAGTTGCCTACTCCCATTGGAAAACCATCACTGGAAGCCGCAGAAAACTGAGCCAGCTTTCATTTGCATGGTCCCTCCTCTTCATCTGCATAACTCCACCCCCGGGTTCTATTTTCCCGGTATGTCACTGGACAGTGGAATCTACACCTTTCAGGAGGGAGATGATGCTGGGAGTTGCCTGTGGCATATTTAGATCAGGGGGATTTTCCCAGTGTAGAGCCACTGCCTGGGGGGGAAAGTTTTCAGCAGTAATCCTCAATGAGCCTGTCTTGCCTGCAGCAAATTACCTGTAGCCACGGCTTTACTCAGGGTGACTCCCCGATGAGGAATGTTTGCAGCGCTTGGGAATTTTCAGTTCTGAGAAAAGGCAAGTTGGAGGTGACATAATAGGCATTTAGAAAATTCTGCGAGAAAGTAGACAGAGAAAAGAAGTCTTTCCCCTGGCCTCGAACTCATGGACAACCGGTGAAGCTGAGTGTTGGGGAGATTCTGGACAGATAAAAGACAGGACTCACTCGTGCAGGCACATATCTCATTTTAGTCCAAAAGCCCGGAGAGATCTGCTTGGGGGTGGTTTTCCTTTTAGGGGGCGATATACTGCCCTTCCTTATGTGTTGTGCTTTCATAATTAAAGGCGGGTTTATCTCTGCCTTTACCTGGAGGTTATAGGGACGTGGGTGGCGCTGTGGGTTAAACCACAGAGCCTAGGACTTGCTGATCAGAAGGTTGGCGGTTCGAATCCCCGTGACGGGGTGAGCTCCCGTTGCTCGGTCACTCCTCCTGCCCACCTAGCAGTTCGAAAGCACGCCAGTGCAAGTAGATAAATAGGTACCACTTCGGCGGGAAGGTAAATGGCGTTTCCGTGTGCTGCTCTGGTTCGCAAGAAGCAGCTTAGTCCTGCTGGCCACATGACCCGGAAGCTGTACGCTGGCTCCCTCGGCCAATAAAGCGAGATGAGCGCCACAACCCCAGAGTCGGCCATGACTGGACCTAATGGTCAGGGGTCCCTTTACCCTTTACCTTATACTGCCCTCCCTTATGTGTTGTGCTTTCATAATTAAAGGCAGGTTTATCTCTGCCGTTACCTGGAGGTTATGTGGACGACAATCTGCTGAGTTATATTCCTGTGTAGGAATCGTTTTGGAGGAAACTTCCCAGATGTAGGCACATCTGGAACTCTCTGCTACATGAGACGGTGATGGCCAGCAACTTGGTTGGCTTTAAAAGAGGATTGGACAAATGCATGAAGGATAACAATATTGTGGCTGACCATAAATGATCCTGTGCTCTGCTTCCACAGTGCGAGGCAGTAAGGCTTCTGAATACCAGTTGCTGGAAGCCCCAGAAAAGGAGAGTGCTCAGGACCTACTTGCCTGGTTCCCAAAGGCATCTGGGAGGCCACTGTGGCTACAGGAGTCTGGAACAAATGGGCCTGATCCAGCAACCTCCTATGATGTTCTTACATAGTGCCTCCCAGGAGCTATGCACAGGGATGACGTCCATTGTTGTTGTTGTTTAGTTGTTTAGTCATGTCCGACTCTTCATGACCCCATGGACCAGAGCACGCCAGGCACTCCTGTGTTCCACTGCCTCCCACAGTTTAGTCAAATTCATGCTGGTAGCTTCGAGAACACTGTTCAACCATCTCGTCCTCTGTCGTCCCCTTCTCCTTGTGCCCTCCATCTTTCCCAACATCAGGGTCTTTTCCAGGGAGTCTTCTCTTCTCATGAGGTGGCCAAAGTATTGCAGCCTCAGCTTCACGATCTGTCCTTCTAGTGAGCACTCAGGGCTGAATGGATAGGTTTGATCTTCTTGCAATCTCAAGAGTCTCCTCCAGCACCATAATTCAAAAGCATCAAAAGCATCAATTCTTCGGCGAATGATGTCCATAAATAAGTACAAATCTACAGCTAAGTTGCTACAGATCAGAGATTTCAACACCCTAAGTTTTTTGGGGGTGGGGTGGGGAGGACAGCTGCACTGTCATAGAAAATCTTTCAGAAATGTCACCAAGACACCTGAGTTCTTCTGCAGGCAGTTGGACATGGAGAGGGTTGACTGAAGATATTTACAATGCATATATTTTTAAATTAATATGCTACTGGGTTGCATCCAAGGCTAGTCCCAGTGAGAGGAGACCCACTGATACCAGTGGAAGTAAGATATAGTCATGTTCATTAACTTAAATGCATCTCCTTTGAGGAAGACTGGCTTCGGAGACAACACACTGCCTTTTTATTTTTAGACTTTCAGCAGCCAATGTGCAGTATATAGAATTCTTTCTATTTCCGATGTTAAGGTTCTATTATTTATTGAAACTTCACTGATTTTTATTTTTAGGAGAGCACCTTTGCACTGGGAAAGCCTATTTAAAATGTTGCAGTCAATATTTATATAACATGTACATATTTGTAAAAGTTAACTTAATAACACATTGCTGTCCTGCAGATGGGACTTGTTTTCTCAGGTTTATTTATTCTTCCAGAGTGGATGACGTATGTTTGTATAAGTAAAAGCATTCAGCCTTGGTTGTATGAGTGTGACTTTGTGGAATGATAATGTTCCACCTGCACTGACCTGTTTTCTGATATTAATATAAATCTTGTGTTTTTTTGTATTTTCATAAAATAAATAATCTTATGATTTGCCATTGTACATCCAGTTTCACTTATTGAGTTACTCTTATCGAGTTATTGAGCTTTGAGGCCAGGTGGAATATAACTACAGTGGTACCTCAGGTTAAGTACTTAATTGATTCCGGAGGTCGGTTCTTAACCTGAAACTGTTCTTAACCTGAAGCACCACTTTAGCTAATGGGGCCTCCCGCTGCTGCCACGCCGCTGGAGCACAATTTCTGTTCTCATCCTGAAGCAAAGTTCTTAACCTGAAGCACTATTTCTGGGTTAGCGGAGTCTGCAACCTGAAGCGTATGTAACCTGAAGCGTATGTAACACGAGGTACCACTGTATTTTAAATAAGCAAGCAAATAATTGCCTTCTTTTTTTTTTAAGGGAACTTCAGCAATGGCTCCATATTTACAGCCCAAGACCCAATGTCAAAGAACTGGCTGTTAGTTTTCAATTGAAATGTGCAATTCAGATAATGTGAAATACAGAGTAAAATAAAATTATGCAGAGCATGTAGGGAGTGGGCATAGAAAACATTTTTCTCCCTCTCTCATAGCACTGAAGCTTGTGGACCTTCCATGAAGCTGAATGCTGGAAGATTCAGAACAGATGATCGAAAGGTCTTCTTCACAGAAAGCATAGACAAACAGTGGAACTCACTCCCCTAAGGGGGCAGTAATGGCCACCAACTTGGATGATTTTGAAAGACAAATTCATGGAGGAGAATCATAGAGTTGGAAGGGACCCCATGGATCATCAAGTCCACGCCCCCTGCAATGCAGGAATCGTTTGCCCAACATGGGGCTCTTACCCATGACCCTGAGATTAAGAGTCTCATTCTCTACCCACTGAGACAAGAATCATAGAATCATAGAGTTGGAAGAGACCACAAGGGCCATCGAGTCCAACCCCCTGCCAAGCAGGAAACACCATCAAAGCACTCCTGACATATGGTTGTCAAGCCTCTGCTTAAAGACCTCCAAAGAAGGAGACTCCACCACACTCCTTGGCAGCAAATTCCACTGTCGAACAGCTCTTACTGTCAGGAAGTTCTTCCTAATGTTTAGGTGGAATCTTCTTTCTTGTAGTTTGGATCCATTGCTCCGTGTCCGCTTCTCTGGAGCAGCAGAAAGCAACCTTTCTCCCTCCTCTATGTGACATCCTTTTATATATTTGAACATGGCTATCATATCACTCCTTAACCTCCTCTTCTCCCGGCTAAACATGCCCAGCTCCCTTAGCCGTTCCTCATAAGGCATCGTTTCCAGGTCTTTGACCATTTTGGTTGCCCTCCTCTGGACACGTTCCAGTTTGTCAGTGTCCTTCTTGAACTGTGGTGCCCAGAACTGGACACAGTACTCCAGGTGAGGTCTGACCAGAGCAGAATACAGTGGCACTATTACTTCCCTTGATCTAGATGCTATACTCCTACTGATGCAGCCCAGAATTGCATTGGCTTTTTTAGCTGCCGCGTCACACTGTTGGCTCATGTCAAGTTTGTGGTCAACCAAGACTCCTAGATCTTTTTCACATGTACTGCTCTCAAGCCAGGTGTCACCCATCTTGTATTTGTGCCTCTCATTTTTTTTGCCCAAGTGCAATACTTTACATTTCTCCCTGTTAAAATTCATCTTGTTTGTTTTTGCCCAGTTTTCTAATCTGTCAAGGTCGTTTTGAAGTGTGATCCTGTCCTCTGGGGTGTTAGCCACCCCTCCCAGTTTGGTGTCATCTGCAAATTTGATCAGGATGCCCTTGAGTCCATCATCCAAGTCGTTGATAAAGATGTTGAATAAGACCGGGCCCAAGACAGAACCCTGTGGCACCCCACTAGTCACTCTTCTCCAGGATGAAGAGGAACCATTGATGAGCACCCTTTGGGTTCAGTCCGTCAGCCAGTTACAAATCCACTGAGTGGTAGCATAGTCAAGACCACATTTTACCAGCTTCTTTACAAGAATATCATGGGGCACCTTGTCAAATGCCTTGCTGAAATCAAGGTAGGCTACATCCACTGCGTTCCCTTCATCTACCAGGCTTGTAATTCTGTCAAAAAATGAGATCAGGTTAGCCTGACATGACTTGTTCTTCAGAAATCCATGCTGACTATTGGTGATCACAGCATTCCTTTCTAGGTGCTCACAGACTGTTTGCTTAATGATCTGCTCCAGAATCTTCCCTGGTATTGATGTCAGACTGACTGGGCGGTAATTATTTGGCTCCTCTCTTTTCCCCTTTTTGAAAATAGGGACAACATTTGCCCTCCTCCAGTCTGCCGGGACTTCGCCTGTTCTCCAGGAATTCTCAAAGATGACTGCCAGTGGTTCTGAGATCACAATGAGACCATCAATGGCCACTAGCAATGCCCTGCCTTTACAGTCACAGAGAGAGTATTGCTTCTGAATACTAGTTGCTGGAAACCACAGAAGGGGAGAGGGATTTTGTGCTCAGATCCTGCTTGTGGGCTTCCAGCAGGCATCTGGTTGGCCACTGTGAGAACAGGTTACTTAGACTAGATGGGTCATTGGTCTGATCCAGGAGAGCTCGTCTTTATGTTCTTTGAGTTACATGGGAACATAGATGGCTGCTTTATACGTCAGACCAATGAACCATACAGTTCAGTATGGGACGCGGTTCCATATCTATCTATCTATCTATCTATCTATCTATCTATCTATCTATCTATAAATCTATAAATCTATAAAGGTAAAGGACCCCTGACAGTTAAGTCCAGTCCAGACGACTCTGGGGTTGCGGTGCTCATCTCACTTTACAGGCCGAGGGAGCCGACGTTTGTCCACAGACAGTTTTTCCAGGCCATGTGGCCAGCATGACTAAGCCGCTTCTGGTGAAACCAGAGCAGCGCACGGAAACACTGTTTACCTTCCTGCCGGAGTGGTACCTATTTATCTACTTGCACTTTGACATGCTTTCAAACTGCTAGGTTGGCAGGAGCTGGGACCGAGGAACGGGAGCTCACCCCATTGTGGAGATTCAAACCACCGACCTTCTGCTCCAGAGAAGCGGACACGGAGCAATGGATACAAACTACAAGAAAGAAGATTCCACCAAACATTAGGAAGAGCTTCCTGACAGTAAGAGCTGTTTGACAGTGGAATTTGCTGCCAAGGAGTGTGGTGGAGTCTCCTTCTTTGGAGGTCTTTAAGCAGAGGCTTGACAACCATATGTCAGGAGTGCTCTGATGGTGTTTCCTGCTTGGCAGGGGGTTGGACTCGATGGCCCTTGTGGTCTCTTCCAACTCTATGATTCTATGATCGGCAAGCCCAAGAGGCGCAGTGGTTTAGACAACAGTGCCACCTGCGTCCCTACACACACACACATGGTTCAGTATGGGACGCGCGTGGTGAGCTCCCATTGCTCTGTCCCAGCTCCTGCCAACCGAGCAGTTCGAAAGCAGACCAGTGCAAGTAGATAAATAGGTACTGCTGTGGCCGGAAGGTAAACAGCGTTTCTGTGCACTCTGGGTTCCGTCATGGTGTCCCGTTGCGCCAGAAGCGGTTTAGTCATGCTGGCAGCATCACCTGGAAAGCTGTGTGGACAAACACCAGCTCCCTTGGCCTGAAAGCAAGATGAGCACCACAACCCCATAGTCACCTTTGACTAGACTTGACCATCCAGGGGTCATTTACCTTTTTTACAGTTCAGTATTCTCAACACTGAGCAGCAGCAACTCTCTTAAGGTTTCAAAGAGGTGTCTCTCCCAGCCTTACATGGAGATGATAGGGACTGAACCTGGGACTTGATGCCTGCTAGGCAGATGGTCTACCAATGAGCCACAGCCCGTCCCTTAAGATACAGAGATATAGGAAGCTGATTCCAAGCCAGGGCAGCTGAGTCATCTAGCTTAGCATCATACAATGACTGGCAGCAGCACTCCAGGGTTTTGGGGGGGGGGGTTGTCTCCCAGCCCCACCACAAGATGCTGTGAACTGAACCCACGGGAGACTTGTGGGGAAAGATGCAAAGAGGTGAGGAAGCGCAGGAGAGCTCCAGCTCTTTGCATGCTGAAGGTCCCAGGTTCATTTCCAAGTTGGGCTGAGAAACCCGGGAGAGGCCACTGCCAGTCAGTGCAGACAACATTGATCTAGATGGACCAATGGTCTGATTCAGTAGAAGCATAGGAGTCAACTCCTAGGGGCTGTGGAGGCTTTGACCCCCACAATGAAATATTTCAGGGGGCCGGGCCTCCACAAAGTTGATGGGCGTTCCCATTCAAATGGTGTGTGTGCCCTTTGTCATGTGATTGATTATGCAAGGCTGGTCTTACCTGGGCCCCACAATATTTTATTTCGTTAGAAGGCAGCTGCCTATGTTGCCTTATTTGGTAATCATTTGAATTCTGCATATATTTGCATACAAAGGGGGAGAACACACACCATATTTCCATAGTTTCCAGATGATGTAGGTCTGAGTCATAGGAGGCAAGCTCTGATATTAAACACAACTTTGATATGTTTATATCTACTGGGCAAGTCATGGGGAGGTTGGGAGGTGGAAGGACATTTTTAGTTGCTCAAATGGTTTTTAACCAATTAAAACCTAGTCCGTTTAGTGCAGTGGTGTCCAAACGTTTTTCAAAGAGGGCCAGATTTGATGAAGTGAAGGGGAAGGGCCGTGAGGGCCAACCAAAGTTGTTGACCTTTTTTTAGGATTGAAGTTGTTGAGAGTTTTTTTAGGGTTTTACCCCAGAAAATAAACTGCCACAGGGGCCGAATTAGGCCCCCAAAACTGACTTTGGACATGCCTGGTTTAGTGGCTGCTGTGGAATCCCTATTACAAAAATTTGGTAATTGAAAATTCTAAGTGTTAAAGCGAAACTTAAGAGGCATTTCGATTAAAAATGGTTTTTTCTTTTGCAATTAAAATTCACTGACGAATTCAGTGACCATTTCCTGACTGATCAATTCACTGACCATTAAAATTCACTCACCATTTTATTTGATCAAATGCTTTGTAATCTAATGAAATCTAATCAATTCATTAATGTTTAGCTCTACTTTGGTTAATGTGGGAAATTAGCACAGAGGATAGCTCAGTCAGGAGAGCATGAGTCTCTTAATCCCAGGGTTGTGGGTTCAAGCCCAAAACTGGGTGAAATATTCCTGCATTTCAGGGGGTTGGACTTAGATGATCCTTGTGTTCCCTTCCAACTCTATGATTCTATGATCAGCCAAGGACCTAGGAATGGCTGAAACTCTGTGTGAATGTGGGTTGTGCACTGGCTACCATTTTAATAGGTGAAATGGTCCTGAGTTTCCCTATATATTTCACTGATTCCTCATTCTGTGACTGCTGGAGATTTTACTCATCAAATACTCTCACTTCTGAGATCTCATGTCATGCATTGCCCACACACTCTCAACCATCTCTTGCACTTACTCATAAGGACTAGAAACTTGCATTTTAAAAAAGAAAACAGGAAACTGAATTCTGTGGCCAGTCGCACATTCTGGGTTTTCTCTGCAACTGCTATAGAATAATAGCACAACCATGTTGACGAGTAACCACGAGAGGAACTGAAGCCTGTAGCAAGACCCCTGAACCTGCTCAAATCAATATATAAAAATATATCTCCCATGTGACAAGCAGGAGCCTAGAAGGTGGAATGTAGGTGTGAAGGCAACCCACCCAATTTTGTGCAATGCTCTGTGGATAGGGAGCACCCACACTCTGATGTGCTTTTCAAGTCCTGATCCAGCAGATGCTATGCACATTTAAGCAGCCACATTCATGAAGCTCTTCACTGGATCAGGGCAAAGCCTTCCCATAGTTTCAACAATTCAGTGATAACTTGCAGGTTCGTTTCTATTGGGTCATCTGGCTGTGTTTCCCCAGCCACTCTGGGTGGCTTCCAACAGAATATTAAAATACAATAACCTATTACACATTAAAAGCTTCCCTAAACAGGGCTGCCTTCAGATGTCTTCTAAAAGTCTGGTAGTTGTTGTTCTCTTTGACATCTGGTGGGAGGGCGTTCCACAGGGCGGGTGCCACTACCGAGAAGGCCCTCTGCCTGGTTCCTTGTAACTTGGCTTCTCACAGTGAGGGAGCCGCCAGAAGGCCCTCGGCGCTGGACCTCAGTGTCCGGGTAGAACGGTGGGGGTGGAGACGCTCCTTCAGATATACTGGACAGAGGCCATTTAGGGCTTTAAAGGTCAGCACCAACACTTTGAATTGTGCTCAGAAACGTGCTGGGAGCCAATGTACGTCTTTCAAGACCGGTGTTATGTGGTCTCGGCGGCCACTCCCAGTCACCAGTCTAGCTGCCGCATTCTGGATTAGTTGTAGTTTCCGGGTCACCTTCAAAGGTAGCCCCACATAAAGCGCATTGCAGTAGTCCAAGCGAGAGATAACCAGAACATGCACCACTCTGGTGAGGCAGTCTGTGGGCAGATAAGGTCTCAGCCTGCGTACCAGATGGAGCTGGTAAACAGCTGCCCTGGACACAGAGTTGATCTCCGTCTCCATGGACAGCTGTGAGTCCAAAATTACTCCCAGGCTGCGACCTGGTCCTTCAAGGGACCAGTTACCAGGGAGTCTATGTGGCTTGGGCCCATGCTAGCTGAAAGATTATATCTCCCTATATCAGTCTTTCCCAAGCTTTGGTCTCCAGCTGTTTTCGGACTACAGCTCCCATCAACCCTAGTTAGCAGGACCTATGGCCAGGGATGGTGGGAATTGTAGTTCAAAAAGAGCTGGAGACCCAAGTTTGGGAAACCTTGCCCTACAGGAACCTGCCCTGGTGCCACGATCTTTGGGTGGGCATATTTGCTCAGTCTCCTAGGCATCAGAGGCACAACTGTTGGTGATCCGTGAGAGAGCCTTTTCTGTGGCTGCTCCCATATTGTGGAGTTCCCTCCCAAGGGCAGTTCGACTGGCTCCCTCTCAGGCTCAGATCTTGCTGCTGGGCTTCCCACTGGGGCCTCTGGTTGGCCACTGCTGGACTAGACAGGCCACGGGCCTGATCCGGAAGCCTCGTGTTCTTATGCCCTCAATTTTCCATTATGCTCGGAAACTTTAGGTGGCCTCGCAACCATCTCCATCTGGTTTAAGCTCTCTCGAACGAGATTTGCCTCTGTTTCACAATGGCGTTTGCAGAAATATCTCCCTCCCTGATTTCCAAACCTCATCCGGTAACTTGCAGCAAAGGGAGGTGAGAGGTGAGCTTTGCTCCTCTTGAGGGACGCCTGCAGCAGTGGCGGAAACGGTTGCCAGATCCTTGGGGTGATCAGAGATCCAGTTGGATGCCTTTTCCAGGTAGAGTAAAGCCCGTCACTTACAGGTATGGTGAATGACGCTTTCTGTGGCTCCTGGCTGTAGTGGCTGTGTTCTGCCTCCACTGCTGGAGACAGTATGCTTCCGAGAGCCTGAGAATCAGAAGGAGGGAGAGCACTCCATTCTTGCTACTGGGCTTCCCATGGGAACACCTGGCTGGGCACTGTGAGACAGGACACTGGACCAGATGGGCTACTGGCCTGATCCATATGTTCTTCTATCAGGAACTAGGAAAAGTTCAGAAAGGGATAGAGAAGGGGAACCGAGAAAGTCTTGGTGGTGTGGCAGTAGAAAGCATACCCTCCAACATTTCTCCAATGAAAATAGGGACGTCCCATTCCATAATGATAATTTTAACTATTTATACCTCACCCATCTGACTGGATTGCCCCAGCCACTCTGGGCAGCTTCCTATATATATAAAAACATAATAAAACATTAAACATTTTTTTTTAAAAAACTCTTCCCTATACAGTGGTACTTTGGGTTAAGAACTTAATTCATTCTGGAGGTCCGTTCTTAACCTGAAATTGTTCTTAACCTGAGGTACCACTTTAGCTAATGGGGCCTCCCGCTGCCGCCGTGCTGCCAGAGCACAATTTCTGTTCTCATCCTGAAGCAAAGTTCTTAACCCGAGGTAATATTTCTGGGTTAGTGGAGTCTGTAACCTGAAGCTTCTGTAACCCGAGGTACCACTGTACAGGATTACCTTCAGACGGCTTGGGGGTCGGATAACTCCATACCCTCCAGCATTTCTCCAATGAATATAGGGACATCCTAAGGAAAAGTGGGACATTCCGGGGTCATATCAGAAACCGGGATGGTTTCTCTAAATCAGGGACGTCCCTGGAAAATAGGGTCACTTGGAGGGTCTGAGAAAGTGATCTAAAGTGACTTACAAACAACCAATTAAAACTCCAAAAAACTTTTTGATCTGTTTTATATTTGTTTTATGGTTCTCTTTTGTAGGATGTCTTGAATATCTAGATTAATAAAATAAAGTTCATACAGCCGTACCTTGGTTAACAAACGCCTTAGCAGTTGAACGTTTTGGCTCCGAACGCTGCAAACCCAGAAGTGAGTGTTCCGGTTTGCGAATGCTCTTTTGGAACCCGAACATCCTGCGGGGCTTCCGCAGCTTCTGATTGGCTGCAGGAGCCATGCCCCCAGATGCACGCCACACCCCCACCTGCTCTCCACCCACCCACCCCCGGTGCCGAAGCATGAAGCTTCGCCACTGTTCAGGACTAAGAACCCTGCTGAATGAGACCAATGGTCTATCTAGTCCATCTCACAGTGGCCAAACAGTTGCCCCTGCATACTGCCTCCAACAGTGGAGGTAGAATACAGTCACTGGCCTGCTGTAATCATAGAATCGTAGAGTTGGAAGGGGCCACGAGGGTCATCTAGTCCAACCCCTCACAAATGCAGGAATCTGTTGCCCAACGTGAGGCTTGAACCCACAGCCCTGAACATTAAGAGTCTCATTCTCTCCCGACTGAGCTATCCCTATGGGGCTGCAGTGGTGCAAGGTGAACGAGAGCCTCATGGAGTCCAAAAAACCCCTGAGGCATCCACTGTCTGGTCATGAGATCAAAGACAGTCAGTCGTTCCCCTCTCACCGGACCAGCCTCTGGGCACAGCCCAGGATGGAGAGCAAAAATCAGCTGGATCAGTGAGTCAGTCTCTCTTTGAGGGCTTTGCTTTTCAGAAGGCAAGTTGATCTGAGCTCCTTTCCCCCCTTCTAACCCCGATTTGGTACAATACGGCGGACGGCCTAAGCAATGGATTACCCATAGATGAGGCTTGTGGCAGCCCCGAGAGGTGGATTCTCAAGAAGGTCTTGGAAAGATAAAAGAGGGTCTTCTCTAAAAGAAGGAGTTCTTTTGACATCTTGCTTTGAAGTGACTCAAATGACACATCCCGCTTCAACTGAGTGCCCTTTGAGGTCTCCTCCGTTTCGCTGCTGATCTGAGCTCCATCCAAAGAGAACATTGGAGAGCAAGGTAATGTTTTGATGCTATCCAGCAAGGCACTGAATGGTGTTGTGTGTACAGAATGGCTCAGTTGTTGCTGTGTTTGGGGCGCAAGCGGCGAAAGTTACTGAACAGCTGAAGTGAGAGCTTTGGCTAGACTTACGTTTTTGTTGGGGGTGGGGGTTAAGAATGTGCACTAGGCAGAGGTCCCAGCCGCAGGAACTCCTTGCCACTGGAATGCTTGCATGCTCTTATTGTAGGAAGACAGAGAAATTTGAGTTAAGGGCACTTAGGCATTTTTTCAAGGCACCCAGTCCCTGAGGCAGGCGTGGGAACTTCTCCCGAAAGTAGCACTAGGCCCAGGATAGGTTGTTTATACTTCATGCAAATGATCTCTTTCCAGTAGATAGAAAGGGGACCCTGGAAAAAGTGTGAATGCATTTTCCTAGGTCTCCCACATATAGATGGGAAACGGCTATATATAGTGAATACTTATCTATTTTTAAAATTTTTCACCTATGATCCTTTTCTTTTACTTCTTTATTTTTTTATTTGTTATTTTTTCCCTTTTTTCTGACATCTTATCTTTCGTTTCACTCCTTTATTGTGAATATAATTTTATAGAGGTATAAATAACTGTAAATATGAAAAGAGGCAAAGTATTCTCTCATTTTTTCCCTTGGTTATATGTATTTTCTTTTTCCTTTGTATTTTCTTTTGTTGTAAATATGTATGTTTTCTGATTTGTACTTAATAAAAAATATTTTTTTTTTAAAAAAAAGGAAATTAATGGACTTAAGTTGGTGACTTCTATTAATTTCAGTGGGGTCTACTCAGAGTAGGACTAGCAATGACTGCAAACCATTCTCTATAGCCCTGCTAATGGAAATATGCTACTCTGGAAGGAGGGTTACAATGTAGAAGGATTACAATTACAATTGCGGGCAGCAGATCAGGGATGAATGGATTCCAGGGCTTTTCAGAAGCTCATCTGGGGACTCAGCTACATTAGTTAAAAAAGAAGTGTTTTAAATGCATTATAACACTTTGAAACTAGATGGCGCTGTGGAGTTCCATCTTTCAGCAACGTAGTTTCCCATTATGAGGTTTACAATGCGTTTTCCTGAAAAGTTTTTTTGATGTGTCTAGATCCAGCCCTAGGACTCAGCTACAGTATACAG
Source organism: Podarcis bocagei (assembly GCF_964188305.1). Classification (NCBI taxonomy): domain Eukaryota; kingdom Metazoa; phylum Chordata; class Lepidosauria; order Squamata; family Lacertidae; genus Podarcis; species Podarcis bocagei. The sequence goes on along the minus strand of NC_138142.1, from coordinate 20,876,015 downwards.
CTGCAAATAAAAAGTTTTAAGTGTGTTTTAAGTGCAATATCTAATGTGACACTGGGTGGTGATGGTGAGCCTTGTGGAAAATTCAATGTATTTTTTAAAACGCTTCAAAGCCGTTTTTTATATGTGTCTAGATTCCACCTTCGTCTCCTCGATGATCAACCCAGTAATGGCACAGAAACTTCCCTGGAGCTTCCCTTGCTCAAGTCCTGAAATGCACAGTTACAGGGCAGAATCATCGGCATTTCATTAGGATCAAAATGTGGATCAATAAGCCCACATTTCCCCTCAGATATTCATTGGAATATTATTATTTTTAACTCTAGACATTTGACCCTACATTCTTTCACCTGATCCAGACTGAGCCATATTTTAATAACGGTTTGTCAAACCATTTGCCCTGGGTGAACCATGGACATCATTCGACATCTTGCTATTTTGAGACTAATACCCATATAATAGCAATTCTGCATTTGTAAAGAACTAGGTCTACACTTTGGAACTCCCTGCTTATTGATATCAGGCAGGCGTCTGCACTGTACAGTGGTACCTCGGGTTAAGTACTTAATGCGTTCCGGAGGTCTGTTCTTAACCTGAAATTGTTCTTAACCTGAAGCACCACTTTAGCTAGTGGGGCCTCCTGCTGCCGCTGCGCTGCTGGAGCACGATTTCTGTTCTCATCCTGAAGCAAAGTTCTTAACCTGAAGCACTATTTCTGGGTTAGCGGAGTCTGTAACCTGAAGCGTATGTAACCCGAGGTACCACTGTACTCTTTTCAGCAGCTGCTAAAAACAGTCTTGCTTAGACAAGCCTGCTCAGATGTTTAGAAAGCTGTTGCGAGTTTTAATCTAGTTTTAACTTTTTGAAAGTCTCAAATTACGGTTGCCGATTTTGCTTGTCGGTAATTTTATTGTTTCATCGTTTTGTAAACTGCTTTGAGGATTGTTTTTAACAATAAAGCAGCGTATAAATTTTATGAAATGAATAAATAAATGAGCATTCCTTTGGCACAAGCATTTCTGCTTGCTGGATGGAAGGATCCAGCGTCTTCCACCCCCAGCTGATTTGAGGGGGGGGGCGATGGGAGGAGGAGAGTCTGAGAAGCCCTGTTGCCCAAACAGGAGTCCTTGCACAAAGGTTCCTGCCAGCTCTACTATTTAGCTGAATGCTGTTCTGGGTGACCCAACCCTCAAACTTTCTGCTGTGCATACAGCTTCAGGAGCAGACTATCTGATACGTAAAGTGTTCGCTGAGAGGTAGAATGCCTGGGAGGCCAGCCTGGCATAGAGGTCAGACTTTGACCTGAGAGATCCGGGTTCAAATCCTTCCACAAAGCTCACCAGCTGAATTTGGACTCTGTTCAAACAGATCCTAAGCTAGGTGTGGGGAAAATCTGTAGCTCTTCAGACATTGTTGGGTTATCATTCCTGTGCTGGCTGGGGGCAATGCTGGGATTGTAGTCCAATGAGTTCAGGAGGGCCAGAGTGCCCCCCCACGCTTTCCCCAAGCCGCGGGAGTGAAACACTTATTTTCCACTTCTTGGCCTGCATAAAAGAATCCCCCACGAGAGATCATTCCTCCTAGCCAAAAGGCCAAGCAGATTTGTATTCAGGTCTCCAGCCCAGAAAATCACCTGTGGGGCTGGGTGGGGTTTGGGGAGAGATTACCGCTGCAGAGCAATTCCCTGGCTAGTCAACTCTTGCCCCTGCTTACTGCTTAAACACCATGGAAATCTTAGCATCTTAGGACTGTTTCAGCTGTGGGATACCATACCTTTGCTGTAGAGTAGACTAATAGCAAACAGAGAATTAAGCCTTCTGTAGCCAAAATGGTCCCATCAACACCCAAGAGAGAGGTATCCACAGGTTTTCAGCCGAAGAAGGAGAAATCAAGTTTGGGACCAGTTTACCTGCAAGATTTCCTTACCTCTTATTTCTCATTCTGGCAGGTGCCTTCACGGTATTTTCAGTCCCTGCTTGAAGCATTTTTCTTTAGGCAAAGCCTATCCACACATGTAGACTGTTGCCATTTGTTTTAATGTGTGTGTTTTTTAGCTTCTCGTTGATTGCAATTCTTTCTCAGAGGCATCAAATGGCTGTTTTTAACTGTTGCTGTTGCTCTACCAATCATTTCATTATTTCCTTTTTTGTAATCTGCTTTGGATTTGTTGTTTTTAATTAAAAAAAATCAATCAAGCAGTATATAAATTCCATGAAATAAGTAAATAGCTATTCCATTTCAGAGCTGTAGCTACGGAAGGGGTAGGGGCGGCTACCCACTGCCCAGATAATGCAAGAGGTATCAATACTCAATGAGGGTGTGAGAAGGGAGGCTGGTGAGTGAAGGGGCGTGGCCTGTGAATGAGGAGGTGTGGCCTGTGGATGAGGAGGCGTGGCCTGTGGATGAGGAGGCGTGGCCTGTGAATGAGGGGGTGTGGCCTGCAGAAAGATGGAAGGGCCAGTTAGAGAGGGCTGTAGGGCCACATATTATTAATTAAATTTATATGCTGCTCTTCATCCAAAGATCTCACATCGGTTCACAATGTGGGCCTGAGGTTCCCCTTCCCTGGTGCACACACTTGTTGAATGTTGCGTGTGAATCATGAGTGTATGGCTCAGCTCTTTGTGTACATAGGTGCCCACAGTTTGTAGATAATGCCCTTTAAGTCACACTCGGAGAGCAGATCCATTAAACGGGTCTGCTCTGAGCAGGACTAGCATTGGAGATCACCCACAAAAATATCTGTAAAAGCACACACATGCACAAAGCCCAAAGAGGATGAAATGCTAAAAATAGCCTAGTGATTACTGAGCATGCTCAGTAGGCATGGAATGCTGTGTTGTGGAGGGGCGGAATAGAACAGAGTGTCCTGGGGGAGCAGATGGTTGAGATCTGCAGTTCGAATCCCCGCAACGGGGTGAGCTCCCATTGCTCGGTCCCTGCTCCTGCCAACCTAGCAGTTTGAAAGTACGTCAAAGTGCAAGTAGATAAATAGGTACCACTCCGGCTGGAAGGTAAACAGCATTTCCGTGCGCTGCTCTGGTTCGCCAGAAGCGGCTTAGACATGCTGGCCACATGACCCGGAAGCTGTACGTCGTCCAATAAAGCGAGATGAGCGCCGCAACCCCAGAGTCGTCCATGACTGGACCTAACGGTCAGGGGTCCCTTTACCTTTACCTTTAAGGAAAAGTGAGACATTCCAGAATCAAATCAGAAACTGGGAGCCCTTCTGTAAATCCAGGACTGTCCCTGAAAAATAGGGTCTGCCGTTGACCATGTTGGATGGGGGCTGATGGGAGTCTACTCTTATTTATTTCTACATTGATTCTTCAAGGATCTCAAGGTGTGGCCTTCACGCTTTCCCCCATCCCTCCATTTGATCCTCACACAACAACCTTGTGGGGTAGGTCAGACAAAGAGAGAATGACTGGCCCAAGGACACCCAGTGTTTCAGGGCCCAGTGGGCATTTGAACCCTAGTCTCCCAGGTCCACTCTAACCACGGCACCATTGCTATCTCTCAGTCCCAGGCTCTGGCTATCTTCAGGTGGTATTCAAACCCATACCCGCAAACTGAGGCTGTGCAACTGGGAGGTTTTGCGCAAGGAAACCACTCTCCCAAAAGATAAAGGAAAGTGAAGTGTGTATGGGGAGAGAATGCGCTAGGAAGTGTGTAATAGTGTTTAACTTTGGCTCAGTGTGATCTAACGGTTGCAAACAAAGCTGTGGCCCAAAAGATAAGGAAAGCAAGATAGGGAAATTTACTGGGAAGTGTGAGATAACACTCAGTGTTGACACAACATTATCTAACCTCCCTGCACACAAATCAGAACAAATGTGAATGTACCTCATCTCTTCCAGGCAAACAAAGAGGAACGAATGGTCCATGTGCCCTCAGGCTGGTGTAGAGGGCTGTCTCGAAAACGATGTTGTATATGTAAAATGCCAAATCATATAAAAAGTGGTTCTAGTCCTTGTCAAAACCACTGAGCTTAGTTTTCTCTATTGTAGTTACATTCCAGAGTGGTACCAAGCATCCGGTGTAAGATTTTGGGCAAAAAGATGTCATTGATTGCCTAAAATGGGAAATTCTTGCCCATGTTGATTCAGAAAGGAAATGTCAGCTCGGACCAGCCCTTGTCTGAGAAACCTAATTGAAATTCACCATCCCGTCCTGTCTGCTCCCACCCTCCCATCCCAGGAAGAGAGGATGAGGATTTGCGCAACCACAGGAAAAAGTTAGGAGACATTTGCTCGCATCCGTGCCATTGGAAGGTGAGCAATAAAGAAGGTCCCAGGTCAATTCCTGGCGTCTCTAGGTAGCGGGAGATCATTTCCCCATTCAAAACACAGGAAAACTGCTACTAATTCCCTGTAAGGACGACAGAGGTCAGATCCACACCATAAATTAAAGTCACATGGCTTCCCTCAAGGAATCTTGGGGAATGTAGTTTGTAAAGGATGCTGGGATTTGTAGCTGGGTGAGGGGCAATGCTACCCCACTGAGCTATAATCAATGCATTTTTTCCCGGGGGGTACGCAGGGGTACACATACCCCTAAACATTTTGTGAATCAAAATCTGGCCTCATTGAGGGGCAGTGTTTCAGTATGAGTAGGAAAATGAGAGTACCCCTAAACATTTTTTTTTTAAGGAAAAAAGCACTGGCTACAACTCTTCCCTTTGGAATCCGTGGCCTCATTCTGAGCACACATTTCCAGTGGGCTAGTGCAGGAACAGAGTTCCTTCTTTTCTCTTTGAAATTCACCATCCCGTCCTGTCTGCTCCCACCCTCCCAGTAAGAGCTGTTCGACAGTGGAATTTGCTGCCAAGGAGTGTGGTGGAGTCTCCTACTTTGGAGGTCTTTAAGCAGAGGCTTGACAACCATATGTCAGGAGTGCTCTGATGGTGTTTCCTGCTTGGCAGGGGGTTGGACTCGATGGCCCTTGTGGTCTATTCCAACTCTATGATTCTATGATTCTATGAAATATTCTCCTTTATGATTCTGGAAGCGGCAGGGAGAGTGCCGTGGGGGAGGAAAGGACCCCCCCTCTGTGTATGAGCAGGAATTGGGCAGGGCAGGTCTGCAAGAAATCAAGAGGGAAGATGATAGAAAATAAAATTTCGTCATGGGGCCAAATGAGCCCTCTGCTCCTCTGACTCCCCATTGTTGGCCAATATCCCCGTCTAGACATGAGTGAAAGTGTAAGGTCATGAGATGACTGTCAACTTGAACTTTCGTAGAGGAACTTCAAGGCTTCCTAAGCCCATAAAGAGGATGGCAGAAACATAGAGTTGCACATTTTAATGGACTCCACTGATTAATCAACTATAGCTTTGGTTGATTAACTGGGGGAGGGCTATTTTAATTAGTGTGTCTGTTTGTTTCCACACTATGGATTTGCAATCTGTTGCTCACTCACTTTCCAGATCATCAGGATGCAATCAATGCTGTTTATAGATGGCATTTATAGATATGGTTGCAATGTCAAATTGTTTTATTCCAGAGTTTGCAGAGCTGTCCTCCTGTTTGCCCACCAGCTCTGGCTTGCAGCAATTTTTTAATATAATTCAACGAATTTGCAGCATCAGCAAGTTCAAAATAGTCACTACTGAGGCTTGTGGGGGGCGGATTACTGATGAATATCTCCTTCTTCCGTCAGTTTCTGTTCCTCGCCAGAGTGGAACTGGGACGTCAGTTTCATCTTTCTGTTCATTTCCCCCTAATATTCCTTCTGCAGCAGAAATAAACAAAAAATAGTCAATAACTCAGGGATAACAGCCCCTTTCCATTTCAGATCAATGCTGCTGGTTAAGGCACAAGTCATCATTAATACCTCACTGTGCTACACTAGGGACACGGGTGGCGCTGTGGGTTAAACCACAGAGCCTAGGACTTGCTGATCAGAAGGTTGGCGGTTCGAATCCCCGCGATGGGGTGAGCTCCCGTTGCTTGGTCCCTGCTCCTGCCAACCTAGCAGTTTGAAAGCACGTCAAAGTACAAGTAGATAAATAGGTACCGCTCCTGCGGGAAGGTAAACGGCGTTTCTGTGTGCTGCTCTGGTTCGCCAGAAGCGGCTTAGTCATGCTGGCCACATGACCCGGAAGCTGTACGCCGGCTCCCTTGGCCAGTAAAGCGAGATGAGCGCCGCAACCCCAGAGTCGGCCACGACTGGACCTAATGGTCAGGGGTCCCTTTACCTTTACCTAGGAGCAATTACAGGAGCAGAAGTCACAAGGGAGAAGCTATTAATTAACCTTGTAAGGGACCTTCTGATTAAGCAAGCCTAGATTGCTCAGTTGGCGTTAGAGCATGGTGCTGGTAATGCCAAGGTTGCTAGTTCCCTTATGGGACACAGTGGCGTAGCGTGGGGGGCGCAGGGGGAGCTGGCTGCACCGGGCGCAACATCTGGGGGGGGGGCGCGCGCTCGCACTCGCAGCTCTCTGCCCCTACCTGGCTCGCTCACTCTCTCTCACTGCAGTGCTGGCTGTGCGAATCTGATCCGAGCCGCCGGGTCGCCGCCCACTGTGGAGGGGGTGGGTGCCAGGCGTGCGGTGCGGAGAGAGAGCGAGGGACTATCTGGGGGAGGGACAGTGCAGCGGCCGCCCAGCGCAGCGCTGAGCACGGGAGAGAACCACACCAGACCAGGCAGCAGCAAGAAGAAGCTGGCAGTGACGTCAGGTTAGGGGTTAGGGGGCGCAAATTACTTGCCTTGCCCCGGGTGCTGACAACCCACGCTACACCACTGGGACAGCTGTATATTCCTGCATTGAAGGGGGTCGGACTAGATGATCCTCAAGGTCCCTTCCAACCATACCATTCTATGATCTCTAATATAGAAGGATCTTGGTTGTAGGGAGGGGCACTGCCTTAAAAAAAAAAAAGGTATATGAAGTTCTGTGTGGAACCATCACCAGCTGATTGTGGGTAAGGATGCAAGCTGAAGAAGCCATCTGAGTTATGGGCACACCCATTGATCTTTGGACGAAGAGATGAGTTCTGCTGGGAATGGCATTGGGAATGACAACAACAATCTTAAAAGACAGCTTTTCCTGCTTAACGGTTAGAAATAGCTGGCACATAATAAATCCCCAGTTCTCTTGTACTTCTTCCATGGGACAAAAGCTTCTCAACATGAGGTTTGGTTCAGTGGATAACGACGCAAGTTTTAACGTTGAAAGGATGACTAGTTTATATTCAGATGATTAAATCAGATTAAAAATCCCCAGAAACCTTTTCAGGGAGAATGTCTCCTGAGCAGTTTCGTTTCAGCTGCAGCCCAGATACTGCCTGCGTCGGAAAGATCACATTTTCTGTTCTCAAAACTCACTTCAGGTAGAATTTGTTGATACTGAATGCGACTTCTCCTTTTCTCTCTCTCTCTCTCCCAGAGGCCTGTTTCTTCTTTCTGGTCATTCTCACCAGAATCCCCTTCTGGCCTCAGAGTTCAAACCTCAAGATTTCCACAATGCAACGGAATTCCTGAGTCCTCCGTTGAGAAACTCCGGTCCAGATATTTAAACATCCCATTTCCTACATAGACATCACACTTTATAGCAGGAGGGCTGGTGCGGGGAGACCATTACCCCCTGATGTTACTGAACTATAACTCCCCACCAGTCCTAGCAAGCACAGCCAATGACCAGGGGTGTTGGGAGTTGTAGTTCAGTGACATCTGGAGGGCCAAATATTCCCCACACTTGCTTTATAGCAAGGACAGGGAACCTCAAGCTGGGGTGTGTGTGTGTGTGTGTGTGTGTGTGTGTGTGTGTGTGTGTGCAAATAATAGCTGTCAATGTTTTCCTTTTTTTAAGGGAAAGTCCCTTATTTCGATTAGGATTCCATGGAAGAAAAGGGAAAAGTTGACAGCTGTGGTGCAAATTCATCCCCCTCCAGGTTTCCGTGTCTGGCCCTTGGAACACTTCCCAGGTCATTCCCCCTTTCCTCAGGTGACACAACTCATGAGCCTTGCTTCACAACCTGAGAGTTTTTGGCTAGCTGGAATGATGTTGTCCAACACTGATGACATCTCTTACATGCCGGCCTACTGGCATGCAAGACACAAGTGGTGCTGTGGTCTAAACTACTGAGCCTCTTGGCTGATCGGAAGGTCAGCTGTTCGAATCCCCTCAAGAGAGTGAGCTCCCGTTGCTCTGTCCCAGCTCCTGCCAACCTAGCAGTTCGAAAGCATACCAGTGCAAGTAGATAAATAGGTAAGGTAAGGTGGCGGGAAGGTAAATGACATTTCCATGCATCAAAAGTGGTTTAGTCCTGCTGGCCACATGACCTGGAAAGCTGTCTGTGGACAAAGGCTGGCTCCCTTGGCCTGAAAGCAAGATGAGTGCCGCAACCCCATAGTCGCCTTTGACTGGACTTAACCATCCAGGGGTCCTTTACCTTTTTTACCTTTACGGGGGTAAAATTTACATCCATTGCTTTGCCATGCAATATGGTGGCCTGCTTTCCTTCCAAGTCTCTTGCTTCACACAAATTTGCCATGGCAGTATAGTGGTACCTCGGGTTACAGACGCTTCATGTTCCATACGCTTTCAGGTTAAGAACGGACCTCCAGAACGAATTAAGTTCTTAACCTGAGGTACCACTGTATAGTGGTTAGTGCAGACCTTCCAAGTGTCCCTATTTTCCAGGGACTGTCCCAGATTTACAGAAGTCCTCTGTTTCTGATTTGATCCCAAAATGTCTTACTTTCCCTTAAGATTTCTTTATTTTCACTGGTGAAATGTTGGGGGGTGGGTGGGGGTGTCCCTATTTTCATCAGATAAATGTTGGAGGGTATGGAGTTTTGTGACCTCCAAGCCAATGAGATACAATAAGTAACTATATAACCTTTAGAAGACATTGGCTGTCCCCCAAGCTTGTGGGGCTGGCGATGGGGAGAAGTGCGCTGATCCCGGGACTGCAGGCAGCTCTGCACCGCCATCCGGAGCGGGGTGGGACTTAGCGCCCCGCTCGGGATGGCCGCGCAGATCTGCCTGCAGTCCCGGCACGGCAGGCAGCTCTGCGCCACCATCCTGAGCGGGCGGGACTTAGCGCCCCGCTCCCGATGGCCGCGCAGAGCTGTGCTGAGCCGGGGTCTGCAGGCAGCTCTGCGCAACCCTCGGAGCCAGTCTCCCGAGGGTTGCGCAGAGCTTCTGAAGCCTGGAGAGCGAGAGGGGTCAGTGCACACCGACCCCTCTCGCTCTCCAGGCTTCAGTGAAAGCCTGCATTCGCCCCATAGGACGCACACACATTTCCCCTTCATTTTTGGAGGGGGAAAAGTGCGTCCTATAGGGCAAAAAATACGGTATGCTGGAAGCTGTCCTGAATGGCTGGGGCAACCCAATCAGATGGGTGGGGTACGAATAGTAACATTATTAGTATTATTTTCATTCTCATGGAATAGGACGTCCCTATTTTCATCAGAGAAATGTTGGAGGGTATGATATCTGGGGGTGCCAGTGTTTTGCAGTGTCTGGTTTTAAACATCTTTGTACTTTGGATTCTAGGCAGTGCTTTTTTTTCTGGGGGGACGCATACCCCTAAACATTTTGTGAATCTTTGTACTTTTGTCCATTTACTGTATTTATTTTTCCTGATATGAACTATAAAATGGTGGTTTCCCTGAGTCAAAAGCCTAAACATTATTTTTTTAAAAGAGAAAAAAAGTGCTGGTTCTAGGATTGGATTTTTTTACACAAATCCATTGATGTTCCAAAGTGCCCACCAGGGGGCGATAAAGCTCGCTCTCTCTCTCTCTCTCTCTCTCTCTCTCTCTCTCTCTCTCTCTCTCTCTCTCTCTCTCACACACACACACACACACACACACACACACACACACACACACACACACACACAACACACACACACACACACACACACACACACACACACACACACACAACCAGACTTTTCATGTACTTTCTTGGTTTTTGATTTCCTCCACAGAAATTCCTCCACCGGCTTCCGTTTCTTCTTCTTGTTTTGCCCCGATAATTACCAAATGAGGCCATGCGTGGGTGTGCTTCTACCTTTGTACAACCCGGCCTCTCGGAAACGCTGAAGAAAGTGCCTTTCCCAGGGGAAATCATTGGGCTACAAAAGTGAAAGTTGCACTCCCCTCTGTGGCGAGGGGTGGGGTGAGAACAGAAGATGGGGGGGGGAAGCCTATGATGTCAAACCTTTGGTCTGACAGCTCTTTTCCTTGCGATGACTCGTGACATGATTGTGTCGATGTAGGCAGGGGAAAACAGGAGCTGATTTTTCTTCAAATGGTTGTTGTTTTATCTGCCCACTTAATTTCGTATCAAACAATTCCAAAATGAGCCACACTCGGGTGTGGAGTGGGGGGGGGGGCTGATGGGGAGGAACCAGAAAAACCACAAATGTAATGACCTCAACATTTTCATTCTTCGGAAGAGCTCAGTATTTCCACTCTCAATGAAATCTCCCTCCCCTTTCTTACAACACAGGCTCACAAGTATATATAAACCAGTGGCATCCCCAAGTATTAAGCACCACTCTCTGAATGAACACTCCTGCCAACGGCCAATTCTCTTACGTCATTCCAGGATGCAGCTTACAATGAAAGCCATCATTTCAGGTAACCCACCTTTCTCAAGTTCAGATTACTTTTTCTTTGTTGTCTTTTCCCCCCCTTTCCCTTTCCCTTTCCAAAGTTCACTGAGGACCGCTGTCATCGCCTTCTGCCCTCTGCAGTCCAAAGTGTGACCGCGGTTGAACTTTCAACTCTATCCCTCTAGTTACTCCAAAGACCTCTGAGCATTTTGGGGCAGCGTGAGAAAAAGATGGTTTCCCTTTTTTTCTTTTTTGGCAGACTTCTGCTAAACTTCTTGCCAACTTCTGAAAGATTCCCCCCATATTTCTGGCTGTTGGGAGAAACACTTCACTTATCGAATTAGACATTTTAATCCCCCTCCCCTCCCAAAAGGAAGTTTGGAAAGAAGGGAAATCTTATCCAGCGGTTGAAGCAGCTCAGATTGTATTCAGCCCATCATAAAAAAGGTAAAGGGACCCCTGACCATTAGGTCCAGTCGTGACCGACTCTGAGGTTGTGGTGCTCATCTCGCTTTATTGGCCGAGGGAGCCGGCGTACAGCTTCCGGGTCATGTGGCCAGCATGACTAAACCGCTTCTGGCGAACCAGAGCAGTACATGGAAACGCCGTTTACCTTCCCGCCAGAGCGGTACCTATCTACCTACTTGCACTTTGTGCTTTTGAACTGCTAGGTTGGCAGGAGAAGCGACCAAACAACGGGAGCTCACCCCGTCGCAGGGATTCAAACTGCCGACCTTCTGATCGGCAAGTCCTAGGCTCTGTGGTTTAACCCACAGCGCCACCCGCGTCCCACCAGCCCATCATAGGGAGCAATCAAACCTAGAATGAAGGTATGCTAACCTCTCAAGGTTTTGGGCCTCTCTAAGGAATTATTCTGTTCTTCCAGTTTGGGATTCTTAGATTGGGTCTCCTTTCTTGTTTCATAGGCTCCCCCCCACCCCACTGGTCAGGCTTACCTAAATTAGTGATACAGAGCATTTCTTTCTTCACTGGAGTTTCCTGAACTGTTTGGCAGCTAGAATAAGCAAGATAAGCTTTCCAAGAGCTCAGCTGCCAAGAGGTGGACAGCTTATTGTTAGAGCTCCTGAGCTGTTAATTAATGCAAACCCAGAAAAGTTTAAAGAACCACCACCCCAAAACCTCAGCATCCTCTGACACCTTTAAAAGGGCAGTTAGAATGGTAGAATTGTAGAGTCGGAAGGGATCCTGAGGGTAATCTAGTCCAACCCTCTGCCAAGCTAGAAGCAAGATAAGCTTTGCAAGAGCTCATGTGTTAGAGGGATGAATATCTTCTTGCTAGAACTCTTCAGCTGGTGAATTAATGGCTAATAATGCAACCTGGGCAAGCTTAATAATAATAATAATAATAATAATAATAATAATAATAATAATACCCCCAAACCTCAGGGTTGTCCAACACCTTCAAAAGAAAGCATACCCATTTATTATAGTGTGTACATTCTAAGGCTGTGCCATCAGAATTCACCAGCACAAGACATTTTAATGGTCACTATTCGGGATAAGAGATAAATTCAGTTTGCTTCGCATTTTAATTTGGATCTACCTATTGTGTACTTCCTGGAACAGTATACAAACTGAAATGTAGCCATGCTTCAAAATTTCACACTTTCTCCAATTTTGCAATGCAAAACTCAGTACAGAGTGGCTGGGGCAAACCAGTCAGATGGGCGGCATAAAAATATTATGATTATGATTGTGATTATGATTATTTGTAGTACTGTATACAAAATGTGCTTTGTAAGGCAAAATTGGATACAAAAAATGGGCGTATTGGGCAAAATTTAATACAAAAAGATGTGTATAATGTGTGTGGGGGAGGAACATGCATTGTTTAAACTTTAAAAGTTCAGAAAATGATGTGGAAATGTAGCAAACTGAATTTAAGATTGAAAAAAAAAACGAGAGAAAAAGAAAAATGGATGGATTTGCCCATCTGTAGACACTAGCTACAAGATGGTTTTTAGAAAGGGCTAGACAATTTCTGGCTGCTTTATCCATGACTGGCGAACGGAACCAAACCTCTGACTAATAATACCTGCCTGGAAAAAGGGCAACAGGAGAAGCCGATGGGCTCCTGGAGGTATCCATGTGGAAGTGGATGGTTTTTGGAATGTTGGACCTGAATGCTACCCAGCAACAAATCACCTCTTCCGTCCTTGGAAATGTAATAGCTTTCACTTGAGGAGTAGCTTCTGCCTGTCATTGCAAAGAGATATTAGTGTGATCTCCTTGGACAGCCAGCCTGACTCTTGAGGAACAGAGCTGAATGCTTAGCACGGAATCAACCGCAGATCTTAGGGGAGATGCTATCACCAACAGCTCCTTGAGTCAGGACTGCCCAAGTCATGTGCTGCTATTTCCCTTATCGAACAACCTCCATGGCAGCAGCAGTGGTTTTCCGAAACCACTTCCTCTTCCTGGAGCAAGACTCTCCTCCTCCTCAACATCCCATCAGCTGACGGGTGCACCAGCCAAAGGATTTCACTTTGAGTTTGAAGGATGGGCGGGCATGGCTTGGGAAAATAGGGCTCAGATTGAGACCTTTGGTGGGAAGAGTTTGGCCCACAGACAAGAGGATTCCCCATTTCTGGTGCCCACATCTCTGGAGTGTGGTGGCCCCCCTTAGACCTTGCTCAGCCCATGCACCATATTGTCTTTGCCTAGACATCATGCCCAGCCTTGGCACATACCCACTGGTACTAAACCTCCTCTCCCTGCCACCTTGAGTGGGTCTCGTTGGCGAGCAGCAGCCTCTGCAATTCTCTTTGGAGAAATCTTCTGCCCTCTCTTGCCCAGTTCCCCCTGCTTTCTCTCTCCTCTGGTGAAAATAGGGGTGCCAGTGTCCAAGCTTATGAGCCCCACACCTTTTAGGGTAAGGTTACCAGATTTTTTTCAATGAATCCGGGGACACTTTTCAATTTCAATAGGAATTATAGGATTTTGTCAGAGGACTGATTTGTAAATCCAGGGACTGTCGCCGGGAAACGGGGACGTCTGGTAACCTTATTTTAGGGGCCTCTTGACAACGGATCAAAAATAATATTGATTTGACCTTGAGAGCAAATTGCAACCAATCTTCCTTAGTTCAATGTTATCCCACTAGAGCTCACCCACGAAGCTCTCTCCTCCCCACCCTGAAATTTTGACTGCCTAGGGGCCTCCACAGGGTTGAATCCGGCACTGAGGGACGTCCTTCCATACCCTCCAATATTTCTCTGGTGAAAACAGGGCTGTCCTATGGAAAATTGGGACATTCCAAGGAACTGGGACAGCTTCTGTAAATCCGAGGTTGTCCCTGGAAAATAGGGACACATGGAAGGTCTGCTTGCAAATGTGCTTCATCCTCTGTCTTGCTCTCCTCCACACATTTGGCCAACTTCCCCCTGCCTTATACCCAGACGCTTTGCCGCTTCTCCCCACCACTCAGTTAACCCCGTACTGTCCTCCTTGGCCCCACGAGGCTGAACCCACAAAGTTCCTCTTTGTGTTTGACCCCCCCCCCGCTCTTTCAATCGAAGTTTCTGCAAGTCGCTGGTCACTCCCAGACCATAGTTATTTAAGGAGTATATGGGATGGCATGTAGTATGTCTTGGTCATTAAACAGGTCCAGGATAGGGAACTTGTGTCTCTCAAGATGTTGTTGCGCTACAGCTTAGGGTTGTCATACAGTCGTACCTGGGAAGTCGAAGGGAATCTGTTCTAGAAGTCCGTTCGACTTCCAAAACATTTGGAAACCAAGGCGTGGTTTCCAATGGCTGCAGGAGCTTCCTGCACTCAATCAGAAGCTGCATCGGATGTTCAGCTTCCAAAAAACGGTTGCAAACTGGAACACTCACTTCTAGGTTTGTGGCGTTTGGGAGCCAAAACGTTCAAGTCGCAAGGCATTTGACTTCCGAGGTACGACTGTATTTCAAAAAGTAAAAACCAGGACACCCTGAGCTTTTTTTTAGGAAGGCCCCAAAGTTGTTGAGGTGTTTTGTTTTGTTTTACAAAAACGCAAAACAACAACAACCCTGCGGTTTTTTGGTTGACTTGCCAAAGATCCAGGATAAGGTGCTGCCTTTAGAAAATCCCCCCTGGATGTCAATGCCACCTTTGAAATCCCAGTAATGGGAAATTCGGACATACAGCAGCCCTACTGCATCTTAGCCGTGTGACTGATGCGAGCGGGAGTCTGACAACATCCAGGGCCTCCGAGGTTTCTTAAACACCCCTGTGAGAAACCCTGGAGAGCTTCTGCCTGTCAGCGTAGACAGCACTGAGCTAGACCAACCAATGGTCTGGCTCCATATGAAGCAGCTTCCTGTGTTCCTCAAGGGAAGAGGCGTAGCTCCTGCTTTGCATGCAGAATGACCTCACATTCAATCTCCAGGAAGGGGTAATAGAGGGGTTCCCTGCCTGAAATCCTGGAGAGCCACTGCCAGTCGTAAAATCATAGAATCATAGAGTTGGAAGATACCCCCAAGGGTATGGTTACCAGATTTTTTTCAATGAATCCGGGGACACTAGCTGAGAAGCAACAGGGAGTCAGTAGTGGGGATGGTCAGGCAACAGACCCTGGGCCCAAGCACACATGCATATTGTATAAAAGTCCTTCTTTTGCACCCTGTGAAACATAAATGAGCAGAGTTTTTTTTAAAAACTGGGCAATGGCGCGCCTCACACTCATGACTCCTGAGCCTTCCCCAATCTCCTTCCCCTTTCCCCCTTTGTTTTGACAGATCAGGGGAGGCTCGGGAGTCATGGGCGGGCAGCCGTTGCCCAAGAGGGGCCAGCCTGGTGGTGCAGTTGGCTCTGGCTGGCTTCAGGAGATGCTTGCTGCCATGGCACAGGAAAAATGGCGGGCACCACAGCATTGAGCAGCGCTAAAAGGTTAGCTCCGGGCTGCTGAGGCTGCTGCTGCCACGTTTCCCGGGGACAGATTTGCAAATCCGGGGACTGTCCCCGGGAACCGGGGAAGTCTGGCAACCCTACCCAAGGGTCATCTCATCCAACCCCCCGCAGTGCAGGAATCTCAGCTAAAGCATCCCTGACAGACGGCCATCCAACCTCTGCTTAAAAACTCCAAATGAAGGAGAGTCCACAACCTCTTGAGGGAGTCTGTTCCATTACTGAACAGCTCTTGCCGTCAGAAAGTCCTTCCTGGTATTCCATCGGAATCTCCTTTCTTGTAACTTGAAGCCGTTGGTTTGAGTCCTATCCTCCAGAGCAGGGAAAATAAGCTTGCTGCATCTTCCACGTGACAGTTCTTAAGATATTTGAAGATGGCTATCATATCTCCTCTCTGTCGCCTCTTTTCTACACTGAACATGCCAAGCTCCTTCAACCATTCCTCATCAGGCTTGACTGCCAAACCCTTGAAAATACAGTGGCACCTCGGGTTACAGATGCTTCAGGTTACAGATGCTTCAGGTTACAGACTCTGCTAACCCAGAAATAGTACCTCGGGTTAAGAACTTTGCTTCAGGATGAGAACAGAAATCGTGGTGTGGTGGCAGCGAGAGGCCTCATTAGCTAAAGTGGTGCTTCAGGTTAAGAACAGTATCAGGTTAAGAACAGACCTCCAGAAATAATTAAGTACAGAGGTACCACTGTACTGAGTTGGATGGAGCAATGGGGAAAGACTATAGCGAAGGGGGTAGAGCAGGGGTCTGCAACCTTTAAGACAAAAAGAGCCACTTGGACCCATTTCTGAAGGGAAAAAAACCTGGGAGCCGCAAAACTATTGCGACATTTAAAACAAATATATCTCCGGAGCCGCGATCTGACAGCAGGCGGGAAGGTGACGTCGGGACGGTGCGTGACTAACGCACGCACCGCCCCCATGCGAGGTCACAGCCAGTACAGCGCCTGCCACAGCGGGGAGTGTGGCGCACAATGCACCTCCCCCCTCGCTAGTATCCGCCCCGGAGCCGCGGCAAAGGTGTAAAAGAGCCACATGCGGCTCCGGAGCCGCGGGTTGCAGACCCCTGGGGTAGAGCAACTATTTCACATGCAGACGGTCCTAATGTTCAGTTCCTGGCATCTCCCTTGCCTGAGACCTAAGGAGCTGCTGCCAGTCAGTGCAGACAATATTAAGCTGGTTAGTATAAGGTAGCTTCCTATGCCCTGCTTTTTGTGGGGGGGGGGGCACCTTTTTGTGGGACACCTGCCTAGCGCACAGTCCTCCTCCAACTGTCTAAAAGAGAAATAACTGTGAAATGAAGGAAGAGGTTTTCCCAAATTGCTGCTTTGATGCTGAGCTGGAGATGTTCCCGGTAGGAACCGCTTTGCATATTTGACATTGTTTGGCCTGCGGTTATGAAATCTGGGAAGGTTGCCACCCGTCACTCAGAACTGAGGGGAATTCTGGTGACGTTGGCTGGGCAAAGCTGCACGAATCAAACAATAGCACATGGGAGCTGTGGGTGGCCGGTGAGGGAGGTACACATCCAGCTATAGTAGCCTAGAAGAGGAGGAGCAGAGAGTAAAGAAAACCAGGGGAGAGTAAGGAGAGGGCATTTGCAATTCACTCTCAGGACTGGTGGTGTTTGGGGAGGGGGAAATCCAGAGGGATGATTAAGACCATCAGGTGAAGCCACCAATGGCCCATCTATTTCACATCTATATTTTTCATTTATATATTTATTTCGATCAATTACAAGTAGAGAAGGTAGGAAGCAAAACAGAGCACGTAAAACCCAATAGGATACATTAAGCACACTATTAAATGTAGAATTAAAAACAACATAAAATATTAAGACCATCAGGTGAGGCTACCAATGGCCCATCTATTTCACATCTATATTTTTCATATATATATTTATTTCGATCAATAACTAGTATGGAAGGTAGGAAGCAAAACAGAGCACGTAAAACACAATAGGATACATTAAATACACTATTAAATCTAGAATTAAAAAAACGTAAAATGTTTTTTTTAAAAAAAACCCAGTGAGAAATATAAAATAATTATATCAAAGCAGTAAGAAAACAACGTTTTAAAATTAACCCTGTTCTCACAGTGGAGGCAGAGGATAGCCACTGTGACTAGCAGCCATTGAGAACAGTTGTCCTCACATGAATTTGTCCAGTCCTCTTTCAAAGGTATAATAATAATAATAATAATAATAATAATAATAATAATAATAATAATAATAATAAAAAATAATGACATCCAAGTTGGTGACCATCACTGCAGCAGTGAGTTCCACAGTTTAACACTGCGCTTCCTGAAGAATTCCTTTCTTTTATCTGCGTTCATGAAAATAATGCGCAAAGATGCATTATGGCAGGGGCAATTCCTTGCAAAATAAGTGAATAACTAAAAGTAAAGGTAAAGGGACCCCTGACCATTAGGTCCAGTCATGACCGACTCTGGGGTTGTGGTGCTCATCTCGCATTATTGGCCGAGGGAGCCAGCATGGGTCATGTGGCCAGCATGACTAAGCCGCTTCTGGCGAACCAGAGCAGCACACAGAAACGCCATTTACCTTCCCGCCGGAGTGGTACCTATTTATCTACTTGCACTTTGACATGCTTTCGAACTGCTAGGTTGGCAGGAGCAGGGACCGAGCAACGGGAGCTCACCCCGTCACGGGGATTCAAACCGCTGACCTTCTGATCAGCAAGTCCTAGGCTCTGTGGTTTAACCCACAGCGCCACCCGTGTCCCTTAAGTGAATAACTACACGTGTGCATTAGGCAAAGTTGGCTCTGTCGCACAGTTAGCCCTGGGTAGCGTTTGGCATTTGAAATGCATCAGAACACAAGCCTCAGTGGCATATAAGCACCCAGAGTCTCCTGCTTCTCTTTCTTTACTTGCTGTATGTTTGGTTATGGGGCACATTGTTTCCCTACTGGACAGCAAACCCTGACACATCCTTTCCTCCTCCTCCTCTTCCGCACAGGAGTTGTTCCTTTGCTGCTAGCCATGCACTGCCGACTAGTGCCCGGAAAACCCCTCCTGAGGAACAGGCGGAACCTCATGTGCGACAACATCAGCCCTTGCGGAGAAACAGTCTTCAATCAAATTAAGTGCCAAGTGACACGTCTCAATTTGTCAGCCCCGGGTCTCTTCGATGCCTATGTAAGTTTTGGGTATAGAGGGGAGGCTGGGAACTTCAGGCACAGGAATGTGGCCCTCCAGGGCAGTCTAGCTGGCCCTCAAGACTCTCCCCAGGCCACACCTGATTTGCACCCTCCTTGAGTGTTTTTGCCTGGCCGGGATATGTCCCTGAATTCTGATGATGCTCCTTACTCTCCTGGATAGAGGATGGAGAGAGAGTGTATGTGTAGAAACTAGTCTGTTGTACAAATTTGCATTCGTTGCTCCACCAACATTCGCTTCTGGTCCCGTCCACCAATGGCACAGGCCTTCCAGAAGGTTATTTGTAAGGGAATGTGGTCCTTCAACAAAAAAAGGTGCATCTATTAAAGTTTGCATCCAAATGAATATCTTAGTAAAAACAATATACAAAAATGCATTATGTCAGGGGAAATTGATTTTTAAAAATGCATACACAAGGGGCAATTGCATGCAAAAATATACGTGCTAGGAGAAAGTCATCCTAAATCGCTGATGAATTTTTACGAGGACCTCAAAAAGTAAAATAAAATAAACAGATACGGAAATGTGTCAAACTGAACCTAAGATGGGAAGGAGAAAATGAAATCAGCAGATTAATCCACTCCCAGAAACGTGCTTCTTAATTTGGTTTCAGGTGGGATCAGTGGCGTAGCGTGGGTTGTCAGCACCCGGGGCAAGGCAAGTAATTTACGCCCCCTAACCCGTGGATTTGCGCCCCCTAACCCCCAGATGTTGCGCCCGGTGCGGCCAGCCCCCTGCACCCCCTACGCTACGCCACTGGGTGGGATTTAATAAAGGCGCTTTACACACATTGGTTCCTGCTCTCAAATCTTGATTGTTACTGCCAATGGCCTGCATTAAAGAAACATTATGAAAGATAAAAGCACATTATCCAGATCATAGCATCATAGAATTGTAGAGTCGGAAGGGACCACGAGGGTCATCTAGTTCAACCCCCTGTGATGCAGAAACGTAGGACTTGAACCCACAACCCGAGATGAAATGTCTCATGCTCTCCTGACTATTTTTGGCCAGATGTGTATAACAAGGGTATATATTTTTTTAAAAGCAGCATAAAGTAAAGTAAAATGGGTATCAATGCCAGCACTTAATTTGGTTCCTCCTTCTATCCTGAGCAGCTGGAGAGCCAAGGCTCCCCCTTCAACAGAGCGGAGGTGAAATCACTTTGCGTCTCCAAAGACACTTTCCCCTCCTTTGACAACCGGACCAGGAAAGAGATGCTGATCTCGCTGTACAAGATCTTCACCTTTTTCAACGCCTCCCTGGGCAACATCACCAGAGACCAGGAGAACAACGACAGGAAGGACCTGCTGGAACGGCTCAGCAACACCACCGCCAAGACGCGAGGCCTCCTAGCCAACCTCACCTGCCTGTTGTGCTCCGAGTACAAAGTCACTGACGTGAAGGTTACCTACGGTTCAGAGGAAACGGGCGCGTTTGAGAAGAAGAAGCAGGGCTGCTGGGCCCTCAGGATGTACGCAGAGACCATCCCGCTCATCGCTCAGGCCTTGGGGAAATGCCACAGGCAGAGATGAGCTTTTGCGTGAGACCATGCTAAGAACTCTTTGTCTGCAGCATCAACCCAACGTGTTTTGGGTTGTATCCATAGCCCTTGGGATGACATCATACAGTCATTCCTCCCCATGGGTCTTTTTCCTTTCCGGATCAGGAAAGCTGGGGGGGGGGGGCTGCAGAGTTCTGGAGAAATGTTTACTGGGGGGAGGGGGGGCCGAGCACACCCACCAACCTCAGCTACCTCACCGTGATATGATAAGCTTTTGCACACCTGTTCGCAGTTACTTAGTTTTACAGTCTTCACTACTCACAGTCAGGATAGTCAAAGGGGTTTAAAACGGTGCTCAGTCCTGAGCCTGTATGTGGAGCAGGGAAGCTCCTGCTATCCTGAGCAATTCAGGCTGCACTCCTAACCTTACTTACCTGGGAGTAAGCCCCGTTGAATCCAGTAGGACTTGCTTCTGAACAAACCAGGTTAGGACTGCAGCCCATCTCACTAAGTGGCCGTAGCTAAGCCTCTCTCTGTCTGTCTGTCTGTCTGTCTCTGTCTCTGTCTCTGGGCTCATCTACACATAGCTTTGCTCTGTATTTCAAGGCACTGATCCATGCTTTAAAGTTCCCTGTCCAAGAACTTTTTCGTTGTTTTTGTCCCAGTGCTTTCTCAGCAAACCCCCCCCCCATTTTTTCACCACTGAATTTTGCCTCTGAAACCTAAATTGCTCTTTGTCGCTGGATAGCTCAGTTGGTCAGAGCGTGGTGCTGATAACACCAAGGTTGCAGGTTCGATCCCCGTACGGGACAGCTGCACATTCCTGCATTGCAGGGGGTTGGACTAGATGATCCTCAGGGTCCCTTCCAACTCTATGATTCTGTATGATTCCAATTCAGCGTTAAAGAGCAGGTTTTCCTGGGGGAACTGGCAGGGCAAAACAGCAACAGCAACGACGACGCTTGTTGAAATTTTTCGAAGGGGAAAAGTTAGGTCCAGAGGTGCCAGCTTGTGAGGGCAATTTGGGATGGGGGACGCAACATTGTGCGTGTGACATTGCCACATCCTGCCTCCCTTCCTAAGCCAGGCAGAAGATTCCCAGGCTTTGGGAAGTGTTAACGGAAAAATCTGAGGGCTCCCCTGGACAAAAACAAAGACACCAACCAGGATTACTTGGAGCAAAACAGCAGCCTGTAGGCTTGGCCTTTATTGAACTGTTGCAACAGGGTGCTCCCCTCACTTTCAGGAGAGAGGAAGGACCCAGGAAAATCGTGTGCGAGACCTTATAAAGACATTTGAAATTGCCACCCTGTAGATCAAGACCACCCCCAGAAACACTCTGGGGGTGGTCTTGATTTACAGGGTGGCAATTTCACCCCGGAAACAGTTAACAGAAGGAGGCGTCAGGGGAGCATTTAGGGGACTTGCCTAGTTCCCCTAGTCGACTGACCACACACCACTGGCTTGGACATGGACTGGAAAACCGCAGGCCTGTGCTAGAAACACAGGGCAAAACATAAGTGTGGGTGAGCCCTCTCGTCTTTCTCTCTGCCTTACCCGACACCATGCTGATTTGCAATACTGTACTGATATTAATACTGACCTATCTTACAGGGTTGTCCTTAGGATTATGGCAAGATGATGTAATACGCTTTGAAGCCTCCGAAAAAGGGTTATTTTTTCACGCTGATAACTTAAGATTTCTTTTTTTACCGTGTTCAGTCTCAGATGTTGACACTGGCCAGTTTCAATGTGATTTGGGGTTTCTCGCCGCCCAACTCTTTTCAGTGTTGAGCAAAGGGTAATTAGGATTAGCAATAGTAGACATGCATTTAAATATTGGCATAGGCACAATGCACAATGCCTGGGCTTCCCCCACTCCCTTTTTAATGGGGGTGGGGGCAGATGGGAATATTGCCCGAGAGTTACAAATCGTAATGGAGCCAAGCTTTCTCAAAGGGTCCACAGTTTCCTGCGGGTGTTTGTGTATTTATTTTAAGAAATAACCAGCAGCTCAAGAGTAAGCATGATTCTACAGCTATAATATTTATTAGATGGTATCGTTATTTTTATAATAACAGGTTTTCATAGTTGCAACTCTGTGAGTCTATCAATAGTTGTTAGAACAGGCGACAGGATAACATATGGAAAACCACAAATGCAGACGAGCAAGCAATTTTTAAAAGTATGTATATATATTTAAAACCACCCATTCCAGAGTAGAGATTGAAAACAACGACACAGCAATTATAGGAAAGCAGCTTTATACAGAGTCAGGCTAATGGGTCCATCTAGTTTAGTGTTGTCTACACTGATTGGCAGCAGCTCTCCAGGACCTTAGTCTGGGACCTCCTGACCTCAGATGCCACTGAGCTATGGCCACTTCCCAAATTCATGGACACCAAGAGTCAAAATCCCAGAACCGAAACATCATAGTTTAAAACACTGAATGATACAGAGATAGAAATATCTTCTTGAAACTCTTGGGGAAATAAAAAAGGCACTTTGCCTCGTGTGATATTAAAGTTGGGGCTGGAGAGACTTTTCTGGCAAGAAGAGCCTTTGGTCCTGTCCCCCCCCCCAAAAAAAGAATGTGTCTGGTAAGGAATCCTCAGACTGACCGGTGAATGTTGACATTTCCCAGCAATGTACGGTGCAATAGAGTGGCGGTCTGGGACCTGATTTTTAAAATGCTTGAATTTGCTTTGCACTCAGCTGACCCATTTGGACAGTTCACTGCAGTCCGTGCCTTCTTCATGCCAGAGGTTGCACTCATGGGACTAGAGGTGGCCCACCTCTCTCTCTCCCCCTCCTCATGATATGAGGAAATAACCTACCTATGCTTAGCCATCAAACTCCAATTATGACCTACCTCCTTGGAGGGATGGTGTGAGGATATTTAATGTTTAGTGATTTGTTTTTGTTGTATAAATATAATTTAATAATAATAATAATAATAATAATAATAATAATAATAATAATAGAGTATATTTATTTGATCTTTGGCAATAGGGTAGCCAATGTGCCTTCCACTGAAAGGAAGTCCAGGCAAAAATTCTGACAGCACTCGCCACTCCCTTCTATGCAGTTCTACTAAGGGAGAGGCCACTCTCCCGTCATTTTAACCCACACGCACTGCCGGCCCACCCATGAGGCGGGGTGACGCACTCGCCTCAGTCGGCAGAAGCGCAAGAGACGGCACGCCACCTGCCCCACCGCTGCTGAAATGCCCCACTCTCGCCGGCGAGAGGGATGTGTTCCGGTGTGCGGCATTGACGCTTGTCTCTCTCCCCACCCCCACCCCCAGGGTGGGCTAAGACAAGCAGTAATGCTCTGAAGAGCGCAGGATTTTATATGACTTGTTTTATATGACTTTAGAAAGAACGTGTCTCGAATGAATAATATATTGTGCAATATTTAAATATTTAATTTTTTATACTATTTTTTTTTGTATGGAAAGAATGCCTTTCATAAAATAAACATTTCCAAAAAAAAGTTCTGTGGAACCCTGTCATTGCTGATTTGTTTCTGATCTGCCTGGCTTTTAGAAGAGTTTGGATTTGATATCCTGCTTTATCACTACCCGAAGGAGTCTCAAAGTGGCTAACATTCTCCTTTCCCTTCCTCCCCCACAACAAACACTCTGTGAGGTGAGTGAGGCTGAGAGACTTCAGAGAAGTGTGACTAGCCCAAGGTCACCCAGCAGCTGCATGTGGAGGAGCGGAGACGCGAACCCAGTTCACCAGATTACGAGTCCACTGCTCTTAACCACTACACCACACTGGCTTACCTATTTCCGAACGCATGTCAACCATAAGAGTCCCATAGCTGGATCTGGCAAAAAAACAAACACCCATCCAGCCCAGCTTCTTCCTGGAGCCACCTGATTGGCCATTGTGGAATACAGCTTCCCATATCCCTACAGTGGCCAATCAGGTGGCTCCAGGAAGTTCACAGGCTGGGCACAAGGGCAACAGCCCTCTCTTACTGTTATTCTTAAGAACATCAGAATCGCCCGGCACTTGCATCAGCCCAGTGACCCATCTAGTCCAGCATCCTGTTCTCACAGTGGCCAACCAGATGCCCCAATGGGAAACCCAAAAGGAGGACCTGAGTGCAACAGCACTTGTGACTCCCAGCAGCTGGTGTTCAGAAGCTTACTGCCTCTGACTGAAAATACGTTTCGCAATTGTTTTTAATTGTCACGGCCTCCATGAATACAGCGGTGCAGTTAGCTAATTTTAAACTCTGGAGTCAGTGGCCCCTTCTTTAGATAATACTGCTTGCTTCGAGGGACACAGGTGGCACTGTGGGTTATACCACAGAGCCTAGGACTTGCCTAGTCAGAAGGTCGGAGGTTTGAATCCCCGCGATGGGGTGAGCCCCCGCTGCTCGGTCCCTCCTCTTGCCAACCTAGCAGTTTGAAAGCACACCAGTGCAAGTAGATAAATAGGTACCGCTGTGGTGGGAAGGTAAATGACGTTTCCGTGCGCTGCTCTGGTTCATCAGAAGGAGCTTGGTCATGCTGTACGCCGGCTCCCTTAGCCAGTAAAGCAAGATGAGCGCCGCAACCCCAGAGTCGTCTGCGACTGGACGTAATGGTCGGGGTCCCTTTACCTTTACCTTTACAGCTTGCTTCAAAATGTAGTAAAATGGGTCTCTTTTGCTAGGTCCACCATCCTTGGACGTGGGTGGTGGGTGGATAGCCCAGGAGAGGGCCTTCTCTGTGGCAGCCCCTAAGTTGTGGAATTGCCTCCCCACAGAGGTGTGCTTGGCATCAAATGGGGCCTCCCTCCGCATTATCACCAGGGGCTGCCCCTGGGTCTCAGGGCCCTGAAATCTCGGGATGCTCCCGACTTCGCAAACTTATGCAGGTGTGCATTTTTAGAGAACCAGACTGTGAGGCAGCAATGAGCGAGAGGCAGTCTGGACCTTCACGTACTGAAATCTCCCCAGCGCCAAAGGGAAGAGCCATATGATGATTTGCAAGCTTGAAAGGCTGGAGGGCAGGCAAAAGGATCAGATAAAAGCTGCAGCCAGCCCTGAGATTCCATCATTTAGCTAAGCTCAGACCACCTAGGTCTTCCAAAGGACAACGACCTCCTCCTCCTCCTCCGGCTAATGAAACTGGGTTGTATCAGTGCACAAGAAGGCGATTGTGATTTTGCATGCCAAGTGATGAAATCCTCCCGCCAAAGGCTTGCAGGAGCCTTGCCAAACCTCCCCGGAGTGAGACAGAAAGCGGACAGAAAGCGGATGAGCTAAGATCCTGTTTGATCATCGCCCTTCGTCTCTGGGGAATGCAAAATCCCTTTTCTCTCTGGGAGGAACGACATGCCCCGTCAGGTTGCTTAGGCCTTTCCTGGGCTCCCCGAGGGGAAGAAATCACGAGGGGTGTCGAGGGATGACCTTTGGCCATTGGTGATGCAAGGCGGCTGAGGCCGGCTTGTCCTTTTGGCAGCCCCCATACAATGGCCGAGAAGGACAAATGCTGCATTGATGGCTCCTTTTAGACTTCCCTGCAGAGAAAAGGTCTCACCATGTGTCACTGACTGTCCTGCTGAGACGGCATCGGAGTTCTGCGTCACGCAGACCCACGGCAGCCAAACGCTTAATCCAGGCTCTCCCTTTTGGTTCTGAGGCACGGAAGCCCTGCCCTTTCGGGGCAAGGAGAATCAGAGGCCTGTTCCTGCTGCCTCCGCAGGGCATGGGATGGTGAAGCTGGAGGACAAATCTCCTCTTTCGGTTGCCCTTTTAAACGGAGTTTAAGAAAGAAAAGAAAGTCTGTGGACTCTGGGCTGTGTAGTTACACTCAGATGAGCAGCCTGGAATACTCTGCTGGCTTCTTAGGTAACCATGAAGCCTCCTCTAGCGTAACCAAACAGAAAGAAAGTCGGGGGTTGAGTGTCTCAGACATTCAGAGCTTTTATTTAAATTGAAATATTGAAATACTTTATTGCCACTTGTACAACTTGTATACAGTGAGATTACATGAGCACCCCCCCACTCAGCTCTCTTAGTCTTAATTCCCCTCGTTTACTGACGCACACCCACCAAACCCAAAAGTCAGTTGCCCTTTTGTTATCTTTTCATTCAGCAGCCTAATGGTCCACGGATAGAAGCTGTTCTTTACCCTGTTGGTGCCACTTATCATGCTTCTATATCTTCTGCCCAAGGGCAGGAGATCAAGAAAGTGCCAGCCAGGGTGTGAATCATCCCTGAGAATTTTCCTCACTCTCCCGAGGCAACGTTCTTCCACTATTTCATCCAGTGGATTCATGGGACAGCCCATAATACCTTGTCGTGTATTCACCACCCTCTGTAGGCACTTCCTATCAGTTGATGTCAAACTAGTGTACCACACCGTGATGCAGTATGAAAGGACACTTTCTATTGTTGACCGGTAGAAGGAGATCACCAGATGTTGATTGACATTGT
The DNA here is from genome assembly GCF_964188305.1 of Podarcis bocagei. Taxonomy (NCBI): domain Eukaryota; kingdom Metazoa; phylum Chordata; class Lepidosauria; order Squamata; family Lacertidae; genus Podarcis; species Podarcis bocagei. Next base: position 20,849,393 of record NC_138142.1, on the reverse strand, counting down.
TCTTCCGCAATACTCTGAGGAGATGGAGTCTCTGTTGGGCTTTCTTAACCACCTGGGTTGTATTGATATTCCAAGTAAGGTCTGCACTGAGATAAACTCCTGGGAATTTAAAGGAAGAGACTCTCTCCACACAGCCCTCCCTGATATACAGCGGGGCTAGTTCTCCTCTCTTCCTCCGAAAGTCCAACACCATCTCCTTTGTCTTGCTGATATTAAGGAGCAAGTTGTTCCCTAGGCACCATGTAGATACTTTGTGGACCTCCCTTCTATACACTGATTCGTCTCCACCTGTTATTAAACCCATTATGGTGGTGTCATCTGCAAACTTAATAATTGCAGTAGACAGTCAGATGGTACACAAACGTATGTATACAATGAATACAGGTAGGGACTTAGCACACATCCCTGTGGCATGCCAATGCTGATTTTTAAGGAATTAGATGTTATTAGATGTTAGGGCAGAGATGATGAAACTTTTTCAGCCTGATGGCCACATTACCTGATGTGGGGGTTGCATGCCAGTGATGGGAGGGACAGATGGCAAAGGTTGCACAGCAGGTACCATTTTAGACATGCATGCACCAGAGCCACACAGACAGAAACACACCTCTCCATCCAGCCAAGCAGTCCATGGACTGCAAGAAGATTCAAGAAGAGAGTCCCATGGACTGCAAGAAGATCCAAGGTATCCATTCTTAAGGAACCCAGCCCTGAGTGCTCACTGAAGGACAGATCGTGAAGCTGAGGCTCCAATACTTTGGCCACCTCATGAGAAGAGAAGACTCCCTGGAAAAGACCCTGATGTTGGGAAAGATGGAGGACACAAGGAGAAGGGGACGACAGAGGACGAGATGGTTGGACAGTGTTCTCGAAGCTACAAACATGAGTCTGACCAAACTGCGGGAGGCAGTGGAAGACAGGAGTGCCTGGCATGCTCTGGTCCACGGGGTCACGAAGAGTCGGACACGACTAAACGACTAAACAACAACAACCATCCAGCCAAGCAAGATGCACTTCCACCATCCAAGGGCAGAAATTCTCAGAGGATGCAGACTGGTGCATAGCAACACAGGATGCTGCCTTACACAAAATCGGACCACTGGTCCATTCCAGCTCAGCGGATGTCCAGGAGTTCAGGCAGGGATGTCTATCCCAGTCCTACCTGGAGATGCCACTGGGGATTTGAACCTGGGACCTTGTGCACACAGTGCAGATGCTCTACCGCTGAGCTACATCCCTTCCCCATGCTCATGTGCTTTCCAAGAACTGGGTTTCCGCAACCAAGCCAGAGTTCTCTATCTTCTTCTTTCCATCTGGCCATGCAAGTTCTTACTGCCTCACACCAGCATGCGCGGAGCAGCACAGCAAACCAAAAACGCCTTTCCCAGAATACTCAATCAGGCCAGAGGCATTGGTCAGGAGTTCACCAGGGTTTCAGTTCATGATTTTTGAATTTATTTTGTTGTTCATTGAAGGAAGCAAAAGTAGATATGGAATTTTCTGAACTTTTTGGAACAACTTTAATCTCAGACTTCCAAGGGTGGGGGAACTCAGGCCTAGAGGCCAAATGCGGCCCTCCAGGCCTGTTTATCAGGCCCTCAGGACTCCCAAGCCAGACCCTCACTGTCCGGCTCTGCATTTGCCTTGAGAGTGTTTGCTTGGCTGCGTTGGCTCCTGGAGCTGTGATAATAGCTCTTGTCAGTGGGGATGGTTGCTCCTTTAAGACTGGCAGGGTGGAAGGTAGGGAGGCCCACAGTAGATGGAACCAAGCCCCTCACCCAGCACTTGCTGCCTGAAGCGCTCTTCTCATTATTGCCTAATGATGCCCTACTATTAGAGTGCAAAACCCCAGCCCATCGCGCTTCAGGTGCATTGCAGAAATTTCGCCTGCAAGGACCTGCAGATGACGACTCAATCAGGGAGCCCAACAGTAGGTGCAACCAGAGCCCAGGACAGGCAGAGCCAACAGACTCTAGTTTTGCCCCCATCCTCCTCCTTTAATGGAGCAGAGGGCTATTGAGGGCTACTAGCCACGATGCCTATGCTCTGCCTCCACAGTTGCTTTTGAATACCAGTTGCTGGAAACCACGGGAGGGGAGAGGGCTCTTGTGCTCAGGTCCTGCACGTGGGCTTTAGGGCATCTGGTTGGCCATTGTGAGAAGAGGACGCTGCACCAGATAGGCCATTGGTCTGACCCAGCAGGCTCTTCTTATGTTCTTAACACTGAGGCGAAGTAGGAGTAAGCTGATAACCCTTCTGGAATGGCAGGCAGGTGGGGATTGGCTAATGGCAGACAGAGGCTGGTAGGGCAGTGAACCACCTGCCCCAACACAGCAATGTCCACTGATAGGTGTGTTACACAGGTTATTGCTTTGCTGTTTTCATTTTAACTATTTACTTGTGCTTTCCCCTTCCATTTTGTCCTGTGAACTGCCCTGAGATCTCGTGATGAAGACTAATTAAATTAATTAAATTAATTAAATTAATTAAATTAATTAAATTAAATTAATTAAATTAATTAAATTAAATTAATAAATAATAACATAGGAACCTCTGATGGCTGCATGAACGGAATGTGGCACACTGTGCAACAGGAAGAGGCATGCCTGTTGCTCCAGCCGCTTTTTGACTCTGGCCACAGCCACCACTGGGATGTGGCCCCTAGAAGGTTGTTCATGATGGAACGTGGCCCTCGGGCTGAAAAACAGAGGCAAACATTTCACAGATATTAATTTAAGGATGTCTCAAAATGGACATCTTGGACCACGTCAATTTCACAGGTTTCCGTTCATTAAGTCCCTGCCGTCCTGGTTCTGCACCCGTTTGAAATTTCCCCCCACCTATGCTGTAATATAAGGTCCCAGAGGCTAGAATCAGTGGTCTCCCACAACTGAGGCCCAACCAAGCTCTATGGCCAAGGTTCATGCGGGAATCTGTGAACCTTCACAATACATGATGGAATACATGATGGTTCCTCCACAGCTGTTACAACAGTGGCTGCGAGTGTCCCAATGCCATCCCCAGGGAGACCCTCTCTCGGGGAGTTTCCCTTTCTTTCTGGTTGCGTGCAAAAGTTCTGATCCGGGAGCAAAAGTCATCTGTCATACAGATGTGTCATGTGGGAGCCTAAACTGCCCCTGTGAGGGGAACGGGGTTGTCAAAACATTGCCACAGAACATCTTGTGTCCTCTGGTGACACCAGTGTTGGACTGACACAAAGAGTGACTGAAACAGCAGATGTGAAAACTCAGCAAGAGAATGGCGGGAGTATAAAAAAGAAAGGCGAAGAATTTCACAGCTCCCAATGCAAAGACATATCGATCACATTGCACACAAGAACAGAAGAGCCTGTAGGGCCAGGTGAGTGGTCCATCTAATCCAGCATCCTGTTCCCACAGTGGCCAATCAGACGCCTGTAAGGAACCTGGAAGGAGGACCAGAACACAAGAGCCCTCTTCCCTCCTGATGTTTCCAGCAACTGGTATTCAGAAGCATTGCGGCCTCAAACTCTGAAAGCATTGCATAGCTATGTTGGGTGGCAGCCATTGAGAACCCTCTCCCCAATGAATTGGCCTAATCCTGTTTTAAAGCCATCTGTGTTGGTGGCCATCAATACCTCTTGTGGAAACGAGTTCCATGGCAGAGGGCCTTCTCAGCAGTGGCGCCCGCCCTGTGGAACGCCATCCCATTAGATGTCAAGGAAATAAACAACTGTCTGACTTTTAGAAGACATCTGAAGGCAGCCCTGTTTAGGGAAGTTTTTAATGTTTGATGTTTCATTGTATTTTTAATATTTTGTTGGAAGCCATCCAGAGTGGCTGGGGAAACCCAGCCAGATGGGCGGATTATAAATAAATTATTATTATTATTATTATTATTATTATTATTATTATTATTATTATTATTATGTCATTTCTTACATCTTTTATCTACCAGTATTCAATTTAATTGGATGTTTTAGGGTTCTGAGAGAGGGAGAAAAGCTTTTCTCTATCCACTCCCTCCATGCCGTGAATAATTTGTAAAACTTATGTCAAATCACCTCTTACTCGCCTTTCCACTAAACTGAAAAGTCCTGGGCACTGCAACCTTCCTTTGTAAGGAAGTGGTTGTATCCCCTTGATAGTTTTAACACATAACCAATGCTCTCTCTTTTTTTGCACATAACGCCAAACCACGGTTTACTGAGCGATTCTGGATTTGGATGTAACAGGGAAGTCAAGCTCAATTGCATCTTCCTTTGTTTGGTTTTTCCACTCAGGTCAAGGGAAGAGCAAAATGGGAGTGACCAGGCACCACGCGCCACGGCAAGCCCGGATCTACCATTTGCCTGCTCACTGCCAACCTGCTCAACCTTTGCATTTATAAAGAAACAGGTATTGCAAAAGCCTCATTAGTATACAATCGTCTTTCCTCAGAAGGAAACTTCTTTAGAATTGCTAAGCTCTCAGGGGCATGAGGAGTGTGGAACATTACGCTATTGGGGCTGGAAAACAGCAAGACCCGATGATAAGATTATGCGCTTGCATTGAGTTCAGTAACATAATCTGATCAAATCGTTGATCATGCTACACTGTTATCAGTTTCGGTTCTCTATGAATAGGAAATGTGGGCACGTTGTGCATGAGATTTGCAGCACTGGAGAGCAGCCAGCATAAAAAAAGAACCTTCTCACAGTTGAAAATGCTACCTGGAAGAGTTCTGTAATTTGGATCAGGAGAATTTTCCCATCTTTAATTAAGATCTCAGTGTGCTTAAGATGCAAATTTCTTTTTCTTGAGAAGCTCTTTTGTTCAGGGGGAACAAATCTGGAGAACAAGGAAGGGCCAGAAGTGAAGTAGGATGAATCCCTCCAATCTGGTTTCTCATTTTTCTAATCTTAAATTCAGCCCTCCACATTTCCACATCGGTTTTCAAATTCTTTTGAATAAAAGCCCTTACGAAAGCTCTCCGCCCACACTGAAGTGCATGTTTCTTCTAATAAGCATATGTTGACATGCAAGATGTTGCACACATTTTTTTCAAAGCAATGTTCCTGTACAGAAGGATTTTTGAACGTTGATTTCATTAAAATATGGATTTGAGCACACATTGTTACCCTAGGGTGTGCATTTTTGTACACTTTGCTCAGCTGGAGAACTGCCTTGTAATATTCAGAGGAGGGAGACTTTCAATGGGTCTCTGTATTTCAATTCCTGTACTGAATCGGAAAGTGTGACTTGGGTAGAATCGTCTTCAAATGTGTTGGCAAGCAGGGAGAACAGCAGAGCTGCACCAGTGCTGTCCCACCATCCACAACTTTCTGGATTACTGTAATGCACAGTGTGTGCGCCTTCCCTCGCAGCTGGCCCAGAGGCTACAGCTGGTGAAGAATGCTGCAACACATGTGGCAAGCGGTGCTCTGTGTTGGGCACATATCACACCAGTTCTAAGGGGATCTGCGCCAGCTGCCTATTAGGTGCTGAACCAGTTTTAAGGTCCTGCTAGAAAGCCCTGAGGATGCGCGTGGCGCTGTGGTCTAAACCACTAAGGCTCTTGGGCTTGCCGATCAGAAAGTTGGCAGTTCAAATCCCCGTGAAGGGGTGATCTCCTGTTGCTCGGTCCCAGCTCCTGCCAACTTAGCAGTTTTGAAAGCATGCCAGTGCAAGTAGATAAATAGGTACCACTGTGGTGGGAAGGTAAACGGCGTTTCCATGCGCTGCTCTGGTTCCGGTGTTCCATTGTGCCAGAAGCGGCTTAGTCGTGCTGGCCACATGACCTGGAAAAACTGTCTGCAGACGAATCCTGGCTCCCTTGGCCTGTAAAGTGAGATGAGCGTCGCAACCCCAGAGTCATCTGCAACTGGACTTAACTGTCACGGGTCCTTTACCTTTACCTTTTAAAAAGCCCTGAACAACTGGACTAGGTTACAATAGAAATCATCTTCCACTTCACTGCCTGGTCAGGGTAATAAGATCGGCAAATGGAATCTGGCTAGCTTGCCACACCCTTGTGATCATTGGCTCGTGAGGGGCTTTATCACCAGTGGGACCAGTGTTGTGGAATGCTTTTCCATCTGAAATATGAGAGGCTCCATCAGTATTGGCATTCCTCTGGCTCTTGAAGGCGCACCTGTTTAGGCAAGCATTCCCCAGAAGCTGAACCACTTGATCTAATTTTTTTAATTGCTCTTTTTCTGTTTGAATGGTCCTTTTAAACAAGCCTGTTTTATTGTATGACAGTTTTTTTAAAAACATTTTGATTAAATTGTTTTACTGCATGTTTTAGTTATAAGTGACTATTTTATCATTGATTTTATATAGTCGTACCTTGGTTTTTGAACAGCTTAGTTCTTGAACGTTTTGGCTCCCGAAAGCCCTCAAACCCGGAAGCGACTGTTCCGGTTTGTGAACTATCTTTGGAAGCTGAATGTCCGACAGGGTTTCCGTGGCTTCCGATTGGCTGCAGGAAGCCATTTTGTCATGTTAGTGGTTTGCTTAATTATTTAACCACTTATTTAGAGAGAGGGTTGTCTAAGTGTGTGTGGAAATAAGCCTACCATAAAAAGGTAAAGGGACCCCTGACCATTAGGTTCAGTCGTGACCGACTCTGGGGTTGCAGCACTCATCTTGCTTTATTGGCCAAGGGAGCCGGCGTACAGCTTCCGGGTCATGTGGCCAGCATGACTAAGCCACTTCTGGCGAACCAGAGCAGCACATAGAAACGCCGTTTACCTTCCCACCAGAGCAGTACCTATTTATCTACTTGCACTTTGACGTGCTTTCAAAGTGCTAAGTTGGCAGGAGCAGGGACCGAGCAACGGGAGCTCACCCCGTCGCGGGGATTCGAACCGCCAGCCTTTTGATTGGCAAGTCCTAGGCTCTGTGGTTTAACCCACAGCACCACCCGCATCCCTAAGCCTACCATACAGAGCCCCAAGGCTTGCAATGCTATTTATTTCTCAGGTCAGTCTTTACCAATGTGGCCCACACCAGTGTATTGAACTTCGGTTCCGATCACCTCCAGCCAGCACAGTGGCGTAGCGTGGGTTGTCAGCACCCGGGGCAAGGCAAGTAATTTGCGCCCCCTAACCCGTGGATTTTAGCACTGCGAGTGCGAGCGCCCCCCCCCCAGATGTTGCGCCCGGTGCGGCCAACCCCCCCTGCACCCCCCACACAACGCCACTGAGCCAGCACACCTTTGCTCCCATCAATCCTTGCAACCTATGGCCATTCCAGGTGGGGTTGATGAGAGTTGTACAGTAGTCCAAAACAACTGGAGGGCACCAGATTGGGAAAGGTTGCCATGGATGCCTGCCTCATGAAAGACCATATCCATAAAAAGTTTGCTGAGAGACCAAACATTCTATGAAAAGACGCTATGAGGAAAAAATGGAAGCTGAGGTCTCTTGACAGATAACAGGGAGGTGATACAATCCGGCAATCAAGGCTAGCATCTAATCGGCCTTGATGCCTTTTATCGCTCACACTTTGCCTCTCTCAAGTTTCCGCTGAGGCTTTCTTGGAATCGTGAGGACAAATAGTCTCTGAACTGAAGTCCCACATCATAGATGGAGAGATGAAGGTGGTGGTGATGGGTTGACAGAGGGCGCGCAGTGCCATTGCTGTCAGAGAAATATTTACTGGGTATGATGGAGTCTCAACACAAAAGTGGGGTCCATGTAGGGCAGTAATGGGGGAACCAGTGGCCCTCCAGCTGTTGCTGGGCTCCAGCTCCCATTAGTCCCTGCCAGAAAACCCAACAAAACTGCTGGGAGTCCATCAACATCTTCTTTATTCTTATTGGTTTATGAGTTTATATCCTGCCTTCCTCTAAGGTTGGGACTCAAGTTGGCTTCCGACATCTAAGAACTTCACTATAAAACACAAAAGTTAAATACTAGTTAAAACGTTAGTTACATTAGTACACATTTAGAACCAGCAGTGAAAATCTAATTTGAGTGTTTCTGCCTGACTGGAAATCATAGAATTGTAGTGTTGGATGGGACAAGGACCAGTCTGGATAGTTAGCCTTGGTGAAGACTTGACGTTTTTATCCCCTGAAAAGTTTTGGATTGAGTTTCCACTGAAATGAGGCTGCATTTTAATGTTTCAATGTTGTATTTTAATCTTGTTTTTTGAAATATATATACTCAGAGTCGCAAAGTGATTTCATGCTCTTTATTCAGCTCATAGTGGTGAGGAGAAATGAATGAATATCCCCTCACAGTATCTGCTTTATATACATTATTTACACAATGGGCTGCACATGATTGGCTAATTCCGGAATTCTACTGTAAGCCAATCAGGTTGTGGATTCACTTCTATCTGGAGCAGGATTGGGTGGTTCCTGCCAACCAATCATACTGCTGCATTGTTCTAGGACCAATCAGACTGCTGCATTCTGAATCCTATTGTTCTAGGACTAATCAGACTGCTGCAATTTGGATCCTATTGTTCTAGGACCAATCAGACTGCTTCAGTTTGGATCCTATTCAACTCAGTACATAACATTTTTTAAGCAGTATTTCAATCAATTGTTTTTATATTTGGTGTTAGCCGCCCTTGGCTGGGGAGGGCGGGATATATATATATATATATATATATATATATATATATATATATATATATCTGCTTTCGTAGGTTTTCACGGGTACAGGAATGCAGGTTTTGGTGTCTTCGGGTGTCTTCCCGTGTAAGAGTTGGGGTGTCTAGGCGACGTTTCGACGAGGTCTCACTCGTCATCTTGAAGATGACGAGTGAGACCTCGTCGAAACGTCGCCTAGACACCCCAACTCTTACACGGGAAGACACCCGAAGACACCAAAACCTGCATATATATATATATATATATATATATATATATATATATATATATATATATATATATATATTACTCCTGCAGTGTGGGAATCTTTTGCCCAATGTAGGGCTCAGACCCATGACCCTGAGATTAAGAGTCTCATGCTCTACTGACTGAGCGAAATGCTTTTTTTCTTTCTTTCCATGTGTCCTTGCACTGTGATAAGGCCTCTTGGTTGCCTGGATAGAGAATCGAGAGGGGGAAACTAGCTTCCTGTATAAAGGTGAAATTTACATCTGTTGCTCCATCCACTTTTGCCTCTGGCCCCACCCATCACTGAAATGTGGTCCCTGGAGAAAATTGCCCCAAAGAGAATTCAGCCCCCCAATCTGAGAAAGGTGGCAAGTCCTATTCCTGCAGTGTTCCCTGTTGTGCTCCAAAGTCCTGGTAATAAAAACTCTTCAGCACTGTGGGGCAGGGGGCATTTTGTGTACAGGCGCCCATCACGTACAAACCCTACTTCCTGGAAAGCAAAATCAAACTGGGAAGCCACAACAGAGGCCCCTTCTTGACTCTTGCGTCTCTCAGCCTCCAGTCAGACAGCAACCACAGCCCCGATGACCTGGCAAAAACAAAACCAAGAAAGCATTTCCTTCCAACGTTTTCTTTTCTTTTCTTTTTTAATTGCCTTTCTTTTCATCTTTCCTTTTCTCTTTCTTTGTGCCACAAAGGGAAATTGCAGAACATATTGGCAGCCATAAACATGTCAATGCAACAACACAGACAGACATCTCCACGTGTTCTGAGAACAAAAAATTCCTGTCGGAAATGACTGCAAGAGAAGGGATTTGGGTGAGATATAGAGAAGGAGGAGGAGGAACTGGCTTGGCGCCAGTCCCAAAAGAGAAACAAGACCTTGGGCGGTTCCGCAGTGAGACTCTCTAGAAGAGCAAGCCGCTAGAGGTTAAAGGATACAGTCGTGGGAAGACAGGCAAGGTCTTTGGGCTGAACAAGGCGGGTGAAACAACTCTTCAGGGAAATGGGGAGAGGGAGAGAACCTCTTCGGCCAATTCAAATGGAAATTTTTCAGGGGAAGACAATAAAGCTGTCTTGGAGACAGGGGGGTGGGTTCTGAGGGCTGGAACAATCAGATGTAAGTGAAGATTTAGATACTTTACCCCTTATATCAGAGCCGACCCAATCATTAGACGTGGGGAGGACGCTGCTTCAAGCGGCAGAAGCCTCCTAGGTGGCAGTGTGGTGCAGTGGTTAAGAGCGGTAGACTCATAATCTGGTGAACCGGGTTCGCTTCCCCGCTCCTCCACATGCAGCTGCTGGGTGACCTTGGGCCAGTCACACTTCTCTGAAGTTTCTCAGCCTCACTCACCTCACAGAGTGTTTATTGTGGGGGAGGAAGGGAAAGGAGATTGTTAGCCGCTTTGAGACTCCTTCAGGTAGTGATAAAGAGGAATATCAAATTCAAACTCTTCTTCTTCTTCACACCCCCAGGTGCCCATCCTGTCCTGCCACCACCTCTAGGGGCAGAGAAGCACCTCTGCAAACAGTGCCCGTTTCCACTAAATCGCATCCATTTCGGGTGAGATCTCACCCAAAATCAGCACGGCCTTGATCAAAAAATCAGTGCCAGTGGTGATGCTGCTTCTCTGCCAGCGGTGGGTGCAAAAAGGTGCACAGTGGTGGTACAGCAGGTGGCGGCGCCAGGAGCAGGTAAGTGGTGGCAGGAGTAGTAGTAGCAGTGGCAGGGCAAAGTAGCCCTTCGAGATTTGCCTTAAGTGGTGTAATGGGACGAGCCACCATTGCCCCACATTGAAAGAGGGTTGTAGGGTTCCCACCCAAAAGAAGGGGTGTTTTGATTTAGAAAAAAAAGTTAAAGGGGGATGGGGACATGATAGAGGTATATAAAATTATGGTTACCAATAGCTGTGTTCCACCTCCAGTTTCAGAGGCAATGCACTTCTGAATACCAGTTGGTGGAATGGGAGAGTTGCTGTTACACCCAGCCTCTGTTTGCGGGCTTCCCACAGACATCTGGTTGGCAGACTGGGTACTGGATTATATGGGCCTTTGGCCCAGTAGAGCTTCTCCTATGTTCATAACCACACTACAAGTGTAATATGGTTTAACAGTTATCTTCCCGGGAGATATTGGGAACTGTACTTGTCAGGCGTCAGAGGATCCAACCCCCACAGCAGGTTGCCAGGAATGGATAAGACAAGGAAATGTCCTTACCAACCGCTTTTTATTCAGTACTCACAGAGAGAGGCTTGGGAATGCAGCCTCTTGGAGTCATGGCATTGCCTCGAGTGAGTCTCCACCCCTTCCCTTTCTCCCACTTCCTCATGCATCATCGCTACAGGTGCTGAAAATTGCCCTCTGCCTTTGAGCTCTTTGCTCTCCTACTTTCAATGCCCACCAGGTTCTGGGAGAGGGGGGGGTCTGGAATGCTTTCTAAAGACACTTTGTCTGTCCTCTCTCCCCCCTCTGGTGCTTCTTCTTCCCCCTCTCCCATTATCTACCTCTGAGCTGGTGAGGCAGTCTCCGCCATTCCTCCTCTGCCCAGTTCCTGACAGTACATCTGTAAGGACAGATAGGAGCCTCATAACAGATTTCTGAGACACATATTTTTGTAAACTAAAAATCTTTAATAAAAATATACTATAAAATAAAATAACAGATTTCTGACAGCCAAACTAGACAATTTATAGGAGACATGGAATTGGGCCTCCTAACATTGCACACAGACGTGGTATCTGCTGCGACATATACAGAACAAAGGGTGCTTCTTAAAAACTGATAAAAACTAATTTGATTCCTCAAGTAATGTTGCAATCCTGACTCTCAGGTAAGTTGAGAGTGAGCCCAATGAATTCAATGGGACTTACTTCTGAGTCATAAAAAAAATCACTGTTGTTGGCTGATGCTCATGCGATTGGGGTGGAAAGGAGGGAGCCCAACAGTAGGTGGCGCCAGAGCCAATAGCGGGCAGAGCCAACTAATTCTAGTTTGGTCCCCATCCTCCTTCCTGTTGAGTTCTATAAGGGCAACACTGAGTCTAAGGAGGAGGAAGCTGATGGGCACGGACACCCCCCCACACACACACCTGTACTGTTTGTAAGTTAGAAGGCAAGCAAGTGAAAGGCAAACTGAAATTGTGGTCCTGATGAATCAGCCCTCCAGTCTTTAACTGCAAGAGAGTTCTATCTACACAAGATTTGTTTTCTGCTGTTGCTCTGAGTGAATGCAGGCATCATAGAATTTACAGGAGAGGGGGAGGGAGGGAGGAAAGAGGCCAAACAAACTGGTATACAGGAGGAACCTCTACTTACAACCATAATCCGTTCCGGAGGTCTGGTCATAACTAGAAACGTACATAAGTAGAGGCGCACTTTCCCATAGAAAGTAATGGAAACGTGAATCTGTTCTAGATGATGAAAAACACCCCCTAAAACAGCAATTTAACACAGATTTTACTGTCTAATGAGACCATAGATCCATAAAATGAAGGCAGTAACCAATGTACTGTACTATAAAATAATTAAGACATTATTGTACATGGGGAAAAAATTAACATTTATTTATTTTTCTTACGTGCACTGTGGGTGGGTGGGCTTACCTGGCTACAAGCTGGGGGTGGGGCAAGGGTCAGTAAAGAGTGGATTCACTTTGGCCAGGGTCATTTTTTCTTCTTGCCAGGCCAGGTTCTTCTCTGGACTTCCTCAGGTTAGTTCCTTGGCGGGGTTTGGGGCTGCAATGCACCCTGCTGTGCCTCTTGCAGGCGGCACCTCTTCCACAGCTTCGGGGGGGGATGGGGGCCCTCTCCCCAGCAGCAGAGGCCCCAGCCTCTGTTCATATCTAGAGGAAAGTTCATAAGTCAAAGCACCTACGGAAGGTCGTAACTGGAATCGTATGTAAGTAGAGCCATACGTAAGTTGAGGTTCCACTGTACAATCAATACAGATTTCTAGTGCAGATGCTGTCTTGCAACATCTTCCAGAAGATGACATCAACTGAACATCGTGATGAACTGGACTAGAGCCTGCAAGACTGCGGTTCAAATTCCCACTCGGCTATGAAGCTCACTGGGTGACCTTGGGAGCCAATGACAGCCTCCCAGCCTAACCCACCTCACAGGGGTGTTGTGGGGATTAAATGAGGAAGTGGAGAACCTTGAGCTCCTTGGAGGAAAAGGTGGGGTATAAATGCAAGACATGATAAAATACACAATACACAGTCGAGGGATATCGTGACGTGGTACCCAGGAGCCAGTTCCCAACTTTTCCTGCGAAACAGTGGACGGAAATGCCATAAACTCTTTCCATACATCCTTAACAACAACATCAAGGAAGTGGGTAATTAATCTCAATTACTCCCACATAGAGGATTTAGCTCCAGGTGCTACCACACCTCAGTTCCATTTAATCTCTATTGCTGATGGCTGGCAGGGCAAAAAGCCATCTTTCTACTTCCTGTGATCCTCATAAATCCTATCCTTTGCCACCCAGCCTGGGTGTGGAGAGGAATCTTGCCGCAGGGCATCTAGTGAAGACAGGGTGGGATTTAAATTTTCTGGGCCAAGGTGCTTTGCCACTTTCGCTCTTCTCTTGCGCTGCAAGCATAAGACGAGCCCGCTGGATCAGGCCAATGGCCCCAGCATCCTGTTCTCACAGTGGCCACTCAGAAAGCAGCAAGTGGGACCCAAATGCAATAGCCCTCTCCCCTCCTTTGGTTTCCAGCAGCCAGTATTCAGAAGCATTAGCACAGCCATCATGTCTAGTAGCCATCAATAGCCTTCACAAATTTGTCTAATCCTAAAGTTCCACTCAACAAACCTAGACTGCATCTTAAAAAGCAGAGACATCACCTTGCCAACAAAGGTCCGTATAGTTAAAGCTATGGTTTTCCCAGTAGTGATGTACAGAAGTGAGAGCTGGACCATAAAGAAGGCTGATCGGCGAAGAATTTATGCTTTTGAATTATGGTGCTGGAGGAGACTCTTGAGAGTCCCATGGACTGCAAGAAGATCAAACCTATCCATTCGGAAGGAAATGAGCCCTGAGTGCTCACTGGAAGGACAGATCGTGAAGCTGAGGCTCCAATACTTTGGCCACCTCATGAGAAGAGAAGACTCCCTGGAAAAGACCCTGATGTTGGGAAAGATGGAGGACACAAGGAGAAGGGGACGACAGAGGACGAGATGGTTGGACAGTGTTCTCGAAGCTACCAGCATGAATTTGACAAAACTGTGGGAGGCAGGGGAAGACAGAAGTGCCTGGCGTGCTCTGGTCCAGGGGGTCATGAAGAGTCAGACACAACTAAACAACAACAAAGTTCCACTCCTGTGCACAGGCAGCAGCAAACAACTCAGCAGCTCCCCCCTTTCAAAGTCTTATTCTTTTTATTCTTCTTACTCTTTTTAACTACCCTCCAAAATTAATTTGGACACTTATATCCAAATCAAGGAGGTTAAGAGAAACACTGTGTACTGTTATAGCAAGCTCAGACAGCAGCAGTTACCTTGTAATCCCCGAAGAGGAAAACGAAAGTTGAATGTATCCGCTCCCTTTGTGACTCAATAATGGAGTCGAGCCTTCCCCCGCTGGGAGGTCCACTTCCAAAAAGCAAGAGTCTAATCCACTGTCAAATCTATCTCATGCAGGGTCTCAAATTCTCCCCTCTTCCCCCTGCAGAAAGAGGGGCTGAAGTTCCACTCCTGCTGAAGTGAGTTCCATAGTTAACGATGTACTGCAGGCTCCCTCAACCTCGGCCCTCCAGATGTTTTTGGCCTACAACTCCCATGAACCCTAGCTAGCAGGACCAGTGGTCAGGGATGATGGGAATTGTAGTCTCAAAACATCTGGAGGGCCGAGGTTGAAGAAGCCTGATGTACTGCATGAAGCGGCACTTTCTTTTACCTGAGCCTCCCAACTTCCTGCTTAATCTGATGCTCACGAGTTCTAGCGTCATGAGAGATGGAGCAAAACTTTCCCCTTTCCCCATTCCTTGCATCGTTTCGTAAACTTCTTTCATATCACCTCTCGCTAGCCTTGTCTCTGAACTAGACATCAAAGTTAATAAACCTGGGTTAGTCATGCCAGTGCATTTTTTTCCAATGAGTCTGCTCTGAGCTTAGACTAGCATTGTGTACAGACCTAGACCATGAAAATACAAAATGCAACCTAAAACAGCTTTATGAAACGGTGGCCAGTCAGATGCCCATGGGGAACCCACCAGCAGGACCTCAATGCAACAGCGCACCTTGGTTTCCAAACATTTTGGAAGTCGAACGGACTTCCGGAATGGATTCTGTTCGACTTCCGAGATACAACTGTACAAGGAAGACAAACAAAAAACAATAAGAGAAAGAAATGGTGGCACACCAATATAAATCAAGGCATCCATATTTAATAAGTTGATATGGTCGGTGAATATTGAGCTTCCTAAGCATAGGAAATAAAATCCCACCAGAGGACATAAAATGGTTCTATATTGTCCATCCCCTGAAAACACATGGTTTATGTGTCATTCCCCCCCACAATAGCTGAAATGCATGAATTCTTTATACCATATAGCCAAATGCAGATTTATCAAGATTTTCCATTGCTGGGCTAATGAAATCCTACCTGCAGCCAGCAACATCTATATCGAAAGCTCTTTAGAGCAATAAGCCTCCATACCTTTTAGACCATGGGTAGACAAACTAAGGCCCGGGGGCCGGATCCAGCCCAATCGCCTTCTAAATCCGGCCTGCGGACAGTCGAGGAATCAGCGTGGTTTTACATGAGTTAGAATGTGTCCTTTTATTTAAACTGCATCTCTGGGTTATTTGTGGGGCATAGGAATTCGTCCATGTCCCCCCCCCAAATATAGTCCAGCCCCCCCACAAGGTCTGAAGGACAGTGGACTGGCCCCCTGCTGAAAAAGTTTGCTGACCCCTGTTTTTGACCATAGGTCAAACCCTGTACATTCCACTGGGGCAATGGATGGTCTCACAGCAACAAACAAAAATATGGTGATATCTCTTGTCTTAATCTTTTTTTAATATGATGGAGGGAGGTGCTGGTGTCAGCTGTTGTGGTCCTAATGGGGCCTCAACACTTCTGCAGCTGTGCATTGTGTTGACGCCAGCAGGGGTGGATTTTGGTCATATGACGCCCTGATCAAGGACAAAATCCACACATACACCCCAATATTGCTTATTTTCATGCCCTCCTCCCTCTCACACTTCCTTGGCTCGGGCCACCCCACCCCCCAGCTTGGCACCCTGTGAGGGGGAACCACCCACACCGCCCTAAATCCGGCGTTGACAGCGGGCCTGCCTACACACCCAATGCTTGTACGCACGCCTACATGCATTGAACTTTTTCCATCTTATCCCAAGGCCAGTTTCAAGCCCAGGCAACCTTTCCTGCGGTTTTTGCTCTGCAAAAGAGAAGTGGCAGCGTAAGTAGACCATGATGTCACTGCTTTCCCTGCGGCTGCATATTTTGGACTGAGAAGGCTGCTGCTTCCAATCAAGAGGTTGCATTGATCCTTGCTCCAGCTATACCCCCTTGAGCATCATCAGCAAAATAGTTGGCACTGCCTTTGAATTCTTAGACGTCCTGAGGGCCCAAGGAAGCGGAATTCAAATGGCTCTCTTCCAGGGCTTGGGGGGGGGGGAGTTGTTTTGAGCTCATCCCATGCAGAGGTCAACCTGATGCAGGATAGGGAGCCATCTTTACAGGGCAGGTCTTGGGTGCTATTAAGGATGCAAAAGACAAAGAGGTTCAGCTCAAGGGTCACGATCCGATGAGATCTCCTCCTTCACAAGTCCAAGTAAAATGAGCAGGGACTTGGGATAGGGCCCTGGATTGTCCCTGGCTATTTTCGGTTTCACAGGAAGCTATTTAATACCAGGTCAGACTATGGATGGATGAATCTTTCCAAGTTACCGTAATTACGGTACTCTCTTTCTCTCTCTGTCATCTCTCTGTCTCTCTCTCACTCTCATTTTAAATTAAGCTCTTCACATTTCCATGCCAGCGTGCAATTTTCCTTTTAAAAAGAAAAAGGAAAAAAGAAGTCATCATGAAAATTAATCTGCATTTCAGTGCAGATGTTCTCCTAATGGTATGCATTTCTGTGCACATTACTTGGCCAGAGAACTGCGTTGCAAAATCCAGAGAAGTGCAAATTTCAAAGGACGATTGTGCTTCAGTCTGCATATTGTTTCAGAAAGTGCAAATTAGGTAGGGTAGGTTCCTTTTTAAAATGTGAACTGAATTGAATCTCGTTCCTGTCTCCAGGTCAGGCAACCTGTTTAACGAGTATCGATCCTGATTTGCTTTCACAGACCTCGTGGGGTTGTTTATGCAATGCCAGTTCTTCATTGAATATTTGTCCTTATTTGAGGAGAGTTCAGTTAGAATCCTGAGTTGTTCCTGTGGTGTGTTTAGACATCTTATTAATCGTTTGTCCACCCCACACTTCCCACTCCATTTTCCTGTCACTTTCCAAACCACATAAAGGGCCTGTTTCTGTTTAAAAGCCCATTTGCTGTTGCACTAGGGCAGCAGAGCCCTTTCTCAGACTTTCACTGTGCAAACCTGATGTTCCAGGATGTTCCTGAATCCCTTCTGCAAAATACTGACAGCCTGGGAGGAGATTTTCGCCTGGCCACTTTTCAGGGTGCCAGGAGGCAGGGAAGTGTCTCTCCTATCACTTTCTACCCAAGCATTTCGAACTACAGTCATACCTTGGGTTACAGACACTTCAGGTTGCGTTTTTTTGGGTTATGGACCCACTGAAACCCGGAAGTACCGGAACGGGTTACTTCCAGGTTTTGGGGGTTGCGCATGCGGAGAAGCACCAAATCGCAACCCATGCGTGCGCAGATGCGCCGCTGCAGGTTGCGAACGCTGCGGGTTGCGAACATGCTTCTCACACGGATCACGTTCGCAACCTGAGCGTCCACTGTACAGGTAACAGAGACTTGAGACAGGGCCTTTCTCCAGGCAAAACCGGCACATCACTTTTCTATTCAAGCAAGAAACATGATCAGAGTTCAAGGATACAGTCTACGCAGACCCTCACCCCCCCTCAATTAAACACTTCAAGAAGGGTGCCCAGAAGGACCAATGAGGGGGTGCAGTGGCTGCAGAGAGCAGATGTGGTTCAGAAGGGTGTATGGCCTGGGAGAGTCTTGAGGTCGAGGGAAGGAGGCGGGGGGGGGGGTTCACTCAGCCCCCAGGCCTGACCTTCCCCATCCCTGGCCTAGAGAATCCCTGGACTGCCTGCCAGTCAGTGTAGAAAATACCGAGCTGACTGTTGGTGCAAGTACTCTTTGGTGAGAGAACGCTAGCAGAGATTGAAAGTTACAAAATATGCAGAAAAGTAATGTGTGGTGAAATAAAAAAATTAAGGATATATATATATATATAATGTTCATAAATGCATATATAAACCACATGTCTGAAACCCCACAGAAAAAGTCCTGAAACCATTTTGTCCCTCCCAAATTGACCTCAAATAATTTCTCTGCAAGGTCGAAGGAAAATGGAAAAGCCTCCCATTGTCTTTTCCTTCACAAATCCTGTCTTAAGGGTATGTCTGTGTATGAATAGGATGAGACTGTGACCTGGCTCAGGAACTATTTGTCATTACAAAAAACTGGCCAGGCTCCCCAGGGTATCCAGTCAAGTAACCATTAACAGGTAACCTGCCAGACAGGCGATAAACAATGCACTCAGATTTCTGTTGTAGACTGTCCCTTCTGTGATGTAGGTATGATGTATCTGGGGGGTGGTCTTGAGCTCCACCCCTTTCTGTGATGTATGTATGATGTAAGGAGGGCTGGTCTTTAGCTCCAGGGCAGGGAATTTACAATGTCTATATAAGGGCAGGCACACATTTGTTCGGGGTCCTCCTCCCTACCTTGATTTCAGTAAGGCATTTGACAAGGTGCCCCATGATATTCTTGTAAAGAAGCTGGTAAAATGCGGTCTTGACTCTGCTACCACTCAGTGGATTTGTAACTGGCTGACTGACCGAACCCAAAGGGTGCTCATCAATGGTTCCTCTTCATCCTGGAGAAGAGTGACTAGTGGGGTGCCACAGGGTTCTGTCTTGGGCCCGGTCTTATTTAACATCTTTATCAACGACTTGGATGATGGACTCAAGGGCATCCTGATCAAATTTGCAGATGACACCAAACTGGGAGGGGTGGCTAACACCCCAGAGGACAGGATCACACTTCAAAACGACCTTGACAGATTAGAGAACTGGGCAAAAACAAACAAAATGAATTTTAACAGGGAGAAATGTAAAGTATTGCACTTGGGCAAAAAAAATGAGAGGCACAATTACAAGATGGGTGACACCTGGCTTGAGAGCAGTACATGTGAAAAGGATCTAGGAGTCTTGGTTGACCACAAACTTGACATGAGCCAACAGTGTGACGCGGCAGCTAAAAAAGCCAATGCAATTCTGGGCTGCATCAATAGGAGTATAGCATCTAGATCAAGGGAAGTAATAGTGCCACTGTATTCTGCTCTGGTCAGACCACACCTGGAGTACTGTGTCCAGTTCTGGGCACCACAATTCAAGAAGGACACTGACAAACTGGAACGTGTCCAGAGGAGGGCAACCAAAATGGTCAAAGGCCTGGAAACGATGCCTTATGAGGAACGGCTAAGGGAGCTGGGCATGTTTAGCCTGGAGAAGAGGAGGTTAAGGGGTGATATGATAGCCATGTTCAAATATATAAAAGGATGTCACATAGAGGAGGGAGAAAGGTTGTTTTCTGCTGCTCCAGAGAAGCGGACACGGAGCAATGGATCCAAACTACAAGAAAGAAGATTCCACCTAAACATTAGGAAGAACTTCCTGACAGTAAGAGCTGTTCGACAGTGGAATTTGCTGCCAAGGAGTGTGGTGGAGTCTCCTACTTTGGAGGTCTTTAAGCAGAGGCTTGACAACCATATGTCAGGAGTGCTCTGATGGTGTTTCCTGCTTGGCAGGGGGTTGGACTCGATGGCCCTTATGGTCTCTTCCAACTCTATGATTCTATGATTCTATGATTCTATGATTCCCTTCCTGCGTGTGAGGGGAGCACCCTGTTGTAACAGTTTCAATAAAGATCAGGCTTACTAGCTGCTTTGCTTCTCAATATTCTCTGGTTGGCCTCTGTTATTTTCTCCGACCGATGGAGAACCTACGACAGACTCTATAAGGGCTCTTGTGTCCCCTATAAGGGAATAAGATTTTTGTTTATTACAGTGGGTATATAGGCTGTTAGATCTTTAAAATATGCCCTTCCAAGTTCCTTCCGAAGTTTCCATCTTCCCCCAGTATAGGAAGAGACCTTGTACACAAGAGCCCAGCAGAGGAGAGGGGCGGTCTGCCCTTGGGTCACACCCTCTTCCTCCCTCCTTGATGGTTGGTGACAGCACACTCCCCCTCCCTCTCTGGGTCAGCCCAGAGAGAGGATGTCCCTTCAGTGTGCTGTAGTGGTTAAGAGCGGTAGACTCATAATCTGGTGAACTGGGTTCGCTTCCCTGCTCCTCCACATGCAGCTGCTGGGTGACCTTGGGCTAGTCACACTTCTCTGAAGTCTCTCAGCCCCACTCACCTCACAGAGTGTTTGCTGTGAGGGAGGAAGGGAAAGGAGAATGTTAGCCGCTTTGAGACTCCTTCGAGTAGTGATAAAGTGGGATATCAAATCCAAACTCTTCTTCTTCACCAGCCATAAGGAGAATGGGGCTCCGTCCCCCCACCCAGCCCCAAAGTCCCGGCTCAGGTGCCCACTTCACTCCCTTCGGCTCTGGCCTCAATGAGGGGGCTTCTTGTGGGCAGGGGCATAGCTAGCTGCTCTGGCACCCAGAGCGGTAGGGGTGGGGTGATCCACCCAGGGGGCAGCGCAACGAGCTGCCCAAGGAGTCAATCTAGCGGACGCAAGCCCCACACTGCTGTTTCAGGCAGCATGGGGCCTCGAGCCACCACATCACTCCCAGGAGAGACGTGTGGCTCAGGCATGCTGCAGGCCAGGCCCCGTGGTAAGTGCCACTCTCCGCAGTGTTCCATTTTGTCACCCCCTCAAGGATGACACCCAGGGTGGACTGCAGCCCCTTCCTACGCCCCTGCTTGTGGGGGTGCCTGGTTGTGCCCCCTCAAGAAGTAAATAATGAGGCCAGATACAGGATAAAGGAAGTCTTTCATTTGGTTGTTTGTATTGCTGTATGTTATATATATTTAATATAATTTTTATTAAATTTTCCACTTTAACAATCCAATCAAATCACATTAAGCACTCCAAATTATACAAATACATATCATATAGTCCAAATATTCTGCCAAATTATAAATTTTTGTTGAGGCTTCCCATGCTTCAAGTTCAGTGGGGCTCTAATCATCTTATGTTTCTACTGCCTTGAGTTTCCAATAGTTCCTTCTTTAAATCTTCCTGTTGTTATCCTTCCGTATTGCTGTATGTTATAAGGGACGCGGGTGGTGCTGTGGGTTAAACCACAGAGCCTAGGGCTTGCCGATCAGAAGGTTGGAGGTTCGAATCCTCACGACGGGGTGAGCTCCCGTTGTTTGGTCCCTGCTCCTGCCAACCTAGCACTTCGAAAGCATGTCAAAGTGTAAGTAGATAAATAGGTACCACTCCGGCGGGAAGGTAAACGGCATTTCCGTGCGCTGCTCTGGTTCGCCAGAAGCGGCTTAGTCATGCTGGCCACATGACCCGGAAGCTGTGCGCCGGCTCCCTCAGCCAGTAAAGCGAGATAAGCGCCACAATCCCAGAGTTGGCCACGACCGGACCTAATGGTCAGGCGTCCCTTTATTGCTGTATGTTATGCTCACTGTATGTTGTGTTCCTGTTTAATGAGGGTGGATTTGTGTATTGGGGGGTGGTTGTGTTATGTTGTAAATAAAATTCCAATAAAAATTAAAAGGGAAAAGAAAAAAAGAAATGTACCTGGGACCACACACCCCCCCAACGCTATACCACTGCAGTAAAGGATACTGTCTCATCACCAGTGTTGAAGTAAGATTCAATTTCCGGTCCATTTGGATTCTGTGGGTTGTATCCTCTGTCTGCTAGCACAACGAAGGAACAGTTGGACTAGTGAAAGCTCATTGGGCAACAGATGATGTAACCTATTTTGCAACAGTTACCAGCAATTTAGTTACGTGTTCTCTTGCGCAACTACTATCAACTGACATGAAAGTAGAAGTTTTGCCAGCAGAGCAAGCATGTCACTAAGTGACCTTAACTTAACACTACATTGGATACATCCCTAAATTACAGAGATGTGCGTGGATCTTTTCCTTCACAACGGGCAGCAAAATGACTTGGGCAGCTCTGCTGGTGAGTGAGGAATGTGTAGGTATCTCTCTGCTAATGAAACACAGCTTTATCTCTCTCCCACCTTCTGAAGGGCCCTTTGTCATGACCCAAACGGAAAAAACTTTGTTCTTCTTCTTCTTCCAGGAACTGAGGCCCATGCTTGTAGAATTCACTCTTACTCAGCAGATCTCCAAGTACTTCCTGATGTCTTTAAATATTTTTTAGAGAGGCAGCAGCAAAAGCAGGAATTGCGGCTCTTGAGCCAGACGACTCTTGTAGAGTTGGAAAGGGTTCCTTTCTTTTTTGGACAGCGATAGCAGGCAGCTGATGCACTGGTTAGGAACACCGGAGGAATATGGTTCTGCTTGCATTTTAATATGAACCTACTTGATCTACACCTCCCTAAATGGTCCGCAAAAGCAAAATGCAACTATATCACACTTCTCTGAATTTTGCGATGAAGTTCTCCAACCCAATAATAATGTACAAAAAGATATATTGGGGGAAAGTGTGCATAAACATGCATATATTAGGGAAAATAACATACTGAAATAATTATATTGTTGCAAACTGCTTGCAAAATTGTATACATTAGGCAAAATTACTACTACTACTACTACTACTACTACTAATAATAATAATAATAATTTATTTGTACCCCACCCATCTGGCTCGGTTTCCCCAGCCACTCTGGCTTCCAACAAAGACCAAAAATACACTAAAATGTCACACATTAAAAACTTCCTTGAACAGGGCTGCCTTCAGATGTCTTCTGAATGTCAGGTAGTTGTTTATCTCTCTGACATCTGATGGGAGGGCGTTCCACAGGGCGGGCGCTGTGATAGGAATTTTATGGTCTTAGATATATGGTAATGTTCATAACTGCACATACATAGATCAACACAGGAAGAGCATCCTGGAACCATTTTGATTCCTCACAAATCCTGTCTCAAGGATATGTCTGTTTGAATAAGGTGTGAGCCTGTGACCTGGCCCAGGAAATAAGTATTTTACCACTACAAAAGAATGGCCAGGCTCCCCAGGAAATCCAATCAAGCAACCTGCCAGACAAGAGAAAAACAACATTTAAATTTCTGTGATGTAGGTGGGATGTATCTGAGGGGTGGTCTTAGGTTACACCCCTTCTGTGATGTATGCATAATGTTTCTGGGGGTGGTCGTGTGGGGGTGGTCGTGATCTGGAGGATGGGAATTTCAAAAGTCTTTATAAGGCCTTGCAGGCCATTGTTCTGGGTCCTCTTCCTCTCCTGCGTGTGAGGGGAGTACCCTGTTGCAACAGATCAATAAAGATCAAGCTTACTAGCTGCTTTGCTTCTCAATATTCTCTGGTTGGCCTCTGTTATTTTCTCCTACCAATAGGGAACCTATGTAAGGACTCTATATGGGCCAGGGGTCTGCAACCTTTAAGACAAAAAGAGCCACTTGGACCTGTTTCTGAAGGAAAAAAACCTGGGAGCCGCAAAACTATTGCGACATTTAAAACAAATATATCTCCGGAGCCGCGATCTGACAGCAGGCGGGAAGGTGACATCGGGACGGTGCGTGACTAACGCACGCACCGCCCCCATGCGAGGTCACAGCCAGTACAGCGCCTGCCACAGCGGGGAGTGTGGCGCACAATGCACCTCCCCCCTCGCTAGTATCCGTCCCGGAGCCGCGGCAAAGGTGTAAAAGAGCCACATGCGGCTCCGGAGCCGCGGGTTGCAGACCCCTGATATGGGCTCTTGGATACCCCATAAGGGAAAAGGGCATATTTTTATTTACAACAGCGCCACTACCGAGAAGGCTCTCTGCCTGGTTCCCTGTAGCTTTGCTTCTCGCAATGAGGGAACCATCAGAAGGCCCTCGGCCCTGGATCTCAGCATCAGGGCAGAACGATGGGGGTGAAGAAGCTCCTTCAGGTATATACATATACATACATACATATATATATATACATATATATATATATATATATATATATATATATATATATATATATATGCAGGTTTTGGTGTCTTCGGGTATCTTCCCGTGTAAGAGTTGGGGTGTCTAGGCGAACTCTTACACGGGAAGATACCCGAAGACACCAAAACCTGCATTCCTGTACCCGTGAAAATCTACGAAAGCAAATATATATATATATATATATATAATGTATGTGTGTATATATATATATATATATATATATATATATATATATATATATATATATATATATATATATATATATATAAAATAGGCTTCCCAGAGGGATCTGGTTGTGATAATAGCATGTTGGACTAGATGGGCCTTTGGCCTGATCCAGCAGGGCTTTTCTTGGGTTTTCATGTTCTTTTATTAATAGAAATTCACACAAAAATGCTGGGTGGAGGTCAATTCGCCTATAATTTTAAAAATAAAATGTTTTAATCTTTTTAATAATCTGTGTTCTATTCGGTGTTAAAGAGCTTTTATAAATTTACCCACAAAAATATAGAAAGTCAATTGCAACTCAATAAACCTTTAATATATTAAATGTATAGTTGAATTAGAGACTTGGAAATGGCAGCAGCAAAAAGTCAACCAGGAGGCTTTGTATTTTATTTTTTAAAAAGCAAGCACTACAGTATTCTTTAATTTTGCAACATTTTAATTTAAAAAGAAAAAGGCATAGCCCAAACTATTTGAGCACTAATTAATAGACGGATCAAAAAGAAAACAAGATTAATTGTAAGTAGGGAAAGGAAATTTGGGAAATGTCAAAGGAATGAAAAGCTTGTAAAAAAAACCCAAAACTCCTGTGTTATATCAGAACAGAATTTCCTGCTGTTGAAAAACTCGAGGCATCAGATTCAGGAGTCGAATTTCTTTGATGTAATCAGCCAGTGAGCAATACACTGCTCTTTTTATGAGGCATCATCTAGTCTTGCGTCTAGCTTGATGCCAGTTAAAGAAAAAAAAAAGCAGCAGCAGCAGCATAAACAAACACAATGGTTTGGTGAAGTTTTCTGTTGGGCTCAAGGAAATCAAGCAGGAAATTGAATTCCTAGAGGTGAACTTCAAAGGATCCCTTGTCACCAGATCTATCCCATGCCGTACTGTTATAGGTTTGTGGACTGTTCCAGCTTTACAAAGCTTCAAAAGGTCTAGTTTGGAAGCCTTTGACTCACCAGGACGCTGTCTGACTGCTGCTGAATGTGTCTTTTGTCCAGCCCTTGGGAGCATGCCAAGGCAAAAATAGTTTTGCGAACTCTGCTGCACACGCTCTGCGGCACCCATTAAAACATCATCTGTTGTTCACTTCACTAGACTTATGGCACATACCACATGGTCAAGAGCTGGGGAATCTGGAGATTTGCCCTCGGTGTGATCTCTCTCAGACAAAAAACCCGCTGAGTCATGAAGTCATGACGCTCAAGAGTTGGTAGAATGGGATTAGTAACACGAACGCATACGTGGGAATTCAGTTCATGCTTGGAGACATTACTTAAGGCGGCATTACTTACTTAACAGGGAGACGGCACTCGCTTCATCATTCATTTTGCAAATCTGACACTACTGAATTTGGTCTGAGTCAGGATTCAGGTGGCTTTTCCACCACAGGGGGTACTTGCAGACGGGTGCTTATTATGGGATGGGTGCTCCTTATTCACTCCCCAGCATCCAGATAGTGTTGTTGGCATCAAAATCCCATCCCATATCTCCTCGCCTCCATTTAATCCCGATTTACTATTTACAGGGGAAATCCTACATTTAAAAAAAACTGTTGCCAATGATTCATTGAATCAATGAGTCTTTTGAAGATTAACTTCCCATCTGCAAACATCCAGAAACTGATAGTACCTCTTGAAATGCTGTGCTAACTGATCGCCAATGACTGCTCTTGAGGAGTGGGTCATTCTGATTTTATCTTGCATATATTTCAGCTTTACTCAAGAATATGACACACTTTCAGTTGCTCCTTGTAATTCATTCACTTTTTGACTCATGCTTTCCAAATTCTTCATCCTTCATTGTGCTAATCTATAGACAGTGGTACCTTGGGTTACATACACTTCAGGTTACATATGCTTCAGGTTACAGACTCCACTAACCCAGAAATAGTACCTTGGGTTAAGAACTTTGCTTCAGGATGAGAACAGAAATCGTGCTCCGGCGGCACGGTGGCAGCAGGAAGCCCCATTAGCTAAAGTGGTGTTTCAGGTTAAGAACAGTTTCAGGTTAAGTACGGACCTCCGGAACGAATTAAGTACTTAACCCGAGGTACCACTGTATATACATAATCTGGTCAATTTAGGCACCCCTCTGTTTAACTAGCTATCTGTTGAGAGATTGATCAAAGTCCATAGAACTTTATGGTCTCTAAGGTGCCATAGAACTCTATTTGTGTCTTTTGTTGTTGTTATTATTATTAATTGAATTTATGTATCACCCTATACCCGGAGGTCTCAGGACACAGAACAGATGGACAAACACTGTTACTGCTTCAGTATGTAGGTCTGGGCAGAGGTGAAACTAGGCTTCATTTCATTCGGGTCAAAGACCCAGTTTAGTACACACACCCCACCATGTGCATTTGTGTACACACAAACAGAGGCTGGAACCTCAATGGTGCCCCTCTAGAGGCTTCACCAGGGGCAAAAAAACCTGACTAGCCCCCCGTAGCTATGGCACTGGCTTGGGTCTTCTTATTTTTTTTCTTTCTTTACTTTGAAGATAACAGAAAATGAAAGATTGTCCCTTGCAGTTGACAATTCCATTGTCTTCCTGGTGAGAATTATGAGATCAGTGGGGCAGGAAAACAAATACCTTCATTTTTTAAAATTTTGCATAGCAATTAGTGACCAATGTGCTGAGTTCTCGTTTCTGCTGTGCTCAAGAATTGTTGTTTTTAAAGCAATTTCCGATCAGTGGGGTAAACTATGCTGAGACCTGCAGTTACAGAAACATCTGAAAAAAGAGAACATTCTGTGTTGCATGGGTAATATGGGGGTGCGGTTGCTTATGTTGTGTAACTGTAAAGGCTGTTGAAAGATGATCAGTAAGAAACCCAGCTTTTTAACTAGACCATCCTCCTGCGCTTTTAACAGCAGCTTGGTATGTGGACATTAGATATAATAACACTTGCATCTCCATGCCATGAGAGGTTTTCACTGCTGATTTCTGCATATCGAAGACAGTTAAAAGCAAATGACTGAGTCATGCTATTTTCTGCTCAGCTGGTCAGAAATGGCTCTGTAACTGGACATACTTCTTAAAATGTGAAAAAGCACAGAGGTTTAACAGGCACGCAGGAGGGAATGAGGCCCTTGGGCTTAAAAAGCCTTGCCCCCACCACTAAGGGGCCATTATAAGCCAATGTAGAAAAAGAAAAGCTTAATCTAATGGGTGGTATTTTAGTGATGTATGGAAGTGAGAGCTGGACCATAAAGGCTGATCGCCAAAGAATTGATGCTTTTGAATTATGGTGCTGGAGAAGACTCTTGTGAGTCCCATGGACTGCAAGAAGATCAAACCTATCCATTCTGAAGGAAATCAGCTCTGAGTGCTCACTGGAAGGACAGATCCTGAAGCTGAGGCTCCAATACTCTGGCCACCTCGTGAGAAGAGAAGACTCCCTGGAAAAGACCAGGATGCTGGGAAAGATGGAGGGCACAAGGAGAAGGGGACGACAGAGGACGAGGTGGTTGGATAGTGTTCTCGAAGCTACCAGCATGAGTCTGACCAAACTGCGGGAGGCAGTGGAAAACAGGAGTGCCTGGCATGCTCTGGTCCACGGGGTCACGAAAAGTCGGACATGACTAAACAACAACAAAATGGGTGGTATTTAACCAAATTTTACTCAAAAGTTGCTCCACTGAAATAACATGACAAAATTAGACCCATTAATTTCATTAGGTCTAATTTAAATAAAACTTAGCTGGCTATAGAATTATAGAATCCTAGTACTGTAAAGTTGGAAGGGACCCCGAGGGTCATCTAGGCTAACCCCCTGCAATGCAGGAATCTCGAATAAAGCATCCCTGACAGATGGCCATCCAACCTCTGCTTTAAAACCTTCAAGGAAGGAGAGCCCACCACCGCCTGAGGGAGGTGAACAGCTCTTACAGTCAAAAAGTTATTCCTGATGTTTAATCAGAATCTCCTTTCTTGTAACTTGAACCCATTGGTTCAGGTCCTAGCCTCCAGAGCAGGAGAAAACAAGCTTGCTCCATCTTCCGTGTGACAGCCCTTTAGATATTTGAAGATGAATATCATATCTCCTCTCAGTCTCTTCTTTTCCAGGCCAAACATACCAACTCCCTCAAATGTTCCTCATAAGGCTCAGCTTCCAGGCCTTTTATCATTTTGGTAGCCCTCCTCTGCACAGCTTGTCAATATATTTCTTAAATTACGGCACCCAAAACTCAACTCCAGGCGTGGTCTGACCAAAGCAGAATAGTGGTATTATTACTTCCCTATACTTCTGTTGATGCAGCCTAGAATAGCATTAGGTTTTTTGCTGCTGCATCTCACTATTCACTCATGTTGACTACCACCCAATATATTTCTTAATGCTGCAGTCCTTGAGATATTTACTAGATGAGCTGAAGTCAAGCGGTATTTTTCTCAGTAAAAACTTAGGATTGAATGAATGTGTTAAATTGTTTTAATAAAATAATAAAACTTGTTTTCAAAATTAGTGCCCAAAGCCTTCTTATTAATCAGCTACAACACTGGAATGTAGAAATGTACAGTGGTACCTCGGGTTAAGAACTTAATTTGTTCTGGAGGTCCGTTCTTAACCTGAAACTGTTCTTAACCTGAGGTACCACTTTAGCTAATGGGGCCTCCAGCTGCCGCCGCACCGCCGGAGCATGATTTCTGTTCTCATCCTGAAGCAAAGTTCTTACCCTGAAGCACTATTTCTGGGTTAGCAAAGTCTGTAACCTGAAGCATCTGTAACCCAAGATACCACTGTATTGGCTATTTGGGTAGAATACTGCCTTCCTATTTTCACTTACCGTATATCTCCACAAGGAAAATAGTTGTTTGTTTGTTTGTTTGTTTGAAGCAAAAAAAAAAAATTATGGGAAGAGGACTCTTAGCAACCCTGAGGAACCTCACAACACTTACAACTATGGGGTTATTAGGAAAGTTTCCTTAATTTCCCTTTCAAAAAAATTCTTGTGGCCTCTTTTAAGGGTAAAGGTGCACAGTCATAAAGCACACCTATTTTCTGAAGACAATGAGATCATGGAAGACCTAGAAAAAAATGAGTTGTCAAGTAGTGAATCACAGGCTTTCCCAAGGATGCCTGTTTTGATTGGGGTGGTGGGAACCAGGTGGGTGAAGTCACGGTAGGCTGGTCACATGCACCACCAAGGGAATACAAAATAGGGCACACAGAGAGGGAGCAGAGAGGAGACAAGGAGTCTTAAAAAAAACCCTAAAACTTCGTGTGTCCAACATCTAATCTTGCCCCTTTCTCAAATTTACTTCTTTGTAAATCTACCATAAAATAAAATAAAATAAGGATGAATGGCTTTTCTCAGGACAGTGGAGGCTGTGTGTGCTGTGTCCTGTTGGTGTGATGGTGTTGGCAATTGCCCTTCTTCTGATAGGAAATGCTATTGTGGGAGGACAAAAAGGTGGGGAAATCAAGGAGGGTCAGTTGTGTGGGGGAGTGAAAAATGTCCCTATTTTCACCAGAGGAATGTTGGAAGGTATGTGAGATCCTGCCAAATTAATACGTGAGCAAAGTAGGGAATTTTGGCAAATGCCACTGATCAAGTATGGGATGAAAGAGTTCTTCCCTTTTTGCTTAAAAACCCTTTTACACAATGTGAAAAGCACGGGGGCCTTGCCTTCCTTACCAGAAGCAATAATAAAGTTTCATTTTTGCTTCTTGGCCCATTTTACATATCAGGAGGAAGCAGCGGTCTAACCAAAAGCAAAAGCTGTTGACCGCAGTGAGCAACATGTAACTCACTCAAAAGACTTCAGGGACAGAAGATAACAGTCATAGTTGCCTCCTGCCGCCCTGCTATCAAAACTTGAAATAGGTTTGAAGTTTAAGGAAGTGGCTTGCAGATGTTTTAACCTCTTTTGGTGTTTTTCCCGGCAAAGCCCCATCAAGGTGCTGCTTCTGCTTGAATCTATGCTACCTGGTTGCTTAGGGAAATTTGAAATATTTGTGAAGGAAGGTGTGAGGTTTCTGTGAAGTATTGCAGGAAAGGCATGTGTTCATAGGGGGAAGGTGACCGCAAAAGAGTTCCCCTTATTCACCAGTTTCCTGAAAAACCCTGCAGAAGTCATTAACTTGCATCACACAGAATCTTTCGAAGAGGTCATGCTTATTGCCCACTGAAATTTTCATGCTGGTGGCAGATCAAAAGGATGTTACGACTTTCTGGATTAGTCACACTTTTACCAACATGTGTGTTATACAGCTTCTTGTATTTTGTCCAAAGGGGAATAAACATGCCTCCCTATAATATGTAAATGTGTTAGTTGGTTGGTTGTTAAGGGGCTTTTAAAAAACAACAACAGGTAAGCAACTTTGACCTCATCTTATCTGAGAATTATTTTATAAGCTTCTGCCAATTAAGTACTGTATGTGTGTTTATAGCTAGGGATGGGTGGCTACTGTAGAGTTGTGGAAGAGCAACCAAAATGATAAAGATAGAACAACTCCCCTCTGAGGAAAGGTTGCAGCGTTTGGGATTGAATGTTGGAATATAAAAGGGCTTTTCAATGCAGTGCTTAGTTAAACTACAGAACTTGCTCTCCCAGGAAGCAGTGATGGCCACCAACTTGGATGGTTTTAAAATAAGATTAGAGGAATTCATGGAGCATAAGGCTATCAGTGGCTGTTAACCATGATGGCTATGCTCTGCCTCCACAGGCGGAGGCAGTATGCTTCCGAATACCAGTTGCTGGAAACCATAGGAGGGGAGAGTGCTCTCATGCTCAGGTCCTGCTTGCAGGCTTTCCACAGGCATCATGTGAAGAAATACAGTTAATGCCAATTAACTGACTCCGCATTTGTGTGTAATGAGAGTGAGTGGAACATCACCATTCATCAGTGTATAAGTCTCTATCATGTCCCTCCTTCAGTGTCAAATGACAGAGGGCTTTTGGGGATGTTAAACCTTTTCCCTTCAGTAGTTTTGCCACTTAAAGTACTGACAAGATAAAAGTACTCTGTGCCATGTTTAGTTTGGCCCAACATTTGGAGGGAAACCATAGCTCAGTGGTAGAGTACATGCTTTGCAGAAGATTCCTGGTTCAGTCCCTGGCATCTCCGCAGAGGACTAGAAAAAGACTATTGTGGAATGCCACTTTGCGTCTGCTGCTAGTACTCTACAGAGTTCGTATTTCATGAATTCATTAGCTGCTGGGGGTGGATGGATTATATTTTGTGCCCCACAAAGGGGCCTCCTACAGCCTCCTACAAATTCCCCAAACCACCCACACATTCCAGCTTCCATTGTGAGCTTTTCTGGACTGCCGGATTACACAACCTGAAGTGTGGCCGTATGAAAAGCTACATAAAAACGCTGCTTGTTTCTGGAACCAACGAGGCAGATGATTTTGGGGAATAACAAATCAGTTGTGACGCCACCCTCAGAACATGTGCATAATTAGCCTCACTCTACACTTCACTTGGGTTATAAAGGAGAGATCTTCTTGCAATATGATTACTTCCAGGAAACATACTTTGTCTGCATCTGGTATGTGTTACAGATTTCATAGGGGCTGGTCCTCATATTTACCTTCTACTGTACCATGTGGCTTGACTCCCTTGCTTCTGTCACCCTGTAGGATCCTCAGTGTGGCACGTCTTAAGGTGCCTCCAGACAGGAAGCTCCTTCGTGCTAGTCAATCATTGCTCTTCTGCTGTAAGGAAATGCAACTGAGGTCTCATCCACACTTCTAGGAACAAGTCTGAGAGGATTTTCTTTTGTCCTGCTGCTTTACCACTGAATTAGAACAAAGTCAATCCACAAAAACTTGATTGATGTTTGCTCTGATTCAGTGGTATACGGCTGGTTTTCCCAGGGAAAGAAGCAGAACAAAAACAAACAAACAAACCTAGAAGTCATGGACCAAACAAAAGTGTAGATGAACCCTGACTTCCCATATTTCAGGGATATAGTGGCTTTTCTGTGGTTTATTCATCCTGCTGTTTTTCATCTACAGGATGGATAGAGGTGTGTATGTAGGACAGGCACAATTCACGTGAACAGCCATTTCCCCCACTTTTAAAATCTAGCCTGTTCATCAATGATTTAATTTGCATTAAAGCACATGTTTATTCAAGTACAATTGCGCTATTACTTTCAGAGCTAGTAAAAAATGTTTTGAAATGGAAAGTTCTCTCAAACTATGTAAAGGAATGCAAAATGACATGACACCAAACCCAAGTATTGTTTATGATAACACTGGCCAGAATTTTGTAAAGAACACATTGGAAGATGTTGAAAGCCTAATTAAATGGGCCTTCTAAGGAAACTCTTGGAACAACCAAATACTGTAAAACTAACAGCTGTGCTTAAGGAGAAAAAGAGAGGAAGTTATTAATGGTTGGAGTTTGGTAGCTGAGAAGGAATTGGGGAACTTGGGACAAGAAATAAACAAGTTAGTTACATTTTGAAACTGCCAATTATTTATTTATTTATCTATTTACAATACATATATTCATTTTCTTTGTAAAATTAGTATAGAAACCATTTATATTTATATGCTCGCACACACACACAGTTTCATGCTGCGTTATATTTAGCATATATAGATTAATATAGTTGGTGTATAAAGAATATTCAAAAAGGAAGGAATTAATATAAATGTTTTTAAATATTATGAAGTGTTTAAGGATGACTGGAAAAAAATAAGAAGTGCTAAAATTAATGGTGAAGAAAAATGAATTTTTTAAAATCAGTTTTATAATCACCCCTATAACTGTATTTCAGTTAAGCACTATTGCATGCATATGTTCATTTTTAAAAGAAATATAGATGGAAGAGCATTCTAGCACTAAATAGAATACAAATTTAAATGGTGCAAAGTGGCAATAGATTTCCCGGCACATATCATAACTAGAACTGTTAAACAGACAGAAGTGCTAAAGTAGTCTATAGTTGCAGGGACGGCATTGCTCTTCAATTCTTTTAAAAAGCATCAGATATTCTGCGGTCTGATGTAGATTCCCCATAAAATATGAACCAAGTGTAACAATTCCACACTATGTGCTTTGTGATGAAGCACTTTGGGGCAGTGTCACTTAATGGAGAGGAAATGGGGCTGTTGTCTGAAGAGCCCTGCCCTCTGGGGAAAGGTGTAGTATGTGACAATTTGGCCTGGGGTGAGCCAGGGAATGAGAGTTGAGACTTTTTATGTGGACAGAAGGCAGATAAATAACTGAATATTTGTAAATTAACAGACTATGGAGTGTGAGTACAAATCTCCAGTACTCTCATCTACAAAGAATAAATAGAATCTTATGGTGACTGTCCCCAAAACCTTCAACTGCTTGGGGAAGTGGAAGTAGATAATGAAGCAACTACTGTATATCCTGCTAGTTTGAGTTACAACTTGCATTTTCAGACTGTGGCATCTTAAATGACAATTAATAACCAAGTGACAGATACAAGCTCTATAGAAATGACTGGAAAGGAAAGAATGGGGGATGTTTCTATCAGTGTGGCAAAAACAACAACTTCAAACACCCCCAAACTGTATAGAATCTATGTAGGTTCATTCTAGCTTAGCTATACAGCATCAAAGTAACTACACCCTATACATTTATATATCAGGTCTATTCCACACAGGGTTTAAAACAGGAAACTAGATATAGCCTCTTCAAAATATAGATATGTTCTGTGCATGGAGAGTTCACTAAAGCAGGTAAAAGATTAGAAGACACAGTAAACAGGAAGGATGCCTACTAGCACATTATAGTCAAAGCAAAGCAGTCCATGGCAGTCATAGATGCTGAGCTGCAAGAATGGAGTTGACTGGCATGCTGACCTTCCTCTTCTTCCCTGGGCCACTTGCTTCCTCCTGGCTAAAAGCACTGCCCAGTCTCAATTTCTGCAAGAGTAATGGAAAAGAAGATTGGTTCTTCAGTATATCTTGTAATTCTAGGCACATCTGCCTCTCTAGAGTAGTGTATTTCAAACTGTGTATTATGCACTAAACTTTCCATCAACTTAAACTTTTCCCCATCAACTTGTCTGCTAAGGAATACTTGCAGGAAGATTGATGGAACTGTAACATATTGCAGAATATTCAAGAGCATGTTTTAGGGAATGAGTTCCCAAATTGTAATCCACGGACCATCAGCAAGCTTCATTCAGTTGGTCTGCAGCGTATCTGCATCAACTATTAATATTGATTTTAAAATGTATTTTCATTCCTCCTGTCATTTCTTATGGTGTTACAGACTGAATTCTATGCAGCGCAAATTGTAATACAATAAAATACAATATAAGAAATATAAGAAGCAAGAGAAATACAATTAAAAATCATACAGGACATTACAATTGCTGCAACAGGAGAGAGAAAAACCATTAAGTGGTCTGTCTAGCTAGGTCTTGGTTGAGACTGTGACCTGGAAGAACATACTCAGCATCCACCTGCAACTGTACATTGAAGGGGAAGATATCTAGTGGAAGCAAGAAGCAAGCCTGCTTCTCATGGAATCTTGTCAGACATTATGCATCTTTTCTTTGTGCTTGAGGAGAAATTCGATTCAGTTTGCTTTTAAAAGGAAGCTTACCTAATTTGCAGTATCAGAAACAATACAGCAACTGAAACAAACCACCCTTTGAAATTTGTATGTCTTTGAATTTTGCAGTGCAGCTCTCCGGCCAAGCAATGTGTACAAAAATCCATATATTGGGAGAAAGTGTGCATATAAATAAATATTAGTGGAAATAACATACACAAATCTATATGCTGGGAAATTGCTTTGCAAAATTGTGTATATTGGGAAAAATTGTGTATAAAATGTTATTATTAGGAGCAATTTGCACTAAATTGCTGATTAATGTTCATGAGGATTAAAACAAAAATCACAAACTGATGTAGAAATATGGAGAACCAAATTTAAGAATGGAAAAATGAGGAATTGGGAGAAACCAAAATTGTCATATTCACCCGAAGTATGCAGTTTGAGTGCCACAGCTTTAGAAGACTGTAGCCTTTTGAATGTGCTGCAATATCAAACAAAGGCAAGTACACAGTCACATCCAACTACCCTAATCAACATTCATGGCCCAAGGCCCACAGTCCATTTTCTGAATCTTCTTTAATTGTATTCATACATCAGATTGTGTCACAAAATATCCTTGTGTCCCAGGCTTAGCTTATTTGTTTTCAGTGAAAAAGCATTTTGTTATAGGTATTTTAATTGTATCCAGGTAGTAGGAAGGTTCAGAGCAGAGGGACAAGAATAGTACTGACTAGAGCATCCTTCATCAACCTAGTGCCCTCCAGATGTTATGGATTACAGCTTTCATCCTTGTTCCATCATGAGGCCATGTTCTATGTTCTACTACCAAGCGAATGCTGTAACCATGGCTTCTAAGTGACACAACAGCATAGGAGCCAAGTCCTAGGGGCTGAGGGTTCTTCGCCCTCCAATAAAATATTTGACACCCCCCAAGTTGATGGGCATTGCCATTCAAATAGTGTGGTGCACATCATGTCATGTGATCGATTATGCAGGATGGGGCTTACCAGTCCCTGCAACATTTTATTCAACTTGGCACCCCTGCAGGTAAAGGTAAAGGTACCCCTGCCCGAACGGGCCAGTCTTGACAGACTCTGGGGTTTGTCCGCCCATCTCACATCTATTGGCCGGGGGCCAGCGCTGTTCGGAGACACTTCCGGGTCACGTGGCCAGCGTGACAAAGCTGCATCTGGCGAGCCAGCGCAGCACACGGAACGCCGTTTACCTTCCCGCTGGTAAGCGGTACCTATTTATCTACTTGCACCCGGGGGTGCTTTCGAACTGCTAGGTTGGCAGGCGCTGGGACCGAGCAGCGGGAGCGCACCCCGCCGCGGGGATTCGAACCGCCGACCTTTCGATCGGCAAGCCCTAGGCGCTGAGGCTTTAGCCCACAGCGCCACCCGCGTCCCCTTGGCACCCCTGCACCACAGCACTATTTCATTGCAATTGGCTGCCCTTCCATTTTTCTGACCCTGAGGAAAGTTCCCTTCTCCACAGAATTATTTAACGATGGTGATGATTAATCATAATCATAAATGTAAAAACAAACATTTACGGTAATCTGTATAAATTATTTTTGGGCACAGAATAGCGATAGAGAAACTGTGACGCTTAAGTTGCTGTTTGTTTTCAACTCTCATCAGCCCCAGACAGCATGGCCAATGTATAGGGGTTGTGGAAGTTGTAATCTAACAACAACTAATGGGCCAGAGGTTCCATGTTCCATGCATGGAAATGCAGAAATTTCATTGACTATTTTTTAGACATCCACAGATTGCACACAGCTCAAGGTATAGTATATAAAACTTTACACAGCCAGATCTCACAGTGCACCTCTTTACCCTGTACATAATGGCAGAATTGCAACCACAAGGATCGCGTTTCCTTTGCAGAAATGCTGCTTTTGAGGGCTCAAATGCTTTCTTCTAGCTGGTCTATAAATATTATTCTACCTTAAACAAAATAAACTATTTTTATAGAAGGGAGGAAACCTCAAATTGTTAGAAAGCAACCATTTCCAACCTAGGCCTACAAGTAAATGCAGGAGTTGCTAGATAGAGGAACTTTTCCCACAGTGTTCTGTTACTTCTGTTAATGCAGTAATCTCCTCATCCCCACATCATCAAAAAGGAGAAGTCCAGCCTTTGCACAGGGGACTGTCTTTAAAAAGTCTTCATTGAAGACTGGAGAAGTTAAGCACACAGGATTAAGCTGACTTCCCCACCACAGCCACCATCAAATGGCTGGGAATTTAAAATGCATGAGTAGGGACTTCTGCTGTGCCTCATGCAGGGTTGGCCTGAGACCAAGACATTTTGATGCCTAAGGCAAAAACAGCTACTTTCCCCTACCCCATGCACAGACACTAATTGAAGTAGCTGACAGCACAAGTAAGTTCAAATGTAGAAGTTCTATTGAAGTGAATGGGAGAGACACTGGTACAACCATGCCTTGTTGCAAAACTGAAGATATGTTTTGGGGCACAGATAAGTCAGTTTTTAAAGAAAAATCATTGTCTTGTGAATTAAGGTTTAATTTTAAGCTCTTCCTATGCAAAGGATTTAGTTCAAATTAGAAATGGTCTGAAGCTGGGATAGCTCAGTCGGAAGAGCATGAGACTATTAATCTCAGAGTCGTGGGTTCAAACCCCACATTGAGCAAAAAGATTCCAGCATTGGAGGCGATTCGACTAGATGACCTTGTTGTACATTCCAACTCTACACTTCTATGATTCTTTGAACATTTCCGCTCATGTTCTTTTGGTGATTTGGGAAGGGGTGGGGAGGAGAACTCCCCTGAAGTTTTGGGGGTGGGAAATGTTTGTAAGAATTTGGAAAGGGACTGGTTTACCTTCATTTATCAGGAAAGGTGGCTAAGTGGAGTAGGGTTTTTTCTTTTTTTTTAAAAAAAAACCCCAAGTCTTATGACAGCTGTAAGTCACATGAGTGCTCTTTGCATCTTCCCTGCTGCATTTCCAGGTCCAACTGGAACAACAATGTGTAGTTCCCAACTCAACCTCACAACTTGGAAATTCTTATTTTCATTACCACAACCTCCTCAAATTATGAAGTCTCCCCCCCCCCAAAAAAAAACAACACTAGGCAATATTAACAAGAATCCACTTTAGCTCTCAGGTGGATGCTCGTAAGCAAACGGGGCCCTCAGGCCTATCGCAGCTGCCTCCCCAGTCTCAGCTTCATCAGAATATCACTCTTCTCTTCTTGGCCTGTCTCCCATCTCATGATGGTACAGGTGGTTGAAGGATGGAGTAAACCTAAGGCTTTTCCATGCCTTTTAGTTAGGTGGTAAGTAATCCAACTGATTACTAATTTGCTCCCTCTAGTTCTTCTGCCGTTACAGATTGCTTCAAAAGTCACTGCAACTGAGGAGAGGGTGTGGCAAGGAGTGAGGCTAGAGGCTGAACTTCAAGATTAGATGATGTAAGGGATGAATGTGGTTGGTAGATATTTGGATATATATATATATATATAGTTTTATTTATTGTATCCTTCTTTTGTATTAATATGCTGTTCACTGATGTGGAAGCCTTTGGGCCAAAAAGAAGTACAGTATATAAATAAACCAGAGCAAATAAATCATAATGTTGGGAGAATGCCCATTTAATTAGGCCCCATAATTTAATCAGGAGACCAAATATAAACAAGCAGCCAGGTTAATTAATTGACTAGCACAAGAGTCCAAACTATTAATAATTCCTGCCTCTCCTAGAACCTCTCAAATTCATACTCCTCCATCATCTCCCAAGACAGATGGATGCCAACAACAAGATGAGGGAAAAGGAAACAGGGTTATGCCAGGGGAAACTTATGGTAGCCATGAATCTATTCATTCAAATATGTCATTTTTTGTAATGTTTGAGGCCCAAGACCAGGATCTTCCATAATTGTTTTTTTTTAAAGTCTATATATACCTCTAGTTTTTACCAAATATGGTAAGGGAAACTATGAAAAGCAAGTGAATAGTAAAGCCACCCCTTTCTGTGAAATTCTTTCCATACTAGTATCTCCACTGTCATTTGAATGTGTGTGTGTATATCATTAGAAAAGTGACTTTGCAAGAAAGGCATTTTCATCTTTTTTAAGATCTGTTCCCTAGATAGCCCTTGTCTCAGGCAAACATCCTTTCTGCCCTTCCCTGGAATCACAACAGTGGAAGAGTTTCTGTTCCACCCTGTTGCTTCTTTGGGCCTTTCTTTGTCCTAGGAAAAGCAGTCCTTCTGCCAAGAACAATGTTAAGGATGGAGGTATGTCTGAGAGTTCCTGCCGAAGGGGAGAGAGATGCTTTTAGGGAAAGTCTGTCTGCCCCAATACTTCTTTAGTCACACTTTTAACATGCTGTGTGGAGAATGGATGGCTAGATGGGGAAGAACCAGTTGGTGGCTGGAGGGGGTGTGGGTTGGAACTGCCACATTTTCCTAGCAACAGCACTTGTTTGAGTGATCAGCAAAAGTGATACCACTACAATGGGTGTGCCAGCTGGATGGCAGACACTATAAGAGCCAGGCTAAATGGAAGAGATTTAGAAGTAAAATACATTTAGGTCACCCAGAGCAACTTAATAATCCATTCCACTGTAACAATTTTCATAGGGGTAGTAGATCTACTCATGTATCTGTACACGCATATGTGAAACCGTATCGATCCTGCATGTTCATGGAACTATTATTGTGGGGCTCGTTACTGGAGATGCTTGTATGCCACAGATGTTATTGAAATGGACACTATTATTTTAAAAATACCAGCTGAAATCCTGCTTATTTACTTAGCGAAGACCAACAAATGTAAGAAAAGGTCCTGCTTACAAGCATCTGGCTGGGCACTATGAGAACAGAATTCTAGGTTAGATGGGCCATTAGCCAGCTCCAGCAGACAGTCTCTTTTTAAGTTCTTAATCTAAATGAATATGTGTTTATTTACAAAAAAATGGCAGACATAAGTAAAATGGCTTTGCAGCTCAAAGTGACAAAACATAAAGATAAAATAGCAGGGAGGTTAGTGAATACAATCTACTGAGGTTACCCAAATCTATATTGCCTGGATCATTAGCTTAAAAGTTCCTATTAGAAATAGAGAGATACAATGAGATATGCCATTATGGAATATGAGTAGGCACTCAGAAACCCAGACACGCTATTGGGAAACTGAAATCCACCAGGAAGGGGGAAATTTCACATGCAAATGATGTGGGTTCAGATCTGACATTGAACTGATCTGTGTCTGAACTGAGGGAGATCAGTGGAATAAAAGAAGGTAGAGAGAAGTGAGAGGGTACATGCAATAGTTTTAATGGAATTGACAAGCTGCATTACAGCTAATGTGTGCAACAGCATCCCAGCCCCTTTCTGGAATGAGTGTTTAGAGCAGAGAACTGGCAAAGGTGGGTGGGTTGATTAACATTTTCTTTGTTCACCATTTCATAATTCCTCCCTCAAAGGTCCTTTCCTTAGCATAGGGTTCCAAACACACATTATCCTTGCAAATGCACACTTTGAATCTCATAGGAGAGGAAGTTATTTGGGCAGGAAATGGGTGAGATTTAGAGTAAAGAAATGGTGGACACAGAAAGGATTAAGCAGCCTTCCCTTCTATTTCTAAATTTCCCCTTTGGAACTGACTTTAACTTTTTAAAAGAAAGCCTTGGAACACACTTACATCCCACAGGGATGGGAAATCTGTGGCTCTCCTGTTGTCTCCCATCTGCTCCAGCCAAAGTTGCTAATATATAGGAATAGTCTGAGATGGTGCGATCAACACATGGAGGACCACAGGTTCCCATCTCTCTATTGGTTAGCTCTTGAGCCAAGTAAAGGTAAAGGTAAAGGGACCCCTGACCATTAGGTCTAGTCGTAGCCGACTCTGGGGTCATCTCACTTTATTGGCCGAAGGAGCCGGCGTACAGAAGAAGAAGAGTTTGGATTTTATATCCCGCCTTTCACTCCCCTTCAGGAGTCTCAAAGCAGCTAACATTCTCCTTTCCCTTCCTCCCCCACAACACACACTCTGTGAGGTGAGTGGGGCTGAGAGACTTTAAAGAAGTGTGACTGGCCCAAGGTCACCCAGCAGCTGCATGTGGAGGAGCGGAGACGCAAACCCGGTTCCCCAGATTACGAGACTACCGCTCTTAACCACTACACCACACTGGCTCTCAAGTGCAGCTTCCAGGTCATGTGGCCAGCATGACTAAGCCGCTTCTGGCGAACCAGAGCAGTGCACGGAAACACCGTTTACCTTCCCGCCGGAGTTTACTTGCACTTCGACGTGCTTTCAAACTGCTAGGTTGGCAGGAGCAGGCACCGAGCAACGGGAGCTCACTCCGTCGCGGGAATTTGAACCGCCGACCTTCTGATCGGCAAGCCCTAGGCTCTGTGGTTTGACCCACAGCGCCACCAGCGTCCCTCTTGAGCCAAGTACTTCAGCTTAATTTGTCTGTATTCCGGGGTGTAAGTAAAGAAGAGTCAGCTACAAAATGAGATCACCCTAAGACATTCTTTGATCTCTCTTGCCTACGTTTTACTGCACTTTCTTACCCACAATGTTATATTCAAATTTTTGTAGTCTGGTTTTCTTTGTGAGCCCGATTCCACTAAAGTATGTGCTAATCATTTATTTGGCTTGCCTACTTCCTAGTGAGACAATGGGAAGGGAAAGTCCCTGTGGTATGTGGAACAGAATGAATGAATCATTCACAAAGTAATGGCATTTTGAGATCAGTGTACTGCTTTTGTCTAGCAACCTGGTGTTCTTTTCCCCTGAAGTAGTCCACATGATCTTGCCTGTAGTCAAGAGAGTCTCTGAAAAATGGGAGTCCATTTTCCCATTGATAAAATTGCCAATGAAAATGGTTATTTATTTATGCTAGAAATTAATTACTGTGGTGACAACTGTGCCCACATCTATTCCTTGACAGCAGAGTGCCCAGTACTAACGTGTTCTACTTTAATACAAGCCATCAAATATAAATCTGCAGCATGCATGAATCATGCCATTTTAATGAGGGCCACTATCCACAGTGTGTGTTCAATGAGTCAGCACTTTCAGACTGCTGAGTAAAGGAAGTGCAAAATTGTATCCTTCCTATTTTTTCATACAAGAGACAAGGGCTGACGTGAACAAGCCCTAAACTTACTCAATGATTACTTCAGACAAAATGTCATGTCATCATTTCAAAATATACCACATACACTGAGTCAGTAGCCTCATGGGTCAAAGTTTGGACACCATTACAGGGCACCAAACTTTCAGTTATTTAATATATTACAGTATGTATATTTTTGTCCTGTGCTGCCTCAAGCACTGAAATGTTTTGGGCTGACACAGGGTTAACGAGCATTTTTTACTCTATGAAGCCAAACCCTCTAGCAGTACCCTTGTCCTCCTCAGCTTTCTTTTAAAAAACATTGCAAGATGTTCATAGAAGCACTGAAGTATATTTTCCCTTACATAGGTTTCTATTATCACCTTCATCTGGCTATGCATTACTGTGTGTTGTACATTGTGAGAGCCAGTGTGGTGTAGTGGTTAAGAGCGGTAGTCACGTAATCTGGGTAACCGGGTTCGCGTCTCCGCTCCTCCACATGCAGCTGCTGGGTGACCTTGGGCCAGTCACACTTCTTTGAAGTCTCTCAGCCCCACTCACCTCACAGAGTGTTTGTTGTGGGGGAGGAAGGGAAAGGAGATTGTTAGCCGCTTTGAGACTCCTGAAGGGGAGTGAAAGGCGGGATATCAAATCCAAACTCTTCTTCTTCTTCTTCTTCATTGCAAACAGTTAAAATAATTTAAAAAGAAACCTTTTAATGGATTGCAAAATCATTGGCATAATAATTTATATAGCACTTTTGTGGTGTTCAAAGTCTGCACACACTTATTTCAGAAACCCTTTCCTGTAAGACAGGCCAGTCTTACCACTCTAATCTTGCAGGCAGGCGGCTGAGGCTGCAATCCTAAGAGGTGTGTGTGTGTGTGCAAAATCCAAAGACAGTTCTACAGTCATTTGATTTCATCAACCATTACCAAGAAGTTCCAAAACCATGGCACATTTGTAATCCAGAGATTATGAATTCCCCCCTCCTCAATCTAACTTGAATACTAAAGGATTTTACATCTTGACAGAACCAACACAACTACTGCTGTTTTAAGGAATGTCAGCATTGATTCCAAGCATCCCCTAAAAGCTGAAAACAAGCATTAAGTTCTCATCTAATGTTGGCACCATCATGTGGCACTAGGGATTGGTTAGAGGTGTGGCCTAATGCTAGAAGATCTAGCTGTTTCAGATAAATCACAATTTGGGGTTTTTGCTTTTTAGGTGGTATTGCGTTGTGCACTATTGCAAAATATTTTCCAGACTTCCGGGACTCCTACTGGAAATGCAGATACATTGGCTTTAGGTGGTGTCAGCAAAGACAGTAAGCCACATTCTCCAGCTTCAGGTGTCACTTCAGGGTGCAGGGATAGTTGAAGGGGAAAATTGATTTCACATGGTGCATGAAGACTTATTGAAGTGTTGGTCCAAGCTAGGGGTAGAGGAACATTTGCATACCACTTCAGGCAGAAAAATGCTTTGAACTGGCACTGGTAGTCAGAGAAGCAGCTATTGTTAATCATGTTTACAATGTAGTGATGCTCACCTGATGAGATGCTTTTTCTGCCCCTTTTACACCAGTCTTTCTAGATGTTTCTGAAATATAAACATTATGCTGTTTCAGGTAGATATCTTTTAAAAAATACTCTATTATTTAAATATATACCTTTTTAGAAAGATTTTGATAAACACAAATTTATAATACAGACAAATCACTGAATACAAAGGAGCTAAATCAGGAAAATTAAAATGCATCTCTTTTAATGTAAAATATTAGTTGGACATCAGATCAGTCATAAGAACATAATCCCTACTGCATAAGACCAAAGGCCTATCTCTATCTATGTGTCCTACAGTAGCTAACTAAGTATCTATGGGAAGTCCCCAAGAAGTATTCTCCCACTATTCTTCCTAGTGATTGGTTTTTAGATCCATGGTACTTCTGATCCTGTAGTATAGCTATCACAACCAGAAGCCACTGGTAGTCTTAACCTCCAGCAGTATAATCCTAATAGAGGCATAAAATTGTAATGCAACAGACGCACAACTTATGAGGGGGTTACGTTCCAGGGATACCGCATTAAGTTAAAATCCCATATACAGTGGTACCTCAGGTTACATGCGCTTCAGGTTACATGCGCTTCAGGTTACAGACTCCACTAACCCAGAAATATTACCTCTGGTTAAGAACTTTGCTTTAGGATGAGAACAGAAATCGGGCTCTGGCGGCGCAGCAGCAGCAGGAGGCCCCATTAGCTAAAGTGGTGCTTCAGGTTAAGAACAGTTTCAGGTTAAGAATGGACCTCTGGAACGAATTAAGTACTTAACCCGAGGTACCACTGTAGTCAAAACACATTGAGTGCAACTGCGGGTGAGACTGCCAAAGTCATTTTCCCCAGACGCTCTCCCCCTTTCTTCCAACTTTTTTTTGCTTATGAACTCACTGCCA
This sequence comes from Podarcis bocagei, assembly GCF_964188305.1. Classification (NCBI taxonomy): domain Eukaryota; kingdom Metazoa; phylum Chordata; class Lepidosauria; order Squamata; family Lacertidae; genus Podarcis; species Podarcis bocagei. The sequence goes on along the minus strand of NC_138142.1, from coordinate 20,805,015 downwards.
CCAGATAAGGGGGCAGGGAGATTATTTCTACAAGGTTACCCCATTATTATTCAGCCTGGATAACTTCCCTGGTGTCTCCTTGAAGCCTTTCAGGGTACTGTAGGCTATGGCTTCCAGGTTTGAGGGTGTTTAACATAAGCTAAGACCACACAGGGAAGCGGGTGGTGCTATGGGTTAAACCACAGAGCCTAGGGCTTGCCGATCAGAAGGTCAGCGGTTTGAATCCCCGCGATGGGGTGAGCTCCCGTTGCTTGGTCCCTGCTCCAGCCAACCTAGCAGTTCGAAAGCACATCAAAGTGCAAGTAGATAAATAGGTACCGCTCTGGCAGCAAGGTAAACAGTGTTTCTGTGCACTGCTCTGGTTCGCCATGCTGGCTACATGACCCGGAAGCTGTACGCCGGCTCCCTCGACCAATAAAGTGAGATGAGCACCACAACCCCAGAGTTGTCCGCGACTGGGCCTAATGGTCAGGGGTCCCTTTACCTTTAAGACCACACAAGCTAATGAAACAAGTGAAGAGTTTAAAATAGATAAATAGATAAAAATGCCACCCACTTTCCCTAGACTTAACCAGTTTTCACCTCAGCAGACTCTCAAGAGGAATCTTTATCTTGAGTAGCAGCCCTTTCTTATTTGCTTGCCTTTGTCCCAGACTTTGACAGTTTCTCATTGCACTGAGTTCCATCTTGAACTAAACAGCTCCTAGCTAGCTACCTAAAGAGATAGACTCCCGGCTATCACAGGCCCCAGAAAAAACCCTTGGTAATACCAGAAAGCACTATTTCAAGGGGGGGGAGGGCACTTCACTTGGCAAGCATCAGACTGGGCCTTTCTGCGGTGGCCCCATCCCTATGAAATGCTCTTCTCTGTGACATACGCCTAGTTCATTGCTGACTATAAACAGGCCTTAAGTGCCTGGCTATTTCTGAAGTTTATAATTGCTATTAACTGATTGCTGGTCTCATATTTGATAGTTAACATTTTAACCATTACTAGTATTTTTATTTTTGTTTATTTTTTATAACTTTATATTCTATAGATTACTTTGAGAAGGTTATCACTGTTAAAGGTGGCACAAAAATATTTCAAATGAATAAAGAAATACCTGCTCCCTTTTGATTAAAAAAAACACTGTTTTTGCCTTCTGAATCTGCATTCCCTTCATGCATCCTGTTTTTCTCCATGCCATCAATTTGCAGGTTCTGTAATACAATTTACAAGCACAGGGATTCTTTTTCATTCAGTTCAGTACAGGGAAGAGTTATCTGCATGTTCATGACTAACTCTGCTAATTAGTTAATTATTTCGCAAACAATATGTGATTTTGAGTTATTATTCCACTGATTAAATTTGGAACTTCCTATGTTCCTTTCCATACAATCCTGGTGGTTTGTTGTTGCTGGGGGGGGGTGTTGTTTTTTAAAACCATATCAAACATCTGGATGTGCCCTTAGAAACAACTTCTTGAGCATAAGGACTGTTCAGCAGTCCACCATCCTGCCTGTGAAACAACCTGCCCTGAAGAAAGACTGAACAGATATTGTGCAGTGGATGCTTTAATAATAGGATGCTTTCTTTCAGCAGCATGGTCAAACACAACCACCATTCAATCCCTTTTAAATCTAGAATTTTAAGTAGTAGTAATAGTAATAATAATTTTATTATTTATACTCCACCCATCTGGCTGGGTTTCCCCAGCAACTCTGGGCAGCTTACAGCACATAAAAAATTGTAAAACATCAGACATTAAAAATGTCCCAATACAGGGCTGCCCCCCTACTACAACACATACACACAATGGATTCAGGAAAATGATATTGTATATAACCTCTTCCTTTACTTTAGTGCTTCCTTCCTCTTCTTCCTCATCACAGTCTAGCCCCTGATGGGAGATCTCAGTGGAACCATTCTCCTCAACCAGATTGCTCTCCAGCAACCCCATCCGTTTGCTATCTGTTGTTACTCTCACTTTCATAATGTGGAACCCAGTGGAGACTGACCCGACTTTGAGGTTCACTGGTTCACCATCAAAAAGCAGGCAATCAGAGATGTTGCCTTCCTTAAAGCCAGGGGGTTGGTAATCATTGGGTGTGACTGCAAAGGAAAGACATATGAAATCCTGTGCTGCACAGCCTGAAGCAAAAGGCAAATGCAGGCCCCAGAGCAAGAAGCTAGGCTAGGCAGCTGAAGAAAATCGAAAAAACAACAACCATGGTTAGTTCATTAGATATTGTGCTCCATGTTATTTTGTGCATCTCTTGTTTGTTTATTATTTATGTCAAAGAATTATATACCACTTGATTGTTTTTTAAAAGCCCTGCAAAGTGGTTTATGAAGAGAATAAAACAATGAAATTATCAAAATGAATTATTTGTTCCAACATTTATTTATTTATTTATAGCATTTTAACACCGCTTTTCAGTCAAAAGAAGTTCCCAGAATGGCTTACATAAGAATCAGAGAATTGTTAACTTGGAGTGAACTCAAAGGGTCACCTAGTGAGTCCAACTTCTTACTATGCTGGAATCTCAATTAAAGCATCCCATCCAACCTCTGCTTTAAAACCTTCAAGGAAGGAGAGCCTACTACCTCCTGAGGGAGGTGAACAGCTCTTACTGTCAGAAAGTTGTTCCTGATGTTTAGTTGGAATCTCCTTTCTTGTAACTTGAACCTGTTGGTTCAGGTCCTAGCCTCCAGAGCAGGAGAAAACAAGCTTGCGTCCTCTTCCATGTGACAGCATTTTAGATATTTGAAACCAGCCATTTGAACCCATTTGGTTTTGTCACCTACCTCGTAGCAAATTGTCACAACTTTGTAGGGTTAGGCGGTTAGGCATTGGAGTATTAGGTTGAAGGTGAGGAGAGGTAGTGGCCATCAACTACCCCTCCTAATTCAAGGGTATTCCGTTAAAGAAATCTGAGGGGTGTGGTCTCTGTCCAATGCCCCAGATGGGGGGCTAGGGCCATGGCACGACCCCTAGCGGTGACCCCGGGGGAGTACCTAGTTGATGTGCATCAGCAGGGCTTCCCCCAACTGGTGGTTAACCCTTCCAAGACTTCCTGCAGATGGGCAGGAGTCAGATACAGTCATTTCGTTTCCAGTGCCTAAGCCAATACCACTCACATTCTGTAACCAATAAAGTTGTGGCCTTTTTTGCCCATTAATCTAAAATACTGGTTTCATGTGTCTTTATTCCAACATCCCGGAAGGTATTGGGACCTTGCCACACAATCTCCTTTTTTTCTCATTTGAACCTGTTGGTTCAGGCCCTAGCCTCCAGAGCAGGAGAAAACAAGCTTGCTTCCTCTTCCATGTGACAGCATTTATTATATTTGAAGATGGCTATCATATTTCCTCTCAGTCCCCTCTTATCCAGGCCAAACATAGCGACTCCCTCAACTGTTCCTCATAAGGCTCTGCTTCCAGACCTTTTATCATCTTAGTAGTCCTCCACTGCACATGTTCCATCATGTCAGTATTTTTTTCTTAAATTGTGGTTCTCTAGAGGTGCTCTGACCAAGACAGAATAGAGCAGGATTATTACTTCTCTTAAATGGGATACTATACTCTGTTGATGCAGCCTAGAATAGCATTAGCTTTCTTTGCAGCTGCATAACACTGTTGACTCAGGTTTGTTGTCTACGAAGACCCCTAGATCTTTTTCACATGTACTACTGTCAAGCCAGGGACGCGGGTGGCACTGTGGGTTAAACCACAGAACCTTGGACTTGCCGATCAGAAGGTCGGCGTTTCGAATCCCTGCGACGGGGTGAGCTCCCGTTGCTCGGTCCCTGCTCCCGCCAACCTAGCAGTTCGAAAGCACGTTCGCCAGAAGCGGCTTAGTCATGCTGGCCACATGACCCAGAAGCTGTACGCTGGCTCCCTCAGCCAATAAAGCGAGATGAGCGCCGCAACCCCAGAGTCGGCCATGACTGGACCCAATGGTCAGGGGTCCCTTTACCTTTACCGTCAAGCCAGGTGTCTCCCATCTTATGTCTGTGCAGCTGTTTGTTCAACCTAAAACCTTACATTTGTCATTATTGAAATTCATTTTATTAGTTTTGGCCCACTTCTCCAATCTGTTAAGGTCATCTTGAATCCTGATTCTGTCTTCTGAGGTATTGGCTACCCTTCCCAGTTTGTTTGGATGAGCATAACCACAATACCTTCATCCAAGTCATTTATAAAGATCTTAAACAAGAACAGAACCCTGTGGACAGAAACCTGTGGTCCCCCACTTGTCACATTTTTCTAGGATGACAAGGTACCACTTAGGTATGTAGCTGTTCTCACACGATCCCTCCATTCCTTCCCACTGCCCACCTTGACAACCAATTTGCCTCCAAGCTGCAAACACTGACATACATTTTGATAGCAGTTCCCCAATTTCCTTGTTTGTGTGCTAGTCCTGGGAATTAAATTAAGGGAAGCAAAGAAAGGTGGAATCTCATCACCTACCATCATTGTAGTAGAACAGTTTCATGGTCAATGTAATGTCATTAGGCAGTGGTCCAAGATTCTGCATTAAGACATACAGTTTGCGGATCAGCAAGATGCTGGCTTGCTTAATTTCCTCACTGTTCCCTCCATTTGTAAAGTTCCCTTGAGTGTCACCACTGAAACAATAAAGAAGTCAAAGTCTGCTCCAAATCATATGGCTCAACATTAAGGCATAAAACAAACTTTAAAAGTAGATACACTCAACAGGTGCAAAGAAACAGTTTACTGAATTGAGGAGCTGAAGTTCAATATAATCCTATAAAATAAGCTACTGCACCAGAAAATAGATGTGCAGGATCAGATGTAAGGGACACTACTTTCTATGCAATACCAGCGCAATGCATAGCTGTGTACTGACAACATGGGAAGCTGACATGTGCTATGTCAAACCACTGATCCCATTGGCAGGCATCTTTCCCAAATCTTTGGGCCTTTTGCATGGAAAGAATGTGCTCTGCTACTGAACTTTGGTCCTTCCCCCAACCTATGAGCCAACCCTAGGAGTTTGAACCCACAGGAGAATGAGTCAGTTGCAAGATGATGTGCCACTGACAGTCATGGACAGTTCCACTCTCATGAATAACTGCTCGTGTGAACACTAGTTGCATGAGCAGTGTGACATGAAAGCCTTGAACACACACAAGATTGCAAATCTGATTGCATCTGTTGGGAAATTTTTAACAATGTGTCTGTTTCATGGAATCGGAGAAATGATCTTACATGAGTTCACAGTACTGTAATCATATAATTTCACGTGATAAATTATTTGTGGGAGCGAGCAACCTATGGAACATTAGAACTGACTCTGAAGTGTTCTTTGTCATTATACCTTCCCTAAATGAGTGGAAGACACATGGAAAGAGGGCCAAGGACAGGACAAGAGGTATGTGCCATCTGAAGACACTTCAGCTATCACAGATCTACTTACAACAAAGCAACTTGAAACATGTGCAGTGATATGCTGCTGCAGCCTCTTCTGATAAGATTGCAGATTGAGTTGCCAGACTTAGGATAACATTGTAGTTACACCAACGCAAGCCAGTGTGTATGTGTTGGCTATAGCATTTAACCATTGTACAGGATTTGAACATCAATCTCACAGCGCCAGTAGAAGCCAAAATAGCAAAATGATTTTCAGTCACAAAAGCAACCACTGCCACTTATGCCCCACTGGCAAATATAGAACACCAACTGACACATTTTACAGTAAGGATATAAAAGGGCTGCAGAGTCTTTTCACCACTATAATCAAGATAAATAGGAAAGACAGATTTGCAGTGGGCTACTGCCTAGAATGACAAAATTTGTCATTAACACATGAATTGACACTATGACTGTGGAAAGGGCACAGCTCCAAAATTAAAAATGGTTATGAATACTCATTTGTTCAGCATTTGTATCTATGAATCCTATCTAAGAAATAAGGAAGCAATTTCAGAAACCATCAGATTGCCACTGGAGAGTATGTGCTCATCCTTCTAAGAAAGATTTAATTAAAGCAAGCTGAACAGGTTTATTTCAGCACCTCTAAATCTGTAACCCAGATCTTGACATCTAGCTCTAGTTCACACAGCAAGAAGACTAGGTACAAAGTGAGTGGTGAGATATTCAAGAGGATAACTGAAAGTGCCAAATCACATTAACATTTTTTTTCACCATGGAGGTACATCATGAGTACCTTGTGAAGTGGCTTATCAAAGAAAATCTGAATTCTAGGTTGTACAGGATATTTTAACTAGATGGTATATGATTTTGTAGAACTGTTTACAACTGTTCCACATGATTTGTGCCACCTGGTGGCAATGGTGGGGAAAGCACCATCTGACAGGAAAGTGTGCAATTTTGAGTCCAATTACCATAATACATCTCAGTTCATCTGTCAAATCAGAAGATGGCCTGAGGCCACTCACTATTGTCTCTGTCTGATCCTAATCTTGCCCTGAAGCAAGTCCAACTGTATTTAATATGATCCATTCCTTAGGAGGTAGACACGTGATTGCACCCTTAGTACTGTAAAGAGGAACTTATAGTTATCTAATTCACAGGCTTGTTGTAGGAGACATGCAATAATAGACTGCAAAGTAGTTTGCACGTGAAAAGGCACTACACAGTAAATAAATAAATAAATAAATAAAACAAAAGTGTGTCTGCATAAGAGCAGCTTTCTCAAATTAAACACTTCAAGGCAGGGATAGGGAACCAAATGCAGCCCTCCAGGCCTCTGTCCAGCCCTCAGGACTCTCCTCAGACCATTCCCTTCATTGCCCCTCCTCTAGAGCTTTTGCCTGGTTCTGATGTGTCCTTGAATAATACCTCTTGCTTACATGGATAGAAGATGAAGAGAAGTGTAGAAACCTCTGGCTGCTGGATAGCCTTCTGTAAAAAAACATAGACCCTGCTCCTTTTAGGTTCTGGCACTGCTTATGCCTCAGGGCTGGCATGTGGCCCCTGGAAGGTTTCCCATGAAGGAGTGTTGCTCACAAGCTGAAAAGGGTTTCCCATCCCTGTTTTAAGGCAAGCATCTCTCTCAAGGTATTTGCCCGAGAAATTAAATGATGAAGTGTTTACCTATCGAAGTCCATCTGAGGTCCATTCCTTGAATACTTGAACTTGAACCGGTAGAATTCTGTCATGTGCTGGAGATTGGAAAGCAAAGAGCAAGACCGATTGTAACTTGCTACTGTAACAAATAGACTTCTGACCATCATGGGATGTTCTAGCCATACAATAATTCCCACATGAGATCTCAGAAAGTGTTTTCCATCTCCTTAAATCAGGGGTCTGCAACCTTTAAGACAAAAAGAGCCACTTGGACCCATTTCCGAAGAAAAAAAACCTGGGAGCCGCAAAACTCGTCATTATAAAAATAACTTTTTTGTCACTTTTTTATTATTTCTTTGTTTGACCCCTCAGAATTACTCCTCCTCATAGAAATAAACGTTAAATTAACAAGTTACCTTTTTGTGTGTGTGTGTGTGTGTTCTTCACTCCCCTTCAAAATAGTGACCAGTGTACATGCCCCTTTTCAATGCAGTGACCAGCGTATATGCCCCTTACAATGTAGCAGGTGGGCGGGAGGGAAGGTGACGTCGGGACGGTGCGTGACTAACGCACGCACCGCCCCCATGCGACGTCACAGCCAGTACAGCGCCCGCCACAGTGGGGAGTGTTGGGGCACACAATGCACCTCCTCCCCTTACTAGTATCCGCCCCGGAGCCGCGGCAAAGGTGTAAAAGAGCCACATGCGGCTCCAGAGCCGCGGGTTGCCAACCCCTGCCTTAGATTAAAGCACATGAGCTATCTGTTGACATTTTACTCCCTTCTTCAAGTTGATTGCTTTGTCCTTAGATATCATTACTGTGTTGTATTAAGGACAGTACCACACCTGATGCCATTACACAGAAAACTTTATGTTGGTCCTATAAAATGTTATTTTATCCATACACAGACCATTTATTACATTACTTTGGCTCTAATTAGCTGGAACATTTAGTACTCCGTGTACAATGGTGCCAGCCTAACTCATCTGTCATGCTAAGAAAAAATGTGTATGGAAAAAATAAACAGCTGAAGGAGGGCAAAAAAAAAAAAAAAAGAAAATGAAATGGTTTGCTTGTTCTGAAATACAGTGGTACCTCGGGTTGCAGACTCTTCAGGTTACAGATGCTTCAGGTTACAGACTCCACTAACCCAGAAATAGTACCTCAGGTTAAGAACTTTGCTTCAGGATGAGAAGAAGAAATCGTGCTCCGGCGGTGCGGTGGCAGCTGAAGGCCCCATTAGCTAAAGTGGTACCTCAGGTTAAGAACAGTTTCAGGTTAAGAACGGCCCTCCAGAAACGAATTAAGTTCTTAAGTAGAGGTACCACTGTAAGCATAAATGAGTTCACTAACTCAGAGTGGGAGATGCTGTGATTATACTCAAATGAAAAGAAGGTAAAGGGACCCCTGATCATTAGGTTCGGTCGCGGACGACTCTGGGGTTGTGGCGCTTATCTCGCTTTACTGGCCGAGGGAGCCGGCGTACAGCTTCCGGGTCATGTGGCCAGCATGACTAAGCCACTTCTGGCAAACCAGAGCAGTGCACGGAAACGCCGTTTACCTTCCCGCCGGAGCAGTACCTATTTATCTGCTTGCACTGTGTGCTTTCGAACTGCTAGGTTGGCAGGAGCAGGGACCGAGCAACGGGAGCTCACCCCGTCGCAGGAATTTGAAACGCCGACCTTCCGATCGGCAAGCCATAGGCTCTGTGGTTTAACCCACAGCGCCACCTGCGTCCCTACTCAAATGTGTATTAATTAAATTCACATCCTGCCTTCTCATTAGGATGATCAAGGCAGCTAACAAAATTGCACAAAGCAATTACAATGAACAAAAATGATACCAAAAAAAATCAAATAAAAAATCATAATAATTCAGGATAAAAACTGCAAGCTGGTTTTGACACCTCCCTCTTCTGCTGTCTGTGTATGTTCTAAAGCCAACCATAATGGCAAAAGGAGGGCTTGTTGCCAGACACTTCCTTCAGCTGCTGACAGATCCTATGGGCAATTGGAAACTGAAGTAAGACACATGGCTTCAGCTTAGTCCTGGTGATGATTGTAGATCTTATAAATGATTGTCTAGGAGTGCCTTTGCTGGTTTTCTTTTTTAAAATAAAGCTGTGTCCTCTCTCTATTTAGCAAAGGAAAGAGCTTTAGCTCACCAGCTTTGCATGCAAAAGGTCCCAGGTTCAATCTTCAGCATCTCAAAGAAGGTCTGGGTATATCCCTGTCTGGAACCCTAGAGAGCAGCTGCCAGTCATTGTAGATAAAGCTGAGCTGGCTGGACCAATGGCCTAACTCAGTATAACACAGCTTCCTATGTTCCAAGCATGCATGTGTTGGTGGTGGAAGCTGAGATTCTGGCTAACTTGAACATAAAGCATAATTTCTGCCTACTTGATTTTTGACTTTCTCTTACCTCAGGTTCTTTAGGGTTGGTATAGATCTGTTTTAAGAAAGCATTGAATTTTCATAGTAAAAATGAAGCAAGTACAATTCTGTTTGATCACAGGTGGACTATAAATCTCACTGCAGGAATTTTTTTTACTCATCCTTCCTGGATCTGTAACTAGTCATACAAACTGTGAAACTGTGAGATGTGTATATAAATATCTGTCTTGCAAAACTTTCCATAACCCCAGCTCTCATTCAGGGAATTAATAAAGCAGCAGCACCCACATAGATTTCTATAGTTAGTTTACCAAACCACCCAATATTCAAGACTTCTAATTTTAATAGATTTTAATAACGCCAACAGATTTTAATACACATTTCCCTGCGGAAATGTCAATCATAATATCTCAGTGTAGCAACTACAGAAGCATGGGACCTCTCCTGACATAATTTTTAGTGCACATTCATGATTACTTGTTCTCTTGATGCTATTGGGGCAGTCACACATGATCCCACTTTCAATACTGTTTGTGCCTGCAATTTTTTTGGGGCTGACACACTGCTTTACTTCCAATCAGTGCAAAATCCCATAACTTGCTATATTTTTTATACATACAAATGTTCTGGTTTATTTTTGTTCTGCCTTTTGTTGCACTGTCCCTCCAGACAGAAATAATATGGTAGCATTGGGGAAGTATCTCAGAATAAACTAAACCAGAATAAATCCACCACTAATGCACTATTATTGTGTTAAGAACATGATGCAGAATGCACCTGCCATAAAACACTTGTCTGGAGAGGTCCATTAGGGCAATGAGACTGGTTTTACTTCGAGTGTAACAGCCACAATAGTCTACCATGCAAAGTGAAAAACTGCCCTCTCCTGGCCACTACTTAACGGGGACAGGCAAAACTAAATGAACAACAGACTGCAAGAAGAATAAGCTTTTATATCCAATCATTCCAGCTATTTGCAAAGTGTGGTGTATGGAGCTTGCTGTTCAGGGGGTGGGGGACTATCAGCCCCCTAGACCTTTCTATCCAGCCCACAAGCAATCTCCAGGCCACACTCCTCTCTGCATCTTCTTGGAGTGTTTCTGCATGGCTGGAATGTGTCTTTGAACTCTGATAATGCTCCCTGCTTGTCTGGATGGAGAGATGTGTGGTGTGTGTGTATAAAGCTGACTTTTGCGTGACCAGAATGTAGCCTACAGTACAAAAGTAAGAGTCCTATTAATTTCTCTGCCCACATTGCCACTGATCCCCACCCACCACTGACATGCAGCCTCCAGGAGATTGTCCATGAAGGAATGTGGCCCTTAGGTTGATAAGGGCTTCTTATCCTTTGCAACATGGGGGAGAGTAGAGTAAAAACCAAGGTGGTGAAAAAGACCCTCTTCATCCCTCCAAACTCCAACAGCAAATCTATTATGTTTATTTGTTTGTTTGTTTGTTTAGTTGTTGTTAACAACAAAATCTACAATAAACTCAGTATCTGTGATTAAACATTAGTCTGCTTTTGTTTACTGTGTCAATAGAAAATAAAGAAATCCTACATTTAACAAACTTATTGTCTGTGATTTATCAGCTGTACCAGGGCTGCTGCCCCTCCTGCATGAGGCAAGGTGAGGTGACCGCCCCAGGTGGCAGGATCCACAGGAGCAGCAGATCCGGCCTCCATGGAATGCATCACCTGCTGCTGCGTTTGGAGGTCAGATCATCTGCTTCCCCAGTGTAGAGGCTGTAGAGCAGGCATAGGCAAACTCGGCCCTCCAGATGTTTTGGTACTACAACTCCCATCATCCCTGACCACTGGTCCTGTGAGCTAGGGATGATGGGAGTTGTAGTCCCGAAACTTCTGGAGGCCGAGTTTGCCTATGCCTGCTGTAGAGGCTTTTGACCCATAGGAGGCCCTCCTCCCACCCTTGTTCCCAGTGTAAATCTTCACTCAACCCTTCTTCCCTGGCTGAGGGTGGGGGACATACTATTTTGTGGTTCGCCTCAGGTGCCTTAATGTATTGGGCTGGCCCGGAGCTGTACAGTGAACTGTAGTTTAATGAAATAACTTAAACCTTCTAATAAAGAATTTTCAGCACTTTCACCAAACTACAATACGCAGAGGCTTGGGGTGGGTGGAGACTGGTGCAAACTGAACTGGTATTAAACCCTATAAAAAGATGTACCGGTAGGTGTGTAAAGATGGCACTTGTAAACATATTCAAACAAGTTAGAGATTGCGGAGTGTACATCACAGTGGGAAGTAAAACTTGAGCAAAGTGTTCAGATATTGAGGTAAAATATATTGTTGAAATATCTTAATCTTTGCCCAAGGCAGGTGAGGCCAAGTTAGTATTTGTTCTTTCCAAACAGAGGAAGAGGAAATCCTCTGTGAATTGATTTCATGTACTACTTACTGTTAAGACAGCCATGTGTAGCTGGAAAACAAACAAAAAAAACAAATGAGGGATCAAAAATCAGCATTTCATTTTAAAATGTCCCCATCGTTTCTTCCCTTCAACTGCTACTATTTCCAATAGCTCAGTGCTGAGGGGGCGGGGGAACCAGCTTTTTTTTACTTGGATGTGTTGCGGTATCTTGGTGAGTGAACAATGCAATTTTTCAAGTCTAAATTGTTTACTCAAAGAAATATCTCAGATGCCATTTTACACGTGATTTAACATTGCAAAAATTGTTTTTACTGTAAATAGCAGTTGCTGGGAAGGACTTATCAGAAATGAGACTACAGCATATGGGGTGGGTGTGTTAAACTTTCCCTCCTGAGCTGTGGTCCTGATGTAAATCTCCATCCCAAAGGATGGGGGAGAGAGACCCCTCACTGGTGCCAATATAGTATTTTTCCCACTTAGAGTGGTAGATGGAACTGCAAGAAACATCACTGACATCTTGTGGCCAATTGGATTAATTACACATAAAAGGGTAGCTTTAGGTTTACCGGTATATTTCTTTTCTTAGTTGCACCCACCTGTATAAATCTTATAAAATCAGTTTCTGTACCACATGCAACTGAAAAAGGCAGTCTTAACCCAGTGTTTGGTATATCTCAACTACTTTCATAGGGCCAAATTAGATCTGCTGACTTCTTTTTACCTTTGAAGTGGTTGTGGGGGATTTTAGTTTTTATGAATGCAGGTGCGGGGTAATGTGCTAAATCACACACACTTCTTTTCGGTGCCCAGAGGAAGAGGGAAATGGGTACTTGTACTGTGCCTGATCCCCAACCCCTACACACACACACACAGATTAATAGCAGCTTCAGGGGCAGCACGGTGGGAAAGGACTAAAAATGTGCTGCCTCTGTATGTACACCAAATAAGGAGGCAAATGAGGGTGAGTCAGGTCATGATTTCACATTCTCAACATAATTTCATCTACTTATGTGAAAAGGAAAATGTGTTGTAGTTATTTTTAGATTCTCTATTATAGTCAACAGGGATGAAACAGATTTTCAGATTTAACATCAGACCTGGACCTGAATAATAAATCAATACAGAATGACACAGAACAGATCCAAAAGAGACTGGGTTGCTTCTAAATGCTACAAATACAAATAGAACCTTGTAATTGCTGTGCATCCCTCTTAAATATTTTCCCCGCACCTCTGCTCTGATCAAAACCACAACTTATTGTGAATGCTTTAAGCTTAAAAAAAATGTCAGGAGATCCTGCGGAGTGTTTGGCCTGGCCATCGATATATAGCAAAAGAACTAGCATTATAACTTGAAAAAATAAGCAACCAAAGTAACAAGCACTAAGCAAAGAAAAGTACCTAGGACAGATATATTTTTCTTTAAATGATGCTTTGACAATTGTTTTTGCAAATGTGATTTTCCTGTCAGTGAATCTCCATCTTTAGAGAAAAACTTCATCTGTTCAATATCTGCATATCAAGCAGCACTTTTGGACTGGGATATGGTCATCTAATTTTTTTTATTATCATAATATATATATTACAAGTCTGGTTCAAACTTACTTATTGAATTACTATCAGGCACAACATGCAACAGAATAGTCTGCAAATTGATTTGATTCATGGACATCTCCATATTTACTCCAGTTGCAGACATGGCATAGGCAAACCTTACATCTCTAGAGGAACAGATTTCTTTGGTCAAGACAATTCATTCAAGGCAAGAGGTGAAGAGCAGACAATTTTGCAGTGAGGTTCCCCTGCCTTCTGTAACCTTGTGGTGAAATCTCATGATACTTAAAACACGGTTTAATATAAATGAAATCAAAACTTACATAGTTCTTTTCCAGCGCATCAAAGCACCCTTGAATCCTGCTGGAGCAGATATATTAATGAATGAACATTCATCCAAATATATATAGTGATAACATTCTTAGTTGCCAAATGGAGTTTAGAGCTCATAGCAAACAAAATGAAGGAATGCTCTGGAATGTAAAACCTGTGCCCAGTTGATCAATAGTAAGGATTATATAAATCTCTGGTTTTTGTACCATCCTTGGTTGGGGATGTATGTAGAGAGTTTGTGCAGAGCCAGGCATCTGCTACAATCAATATCCACTATGGTATCTTCTTGATCATTTGGGATTTCTGTTTCTTACCACTTGACTATCTGGAGTGAACCCTGGCAGCTTTTATCTTCTCGAAGAATTTTTAGGCACATGTCTGGAGGAAGAAAAACAATGCAGTTAACTGGTGTTTGCCAAGTTGATTTCCAGCAACCGAATATTGGCTGCTTCCGGACAAGTGGCTTCTAGTTCAACCTAACTGCTCTTCCGTTGGAACTCAGAAGTATTGTGCTTTTTCTATGTGTACATCTCACTATATTTGCAAACAGAGAGACAGAGACAAAGACAGAGAGAGCAGCATCAAATCCACATTAAGCTTCAATGTAAGGTAAAGAGGTAAAGGACCCCTGGACGGTTAAGTCCAGTCGAAGGCAACTATGGGGTTGTGGCGCTCATCTCGCTTTCAGGCCAAGGGAGCCGGCATTTGTCCACAGACAGCTTTTCAGGTCATGTGGCCAGCATGACTAAACTGCTTCTGGCACAACGGGACACCGTGATGGAAACCAGAGCACACGGAAACACCGTTTACCTTCCCACCACAGGGGTACCTACGGTATTTATCTACTTGCACCGGTGTGCTTTCAAACTGCTAGGTTGGCAGGAACTGGGACAGAGCAACAGGAGCTCACCCCATCATGCAGATTCCAACTGCCCACCTTCTGATCAGCAAGCCCAAGAGGCTCAGTGGTTTAGACCACAGCGCCACCAGCATCCCTAAACTTCAATGTGGATAAGCCTGACATGTAATAACTGAAGAGCTCAATGAAACAGAAAAGGCAAAGGCAGCAAAAGTTACCATCTAAATAGCAGGTTCCATAAGAGCTTTCTGGGAAGAGCCCTCGGAGGTAAGTTATGCAGGAGATTGAAACTGCTAGCAGCCTTTTCACCAAAACCATAGACTGCTGCTCAGTGGCAACTCTGTTTGGAAACAGAGACGTTTCCTGAAAATGATGAAAACATATTTCCTATTTGCTTTAGAAGACAAATAAATAAATTGGAGGTCTACATTTTCTTCTTAAAATAATACTACAGGTTTGCTTTGTACCTTCAAAGTTTTGGGCTTCTGCCCAATATGCAAGAGTTGAGCAGTAGCCATATTCGTTCAGTTAACTGTTTTCCAAGGAGTATTGGACCTACAGGAAGACAGATATGCCTGTGATAAGAAAGAGTTACTTCTAGGCAACCAGGGATTTCAGCTGTTCCCTGGCTGCCCCAGTTTTAGACTCCAAATGATTACCATAAATATGGCAGGCTAGCAAAAGTTTTTGAAGACCATTAAGCTTTGGAGGCTGATTTTCAAGATTGACCTAAGCCAAGGGTCAGCAAACCTAGACAGCATCTTAAAAAGCAGAGACATCACCTTGCCAACAAAGGTTCGTATAGTTAAACACTCAGCCATGTCAGAAGTTCAGGTCTCATATTTTTTGCCACAACTCAAAACCTTAGGTACGAATGTGGGTGAGGAGCAGGCTTTTGTTAAGTGATGCAAACTTTTGTTAGTGGGGGATAGAAACTCATTTTTGTATTGATTTGTACTGATTTTTTTGAGGGGGGAACAGTCCCCCTCCCCGGTTATGCCCATGATGCCCTCCCTAGTGAAGTGTGTCTGTCTGCAACCTTTAGGAGTAATTCAAAACTTTCCCGTTTATCCAGTGCATGGGTAGGCAAACTAAGGCTCAGGAGCCGGAGCCAGCCCAATTGCCTTCAAAATCCGGCCCGCGGACGGTCCGGGAAACAGCGTGCTTTTACATGAATAGAATGTGTGCTTTTATTTAAAATGCATCTCTGGGTTATTTGTGGGGCATAGGAATTCGTTCATTTCCCCCCCAAAATATAGTCCGGCCCACCACAAGGCCTGAGGGACAGTGGACTGGCCCCCTGCCGAAAAAGTTTGCTGACCCCTGATCCGGTGCATTTGAAGGCTGACAGATACTGTCCGTGGCAATTCTGGGTTGCACCAATGCTAGTCCTACTCGGAGCAGACCCACAGAGGGTTATTTATTTTTAATAAATGTGTATATACTCATAACAATATCCAAGTGGTTTCCAACAATTATACATACACTGTATGTACCATACAATAAGTTAGTGGGTGTGACTCATTTAAATCAATAAAATCCCACGGGTTTACCCTGAGCAGGACTTAAGTTGGACACAATCCCTGAAATGTTTAGCTGTATTGAGGATTGTGGGGAGTGGGACTGTGGGGAATGGGCGGGTTTGATGAAGGGAGATGGAGACAATTTTGGCTTGGAATCCCCCAGAGGCCTACCCCTCAATGAGAAAGGAAATAAACTAAGAAAGAGACCAACAAAAGACAAGGAAAAGGGCAAGTATAAACAAGAAGAAGAATTGCAGAAGGGACATGGAAGAGACTTAAGGGTCTCGAACATAAGGCTTCCAGGTTGATGGACTAGATGGAATGGACAGTAAGGACTGACACGATCCAAGACCAGGAAGAAGGGACGTTGGATGAAGATTGGAAGAAAATTTATATAGAAAATTTTCTATTTAGGGAATTGGCTAAAAATTAATGAATATTAGGGAAAATGTTGGGATGAAACTATATGACTTTAGCAGAAATGATATCAGGAGTAATGTACATTTGATAACTAAGATTCAAGCTTTAAGGTATTTTAGGGTAAGATAAGGTTAAATAAATTAAGGTAATGTGAATAGTAGAATATGGGGAAAGATGGAAAGGATTTGTTGAGCTAATTATTAGGTTAAATTAGGTTAGGATAAAATTTTTAACAAAAATTGAGAAAGATGGAAAGAATTTGCTGAAACAACTAATTAAACTAGAATACAAAAGGGAGGTGTGAGGAAGTCAATGAAACAAGCAAATGGAAGTTTTAGATATGTAATTTGGGATTTGTGTTGTTTTCTTTTTTCTTTTTATCTTTTTGTTGTATTGTTGTATTGGTTTTTGTGTTTTGTTTTGTTTTTCCTTCTTTTTATGTATTTTTATGTATTATGTATTATAGTGTTGTTTTTTAATTTTTTTTCCTTTTTATAACTCTGAAACTACTAATAAATATTATTGGGGGGGGGGGACTGAAATGTTTAGCTGTGAGAGCAGGTGAATTTCTCCCCAGAGGTTTTTAAACTGCTTTTGGAAGTTCTTTTTTTGTTTGTTTGTTTAGTCGTTAATTGTATTGTTTTATTACAGAAGTA
This sequence comes from Podarcis bocagei, assembly GCF_964188305.1. Taxonomy (NCBI): domain Eukaryota; kingdom Metazoa; phylum Chordata; class Lepidosauria; order Squamata; family Lacertidae; genus Podarcis; species Podarcis bocagei. The sequence goes on along the minus strand of NC_138142.1, from coordinate 20,787,846 downwards.
TTTGCCTCCCTGGGCTCATTTGCAATGAATTATAAATTTAAGAAATGAATACTAAGCGACCCCTGCAACGCGTGAAGGGCAGCTGAAGTGTCCCCTGAGCGCGTTTCCCGCTCAGGATCAGATCAGAGGAGGGCTATTTTCAAACTGAGAAGAAACTAAGCTTCTCCAGACCTCTAATTAGGCTGTAGGCTATCTCGAAATTGGGGCAAGCACTGGGGACATTTGTTTCCTTCTTTCCCTATATATCTGGGGGAGTTTTGTGACGGCGGGAAGGAAAGCCGCAATTTCCCTCAGACGAAGCTTCCCTTCAGGTCGAATAGAATCCTGCCCGCTTCCCGCCTAAATTCAACGGTCGACTCTGACGCTCCCTCAGCCGGGCGCTGAATTTAGGCGGGGAAGGGTGCAGGATTCTATTTGACCTGAGGGGGGAAAAACCTCCGTCTGAGGGAAAACCTCGGGCCGTTTAGTTTCATATTAAGCATTAATCCGGGTTCAGTGCCTCAAAGCATCTATCTCCAAAGGCTGGGCTGGGAGAGACTCGCTGCCTGAAAAACTGGAGAGCGATTGCTGCCAGGGTTTGTGGACAATACTGAGCTCGATGGACCAAGGGGCAGCTTCCTATTTTCTTGCAAATGAAGTTGGCTCGGGTCGAGGGAGGGAGTCTGCTCCGCCAGCTCCGCTGTTTCCTTTGCCTCCTTTTGCCGAAGTTGGGGAAACCTTCAAATCGGTGCTTTGCAAGGCGTACCTATGAATGAAGTCTCCTTTCGGCGTTGCTCGCCGGCCTCATCCTGCCGGCTACTAGCGCAAGGGAAAGATCCATTTTTTTCTTATTTTTTTTTATGCAAATCCCAGCCATGCCTCTGGGGCAATTGACCGCCTGGCCCGCAGAGGAGCTGTCTCTTTCTAAACTTGTTTATGCACGCAGGATCGCCCCCGTATCGGCTTCCGCCTTTACTGAACTTTTTAATCGTGTTGTTGGAAGTGGGAGGTGGCTCAAGGTGAAACAAACGCGCCCGCTAGGTTGTTTCTTTGGCCGCTTTTGGTTTGCTTTTTGGCTTTTGGTTTGTTTGTTTCTTTATTTATTTCGGCAAGTTGGCCATGTGGACACATTGCAAGTCGAAGCTGTCAAACTGCGAAGTTTGGTTGCAAAGCTTAGGGCAAGCAGGGAATCAAAAGTGCAAAGCTTGGGGCAAGAGGCCAATCGCGTTTTCCAAAGGCTGGAATCAGCAAGCGGAGCCCATGGATCAAAAATGCTCCTCACAACACCCAAGGGAGCTTTTTGCCAGGAAAGAAATTGGGGTCTTTTGTCAAGAACAGCCTAGGATTGGAAATCCATACCTGGAAGATACTTTTCTTCAGGATTACTTGAAATCACAGCTACCAACTGAGGTCTGTATTTTATATATCATATTCTATACATAGACACACAGATATATCTTTAATGCATGCGCATGCACACACAAAATGTTCTGTGACATCTAGAGACTCCTAGAATTGTAGAATTAGAAGGGACTCCAAGGGTAATCTCATCCAACCCCCTACAATGCAAGAATCTCAGCTCGTTTGCACAGACAATTTACATGGATTTGACTACTTCCTCTGATTTTTAAAAAAGCAAGACTGAGACTCTTAGGGCAGCACCCCATTCATCCAAATGTAGCAGCCTACACTGAATTCCAAAGCTGTCCTTGAATACCCTCCAATATTTCACAAATGGAAATAGAGACAGGTTAGTAAAATTCCTATTCCTATACCAAGGACCACTGCACAAGCCACCACTATCTTTTGCACATTGCTAAAGGTTCTGTTCTCTCACCTGTGCTAATTGACCCTACATAGGAAAGTACCTTCCACTGAATCAAACCAATTGGCCTATCTAGCTCAGTATTGTCTATATTTGACTGGCAACAGCTCTCCAGGGGTTTGGACAGGGAACCTTTCCCAGCCCTACTGGGAGCCACCATTGGGGATTGAACTAGAGACCTTTTGTCTGCAAAGCAGATGCTCTTCCCCTGAGTTACAGCAAAGTATTTTGCCCTCCACTGATTTAAAAGTCAGATGGGTGTTTGTTCTTTGCTTAAAAGTATTCAAGAAGCCAGCAGTTTGCCCTGTTCCCAAGCTGCTGTTCACAGTTAAAAACAAACCTCACTAGTTGAAGCAGGTGAAAAGTGAACTATGTATGGGTCATTATGTATCTGCAGTTATTAAGTAGTAACTTTTATAAGTACAAGACAGTCTCCCAAGCCATGTTTTGGAGGAAAGTCCAAAAGTTCAGGCAGCGGGGTTGATTCTTTATAACATAAGCGCATTTCAAATAGCAGCAGTACATAATACTCAGTTTAAAAGGATCAGTACAAGAGACAGGTGAGGTCAAACAGGGAGCCCAATACTTTGTTTTATGTTCTGCTTGCTGTGATGTTTTGTTTTGTTTTTGTTTTATTTTGTTATTTATTTATTTATTTATTTATTTACATACATACATACCAGTACGTACTTGTCCATCTGCCCACATTCTTTTACTTTGCAGGTGTTTGCTGACGTAAGTTTGGACCTTGAACAGTTTGGGGCTCGAGTGAAGGATGAAATTGATCTCCTGGGACGTGAGTGTGAGATAAACCCTCCACAACTTAAGCAGTTTGATGCCTGGGGGCGGCGTGTGGATGAAATTATCACCTGCCCAGCCTGGAAGAGGATGAAAGAGATCTCGGCTGAGGAGAGGCTGATTGCTGAGGCTTATGAGAGGAGATACTCTAACTGGAGGTACAAATTTAGTTGACACTTTCAGACTCAGTGGGCCACACTTCAGGGCGGCGAACATGTCCATATACCTCCAGTGCCATTCAAAATGAAATGTCCCTACAGTGGGGATAATGACACTTTTCTAGACGAAAGCACTCCCACAGTAGAACTCCCACAGCATGTAATGATTGGCCACCGATTTGGATGGCTTTACTAGACAGCAAGGCAAATGCATGTAAGGCTACTATCAATGGCTAGTAGCTACGATGGCTATGTTCTGCCTCCACTGTTGAAGGCAGTATGCCTCTGAACTCCATTTGCTGGGAATTGGAAGTGGGAAGACTGTTGTTGTACTCATGTCCTGCTTGTGAGCTTCTCATTGAGGCATCTGGTTGGCCATTGTGAGAACAGAAGTGCTGAACCTGATAGGCCTTTAGCCAAGCTCTTCTTGTGTTTTTGTGTAGCTATGATCCAACTGAGATCTCTCTATAGCAAATATATTTTTCCCTTGGCATTTCTAAATTCAGCAAGGCTTTGTTTCTCCTTCCACAGCCGCGTTCATCAGATTGCCAAACTGTACCTTTTTGCACCTTCTTCTGGTATTTTTTCATGTCCTCTGGCCATGACTGATGGAGCAGCAAAAGTAATAGAGGTGAGATCACAAGTCAGTGCTCAGCAGGTAGATCACTATATTGCATTGCTCTGAATTAGACTAAGTTGGGGGTTCATTTCTGGAATGCTGCTACCAAAGTAAAACGCCCTACCCATAAGTTCCCCTTACCAAAAACAAAACCCCTATGCACAACACTATTATTTAGACTTTATGCTAGACTAATACTGAGGTAGGCTAATGGTCTATATAAGACATATTCCTCAGTTCCCCAAGGCCTTCCCTAATAAGGCCAGATTGGGAGTTAGCAAAACTGGTGCATATGTGGCATCCTGGCTCTGCTTAGATCCAAAATGATGCATATCAGCCAGCTCTGCTGAAAAACCTTTTGGTCATTATCTCAGAGGCAGATCTTTGACAGCGCAACTGGTTCCACCACACTGGGTACTGAGCCTACAGGGCACCATAGTGAGTAGAGCAGAATGGAAGGCAAAGGCCGGGGGTGGGGCTCCAAATTTTGGCCTTGCACAGGGCGCCACTGATGTTTAAAAGACCAAAGTCTAACCCTGACTATCTGGAGTTTTTGGTGTAAGACCTCTGTGGGAAAGTTCCCTTGCCTGACTTTGCAGCTCACCCAGCCCTAGCCAGACTGTCATGGACTGGTTGGATGCAGAGGAGTGGTGGGAGGCACCAGCAAGGGAACCACCAGGCAAAGAAGGCTCAGAGCCAGGGCATTTGTGGTAGGACAATGATGCAGGGTCAGAGGAAAGTGTTGAAAGCTGAATAAGCAACAGGTTTGGTGAGCAGGAATAGGCTGTGGCAGAAGGCAGCCGAGCCTCAGAGGTGTCAGAGGAATGGGGCCAGGAGACAGAAATGAGGCAGGCTGCTGAAGAATTCAGGGAGTCTCCCCCTCCTGCTGAGACCAGCTCTCCTCCCACCTGGTCTCCCAAAGCATGCAGAAAAATAAAAAGGGAGGAGCAACAAATGACAGGACAAAGGAGCTTTGGGCTGCTGTGGAAGGAACCAGGAGAGGAAATCCTGTTTGTTGTTCTTTCTTCCGTCTGTTTCCTGCAACTCCCAACAGTCCTTGGGTATCCCCAAACCCCTCAAAGAAGTTTTTATCCACTTGACATCACGTGACCCTGCCAAATTCTGGACTTCTGGCCAGTGGATGACTGAACGCAGAGGGGGCTCTGATGTTGGTAAGTCTGCCCCAAAGTGGGAAGTCTGACACAGAGTGCAATAGAAAATGCCTTAAGAAATGAGTGGTGGTGCAGTTAGATAATGTTACACCATCAGCCTAATGGTCTGTTGAGGCATGGAGAGAGGTTATTTAGATGGCCATGTCTATAACGTCTGTTGAGAAATGCACAATTAACACTTCTCCGAACACCTCTTCCATTCCATGCTTTTAACTGCTTCCACATTTCTAATTGAAAAGAAAAACGAACAAATCAAAAACAGTTTACCAACCTGGTAATAAAAAAGATAATACTCTTAAGCATGTGCAGTCTCACAGTTTAAAAATTCAATTACCGTATTTTTCGCCCTATAGGACACACTTTTCCCCCTCCAAAAATGAAGGGGATAAATGTGTGTGTGTCCTATGGGGCGAATGCAGGCTTTCGCTGAAGGAAGCTGAAGGAAGCTTTCCGCAAGCCGTGGGAGAGCTGCGGAGAGCTGCCTGCACCCCGAAGCCTGGGGGCACGCTGAGCTCAGCGCCCCCAGGCTTCGTGTGGCTCTCTGCAAGCCGTGGGAGGGCTGCGCGAAGTCACGCAGCCCTCCCACGTCTTGCGGAGAGCTGCCTGTTCTGGGGGCTGGGGTCAGGGGAAGCTTGGGCTTCCCCCGCCCCAGCACCGCGCCTGGGGGGGAAATAATTTTTTTTTCTTTATTTCTCCCCCAAAAAACTAGGTGCAGCCTATGGGCCGGTGCGCCCTATGGGCCGAAAAATACGGTAACTCACATCACCACCATGACTATATGACTAAAATAGGATAGTTTCTAATGCTTTCTCATGTGATTCTGTGAAACTTGAACTCAGATCTATCCGCAGGCTTCTGGGGAAACCCAGCCAGATGGGTGGGGTATAAATAATAAATTATTATTATTATTATTATTATTATTATTATTATTATTATTATTATTATTATTATTATTATTATTATTATTATGTCACATAGGCCAGGCCCATAGTAATCACCATGGCAACATTGCTGGTGGGTAGGTAATATATAACCAATCCTATGGATTGCAAACATTGTAGCTACTTAAGTTTTCCTATTGCTTAAGTTTCACCTTAGGAACATAGGAAGCTGCCTTATACAGAGTATTATCTATACAGACTGGCAGCTTTTGTCCAGGGTTTGGGGCAGGGGTCTTTGCCAGCCCTACCTAGAAATGCTGGGGTTTGATCCTGGGAACTTCTGCATATGAAGCAGGTGCCATGACCTTTTCCCAAAGTTACTGAGGTGCCAGCTTCTTTTTTCGCTACACTGCTGAATGATAATGTTGCTTTTTCTTCAGCTTGAAGCCAGTGCTGGTTATTTGTGAAGATCAGCAGCAGCTAAGACTGGGTGTTCTTTTCTTGCAGCTAGTGGCACAGAGACAGTAGCCCTGGAACTCCCTGATGGCAGCTACAGTCTCCATGGCTTGAAATGGTTTACTTCGGCCACCGATTCAGATATAACTTTGACACTGGCAAGGAGCATGACTGCTGATGGACAAATACAGCAGGTCAGATTCCTTACTGGGGAAACTGAAGGACCAGCTCACAAGCAGTAATCAGTAATGTGGAAGTGGGGTGAGAAACAGGGTCCTTCACTGGCCATTTTGACAGGCGTTGGGGCCACTTACCTGCCCCTCACCTGACATCACATGATCCATTGGGCCTTGCTGTGTTAATCAGCTGATCAGCGCTTATAGCAAGACCCCCTTTGGGCAGGAATCAGCTGCACTAAGAAGCTCTGAGAATTCTGTAGCACAGCCAATCCCTGCAGGGTTTGCATCATCATCAAACAGCTGATCAGCACTGACAGCAAACCTTGCTTGCCAAGAAACTATCCAGCGTAGTACACTTTAAGGATCCTGATTGTTCCCTTACCAGCCATGTCTTTACCTGCCACATCCTCATTTCACATACGATGTCAGGTGAGGACCAGGTGGGCTTGGTTTGCAGAAAACAGCTTCACAGGCCAAAGAGAACCCTTGCCTGGCCTAATTTGGTTCACAGACTGGAGGTTTCCCATTGCTGCACTAATGTATTACACAATGTATTCATTCTAGCTCCATTCTCCTTGTTACCAGTCAGTGTTTCTCACCTTTGCATTCTCGGCTGCAGGGCTCCCAAGGTCTGTCTCTGTTCTACCTGAAGATGCGCAATGAGGAAGGGAAGCTGAATGGGATTGAGATACAACGGCTGAAAGACAAGCTGGGCACAAGGCAACTGCCGACCGCAGAGCTCCTCCTAAATGGAGCCAAGTCACTCAAGGTGAGCAAAAAGAAAAAGGTGTGGAGGTGTGGGCGGCTTCCAAAAGAATATTAAAATACTATGATACATCAAACATTAAAAGCTTCCCTAAACAGGGCTGCCTTCAGATGTCTTCTAAAAGTCTGGTAGTTGTTGTTCTCTTTGACATCTGGTGGGAGGGCGTTCCACAGGGAGGGCGCCACTACCGAGAAGGCCCTCTGCCTGGTTCCCTGTAACTTGGCTTCTCGCAGTGAGGGAACCGCCAGAAGGCCCTCGGTGGTAGACCTCAGTGTCCGGGTAGAACGATGGAGGTGGAGACGCTCCTTCAGGTATACTGGACCGAGGCCGTTTAGGGCTTTAAAGGTCAGCACCCTTAAAGGTTTATACCCTATGAGCTGCTCTTCCCTTCCTAATGGCTAGATATGTATCTATGCAACTGTGCTGTGTGTACATATTTCTTGACTGAAGAATTTGTGCAGAGTTCCCACTGCTCTGCTTAGGAGTTACGGACAGGCAGAAAAGGTATTATAGGCTTTTATGCCCCAGGGAGAACATGAGAGAAAGCAAATAGATTCCCTTTTTACTAAATTGCAATACAGACCATGCTAATTAACCTTATTCTGGCTTTTTCTGCTTCATGCTTCCAGATCTCTGCAGAGGGCCGGGGTGTGGCTTCCATTGCAAACATGCTGACCATCACTAGGATCCACAATGTCATTTATGCAGTTGCATGCATGAGAAGGTAATTCATGTCCTCTTCCCTAAGACCTACTGGGCCCTTGGGCTTAATTATGGCTCTTTGAATCATGCTGCTGTCTGAATAAGCATTAAAGTAAGATGAGGTTGGCTGTGAAAATGCTGTTAAGAAACTCCTGGTTTCCAAATGGTGGTAGTAAACTACAGTTCCCAGGATTCCTTTGAGAGAAACATGTACTTGCAGTGTATGGTGCAGATGGTAACTTACTATCTCTCAAATAAAACCACTGCTTGTGAGCTACAATTAGCTACCTCAATCAGAAGTCTACACAGAGGAAGAATGAGGAACCTGAGACACTCCAGATGTTGTCAGACTACAGCTCCCATAATTTCTGACCATTGGCTATGCTGGCTGGGGCTGGTGCAAGTTGTAGTCCAGCAACATCTGGAAGGCCACAGGTTAGTCACTCCTCTCAACAGCTGTGGCCTTTGCGACCTTGGGGCATATCTTCTCACATGTGACCTTTGCAGTTAATTAGCTAAAAATTGCCTTCCATCTCCAGAGTGATCACCCTGGCAAGGGATTATGCCACCAAGAGGGAAGCCTTTGGAAAACCCCTGAAGGCTCACCCTTTGCACATGCAGACTTTGGCTCGAATGGAGGTGAGCATTCAGAGGTGCTGGTTTTGTTTGACCTTGACCCTTGAGGTCTTCCCCTGCCACCTACGAAGCACATGAGACTCCTCTCCACATTCACGTTCCTCTTGGTCGTGAGGTGAAGGAGGAAGTTGGAAGAGTGAGGTTCTTTCTCACAGCCTCTTTCAGCTCCATGTGCTTTTCAGACCTCAGATAAATTCTGTTGTATCCAGCAGCTCCCTTAGAAAAGCAGAATGCCCGTGTTTTTCTGTCTCAAGGTGGGGTGGGAGCTTACCAGTGGAAGTGCAAAAAGAAGTGACCAAAGGTGGTGGCAATGGCTCTCCAGGATTTCAGGCAGGGAACCTGGATATATCGGGCACTGAACCAGGATTTCAGGCAGCCCTAGCTGGATATGTCTGGCATCAAACTTGGGACCTAATGCCTGCTAGGCAAATGCTCTACCACTAAGCTAAAATCCTTAAGACATAGGAATCTGTCTTAAACTGAGTAAGACATTGTTTTCCAACTACCGTATTTTTCGGACTATTGGACGCACCGGTCCATAGGACGCACCTAGATTGGGGGGGGGGAAATAAAGGCAAAAAAAATTTATCCCCCCCCGCCAGGCGCGGGGCTGGGGCGGGGAAGCCCGAGCTTCCCCCACCCCCAGAACGGGACCCAGAGCCATGCTTTGGCATCGCTCTGGGAACTTGCGGGGCTGGGGGAGGAGGAAGCCTTCCGCCAGCCTCCAAACCATGTCGGGAGACAGCGGGATGGCGCGCTGCGCCTCTCCCGCTGTCCCCCGAGCTTGTGGGGCTGGCGGTGGGGCTCTCCTGAAGCCGGGAGGTTGTGGGGATGGTGGGGGGGGAGAAGCAGGCTTGCTTCTCCCTCCCCCAGCCTCCCGATCAGGTCGGGGAAAAGCGGGATAGCGGAGCGCCGCCATCCCGCTTTCCCCCGACCTGATCTGGAGGTTGTGGGGATGTGGGGGGGGGGAAACCGGCTTGCTTCTCCCTCCCCCAGCCTCCCGATCAGGTCGGGGAAAAGCGGGATAGCGGAGCGCCGCCATCCCGCTTTCCCCCGACCTGATCTGGAGGTTGTGGGGATGTGGGGGGGGGAAACCGGCTTGCTTCTCCCTCCCCCAGCCTCCCGATCAGGTCGGGGAAAAGCGGGATAGCGGAGCGCCGCCATCCCGCTTTCCCCCGACCTGATCTGGAGGTTGTGGGGCTGGTGGGGGGGAGAAGCAGGCTTGCTTCTCCCTCCCCCAGCCTCCCGATCAGGTCGGGGAAAAGCGGGATAGCGGAGCGCCGCCATCCCGCTTTTCCATGACCTGATCTGGAGGTTGTGGGGCTGGTGGGGGGGAGAAGCAGGCTTGCTTCTCCCCCCGCCAGCCTCCCGATCAGGTCGGGGAAAAGCGGGATAGCGGAGCGCCGCCATCCCGCTTTTCCACGACCTGATCTGGAGGTTGTGGGGCTGGTGGGGGGGAGAAGCAGGCTTGCTTCTCCCTCCCCCAGCCTCCCGATCAGGTCGGGGAAAAGCGGGATAGCGGAGCGCCGCCATCCCGCTTTTCCACGACCTGATCTGGAGGTTGTGGGGCTGGTGGGGGGGAGAAGCAGGCTTGCTTCTCCCTCCCCCAGCCTCCCGATCAGGTCGGGGAAAAGCGGGATGGCGGAGCGCCGCCATCCCGCTTTTCCACGACCTGATCTGGAGGTTGTGGGGCTGGTGGGGGGGAGAAGCAGGCTTGCTTCTCCCTCCCCCAGCCTCCCGATCAGGTCGGGGAAAAGCGGGATAGCGGAGCGCCGCCATCCCGCTTTTCCACGACCTGATCTGGAGGTTGTGGGGCTGGTGGGGGGGAGAAGCAGGCTTGCTTCTCCCTCCCCCAGCCTCCCGATCAGGTCGGGGAAAAGCGGGATAGCGGAGCGCCGCCATCCCGCTTTTCCACGACCTGATCTGGAGGTTGTGGGGATGTGGGGGGGGGGGGAGAAGCAGGCTTGCTTCTCCCCCCGCCAGCCTCCCGATCAGGTCGGGGAAAAGCGGGATAGCGGAGCGCCGCCATCCCGCTTTTCCACGACCTGATCTGGAGGTTGTGGGGCTGGTGGGGGGGAGAAGCAGGCTTGCTTCTCCCCCCGCCAGCCTCCAGATCAGGTCGGGGAATAGCGGGGTGGCGGCTCTGCGCCTCCCCGCTGTCCCCAGCTTTTGGGTGCAGGCTGCTGCCCGCAAGCCTTGCGAGCCCGCGGTACATCCCGCCGGGCTTGCAAGACTTGGGATAGCTTCCTGAAGCCTGGAGAGCGAGAGGGGTCGGTGCGCACGGACCCCTCTCGCTCTCCAGGCTTCAGCAAAAGCCTGCATTCGCACCATAGGACGCACACACATTTCCCCTTCATTTTTGGAGGGGAAAAAGTGCGTCCTATAGTGCGAAAAATACGGTAGTTCATTATTGTCTACATTAGCTGGCACTGGCTTTCCAGTGTGTCAGGCAGGGAACACTTCCAGCCCTACCTGGATATTCCAGGGATTGATCCTGGGACTTTCTGCATGCCAACCAGGTGTTCTGCCACTCAGCTACCGCCCTTGCACATTATGAAATCCTTGTTTCTGCAGCCAAGTGATACTTGTTGTAAGAACATTGTGTGCTCCTCCACCCTGCCCCAATGATCCCATGCTGTCTTGCTCCTGCAGGTGCAAGCTCGAGGAGCATTCCTGCTGATGATGGAGATAGGGAAATTGCTTGGACTGGAAGAAACCAAGAAGGACACTGAACAAGACCAGCACATGCTTAGGCTGCTGACGGCTGTTGCCAAACTTTATACTGGGAAACAAGTAGTGTTTCAAGGCCTAGAATTTGGTTTCATGGTTTAGTTACATATTGGGCTCTGAAGCAAAAAGGGAGGATTCATAGAGGAGCCAGGTGCTAATTGTGGGGGAGAAAAGGAAAGGAAAGGAAAGGAAAGAACAAAACTTGGTAATTGTTTAATGGCCAAGTGGTTGTGAAATAGTAACACCCTGCCAGGGTAAGCGTATTCAAGAAATTGAACTATTATAAACATATTGGAATTATAGCTACTCAGATTTTTTCTTGGATGGGCTTCTGCCCTAGGGTGGTCCCTTGGCCTTGATCCTCTTTTCAACAAGCCTTTCCCATCCCCAGATTCTAGAGAGTGCAAAGTGGGATAGTGCAAATGTGCTGCATTTGACCTCCCCACACCCCAGTCTGCTGACAGGTCTGTAATGCGCTTTAGATGTATATGAAGTTGTCAGAGATGGGCGGAGACCAGGAGCAGATCTCTGGGTGTTCAAGGTTAATGGGAATGTGCACATACCGCATGTCTTTGTTGCAGGCTGTTGCGGTTACCTCAGAAGGTCTGGAGTGTTTTGGAGGGCAGGGCTACATGGAAGATACAGGCCTGGCAGGAATTTTACGGGATGCCCAGGTATTAAGCCACACACCCACACCCTGCAAAAAAGGCATTTTAGCTTCTCCTTCTTTTAGCAGCCTATATCCTATAGCAGTGCTGTTGAGGTAGAGCAGGGGACAAAAACTGGCTTCAGAATCTGGGTGGTGGCTCCATTATTTAGAGTCTCCAGGAGCTTAGACATTGCTTGTCACAGTGGTCCAAGCTCACAATAGAATTAGTTATTTTCACTCTTCTTTCAGGTAAAAGTTCTGAGGTTGAAAAATGTACTCTCTGCATCTGTTTCTCCAGGATTAAGAATGCACCAGCTGTTGATACAGAATGTCTTAGAAAGTGCAGCTTCAAACTGTGTCCCTACAGCTTGTAACTGGATTTACACGCCAAATACCAGGGACTTCAATTTAACGGCAGGTGTTAATCATGAGTTAGATACAATCCCTTAGTGCCAATGTTATTTCTTCAAACATGAATAATAATAATAATAATAATAATAATAATAATAATAATTTTTTATTTATACCCCGCCCTCCCCAGCCAAGGCCGGGCTCAGAGCGGCTTACAAGCAATAATAAAAACAAGATGAGTGATTACAACTTAAAAACAAAAATAAAATACAACATTAAAATAATGGAACATTAAAATATTAAAATGGAGCCTCATTGCAGGAGAAGGAAAAGAAAAAAGAAAAAGGGGGCGGAGGGAATCAAATTGGCTCCAATCCAAAGGCCAGGTGGAACAACTCTGTCTTACAGGCCCTGCGGAAAGAGATCAGATCCTGCAGGGCCCTGGTCTCATGAGACAGAGCGTTCCACCAAGTTGGGGCCAGTGCTGAAAAGGCCCTGGCTCTGGTTGAAGCCAATCTAACTTCCTTAGGGCCTGGGACCACTAGGGTGTTGTTATTTATGGACCTTGAGGCTCTCCGTGGGGCATACCAGGCGAGGCGGTCCCGTAGGTACGAGGGTCCTAGGCCGTGAAGGGCTTTAAAGGTCAAAAGCAGCACCTTAAATCTGACCCTGTACTCCACCGGGAGCCAGTGCAGCTTGAAAAGCACTGGATGAATATGCTCCCATGGCAGAGACCCTGTGAGGAGCCTCGCTGCAGCATTCTGTACCCGCTGGAGTTTCTGGGACAGCTTCAAGGGCAGCCCCGCGTAGAGCGAGTTACAGTAGTCAAGCCTGGAGATGACTGTCGAATGGATCACTGTGGCCAGGTCGGGGCGGGAAAGGTAAGGGACCAACTGCTTGATGCGGCGAAGGTGGAAAAATGTCGCCTTGGCTGTTGCTGTGACTTGCGCCTCCATGGAAAGGAGTATAAACTTATTTATAGTAAGCCGATATAAGTCTCCTGAGATGCCCCAACCCTCTGTCTGCTGTAACGAATGAACACAGCTGGCAGATTGTGAAAGATGGACCAGTTCTCAGCACTATCAAGGAATAGTTATGCAAACATAAACAGGCTATATTTGGGAGGGGCATTCAAAAATATTAGTTGGAGGACAATCCCTTCTCTATTGCAAAGCACATCCGGGAGACTGCATTTCATCAGAGAAGGCCTGGGGGCACGTGTCACCATTCCACTCTCACTTGTTAACAGCGGTCTTCTGTTCTTTTTGGGTGGCCGGGTGCGAGTTTGCACTGGGCGGGGGCCGGACATGCAAGGGCCCAGAGAACCCACCATGCCAGGTTTCCCTCACCGCCAACACTGCTAAGTATACGTACATGGTGCATGGAGGGTTCACGGAGCCTGCGTGCTAGTTCATCCCTGGCCACCAGAATCAAGTGGGGCTACGCCCCTGCCCACCCATGCAGGGAGAAGCCTGGCTGACCGACATGGCCCTTGGCTGGCAAATCCCCATCCCATCCTGACGCTGGCCAGGCAGACATTCAGCAAGGGGGCTGGGGACACAGCTGTCAGGCCAGGCCAGGCTCCAAGGCTGAGAGACCCCCAGCAGCAGGCAGGTGGGACAGGAATCCCTCTGTGGCTCACACACCCTTAAAATAATGCACCTGCTGCTCTCCCCCCCCCCCCCCGTCCCGCTCCATTCTATTCCCCTGCTTTTTAATATAGTCTGGATGGGAACATCACAGATCGTAGAAAGCAGCTGTCGGGAAAGAGCTCAGCATCCTCTGCTACCCATTTTCCAACTCAAAACCGTGCTGACCAGTGTATTTTGTGACCAGAAAGGGCAATTTGTTTCTCAGCTTTCTACATTTATTTTCTTCAGTCTTTGCCAGCTTGGTGCCCTCCAGTTGTTTTGGACTACAATTCTTGGCAGTCCCAGCCAGCACAGCCATAGAATGCTAGAGCTGGTGGGAGTTGTAGTCCTAAACATCTGGAGGGTGACAGATTGGCAGAGATTGATATATTGCAGAGATTTCAGGAGCGATATTTCATCTGGAGTGACATGCAGTTCTTACTCTTCTATCCATTACTAGTCTAATATCTCAACTTTCCCTCAACGTCTTAGATTTTGGCTTCCCTTGTCATTTTGTTTGCTGTCCCACTTTTCTCTGACTCCCTGACAGGTGCTAACTATCTGGGAAGGAACAACCAATATCCTCTCTCTGGATGTTCTGCGCTCCCTAGTCAAGAGCCAAGGAAAAGTGGTGGATGCATTTTTCTCTACTGCCCAGGTGAGCATTCCTCAACAAGGACACATTACTGTTAATGTCACTGCTACAAATGTAATCCTAAACTATACAGTGGTACCTCAAGTTAAGTACTTAATTCGTTCCGGAGGTCCGTACTTAACCTGAAACTGTTCTTAACCTGAAGCACCACTTTAGCTAATGGGGCCTCCTGCTGCCGCTGTGCTGCCAGAGCACGATTTCTGTTCTCATCCTGAAGCAAAGTTCTTAACCTGAAGCACTATTTTTGGGTTAGCGGAGTCTGTAACCTGTTTACTGTTAATGCCACTGCTACAAATGTAATCCTAAACTATACCTACCTTCCAACCTGGTGCCTTCCTAATGGTTTTGACTGCAATTCCCAACAGCCATGGCCAACAGAGTTGTGCTGGCAGGGGGTGATGGTATGTGTTTGTGTGTGGTTTTGTTAAACTTATATTCTATCCTTCCACCCAAACTTATATTCCATCCTTCCACCCAAAGGAGCCCAGTAAGCAAGCAAGCAATAAAACAATCAAACATCTTAAAAACCATTCCAGTACAGATGCAGACTGGGAAATATATCCGCTTAAAAGGCTTGTTGAAAGAGGAAGGTCTTCAGCAGGTACCAAAAAGGCAATAGAGGTGGCACATAATGTTCAAAGGTCTATAGGGTTTTATACACCAAAGCCAACATAGCCTAGTTTGTGGCTGAATCCCTCTGGAGGGCACCATGCTGGGGAAGGCTGCATTAAGCTACTGTTAAGATTGCAGAAGGTGGAAAGGAGTGCATAAACCACATCCATTCCTGTGCCCTCAGCTGTGATGAAGAGATTGCAGCAGTTTGTCTGTGCTAGAGTGGTTTTCAAAGAGACAAACCTCAAATATCATGAATATAAAGACGAATGGTTGTTTTCTAGAGTTTGTGAATAGACCTGTGTGTAATAGGAGCCAAAGTATTTAAGAAATCACTGTGCTTTTTACCCATCATTTTGGCTGGGGCTAACAGGAGTTATAGTCCGAAAGGCAGAGGGTAACAGGTTGAGGAGCAGGCCACTATTAAGAGGTGACAAAAACATCTAGCATAGATGGCTTAATTCTTAGCCATGCTGTCAAATGAAAGGTTATACCAGCTGCACTTATACACTGCAGCCGACACACTAAAATGTCATGAAACACAGTTTGGAAAGCTCTGACACAAGGTTTAACGTATTTGATCCCGGATGTATTTTTGTATTTCATTCCATCTAACATCATGTATGTTTATTCTATGACATGGGAGGGGGACATGACCCTCCAGATGTGATTGGGAAGCTGCAACATGGGATTTGGAGTCTCCATCAACTAGCTGACATGGGCACTATTCAGGAATGATAGGTGTAGTCTAAAAATAGCTGGAGGACTACAGACTCCCCCCTCCCCATTGCACTATGTGATAACGCTTACGCATGTGATAAAGTGGAATCAAGTTCTTAAAAGTTTATGTCATACTAACAACTGTAAATCCTTTAAGGTACCCCAAGCCTCTTTCTTGTTCAGATCAACATACTTGTCCGGAAAAAAATGTAAACTTTGGTTCAGATTTGCTAACAGCTGAAAAGATGGTTTAGATTGGACAGCAGTACTGGCTGTTTCGGGAAACACTGATTACCATATGATTGATTTCCTTGCAGGCCAGGTTGAAGGTGGCGCTTAGCATCTCTGAACTGGAAATTTCTGTGCAAATAGTTCAAAATGCTCTCCACAAACTCAGACAGTTCACTCAGAAAGTAAGCTTAAAGGGGGAAGCCGGGATGCAGCTGTCTGCAAGAGACTTTGCCTATGCTCTGGCACGGATCTATGGAGGTAATGAAAAATGCTGTTAAATAATCACTTTGCCAGCTTACTACAGAATGATGTAGAATTCAGTGCAGTAGGCTGAAGCTTATGATCACCAGGCATTTCTGGGTGATCTTCCAACCCAACTCTGAACTGCGAGTCGCTGACCAATAATTAAAAAGTGGCATTTTTTTGACTGGATGCACAGCCACGTAGCAAGTGACTCATCTCAGGCAGGAGTAAAATGTCTTAATGTAAAAGATGCAATAAATTTACTTTGGGATAGGGAGAAGAAATCCATAATTGAAAAACAGCTGTTTCTAATACCTTGACAATCAAAAAAGGATTTTTGACAGGCACAAAATGTGTTCTGGTTCCCGATACAAAGGAGAGTCTGGCTCCCTCAGTACAACTAACATCATAAGGCACATAGCAGTACACAAGAGGGCAGCACCAAATCAGCGGACATCAAAAAGATTTAAGTTATCAGCACAGAACTGAATTTCTTGGAAAGCCAGCACATCAAGCTGGAATAGTTTATTTTCACTGAGGCAATTGTTCCTAAGAACATGTCTCGGAATTCTTCAGAAGGTGATGGATGCACAATCTCCTGTCCTTGTGAACTGCTGTCGTTTTAAGCAAGCAGGCTGCCAGTGATCAGTGTAATTTCAGAGAAGCCAATGGCCAAGTCACCTTTCCTTGTTGCTCCCAATCACTGCCATTTTCTGTTCCACCACCTGTGACTACCTGATCTATTGACTACTTCCTCAGGAAGTAGACCCATCTGGAAACGCCATCTTCATTACCTTCTAGTTTAAATCCCATTTTTCAGCTTTTGCCTCTGAAATTAAGTTTGCCAAAGACAAAACACCCGGCAGGGATGGGAAAGAGATGGCACTAGAACTTTGGACTGCTATTACTTTAGTGGCATTAGGTGTATACGGGAGTGGGGGGATAGTCTCAGACTAGTCTGTATGCCACAAAGGCCCACCGTGGGCAAGAATGACTCACGTATGACTGGCAGATCTCTGGCACAGGCATGGAGAATATTTTTCAGTTAGAGGGTTGCATACCATTCAGGGAAACCTTTCAGGGACCACAGACTTGTAATGAGTAAGGCCAAAACCCAAAGTGGTGGAGAAATAAATGTAAATTTTACCTTTTGCTATAGAGTAGCTTCTATGCACCTCTGTCCTCCAGCAAGCAGCATTATTAGAGCTCAAGGGAATACTCCAGCCAGCCTAAACAGGCAAATATTATATGACAGAAGGGTGGTGAGGGGTGGGTCTAGGGAGAGTCTTAAGGGCCCAGTTAAGAGGTGCTTGAGCGCCATATTTGACCCCTGAGCCTGAGGTTTCCCCTCCCTGCTGTAGCAGAATAATGTTACTAGGACGATAGCTCAGTAATGCTAACTACCTATATATTTGCTTTACATAGGAGTTCTCCTGCTGGAATATGCTGCCAGGCCGAATGCATCAGCCACAGACATCTATACTGCTCAGAGGTATTAAATAAGCTTAGTCCATCCTCCAAAGCAATTTCTAAGATGGCACAGACATATTCATATTTTTAACTGCTTAAGAAAGGGGGGCAGTCCTGGAATGCTGAAAGTCAGTGCAGCTGTCAAGGCTGAAGAGAAGCAGTTTAGATCAGACAACCTCTCATACGGCTCTAGAGAGCCAGGCTGTATGCATGTAGGGAAGCGAGAGAGGGACATAATGAGAGGACAGAGCTGTGTGATATTGGTGGGAAGGTGGTCAACTCTCACATAAGCATTTCAGAGTCGTCAGTCAAATCTATCCAGCAGGCTGCCCTGTACTGTTTGGTTTTCAAAAGGGACCACACGTGCCTTGTGATCATTAGGCTCCAGAAAATAGGTGGCAGAGCAGATGGTCTTATGGCAAAGAGATAGTATTTAGTTTCCCACATACATCAGGGCAGTTTCTTGCAAACCTTTATCCAGGCGGGAAATCTATGGCCCGCCGTAAGTTGCTGAACTAGAACTCCCATCAGCCTTGACAGAGGCTGATGGGAGATGTAGCTCAGCAACACCTGGAGGGCCAAGGGTTCACCACCTCTGCTTAATGCAGTAGGAGAATCATTGATGGGTTTAAAGTTTAAAACCAGATTTCCAGTTTAAATCAGTTGTACACAAAGGGCTTTGCTGCAACTCTTACAGATGGTGTCACCAAGACATGTGCCCTGTGGACAGTGAAGACAAAGCTGGGTCTTATAGCACTGGAGCAGCTTCTCTGGATACTTCCTTGGTTTATGACAAACACCCAGTTCTGAAAGGAAGACTGTAAGAAGGAATGCAGAAGAGATGCCATGCACTATCCTGGAATAAAGAAGTTAGTGGGGACAGGGACAGTTCTGATACAATAAAAATGGTATTGCTTACCCTGAAATAAGCTGGCAAAGACTGCAGTAAATAAAAGTAGAAATTTGAGAAACAAACAGCCTTTGTCACAAAACACTGCATTCAAGTGTGTGCATTCAACTCTTTTCAGTTCTTAATTTTTAACAGCCATGAGGATATGGAAAGGAGTATATGAGCCCAAGTCTGGATGCAATCCATGGCTGCAAATCACAGTTGAACAGTTACTCTTTGTGCCTCTACCTTACCCAAGTTACTCTTTGTGCCTCTACCTTAATGACATACAGGTATGTTATGACCACTCAGCATAATCAACTTCTAGCTCATTATGGAATACAAACCAAACCTGACCTGTAAGGACAGTGGCATTGTGTCAAAAGGTTTGGAATGTGGCTCCTCCATCGAAAACTTGCTTAGCTCCCAGTTACATTTTAAGTAGCCTCAGCACACAGACCAAAGACTACAGACCAAATGTTCATATCAAGTCTCATCCACTTGCAAAATGGTTTACACAGGAACGTCTTTCCAGAGAGTGTGATGGAGCTCCCAGAGGGGATGACAGAGAAGGCAATAAACATGGATTCTTGCCAAAACAGATCAGATGAAAGAAAAGTGCTAGGAAGAGCTCTAGTTTTATTGTGGAATACTTAGCCGGGCTGCTTAAAGGGAGTAAGGAGAAAGAAATTGGTAGCAGATTTATATGGTAAACTGGGAAATTTATATGGTGAACTGCAGAATATTAGACCTTGTTTTCATCATCTATTTGTACCATTAAAACCACACTGCCACAGTGCGCAACACAATTATGCTTTTCCTTCAAAAATCATCTCTCTATTCACCCACTTTAATGGATAAGTACAGATAAACTCCATTTACTGCATTGCAACTCCCACCTCTATTAAAAAAAGAGTGCTATGCATCTTTGCTGCATACTCCCATAACATTTAATTTTCTATTAAAAATCCAAAAGCCAAATTAGAGCCAGACTTTGTATTGCCCGTTCTCCCAGCTGGAAGAAAGGAGGAGTACAAAGAAGCTTCGTACATCCCCAAGCTGCCTTAAAAGGTGCAAAGTCTCTTCCTATGCCTCTTGGAAAGACTTGATTTTCATTCCCAAATGCTTCCCTTGTATGACTGTGTTGTAATCAACACACACACCTTTTCACAGAGAACATGGAAAGAAAGAAAAGTTTGCTGACAGGGCTTTCTTCTATTGGGTATTCCAATACACTCGAAAACTTCACTTTAGAAGGCATTGCCCTATCTTGGCAATAGGTTACTTCTAACTTTGCAATCTCTTTTCGGAAGATTGGTTTGCTTATTGCACCACAGCTGCTGGAGTCTCTCTTCTTCCTTCATGCTGCTATTAATACACAGACCCCCTTGGTATGGTTGGAGGGCTTTACTGGCAGTGCCACACATTCCCCACAGTTGCTGGCTTGGGTACAGTTGCCCAGAATGCGTAAGAGCCACAGGGAGATGAGTGCTGCCTATGAACTTGTGCCATGAGGAAGACATCTCAAGCTGAGGCAGTTTCAAGTGGTGGCAGCCGTGTGATAAGGGAAACATGTTCAGGAGTCAAATTCTACAGGCTGGGGCAGAGGAAGATAGAGGCACGTCACTACTTGGTGGAATATTTAGGCAGAAGCTGCTTCAGCTTCCCCTAGCAAATGAATTGCAGAAAAAAATGTACTTTCACACCCACCAACCAAAACCTATAAGTGTTTTTTTGTTGGCAGGGTTGGGTTGGGAAGACAATATTAAAATAAAAATAGGAGGACTCAAGACTATTCATAGCACAGCAGTAGAAAAGTGATTTTAATGTAAGGGGCACATTTTTGTTTTAGATGAGTTGTATCTTTACATACTTTGGGGGGGGGCTGTTGTTAAAATGCCCTAGTTTGGGGGCCTTGGCAAACCAGTTTTCACTGATTCTCCTGTGCAGAAAAAACCCAATAAATCAAAGCCACCCCCATTTGTTTTGGGGTTCTCCTTGTGAGAGGGGGAGCCTGGCTAACAGTATTATTTGACTTTGCATGCAGCCTTCCCAGTGCAGCGAAGCAGCTCTGCCTTCCGTGTAAACTATCTTTTTTTAAGAAGAAAAAAGTGGGAGCAAGGATAGCATTTTAACAGCTAGTAATAAGCCCAAACACCAGTTCCTTCAAAACAAATTGCATGTACAAGAGTCTTACAGTGAGGTGCCAGTTTAAAAATACAACCCTGAACAGGAATGGTCTGTCCAATCCCCCTTCCCTCTCACTTCCCTCAAACAAGCGTACACTTTCTTTAGTCAAAGTGGTCCAGGCACTGCCTACCTTGAGCCACAAGTCTGCCAACATCGGCAAAGGACTGCCCAACGTGGAGATCTGCAACCCACTCCGCCCCCCCCTTGCGCCTGCCCTTTCGTGCAGCAAGGATAACTAAGCCCACTCTAAGAACAGAGAGGGAGAGAGGTTTTTTTTTTGAGAAGGCAGCTCCCATTTCTTCTAGCAGCAACAACTTCCCAAACAGCAGGTTGCTGTTGGGAAGTAACAGGAGTGACTGGGGAAAAAGAAAGCATAAGCACTGACGCTACAAGGTATTCACAAGGTCTCTGGACTGATTTCCCTTCCTCTCACAGCAAGGTAGAATCATCCGTCTGCAGCACAGTTCTGACAGCAGGGCAACAGAAATGCCAGCGGGGAAGAATCCAGACCCTCTTTTCGTCGTCTTCCAGCAAAATCCACACAAAATTTACATGAGGTGGATGAAATTGACACTGGGAGGAACAGCTGGAAAGGAGGGGTTTCTTCTCCACCAGTACAGGCCCAGCATCCTGTCCCTCTGAGCATCTCTCCTCCCGACTCCAGAGTGCAAGGCTTCTCTCCAGTCCTACCAGCTTCAGTCAGCAGAGAAATGTGCGTATCTGCTTAGCAGGGAGAGGTGGTGCTGTCTCTTCCCAGCTTTCCTTCCACACTGGAGCCTCAGTTTGAGGTGGCAGCAATAGGTTTGTCCAGTTTGAGGTCAAGGCTGGGGCTACTGGGATGTAAGCTGCTGTAGCAGGATTTGCAGACCCGGCTGGGTTCGAAGAGCTGCTGACTGGGGACCGGCACCTTCTGGTTACAGCAGCTGGAGCAAAAGACATTCCCACAATTCCTTCAGTCAGGAACAGGAAGAGAAGAAATTACAATAAATTTGCAACTCAGGAATGCACTTTCCACAACAGTACATGTCTTAAGTTAAGGTTAAGTTAAAAGGTTAAGGGGGGGGGGGAGAGAGCCTTTGGACTAGTTGCCAAAGAGCAGCTTGGGTGGGAGAGGGTTAAGTTCTTTCCCCCCTGCAAGCTGCAGTGGCTCAGAGCGCCACGGGATGGTGATGTCTGCTATGATGCCAGCCCAGAAATGGTGATCTGGAGGGGTGAAAAGAGCCTGTAACCGAGCCACAAATTTCTTTTGTGCCTATCTTCAGTGCAATGGAACACTTCAGCTATGTCTCCATCTGCTCCTGGCTGTTGCTTCCCAAAAAGAAGTTAACTAGAATCGAGCCTTGAAGACTGGCAAGCCAGTCAACTCCTACATAAGCCAGAAGTGAGCCAGCTGCAGCTCAAGGGAACTACAGCAACACTGTCTTTCAGCCCTCACAGTGAAGATTCCGAAAGGGTGATGGTTCACAGCCCAACCTAGCTGCCAAAAGAGGACTAAATATTTCCTTTCAAGAGAAACTCCTGGACATTGTGTAAAAGAGAGACTCTCTGTAGAATTTTCTTTTCTTTTTTTTAAAATTCTTTTTATTAAGTTCCTTTTATACATACAAAAAGAGGAAAAAAACAACAAATACAATTAACAAACTCTCACAGCACTTAAGTACTGACCGGAAAAAGAAAAAAGAGAAAAAAAGAAAAAAGAAGAAGAAAAACTGGAAAAAAGAAAGATAAACAACATAAAAAGACAAAAAAGTTGTGGCGTACAACCTTGACTTCCTTCCCTACTGATTTCGGGTGTCCGCTTTTGATAGTTTCATTTTTACCGCTGGTGTTTGTTTCTAGTTTATACATCGGGAGTTTTATAACAAACCTGCTGTAGTTGGTAAGTTTCTAAAATTACTTTCAAAATAAACCATAAATTTATTCCAATCTTCTTTTAACTTTGTATTTTTTTTATTTCTAATTCTTTGTGTCATTTTTGCCAATTCGATGAAGTCATATAATTTTAATTGCCAATCCCTCACCGTTGGGAGGTTTGTGCTTTTCCAATTTTGAGCGATTAGCATTCTGGCCACTGCTGTTGAATATTGGAATAAAATTTTATCTTTTTCTTGAATTTCTTTCCCAACCATCCCTAATAAAAAGGCCTCTGGATTTTTGGGGAATGTGTATCTAAATATCTTTTTTAACTCGTCATATATCTGACTCCAAAATTTTTTTATTTCCTCACATGTCCACCACATATGTATAAAATTTCATTCTTTTGTTTTACATTTCCAGCAGGCCTTATTTTCAGTTTTATACATTCTGCTTAATTTTTCTGGTGTTAAATACCATCTGTATATCATCTTTTCTAAGTTTTCTCTAATTGCAGCGCTTGCCGTGAATTTTAATCCCTCATTCCATAGTTTTGACCATTTTTCGTATTCTATATTATGCCCCAGATCTATCGCCCACTTGACCATGACTTCTTTAACTTCTTCATCTTTGGTGTCCCATTCAAGTAAAATGTTATACATCTTAGATAGAATCTTAGAATTGCTTTCAATTATTTCAATCTGGAATTTAGACTTCTTTTCATTCATTCCTGTTTTTTTATCTTCTGTCCATTTTGCATTAATCTGGTGGAATTGTAACCACCCCGTCAGCTTCTCTTTTAGCTCTTCATATGGTCTTAATTTCCAACTATCCTGGGATCTTACCAATAGATCTTCGTATGTCAGTTTTCGTTCTTCCAGGTTTTTCTTTTTAATTGATACTATATTTGTTGGGGATAGCCACCAGGGTGTTCTCCACTCTAACAGTCTCTTATTTTTCCCCCAAACTTCATACAGGGGTCCTCTGATAATGTGGCTCGAAAATCCTTTATGTACTTTTTCTTTATTTGACCAAAGGTAGGCGTGCCAGCCGAACCTGTTATCCGCTCCTTCTAGGTCTAGTAGGTCGGTATTCTCTAAAGTTATCCAATCTTTGACCCAGCAGAGGCATGTCGCTTCATAATATAACTTTAAGTTAGGCACTGCCAATCCTCCTCTCTCCTTTCGATCAGTGAGTAATTTGAATCTAATCCTTGGCCTTTTTCCCTGCCATATGAATCTCGAAAGGGTTTTCTGCCAATCTTTAAATATTTTGGGCCCTCTAATGATAGGTATATTTTGAAATAAAAACAGCATCTTAGGGAGTATATTCATTTTTATTGCTTCCATCCTGCCCAGCCATGAAAGATTCACCCTGTTCCAAACATCTAAATCTTTTTTCACTTTGTTCCATGTTGGCGTATAATTGTCCTCAATTAGATTTATATTTTTGGGTGTGAGCCAAATTCCTAAATATTTTATTTTTTTTGCTACTTTAATTCCATATTGTCTCTCTAATCTTTCCTTCGCCTCATTTCTCAAATTCTTTATCAACATCTTTGTTTTGGTTTTATTCAGCTTAAAACCCGATAATTTCCCGTATTCCTCCATTATCTCCAATGCTTTGCCAATGCTTTCTTCCGGCTCTTCTAGGGATAACATCAGGTCGTCCGCATATGCTTTTAATTTGAACTCTTTGAATCCTATCTTGATCCCTTTTATCTCTGACCTTGACCTTATTTTATTCGTCAGAACTTCTAGAACCAGAATGAACAAGAGCGGGGAGAGAGGGCATCCTTGCCTTGTTCCTTTCTCTATTTTAAATCTATTCGTAAGATTATTGTTTATTACCAGTTTAGCATGTTGATTTGAGTATATTGCCTTTATTCCCTTCAAAAATTCACCCTCAATCCCTGCTTTTTCTATAGATTTTAGTAAAAACCGCCAAGAGACATTATCAAACGCCTTTTCTGCGTCTATGAAAATCAGGGATGCCGGTATATTATTATTGATCTCCAAATATTCAATTATATTTATAACGTGCCTCACGTTATCCTTCAGAAATCTATTTGGGAGGAAACCCGCTTGATCTTTATTAATTAAATTTGTTAGACATTTTTTCAATCTGTTCGCCATGATGTCAGCATATATTTTATAGTCGTTGTTTAGTAGCGATATTGGCCTGTAATTCTTCATGTTCAGATTATCTGTGTCTGGTTTGGGGATAAGTGTTATAAAGGCTTCCTTCCAGGACTCGGGTATTTTCCCTCCTCTTAGGATATTGTTCATGGTATCACAGAGTACTTGTGCCAGTTGGTCTCCCAAGACTTTGTAATATTTGGCCGATAAGCCATCTGGGCCCGGTGCTTTTCCCAGTTTCATCTTTTTTATCGCCTTCTCAGTCTCTTCCATACTTATGGGTCTATTTAGTTGAGTTTTTTCTTCTTCTGTGATGGTCTTCCCCGCACAGCTCTCTAGGTATTTTTCTATTTGGGCTGGGTCTTCTTCTCCTTTTTTATATAACTCTTCATAAAACTTAAGGAAATTTTTTTGTATTCTTTTTGGATCTGTTATTAATTCTTCCTCTACCCTTATTTTATTTATAACGTTCTGTTTTTGTCTTCTTCTCAGTTGCCAGGCTAGAAATTTTCCCATTTTATTCGCCGATTCGAAATATCTCTGCCTCATTAATTTGATTTTCCATTCTATTTCCTGGCTCGTTATTATTGCGTATTGTCTTTGTAGTATTTTTATTGTTTGTATAGATTGTTCATCTTTCGGGTGTTCTGTTAATTTTTTCTCGTGCTCCCTTAGTTGTTTAAGTATTTCATCTATCTTTTGCTGCCTTATTTTCTTCCTATAGTTATTCTGCTGGATGAAGAGTCCTCTTAAAACCGCCTTGCTGGCGTCCCAAACTATTTCTATATTTGTTCCCATGTTGAGATTCAGTTCTAAATACTCTTTTAACGTGGCTTTAGCTTTTTCAATGACCTCATCGTTGTCAAGCAGGTAATCGTTCAGTCTCCATCTGAAGCCTCCTTGTGATTCCCCTTTTATTTCTAAAGTTATTGAATTATGATCGGAGAAGGTTCTCGGCTGAATTTCGCATTTTCTAGTTCTTAAAGTAATTTCTCTTGAGGCCCAAATTTGGTCTATTCTTCCCCAGCTTTTGTGTACTTCTGAGAAGAAGGTAAACTGTTTTTCTATCGGGTGTTTGTGTCTCCATAGATCTATTAGGTCCAAATTTTCTTCCAAACCTTGAAATGATTCCGGTAACTTTCCTTGTTTTCGTTTTTTCTTTTCTGTTTGTCTATCCAATTCTAATGACGGCACTGCGTTGAAGTCACCCAATAGTATCATCTTGTTACTTCCTAATTCTAATAACACTTGTTCCAATTTTTTGTAAAACTCTGATTTATTTGAGTTTGGGGCATAAATATTTATCACGTTGATCTTCTCTCCCTGAAAGCTTATTTGGACCCCTAGTATCCTTCCCTCTTCATCCTTGTAGATCGGTTTGGGTTCCCATTTTTCATTGACGTACGTTACCACTCCCCTTTTTTTCTCTCTCCCGGAGTTTATGAATTCTGTTCCCAAGTTCTTATTTACTAATACATGTTTATGCTTTTTGGCTACATGAGTCTCTTGTATACAAATTACCGTAAATTTCGCTCCATAACACGCAGATTTTTCCTCCTAGAAAGTAAGGGGAAATGTCTGTGCGTGTTATGGAGCGAATGCCTACAGATGGGGGGGAATCTGCTGCAGTCGTGAGCAGTCCATGGCTCGCTTTGAAACAGCAAAGCGGGTGTAAGCGGCTCCTGTCAGCTAGCGGAGCCGGGGAGGAGGGAGAGAAGCAGAGCGGGAGTTGGCTGCTTTAAAACAACCCCTGCTCTCTGTCCCTGCCTGCAGTTTTTTGCTGTCCGATTTTGGATTAGCCACTGTAGGGGCTGTGTGTGTGTGTGCTTGAGCTATGTGTGTGTGAGAGAGAGATCGTTCTCCTTCTCTGCTTCCCCTTCACTCTCCCTGCGGACTTTGGAATCCACACTCTGTGTCTCTCTGTGTGTGAGAGAGATCGTTCTCCTTCTCTGCTTCCCCTTCACTCTCCCTGCGGACTTTGGAATCCACACTCTGTGTCTCTCTGTGTGTGAGAGAGATCGTTCTCCTTCTCTGCTTCCCCTTCACTCTCCCTGCGGACTTTGGAATCCACACTCTGTGTCTTTCTGTGTGTGTGAGGGATCGTTCTCCATCTCTTGCTTCCCATTCACTCCACCAGCGCCCCTGCGACTTCCAGCGCCCTGCAACTTTAGGGCCAGTTCTCTCTCTGTGTGTGTGTGTGTGTGTGTTTTGACCTCACTGCGCTTGTTGGGGGAGAGTGTTGGTCGCACTTTTTCTTGATTTGTCTCAGAGTGGTTACTATCGTGGTTTCCTTGCTGGGGAGGAGGGAGAGACGCAGAGCCTGATTGTTCTAAAGGAGCAAAGCTGGAGAGGAGCCTCTCCTGCATTATTAGCAGCACCTTCTCCACCCACCCCACGCGTGCTCCTTGTCCCTTGAGTGCTTTTCCTCCCCTCCCCACTTAAAACGTGGTTACAAAGCACGGATCCACATGGATCCTCAGGATTTTTGCACTCGGTCACCCCAAATTCACCATCAGATCACATAGCATGTCCATGGCTACAGCCTGCACCAAAAACACACACGCACCCACTGTTTCATGGGGCCGCAATGGCGCAAAAACGTGGTTACAAAGCATGGACCCACATGGATCCTCAGGATTTTTGCATTGGGCTACCCCAAACTCACCATCAGATCACATGTCTGTGGCCACAGCATGAACCACAAAAATCATACATCCACTGTTTTGTTTAGAATATTTTTTTCTTGTTTTCCTCCTCTAAAAACTACGTGCGTGTTATGGTCAGGTGCGTGTTATAGAGCGAAAAATACGGTACATCCAATTTTTCCTTCTTCAGCACATTTGCAATTTTATTCCTTTTTGTTTTTTCATTCAATCCGTTTACATTCCATGTTAAAATTTTAAGATTCATTATCGCTTTTATCTGTTAACAAGTCAGTAATTTGTTGATTTAAGTCTTAGGTTCTAACCGATTTAGGTTCGGGTGTTTTGGTTCTCCGCTTCTACAGAGACTCTCTGTAGAATTTTCTATGGGCAAGAGGAGTGCGGGGGAGGGAGTCAAAGGTTAGTTTGAAGAGGTTATTGGAGAAATGCAAGCAGACAACAGTGGCTGTTCCAAATGCTCACCAAGTCTGATCAACACGGTCAGGGTCCCTGCAAGGACGGGAGAAAAAGCTCAGAGGGGAGACTAAATCAGAGGATTTGTGGTTTCCCCCCCAGAAATGGCAAGGTGAGACCACTGTCTTTTCCTGCTAGCCTGAAAGAAGGTCATATACAGCTATGTTTTAAACAAAAAATGTTAGTGTGCTGTGAGAAATGAAGTTAAATGGCCCCTGCGAGCCCAACAATGGCCCAGCAATGGAAGAGGCTGTCCCTGCTGCATCTCTGCATGGTATCTCTCTTCGGACCCACCTTCCTCCAGTCGGTAAGCATGGCAAGAACTGTGACACGTGCAGAAACACAGTCCATGGCCTCCACTGAGAAACATAATTTCTTATTGTAGGAAATAAACTGGTTTGGGTTTTTTGTTGTTGGTGGTGATGGTGGTTGGGTTTTTTGTTTGTTTGTTTTTTTGGTGGTGGTGGGGAGATATGAGGCACATGCCTCTGATTTTAATATAAAATAAAGAGAGCCACAGAAATCAGACTGGGAAGCACAATTTAACTATTGAAGAAATGGTCATGGCACACACTGTCTCAAGATGGAGCAAATCTCAAAATCGGCTCCTACTTGTTCTTTGGAAGCCTTCTCAGCTAAGAAGTCTTGACACAGCTAGAAGATGAAGAAATTGAATGGGACATTTCCAACATTCTCCAAAGCTCCTGCTCTAACAGACTTCAGCACAAAGCAGAGGACCTCTGTCTATGAGGTGATTTAAACATTTGCTCAAAGCAGAAAATGCAGTGTAAAAGGAAGAGCACAGGCCAGGTGCTAAACTGGCAGAGTAAGCCCAGGAATATTTTTCTAAAAGAAATCGAGGGGCATGGAGCCTATTGGTGCTGCTGCTTGACTGGAAACAAAACAAGTTAGTGAGAAAGTTTGAGACAAGCAAACCCACTTAAAAAGGCTGCTTTCGCTGCGCAGCCATCCCTCTTGCTGTTTTGGCTTCTGGGATTCAGATTTTTTTTTTCTTGTTTTCCTCCCCCCAAAACTAGGTGCGTCTTATGGTCTGGTGCATCTTATAGAGCAAAAAATACGGTAAATCAATTAAATTCCACGGTTTACCCTGAGTAGGACTTAAGCTGGGCACAATCCCTGAAATGTTTAGCTGTGAGAACAGGTGAATTTCTCCCCAGAGGTTTTTAAACTGCTTTTGGAAGTTCTTGTTTGTTTGTTTAGTTGTTTAGTTGTTAATTGTATTGTTTAATTACAGAAGTGTTTGCTTCCCTGGGCTCCTTTGCAATGAAGGGCAGGATTATAAATTTAAGAAATGAATACTAAGCGACCCCTGCAACGCGTGAAGGGCAGCTGAAGTGTCCCTGAGCAAGTGCAGAGCGCGTTTCCCTTGAGGATCAGATCAGAGGAGGGCTATTTTCAAACTGAGAAGAAACTGAGCCTCTCCAGACCTCTTAGTAGGCTGTAGGCTATCTCGAAATTGGGGCAAGCACTGGGGACGTATGTTTCTTTCTTTCCCTATATATCTGGGGGAGTTTTGTGACGGCGGGAAGGAAAGCCGCAATTTCCCTCAGACGCAGCTTCCCTTCAGGTCGAACTCCGACACTCTCCTCAGGCGGGCGCTGAATTTAGGCGGGAAACGGGTAGGATTCTATTTCACCTGAGGGAGGGGGGGGGGAAACCTCCGTCTAAGGGAAAATCTCTGGCCGTTTAGTTTCATATTAAAGCATTAATCCGGGTTCAGTGCCTCAAAGCATCTATCTCCAAAGGCTGGGCCGGGAGAGACTCGCTGAAAACCTGGAGAGCGATTGCTGCCAGCGTTTGTGGACAATACTGAGCTCGATGGACCAAGGGGCAGATTCCTATTTTCTTGCAAGTAAAGTTGGCTCGGGTGGAGGGAGGGAATCTGCTGCGCCAGCTCCGCTGCATCCTCCTCCTCCTCCAATCTTTCCCCGAAACCTTCAATAGGTGCCAGCCCTTTCCAAGGTCCCATTCAGGCTCGCCCTGCCGGCTACTTGCGCAAGGGAAAGGGGTCCTTTGTTTTGTTACAAGCCCCAGTTCCCGCCTCCAGTCATGCCTCTGCTTCTAAACTGGTTTAGGCAGGAGGCGTCGTAGTCCCTGTTTCTTATTCCGCCTTTACTGGAACCTCCTTTCATGAACCTCTGTAGTCATGTTGTTGGTTTCATATTGAAGCATGAATCCGGGTTCAGTGGCTAAAAAGCACCTGTCTCCAGGCAAGGGCGAGGAGAGACTCCCTGCCTGAAAACCTGGAGAGCGATATCTGCCAGGGCTTGTTGACAATACAGTACCAATGGGCTGACTTAGTTGCGTGGCGAGTTCCCGCCCCCCACCAAGGATAAATAAAGACACCAGACACCAGAATTTAAGGTTAAATGGGCGAATTAGGCCACAACTTTATTGAATTCAGGAATGAGAGGCATTGGCTTAGGCATTGGTCCTATCGACTATCCGGCTCCAGCCCATTTGCTGGAGACACGGGAAGGGTTAACACCATAGAGGGGGAGTCTCCTGCTGAGGCACATCAACCAGGAGCTCCCCCGGGTCACCGCTCGTGGGCGTGCCTTAGGCCCACACCTCCATAGGCTTCGGACAGGGCCATGCCCCCCGGAGTCCTTTATCGGACCACCCTTCATTCACTGGGGGAGGTGATGGCGTTCCTCCTCCCCCCCATCCTCTAATCCCCTTCTTACTAATGCCTAACCGCCAGACGAGCAATTGCTCGCCGCCAATACTCTCATGCCTGAAACCAATCCCTTATCCACTTTGCTAAGTCAGACAGCCAAATATCATTTCCCGCATCCGAAAGATGCATGCCATCAAACCGGTAGAGGGCCTCGCAGTTGAAACGTATGCCCGGTAGAGGGCCTCGCAGTTGAAACGATGACCCTACCACCCAGGGCTGCCACTCTACGCACCACCGCCCGATCCAAGGCTAGCCCTAGCCCTATTTATAGCTATCAGGCACCTGCAATCTCTCCAAACCCGCCTTTCCATCAACGAGGCCCAAATAATGGTGATGTTTGGGTAAGAGGCCTTAAGCTCCTCAAAGTCACTAAAGATGTGCCACTGCAAGTCAACTGCCTTTCGGTAAGCTAGATCATTTTCTCCTAATTGTATCAGTAAAGCATCTGGGGGGCCCTCCGCTGCCGCTCTGGCCTTAATTGCGGGCAACATTTCGGCCCAGCGCATTCCCCTCCGAGAGATCCAGGATATATTGATGCCAGGCGGTAAGTGAAGGTGCGGCCCGAGACTGGAATTGATGGTGTGGATTGATGCTGTGCCCGATTATCCAAATGCATGCCCTCATAGCTCCTGCAAGAGAAATTGAAAGAACAGGCCAAGGTCAGGTAACCCCAGGTAAGCAGTCATAGGTTTTTTCTATTTTTTAAAAAATGATATTTATTAAAAGTTTAACAATTACAGAAAAAGAGAAAAAAAGAGACAATAAAAAGTTACAATACAATACATCAAAAAACAATAAAAAACAATACAGCACAACGATGAAGAAAAAAACAAAAACATTTAAAAACAAAAACATTTAAAAAACACATCCAGTATTTCCATATCCTTGTCTTTCATTTACTTGTTTCATCGACCTCCTCACACCTCCCTTTTTTGTATTCTAATTCAATTTAGCTGTTTCAACAAATCCTTTCCATCTTTCTCAATTTTTGTTCTATAAATTACCTTAACCCAATCTGACCTTAAATTTTACACTTTGGCCCATTAACAATCCATTTTTATTTAATTCTTAATAACATTTCTGCTAAAACCATGTAACTTCATTCCAACATCCTTCTAACATTCATTAATTTTGCTATATTTTTGTAAATATACTTTAAATTTTTTCCAAACTTCTTCCACCAACTCTTCTCCCTGGTCTCGAATTCTGCCAGTCATTGCCGCCAGTTCCATGTAGTCCATCATCTTCATCTGCCATTCTTCCAGAGTGGGTAAATCTTGTGTCTTCCGATACTTTGCAATAAGTATTCTTGCTGCTGTTGTAGCATACATAAAAAAAGTTCTATCCTTCTTTGGCACCAATTGGCCGACAATGCCCAGAAGAAAGGCCTCTGGTTTCTTCAGGAAAGTATATTTAAATACCTTTTTCATTTCATTATAGATCATTTCCCAGAAAGCCTTAATCCTTGGGCACGTTCACCAAAAGTGAAAGAATGTACCTTCAGTTTCTTTACATTTCTAACATTTATTATCGGGCAAGTGATAGATTTTTACAAGCTTGACTGGTGTCATGTACCACCTATAAATCATTTTCATAATATTCTCTCTTAGGGCATTACATGCCGTAAATTTTATACCTGTGGTCCACAACTGTTCCCAGTCAGCCAACATGATGTTATGTCCAACATCCTGTGCCCATTTAATCATAGCAGATTTAACCGTCTCGTCCTGAGTGTTCCATTTTAACAGCAAGTTATACATTCTTGAAAGTATCTTTGTTTTAGGATCTAACAGTTCTGTTTCCAACTTTGATTTTTCCACCTGGAAGCCAATTTTTTTGTTTAAATTGTAGGCCTCTCTTATTTGGTAATAGTGAAGCCAGTCTCACACTTTATCTTTTAGTTTCTCAAAACTCTGCAATTTCAGTTCATCTCCTTCCTGCTCCACACCATTAAGGATCTTATTTCTCTTTCTTTGAGATAAATGATTCCCTAGGATGAAATCAGTAGACAGGTTAGTGGAAGTTTTAACATCCGGAACTAGTGCACCGTCCTTCCATTCAAGGGAACCGTTAAAGGACTTGCGGTAGGAATTGGCCCTCCTTTCATGCACCCATAAAGGAAGACCCACACAGTCCTCCCCGTGGCCCCAGTACTCCTCCACAGGAGCATCGCTATCTGAGTCGGATGAAGAAGAGGTACCTGATTCATCCTCTGATTCAGACCGCCTACTCTTCTTGCTCTTCTTCAATGTGTGCTTCCTCTTTTCTTTTCTCTTCCCTGAATGGCCATCCGGCGTGACTTGTGCTGGCACGCTGAGCGCCTGTGCGACTTGCAGTCCTTGCGCTTCCTCATCCGAAGAGGAGCCTGAGGCGCCCTCGGCAGGTGCCGCTTGCGGTGGTGGGTTCTGAAAAAGACTAGGGACACCTGGGTCCTTTTGTGGGTTAGTAGCCCTAGAACCTTGAGTACTAGCCTTGCCCTTCCTGCCACCCCTCTGGCCCCCTTTTGCCTTGCCTGAGGTGACAGACTGAGTTTGCGTATTCTTTTTGGGCTGGGCTGTTGAATCATTGGCTGCTCTCAGCACTGCCGCGGTGGTCGTGGAGCTGCCAGGGCGTTCCACATCGTTAAGTGGCGTATCCGGGATGCAATCTTGGGTGAGCGCCGGAGGTGCCACTGCCACCTGGTCTGCAGGCTTGTATTGGCTATAAAATGTCTGAAAAGCCGTGAAAAACTGCGCCAAAGCCTGTGGGTTACTAGGCACTACAAAAGCCTGAGGGTTACTAGGCACTACAAAGGCCTGGGACCCCCTGGTTCCCTTGTACCACCCCAGGTACAGTGCAGCGGAATTTTGCTGGTTCTCTTGAGCAGACATAGTTCGATACCCTTAATTAACCTGGTTCAGTAAAATCTACACCAACTAGCTCAGATTTTATGCGCAAGCTACAAGCAATGTTACAGCAGTTCAGTATTGTCTGCACTGGTAAGTTCAAAGGAAAACCAAAATGCCTACACAATCTTCAACCAATTGTAATTAGCTGCAAGCAATATCACTGTAGTTCAGTATTGTCTGCACTGGATAGTATTAATTTAAATTTTAATCAAACCCAAAGGAATGAAAAAGAAAACAAGGCGGTCCTGTTTTAAAGGCAGGAACCAGAATCAGCAATCCGGGTTTAAAGGCAGGAATCAGAACCAGGACATAAGCAAAGCAAACCGGCTAAAGGATAGTTAATTATTTAACTGTGTATTTTATAGAGACTCCCAGCCTGAAAACCCGGAGAGCGATATCTGCCAGGGCTTTTTGACAATTCAGTACCAATGGGCTGACTTAGTTGTAGAAGGCAGATTCCTATTTTCTTGCAAATGAAGTTGGCTCGGGTCGAGGGAGGGAGTCTGCTCTGCCAGCTCCGCTGTTTCCTTTTCCTCCTCCTTTTGCCGAAGTTGGGGAAACCTTCAGATTGGTGCTTTGCAAGGTGTACCTATGAAGTCTCCTTTCGGCGTTGCTCGCCGGCCTCATCCTGCCGATTGCTTGGCAAGGGAAAGAGATCCATTTTTCTTTTCTTTTCTTATGCAAACCCCAGCCATGCCTCTGGGGCAATTGGCCTCCTGGCCTGCAGAGGAGCTGTCTCTTTCTAAACTTGTTTATGCACGCAGGATTGCCCCCCTTTCGGCTTCCGCCTTTACTGAACTTTTTAATCGTGTTGTTGGAAGGGGGAGGTGGCTCAAGGTGAAACAAACGCGCCCGCTAGGTTGTTTCTTTGGCCGCTTTTGGTTTGCTTTTTGGCTTTTGGTTTGTTTGTTTCTTTATTTATTTCGGCAAGTTGGCCATGTGGACACATTGCAAGTCGAAGCTGTCAAACTGCGAAGTTTGGTTGCAAAGCTTAGGGCAAGCAGGGAATCAAAAGTGCAAAGCTTGGGGCAAGAGGCCAATCGCGTTTTCCAAAGGCTGGAATCAGCAAGCGGAGCCCATGGATCAAAAATGCTCCTCACAACACCCAAGGGAGCTTTTTGCCAGGAAAGAAATTGGGGTCTTTTGTCAAGAACAGCCTAGGATTGGAAATCCATACCTGGAAGATACTTTTCTTCAGGATTACTTGAAATCACAGCTACCAACTGAGGTCTGTATTTTATATATCATATTCTATACATAGACACACAGATATATCTTTAATGCATGCGCATGCACACACAAAATGTTCTGTGACATCTAGAGACTCCTAGAATTGTAGAATTAGAAGGGACTCCAAGGGTAATCTCATCCAACCCCCTACAATGCAAGAATCTCAGCTCGTTTGCACAGACAATTTACATGGATTTGACTACTTCCTCTGATTTTTAAAAAAGCAAGACTGAGACTCTTAGGGCAGCACCCCATTCATCCAAATGTAGCAGCCTACACTGAATTCCAAAGCTGTCCTTGAATACCCTCCAGTATTTCACAAATGGAAATAGAGACAGGTTAGTAAAATTCCTATTCCTATACCAAGGACCACTGCACAAGCCACCACTATCTTTTGCACATTGCTAAAGGTTCTGTTCTCTCACCTGTGTTAATTGACCCTACATAGGAAAGTACCTTCCACTGAATCAAACCAATTGGCCTATCTAGCTCAGTATATTTGACTGGCAGTAGCTCTCCAGGGGTTTGGACAGGGAACCTTTCCCAGCCCTACTGGGAGCCACCATTGGGGATTGAACTAGGGACCTTTTGTCTGCAAAGCAGATGCTCTTCCCTTAAGTTACAGCAAAGTATTTTGCCCTCCACTGATTTAAAAGTCAAATGGGTGTTTGTTCTTTGCTTAAAAGTTATGCAAGAAGCCAGCAGTTTGCCCTGTTCCCAAGCTGCTGTTCACAGTTAAAAACAAACCTCACTAGTTGAAGCAGGTGAAAAGTGAACTATGTATGGGTCATTATGTATCTGCAGTTATTAAGTAGTAACTTTTATAAGTACAAGACAGTCTCCCAAGCCATGTTTTGGAGGAAAGTCCAAAAGTTCAGGCAGCGGGGTTGATTCTTTATAACATAAGCACATTTCAAATAGCAGCAGTACATAATACTCAGTTTAAAGGATCAGTACAAGAGACAGGTGAGGTCAAAAAGGGAGCCCAATACTTTGTTTTATGTTCTGCTTGCTGTGATGTTTTATTTTGTTTTTGTGGTGTAGTGGTTAAGAGCGGTAGTCACGTAATCTGGGAAACCGGGTTCGTGTCACCGCACCTCCACATGCAGCTGCTGGGTGACCTTGGGCCAGTCACACTTCTTGAAGTCTCTCAGCCCCACTCACCTCACAGAGTGTTAACCGCTTTGAGACTCCTGAAGGGGAGTGAAAGGTGGGATATCAAATCCAAACTCTTCTTCTTCTTCTTGTTTTGTTTTGTTTTATTTTTTTTATTTATACATACATACATACATACATACATACATACATACATACATACATACCAGTACGTACTTGTCCATCTGCCCACATTCTTTTACTTTGCAGGTGTTTGCTGACGTACGTTTGGACCTTGAACAGTTTGGGGCTCGAGTGAAGGATGAAATTGATCTCCTGGGACGCGGGTGTGAGTTAAACCTTCCACAAGTTAAGCAGTTCGATGCCTGGGGGCGACGTGTGGATGAAATTATCACCTGCCCAGCCTGGAAGAGGATGAAGGAGATCTCGGCTGAGGAGGGGCTGATTGCTGAGGCTTATGAGAGGAGATACTCTAACTGGAGGTACAAATTTAGTTGACACCTTCAGACTCAGTTGGCCACACTTCAGGGTGGTGAACATGTCCATATACCTCCAGTGCCATCCAAAATGAAATGTCCCTACAGTGGGGATAGTGACACTTTTCTAGATGAAAGCACTCCCACAGTAGAACTCCCACAGCATGTAATGATTGGCCACCGATTTGGATGGCTTTACTAGACAGCAAGGCAAATGCATGTAAGGCTACTATCAATGGCTAGTAGCTACGATGGCTATGTTCTGCCTCCACTGTTGAAGGCAGTATGCCTCTGAACTCCATTTGCTGGGAATTGGAAGTGGGAAGACTGTTGTACGCATGTCCTGCTTGTGAGCTTCTCATTGAGGCATCTGGTTGGCCATTGTGAGAACAGAGTGCCGACCTGATAGGTCTTTAGCCAAGCTCTTCTTGTGTTTTTGTGTAGCTATAATCCAACTGAGATCTCTCTATAGCAAATATATTTTTCCCTTGGCATTTCTAAATTCAGCAAGGCTTTGTTTCTCCTTCCACAGCCGCGTTCATCAGATTGCCAAACTGTACCTTTTTGCACCTTCTTCTGGTATTTTTTCATGTCCTCTGGCCATGACTGATGGAGCAGCAAAAGTAATAGAGGTGAGATCACAAGTCAGTGCTCAGCAGGTAGATCACTATATTGCATTGCTCTGAATTAGACTAAGTTGGGGGTTCATTTCTGGAATGCTGCTACCAAAGTAAAACGCCCTACCCATAAGTTCCCCTTACCAAAAACAAAACCCCTATGCACAACACTATTATTTA
Organism: Podarcis bocagei; assembly: GCF_964188305.1. Classification (NCBI taxonomy): domain Eukaryota; kingdom Metazoa; phylum Chordata; class Lepidosauria; order Squamata; family Lacertidae; genus Podarcis; species Podarcis bocagei. The sequence continues at coordinate 20,750,988 of NC_138142.1, read as the reverse complement.
GACTTTATGCTAGACTAATACTGAGGTAGGCTAATGGTCTGACTCTATATAAGACATATTCCTCAGTTCCCCAAGGCCTTCCCTAATAAGGCCAGATTGGGAGTTAGCAAAATTGGTGCATACGTGGCATCCTGGCTCTGCTTAGATCCAAAATGATGCATATCAGCCAGCTCTTCTGAAAAACCTTTTGGCCGTTATCTCAGATGCAGATCTTTGGCAGCACAACTGGTTCCACCACACTGGGCTCTGAGCCTACAGGGCACCATAGTGAACAGAGCAGAATGGAAGGCAAAGGCTGGGGGTGGGGCTCCAAATTTTGGCCTTGCATAGGGTGCCACTGAAATTTAAAAGATCAAAGTCTAACACTAACTATCTGGAGTTGTTGTGTGAGACCTCTGTGGGACAGGTCCCTTGCCTGACCTTGCAGCTCACCCAGCCCTAGCCAGACTGTCATGGACTGGTTGGATGCAGAGGAGTGGTGGGAGGCACCAGCAAGGGAACCACCAGGCAAAGAAGGCTCAGAGCCAGGGCATTTGTGGTAGGACAATGATGCAGGGTCAGAGGAAAGTGTTGAAAGCTGAATGAGCAACAGGGTTTAGTGAGCAGGAAGAGGCTGTGGCGGAAGGCAGCCGAGCCTCAGAGGTGTCAGAGGAATGGGGCCAGGAGACAGAAATGAGGCAGGCTGCTGAAGAATTCAGGGAGTCTCCCCCTTCTGCTGAGACCAGCTCTCCTCCCACCTGGTCTCCCAAAGCATGCAGAGGAATAAAGAGGGAGGAGCAACAAATGACAGGACAAAGGAGCTTTGGGCTGCTGTGGAAGGAAGCAGGAGAGGAAATCCTGTTTGTTGTTCTTTTTTCCGTCTGTTTCCTTCAACTCCCAACAGTCCTTGGGTATCCCCAAACCCCTCAAAGAAGTTTTTATCCACTTGACATCACGTGACCCTGCCAAATTCTGGACTTCTGGCCAGTGGATGACTGAACGCAGAGGGGGCTCTGATGTTGGTAAGTGGGAAGTCTGACACAGAGTGCAATACAAAATGCCTTAAGAAATGAGTAGTGGTGCAGTTAGATAATGTTACACCATCAGCCTAATGGTTTGTTGAGGCATGGAGAGAGGTCATTTAGATGGCCATGTGTATAACGCCTGTTGTGAAATGCACAATTAACATTTCTCGCACCACCCCAACACCTCTTCCATTCCATGCTTTTAACTGCTTCCACATTTCTAATTGAAAAGAAAAACGAACAAATCAAAAACAGTTTACCAACCTGGTAATAAGGAAGATAATACTCTTAAGCATGTGCAGTCTCACAGTTTAAAAATTCAATTAACTCACAGCACCACCATGACTTGATGAATAAAATTTGATAGTTTCTAATGCTTTCTCATGTGATTCTAGTAGTAGACTGGAAAGAGAAGCTGCTGAATTACAACTCATTACCAAACTTAAAACCATGAAAAGACCTGGACTGAACAAAGACATTGGATTCTTATCCCACTATACATAACTAAACCATTTCTCACCTTCCCACCCCTTGCCTTTTCCTGTAAGACCTATTACAGTCGTTAAGAGTCGTCAAGAGGCTCTCTCAGCTATCTGCCTATCTCCCATTCCCACCACCCTTCTGAGTAACACCCCTCCCCACCTTCTCACTATATAGAAGGATCTGGCAACTTCTGTTTCAGTGTATCTGAAGAAGTGTGCATGCACACGAAAGCTCATACCAAGAACTAACTTAGTTGGTCTTTAAGGTGCTACTGGAAGGAATTTTTTCATGTGATTCTGTTAAACTTGAACTTAGATCTATCCGCAGGCTTCTGGGGAAACACAGCCAGATGGGCAGGGTATAAATAATAAATTATTATTATTATGTCACATAGGCCAGGCCCATAGTAATCACCATGGCAACATTGCTGGTGTGAAGGTAATATATAACCAATCCGATGGATTGCAAAGATTGTAGCTGCTTAAGTTTTCCTATTGCTTAAGTTTCACCTTAGGAACATAGGAAGCTGCCTTATACAGAGTCAGTATTATCTATACAGACTGGCAGCTTTTGTCCAGGGTTTGGGGCAGGGGTCTTTGCCAGCCCTACCTAGAAATGCTGGGGTTTGATCCTGGGAACTTCTGCATATGAAGCAGGTGCCATGACCTTTTCCCAAAGTTACTGAGGTGCCAGCTTCTTTTTTCGCTACACTGCTGAATGATAATGTTGCTTTTTCTTCAGCTTGAAGCCAGTGCTGGTTATTTGTGAAGATCAGCAGCAGCTAAGACTGGGTGTTCTTTTCTTGCAGCTAGTGGCACAGAGACAGTAGCCCTGGAACTCCCTGATGGCAGCTACAGTCTCCATGGCTTGAAATGGTTTACTTCGGCCACCGATTCAGATATAACTTTGACACTGGCAAGGAGCATGACTGCTGATGGACAAATACAGCAGGTCAGATTCCTTACTGGGGAAACTGAAGGACCAGCTCACAAGCAGTAATCAGTAATGTGGAAGTGGGGTGAGAAACAGGGTCCTTCACTGGCCATTTTGACAGGCGTTGGGGCCACTTACCTGCCCCTCACCTGACATCACATGATCCATTGGGCCTTGCTGTGTTAATCAGCTGATCAGCGCTTATAGCAAGACCCCCTTTGGGCAGGAATCAGCTGCACTAAGAAGCTCTGAAAACTCTGTAGCAAAGCCAATCGCTTACAGGGATCATCACCAAACAGATGATCAGCACTGACAGCAAACCTTGTTTGCCAAGAAACTATCCAGCGTAGTACACTTTAAGGATCCTGATTGTTCCCTTACAGCCATGTCTTTACCTGCCACATCCTCATTTCACATACGATGTCAGGTGAGGACCAGGTGGGCTTGGTTTGCAGAAAACAGCTTCACAGGCCAAAGAGAACCCTTGCCTGGCCTAATTTGGTTCACAGACCGGAGGTTTCCCATTGCTGCAGTAATGTATTGCACAATGTATTCATTCTAGCTCCATTCTCCTTGTTACCAGTCAGTGTTTCTCACCTTTGCATTCTCGGCTGCAGGGCTCCAAAGGTCTGTCTCTCTTCTACCTGAAGATGCGCGATGAGGAAGGGAAGCTGAATGGGATTGAGATACAACGGCTGAAAGACAAGCTGGGCACAAGGCAACTGCCGACCGCAGAGCTCCTCCTAAATGGAGCCAAGTCACTCAAGGTGAGCAAAAAGAAAAAGGTGTGGAGGAAAACTTCCTGCAAAGCTCAGTTTCTACTTCCCTGGTATGAGACAAATGAAAGCAAGGTGCTCTGGAGCAGGGCAGCTCTCTGTGGATTTTGCCCATGCATGGAGCTGCCATGCAGGTGCAGAAGCAGACATCTAACAGCCAAAGCAGCATGGATGAGAATTTCCGCCTCCTTAGGAAAACCAAGTTACTAGCAAAAAAGAAACAGCATCAGACTGTTGGACAATGCCTTCTGGAGTACTATGGTACTCAGAGGAAGACTAAGAGCAGGCCAATGCACTCTGTGGCCTCTACCTTACAATCTCCTCACAGATGGGGAACCTCAGACCTGGAGGCCAAATGCAGTGCTCCAGGTCTCTCTATCTGGTCCTTAAAACTTCTCCGGCCACACACCCTACTGGCCCTATTTTATACCCCAAGGGTTGTTGTTTTTCTGGCCAGGGTGGAATGTGTCCTCAAACTCCAATAATGGCCTTTGTTTGTCTGGATGGAGAATAAAGAGGTGTGTGTGTTGAAAGTAGATTATTGTCCATGATCACTTTTGCCTTTGGTCCCATCCACCACTGGCATCCTTGAAAATTCGTTCCTTGGCCTTCATGCCCTTTCTGCTTCTGTTATGCAGATCCTTACCAAAGAATTGCATCAATTGTTTGTTAGCATGTTTCAGGTTTGTTTTGCTTACTGAGCTGCCCCCTCACCCCATTCCTGTTGTTTATATTCTATGAGCTGCTCTTCCCTTCCTAATGGCTAGATATGTATCTATGCAACTGTACTGTGTGTACGTATTTCTTGACTGAAGAATTTGTGCAGAGTTCCCACTGCTCTACTTAGGAGTTACGGGCAGGCGGAAAGGGTATTATAGGCTTTTATGCCCCAGGGAGAACATGAGAGAAAGCAAATAGATTCCCTTTTTACTAAATTGCAATACAGACCATGCTAATTAACCTTATTCTGGCTTTTTCTGCTTCATGCTTCCAGATCTCTGCAGAGGGCCGGGGTGTGGCTTCCATTACAAACATGCTGACCATCACTAGGATCCACAATGTCATTTGTGCAGTTGCGTGCATGAGAAGGTAATTCATGTCCTCTTCCCTAGGACCTACTGGGCCCTTGGGCTTAATTATGGCTCTTTGAATCATGCTGCTGTCTGAATAAGCATTAAAGTAAGATGAAGTTGTCTGTGAAAATGCTGTTAAGAAACTCCTGGTTTCCAAATTGTGGTAGTAAACTACAGTTCCCAGGATTCCTTTGGGAGAAACATGTACTTGCAGTGTATGGTGCAGATGGTAACTTACTATCTCTCAAATAAAACCACTGCTTGTGAGCTACAATTAGCTACCTCAATCAGAAGTCTACACAGAGGAAGAATGAGGAACCTGAGACACTCCAGATGTTGTTAGACTACAGCTCCCATCATTTCTGACCATTGGCTATGCTGGCTGGGGCTGGTGCAAGTTGTAGTCCAGCAACATCTGGAAGGCCACAGGTTAGTCACTCCTCTCAACAGCTGTGGCCTTTGCGACCTTGGGGCATGTCTTCTCACATGTGACCTTTGCATTTAATTAGCTAAAAATTGCCTTCCATCTCCAGAGTGATCACCCTGGCAAGGGATTATGCCACCAAGAGGGAAGCCTTTGGAAAACCCCTGAAGGCTCACCCTTTGCACATGCAGACTTTGGCTCGAATGGAGGTGAGCATTCGGAGATGCTGGTTTTGTTTGACCTTGACCCTTGAGGTCTTCCCCTGCAACCTACGAAGCACATGAGACTCCTTTCCACATTCACGTTCCTCTTGGTCGTGAGGTGAAGGTGGTCTTTTCTTTCTCCCTTGAAAAGCCCATAGAGCCAAAGGAGGAAGTTGGAAGAGTGAGGTTCTTTCTCACAGCCTCTTTCAGCTCCACGTGCTTTTCAGACCTCAGATAAATTCTGTTGTATTCAGGAGCTCCCTTAGAAAAGCAAAATGCCTGTAGTTTTTCTCTGTCTCAAGGTGGGGTGGGAGCTTACCAGTGGAACTGCAAAAAGAAGTGACCAGAGGTGGTGGCAGTGGCTCTCCAGGATTTCAGGCAGGGAACCTGGATATATCAGGCACTGAACCAGGATTTCAGGCAGCCCTACCTGGATATGTCTGGCATCAGACTTAGGACCTAATGCATGCTGGCTAAATGCTCTACCATTAAGCTAAAATCCTTAAGACATAGGAAGCTGCCTTAAACTGAGTAAGACAACATTTTCCGTCTAGTTCATTATTGTCTACATTAACTGGCACTGGCTTTCCAGTGTTTCAGGCAGGGAACACTTCCAGCCCTACCTGGATATTCCAGGGATTAATCCTGGGACTTTTTGTATGCCAACCAGGTGTTCTGCCACTCAGCTATTGTCCTTGCCCAATATGACATCATTGTTTCTCCAGCCTAGTGTTGTTGTAAGAACATTGTGTGCTCCTGCACCCTGCCCCAATGATCCCATGCTATCTTGCTCCTGCAGGTGCAAACTCGAGGAGCATTCCTGCTGATGATGGAGATAGGGAAATTGCTTGGACTGGAAGAAACCAAGAAGGACACTGAACAAGACCAGCACATGCTTAGGCTGCTGACGCCTGTTGCCAAACTTTACACTGGGAAACAAGTTGTGTTTCAAGGCCTAGAATTTGGTTTCATGGTTTAGTTACATATTGGGCTCGGAAGCAAAAAGGGAGGATTCACAGAGGAGCCAGATGCTAATTGTGGGGGAGAAGAGGAAAGGAAAGGAAAGAACAAAACTTGGTAATTATTTAATGGCCAAGTGGTTGTGAAATAGTAACACCCTGCCAGGGTAAGCGTATTCAAGAAATTGAACTATTATAAACATATAGGAATTATAGCTACTCAGATGTTTTCCTGGATGGGCCTCTGCCGTAGGGTGGTCCCTTAGCCTTGATCCTCTTTTTTAACAAGCCTTTCCCATCCCCAGATTCTAGACAGTGCAAAGTAGGATAGTGCAAATGTGCCGCATTTGACCTCCCCACACCCCAGTCTGCTGACAGGTCTGTAATGCGCTTTAGGTGTATATGAAGTTGTCAGAGATGGGCGGAGACCAGGGGCAGATCTCTGGGTGTTCAAGGTTAATGGGAATGTGCACATACCACATGTCTTTGTTGCAGGCTGTTGCGGTTACCTCAGAAGGTCTGGAGTGTTTTGGAGGGCAGGGCTACATGGAAGATACAGGCCTGGCAGGAATTTTACGGGATGTCCAGGTATTAAGCCACACACCCACACCCTGCAATAAATGCATTTTTCTTAGCTTCTCCTTCTTTCAGCAGCCTATATCCTATAGCAATGCTGTTGAGGTAGAGCTGGGGACAAAAACTGGCTTCAGAATCCTGGTGGTGGCTCCATTATTTGGAGGCTCCAGGAGCTTAGACATTGCTTGTCACAGTGGTCTAAGCTCACAATAGAATTAGTTATTTTCACTCTTCTTTCAGGTAAAAGTTCTGAGGTTGAAAAATGTACTCTCTGCATCTGTTTCTCCAGGATTAAGAATGCACCAGCTGTTGATACAGAATGTCTTAGAAAGAGCAGCTTCAAACTGTGTCCCTACAGCTTGTAATTTACGCGCCAAATACCAGGGACTTCAATTTAACGGCAGGTGTTAATCATGAGTTAGATACAATCCCTTAGTGCCAATGTTATTTCTTCAAAGATGAATATTTATAGTAAGCTGATAGAAGTCTCCTGAGATGCCCCAACCCTCTGTCTGCTGTAACAAATGAACACAGCTGGCAGATTGTGAAAGATGGACCAGTTCTCAGCTACAAAGAGCACTATCAAGGAATAGTTATGCAAACACAAACAGGCTATATTTGGGAGGGGCATTCAAAAATATTAGTTGGAGGGCAGTGTCCACCCTGCCCTAGATCAAGCAACACCCCCAAAATGTTTGTTTACAAATTAGATATAGGCCAGGTTAAGATCAGACCACAAGATACACTGCAGACAGATGAAATGAAGTCCTGACAATCCCTTCTCTATTATAAAGCACATCCGGGAGACTGCATTTCATCAGAGAAGGGCTGGGGGCACGTGTCACCATTCCACTCTCACTTGTTAACAGCGGTCTTCTGTTCTTTTTTGGTGGCCGGGGGAGAGTGTGCACTGGGCGGGGGCCGGACATGCAGGGCCCAGAGAACCCACCATGCCAGGTTTCCCTCTCTGCCAACACTGCTAAGTGTACGTACATGGGGCATGGAGGGTTCACGGAGCCTGCGTGCTAATTCATCACTGGCCACCAGAATCAAGTGGGGCTACGCCCCTGCCCACCCATGCAGGCAGAAGCCTGGCTGACCGACATGGCCCTTGGCTGGCAAATCCCCATCCCACCCTGACGCTGGCCAGGCAGACATTCAGCAAGGGGGCTGGGGACACAGCGGTCAAGCCAGGCCAGGCTCCAGGGCTGAGAGACCCCCAGCAGCACGCAGGTGGGAAAGGAATCTCTGTGTGGCTCACACCCTCTAAAAATCATGCGCCTGCTGCTCTCCCCCCCCCCCGCCCCATGCTATTCCCCTGCTTGTTAATATAGTCGGGATGGGAACATTACAGATCATAGAAAGCAGCTGTTGGGAAAGAGCTCAGCATCCTCTGCTACCCATTTTCCAACTCAAAACCATGCTGACCAGTGTATTTTGTGACCAGAAAGGGCAATTTCTTTCTCAGCTTTCTACGTTTATTTTCTTCAGGCTTTGCCAACTTGGTGCCCTCCAGTTGTTTTGGACCACAATTCTTAGCACTCCCAGCCAGCACAGCCGTAGAATGCTAGAGCTGGTGGGAGTTGTAGTCCAAAACATCTGGAGGGTGACAGATTGGCAGAGATTGATATATTGCAGAGATTTCAGGAGCGATATTTCATCTGGAGTGACATGCAGTTCTTACTCTTCTATCCATTACTAGTCTAACATCTCAACTTTCCCTCAGCGTCTTAGATTTTGGCTTCCCTTGTCATTTTGTTTGCTGTCCCACTTTTCTCTGACTCCCTGACAGGTGCTAACTATCTGGGAAGGAACAACCAATATCCTCTCTCTGGATGTTCTGCGCTCCCTAGTCAAGAGCCAAGGAAAAGTGCTGGATGCATTTTTCTCTACTGCCCAGGTGAGCATTCCTCAACAAGGACACATTACTGTTAATGTCACTGCTACAAATGTAATCCTAAACTATACAGTGGTACCTCAAGTTAAGTACTTAATTCGTTCCGGAGGTCCGTACTTAACCTGAAACTGTTCTTAACCTGAAGCACCACTTTAGCTAATGGGGCCTGCTGCTGCGCCGCCGGAGAACGATTTCTGTTCTCATCCTGAAGCAAAGTTCTTAACCTGAAGCACTATTTCTGGGTTAGTGGAGTCTGTAACCTGAAGCGACACTTTACTGTCGATAAAGTGGACTCAAGTTCTTAAAAGTTTATGTCATACTAACAACTGTAAATCCTTTAAGGTACCCCAAGCCTCTTTCTTGTTCAGATCAACATAGTTGTCTGGGAAAAAATGTAAACTTTGGTTCAGATTTGCTAACAGCTGAAATGATGGTTTAGATTGGACAGCAGTACTGGCTGTTTCGAGAAACACTGATTACCATATGATTGATTTCCTTGCAGGCCAGGTTGAAGGTGGCGCTTAGCGTCTCTGAACTGGAAATTTCTGTGCAAATAGTTCAAAATGCTCTCCACAAACTCAGACAGTTCACTCAGAAAATAAGCTTAAAGGGGGAAGCCGGGATGCAGCTGTCTGCAAGAGACTTTGCCTATGCTCTGGCACGGATCTATGGAGGTAATGAAAAATGCTGTTAAATAATCACTTTGCCAGCTTACTACAGAATGATGTAGAATTCAGTGCAGTAGGCTGAAGCTTATGATCACCAGACATTTCTGGGTGATCTTCCAACCCAACTCTGAACTGCGAGTCGCTGACCAATAATTAAAAAGTGGTATTTTTTTGACTGGATGCACAGCCACGTAGCAAGTGACTCATCTCAGGCAGGAGTAAAATGTCTTAATGTAAAAGATGCAATAAATTTACTTTGGGATAGGGAGAAGAAATCCATAATTGAAAAACAGCTGTTTCTAATACCTTGACAATCAAAAGAGGATTTTTGACAGGCACAAAATGTGTTCTGGTTTCCGATACAAAGGAGTCTGGCTCCCTCAGTACAACTAACATCATATGGCACATAGCAGTACACAAGAGGGCAGCACCAAATCAGCGGACATCAAAAAGATTTAAGTTATCAGCACAGAACTGAATTTCTTGGAAAGCCAGCACATCAAGCTGGAATAGTTTATTTTCACTGAGGCAATTGTTCCTAAGAACATGTCTCGGAATTCTTCAGAAGATGATGGATGCACAATCTCCTGTCCATGTGAACTGCTGTAGTTTTAAGCAAGCAGGCTGCCAGTGATCAGTATAATTTCAGAGAATCCAATGGCCAAGTCACCTTTCCTTGCTGCTCCCAATCACTGCCATTTTCTGTTCCATCACCTGTGACTACCTGATCTATTGACTACTTCCTCAGGCATACACCCATCTGGAAACGCTATCTTCATTACCTTCTAGTTTAAATTCCATTTTTCAGCTTTTGCCTCTGAAATTAAGTTTGCCAAAGACAAAACACCTAGCAGGGGTGTGAAAGAGATGGCACTAGATCTTTGGACTGCTGTTACTTTAGGTGTATATGGGGGTGGGGGGATATTCACAAACTAGTCTGTATGCCACAAAGGCCCACCATGGGCCAGAATGACTCACGTATGACTGGCAGATCTCTGGCACAGGCATGGAGAATTTTTTTCAGTTAGAGGGTTGCATACCATTCAGGGAAACCTTTCAGGGACCACAGACTTGTGATGAGTAAGGCCAAAACCCAAAGTGGTGGAGAAATAAATGTAAATTTTACCTTTTGCGATAGAGTAGCTTCTATGCACCCCTGTCCTCCAGCAAGCAGCATTATTAGAGCTCAAGGGAATACTCCAGCCAGCCTAAACAGGCAAGTAGGATATGACAGAAGGGTGGTGAGGGGTGGGTCTAGGGAGAGTCTTAAGGGCCCAGTTAAGAGGTGCTTGAGCGCCATATTTGACCCCTGAACCTGAGGTTTCCCCTCCCTGCTGTAGCAGAATAATGTTACTAGGACGATAGCTCAGTAATGCTAACTACCTATATATTTGCTTTACATAGGAGTTCTCCTGCTGGAATATGCTGCCAGGCCGAATGCATCAGCCACAGACATCTATACTGCTCAGAGGTATTAAATAAGCTTAGTCCATCCTCCAAAGCAATTTCTAAGATGGCACAGACATATTCATATTTTTAACTGCTTAAGAAAGGGGGGCAGTCCTGGAATGCTGAAAGTCAGTGCAGCTGTCAAGGCTGAAGAGAAGCAGTTTAGATCAGACAACCTCTCATACGGCTCTAGAGAGCCAGGCTGTATGCATGTAGGGAAGCGAGAGAGGGACATAATGAGAGGACAGAGCTGTGTGATATTGGTGGGAAGGTGGTCAACTCTCACATAAGCATTTCAGAGTGGTCAGTCAAATCTATCCAGCAGGCTGCCCTGTACTGTTTGGTTTTCTAAAGGGACCACACGTGCCTTGTGATCATTAGGCTCCAGAAAATAGGTGGCAGAGCAGATGGTCTCAAATCTCATCACTAAATATAAATATTAAATGTTGATGCTTATGTCGAAGAGATAGTATTTAGTTTCCCACATACATCAGGGCAGTTTCTTGCAAACCTTTAGCCAGGCGGGAAATCTATGGCCCGCCGTACGTTGCTGAACTAGAACTCCAATCAGCCTTGACAGAGGCTGATGGGAGATGTAGCTCAGCAACACCTGGAGGGCCAAGGGTTCACCACCTCTGCTTAATGCAGTAGGAGAATCAGTGATGGGTTTAAAGTTCAAAACCAGATTTCCAGTTTAAATCAGTTGTACACAAAGGGCTTTGCTGCAAATCCTACAGATGGTGTCACCAAGACATGTGCCCTGTGGACAGTGAAGACAAAGCTGGGTCTTATAGCACTGGAGCAGCTTCTCTGGATACTTCCTTGGTTTATGACAAACACCCAGTTCTGAAAGGAAGACTGTAAGAAGGAATGCAGAAAAGATGCTATGCACTATCCTGGAATAAAGAAGTTAGTGGGGACAGGGACAGTTCTGATACAATAAAAATGGTACTGCTTACCCTGAAATAAGCTGGCAAAGACTGCAGTAAATAAAAGTAGAAATTTGAGAAACAAACAGCCTTTGTCACAAAACACTGCATTCAAGTGTGTGCATTCAACTCTTTTCAGTTCTTAATTTTTAACAGCCATGAGGATATGGAAAGGAGTGTATGAGCCCAAGTCTGGATGCAATCCATGGCTGCAAGTCACAGTTGAACAGATCCCCAAGTTACTCTTTTTGCCTCTACCTTAATGACATACAGGTATGTTATGACCTCTCAGCATAATCAACTTCTAGCTCATTATGGAATACAAACCAAGCCTGACCTGTAAGGACAGTGGCATTGTGTCAAAAAGTTTGGAATGTGGCTCCTCCATCGGACACATGCTTAGCTCCCAGTTACATTTCAGGTACACTTGTCAAGAAACACACACAAAGATAGTAACAGGGCTAAATGATATAGGTTACAAAGCAGTGTGTGTGTGTATGCATCCCAACTAGTAAGTTCTGAAGGCTCTGCCTTTGCCCATATAACTGCTGCAAACCAAAGAGACCCCATTTAAGCCCTAGGAACCTTTCCAATTTGCAAGCACTTAGGCTGCAACTCCAAAACCTGTAGGTGGTTTCAGAAGAAAATCCATGGAATTAATTAGATGGAAAGCCAATTTATCCAGCCAGATGGGTGTTAGCTGCTCCTAATGAACCACAAAGGAATCCAAGGAGTGGCAGCTCCAAGTAGCCTCAGCACACAGACCAAAGACTACAGACCAAATGTTCATATCAAGTCTCATCCACTTGCAAAATGGTTTACACAGGAACGTCTTTCCAGAGAGTGTGATGGAGCTCTCAGAGGGGATGACAGAGAAGGCTATAAACATGGAGATTCTTGCCAAAACAGATCAGATGAAAGAAAAGTGCTAGGAAGAGCTCTAGTTTTATTGTGGAATACTTAGCCGGGCTGCTTAAAGGGAGTAAGGAGAAAGAAATTGGTAGCAGATTTATATGGTAAACTGGGAAATTTATATGGTGAACTGCAGAATATTAGGCCTTGTTTTCACCATCTATTTGTACCATTAAAACCACACTGCCACAGTGCGCAACACAATTATACTTTTCCTTCAAAAATCATCTCTCTATTCACCCACTTTAATGGATAAGTACTGATAAACTCCATTTACTCCATTGCAATTCTCACCTCTTAAAAAAAGAGTGCTATGCATCTTTGCTGCATACTCCCATAACATTTAATTTTATATTAAAAATCCAAAAGTCAAATTAGAGCCAGACTTTGTATTGCCCGTTCTCCCAGCTGGAAGAAAGGAGGAGTACAAAGAAGCTTCGTACATCCCCAAGCTGCCTTAAAAGGTGCAAAGTCTCTTCCTATGCCTCTTGGAAAGACTTGATTTTCATTCCCAAATGCTTCCCCTGTATGACTGTGTTGTAATCAACACACACACCTTTTCACAGAGAACATGGAAAGAAAGAAAAGTGACAGGGCTTTCTTCTATTGGGTATTCCAATACACTCAAAAACTTCACTTTAGAAGGCATTGCCCTATCTTGGCAATAGGTTACTTCTAACTTTGCAATCTCTTTTCGGAAGATTGGTTTGCTTATTACATCACTGCTGCTGGAGTCTCTCTTCTTCCTCCATGCTATTAATACACAGCCCCCCTTGGTGTGGTTGGAGGGCTTTACTGGCAGTGCCACACATTCCCCACAGTTGCTGGCTTGGGTACAGTTGCCCACAATGCGTAAGAGCCAGAGGGAGATCAGTGCTGCCTACGAACTTGTGCCATGAGGAAGACATCTCAAGCTGAGGCAGTTTCAAGTGGTGGCAGCCGTGTGATAAGGGAAACATGTTCAGTAGTCAAATTCTACAGGCTGGGGCAGAGGAATATAGAGGCACGTCACTCTTGGTGGAATATTTAGGCAGAAGCTGCTTCAGCTTCCCCTAGCAAATGAATTGCAGAAAAAAATGTATTTTCACGCCCACCAACCAAAACCTATAAGTGTTTTTTGTTGGCAGGGTTGGGTTGGCAAGACGATATTAAAATAAAAATAGGAGGACTCAAGACTATTCATAGCACAGCAGTAGAAAAGTGATTTTAATGTAAGGGGCACATTTTCGTTTTAGATGAGTTGTATCTTTACATACATATTTGGGGGGGCAGTTGTTAAAATGCCCTAGTTTGGGGGCCTTGGCAAACCAGTTTTCACTGACTCTCCTGTGCAGAAAAACCCCGTACAAATCAAAGCCACCCCCCATTTACTTTGGGGTTCTCCTTGTGAGAGGGGGAGCCTGGCCAACAGTATTATTTGACTTTGCATGCAGCCTTCCCAGTGTAGCGAAGCAGCTCTGCCTTCTGTGTAAACTATCTTTTTTTAAGAAGAAAAAAGTGGGGGCAAGGATAGCATTTTAACAGCTAGTAATAAGCCCAAACACCAGTTCCTTCAAAACAAATTGCATGTACAAGAGTCTTACAGTGAGGTGCCAGTTTAAAAATACAACCCTGAACAGGAATGGTCTGTCCAATCCCCCTTCCCTCTCACTTCCCTCAAACAAGCGTACACTTTCTTTAGCCAAAGTGGTCCAGGCATTGCCTACCTTGAGCCACAAGTCTGCCAACATCGGCAAAGGACTGCCCAACATGGAGATCTGCAACCCATTCTGCCGCCCCTTCCGCCACGCCTGCCCTTTCGTGCAGCAAGGATAACTAGGTCCACTCTAAGAACAGAGAGGGAGAGAGGGTTTTTTTGAGAAAGCAGTTCCCATTTCTTCTAGCAGCAACAACTTCCCAAACAGCAGGTTGCTGTTGGGAAGTAACAGGAGTGACTGGAGAAAAAGAAAGCATAAGCACTGACGCTACAAGGTATTCACAAGGTCTCTGGACCGATTTCCCTTCCTCTCACAGCAAGGTAGAATCATCCATCTGCAGCACAGTTCCGACAGCAGGGCAACAGAAATGCCAGCAGGGAAGAATCCAGACCCTCTTTTCGTCGTCTTCCAGCAAAATCCACACAAAATTTACATGAGGTGGATGAAAATGACACTGGGAGGAACAGCTGGAAAGGAGGGGTTTCTGCTCCACTAGTACAGGCCCAGCATCCTGTCCCTCTGAGCATGTCATATATATATATATATATATATATATATATATATATATATATATATATATATATATATATATATATTTAAGGGTTTTAAACAATAAAATCACCACACATATAAAATACCATCACCAAAATACAACAAACGAAGAAAAACAAAAAGAAACAAAAGGATAGATATAAAGATAGAAAAGATACAACAAAATCATCTGTCTATAAATCATATTTGCATAACCTTTTGGACTTCCTCACATCTCCCTTTCCTGCATTCCCATTTAAAAAATTATAAGCAGCAATTTATCACCTTATTTCAATTCTTATTCTGTAGTTTTCAAATATTATGTCTCCGGCTTTAGGTATTTTTACCAAACACTTAAATACTTAATTTAAACATAATATTACTCCGAATTTCATCTTTTTCTTAAGCATCACATATTCTTATAGTTCTCTCAACTAAATTGCTGATGCCATGTTATTTTCTATCCTGCATCCTTAACATTCATACAGTTTATAATGTTTTTGTAAATAGTCCTTAAACTTTTTCCAGTCCTCTTCCACTGTCTCTTCTCCCAGGTCACGGATTCTGCCAGTCATTTCTGCCAATTCCATGTAATCTATCAGTTGCGTCTGCCATTCTTCCAGCGTGGGCAAATCTTGGGTTTTCCAATGCTTTGCGATGAGTATTCTTGCTGCTGTTGTTGCATACATAAAAAAAATTCGGTCCTTCTTTAGCACCCTCTGGCCAACAATGCCCAAAAGGAAGGCCTCTGGTTTCTTAGGGAAGGTATACTTAAATACCTTTTTCAGCTCGTTATAGATCATTTCCCAGAAAGCCTTAACCCTTGGGCAAGTCCACCAGAGGTGAAAGAATGTTCCTTCAGTTTCCTTACATTTCCAACACTTATTGTCTGGCAGGTGGTATATTTTTGCAAGCTTGACTGGGGTCATGTACCACCTATATATCATTTTCATAATATTTTCTTTCAGGGCATTGCATGCCGTGAACTTCACACCGGTGGTCCATAACCGTTCCCAGTCAGCAAACATGATATTGTAACCAATGTCTTGCGCCCATTTTATCATAGCTGATTTAACCGTTTCATCCTGAGTGTTCCACTTTAACAGCAAGTTATACATTTTTGAAAGTACCTTAGTCTTAGGTTCTAACAGTTCTGTTTCTAGTTTGGATTTTTCCACCTGGAAACCTATCTTTTTGTCCAAATTAAAGACCTCCTTAATCTGAGCATAATGTAACCAATCTCGCACTTTATCCTTTAATTTCTCCAAACTCTGCAGTCTCCAAGTATCTCCATCTTTTTCTAATATTTCCCAATATTTCGGCCATTTGGCCTCCATATTGAGTCTTTTCTGGGCCTTAGCTTCCATTGGTGACAACCACCTTGGGGTCTTGTTTTCTAATAAGTCTTTGTATTTTATCCAGACATTAAACACTGCTTTCTTGACAATATGGTTCTTGAAAATCTTATGAATTTTTACCTTGTTGTACCACAAATATGCATGCCATCCAAAAGCATTATTAAATCCTTCCAAATCCAAAACATCAGTGTTCTCAAGAAGCAGCCAATCTTTCAACCAGCAGAAAGCTGCTGATTCATAATACAACCTTAAGTCTGGCAGGGCAAACCCCCCTCTTTCCTTGGCATCGGTTAATATTTTAAACTTTATTCTGGGCTTTTTGCCCTGCCAGACAAATTTAGAGATGTCTCTCTGCCACTTCCTGAAACACTCCACCTTGTCCACAATCTGTAGGGTCTGAAACAAAAACAGCATTTTTGGCAATACATTCATCTTTATAGCAGCAATTCGGCCCAACAAGGAAAGCTTCAATCTTGACCAGCTCTCTAGATCCTTTTTAATTTATGACCAGCATTTTTCATAATTGTCCTTAAATAAATTCAGATTCTTGGCTGTCATATTTACCCCTAGGTATTTCACTTTTTTAACCACATTTAATTCTGTCTCTTTCTGAAACCTTTCTGATTCTAGGGTTGTCAATTTTTCCCCCAATACCTTGGTTTTTTGCTTGTTTAATTTGAATCCCGCCACCCGACCAAACTCATGTATCAATTCTAAAACCCTTTTCATACTAGATTCTGGCTCCTGTAGTGTCAAAACCAGGTCATCTGCAAAAGCTTTAAGTTTATACTGTTTAGCTCCGACCTGGATTCCTTCAACCAACCGGTCCCCTCTAATCATATTCAAGAGCACCTCCAGGACAGAGATAAATAGCAAAGGGGAAATAGGGCAACCTTGTCGTGTTCCTTTTTCAATCTTAAACTCTTCTGTCACCACATTGTTAACTATCAATTTAGCTTTTTGTTCTGAATAAATTGCATCTATGCCATTTTCAAACCCCCGTCCCACTCCCATCCCTTCAATATTTTTCTTCATGAACTTCCATGAAATGTTGTCAAAGGCCTTCTCCGCATCTATAAAAATTAACACTGCTTTTGTATTAATATTTGTTTGCAAAAGTTCCAAAATGTCAATTATATTCCTTGTGTTGGCAAACAAATGTCTGCCTGGGAGAAAACCTGCCTGGTCCTTATGAATCACTTCATTTAAAACTTTTTTAAATCTATTTGCTAAAATGTCTGCAAAAATTTTGTAATCCACATTTAGAAGGGAGATGGGACGGTAGTTCTTGAGCTGTGTCTTTTCAGTTTCTAATTTAGGTATCAATGTGATGAAAGCTTCTTTCCACGATTCCGGTGCTTTCTTCCCCTCCATAATCTCATTGCAAACCTCCATTAATGGATGTATCAAGTAGTCTTTCAATGTTTTGTAATATTTGGAGGTAAGCCCATCTGGCCCTGGAGATTTGCCCAGTTGCATATTCTGAATGGCACCTTCAATCTCTTGTTGTGTTATTTTATAATTCAGGATTGTCCTGCTTTCTTGAGACAATTTTGGTAGACCATTCCTTCTCAAAAATTGGTCTATCTCAGTCTCATCTTGCGGCCCTTGAGTATAAAGTTGTTTGAAGTATCTCTGGAAACACTTTCTAATCTCCACAGGATTCTGGATGTTTCTCCCTTCAATCTCCAGGTTAGTAACCGTATTTAGTTTTTGTCTCTTTTTCAACTGCCATGCTAGCAGTTTTCCACATTTATTTGCCGATTCAAATGATCTTTGTTTCCTTAACTTGATTTTCCACTCCACTTCCTGATTTATCAGTTTAGAGTATTGTGCTTGATACAGTTTAATTTCTCTCAGAATCTCCTGTGACTTCGGTTTCGATCTTAGCTTTTTCTCACATTCCTTAATTTTCTCCAAAATCTTGTCCTTTTTCTCGTTTTGTGCTCTTTTCTTTATGGTGTTCTGTTGTATCAGAAACCCCCTCATAACAGCTTTGCTTGCGTCCCAGATTACTCTTTTTTCCACTGTAGTGTTCAAATTTATTTCAAAATAGTCCTTCAAAGTTTTTTGGGCCTTTTTGATAATCTCCTGATCTCTAAACAGGTTGTCATTCATCTTCCATCTAAAGGAGCCGGTTGGAGTTAGTCTCATATCCATCTTTACTGTGTTATGGTCGGAGCAGGTCTTTGGGCAGATTTCCACTTTTCTAGTCTTAGGTGCCAGACCTCTAGTTATCCATATTTGGTCGATTCTTGTCCATGTCAGTTGGGCTTCAAAAAAGAATGTTCCTTCTCTTCCTAGGGGGTTCTTTGTCCTCCAGATGTCAATCAAGTCCATATTGTCAGTCAGTTCAAAAAAAGTTTTAGGTAGTCTGCCATCTTTTGTCACATTTTGGTTTTGTGACTTATCCATGTATGTAGATACCACCCCATTCATATCCCCCATCATAATGATGTTGCTATAGTCCAGATAGTCCAGCATTGTCTCATGCAACTTCTTGTAAAATTCCGATTTCCCCTCATTCGGTGCATAAATTCCTAATATCAAAAACTTTTCGCCTTGGGTTTGTATCTCAATTGCCAAAATTCTTCCTTGCTCATCTTTAAATAGGAATTTTGGTGATAGGCTCTCCTTTGCATATATCACCACTCCTCTTTTCTTAACTCGGTCCGATGAAATAAATTCTTGGCCTAGTCTCTTATTTATTAACACTTTTCTATGGAGCCTAGTCACGTGCGTTTCCTGCAAACAAATAATGTCCAATTGTTCTTTCTTCAATAAATGAAATATTCTTTTCCTTTTTTCCGGGGAGTAACAGCCATTAATATTCCAACTAAAGAGTTGCAGAGACATCCTGGGCAAATCTGTTATTCCTTTAGTGGTGGCGTCTCTTTCTTCTGGTCTTCAGGTCCCAAAGGTGTAGGTACAAGCAATGGCCCAGGCCCTGGGAATCCTTCAATCCCTTTCTGAAGGTCTTCTCCGTAATCACTCAAAAACTTTTCTTTGTCCTCGGCTGTTTTGATTTTCACCTTCTTCCCTCTAAATGTAAAAGATAGTCCTTGGGGAAATTCCCACCTAAAAACAATTGAGTTGCTCCTCAGCAGTCTTGCTAGCTCTGTATAGGTGGATCTGAGGTCCAAAAGTTGTTTTGGGATATCTTTGTAGATTTCTGCTCTCCTACCCTGAATTTCAAGTGACTTTTCGTAGTGTAGACTCAATATTTTATCTCTTTCCTCCTTGGATCTCAAAGTAATCAAGCAGTCTCTGGGCCTGTCTTTCCTTGCTACTTTTCCAAGTCTAAAGGCACTCACAATTTTAAAGTCCTTATCTTCTTCCAAAGGCCAAAACTTAGAAAATTCTTTTGTCAGGTACTCAGTTAAGTCCCCTTGTTCAAGTTCTAAAATTGACCTCAGTCTCAAGATGTTTTCCCGACTACGTAGCTCTATCATAGACAGATAGGCCTGCTGTTCGCCAATCTGCTTATGCAATGGTTTTACCTCCTCCTTTAATGCTTCAGCTTTTTGGTTAGCTTCCACAGCCAGTTTGCGATTTTCTGTGGTGACTTCAAATAGTTTCCCAATTGATTGTGCATTCAGAGCAACTTGTTCAGTTAATTTATTAACACTGGCTGTATTTTGATCAATCTTAGCCGATTGTTCATCCGCTTTTTTATCCAAACTTTCCAATTTTTCAAAGATTTTATCTAATACCGAAGCGGATCGTCCTGCTGCCATACCTTCCAGCAAAGTTTGCTCGATTCCTTCTTCTTGTGCCCCCAAAATAGCAGGGACAGATGATCTGCGTGGCTGTGAAGTTAAAGTCAAGGTTGAAATGTGCGTATCTGCTTAGCAGGGAGAGGTGGTGCTGTCTCTTCCCTGCTTTCCTTCAAGGCTGGAGCCTCATTTTGAGGTGGCAGCAATAGGTTTGTCCAGTTCGAGGTCAAGGCTGGGGCTACTGGGATGCAAGCTGCTGTAGCAGGATTTGCAGACCCGGCTGGGTTCAAAGAGCTGCTGGCTGGGGACCGGCACCTTCTGGTTACAGCAGCTGGAGCAAAAGACATTCCCACAATTCCTTCAGTCGGAAACAGGAAGAGAAGAGAAGAGAAGAAATTACAGTAAAATTTGCAACTCAGGAATGCAGTTTCCACAACAGTACATGTCTTAAGTTGGTGCTTGCAGAAAAAGGTTAAGGGGGGGGGAGAGACTTTGGACTAGTTGCCAAAGAGCAGCTTGGGTGGGAGAGGGTTAAGTTCTTTCCCCTCTGCAAGCTGCAGTGGCTCAGAGCGCCACGGGATGGTGATGTCTGCTATGATGCCAGCCCAGAAATGGTGATCTGGAGGGGTGAAAAGAGCCTGTAACCGAGCCACAAATTTCTTTTGTGCCTATCTTCAGTGCAATGGAACACTTCAGCTATGTCTCCGTCTGCTCCTGGCTGTTGCTTCCCAAAAAGAAGTTAACTAGAATCGAGCCTTGAAGACTGGCAAGCCAGTCAACTCCTACATAAGCCAGAAGTGAGCCAGCTGCAGCTCAAGGGAACTACAGCAACACTGTCTTTCAGCCCTCACAGTGAAGATTCCGAAAGGGTGATGGTTCACAGCCCAACCTAGCTGCCAAAAGAAGACTAAATATTTCCTTTCAAGAGAAACTCCTGGACATTGTGTAAAAGAGAGACTATCTGTAGAATTTTCTATGGGCAAGAGGAGTGCAGGGGAGGGAGTCAAAGGTTAGTTTGAAGAGGTTATTGGAGAAGTGCAAGCAGACAACAGAGGCTGTTCCAAATGCTCACCAAGTCTGATCAACACGGTCAGGGTCCCTGCAAGGAGGGGAGAAAAAGCTCAGAGGGGAGACTAAATCAGAGGATTTGTGGGTTTTCCCCCCAGAAATGGCAAGGTGAGACCACTGTCTTTTCCTGCTAGCCTGAGAGAAGGTAATATACAGCTATGTTTTAAACAAAAAATGTTAGTGTGCTGTGAGGAATGAAGTTAAATGGCCCCTGTGAGCCCAACAATGGTCCAGCAATGGAAGAGGCTGTCCCTGCTGCATCTCTGCATGGTATCTTTCTTCGGACCCACCTTCCTCCAGTCGGTAGGCATGGCAAGAACTGTGACACGTGCAGAAACACAGTGCATGGCCTCCACTGAGAAACATCATTTCTTATTGTAGAAAATAAACTGGTTTGGGTTTTTTGTTGTTGCTGGTGATGGTGGTTTGGGGGGGGGTTGGTGGTGGTGAAGAGATATGAGGCACATGCCTCTGATTTTAATATAAAGCGTGCCACAGAAATCAGACTGGGAAACACAATTTAACTATTGAGGAAATGGACATGGCACACACTGTCTCAAGATGGATCAAATCTCAAAATCGGATCCTACTTGTTCTTTGGAAGCCTTCTCAGCTAAGAAGTCTTGACACAGCTAGAAGATGAAGAAATTGAATGGGACATTTCCAACATTCTCCAAAGCTCCTGTTTTAACAGACTTCAGCACAAAGCAGAGGACCTCTGTCTATGAGGTTTTTTAAACATTTGCTCAAAGCAGAAAATGCAGTATAAAAGGAAGAGCACAGGCCGAGTGCTAAACTGGCAGAGTAAGCCCAGGAATATTTTTCTAAAAGAAAGCGGGGGGCATGGAGCCTATTGGTGCTGCTGCTTGACTGGAAACAAAACAAGTTAGTGAGAAAGTTTGAGACAAGCAAAGCCACTAAAAAAGGCTGGGGTGCTTCATTGGTAAGGGAGGCCTTGTTGGCAGAGCTATACCCGACTGCCACCTGGCTGGTGCTGACCCATGACAGGGCCTTCTCAGTGGTGGTTCCCCAGTCGCAGAATTGCCCTCTTGGGTGAGATGCACCTGTCTTCCTCATTACTGACTTTAACTTTCCCCTGAAACACATTCCTGGTTACCCAAGGCATTTGATGGATAAAAGATGCTGGCCATGGCAATCTTGAAATTTTGCATTTAATTATTTTATATGTGTTTTTTTAAAAAAAAAAATTAAATTGCATTGCTTTAATGTTTCGATGTTTGCAACTTTGGGCATTTTTGGGAGGGATTGCCAATATATAATTATATTATAAAGAATTGTATAATGCTCCAGGTTTGAGCCCCAGGTTGGGCAAAAAGATTCCTGCATTGCAGGGGGTTGGACTAGATTACCATTGGGATCCCTTCCAACTCTACAATTCTACCATTCTATGATGGTAGAGCTGCTGGCACCGAGATCATTCAGTTCCTGACAGAAGTTAAATGAATGCTGTTCAAGAAAGATATTACACAAGCAAAATTTTTATGTTCACAGCAAGAACCTCTGGCCACTCGTGATAAAACACTCAGCCATGTCAGAAGTTCAGGTCTCATATTTTTTGCCACCACTCAAAACCTTAGGTATGAATGTGGGTGAGAACTCTTGATAAATTCCTAAGGCAGGGGAGAGATGATGCTCTTCCCCACACTCCATGGAAAGGGAGGTGTCAAGGATTACACCCAAACTCTTAATGGAAGGCAATGGCACTAATTGGGGCCCCGCAAGAGAAGGGAGTTGGTCCCTCATCCCCATGCCATCCCGACCCAGCCATAGGACCTCTGTCTTCAAAGGATTTAGTTTCAATCGGTTCCCACGAAACCATCCAGCCACAGCTTCCAAGCATCTGGTCAGTGTGTTCGGGGCCGAGTCGGTGTGGCCATCCATCAGCAGATAGAGCTGAGGGTCATCAGCATATTGGTGACAGCCCAGCCCAAAGCTCTGGATAATCTGGGCAAGGGGGTGCATAAAGATGTTAAAAAGCATCGGGGAGAGAATTACGCCCTGCGGCACTCCACACACCAAGGAGTGGCGCGACAACATTTCCTCCCTAGTGCCACCCTCTGTCCCCGACCAGAGATAAAAGAGCACAGCCAGTTATGGGCTATGCCCTGTATCCCCACGTCTGCAAGGCGGTGGTCCAGAAGATCATGATCGACCATGTCAAAGGCTGCTGACAAATCTAAAAGGATCACCAGTCCTGACCCGCCTCGATCCAGTTGTCTACGGAGATCATCTGTTAGGGCAACCAGAGCCGTCTCGGTCCGAAAACCAGGACAGAAACCGGACTGAAATGGATCTAAAGCCGATGTTTCCTCCAGAAACCTACCAAGCTATTCAGCAACTGCTCTCTCAATTACCTTACCCAGTTATGGAAGATTTGAAACTGGGCGGTAATTGGATAGGTCTAAGGGATCTAATGAAGTTTTCTTTAAGAGTGGACATACCACTGCTTCCTTCAGTTCCCCTGGGAATGTCCCCGTGTCAAGGGACAAATTGATAATTTCAACCAGGGGGGTCTGTGCAACATCTGGACACTCCTTAATCAGCCAAGACGGGCACGGATCAAGGAGGCAGGTGGTGGGGCTACCAACTTGGAGGAATCTATCCACATCAGCAGGGAGTATTCGATCAAGATGGTCCAACACTGGACCTGAAGTCAGTCGAGGGGCCTCCAGTTCAGTCACTGTATCTAAATTGGCAGGGAGGTCACGGTGGAGCAACAGGACTTTCTCCGCAAAAAAGCTCGCGAATGCCTCACAGCTGTGGGTCTTATTTGTGCTTAAATTTGGTTGTCCTCCTAAGGACGTTATTGACCTAATTATTCTAAAAAGTTGTGCCGGGCGAGAGCTAGCAGATGCAATGGAAGCTGCAAAGTAGGATTTCTTAGCAGCTTTCATAGCCATCTGACAGGCTTTCATAAGCGTCCTATAAGATGTTCTTGAGGCTCCGTCACGAGTCCGTTGCCTTACTTGCTCTAGCCGTCTAAGATCCCGCTTCATTTTCCGGAGCTCCTCAGTAAACCAAGGATTGCCCTCCGTGGGTGTAGCCAGGATTGTTCTTGAGGAGCAGGCTTTTGTTAGGGGATGCAAACTTTTGTTAGTGGGGGATAGAACCTCATATTTGTATTGATTTGTACTGATTTTTTGAGGGGGGAACAGCTGCCCCCCCCGGTTATGCCCATGATGCCCTCCCTAGTGAGGTGCGTCTGTCTGCAACCTTTAAAAGTAATTCAAAACTTTCCTGTTTATCCAGTGCATGGGTAGGCAAACTAAGACCCAGGGGCCGGATCCGGCCCGCAGACAGTCCGGGAATCGGCGTGTTTTTACATTAATAGAATGTGTGCTTTCATTTAAAATGCATCTCTAGGTTATTTGTGGGGCATAGGAATTCATTCATTTCCCCCCCAAAATATAGTCCAGCCCCCCACAAAGTCTGAGGGACAGTGGACTGGCCCCCTGCTGATAAAGTTTGCTGACCCCTGAGGGTTATTTATTTTTAATAAATGTGTATATACTCATAACAATATCCAAGTGGTTTCCAACAATTATACATACACTGTATGTACCATACAATAAGTTAGTGGGTGTGACTCATTTAAATCAATAAAATCCCACGGGTTTACCCTGAGCAGGACTTAAGTTGGACACAATCCCTGTTTAGCTGTGAGAGCAGGTGAATTTCTCCCCAGAGGTTTTTAAACTGCTTTTGGAAGTTCTTGTTTGTTTGTTTAGTTGTTAATTGTATTGTTTTATTACAGAAGTGTTTGCTTCCCTGGGCTCCTTTGCAATGAAGGGCGGGATTATAAATTTAAGAAATGAATACTAAGCGACCCCTGGAACGCGTGAAGGGCAGCTGAAGTGTCCCTGAGCAAGTGCAGAGCCCGTTTCCCTTGAAGATCAGATCAGAGGAGGGCTATTTTCAAACTGAGAAGAAACTGAGCCTCTCCAGACCTCTTAGTAGGCTGTAGGCTATCTCGAAATTGGGGCAAGTACTGGGGACATTTGTTTCCCTCTTTCCCTATATACCTGGGGGAGTTTTGCGACGGCGGAAGGGAAAGCCACAATTTCCCTGAGACGGAAATTCCCTGAGACGGAGCTTCCCTTCAGGTGGAATAGAATCCTGCCCGCTTCCCGCCTAAATTCAGCGCCCGCCTGAGGAGAGCGTCGGAGTCGACCGTTGAATTTAGGCGGGAAACGGGTAGGATTCTATTTCACCTGAGGGGGGGGGACCTCCGTCTGAGGGAAAATCTCTGGCCGTTTAGTTTCATATTAAAGCATTAATCCGGGTTCAGTGCCTCAAAGCATCTATCTCCAAAGGCTGGGAGAGACTCGCTGCCTGAAAACCTGGAGAGCGATTGCTGCCAGGGTTTGTGGACAATACTGAGCTCGATGGACCAAGGGGCAGCTTCCTATTATCTTGCAAATAAAGTTGGCTCGGGTCGAGGGAGGGAATCTGCTGCGCCAGCTCCGCGGCTTCCTCCTCCTCCTCCTCCAATCTTTCCCCGAAACCTTCAATAGGTGCCAGCCCTTTCCAACGTCCCATTCAGGCTCGCCCTGCCGGCTACTTGCGCAAGGGAAACGGGTCCTTTGTTTTGTTACAAGCCCCAGTTCCCGCCTCCAGCCATGCCTCTGCTTCTAAACTGGTTTAGGCAGGAGGCGTCGTAGTCCCTGTTTCTTATTCCGCCTTTACTGGAACCTCCTTTCCTGAACCTCTTTAGTCATGTTGTTGGTTTCATATTGAAGCATGAATCCGGGTTCAGTGGCTAAAAAGCACCTGTCTCCAGGCAAGGGCGAGGAGAGACTCCCTGCCTGAAAACCTGGAGAGCGATACCTGCCAGGGCTTGTTGACAATACAGTACCAATGGGCTGACTTAGTTGTAGAAGGGAGCTTCCTATTTTCGTGCAAATGAAGGTGAATCGGGTGGAGAAAGGGAGTCTGCTCCGCTGTTTCCTTTTCCTCCTCCTTTTGCCGAAGTTGGGGAAACCTTCAGATCGGTGCTTTGCAAGGACTCCTTTCGGCGTTGCTCGCCGACCTCATCCTGCCGGCTGCTTGCGCAAGGGAAAGAGATTCGTTTTTCTTTTCTTTTTATGCAAACCCCAGCCATACCTCTGGGGCAATTGGCCTCCTGGCCCGCAGAGGAGCTGTCTCTTTCTAAACTTGTTTATGCACGCAGGATCGCCCCCCTTTCGGCTTCCGCCTTTACTGAACTTTTTAATCATGTTGTTAGAAGGGGGAGGTGGCTCAAGGTGAAACAAACGCGCCCGATAGGTTCTTTCTTCGGCCGCTTTTGGTTTGCTTTTTGGCTTCTGGTTTGTTTATTTATTTCGGCAAGTTGGCCATGTGAACGCCTTGCAAGCCGAAGCTGTCAAACTGCGAAGTTTGGTTGCAAAGCTTAGGGCAAGCAGGGAATCAAAAGTGCAAAGCTTGGGGCAAGAGGCGAATCGCGTTTTCCAAAGGCTAGAATCAGTAAGTGGAGGCTGTCGCAGGAACCCCCCCCCCCAAAAAAAATCATTCAGTTTGTACAAACTTCACACACACACACAACATTGCGTTTCGCTTCTGTTATAAATTCATAGAAAATCAACCATACATCGGATCTGCACTATTCCACTTTTATTTTACTCCATGAAGGAAGGACTACAAAATGGGGAAGGTTTGATACAAGGCCAGCCATAATCCCTTGAGCATACCAGCACATACACAGGAGCCCTGCCCAGTTGCTATGCCAACCCTGATGGTCCTAGACAGACGACCATCAAGATCACAAAGAACTTGCATATGGGAGTGGATTCAGCACGGACTGGAACAAAGGACAATGTTCAGCTCTTCCCTCTGGGGGCAGGAAACTGCAAGCTCCCCTTTTTCACGTGGAAAGTACTCATGGGGAGGGGGGGAAAGGAGGAACCAGCCAGGTGACAGGACACTCAGGTTACCACCATAACTCCTCCCTCAACCCCTCCTTTTTGTGATGTAGCTGTGATGTAGTCTTCAGGGTGTAGTTTGGGGGATTAGTAACTAATGAAAGTTAGCGTCTTCTTTTGTTCTGGGCTTCCATTTTGCTCCATCTTGTTGCTGGTGGGAGTCCTGTCGTGACAGTATCCAATAAAGGCCAAGCCTACAGGCTGCTGTTTTACTCCAAGTTATCCTGGTTGGTGTCTTTGTTTTTGTCCAAGGGAGCCCTCGGATTTTTCCATTAATAAGCCCATGGATCAAAAATGCTCCTCACAGCACCTAAGGGAGCTTTTTGCCAGGAAAGAAATTGGGGTCTTTTGTCAAGAACAGCCTAGGATTGGAAATCCATACCTGGAAGATGCTTTTCTTCAGGATTACTTGAAATCACAGCTACCCACTGAGGTCTGTATTTTATATATCATATTATATACATAGACACACAGATATATATTTAATGCATGTGCATGCACACACAAAATGTTCTGTGACATCTAGAGACTCCTAGAATTGTAGAATTAGAAGGGACTCCAAGGGTAATCTCATCCAACCCCCTATAATACAAGAATCTCAGCTCGTTTGCACACATAATTTACATGGATTTGATTACTTCCTCTGATTTTTAAAAAAGCAAGACTGAAACTCTTAGGGCAGCACCCCATTCATCCAAATGTAGCAGCCTACACTGAATTCCAAAGTTGTTCTTGAATACCCTCCAATATTTCACAAATGGAAATAGAGACAGGTTGGTAAAATTCCTATTCCTATACCAAGGACCACTGCACAAGCCATCACTATCTTTTGCATGTTGCTAAAGGTTCTGTTCTCTCACGTGTGTTACTTGACCCTACATAGGAAGGTACCTTCCACTGAATCAAACGAATTGGCCTATCTAGCTCAGTATTGTCTATATTTGACTGGCAACAGCTCTCCAGGGGTTTGGACAGGGAACCTTTCCCAGCCCTACCGGGAGCCACCATTGGGGATTGAACTAGGGACCTTTTGTCTGCAAAGCAGATGCTCTTCCCTTAAGTTACAGCAAAGTATCTTGCCCTCCACTGATTTAAAAATCAAATGGGTGTTTGTTCTTTGCTTAGGTGTTATGCAAGAAGCCAGCAGTTTGCCCTGTTCCCAAGCTGCTGTCCACAGTTAAAAACAAACCTCACTAGTTGAAGCAGGTGAAAAGTGAACTATGTATGGGTCATTATGTATGTGCAGTTATTAAGTAGTAATTTTTTTAAGTGCAAGACAGTCTCCCAAGCTATGTTTTGGAGGAAAGTCCAAAAGTACAGGCAGTGGGGTTGATTCTTTATAACATAAGCACATTTCAAATAACAGCAGTACATAATACTCAGTTTAAAAGGATCAGTATAAGAGACAGGTAAGGTCAAACAGGGAGCCCAATACTTTGCTTTATGTTCTGCTTGCTGTGATGTTTTGGTTTGTTTTTATTTTATTTTATTTTTTTATTTATACATAGATACATACATACATACCGGTACATACTTGTCCACCTGCCCACATTCTTTTACTTTGCAGGTGTTTGCTGATGTAAGTTTGGACCTTGAACAGTTTGGGGCTCGAGTGAAGGATGAAATTGATCTCCTGGGACGCGAGTGTGATATAAACCCTCCACAACTTAAGCAGTTTGATGCCTGGGGGCGGCGTGTGGATGAAATTATCACCTGCCCAGCCTGGAAGAGGATGAAGGAGATCTCGGCTGAGGAGGGGCTGATTGCTGAGGCTTATGAGAGGAGATACTCTAACTGGAGGTACAAATTTAGTTGACACCTTCAGACTCAGTTGGCCACACTTCAGGGCGGCGAACATGTCCATATACCTCCAGTGCCATTCAAAATGAAATGTCCCTACAGTGGGGATAGTGACACTTTTCTAGATGAAAGAACTCCCACAGTAGAACTCCCACAGCATGTAATGATTGGCCACCAATTTTGATGGCTTTAAAAATCAGCAAGGCAAATTCATGTAAGGCTACTATCAATGGCTAGTAGCTACGATGGCTATGTTCTGCCTCCACTGTTGAAGGCAGTATGCCTCTGAACTCCATTTGCTGGGAATTGGAAGTGGGAAGACTGCTGTCGTACCCATGTTCTGCTTGTGAGCTTCTCATTGAGGCATCTAGTTGGCCGCTATGAGAACAGAGTGCCGACCTGATAGGTCTTTAGCCAAGCTCTTCTTGTGTTCTTGTGTAGCTATAATCCAGCTGAGATCTCTCTATAGCAAATATATTTTTCTCTTGGCATTTCTAAATTCAGCAAAGCTTTGTTTCTCCTTCACAGCCGCGTTCATCAGATTGCCAAACTGTACCTTTTCGCACCTTCTTCTGGTAGTTTTTTAGCTCCTCTGGCCATGACTGATGGAGCAGCAAAAGTAATAGAGGTAATATCACAAGTCAGTGCTCAGCAGGTAGATCACTATATTGCATTGCTCTGAATTAGACTAAGTTGGAGGTTCATTTCTGGAATGCTGCTACCAAAGCAAAACGCCCTCCCCATAAGTTCCCCTTACCAAAAAACAAAACTCCTATGCACAACACTATTATTTACAAACCTTGGAGAGCTGCTAGACTCATACTGAGCTAGGCTAATGGTCTATATAAGACATATTCCTCAGTTCCCCAAGGCCTTCCCTAATAACGCCAGATTGGGAGTTAGCAAAACTGGTGCATATGTGGCATCCTGGCTCTGCTTAGATCCAAAGTGATGCATATCAGCCAGCTCTGCTGATAAACCTTTTGGTCATTATCTCAGATGCAGATCTTTGGCAGCGCAACTGGTTCCACCACACTGGGCTCTGAGCCTACAGGGCACCATAGTGAACAGAGCAGAATTGAAGGCAAGAGGCTGGGGGGTGGGGCTCCAAATTTTGGCCTTGCACAGGGTGCCACTGATATTTAAAAGACCAAAGTCTAACTCTGACTATCTGGAGTTTTTGGTGTAAGACCTCTGTGGGAAAGTTCCCTTGCCTGACTTTGCAGCTCACCCAGCCCTAGCCAGACTGTCATGGACTGGTTGGATGCAGAGGAGTGGTGGGAGGCACCAGCAAGGGAACCACCAGGCAAAGAAGGCTCAGAGCCAGGGCATTTGTGATAGGACAATGATGCGGGGTCAGAGGAAAGTGTTGAAAGCTGAATGAGCAACAGGGTTTTTAGTGAGCAGGAAGAGGCTGTGGCGGAAGGCAGCCGAGCCTCAGAGGTGTCAGAGGAATGGGGCCAGGAGACAGAAATGAGGCAGGCTGCTGAAGAATTCAGGGAGTCTCCCCCTTCTGCTGAGACCAGCTCTCCTCCCACCTGGTCTCCCAATGCATGCAGAGGAAAAAAGAAGGAGGAGCAACAAATGACAGGACAAAGGAGCTTTGGGCTGCCGTGGAAGGAACCAGGAGAGGAAATCCTGTTTGTTTTTCTTTCTCCCGTCTGTTTCCTTCAACTCCCAACAGTCCTTGGGTATCCCCAAACCCCTCAAAGAAGTTTTTATCCACTTGACATCACGTGACCCTGCCAAATTCTGGACTTCTGGCCAGTGGATGACTGAACGCAGAGGGGGCTCTGATGTTGGTAAGTGGGAAGTCTGACACAGAGTGCAATACAAAATGCCTTAAGAAATGAGTAGTGGTGCAGTTAGATAATGTTACACCATCAGCCTAATGGTTTGTTGAGGCATGGAGAGAGGACATTTAGATGGCCATGTGTATAACGCCTGTTGTGAAATGCACAATTAACATTTCTCCCACCACCCCAACACCTCTTCCATTCCATGCTTTTAACTGCTTCCACATTTCTAATGGGGGGGGGGGAATGAACAAATGAAAAACAGTTTACCAACCTGGTAATAAGAAAGATAATACTCTAAGCACGTGCAGTCTCAGTTTAAAAATTCAATTAACTCACAGGACCACCATGACTATATGAATAAAGTTTGATAGTTTCTAATTCTTTCTCATGTGATTCTGTGAAACTTGAACTCAGATCTATCCGCAGGCTTCTGGGGAAAGCCAGCCTGATGGGCGGGGTATGAATAATAAATTATTATTATTATTATCATTATGTCACATAGGCCAGACCCATAGTAATCACCATGGCAACATTGCTGGTGGGTAGGATATATATAACCAATCCTATGGATTGCAAACATTGTAGCTGCTTAAGTTTTCCTATTGCTTAAGTTTCACCTTAGGAACACAGGAAGCTGCCTTATACAGAGTCAGTATTATCTACACAGACTGGCAGCTTTTGTCCAGGGTTTGGGGCAGGGGTCTTTGCCAGCCCTACCTAGAAATGCTGGGGTTTGATCCTGGGAACTTCTGCATATGAAGCAGGTGCCATGACCTTTTCCCAAAGTTACTGAGGTGCCAGCTTCTTTTTTCGCTACACTGCTGAATGATAATGTTGCTTTTTCTTCAGCTTGAAGCCAGTGCTGGTTATTTGTGAAGATCAGCAGCAGCTAAGACTGGGTGTTCTTTTCTTGCAGCTAGTGGCACAGAGACAGTAGCCCTGGAACTCCCTGATGGCAGCTACAGTCTCCATGGCTTGAAATGGTTTACTTCGGCCACCGATTCAGATATAACTTTGACACTGGCAAGGAGCATGACTGCTGATGGACAAATACAGCAGGTCAGATTCCTAAATGAGGAAACTGAAGGACCAGCTCACAAGCAGTAATCAGTAATGTGGAAGTGGGGTGAGAAACAGGGTCCTTCACTGGCCATTTTGACAGTCGTTGGGGCCACTTACCTGCCCCTCACCTGACATCACATGATCCATTGGGCCTTGCTGTGTTAATCAGCTGATCAGCGCTTATAGCAAGACCCCCTTTGGGCAGGAATCAGCTGCACTAAGAAGCTCTGAGAACTCTGTAGCACAGCCAATCCCTGCAGAGCTTGTATCATCACCGAACAGCTGATCAGCACTGACAGCAAACCTTGTTTGCCAAGAAACTATCCAGTGTAGTACACTTTAAGGATCCTGATTGTTCCCTTACAGCTATGTCTTTACCTGCCACATCCTCATTTCACATACGATGTCAGGTGAGGATCAGGTGGGCTTGGTTTGCAGAAAACAGCTTCACAGGCCAAAGAGAACCCATGCCTGGCCTAATTTGCTTCACAGACTGGAGGTTTCCCATTGCTGCAGTAATGTATTGCACAATGTATTCATTCTAGCTCCATTCTCCTTGTTACCAGTCAGTGTTTCTCACCTTTGCATTCTCGGCTGCAGGGCTCCAAAGGTCTGTCTCTGTTCTACCTGAAGATGCGCGATGAGGAAGGGAAGCTGAATGGGATTGAGATACAACGGCTGAAAGACAAGCTGGGCACAAGGCAAATGCCGACCGCAGAGCTCCTCCTAAATGGAGCCAAGTCACTCAAGGTTGTTTAATGGTTTCTTTACATGTAAAGGTTCATC
This sequence comes from Podarcis bocagei, assembly GCF_964188305.1. NCBI lineage: Eukaryota > Metazoa > Chordata > Lepidosauria > Squamata > Lacertidae > Podarcis > Podarcis bocagei. The sequence continues at coordinate 20,718,946 of NC_138142.1, read as the reverse complement.
ATTGTTCCACTCGATGTGTGTGTCTTTAAGGGGCCAGAGCAAGGGCCAGAGCAAACTAACGAGACCCAGCTTTACAGCTGTGAAACATAGCAGGTGCTGCTGAGTTGTACAGATTAAACTGTGTCAGCAATTGGGTAGAGTATATAAGGAGCAGCACCTAGCTCTCCCATTACCCTGGGGGATTGGTTGGTGGTTGGGTCTGGTTTGTTGATGTATTTAGTGTAAATGGAGTTTTTGTTTTTCTTATTAAAACCTTCTTTAAGTTATTTGTGAGTCCCTTTTTAATGCATGGTCTCCCCAGCAAGCTCTCTGCAGCGCTACCATACTGCAAAAAGCCACCATCTTTAGTTATGGGCCCAGCTGCTGAGTGGATGACTGCATATTTTTGGACTCTGAGAAAGGTTTGGAAACTCCTTCTCCTGTTAGCGTAGTTTTTGTGGGTCTGGAAGAGTTCCAGAATGGTTGACCGGGTTCCAGAAGCTGAGAAGGCTCTGGTCTTCCCACAGCTGACAGATGAGAACTATAGTTTATGGTCTTTTCGGGTGGAGGCGCTTTTGACCTCTAGAGAAGTATGGACCTATGTAACTGATGACCCTCCTGACCCTGTGACTAATGCTTGGTCGAAAGGAGATGCAAAAGCCAGGGCAATAATTAATTTGGCAGTCAGCGACCAGCAAGTAGTCTATATAAGAAATAAGAAAACTGCCAAAGAAATGTGGGACAGTCTTGCAGCAGTGCATGTTAGAAAAGAGTCAGCGTCTGCATTGACGTTTTTCAAGCAGTTGTACCAGACGAAGTTGCAGCCTGGTGGTGATTTGGCAGCACACTTGAGACGTCTGGAGGCAATACGCGGCGAATTAATTCGAAGGGACATGGAGATACCTGATATTCAGTATATTTTTATCATTCTTTGTTCCCTTAATGAGGACTTTGATAGTATAGCTAGCCAGATATCTGCCGTTCCACCAGCACAATTAACTGTGGAAGGGGTAATGGCAAGATTAATGGGCGAGTTGGATAGAAGGGAGGCTTGTGCCATAAGCACTCCTGTTTCCAGAAGGAATGAGGAACGCCATATGCAAACTTGTGGTGATACAACTGCATTTAAAGCTGCAAAGCGTTGTTGGTTCTGCAATAAGCAAGGACATTTTGCAAAGGACTGCAGAGCCAAAAGAAAGCAAAGTACTCCCAAGTCTGTTTCTGTTCGTCAATCACGGTCGTCAGCCCAGCAGCCGACATCGTACCGTAAAGACAGAAACGAGCCGCGAGCTTTTCATGCTCGGACAACAGATCGTAAAAGAATTAAAGGTGCCAAGTGGAATTCTTTTATTGTTGACTCAGGTGCATCCCAGCACGTCTGCAACAATCGAAGCTTGTTTATTTCTTTCGAAGAGGAAATTGGTAATGTACATTTAGCCAATTCACAAGTCCTGCAGTCGCTTGGCAGGGGTACTGTTAAACTTGACTCTTTAAACATTACAATAGCGAACTGCATTTACTGCCCGTCAATGGACAATTTATTATCAGTAAGATGCTTTGCTCGTCAAGGCATCTGTGCATTTCTTAAAGTCAATGTGTGAGTTTTTCGATGGGAACAAACGTCTATTGTATGCCCGGGAATCTGATGGTTTATATAGACTGTATTTTCGCACCTACTCACAATCGCCTAGAAATTGCAGAGTAGCACAGTCAAGCCAGGGGTTGAGGAATGTAAGGCCACATTCTGGGTGTGTCCATCAGGCGCACAGACTTTTAGGACACCTGAATTTTGCTGATGTAATTAAGACAAAGAATATTGTTAATGGCCTCAACTTAAAACCATGCAAATTCTTTATGCAATGTCTATCCTGTTGCAAGAATAAGATTAAGGTTGCACGCAAGGGTAGGTGCTCAGATAGGAAAGTAACTGAGCCATTTGAGCGTGTACATTGTGATTTAGTTGGGCCACTCCCACCATCATTAGGAGGTTCGAAGTACTGGCTTACCCTGATAGACCAGTATAGTAGATATTGTTGGACTTATGCAATAGCTGAGAAGTCCCAAGCATTTGAGAAGTACAAGGTTTTTTTTGCAACTGGGTAAAAACACACTTTAACAAACCTATTAAGAACCTGTTTTCTGACCGGGGCGGGGAATTTGTCTGAGGTTTTTGAGAAATTCCTGGAAGCGCAGGGGACTACTCATGAGTTATCTTGCCCCCGAAGTCCCTGGCAAAATGGGCTTGTTGAAGTTGTGCAGCGTGACTTGCAGGCAGGGGTTAAAACTTATCTGCACGATGCTAATCTGCCCAAAGACTTTTGGGCTGAAGCGCTTAATGCCTTTTGTTATGTTAGAAATTGCAGTTATTCTGGTTTAGATGTCACCCCCTATGAAAAGCTGTTTAAAAAACGCCCTAATCTGAAATACCTACGCATTTGGGGTTCAGATGTAATTATGCATTATCCCGCTAAACAGAAATTGGGTGAGCGTAGTGTTCAGGGAAAATTAATGGGCTACCAGCAGGGGGCGTACAGAATTTACATACCAGCAACTGGCAAATTTCATATTACCAGAAGCATGATACAAACTGTAAATTGGAATGGGGTTGCTGTTTTCCAAGATGCTAACGGTATAGATAATACTGAGGAAGAAGAGGGAGAAGCAGCAGCAGCAGCAGGAAATGGTGCTTCTGAATTAATGGGGAAAGATGAAAAGCCTGTTGAATCTGATAATTTGTTTGAGGACTTAAAGTCACAGGCACCCGAGGGGAGGTTAGATTCTCTTGAGTTTTCTGACCGTGAGCTTAGCCTACAGGCACCTCTTCAGCCTGACAATGATGGTTTACAACCTGAAACTAGTAGTTTACTTAGTCCCATTAAGTCTGAGGAGTCTGACTCTCCTTCCGGACTGAGACGCTCAGATAGAAAGAGGCAGAAGCCACAACGTTTTGCAGATGAACATTTTAATACTGTGTATGCCAATAAGGCGGTTTTTGAGCCAAAAAGCTACAATGATGTTCAGAAATTACCTAAGCACCAAGCTGTAAATTGGTATAAAGCTATGAACTCTGAGATAGCTTCTTTACAAGAGCATAACACTTGGTCTCTTGTACCACAAACCCCAGATATGAGATTTATTGATTCAAAATGGGTTTATAGAGTTAAAATGAATGACAAAAATGAAGTTGTAAGGTACAAGGCTAGATTAGTTGCTAGGGGCTTTCAACAAATTCCAGGCGAAGATTATGATTTGTGCTATTCACCAAGTGTAAAATATGAAACATTTAAGCTTTTGTTAAAAGATGCATCACAACATGGACATTCTGTTTATCACCTAGATATAAAAACTGCATATTTCTTTGCAGATTTAAAAGAAACTAATTGCTGAAGAAATGGTTGTATTTAAATATGTTCCAGGTGACAATCAAATTGCAGACATTTTTACTAAAGCACTTCCAAAGGTTACACATGAAAAACATGTACAAAGTATGCTTTATGTTTTTGTTCCACAATGATGAACCGCAGGGGAAATGTTTAATGGTTTCTTTACATGTAAAGGTTCATCATTGTTCCACTCGATGTGTGTGTCTTTAAGGGGCCAGAGCAAGGGCCAGAGCAAACTAACGAGACCCAGCTTTACAGCTGTGAAACATAGCAGGTGCTGCTGAGTTGTACTGATTAAACTGTGTCAGCAATTGGGTAGAGTATATAAGGAGCAGCACCTAGCTCTCCCATTACCCTGGGGGATTGGTTGGTGGTTGGGTCTGGTTTGTTGATGTATTTAGTGTAAATGGAGTTTTTGTTTTTCTTATTAAAGCCTTCTTTAAGTTATTTGTGAGTCCCTTTTTAATGCATGGTCTCCCCAGCAAGCTCTCTGCAGCGCTACCATACTGCAAAAAAGCCAACAAAGGTGAGCAAAAAGAAAAAGGTGTGGAGGAAAACTTCCTCCAAAGCTCAGATTCTATTTCCCTGGTATGAGACAAATGAAAGCAAGGTGCTCTGGAGCAGGGCAGCTCTCTGTGGATTTTGCCCATGCATGGAGCTGCCATGCAGGTGCAGAAGCAGACATCTAACAGCCAAAGCAGCATGGATGAGAATTTCCGCCTCCTTAGGAAAACCAAGTTACTAGGAAAAAGAAACAGCATCAAACTGTTAAACAATGCCTTCTGGAGTACTATGGTACTCAGAGGAAGACTAAGAGCAGGCCAATGCACTCTTACAATCTCCTCACAGATGGGGAACCTCAGACCTGGAGGCCAAATGCAGTGCTCCAGGTCTCTCTATCTGGGCCTTAAAACTTCTCAGGCCACACACCCTACTGGCCCTACTTTATACCCCAAGGGTTGTTTTTTTTCCTTTCGGGCCAGTGTGAAATGTGTCCTTGAACTCCAATAATGGCCTTTGTCTGGATGGAGAATAAAGAGGTGTGTGTGTTGAAAGTAGATTATTGTCCATGATCACTTTTGCCTTTGGTCCCATCCACCACTGGCATCCTTGAAAATTCGTTCCTTGGCCTTCATGCCCTTTCTGCTTCTGTTATGCAGATCCTTACCAAAGAATTGCATCAATTGTTTGTTAGCATGTTTCAGGTTTGTTTTGCTTACTGAGCTGCCCCCTCACCCCATTCCTGTTTTTTTTACCCTATGAGCTGCTCTTCCATTCCTAATGGCTAGATATGTATCTATGCAACTGTACTGTGTGTACGTATTTCTTGACTGAAGAATTTGTGCAGAGTTCCCACTGCTCTGCTTAGGAGTTACGGGCAGGCGGAAAGGGTATTACAGGCTTTTATGCCCCAGGGAGAACATGAGAGAAAGCAAATAGATTCCCTTTTTACTAAATTGCAATACAGACCATGCTAACTAACCTTATTCTGGCTTTTTCTGCTTCATGCTTCCAGATCTCTGCAGAGGGCCGGGGTGTGGCTTCCATTGCAAACATGCTGACCATCACTAGGATCCACAATGTCATTTATGCAGTTGCGTGCATGAGAAGGTAATTCATGTCCTCTTCCCTAAGACCTACTGGGCCGTTGGGATTAATTATGGCTCTTTGAATCATGCTGCTGTCTGAATAAGCATTAAAGTAAGATGAGGTTGGCTGTGAAAATGCTGTTAAGAAACTCCTGGTTTCCAAATTGTGGTAGTAAACTATAGTTCCCAGGATTCCTTTGGGAGAATCATGTACTTGCTGTGTATGGTGCAGATGGTAACTTACTATCTCTCAAATAAAACCACTGCTTGTGAGCTACAATTAGCTACCTCAATCAGAAGTCTACACAGAGGAAGAATGAGGAACCTGAGACACTCCAGATGTTGTTAGACTACAGCTCCCATCATTTCTGACCATTGGCCACGCTGGCTGGGGCTGGTGCAAGTTGTAGTCCAGCAACATCTGGAAGGCCACAGGTTAGTCACTCCTCTCAACAGCTGTGGCCTTTGCGACCTTGGGGCATATATTCTCACATGTGACCTTTGCATTTAATTAGCTAAAAATTGCCTTCCATCTCCAGAGTGATCACCCTGGCAAGGGATTATGCCACCAAGAGGGAAGCCTTTGGAAAACCCCTGAAGGCTCACCCTTTGCACATGCAGACTTTGGCTCGAATGGAGGTGAGCATTCGGAGATGCTGGTTTTGTTTGACCTTGACCCTTGAGGTCTTCCCCTGCCACCTATTAAGCACATGAGACTCCCCTCCACATTCACGTTCCTCTTGGTCGTGAGGTGAAGGTGGTTTCTTCTTTCTCCCTTGAAAAGCCCATAGAGCCGAAGGAGGAAGTTGGAAGAGTGAGGTTCTTTCTCACAGCCTCTTTCAGCTCCATGTGCTTTTCAGACCTCAGATAAATTCTGTGGTATCCAGAAGCTCCCTTAGAAAAGCAAAATGCCTGTAGTTTTTCTCTGTCTCAAGGTGGGGTGGGAGCTTACCAGTGGGAGTGCAAAAAGAAGTGACCAGAGGTGGTGGCAGTGGCTCTCCAGGATTTCAGGCAGCCCTACCTGGATATGTCTGGCATCAGACTTGGGACCTAATGCATGTTAGGCAGATGCTCCACCACTAAGCTAAAATCCTTAAGACATAGGAATCTGTCTTAAACTGAGTAAGACATCATTTTCCATCTAGTTCATTATTGTCTACATTAACTGGCACTGGCTTTCCAGTGTTTCAGACAGGGAACACTTCCAGCCTTACCTGGATATTCCAGGGATTGATCCTGGGACTTTCTGTATGCCAAGCAGGCGTTCTGCCACTCAGCTACCGCCCTTGCACATTATGAAATCCTTGTTTCTGCAGCCAAGTGATACTTGTTGTAAGAACATTGTGTGCTCCTCCACCCTGCCCTAATGATCCCACGCTGTCTTGCTCCTGCAGGTGCAAGCTCGAGGAGCATTCCTGCTGATGATGGAGATAGGGAAATTGCTCGGACTGGAAGAAACCAAGAAGGACACTGAACAAGACCAGCACATGCTTAGACTGCTGACGCCTGTTGCCAAACTTTACACTGGGAAACAAGTAGTGTTTCAAGGCCTAAAATTTGGTTTCATGGTTTAGTTACATATTGGGCTCGGAAGCAAAAAGGGAGGATTCACAGAGGAGCCAGGTGCTAATTGTGGGGGAGGAAAGGAAAGGAAAGAACAGAACTTGGTAATTGTTTAATGGCCAAGTGGTTGTGAAATAGTAACACCCTGCCAGGGTAAGCGTATTCAAGAAATTGAACTATTATAAACATATAGGAATTATAGCTACTCAGATGTTTTCCTGGATGGGCTTCTGCCCTAGGGTGGTCCCTTAGCCTTGATCCTCTTTTCAACAAGCCTTTCCCATCCCCAGATTCTAGACAGTGCAAAGTGGGATAGTACAAATGTGCCACATTTCACCTCCCCACACCCCAGTCTGCTGACAGGTCTGTAATGCGCTTTAGGTGTATATGAAGTTGTCAGAGATGGGCGGAGACCAGGGGCAGATCTCTGGGTGTTCAAGGTTAATGGGAATGTGCACATACCACATGTCTTTGTTGCAGGCTGTTGCGGTTACCTCAGAAGGGCTGGAGTGTTTTGGAGGGCAGGGCTACATGGAAGATACAGGCCTGGCAGGAATTTTACGGGATGCCCAGGTATTAAGCCACACACCCACACCCTGCAAAAAAGGCATTTTTCTTAGCTTCTCCTTCTTTCAGCAGCCTATATCCTATAGCAGTGCTGTTGAGGTAGAGCAAGGGACAAAAACTGGCTTCAGAATCCTGGTGGTGGCTCCATTATTTGGAGGCTCCAGGAGCTTAGACATTGCTTGTCACAGTGCTCCAAGCTCACAATAGAATTAGTTATTTTCACTCTTCTTTCAGGTAAAAATTCTGAGGTTGAAAAATGTACTCTCTGCATCTGTTTCTCCAGGATTAAGAATGCACCAGCTGTTGATACAGAATGTCTTAGAAAGAGCAGCTTCAAACTGTGTCCCTACAGCTTGTAACTGGATTTACGCACCAAATACCAGGGACTTCAAATTAACGGCAGGTGTTAATCATGAGTTAGATACAATCCCTTAGTGCCAATGTTATTTCTTCAAAGATGAATATTTATAGTAAGCCTATAGAAGTCTCCTGAGATGCCCCAACCCTCTGTCTGCTGTAACAAATGAACACAGCTGGCAGATTGTGAAAGATGGACCAGTTCTCAGCTACAAAGAGCACTATCAAGGAATAGTTATGCAAACACAAACAGGCTATATTTGGGAGGGGCATTCAAAAATATTAGTTGGAGGGCAGTGCCCACCCTGCCCTAGATCAAGCAACACCCCCAAAATGTTTGTTTACAAATTAGATATAGGCCAGGTTAAGATCAGACCACTCGATACACTGCAGACAGATGAAATGAAGTCCTGACAATCCCTTCTCTATTGCAAAGCACATCCGGGAGACTGCATTTCATCAGAGAAGGGCTGGGGGCACGTGTCACCATTCCACTCTCACTTGTTAACAGCGGTCTTCTGTTCTTTTTGGGTGGCCGGGGGAGAGTGTGCACTGGGCGGGGGCCAGACATGCAGGGCCCAGAGAACCCACCATGCCAGGCTTTCCCTCACCGCCAACACTGCTAAGTGTACGTACATGGGGCATGGAGGGTTCACGGAGCCTGCGTGCTAGTTCATCCCTGCCCACCAGAATAAAGCGGGGCTACGCCCCTGCCCACCCATGCAGGCAGAAGCCTGGCTGACTGACATGGCCCTTGGCTGGCAAATCCCCATCCCACCCTGACGCTGGCCAGGCAGACATTCAGCAAGGGGGCTGGGGACACAGCGGTCAAGCCAGGCCAGGCTCCAGGGCTGAGAGACCCCCAGCAGCAGGCAGGTGGGAAAGGAATCTCTGTGTGGCTCACACCCCCTAAAAATCATGCGCCTGCTGCTCTCCCCCCCCCCGCCCCATGCTATTCCCCTGCTTGTTAATATAGTCTGGATAGGAACATCACAGATGGTAGAAAGCAGCTGTCGGGAAAGAGTTCAGCATCCTCTGCTACCCATTTTCGAACTCAAAACCATGCTGACCGTGCTGTATTTTGTGACCAGAAAGGGCAATTTGTTTTTCAGCTTTCTACGTTTATTTTCTTCAGGCTTTGCCAACTTGGTGCCCTCCAGTTGTTCTGGACTACAGTTCTTGGCAGTCCCAGCCAGCACAGCCATAGAATGCTAGAGCTGGTGGGAGTTGTAGTCCTAAACATCTGGAGGGTGACAGATTGGCAGAGATTGATATATTGCAGAGATTTCAGGAGCGATATTTCATCTGGAGTGACATGCAGTTGCTCTTACTCTTCCATCCATTACTAATCTAACATCTCAACTTTCCCTCAACGTCTTAGATTTTGGCTTCCCTTGTAATTTTGTTTGCTGTCCTCCTTTTCTCTGACTCCCTGACAGGTGCTAACTATCTGGGAAGGAACAACTAATATCCTCTCTCTGGATGTTCTGCGCTCCCTAGTCAAGAGCCAAGGAAAAGTGCTGGATGCATTTTTCTCTACTGCCCAGGTGAGCATTCCTCAACAAGGACACATTACTGTTAATGTCACTGCTACAAATGTAATCCTAAACTATGCCTACCTTCCAACCTGGTGCCTTCCTAATGGTTTTGACTGCAATTTCCAACAGCCATGGCCAACAGAGTTGTGCTGGCAGGGGCTGATGTTATGTTTGTGTGTGTGTGTGTGTGTGTGTGTGTGATTTTGTTAAATTTATATTCTATCCTTCCACCCAAAGGAGCCCAGGGCAGCAGGCAAGCAAGCAATAAAACAATCAAACATCTTAAAAACCATTCCAGTACAGATGCAGACTGGGAAATATATCCGCTTAAAAGGCTTGTTGAAAGAGGAAGGTCTTCAGCAGGTACCAAAAAGGCAACAGAATTGGCACATAATGTTCAAAGGGAGCAGATTCCAAAGGGCAGGTGCCAGAACCCTAAAGGCCATATTGTTACAATGTGTGGAATGAACCTCCTACTAAGATGGCATCTGCAGAAGGCCCTCACCTCCAGAGCATAATCATTAACTGGGTATATAGGGTGTGTGTGTGTGTGATTTTGTTAAATTTAAATTCTATCCTTCCACCCAAAGGAGCCCAGGGCAGCAAGCAAGCAAGCAATAAAACAATGAAACATTTTATTCTATGACAAGGGGGGGGGGCATGACCTTCCAGATGTGATTGGGAAGCTGCAACATGGGATTTGGAGTCTCCATCACCTAGCTGACATGAGCACTATTAAGGAATGATAGGTATAGTCTAACAATAGCTGGAGGACCCTCCCAATTGCACTATGTGATAACACTTACACTTGTGATAAAGTGGACTCAAGTTCTTAAAACATTATGTCATACTAACAACTGTAAATTCTTTAAGGTACCCTAAGGCTCTTTCTTGTTCAGATCAACATAGTTGTCTGGGGGAAAATGTAAACTTTTGTTCAGATTTGCTAACAGCTGAAAATATGGTTTAGATTGGACAGCAGAACTGGCTGTTTCGAGAAACATATGTTTTATTTCCTTGCAGACCAAGTTGAAGGTGGCGCTTAGCATTACTGAACTGGAACTTTCTGTGCAAATAGTTCAAAATTCTCTCCACAAACTCAAACAGTTCACTCAGAAAATAAGCTTAAAGGGGGAAGCCGGGATGCAGCTGTCTGCAAGAGACTTTGCCTATGCTCTGGCACGGATCTATGGAGGTAATGAAAATGCTGTTAAATAATCACTTTGCCAGCTTACTACAGAATGATGTAGAATACCACTGAAGTACGCTGAAGCTTATGACCACCGGGCATTTCTGGGTGATCTTCCAACCCAACTCTGCACTGCGAGTCTATGACCAATGATTAAAAAGTGGTATTTTTTTGACTGGATGCACAGCCACGTAGCAAGTGACTCATCTCAGGCAGGTGTAAAATGTCTTAATGTAAAAGATGCAATAAATTTACTTTGGGATAGGGAGAAGAAATCCATAATTGAAAAACAGCTGTTTCTAATACCTTGACAATCAAAAGAGGATTTTTGACAGGCACAAAATGTGTTCTAGTTCCTGATACAAAGGAGAGTCTGGCTCCCTTAGTACAACTAACATCATATGGCACATAGCAGTACACAAGAGGGCAGCACCAAATCAATGGACATCAAAAAGATTTAAGTTACTAGCACAGAACTGAATTTCTTGGAAAGCCAGCACATCAAGCTGCAATAGTTTATTTTCACTGAGGCAATTGTTCCTAAGAACATGTCTCGGAATTCTTCAGAAGATACTGGATGCACAATCTCCTGTCCTTGTGAACCGCTGTCGTTTTAAGCAAGCAGGCTGCCAGTGATCAGTATAATTTCAGAGAAGCCAATGGCTTTCCTTGTTGCTCCCAATCACTGCCATTATCTGTTCCACCACCTGTGACTACCTGATCTATTGACTACTGTACTTCCTCAGGCATACACCCATCTGGAAACGTTATCTTCACTACCTTCTAGTTTAAATCCCATTTTTCAGTTTTTGCCTCTGGAATTAAATTTGGCAAAGACAAAACACCCGGCAGGGGTGGGAAAGAGATGGCACTAGATATTTGGACTGCTGTTACTTTAGTGGCATTAGGTGTATACGGGGGTGGGGGGATATTCACAGACTAGTCTGTATGCCACAAAGGCCCACCATGGGCCAGAATGACTCACGTATGACTGACAGGTCTCTGGCACAGGCATGGGGAACTTTCTTCAGTTAGAGGGTTGCATACCATTCAGGGAAACATTTCAGGGACCACAGACCTGTGATGAGTAATGCCCAAACCCAAAGTGGTGGAGAAATAAATGTAAATTTTACCTTTTGCAATAGAGTAGCTTCTGTGCACCTCTGTCCTCCAGCAAGCAGCATTATTAGAGCTCAAGGGAATATTCCAGCCAGCCTAAACATGCAAATAGGATATGACAGAAGTGTAGTGAGGGGTTGGTGTAGGGAGAGTCTTAAGGGCCAGGTTAAGTGGTGCTTGAGGGCCATATTTGACCCCTTAACCTGAGGTTTCCCCTCCCTGCTGTAGCAGAATGTTACTTGGACAATAGCTCAGTAATGTTAACCACCTATATATTTGCTTTACATAGGAGTTCTCCTGCTGGAATATGCTGCCAGGCCGAATGCATCAGCCACAGACATCTATACTGCTCAGAGGTATTAAATACGATTAGTCCATCTTCCAAAGCAATTTCTAAGATGGCACAGACATATTCATATTTTTAACTGCTTAAGAAAGGGGGGCAGTCCTGGAATGCTGAAAGTCAGTGCAGCTGTCAAGGCTGAAGAGAAGCAGTTTAGATCAGACAACCTCTCATACGGCTCTAGAGAGCCAGGCTGTATGCATGTAGGGAAGCGAGAGAGGGACATAATGAGAGGACAGAGCTGTGTGATATTGGTGGGAAGGTGGTCAACTCTCACATAAGCATTTCAGAGTGGTCAGTCAAATCTATCCAGCAGGCTGCCCTGTACTGTTTGGTTTTCTAAAGGGACCACACGTGCCTTGTGATCATTAGGCTCCAGAACATGGGTGGCAGAGCAGATGGTCTCAAATCTCTTCACTAAATATAAATATTAAATGTTGATGCTTATGCTGAAGAGATAATATTTAGTTTCCCACATACATCAGGGCAGTTTCCTGCAAACTCTTAGCCAGGTGGGAAATCTATGGCCCGCCATAAGGTATTGAACTAGAACTCCCATCAGCCTTGATGATGGGAGATGTAGCTCAGCAACACCTGGAGGGCCAAGGGTTCACCACCTCTGCTTAATGCAGTAGGAGAATCATTGATGGGTTTAAAGTTTAAAACCAGATTTCCAGTTTAAATCAGTTGTACACAAGGGGCTTTGCTGCAACTCTTACAGATGGTGTCACCAAGACATGTGCCCTGTGGACAGTGAAGACAAAGCTGGGTCTTATAGCACTGGAGCAGCTTCTCTGGATACTTCCTTGGTTTATGACAAACACCCAGTTCTGAAAGGAAGACTGTAAGAAGGAAGGCAGAAGAGATGCCATGCACTATCCTGGAATAAAGAAGTTAGTGGGGAGAGAGACAGTTCTGATACAATAAAAAAGGTATTGCTTATTCTGAAGTAAGCTGGCAAAGACTGCAGTAAATAAAAGTAGAAATTTGAGAAACAAACAGCCTTTGCCACAAAACACTACATTCAACTGTGTGCATTCAACTCTTTTCAGTTCTTAATTTTTAACAGCCATGAGGATATGGAAAGAAGTGTATGAGCCCAAGTCTGGATGCAATCCATGGCTGCAAATCACAGTTGAACAGATCCCCAAGTTACTCTTTGTGCCTCTACCTTAATGACATACAGGTATGTTATGACCTCTCAGCATAACCAACTTCTAGCTCATTATGGAATACAAACCAAGCCTGACCTGTAAGGACAGTGGCATTGTGTCAAAAAGTTTGGAATGTGGCTCCTCCATCGGACACATGCTTAGCTCCCAGTTACATTTCAGGTACACTTATCAAGAAACAACACACAAAGATAGTAACAGGGCTAAATGATATAGGTTACAAAGCAGTGTGTGTGTGTGTGTGTATGCATCCCAACTAGTAAGTTCTGAAGGCTTTTTCTTTGCCCATATAACTGCTGCAAACCAAAAAGACCCCATTTAAGCCCTAGGAACCTTTCCAATTTGCAAGCACTTAGGCTGCAACCCCAAAAGCTGTAGGTGGTTTCAGAAGAAAATCCATGGAATTAATTAGATGGAAAGCCAATTTATCCAGCCAGATGGGTGTTAGCTGCTCCTAATGAACCACAAGGGAATCCAAGGAGCGGCAGCTCCAAGTAGCCTCAGCACACAGACCAAAGACTACAGACCAAATGTTCATATCAAGTCTCACCCACTTGCAAAATGGTTTACACAGGAACGTCTTTCCAGAGAGTGTGATGGAGCTCTCAGAGGGGATGACAGAGAAGGCTATAAACATGGAGATTCTTGCCAAAACAGATCAGATGAAAGAAAAGTGCTAGGAAGAACTCTAGTTTTATTGTGGGATACTTAGCTGGGCTGCTTAAAGGGAGTAAGGAGAAAGAAATTTGTAGCAGATTTATATGGTAAACTGGGAAATTTATATGGTAAGCTGGGAGCGCAGGAAAAGTTATTTAATGCTGTAGATCAGCAGTTCTCAACCTGCGGGTCCCCAGATGTTGGACTACAACTCCCATCATCCCTGAGCTCTGGCCTTGCTAGCTGGGGTGATGGGAGTTGTAGTTCAACAACATCTGGGGACCCACAGGTTGAGAAAGGCTGCTGTAGATCCTACCGACTGCCTGCCACTGAGGTAGTGAACACACCTCAAGCAGAATACCCAATTGGTGATGCAGTGTTCTCTTCTTGTGTGAGTAATGAGGGATGTAGCTGTGTAGTACACCGGTGTCTCTCATAGCTTGTGCATTTGGTACAACACAGTGTGTGCGCATATATACATGAAAAGGTTTTGAAAGTTTTTTTACAGGAGGAGGGGCATCTCATACTAGTAAAACCCTCAAGAGGTCAACTTGCTTCCAAAGGCAAACAAGGCTCTGTACCGCTGCTGTTGTTGCCACCACCACCCTGCCCAAACCAGTGACAAGGAAAAAGGGAAGATGTAGCAGCACATTTCTCCAGCTTACGGAAGGGTGGGGCAGTTAAAAAAGTAGGAAGTGGGTCAGCAAATGCTCCCATGCAAAACTCTAAACTTTATTCACTTTTATTTATATATATAACAATTCTAAAGTATTTATGTCTTGCTCTTGACAAAAGAAAATTGAAAAATATAAAGGAGCAACTTTGCGCTCCTCTTCAGGAGAGAAGAGTATTATATATACACAGCTATCTGGCGCGAGTGTCCGGCTTTACATACAAAGAATAAAATATTAATAAAAAAGTGCTTCATTGATCAAAAAGACTAAGAGCTGCAAGCGTTTATTCACACTGTACATCACAGACACGCCCCCCCAAAAAACCCGTATCAGAACCTCTTGGCACCTGTCGTTATGAACTGCAGAATATTAGACCTTGTTTTCACCATCTATTTGTACCATTAAAACCACACTGCCACAGTGCGCAACACAATTATGCTTTTCCTTCAAAAATCATCTCTCTATTCACCCACTTTAATGGATAAGTACTGATAAACTCCATTTACTCCATTGCAATTCTCACCTCTTAAAAAAAGAGTGCTATGCATCTTTGCTGCATACTCCCATAACATTTAATTTTATATTAAAAATCCAAAAGTCAAATTAGAGCCAGACTTTGTATTGCCCGTTCTCCCAGCTGGAAGAAAGGAGGAGTACAAAGAAGCTTCGTACATCCCCAAGCTGCCTTAAAAGGTGCAAAGTCTCTTCCTATGCCTCTTGGAAAGACTTGATTTTCATTCCCAAATGCTTCCCCTGTATGACTGTGTTGTAATCAACACACACACCTTTTCACAGAGAACATGGAAAGAAAGAAAAGTTTGCTGACAGGGCTTTCTTCTATTGGGTATTCCAATACACTCAAAAACTTCACTTTAGAAGGCATTGCCCTATCTTGGCAATAGGTTACTTCTAACTTTGCAATCTCGTTTTGGAAGATTGGTTTGCTTATTACACCACTGCTGCTGGAGTCTCTCTTCTTCCTCCATGCTATTAATACACAGCCCCCCTTGGTGTGGTTGGAGGGCTTTACTGGCAGTGCCACACATTCCCCACAGTTGCTGGCTTGGGTACAGTTGCCCACAATGCGTAAGAGCCAGAGGGAGATCAGTGCTGCCTACGAACTTGTGCCATGAGGAAGACATCTCAAGCTGAGGCAGTTTCAAGTGGTGGCAGCCGTGTGATAAGGGAAACATGTTCAGTAGTCAAATTCTACAGGCTGGGGCAGAGGAATATAGAGGCACGTCACTCTTGGTGGAATATTTAGGCAGAAGCTGCTTCAGCTTCCCCTAGCAAATGAATTGCAGAAAAAAATGTATTTTCACGCCCACCAACCAAAACCTATAAGTGTTTTTTGTTGGCAGGGTTGGGTTGGGAAGACGATATTAAAATAAAAATAGGAGGACTCAAGACTATTCATAGCACAGCAGTAGAAAAGTGATTTTAATGTAAGGGGCACATTTTCATTTTAGATGAGTTGTATCTTTACATACATATCTTTTTTTGGGGGGGCAGTTGTTAAAATGCCCTAGTTTGGGGGGCCTTGGCAAACCAGTTTTCACTGACTCTCCTGTGCAGAAAAACCCCGAACAAATCAAAGCCACCCCCCATTTGCTTTGGGGTTCTCCTTGTGAGAGGGGGAGCCTGGCCAACAGTATTGTTTGACTTTGCATGCAGCCTTCCCAGTGCAGCGAAGCAGCTCTGACTTCTGTGTAAACTATCTTTTTTTAAGAAGAAAAAAGTGGGGGCAAGGATAGCATTTTAACAGCTAGTAATAAGCCCAAACACCAGTTCCTTCAAAACAAATTGCATGTACAAGAGTCTTACAGTGAGGTGCCAGTTTAAAAATACAACCCTGAACAGGAATGGTCTGTCCAATCCCCCTTCCCTCTCACTTCCCTCAAACAAGCGTACACTTTCTTTAGCCAAAGTGGTCCAGGCATTGCCTACCTTGAGCCACAAGTCTGCCAACAACGGCAAAGGACTGCCCAACATGGAGATCTGCAACCCATTCTGCCGCCCCTTCCGCCACGCCTGCCCTTTCGTGCAGCAAGGATAACTAAGCCCACTCTAAGAACAGAGAGGGAGAGAGGTTTTTTTTTTGAGAAGGCAGCTCCCATTTCTTCTAGCAGCAACAACTTCCCAAACAGCAGGTTGCTGTTGGGAAGTAACAGGAGTGACTGGGGAAAAAGAAAGCATAAGCACCGACGCTACAAGGTATTCACAAGGTCTCTGGACCGATTTCCCTTCCTCTCACAGCAAGGTAGAATCCTCCGTCTGCAGCACAGTTCAGACAGTAGGGCAACAGAAATGCCAGCGGGGAAGATTCCAGACCCTCTTTTCGTCATCTTCCAGCAAAATCCACACAAAATTTACATGAGGTGGATGAAAATGACACTGGGAGGAACAGCTGGAAAGGAGGGGTTTCTGCTCCACTAGTACAGGCCCAGCATCCTGTCCCTCTGAGCATCTCTCCTCCCGACTCCAGAGTGCAAGGCTTCTCTCCAGTCCTACCAGCTTCAGTCAGCAGAGAAATGTGCGTATCTGCTTAGCAGGGAGAGGTGGTGCTGTCTCTTCCCAGCTTTCCTTCCACGCTGGAGCCTCAGTTTGAGGTGGCAGCAATAGGTTTGTCCAGTTCGAGGTCAAGGCTGGGGCTACTGGGATGTAAGCTGCTGTAGCAGGATTTGCAGACCCGGCTGGGTTCGAAGAGCTGCTGACTGGGGACCGGCACCTTCTGGTTACAGCAGCTGGAGCAAAAGACATTCCCACAATTCCTTCAGTCAGGAACAGGAAGAGAAGAAATTACAGTAAATTTGCAACTCAGAAATGTAGTTTCCACAACAGTACATGTCTTAAGTTGGTGCTTGCAGAAAAAGGTTAAGGGGGGGAGAGAGCCTTTGGGCTAGTTGCCAAAGAGCAGCTTGGGTGGAAGAGGGTTAAGTTCTTTCCCCCCTGCAAGCTGCAGTGGCTCAGAGCGCCACGGGATGGTGATGTCTGCTATGATGCCAGCCCAGAAATGGTGATCTGGAGGGGTGAAAAGAGCCTGTAACCGAGCCACAAATTTCTTTTGTGCCTATCTTCAGTGCAATGGAACACTTCAGCTATGTCTCCATCTGCTCCTGGCTGTTGCTTCCCAAAAAGAAGTTAACTAGAATCGAGCCTTGAAGACTGGCAAGCCAGTCAACTCCTACATAAGCCAGAAGTGAGCCAGCTGCAGCTCAAGGGAACTACAGCAACACTGTCTTTCAGCACAAAGAAAATGTGAGTCCATGGGGACCATGCAAAGCCACGCAGTGAGCAGCCAGAAAAGATGCAGCCCACATACTGAGTGAATGAGGAATGCAGCAGCTGACACATCTGTCAGTTGTCAGCCACAGCAGGGCCATAACAGCACATGCATCTTGGGGCAGGGATGGGGTCCTGCGTGCAACTAGAACCCCACAACCCCCCACTTCTGATCTCAAACCTGCTTTCCCCCAAATGCAGCTCTGAGCAGCATAAGCGGACAAGGTCCCTGGTTCATAATCTTTGGCTTGCAGATATAGGCAAGCATTAGGTAAGAATTGTTTTGCACCTCACTACAGGTGCCTTGAGGTTGGCATAAACAAACATAGCAGGTTTAATCTGCTCTTCTCCAGTAGCTTAATAGTGGGAGATAGGAGGCAACTGGCTTTATATAAAGAGTTCGTGCCAGGTGTGGTTTTTCTTTATGTTAACTGTCGATGTAACAGGCAAAGGGAAACATTTTTCATCTCACAAACTTTCATATTTCTAGCATGGCAAAGCAACCTCTAGATATCACTCACTCAGGGCTAGACTTGGGCTGGTGATTTGGAAGTCTTCTTATGGACTCCAATAGACACTGCTATCAGAGAGAACAGCAGGAGTGAAAACAACAAGGCAGTGAAGACAGACCACTCTATGAAAAAGCCATTCGAATGCCCTCACAGTGAAGATTCTGAAAGGGTGAGGGTTCACAGCCCGACCTAGCTGCCAAAAGACGACTAAATATTTCCTTTCAAGAGAAACTCCTGGACATTGTGCAAAAGAGAGACTATCTGTGGAATTTTCTGCCTGGGTATATCTGTTCAAATCTCACGCAAAGGGATCACTTAGTCCCTAAGCAGGTTCTTATATGCATTTCAGGATTTTTGCCAGACTCTTGGCCCTCAGTGTCAAAGTCATGTTCCTTCTCAGGGACTCCACCTGGCTAGCAGAGGAGACCCTAATGCTCATGCTGCCTTGCCCCTCACTCAGTGCCCGTTAGCCCACAATTAAGGCTTTTTTCACTCTTGTGCTATTTCAGAAGTGATTGGTAAGGTTCTCTCCCTGTACTGCTCAAGAACTCCCCAACAGCTGCCAGCTCTCTGTAATACCAAATTCAACGGAAAAAGGCCAAAATAATGTGTTGGTTTCTATATACCAGTGGTGTTAGGTGTGGAGGATTAGAGCTGTCCTCCTGACACTGGTGTCACTGCAGCTTACCTGGATGGGGCCAGGGCAGGGTGGACACATTGCCTTTGCTGCAGCTCTAGCTGGTAAGCTGCAGCGATACAGGGGGTCTCCACTCCACCAAACCGGATGCTACCACTCAATACACAGAAATTGCCTGCTCTTATAATTGAAATACTCATTGCAGATAAGCCACTTGCATGTTAGCCAAAGTTGCAGTATGCAGTATGAAACAAAAAGTCTTATTAGTAGAACGTGAAAAGAGGCCCACAGACCTCAATATCCAACTGGGCTGCTACCATTCGTCTTTGGTGTAATGATTTATGGGCAAGAGGAGTGCAGGGGAGGGAGTCAAAGGTTAGTTTGAAGAGGTTATTGGAGAAGTGCAAGCAGACAACAGAGGCTGTTCCAAATGCTCACCAAGTCTGATCAACACGGTCAGGGTCCCTGCAAGGAGGGGAGAAAAAGCTCAGAGGGGAGACTAAATCAGAGGATTTGTGGGTTTTCCCCCAGAAATGGCAAGGTGAGACCACTGTCTTTTCCTGCTAGCCTGAGAGAAGGTAATATACAGCTATGTTTTAAATAAAAAATGTTAGTGTGCTGTGAGAAATGAAGTTAAATGGCCCCTGCGAGCCCAACAATGGCCCAGCAATGGAAGATGCTGTCCCTGCTGCATCTCTGCATGGTATCTTTCTTCGGACCCACCTTCCTCCAATCAGTAGGCATGGCAAGAACACGTGCAGAAACACAGTGCATGGCCTCCACTGAGAAACATCATTTCTTATTGCAGAAAATAAACTGGTTTGGGTTTTTTGTTGGTGGTGGTGATGGTGGTTGGGGGGGGGGGTTGGTGGTGGTGAAGAGATATGAGGCACATGCCTCTGATTTTAATATAAAATAAAGAGAGCCACAGAAATCAGACTGGGAAACACAATTTAACTATTGAGGAAATGGACATGGCACACACTGTCTCAAGATGGATCAAATCTCAAAATTGGCTCCTACTTGTTCTTTGGAAGCCTTCTCAGCTAAGAAGTCTTGACACAGCTAGAAGATGAAGAAATTGAATGGGACATTTCCAACATTCTCCAAAGCTCCTGTTCTAACAGACTTCAGCACAAAGCAGAGGACCTCTGTCTATGAGGTGATTTAAACATTTGCTCAAAGCAGAAAATGCAGTGTAAAAGGATGAGCACGGGCCAGGTGCTAAACTGGCAGAGTAAGCCCAGGAATATTTTTCTAAAAGGGGGGGGGGTATTGGTGCTGCTGCTTGACTGAAAACAAAACAAGTTAGTGAGAAAGTTTGAGACAAGCAAACACACTAAAAGGGAGGCCTTGTTGGCAGCGCTATACCCGACTGCCACCTGGCTGGTGCTGACCCATGACAGGGCCTTCTCAGTGGTGGTTCCCCAGTTGCAGAATTGCCCTCTTGGGTGAGATGTGCCTGTCTTCCTCATTACTGACTTTAACTTTCCCCTGAAACACATTCCTGGTTACCCAAGGCATTTGATGGCTAAAAGATGCTGACCATGGCAAACTTGAAATTAAGCTTTAGTGACAGCTTTTAAATGTTTTACATTTAATTATTTTATATGTGTGTTTTAAAAATTTATTTTAAATTGCATTGCTTTAATGTTTTGATGTTTGCAACTTTGGGCATTTTTGGGAGGAAGGGCAGGATACAAGACTGCAGGTGTAAAGCAAAAGGGTTCTGTCCCTCTTCTCAAATCACCATCTGGGGACCAAGTTTCCACAGGATTCTATGAACTGTGCATTGGTGGGAAGTTTAAGATTCATACTTAAGCCCCAGTGCAAAGCCACCGGGAAATCTGACCTCCTAACAACTCTCTGGCCCCTTAAGAAATTACAGTTCCTATGATTATTTGGGAGAAGCCAGGAGTCTTTAAAGTGGTATACTAGTACTTTAACTTTAAGGTGTGGAGGTGGGCTGTGTGACAAACTTTATAACACTCTTACAGCTTGTCAAAAGCTAAGCCCTTCTGACGCAGGCCATGGTGGACTCAGCAAGAAGAATGCTATGCAGTGTGTGTCTACCCTTGCTATAACACTGCCGTGTGTGGCTCTATGGTCTGACATGGGAGAGTGATCTTATCAAGGAAAAATAAAAGGCAAAGTGCCCAGAGGCTAAAAGAAAGAGGAGCCCCTCCAGGACATGGCAGCAGAATAGCATACCTGCACCCCACACTATCCATCCTACATGCATTACCTGCAGTGGTGCTTCCTGCTGACAAGCCAGAATGCACTGTCGCAGCCGTAACAGTGTGCAGCCAGGTGATCGGGAAGCCATCGTGTCACCTGGGAACAGAGATGTAAAGAGAGAGAGAACTTTAAATACAAGCAACACGGTTTAGAAAGTAAGTAGGATACAGAGGGGAAGGAAGGAAGGAAGGAAGGAAGGAAGGAAGGAAGGAAGGAAGGAAGGAATTGTTTCTTCATCTTTGGCCAAATAACAGAAGAATCTTCTAACCAAGCATCTCAAATACCAAGTTTTCACAACCAGTGCTAAGGCCCCCAACTTTCTCTCACACTTACATAGCTAAATAAGCCAAGCACACTGACACACCATGTGTTAGTCAAGGAAAATGCTTTCATCATTTCCCAGTGCAGGTCCAAAGGCAGAAAACTGACAGCTATGGGGCTTCTTTGGCACAGGTACAGATTTTTAAGTATTAGAGACAACAGGGACAAAAGGGAAGAGGTTTCATGAGACCAATGTCAGAACCAAAGGGATACAGAGTAGAGCCAGGTGATTAGTAGCAGGTGCCGATATAAGGAAAAGGGAGAGGAAGGCCACGGAGATGGATTTTGCCTGTACCTCTGTGTCCTGTTTATCCACCTGCTCCCAGCTGGCTTCAGAGAAAATCTCTGTACTGCAGCGAGACAAACAGTTCTGATCCAGATTGCTTTCCGAGTCAGGGATTGAAGTCTGTTGGCAAACAAACACAGCTGAACAGAACCTACTCCCAACCCCTCAGAACATGGATTAGGCAGCTGAGAAGAGGGAATCCTTCTGAACCTCCTGCTCAGAGATCAGATTATGGGATAGGGTGGAGAGGTGGCTTCTACCAAATTCCTCAAAAGTTCTGCAAAACAGAAAACCCAAACTCATTGCTAAAATTCAAATGTTGCCATGAGCATATCTGATAGCAATATACTTTCATGGCTCATATATTTTGGCAATGATTGGGGTGCTGATGTTATCTCTATATGGTAGATACTTGAAGAGGTGTGTGATGTGGATCAGAAGACAGAGCTCTGTGGCATAAATACGGTGCTGCAAAAGCTCCAACAGTAAACAATGGAATCCCTGAACAGATTCAGTTGCTTTCCAATTCATTTGAAAAACTGTACGCCACGCAGAGCACCATATAATACAACCATGAAGAAAAGACTATTTAAGCCCTACAGCAGTGGTTGTGGGGCACAGGGAATGGAGTGGGGCTTCACTAGAGCAACTGTGGGTGTACAAGCAATTTGGGAGAGGCAACAGTGGAGTGATGGAGTGGCAGCAGTGGCCAGAAGACATCCCCTTTGGGTAAAAATGGGAAGAAAATGAGAGGAGATCACGGGTACTTAGTTTCTCTTTCAGGCTTTGTCAGCTGGGGGGAAGAAGCTAGAATAAACTCTTCAGACACCCCACTTCTGCCAGCACCGCAGATGCTGCTGCTCCATGGCAGCATCCTCCTGTCAGCCAAATCCCTTGGCCAGTTTCAGACAGTTTTAAGGCTGTGCAAACAAAACACTGGTTATTTTTAAAATACCAGTTTTCCAGCTACTGTGCAGTTCTACTCAACACACAGCAGAAGTCTATGGGACAAGCCTTTCTCCTTAGGACACGGAAGGGGAAGCTTTTCGAGCCCAAGGACCACATTTCCTTCCAGGGGCCACGGGCCAGTGATGAGCAGGACTAGAAGCAAAAGTGGCCAATGGATGTGAATTTTACTTCTGCACAGTAGGATAAGCTTTATAAACACTCTCACACTCTTCTATTCTTCATCCATTCCAGTCAGATAAATACACTCAAGGAGGACGCAAAATAGGGCAGGTGTAGCCTGGATAAAGTTCAGAGGGCAAACAGATGGGGCCTGGAGGGCTGCATTTGGCCCCTAGGGCTGAGGCTCCCCAATCCTACCTTAGGATTGTTCTATATATTGGGGTAGAAATGAAGTCTCAACTGAGGTCTTAATGTCTTCCCATCGCATCCAAAACCTTTAAGACGACTACATCACTTGGGAGGACCAATCCCGAGCCAAGCACAAGCCCAACAGCCTACCTTCCAAATATCCACCCACTCTCTCTATTCACCCCCCCCCCCCGATTCATTTGGTTAAAGGTAAAGGTAAAGGGACTCCTGACCATTAGGTCCAGTCAGACGACTCTGGGGTTGCGGCACTCATCTCACTTTACTGGACAAGGGAGCCGGCATACAGATTCCAGGTCATGTGGCCAGCATGACTAAGCTGCTTCTAGTGAAGCCAGAGTGGTGCACGGAAATGCGGTTTACCTTCCCGCCGGACTGGTACCTATTTATCTACTTGCACTGGGTGCTTTCGAACTGCTAGGTGGGCAGGAGCAGGGACCTATCAACGGGAGCTCACCCCGTCATGGGGATTCGAACCGCTGACCTTCTGATCAGCAAGCCCTAGGCTCCGTGGTTTAACGCACAGCGCCACCCGCTTCCTGTTGACTCACTAGGTTACTTACTGGCAATTTTGCTCTCTCTCATCCAGGCTGCACAGGAAAGAACGGGACACATGTGGCTGGCTGGCTACTAACCACCTTTTCACAGTTGCTCATTCCCCTTTGAATAGACCTCACAATGACAGATCTCACGTTGGTGAGCAGAACACAGCAGGGATTTGGATCAAGGACTGCCAGCTGGTGATCCATCCCACTGCATGCCACATCATGATCGACCCTGTTTTCATGCTTTATGTTATGCATGCATTTTTTAAAATTCTGGAGCAGCCCCAAGCATCCATAAACACCTGCACTCATAAACACATGACACAAAGAACTTCCCCTTAAAACCACCAACAGGTTAAAAAATGGTGCAACAGGGGTGCCTCTTTTGAGGGAGGACTCTTGACCACTCAAAAGAAAATGCAGAAACTAGTGGACTGGACTGTCAAGACCTTTCAACAGGCCTAAATGATGCATAGGCACTTCAATGAACTTGGACAGGACATGGAATAAATAAGTTAGTCTCTGCTGCAGCAGTGCTTTGGCGTCTTCTGCTAATAACTATAAAGAAGTCCTGATACAACATCAACAAGTCTTTATACAATGTTTATACAAGGCAGTGTCCCTCCTCAACCAAATAAAGCATGTATGGCTTTGCCATTTTTACTGGCACTAAAACACACACACACACACACACACTTTCCAAAGCATGAGCAGCTTAGCAAATTAGCCATTCATCCAGCTGCCTGTAATGAATCAGAATCACCTCCAGGGGGACTAAGTGAGAAAGAATTTGTGAATCAGGAAAGGCTGGTTCCCTACACCCCCAGCCTCTGGCTATCAATGTGCCATATATATCTGTGGGGAAGAGGGCATATGTATCCAGGTAGCCTTTTTTGTGTGGAGTCACGTCCAAGGATCCATTTTCCTTGCACAGAACCACGGGCACAATCATGGCAACGGTCGCTTAACTTACCACTTCATCCCCATAATCCCCGTTGAAACGTAGCGAGCTGTTCAGGTACTGGCTCTCTAGACGGCTCCTCAGCTCCTGCACCTGCTTTTTTAAAGTCTCCACTTCCTGCTGGTGCCCACTTTCAATCTGGCGGAGGCGCTGCTGAATGACATCGGCATAGATTGGCATCCCATCGTCATCCAGGTGACTCCGGGCAGGCTGGTCCGGGCTGTTTGCTGTCTGCTGCCGGCCTGGAATAGCATGAACCCACTTATGGTGCAAATTCCTCAGATGCAGCGGGGCAGAACTACAGCTAGCTGCAGAGACCTGTCGGCTGAGGGAAGCCTTTACCCTGCCTTCCTCCCCGTTCACACAGTGTCCGTTTGGTGCAGGGTATTTCTGGGTAACACTGAACCCTGCCGGGCTCTCTGCCACCTTGTTCTCAGGCTCCAGCTCTCCATTGCACACAATCTCTTTATAGTCAGCTAAAGGCAAGGCACAAGGTGAAGGCATTGGGTCATGTAAGCTGCTGCTCTTAGTAGTCCTGTTTAGGTTCGCTGCCAGTTTGTGTAGCTCTATTGAGTCCTCGTTCTCAGGCTGACTTTCGACAGTGCGAGAAAGTTCGCCAGCACTGTTGTCCATGGGATGGAGCCAATGGCAAGAGACATTCTGGATCAGCTCCGTCTTTGCCCCATTCTCTGTTAAAGTTTCCGTAGAGCTCTCCATGTTTGATGTTCCCATCTCATGCAGGACAGGAAATGGTAGGCTGGGCTGGGGAGTGCCCTGAGGGATTTTGACCTCTACAGGTAGCCTACTAACACTGTCCTCCTCTGCTCTTTGAATGTTACTATTTACAGCATTGCCCAAAAAGCCAGGCCGTAGTTCCTTCACCTGAGATGGTTTCTGGACATCGTAATGGAGCTCGTCTTGCCCCTGAAGCTCAAAAGCACCCTGTAAATCCATCTGTGGGCTGGAAACTGGATTGTCTAATAAAGTTGCTGTATCCAGTTCGGTCTTCCCACCCATGTTATCAGCAGAGCTGTCCAGGTTCTCAGTCCTGCTTTCCTTATCAAGAGCGGTGTCCTCTCCCCCTTCTTTACTTGCCATTTCTGGAACATCCCTCACACACTCCTCCAAGCTCACTTCCTCCTTGGTAGCCTCTTGCAAAATGTTCTCCATCTGCCCCTCTGCTACAGCCACTGAAAGCTCTGCTCCAACCAGAGTCCTGCCTTGTTTGCCCACACATTCTCCGTCAAAGGGGTCGTCCTCCGGGTTCCCAAGGCTACTCAGCTCCAGGGACCGGCGGTGCTCCTGCCACTTCTCGTTGAGGCTGGGGTCGCTACTACGCCGGTTGGTTGTCGGTACGCTGCTGTCACCAGCCATTGTCAGATTGTCAAATGACCTTGTCTTTGGCAGCCTTGAGAGGAAAGAAAGAAAAATGCTGAGAATTGTTTCTAATTACAGGCTAGAAATCAGCTGTTAACGGCCAATCACGCCTGCAGATAATCATCTTTCACATGATGCTATACTCTCTCAACAACTCCTGAAAACTGCCATTTGTTAATCACGTGGACAGCAATAGAGGCAACTCCCTCACCTGTCAAACATCTACTTACATTACATCATCTGAACTCTGAGCTCACCTGCCCAGAGGCTGATCTTCAGGGCTGGAACCTGGGACTGGGTAAGGGGCACAGGTGTCATCCGCAGGGGTCGAAGGGGAAGAACATGGCAAGTAAACGGCACTCCACAGCATGAGGTTTCGCACGTGGCACACAGGATACAGCACCTGAGAGAGAGGACGAACAGACTACTAAGAAGGCTATAATCCTTTTATTAAGGTTTGAGATTGACTGACCTTGCATTTTAATTTGCAGTCGCAGGTTAATCTTGAATATATTCAAGAGCAGCCATTTGAATCTTGCCCCTTCTGGACACATTGGAATGGCCTCTGTTTGCCCACCCCATCAATTGATACAGCCCCTCCCACCAGCTCATTGCTCATACTCTCAACCACCACAGTGCCACTAATTTAGAAAGTGGACAAACTATTTCAAAAGAGGGTGAATCATTGCAATGACTGGGAAAGCAAGCAAACGCCCAAAACCAAGAATGTTATATTAAAATGGCAACTTATTTTAAAACAACCAGATGAGCAGTGTAGTGCATCCACAAATTGTATTATTATATATACTGCACTTATGCCGTTCTGTGTCTCAGAAGAGCTCAGAGTGATTTACATGCATTTTCCCAGGTGATTTAACTATCTTATTTTCAGCCACACTTTTAGAATACTGTAATAATAACGTGCCCTTCAGCACACATTCTCTCTCAAGCAATGTACCCCCAATAACACAAAACCTACCCCGTTCCGTACAGTTGGGTGACATTTGCTGTGGCTGCATGTAATGCCAGACCTTTACCAGCGTTACAAGGATGTGTGGGAGTGTGCACATGAAGCCTTAAGAGTTTTTTGACATTATTAACAGCTGCAAAATTGGTTAACTGAAGATCACTGAATGTTTGTAGTCAAAAGAGTGGGTTTCAAGAAGCACATTTGGGGTCTATAGTGAAATTATGGTACATTATATGCCTAACAGTCCTTTTGCTCTGAATCTAAAATAGCTGAATAGTAGTACAGTATGTCCATATGTTGGCTAATTGCTGCTTTCAAGTCACACTTCCCAGGTGTTTCCCATGAAGACAGAATATGGGGACAGACACTCAAACTGCAACATGGACCTACAGACCAACTGTCTCAGAGCACTACTGTGCTCTTGGCCAGCTCCTACTCATCTCAAGGGGGTTTGCAGAAAGGAGCATCCTGCTGGTCTGTGTCCTGCATCTTTTGACTATTCTCAGAGTGCTGTAGCTCTGAGAGTCTTTTTGGCTTCATGAAACTTTGTTCAGTGCAAGAACATATTGCCCAAGTTGGGTCACCTAATGCAGTGTTTTGCATTGTCTTGGAAGACCAGGTTCCTTTACCCTTTTTTAGATACAAACTCTTGCTTCAATAAGGTAGGCTGAAGTGCCTCGCCTTGAAGTAGAATTTGCCTACCTCCACTAAGTTGCAATCATATATATAGCTGCATCATACTTCGCCTCATCTTGATTTATCTGACAGGAGTGTTGTGGGAATGGGAAAGGGGAAAAGAACTATGTGCACCAGACTGGTTACATTTTTATAGGAGCGCAAACAATAAAAAGTACATACAGATTCTGATTGGGAGGAGTAAAGCAGATTTTTGAAGGCTTTGTTTCCTGCTCGCAGCAGAGACCAAACTGAACAGGTCCTCTCTTGGGTGTGCTTTTCACCTCTCTCCTTCGCATTGTTGCACAGGAATGTACCAAAGAGGCAGGAGTATGTGTGCTGCACCAACTTGACCTATATAGAAAGGATGCAGCTATATTACTGTTGGCACACAAGCCTGAAAAGTAGGATCTCTTGATTTCTCTTTCACACACACAACCAAAACACAGATACACAGGTCTGAAATATGTGAGTTTAATGTGAACTCCAAATTTGATTTTCTAATTCAGAGTTTAAATAACGCTATGGAACATACCTAACTATCCTCTGAGTGAGCATTTCTGCAGACTCCAACGAGAGATTTTTACTTTTTACTTTTTTGGGCTTGGTAGCTTCCTTTTCATATCTGAATACTGAACTACGAAAAGGTTCAAAATATTAGAAGCAGTGTGTAAAAGTATTCAACTCACAAGGAATGCTTCATTAAACTCGAAAGAGCAGGGGAACTGCCTCTGGAGCTGATGGACACAGTCGAGCCACTGCAGGAAAACTGGGCATCGTTCATTCAGGTCATCCGAATTCTCACCATGACCACAGCGATCGGCAAACTTATGGCCAAAATCCAGCCACTCCATCTCCACAAGCACCTGGAAACCCTGAGGGAAGCATCACTGAATTAAATTCGCACAAGGCTCAAGTCCACAAAGCCAAACTAAGATATGCTGGCATGAGGTGGAAAACCCAAAATGCTTTCCCTCCTAGCAATTAACCAGCAAGGGGTCAAATTCACTATGAAAGTCTCATGGGCAAGTCCCACTGAAATGAAGAAAAGCTGCTCTCATTTGCATCAATGAGGCTTGTGGAAAAGAGCTTACACACAAGTGGCACCCCAAGGGCCAGATCCATGTTTCTATCTCTGCCATCCTAAATAACACTTCAAAATGATCCTTACTTCAGACTACCTATTTCATTCTCTGACACAAACTCACATTTCTCTTATGCCCCCCGCCCCCCAAAAAACCCTTCCAGCATTAAATCCATTTTATTTCATGCCAAGTCTATTCTTCAGCAGTTTGGAGGAAAGCACATGGATCAGGCGTGGGGGACGACTGACTCTCCAGATGTTGCTCAATTACAATTCACATTAGCCCTAGCAAGCACAGCCAATGGCCAGGAACAATGGGGATAGCAGCTGAGCAACATCTGGAGGGCCACAGATGCTCTTCTTTAGAAGAGCCACCACCATAAACCTTTCTAAACACGATTTAGAGGTCCCCCAACTGTGCTATTTCCCATGCCACAAACCTCGATGGTCCTGTAATATGGATCCAGCAGCAGCTTAGCCAGAGCCACTATCTGCGGGGTTCTGTCCCAGCCATCTGAGCAGTGCACCAAGACGGGCCGCTGATCTCTGTCCACTGCATGAACTACCAGAAGTGCCGATTTCAGAAGGACAGACAAATGTTGCAGCCATTTGGTGCTTTCCAGAGCTGACAGCCAGCTGCAGATCAACAAGGGAGAATAGTTTTGACCTCTCTGTTCTGTTAAAGTGAAGTTTGTAGGTTGAGCAAATTTCAGTAACAAGTGGAGGGTATACTTTTTTTCTTCTGCATCAAAAAGTACAAATCGCTTAAGTTAGTGGGTATCCAAGCCTCTATTTCCAGAAAACTTGGGGTGTCTCAGAAGCATATCCAAGGTTCCCAAAGAGAACAGTAATAACAGGTAGGTTCCCCCTAAAGGTAAGCTTGCACACATGCCAACAATGCAGGAGTGTGTGTTGGCAGTATTTCGGGGAACCCTCCTATTTTGTGTGGGAAAACAGCCAAGGTCAATAGGTCTGGAGGTAGGTGGATTAAAAAAAACTAGGTTTTTTAAATTTAAAAAGCCAATATTAAATATATGCGTGTGTGCGTGTATATATACACAAACACACACACAAACAAACATATACAAATAATTACAAATGTTAATTTTCTCTTATCTAATAACTAATCCAGCATTCACTAACCTGGTGCCTTCTAAATGGCCATTATGGCTGGGAATAATGGGGGCTGCAATCCAAAAATATCTGGAGAGCACAAGGTTGATGGAAGGCATGCAAATGACTGCCTTTATTTACAATGACAAAAAGAAGACTGAGGATTAGATTGTTTAAAAAGCAATACCAATAAACCTATTAGTACAGTGTGTGTGCTGGGAAGGGGAGATGTGCAAGGGGACAACAGTGGGGGGGGGGGAGGCAGAGAGAAGGCGCACATGTCACTCACTTTCCTGGGTCCGGCATTTGTGTGCAGAGCAAACGCAGCGACTGAAAGCTCTTCCGAATAGAATGGATGTTTGCCATTCCCATAAACACTACTTCACAGTTTGGATAATACTCTGTTAAAAGCAGAAGATAAGGCACTTCAAACAAGGCAGAAGCGAAATGAATGAAGGAGCTTTACTGTAAAAATGAGCCAGCAGCAGCTGGGGCCTGTGCTAAGCGCTATTATCCCATCAGCCTCCTCTAGCCTTTGAGGTTCTCTCAGGCACACCAAACATCATGACAAAGGACGACTGTTATGACAGAATAGAGGGAGTTATTCTAACACAGTCTAAAGAAAACACATGAACTTACTGATCTACTGGACTGTTTGCTGGGAACAATGGTCTTTATCTATAGAAGTGGTTTGAAACTGATTGTTATCACCAGTGAACAGGAGTCAGACAGCCCCCTTAGTTAGCAACACGGACATGGCAGTGGAGGAGTTGAAAAATAAGAGTTGTGTAGTGTCAGCATGCTCAGGACCTGTCTCGATATTATCTCTCACCCTCTGCCCTCTCTGGTGGCAATTTAGCATGACAACAGTGGCACATTCTTCAGCCACTATACTCCTGAACCACTGCCAGGAAGCAACACCTGTAACTGTAGACATACAAGTTCAATTGTTTCCATGGGCTACTTTGTATGTAGGAATTTCAAGTATACGGATCCCAATACAGTGGTACCTCGGGTTAAGAACTTAATTTGTTCTGGAGGTACATTCTTAACCTGAAACCGTTCTTAACCTGAGGTACCATTATAGCTAATGTGGCCTCCCGCTGCTGCTGCTGCCGCCGCGCTGCCACCATTTCTGTTCTCATCCTGAAGCAAAGTTCTTAACCCAAGGTATTATTTCTGGGTTAGCGGAGTCTGTAACCTGAAGCCTCTGTAACCTGAAGCGTCTGTAACCCGAGGTACCACTGTACTTGTTTGGGATGGGTGACGTAGTTGCACAGAACTATAAAAGTTTTTTGGTACGATTAGAATGCAGCCTGGAGGGTGGAAGTATGGGTTCATGCTGGACTTCTGTAGCATCTTGCAATTTTTAAACAAATTACAATCATTAGGCCTTCATAAATAAGGTGCACCTGGCTGGTGCACCATGCAGTTTTTCACCATGTATTGGTTTGGGTGGATCAGCGAACTTATAAATGATGTCAAGCGCATGCCGTAATATTATAAACTTTTAAGCTGACATCTATTGCAGATTTTGAATCATACAGAGAATCAGGGTGTCACTTGGAACATAAGTGTTTGGCCTTGTTATCAGACCCCTGGATCGAGAGATCTCATTACTGTCTGCACCACACTGGTAGTGGCTCTCCAGAAATTTAATCAACGTCTCTCTCAATTTTTCCCTTCCTTCCTCCTTTACACATCAGGAGAAGGAATTTAAAAACTTCTTGTTTGCAATCTGCAACAAACTGGTGTTTCACCAATTTGGGTGAAACTAAAAACTGCTCTTTGTTACAAATTACAAACAGGGAAAGGGGTAGACACATGAGCCCAAAGCTACCTGCAACTTCTGCATTCTGTGGCGAAATTCAGATGCAACACTAAACACCATGGTTTAGTGAATTTGGCCATGCAGTGCAATTCCTTCACTTCCTTAAAACAAAACAAGGTGGGTTTTTAAAAAAAAACAAAACCCCAAAACCATACTTTTGATTAAAATCTGGTAAGGACTCCATGATCAAATACTGTAGTTTAGCTTTAGAGACTGGGTCTAAATTGCAGGACAGGGTGGCATCTTTCTCTTCTTAAGGAACAACCCCTTTGGATTTGAACATTTTTATCACACACCCACCCATTTCCAACCTCCTTGAATTAATGGTAGCTACTCTGGTAACCAAAATTTGATTTGGTTTAGACAAGGTCTCCACTCCCACTCCTTCTCTGCATGTGTAAACACCTTTGCACAATGCTCAGAGCACAGCACAGCTACTCACCTGGGCATTCACAGCCTCCCCCTTTGGCCCTGTTTGCCACTGCAGCTGCATATGAGCGTGCATCCAAGATCAAAAGTTT
Organism: Podarcis bocagei; assembly: GCF_964188305.1. Taxonomy (NCBI): domain Eukaryota; kingdom Metazoa; phylum Chordata; class Lepidosauria; order Squamata; family Lacertidae; genus Podarcis; species Podarcis bocagei. The sequence goes on along the minus strand of NC_138142.1, from coordinate 20,687,128 downwards.
CTGAGGCTGAATGGCTAGACTTTCTGCTCCTGAAGCGTTGGAGATGGAGGAATCTGAAGAAGAAAAGGAGAGAACAGCTTATTCAGCAGCAGTTATCGAAAAAGTGCACACTTGACACATGGATTACATGGCATCTTACATATAGAAGAGATCAAGAGAGAGAGAAGCAGAGGAGCTGCTTTTGACAGTGGAACATACTCCTCATGTCTAATTCTGGCACCAGCAGTAGCTGATTCAACCTGGTTACAGAAGAGGGAGAGGTGAGGCCACAAGGCTTACCCCACCGGGCTGCCTAGAACCAACTGCCATTTTGCTCCTCCTTCAAATTGTCTCCTGCAGTTATCATTCCACCCTGTCATTATGTACACAGGAGGCCACTTTTTGCTGAATCTATGTAGCTCAGTATTATCTGCACTAACAGCAGCTCTTCAGGGTTTCAGGCAGAGAACTTTCCCAACCCTACCTGAAGATGCTGGAGATTCAACCTGGGACCTGTCTCGCCAGAGTGGTGCATGCTCTAGTTATCTCTCACTTGGACTACTGCAATGAGCTCTATGCGGCGCTACCTTGGAAGGTGACCTGGAAACTACAACTAATCCAGAATGCGGCAGCTAGACTGGTGACTGGGAGCAGCTGCCGAGACCACATAACACCGGTCTTAAAAGACCTACATTGGCTCCCAGTACGTTTCCGAGCACAATTCAAAGTGTTGGTGCTGACCTTTAAAGCCCTAAACGGGTTCGGTCCAGTATACCTGAAGGAGCGTCTCCACCCCCATCATTCTGCCCGGACACTGAGGTCCAGTGCCGAGGGTCTTGTGGCAGTTCCCTGGCTGCGAGAAGCCTAGTTACAGGGAACCAGGCAGAGGGCCTTCTTGGTAGTGGCACCTGCCATGTGGAACGCCCTCCCAACAGATGTCAAAGAGAAAAACAACTACCAGACTTTTAGAAGACATCTGAAGGCAGCCCTGTTTAGGGAAGCTTTTAATGTTTAATAGACTATTGTATTTTAATATTCTGTTGGAAGCCACCCAGAGTGGCTAGGGAAACCCAGCCAGATGGGCGGGGTATAAATAATAAATTATTATTATTATTATTATTATTATTATTATTATTATTATTCTGAAAAGCAGATGCTCTACCCCTAAGTTATGACCCATCAATGACATAAGTGGCACCCTGGCTATCCTTCCCCCCCACCCCCACCCCCTCCAAGGCAGAGCAGGCATCCAGGCGTCCTACACACAAGAGTTGCAGGCAAAAGGCTGAAATCCCTATCAGGGGGGAAACTGCCATTTGAACTCTATGGAGACTCCAAAATGCAATATTTGAGAAACAAAGAGATAATCAAACTTACCAAATTCTACATCAGAGAGGTCTCCTCCATTGGAGAAATCTCTTGAACAGTTTCCATTCACTAGTTTACTGCTATTAGACTTGGAATCTGAGGCACAAGCTTTGGCCACTGACTGGACAAGATGTTCGTCATCAGCATTTCTCCAACCCCACCAGCTGACCTCTGGCTGCCCACAACGGGAAATGACCGCCCCATTGCCCTGATGCCTGTAGGAAACAGAAATGAAACAGCTAACAGTAAGTAGCCATCACAATAGGGCCCTAAGTGCAGGTAATGCTAGAGCAAATGCACAGTGACATAGGAATTGCCACCTTACTGTAGAATTCCAAAAGTAGTTTTGACTTTCTAAAGCAGAAATGCTTTCTATGAAATACTGTTTCATAGGGCATTCTAATGTATGCCGTCTGAAAACAGTATTTCATACTGAATTTCATTTGAATCATAGAATAGAATAGAATGAATCGTTTGTAATCAAAACGCAGTAAAAAAAATGAAGTTAGGATTTAAAGAGATTTGTGTCAGAATGCTCAAGAAACAAGTTTCAAAGTAACTGAACCAATAGATCTATCACCACTTATACCAGGGTCAGAATTTCAACCAGTTTTTTGTTGACGCATATAAAATGTCTATAATGCAGAGATGTCTAGAACTGGGAGGCTGCCTGTTTAATCCTAAAGAGAGATCACTGACAAACTGCCAAAGTTAATGATGATCAGCAGCTTCAGTACTTTAGATGTGCCTTTTGTTCAGAAACAGGCAGTCCGTGAAGCCCATCTATAGTTTTACATAACCTGTGCCGTGTTCCAAAACAACCCATGTAGCCAACTATTATTATTACATTTCTAGACTGCTCGTCAAACAAAGTCCCCTGGGCAGTTTACAAATAAATCAAATAAAATCCAGTCAATAAAGCATTTCTCAAAACAAATGACATAAAAACTCGGAATTCAGTGCAAAATCAGGACCAAAAAAAACAACTGAAAACAGACCAGCAAGATAATTATTATAAAAACCGGCCTCAAAATCATTAAAAGGAAAGCAATGTGCCCAGGTTTAAATACACCAAAACATAAGAGTAAAATTAAAAGGTAGAATATTTTGCACCTGATGCCAAAAAGGTTATAATCAGAGAAACAGATGGGCTTCCCTGGGGAGACCATTTCACAACTGTTGGACTACAGAGACAACCACCATTTATCCAATCATTCCTACACATCTTGAAGGGCTTGTGGGCTTTGCAGCAGGGCTAGCTGGAGTGACTCAAGGAACAAGACCCAGCCAGCTTAGCTTACAGCTGAGCATCTGGGGTCAATGCTCCACAGCCCAAGGAAATGCAAGTGAAAGATCAATGGTGCCAGTTTTGTAGTTCAGCATAGTTGCCAAGCTGCTGATTAAGCATCTGGCAAGGTGATAAAAAGCACACACCACTTTACATTCAATTTAGTAGGTGCTTCAGTTCAGGCCTCACCTATAAACCACAGCAGGGATGCGTTTCCAAGATCGGAATCCTGCCACACTTTCCAGCTCTTTGTCTGTGATCCAAACAGGAACTATGAGTTCTTGAGGGTAGCTGCTACAGAGCCTGTGTGGAAAAAGGAGGACATTTTTTTAAAGCCATGCATGTATAGTCACAGCATTGGTTTCCTTCCTTGACAAGCTGTTAGCACCCTTCCAACATAGACGCTCAAGGTGCAAAGTATTCTTTCCTTGTCTTCCCTTATTCCACAGTCCTTTGTGAGCACTACTTTCTCAAGAACAGAGCAATCTTATAATTTAGCACTCGCCTAGGGAGAGCAACTATGGTATCCAAGTTGCCAGACGCAGCCTTATACAGTGGTGCCTCGCAAGACGAAAAGAATCCGTTCTGTGATTCTCTTCGTCTAGCGGTTTTTTTCGTCTTGCAAAGCAAGCCCATTGAAGGATTAGCGGATTAGCGCTATTAGAGGCTTTTAGAGGCTTATCTGCTGATTGGATCAGCTGATAAGCGGCTTAGCGCTATTAGCGGCTTTTAGCGGCTTATCTGCTGATCGGATCAGCTGATAAGCGGCTTAGCGGCGTAGAAAAGGGGGGGGAAGGGGGGGAAAACCAGCAGGAACTCTCAAGACATTGTCGTCTTGCGAAGCAAGCCCATAGGAGATTCGTTTTGCGAAGCACCTCCAAAACGGAAAACTCTTTCGTCTAGCGAGTTTTCCGTCTTGCGAGGCATTCGTCTTGCGGGGCACCACTGTATTACATGACCCAACCTTGCTGCTTGTTTATTCTCGGATGCTCCTGGGTCTTTTAAGGCCAGGAAGCAACTGGACAGGAGACCCAAAGTGTTTAGGTAGCTTGCACTATTCATTTTAGCAGCCCTCTGAGGCTAGATGACAGATAGCAGTGTCTGCATACACCACTGCAGGCCTGTTTCATGGATGTTGAGAAACAGAACTACAAAATGGCAGCTACATAGGGTGCTCTATCACTTTGCTTTTCAGAGCTTTAAGGCTACTAAGAAACCCCACCCGCTCAGTTCCAAACCATCAGCAGTACCAGGATCTACAAGTGCATCCAACCACAGCAAGGGCTATGATATGCTCTGCTCCAAAATGCCTACTTCAATAAAAGTTAGGCTGCTGCCAGCTGTCTGCAAACATCCACAGAACTTACTTGTACTTCTCGTTGATGTTGGAGATCCTCCAGGCATTGTTCATATCAAAACCCATCCGTTCAACCTCATTTTTAAATCTCGAACTTACATGTTCTCCTACAACAAAAGAAGACAATAGTAGAATGAAAAGAACTTAATATGAGATGGCCCCAGTGATTTTGTCAAGAAATTAGGTAAAGGTAAAGGGATCCCTAACCATTAGGTCCAGTCGTGGCCGACTCTGGGGTTGCGGCACTCATCCGAGGGAGCCAGCATACAGCTTCCGGGTCATGTGGTCAGCATGACTAAGCCGCTTCTGGCGAACCAGAGCAGCGCACGGAAACGCCATTTACCTTCCCGCTGTAGCGGTACCTACCGTATTCTTCGCACCATTGGACACACTTTTTTACTCTTAAAAAGTAAGGGGAAATGTCTGTGCGTCCTATGGAGCGAATGTGTGGTCCCTGGAGCCAAATTGCCGGAGTGCGGCACACTCTTGGACTGGTCTTTGGTAGTGGTGGTGGAGCCACGCTCCCCTGCCGGCAGCCTCGGCTTCCCCCTGCAGCCCCGGGAAGCTTTGGAGCAAGGGGAGGGCTGTGCGCCCATGCCCCGCACTCCTGGGCTGCTGAATGGGGGCGGGGGGTGCTGCTCTGCCAGCAGCCTGCCCTTCCCCTCAAGGTTTGGAGCAGCGGGCAGGCTGTTCACTGAGAGAGGGGAGGAAGAGGATGGAGAGAAGGGGGACCAAGAAGCTGGGTGAAGGGAGATGAGGTACCATAGGTTGCCGTGAGTGGAGAGTCATGGTAGAGGGCAAAGGAGAGGGACCAGTGAAGGGGAGAAATTGTAGACGTCACCTGAGGAGTTTGGGTGAAAGGGATGGAGAGGAGGAGGCTGGAAAAGGGGACTGTTCTGCTTGGGGGGGGGGGAGAGAAAAAAGTGGGGAAAAGGAAAGCCTCCCAAGCCTGCCGCTGAGACGCTCTGCTTGGCTGTTTCTTGACTGTAATTCAAGTAAAGGGAATGTTTGCAAGCAGCTGGCAGGCTGTTCGCTGAGAGAGGGGAGGAAGAGGATTGAGAGGAAAAAATGTGGCATTAGCAATGCTTTGGATGGATACGAAAATGGTATTTTACATGAAGATAGCGAAGAAAGTGATGTCAGTGACTGTGAGCAACTGAGCTTCATAAATTCTGACTTTAGCAGTGATGAGCTCTTGGGGTTCACAGAAGACTAGAAGAGTACTCAAACCTTAAAGCCTCTCTTCATTTGTTAATGACAGTGATGGTGGTTCTTAATGCCATTGTTGACTGCTGTTCACTTTACATGGCTGTAATGTGATTCTGATATACCGGTTGTTTATTAAATACAGTAGTTTATACAACATTTGATTCAGAATATTTTTTCCTTGTTTTCCTCCTCTAAAAACTAGATGCGCCTTATGGTTGGGTGCGTCCAATGGAGCGAAAAATACAGTATTTATCTACTTGCACTTTGACGTGCTTTCGAACTGCTAGGTTGGCAGGAGCAGGGACCGAGCAATGGGAGCTCACCCCGTTGTGGGGATTCGAACCGCCGACCTTCTGATCAGCAAGTCCTAGGCTCTGTGGTTTAACCCACAGCGCCACCCGCGTCAAGAAATTATAACAGTAGAAAATCTGCTTTGCTTATGCCAACCATGAAAATCTAAATTCAGTAACCATCTTTAGCAGTATCATGTTATTTTAATTGGCTCTGCACACAGTGATAGGTTAATAATCAGTTGTTTCCTGATTATTAGCTGAAGACCAGTTAAGCTAAGGCCCCTTAAAGACTGGTTGGTATTTGCCTGCCCCATTCTAGTTTCAATGCACTTCTTCCCTTTGTAAAAAAAGCGCTCAGACAAATTTTATTATCACGTTGTACAATTAGGCTGGTCTGTTTGAGGAACACATGATGCTACTCCACAAGCAAAAGACAATTTGTAAACATTCGCTGGGGGAAAAGCTGGTTCTTTAATAGCTGCAAATATCCTGCACTAGTAGCTCAGTTGGAAGAGCATGACTCTCTTAATCTCAGGGTCATGAGATGACACACATACCAACTTTCCGCTGACCAACGGATGGGGCCAAGAGTGTGCTTCACTTCAATTCTATGGTCTAAGGCAGTGTTTCCCAACCACTGTTCCGCGGCACACTAGTGTGCCGCGAGATGTTGCCTGGTGTGCCGCGAGATGTTGCCTGGAGGGAGGCGGGCGAGTCGGGCGGCGAGAGGCGGGGCGGCGGCGGCGAGGAGAGGCCGCCCAGCGCGGGGCTCTCGCCGTCTGCCTGCCTGGCTGCCTGCGAGCTCGGCGGGCAGCGCCTCCGTCCGCAGCGCCCGCCTCGCGGCTCTCATTCCCTGCCCCTGCCAAAGCTCACCCAGCCAAGCCGCGCTCTCCTTCCTGCCTCGCTTTGCTGCCTCCTCCCCCCCCCACCCCCAAAGCTTGGAGGTTCCCCGGCAAGGGGGAGGGAAAAAAATTGAAGCTTACACTTTCGTGCGTCCCTCCCGGCGTGACGCTGCGCGCTGACGTCACGGGGCTGTAATGGTGGTGTGCCTCGAGATTTTTTTCATCAAACAAGTGTGCCTTTGCCCAAAAAAGGTTGGGAAACACTGGTCTAAGGATGACTTGCAGTTAGAGCTAAGTCCCCTTTCTGTTTGGGAGGGGTTAAGTAAGCTTCCCTGAATATGGTAAAACCCCTCTGACTGTGGATCAGGTCCAAAGTTTTCACTGATCATTGTGCAGGAGCAAAGCTCTCTTGATCTATGCCAGAAAACTGCAATACTGACAGCTCTTCTCAGCAGCATCTTCATACCACTGTATAATTCTGGTCAACTCTCAACTGAGTAAGAGTTTGAATTCAAGAATTCTGCTCTGCAGAGAACTGCATATATCAATGTGAATTTGGAAGAGCAAGAATAAGTGAAACATCATTTGCATCGTAACGGGCTGTTTCTATTATGAAGATGGCATTAGCAGAAAGAACTGTTGGCTCTCACCTGAAAGGCAGTTCTCCATTACTATAAGAAGGTGGAGCCATAACCCAACCTGATGACCTTCTACAGTAACGGCATAAAGTGTAATAAAAAATTTTTGTTTCTGCACATGCATACGTTATAGGACTATGTCAAAAGAGAGGAGGAAGCACTTTATTACCACAAAAAGCCTTCTCTCCATTTCAGCTTGTTGGTCCAGAGGGTCTGCAAAATGAGGCCAGAATATTCACCCATTATGAAAGAAGGCCAAAGTCATTGTCCTTGCTTTGATTTGGCTTTGTGGCATCCCATTATGGCATCCCATAGTCATGACTGATTGACATGGCATCCTAATGCTGCTTATGTAATATGCAATTGGCTTGAACTGCCTATGAAGAAGCCCATAGATAATATTAAAAATAGCAGGAAAGCTGTATGTTGGAGAAAGCAGCCACAAACAATGAACAACAACAAAAAAGGCAACTGAATAGTGGCAGCTTTAAAACCTATCCATTAAACCCTTCACTCCCTTAACCTTGAAACTTTTCAGAGGCAAAAATCCACCAGCACCTCAATCAACTGGAACAAGCTCCTTTATCTCTACAGCTACACAAAGAATGTCTGCATCATACCTGGTCGACACAAATCACCATGCTGTTCTTTTTCACTAGCATACACCTCCATACACCAGGCGTGGTAAGCAAATGAAAAGAGATCCTCTATCTTTGAAGGAGGGCGGATGGCATTGTTCAGCCGTTTAAGCCACTCTTGACACTGCTCAAAAGTAGAGAACTGACATCTGTAAAAAAAATTTAAAAAAAAATTAAGCCAGATAAAAATCTATTCATTCTCACCCAGAGAGATCCAAGCCACAGAATCCAATGAAAGTTTAGCTTCAAAGCAGAGAAGAAGAGAGAACACACTGGCATTTGGCTTCAAAAGCTGCACTGCATATATTTTACAAGTGAACTCTAGTACGCAAAAATGCAAAGTTAATATCATTACCTCATCCATCTAGGGTTCTTTGCATAAACCTTCAGACCATAGCCAAAGCTATCTAAATACTTTTTTTTTTAATTTGAAGAAAGGCCATCACCACCTCTGGCAGCAAGAAGCAAAATCATGCAAATGATAAATGAGAACAGGCCTTTTCTACAGTGGCTTCCCATCTGTGGCCTGCTCCCCTCCAGGGAGGCTCGCCTGGTGCCTTCATTAAGTGCCAGGCAAAATCATTTCTCTATAACTAAGCCTTTGCCTGATTAAACATCCAATGACCTTTTTAAAGTTCATGATGGTGGGGTTATTGGTTTTTGTTTTTTATTACGTATTTTCTTATTTTGTGTTTTTATGTTGTGAATCGCCCTGTGATCTTTGGACGAGGTGTGGTACACAAATGTAATAAATAATAACAACAACAATAACAATAACGTGAAAATGAACACACAATGAAATAAGCTGTTTCAGTTAATCTGAGGCACCCACAATTGATGGAGATGGATAATTTGTTATACTCCTGCAAATGCATGCCTTCAACTGAAAAGTTAAACTGCTACAGTGGATTGTCAATGTTCTATTGATACAAGACAAGGGGGAAAACGTTGCCCAGTCATGAGACCAAGTAATAATTATTAAACAGGGCACTGATACCAATCTTTAGCAGGCCATGCTTCCTTGTAATAGTGTAACGTGTACAACCATCAGGATAATTTATATGTATATATACACACATACCTGATAACTTTGCAGTCCTTACAAGTCAAGTGAAGCTGAAATATATCCCGGCATTCAACACTCTCTATAAGCTGCAATGGAACCTGTGATTAAAAAGATTAAATGACCTTGCTTAAAAAAGGCTGACACAGTTTCACAGCATTTAATATAATGATTTATTAGACTATTGTCCCTCATTTTCTTCCCATATGAACAGGTACAGTTGAGTCATGGAAAAGGAACATGTGTAATTATGACACAGCATAAACAGACTCCTATTTTGTGGCATCTTAAAGGCGAACACATTTATTATAGCATTTAAGTTTTCATGGACTGGGTTACACTTCACCAGATGCAAGAAATGTTACACAAATGTAAGAGATATACACTTGCCTTCCTTAAAATGTGCTTTATGTTTATGGTACTTATAAAGCACATTTTAAGGCGATCACTCAAGTTCCATGTTTAAAGCAGCAACAATTCTACAGGAAAAGAGAACTACATTTCTCTCAAACATCGGAGACAGTTCTCCAGCTTATATGGTTTGGTCATGCAATACTTCTTGTGCAGTGCACCTTTCTCATCTCCAAACCTAAGAAACAACCACACTCCTGTTTTACCTTCTTCTACTCCTGTTTTACCTTCATTCACTCCTTGGGGCGGGAGGGAGGGCGAATTCTCTATAGAGCAAATGTTGGGATAAGGGGAAACTCTGCCCTTCACAATTCTGATACTGGATTCTCCCGTGCCTCCACTTCAACAGTATCCCCAAATTCAGCACTGCTTCCTTTTAGAGTAAACACCAGCCTTTAACTCACAACTGATAAATAAAACACCACACCTATATCAATATGTAGAAATGGGTCAATCAGTCTTGATACGGCTTCTGCCGACAGAAACCCTACAGAAACTATGCTGTATTCTCAACTACACCCCACTAGCAATCACTATAATATATGGACCAACTCACCATAATTATGTCCATTATATGAGCTGTTAAGCAAGTTTATCACTTCTGTCTCTTGGCAGCCGTGAACTTCTGATTGGGCAGAAGGTGCACACCCGTTGAACAGGAGAAGGCCCATGTGCAATGGGGGCAGGCAGAGAGACCAAGCAACAGCATTGCCTCAAGGCCAGTGGAGGCTGGTCCATTAAGCCAAACAGGGCACTGGACCACCAATCTCACTCTACTTCAGCCAGCCCCCATCTGCTTTGCCTTCCTACTGGGGCTGGTTCCAGCTGGCTACTTCCTCCTCCTTGGTTGAAGTTGGCACTGCAGAACCCAGCAGGGAAGAGGCAAAACTAAAATTTGCTGGCTCCACCTAATGTTGGTCTCCCTGACTTCCACCTTGGAAGCCCCTATGGGCTCCAATCACCATGGCTCCAGGGTCCCTGGAATGCATTATCTGTGCAAAGACAGAGCAGGGCAATGTTGCTGGGGGGCAGGCACCATAAACAGGCACCTGTGCCAACTTTTAAAAACCTGCTGAAAATTATTCTATTCTGCCAGGCATTATGGAGTACGTCCTCCATAATGGCCTACTGATGTTTGCTTTTAATTTCTTTCTGCTTTTGTTTTTAACTGCTTATGATTTTATTGTTTGGTTTTATGTTTTTATATTGTTGCAAACCACTGTGATACATTTTTATGATACAGCAGTAAGCAAACAAACAAACAAATATTCCCACATCCTGAGCTGTTGGCTTGAGATGGAACTAGGCTGGCGTCAATACTGCTACAAGCATAAAGAGGGTGGCAATGGACAATAGACCAAGGTTTCATGCTAGGGGACCAAAAATAAAATAAAATAAAATAGTAAGAGGGGACTTGAAAATTTCTGTTCAGAAACCTTGTGACCAAACGAACCCAAGCTCTCCATCAAGTCAAAGACTTTCCTCACATTTTTGTCCTACTCTGGAACCTGGGCTGCTTCAAGAATTTGTGCTGTGCATCAGCCTCTCCCTGTGTACCCTTCCTTGAACCTTTCCAAGATCACAGTTGCGGAGCTGAAACTTCCTTACCAAGATTATCATATTAAAACCTCCTCTTTATCACTTATTAGTTCAAATAGATGTTTCCTACTGCCCTCCTTATTTTTTCTCCCGCCCTGTTCCTTGCCTCCATCTGTTCCCCTTCTCTCTTTCGCTCTAAACAACCCTCCTTTATTAAATACAGCCTTCCACAGTATTCTCTATGAAAAGTGGAGCATTTGCTTCCGGGGGGGGGGGGGACTATTGGAATATAACTTTCCTTCATCTCATATTGCCAAGCATTCTGCCTCACCTTGACCTGTGAATTCCATTTGCCTTTCTACCAGGCAAGATCAGGAAGGAGAATGCCGACAGCTAGGAACTACCTCCAGGGTTAGAGGCTGCATGCAGTGAATACCAACTGCTGGAAACAATAGTGGGGAAAGGGGCTACAGCACTCATGTCTTGTTTGTGTGGCCATGTGGTTGGCCACTGCAGAAAACAGGATGCTGGACTAGGTGGGCTTTTGATCTGATCCAGCGGCCAGATTCTTCTTGTGTTCAATAGTCATGCTTTAGAACACCACAAATCCGTGCAGTTAGTTCAGCCTCCAAAACACAAAATGCTTGGTCAGGCAGCAGTGCACTAATAAGGCAGAATCAGTAAAACAATGAACAAACCATTCTGCCTGTTTTCAGTGAGCATGCAAAGCTATCCAAACCCACCAGTGTCATTTTACAGTGGGAAATCTCTAAGCATGTTTATTACCTTTAATTTAAAAAATATGATTTCCAACAAATGTTAATATTCCTGCTATGTGTCTGAATTTGTTATGGATTGCAGATGAAGAGAGCTACATTTGGTGAAACTAAATTATTGCCCATGAGTAGAGGGGCAAAAATCCTAAATATTAACTGAACCGAACAGGAAATAAGTTTCACTGTGTCATTAAACTTCCCTTGTTTGACCCTTTAAATTTTAGTGCACTGCACCTACTACAAACTTACAAGAAGTCCCAATTCAAATCTATGACATTTGAACCAAATTATAATTCTTTTGCTGCTGCTGCTGTTCCCATAGCTTTGCCAAATGCCACAATTTAAACACTTTCCTTAAATGGAGCCAACCAAGAAATAAACCTGGGCATTCAGTTTTGATGTGCAAAGTGTGTAACACTGCTGAATTTGCAAACAATCCCATGGATGAATAAGTCAACACTTTTGAAAGCCACCATTCCATCAGCTTATTGCTTCGTTTACTGAGCCTTTTGTTTGCTTTTTCAAAAGGGGACATCAAGTTCCTATTGCTATGCGATCCATGAATTTATCCAGTCAGTCAAAATGCATCATGCATTACAGCCCCTGCCTGTGTTGCAAGGTGAGCACTGGCCACACAAGTTTATTCTTTTCCAAGCAAAGGTGCAGCAGTAAAATGTTACACAGCAACACCGTTTTACTTACTGAGAGCTCACAAGCGGCAAGTTTACAGACTCTCTATTGAATTGTAAACAAAGGACAAAATTAGAATGAAACCAAAAGGCAGGCTTTGGATATTCTCAGCTGAGTTTCCCTTTCTATTAGTCAGCTAACTTGCATACCAAACATGAATGCTGGGGGCCCAGGTTACTACTGCCAATGTGCAATATCAAGTGACTTCAGGAGCACTAATTTTTGCCTGGCCAAGAGGCACAGAAACAAAATTCAGGATGTCACATGGGGATAACTTCAACTAGTATTACAACATTAAGTGCCAGCAGTTTTGTCAGGACTCAATATTCCAATCAGTGTATTAAACTGCAGTGTAAATTTTAACCAGAATGATTATATTAATAAACATTTCCCTATGATCAGATAAACACACTAAAAGTATGGAAATTAATAGCATCTCAGAATACTTAGAATTACAGCAGTATTATTTGCCCGGTGACACTGAAGCAGATACTTCTAAACTACCATGTTATGCTCTAGAAGTCAGTAGCTTCTCAATGCAATGTATCAATTTTGTTTCCACTCATCTATTTGGATTAGCATACACACCCAGATTTCATTACAGAAGAGCAATATGTGTTTTAATTCTACTTCATCTCACCAACATGACTCGCATAATTCCACATGATTCGCAGCTGGTGATAAGCTATGAAGCAGAATGAACATTACTTGGGTTGTCAGGTGAGGACCACAGCTGCGACCAAGAAACTGTTTTGACTTGTTTTAACTTTTATACACACACACGCAACACAACACAACACAAAAATTACACAGAAGAACTTCTAGTCCTAATCATTTATTTATTTTAAAAATGCAAAAACAAATTCAGACTGCCTATCCACTTTAGCACACAGCAAGGGGGCACCAAGGAACTCTGTCCCCTGGAATCTATTTTAAGCAGTAGAACAATAAATTCTCACTTGAATGAGGCTCTTTGTGTGCAGCACCAGAAGTCACTGCTGGTTTTTGTTTTTTGTTCTTAATTAGGGAACTGAGTGCCTAACAAGTTTTGAGCTAGGCGCTCTTCAACAGGGTCAGAAATTATATAGATTTCCCTGTCACCCCTAAGAAAGCCAGATATTTCTAACAGGTCACTGAGTGACATGGAGAAAGTTATTTCAACAACAGCATGATTCATTGCATGTAACAGCTACTATACAAAGAGCACTGTTATGCTCCATGACAGCCTCTTCCAATTTCCAAACAACCTCGTGCATTTTACTTTACCAGGTCTCTGAGCTGAAGCACATGGACCACAACCCAAGGAATGCTGGGCACAGACAATGAGCCATGCTCTCTACAAGTGGGCCTATATACTCGCATCAGTGGAAAACTGAATACTACTGTTCTACTACCTGTTGACATGTGGTCTCAGGGGCTGAGAAAACATTCGCATGGCACCACTAGTCTCAAAGGATCCTTGGCAGCAGCCATATTATGCAAGCTCACAGCTCGGTTCCCCAAAACCAGAGCAGGAATCTCAATACATTGCTACCAAATGGATTGGAAAATTTGCAAGGGCCAAAGACCTACTGCTGTTCAGCTGAGCTACAGCTGCCAAGAAGCAAATCCAAAAAGGTGTTCAATCAAGGATACTAATAAGGCAACCAAGAAGAATTAACGCAGCGGGGCTAGGACATGTGTGGGGAACCTTTGACCGTCCAGATGTTGTTGAGCTATAACTCCCAATATCCTAGGCAGTCAGCAGCATCCGGAGGGCCAAAGGTTCCCCACCCTGAACCAGGATGAGGAAAGAAGAACTGCAGGTTAGTTATCTAGAACAGCAGCAGGGAGATGGACATAATTCTTCATTCTGGATCCTTGTTGTTTCCTAACTTACATCTATGAGTTACATGATAAGAGCCCCAATATATAAGGAATGGGCGGCTGTGCATTTCCCAACCACATAACCAGCAAGATCTCTAGCCGTGAACAGCCAGGGCAGACGTGAAGACTTACATTCACAATTGATTCCTTAAATTTGATGTGAAGTCTATAGTTGGAAAGTGCAATGATGGCATCTTCAGCTCGACCTACGTATTCAGTGCTCTCCCCATGAAGTTCGGGAAACGGGACCTGTTGAAAGGGGGAGGGAAATAAGTTTTATGTAAACAAGTTGATGGTGGATTCTCAAGGAGTTCACTCACTCACACCTCAAATGCAAAGCATACGGATCTTGACGGAATATGACAAGGACGTGCATGTAGTTGTTAAAAGCCACAGAAAGCTTTGGGTAAACACCTGACAGAACAAGGGCTTTAAGCCGTGTCACAAAACATTAAGAGGGGCATATTTTGATGGAAGCGGTTGCAGCTGAATGTTCCCACAGTAAGTTGATTCTTGCTGAAACAACATTAATATGGCAGGCAGCCACAACCAAAGACCCCTTGGGCAGTGGCTGCCTTCCACTTTCATGTTGTTTCAGCAAGATGCCCATTGTGAAAGTGTAGAGAAGTCGTCTCCACCTTCCACACTGAACAGGGAGTCACAGATGATCTAAAACACCAAAAGGAGATTCGCCCCAAATAATTAGCTCCAGCAGTAGAAGAAGGGACTGTTACAGAGCTGAAACATCACCTCAGTTCAATATCAAGTTGGATAGAAATACAGTCGTACTTTGGTTTTCTAACAGCTTAGTTCATTGGAACTAAGCAACTTGGAATTCAAATGAAATCAACAACTTGGAATTCAAATGTCGCAAACCCAGAAGTAGGTATTCAGTTTGCGAACTTTGCCTCAGAAACCGAACGTCTGGCGCAACTTCCGCAGTTTCCAATTGGCTGCAGGATGTTCCTGCAACCATTTGGAAGCTGCGCCTTGGTTTCCGAACGTTTCGGAATTCAAACAGACTTCCGGAATGCATTATGTTCGAAAACCAAGGTACGACTATATAAGCAATGGACAGAAATAAAACCTGTGGAGCTACTTCTGAAAGCACGAAGTTTTTCTGTATTATAAACAATTGTAGAATTGACACAGAGGAAAGGAAAGTGTGAATTCCAAGGTTTTCATATATACTGTATAGCTGAGGAATTAATTCTAACAAGGTGAAGGGACGGAAAAGAAGGTCCCTTGAAAGTAAGTGATTAAGCCTAGTGAGGACATAAGAGCCCTGACAGCTCAGACTAAAAGCCTACTGAATCCAGCAGACTGCTTCTCACAATGGTCAGCTAGGTGCCTGTGGGAAGCCCACAAGCAGGACATGAGCACAGGAGCCCTCCCATCAGCAAATGGCATTCAGAGACATGCTGCAGACAGCACAGATGGGTTTGCAGGAAAACGTCCAATTAAGAAACGCACAGTTAAATAACTTTTGCAATCAAGCTCACAAGTGCAGCAACAGGGTTTGAATTAATAGTCCCATGAGTTAAGATAAATCAAGTGTCTGATCTTGGCTAGAAATAGCATCATCAGATCTGCCCATGTGTCATTGCTGCGAGGGCAAAGGAGAGTCGGGTGACTACCTGGAGATTCTCATCCTCACGGATCAGCTGCTTCCTGGGGAAGATCTGATTAGCTTGGATGCATTCAAGGCTGTGTTGAGTCTCTTCATCCTGAAAAAAACAGATCATGCAGTTTATTTCAACAGTTATACACCCATACATACTAAATCTTTTCACTGACTGAGTTTTTGGGGGGATGGGGTGGGTCACGGGGAATCACTGCAATGCACCAATGAAATGCTTTGCTATTACAAGCCTCTAATTTTAAATTTGTCACCATCCTTTTATGCTTACACTACTGACCGCTTTTTTGTCAGGAGCACACAAGACTTTAGCTTGCTGCCTTTTGGTGCCCACACAAATGTGGTGATCAGGGCAAAGGGATGTTCATAGTGCTGGCCTACTCTCCAGTTCCCCTTTCTCAACTGACTCAAATGACAGGAACTGAGCAGCACCTCCCTCTACCTGCTGCCTGTAGAGGTATCACTCAGGTCTGGAATGCCTTGAAATTTTAAATAAACAATAAACAATTTTTTAAAAAATAAAATTTATGCACCACTTGGTTGTAGAAAAAAACCTGAAAGCTACTTACAAAAAACATAAAACAATAACATTATCACAAGGAAAGTTTACAACAATGTTTTAAAACAAAAAGTTAAAACAACCATAGACTAGAACAAATAAAAACTCAAAAGAAACTTCCCTTTCTTCGCTCCCCTGCCTAATGGTACTGACTCACTCAGAACTACTTCAGAAAACTTGTGGTTCTTTTTAAAAAAAAATTAAATAACTGACAACTGTAACTAATTGTAAACTCACTTGGAACAGTATCAAAACATATATTTTATACATCTTTTTCACTTCATGATAAACATATGAAAGTATGCAACTCTTTTTATTTTTTCCTTTATTTTAGATGCCATTTTGAGAAAGCAGATCAGCCTTGTATTTGACACCTGGACTGGTCAGATGCCCAGAAATGTAATCTAAGTCCATGGAACTCCAGATTAGTTTCAAAGTGATGACAAATTGAATTTATGCCCCATGAATATTAAATACAGAGTTAAATTATGGTGCACAAGGTGCCAAAAATTGTGCTTTAACTGTGCTGAAGGATGTGATTTAGACACCTAAAACCCTACAAGGGTGGGACATCAAAGCCACTTTCCTTCTCCAGGAAGAGAAAGAAAAAGTTAGTAAGTACTGTAAGTAACTTGAATCCCTAACTCTGGTGCTTTGTTGGAACCTGGCAGCTATTTATTATGTACTCAACAGGGCAGAAACGAGCCGTACCAATCCTTGCTCATTTCAAACAGCTCTGTCCTTTGAATGAAATATAATCCCAAAGTGTAGTACAGCCTACTGTATACATCCAAGGGTCACACCCCACTTTCTCATGCTTCAACCTGCCTTGTGCTGATTAAGCTTAACAGAATTTGTACGCTTACCATGACAGAGCCAGGTTAATAGGCAGAGCCTTGTCCCTGCTTTCAATTGTCTGTAGCGCTGTATATCATGTAACAATCTGAAAGACAAAATTAGAAAGTGAGTAAACAGGACAACACATTTACTATTAGTAAATAAGTCACCGATATTCACTTGGATTCTAAATAACTCAAGTACAGATGTAAGAAAACAGAGTTCAAACGACAAAATATAGGCAAAGGCATTTAATTAACTCCATTTGATTTTTTCAAAGCGTAACTGACTCACTCAAATTTGTTCTGAATTTTTGGTTGCTGGGTTTCTTTAAAAGACTGATTTGAACGTGCATTATAACAGATGTCCATGCTGCAAAGCAAACAATTTCTGAAGCTCTGAAAAAAGGGTATTGGAATCTGCCATTCAAAGAATAAAAGTAAAAACAAGTCCCGCAGGGTGCACTTAACTCCTGAGGCACATCAAAAGTAGTCCTTTGGATTCTGGCTGTTCTATTTATTAACCAAGCTCACCTGCCATGGTGATGAATTCACATTTAACGTCACTGTTAACAGTGAACCTCAAGAAAAGTACAAAGTCACGCAGTTCTGTGGGCTGCCATTTAGCCTATTAACATAGAGCTCTGCAATATGTTCAACTACCTGGAATATCACTACGAAATACAGCCTTCCGAGAAGCCCTATAGCCCTCTAAAAGTTTTAACTTTATTTATTTAGAAGGCTGATATCCTAACTAGGCCTTCAAATGAATCAGGGCTGCTTACAATACTCTCCCTATTATGCCTAACTAAAAAGTTAGAAAGTCATTATAATACTGAGTTAGAAGAAAAGTCCTGGAAAGAAGTCTAATAATGATTTATTGTCTATTACAGGAAAATTTTGTGCCAGCTTTCTGTGCAACAAATTCAGAGCCTAGGTTAATGGCCATAATATGTTGGGGGGGGGGAGAGAAATACCTTGGCTACTAATAGGATGAGATTTCATATTTTTCATATTTCATTTTTTATAGCTTCTTTAATGGTTTGTTGACTTTAATAAACATTTGATTGATTGGTCTAACTAAACTGTATTAGGAAGAGAATTTAACTAAAAACACTGCTGTTTAACTTTTTAGCTCTTCCGTGATCAGAGCTGCCTAATAACTGGAGCTGCAAATATTTGTATTTTTTTATACAATGCAGCTTACAACAAGCAAGTTCACAGTTTCACAATAAAAACTACAACACCAAGACAAAACACAAATACCGTAGAATACAATACAATAGCAAAAGGCAGAACCGATAAAGCAAACTGCTTCATCAAGGCAAAGCCTGCCCTTAAAAATAAAAAAGTATTCAACAACTTTAACTTTAACAAGTGGTGTTTGTGTTTGTTTTTGTGTGTGCGTGTGTGTGTGTGTCACCCTGACTTCTAATGTGTTGAACAGTTTGAGTGGACTGAGAAGGCCCTCACTCTCATCCCAGTCAAACAATCCTTCCCCAAAGATGGGACATAGAGAAGGGCCTCCTCTATATCCAATGCAGTGGGCAAGGTGATATGGGAAAGGCAGTCTGATTAAATTCAATAATAACTCATTTATGAAGCCTTTGGGCAGCTTTCTACTAGCATCTATTCGGCAACATGGCTTTCCTAAAAGGCACTCTGATTCTTACTGAGTAGCAAAGAACTTCTGATCCTGTAAGTGCAAGGAAACAGGACTGCAGAGACTGGTATGGCTCAGATTTGCAGCTTGATTGCCCCTCCAACATAGCATGCAGACCATGCACTGCTGAAGCTATCTGATGTGTGGAAGGTGGGGCTAACCCTGCCCACACCTGTGAAATTCCATTCACATTGAATGGTGCATCACACACACACACACACGTATTCATGGCAGTTATGCTCGCAACTGAAATATTACCACAGGCAATGCTGTCATGTTCACCTAATGCCTATCCATACTTCATGACATAATCCAAGACAATACAGAACAAAGTAAGATTAGAAGGGGGCAGAATCATAACAGCTTCACGTACAAAGCCTATGTCAGTCCTTCCTAACTGGAGACTGAATGGAGTAGAGGCTACAGGATGAAGCAGATAAGAGTGGAAAGCTTTTTGGTCCACATAGTTGGCTCAACTGAAAAGCGAAATGAATAGCTCCATAACAAGGTTACCACCAGATGAATCAGAACAAGCTGCTACTCCCTATTTCTGCCTTCGTAATCATATGGAATACCTCCAATTGTGCACAGAAATATGCCACAAATGGGGGCACACCCTTGTGTCTTTTGCTAATCAACTGGCAGTAGTTCGCCAGGGTTTAAGGCTGGGTTCTTTCCCAGTCATACCTGGAGATGCCAGGGACTGAACTGCAGGCCTTGTACATGCAAAGCACATGCTCTAACACTGAGGTGCGGCCCTTCCCCATACATTCACATTCTGCAGATGTGGACTACCAGAAGGTTCAACACAGTAAGCTGAGATGCTTAAGCTTCATTTTTTGCTAACCATCTATTAACTTACCAGCTAGTACCAGAATATTCCTTCCAAAAATTCCAGGCGTTGGTTCAATGTTCTGTTACTTCAAACTGAAAGCAGAAAGAACGAAAGGCCATGCTGTAATCAAACTGAATTCATGGTTATTTGGTGTATGCCACCTCAGAAGCCTGCTTAACTAGCCACAGCAAAATATAAATACTAGAAATGAACAGCCTTCATCCCAAAATAGCATTTAAGCAGTAAAGGTAAACTGTTATTTCTAACTCTCCAGTTCATCCATTCTTCTAATCTTAGCACTGCTTTCAAGACGTCCATGCCCTAAAATGTATTTTTCAGTAGCTTGTACCCGTTTGGAGCTCACTTTATCTCTAGGAAGCAAGAACAATTGCATAAAGGGATAATTAATAATTTTGGAAGTTGGGGGTAGCCGTGATCTCAGCTGAGCTTGAAATACAGAACGAAAGGTAGATTTCAAGTGCTTACTCAAAATCCAGTGATATCATTTTTTTAAAATTATTTTTACTGATTGTACTTATATGACCCCTTTCAGGGCAAAGTCCTCTCAAACCAGTTTGATAATTTGCTTCATTCATACACACACACACCCCATAATATGTTGGCATCATATTTACAGCAGAAACATTGTCCAGTACAATCCATTCCCAATCCCAACAACTTTCCTTTTATGTTTCCACCTGTGAGCCATCCTGCCACTAAAACGGTCCATTAAAACCTAGTGTCTTAGCTAGTCTGAAACCTTTGTCTAATGATGGAAAGATTACGAACTTGTACAGCACTCCCTTTCAGGTAAGGTTAGATTGTCTTGACTTGACTGCTATTTAAAACCCTCTGAATCTGCACAACAGGCAGTAATTCAGGAGGTCACAGAGCTGTAACTAGGCACAATGGAGCAATGCCTGAGTGCACCTCCTTCTCCTTTCCAATATATCTATTTCATAAGGGTTGATGCAAAATCCTGAAAACATATTTTGCTGAAAACAAGGAAGGGAGAGACTAGACATGGTCTGGGTGGAGATAGTTGTGGTCATGGAGCAAGACTTTCATTTAAAAGGACAGACCAAGACATTCCCCAGAGCTGTTGCTTCTGCAGTCATTTCTTCACCCACACACTTGTTTCTAAGTTTCAACTTTTCTTCCCCACAAGAGGAGAAAACAAAAACAGAACTGGCAAAAACTCCATCAGGTGGGGAAAGGGGGAAAAAAAGGAAACTGTCTGAACAGGCCATTAGGCTCACTTCCTGAGCACCGAAATGTCAGTGGCTTGTTCCACATGATGATGCCTGACACAATAAATATTACACAACACTTTGCATACAAAGGTATATAAAATGAACACACGCACTAACAATTATTTGAAATCAGTTTTGCAGGATGTATATTTACAACCATGTACCCTGTGGATATTGGCAGTCAGACCCAGCTCAGTTTCCCCAACCCAGTTAATTTCTCAAAACACCTGCCTTTTAATTCTCACGCGAGAAACTAGTTTAAGCGCCACTTGCTTACGAATATGACAAACTGTTCAAGCTACTCTTCAAAAGCTGCAACCCTGTGCATGCTTCCTTGAGAGGAACCCTTGCCAGGCTAGATTCTCAGAAAATATACACAGCATTGCGCTCTATGTTTGTCACAAGCTCTTAAGTGGTATCTCAAGCAAACAGGGATGCATGTGATGATGACATGCTGAAAAACAGAACATTCTTAAGACAGCTTCCACTGATAACACAAGTCCTCCTAGTTTAGCCTTAAGTCGCCTTGCATCCCTGTGAGGGGAAAAGGCAGGATATAATTAAATATAATAATTAATTAATTAATTAATTAATTAATTAATAGATAATCAATCTCCCATGTCCCCATAGTTGTCCTGATGGGCTTTTAAAATAGCCATGAACGTCTCAGTTATGATTCATGTACTAGGCCTTAGCTTAGTGGTAGAGCACATGCTTAGAATGTAGGTGAGGGATGGGAAGCCTATGTCCCCCACCCCACCCCGCAAGATGTTGCTGGGCTACAACTCCCAACAACTCTGATTTCTGGCTATGCAGGGATGATGTGAGTTAGAGCACAACATCTGGGGGGACCACCCTGATGCAGAAGGTCCCAGATTTAACAAGTAAATATTTCCAATAAAATAAAATTATTATACATACATACATACATACATACATACATACCCCGCCCATCTGGCTGGGTTTCCCCAGCCACTATGGATGGCTTCCAACAAAATATTAGACAATACTGGGGTACATGGACCAATAATCAGACTCAGTATTAAGAAAGCTACATGCATTCATATTTTCAAACTTGGACACATGCAAATATTCCAGCTTTCAAACTTTCATTATCCCTTCTTTGCACAGTATTCACCGCCTTCCTTGTTTGAACTTCTATAAAGCATTTCTATTCCTCCTTACCCGTGGAGGATAAAATGCCATTGTGACAGATTTGTCCTTTCCATCACTGCAGCCTGTGTGGCTTTCACTAAATACTTCCAGTGGGGTAGCAGTTTTTTTTGAAGCATGAGTAAATTCCTACTTGGCAAACATTAAAGTCTGACATCACGCCCGAGAATGAGATGGCTCGTTTCCACTTTGCGGGTATAATGGAATAATTCTTACTGCACATTTCATTATCTTGCATTTCACACACAGTAGTTATTAAATGGCATTATAAGAATTTAGGTTTTATTTTTATAGTCTTCCTGAAATAAACAAAAGCTAGAACGCAACAGAACTGTATCAATTAGTCTGTACAGGCCATGAGCTAAGGAAAGTACTTGTGGGAAAACTTACTGCATGTCACTGAAAGCAAACTTTGCATTTTTAAAGAGGCATACTAAAAAGGGATTTTAAAAAGAAGTGCTAAGTGTGCCACAGGCCCAGGCCAAAGTATGAGTCAGTGCCACACAAAAACGGCCTGTTTCACATGCACCAGTCCTTTGAGAAGCAGCAGGTCTCAGGATCACACACTCCTCACTCTGACACAGCCTCAAGAAGGAAATTGGAAGCATTTGTTTCTAAACCAGGGTTATGTCCAACTAAAGGAAGTAGTTAATTTGAACCAGTGAGGGTGCTGAACAGATGATGTTGCAGCACCAAATTCAAAAGGAAGAATCAGGATCACACTTCCTTTCCATCCACTGCTTGAATTCGGAACTTTTTTTGTTGCCATGCACAGCAGCAGAAAAAACCACCAAAAAGCATCAAATTCAAGCTAGAAAGGAAGGATCAAGAGGACTATTAAGAGTGTACTTCCAATTCTCCCTTTGCAATCACAGCCTGAATTCAAGCAATGGCTTACAGTTTGAATCACTTGATGGCATGTGATGTCAGGTGACATTTGTCTATGGAGGACTGGCCACTTCTGGATCTGGTCCTGTAGTCAGGTCCATTTCCCCAAGCTTCGTTTAAATGATTTGTTCTCCTGAGCTCAGAAGAACCCTGGAAATTTAAAAGGCAGGCGCAAAGCTGTTCAATTTCCTCTCCTCAGCCACACTGGAGGAAAGGTCACTGGAGGAGAGGTCAAGGTGTGATAATCCTTCTCATGAACATAGCACTGAATTATGGTTTTGCATTGCATGCAAAACAGACCTACATGTGCTGAACAGTGCCTCTTGATTGCTGGCTTCATCTATCAATCCTAAATTATGGTTTTAATCTTCCTCCTTGAATTGTTATTCCACTTTGATACAGTGGTACCTCGGGTTAAGTACTTAATTCGTTCTGGAGTTAATTTAACCTGAAACTTAACCTGAAACTGTTCTTAATCTGAAGCACCACTTTAGCTAATGGGGCCTCCTGCTGCTGCTGCTGCTGCTGCCACACCGCCGGAGCACGATTTCTGTTCTTAACCTGAAACAAAGTTCTTAACCTGAAGCGCTATTTCTGGGTTAGCGGAGTCTGTAACCTGAAGCGTATGTAACCCGAGGTACCACTGTATTTCTTAAAAGGTTGAGAAAGGTTGTTTTGCTTTTTACAATCCAAGCTGCTTCAGACCTTGGTTTTAGGTAAAAATGATGTAGCAGAAATAGAACAAAATGCATGTATCTGATGGAGTCACACTCAAACCACTAGTACTACTGACTGAAGCTTAGTCTATGCAGGCCAAGCCACAATACCCACCACCAAGTGATGAAAGACAACTCCAAGTTGAAGACCAGAGCTTTGCAACTCTGTGCCTTGCGAATGAAGCACAGATGATGCATACAGAATTCCTCCTACAGAGGAGGTTGATGGGCCCGGTTCCCCAGAGATTTCCAAAGTGATCCTAAATCAAAGCAGAAGTTTCAGCTCTATCCTATAATTATCAACACAACAGGTGAAACTTTAGTCACAAATATGTAGCAATTTATCTGACTACCAAGGGAGCTTTCTGGGCATAGATGAAATCTTCATTCTGGAGAGCTGGACTTCATGCAGTGTTCATCTTTCTGTCCACAAAGATGGATAGTTATCCATTTTGCAAAGCTGATAATATTATATATTCACAGGTTTAAAAAGGAGGTCCAGCAAAGGCTCTTATGGGGAACATTAAACGCCTGTGACTTTTTAATTTGCCTTCCTAAAATAAACAAGGGCTAAACACAATAAAGGAGAAAATCTAGTTTTAGGAGCTTTCCCTTGGACTGGATACTGTCAGTTTATTCTTCTCTGGACAGAGGTTACTTTCCAAAAAAAAGTAAACGTAGTGGTGTGTGTAGTGGTGAAGTGCACAGCTGTCCGAAATAGCATTTGAGAAATGAGTGGCTGCCTCTTTTTTTATTACCTTTGCAACCCATTTTGAACTTTGCTCTGAGCATCTCTATATAGAAAAATTCCTTCAACCATCTTATTGTCTTATTACTGTTCTTTGTCCTTCTCTTTAACCTTAAACAACTTTGATACAAATATATATATAGAATGATCCAGGACAATTTCATATTATATCAGATTACCTCTATTGTAACCACAGCAGTAACTTCTAATGAGAGACAGCAGTCACTTCAGAAAAATGTGACATGACTGCCTGAAGAATTATTAGCTAGCCCCAGAAACAAAAGATGGGCATCGGAACTGACTGGAAGAAGTTCCTTTCTGTGACAAGATTCTTGAGCAAAAATTATCAAAACGCTTCTCTTTCAAGATGCCCTGAATCTTGGATGGAGACATGAGCCCCCATGGCATAGTCAGACCTACATACCTCACTGTCTCTTCAGTTGGCAGTACATGTTTCTCCCTTAGGCAAAATGAAAGCTGGGAGATGGAGGGGGGGGGGGGTCGGTACGTTTCAAACTTCTGACATGCTTTCCAGAAGTTTGGCCATCACTGTACTGAAGTTTAACTAGCCTTCACAAACCTCATACCCTATAGATGTTTTGGCTCCTTTGCCATCACCTGCACAGAATTCCCTGTCACCTGTGGCTACCAGGTTATTATTGAAATCAGCCTTCCCCAACCGAGTGCCCTCCAGGTGCTTTGGACTACAACTCCTGCCAGCTTCAGCCAGCTCTGCTGTGCTCCCATCCACCTTAGCATCATATGACTGTGCTGGCTGGGGTGACAGGAGTAGTAGTTCAAAGTATCTGGAAGGCACCAGGTTGAGGAAGGCTGAATTAGACAAAGAATCTTGTCCAGTGGCTGCTATTTTTTTCCCCAAATTGATAAAAATCTCAGTCATTTAGGGAACAGGGTTGCATGAACTGGAGAGAGATTCAGATTTATTACATTTCTATTGCAAAGCTCAACATCTGTGTTTTCCATTAGGTTTTATCTCTTCCGGTACTAGTGACCAAGCAGCCAATCTATTTTTTTAGCGGCCCTTCCCTTAGGAAAGGCTAACGGGGAGGGTTGTTTGGTACCACTGCTGGAAGGTGCTAGGTGTCAAACAGTGTGTAGGTGTCAAACAGTGCTATGTGTCAAACAGTGTGTAGGTGTGTAGGTGTCAAACAGTGACACCTACACACCTACACACTACCATGCCCCAGGGCGGAGTGTTGTAAAAAACAAACAAACACTACTTGGTCCACCAAAAACTGTATACCCCTGCAAGCAAAACTACATAAACCAGAATAATACATTCAAAACACATGATATTCACATTTGAGAAAGAAAGAACTGAGCTGAGATCCCAAGTCAAAACGAAAACCAAACAAACTGCTCTGTCCTGTACAGAAGAGCAATCTATATTCAAAGCTTTAATCCATAAACCAAAGACTACAAGAATGTCAGCAGTGGGAAAATCATTAGATCTCAATAAATGTTTGCTTAACAAAAGAAAATTAAACATGGGGAGGGGGCAGCATGATCCTTCCAAAATGAAAAGGTACATTATCTTTCTGTGGGAGTTTGTCTAATAAAGAATAAAGGTTCACTGCATACAGACAAAGAGCATAATTTGATTATGAGCACCCAACCAGAATATAATGCCCCTGTTCACAGCAAATTCCTGTTACCAGGAGTATTAACAACAGTGAAGATAGAAGAATTCCCACCAAATGTTATATTTCCTTACAAACTTGCATGCAATATGTATTGATTCCACCATAAATTGAAAATCCAAAACTACAGCCTTCCTCTTCCTATTTAACAGTCTCTTGATTGGCAACAATTCAACTAGATTTCATGCATCTGGTAAAATAGATGCAACGTAAAATGTTGCCATGGACTCTTGGGAAACAAAATTTGGTCCGCAGTTATAGCTCAATAATTGTATTCAACAAAAGCATATCATTATTTCTTTTGATGTGACAGATAACAATTTTAAACCGGCAGTTTTGTAATTAGGTAACTCTGTTATCTAGCCACTCTCTGTTCAATCCATGAATAGTAGCTCCCAAGGCTAAGGAACTGCGGGCACCTAACAGTCGTAAGGACCCATTGCCTTACGAATGAACATTTTCTCCATGCATCATCTTCCCCAAAGTAACTTTTCAGAGCTTCTCAGAGCTCAGCAGGAATATCCCCTCCTAAATTACTGCCTCTGGTATTGACCAGACTTCAAACTGATAATTGCAGGGCACTGATCTATAGAAGCGAAACTATAAGCTAATCATGGGAGATGGAGAGGCCACATATACACACATCACTTTTTTCTGGGATGGATCAACTCTTTACTTATCAGCAGCAAGATGTTCATGTTTGTGTGAGATAAGACGAATTGGCGAGAAGAGGGGAAGTGGCTTTTCTAAGAAGTGCAGTACACAACACTGTAGATTCAGATCCTTCACTTTTTCCATCAAGCAATCTGGAAATCAGTCCATGATCAGCTGTTCCTTTTGTGAGTCTTTACAGAGGCTAAATGGCTTCACAAACCCTGAACTCAGTGAGTCTCTAGAATGCCCTTTCCTGAGTGTCTTTCCACAGTCCTTGAAGTACATTTTTATTTAGTTCTGCTGGCAAGCATGCTACTTTATGAAGACATTGAAGCTCTCAGCTTGATGCCCATTCTGGCACATCTGAACCCCGATTCCTCCTTCCCGTTTTCCAGAATATTATTGCAAGCTCTCTCTCCCCCCCTCATTCTCTACTCCTCCTGCCAGCTTTTGAATTCTCACTGCAACTTCCTCTTCCTTTTTCCTCAGTACCTGAAGCAATTCATCACACAATCTCACTGCAACATCAGCCCTCACTCATCCTGTTTGTCTCATCAGTCTTAACTGTTAAATAGTAAACTGCAGAACAGGGGTGTCCAAAACATTGATCCCAATCTACTGGTCTATCGCAGGGCGCCCCTGGTTGATCCCGTGATCCCGAGCAATCAATTACCCGAGGCGGGGGAGCTCAAAAACTTTGGTTCATCCTCTCCCAGAAAAGCTCAACAACTTGGTCAATCCAATGGGTAGATCACTTCCAGTTTTTTTATAGTGGGAGTAGATCACAGTCTCTTGGAAGTTGGACATCCCTGCTGTAGAGTTTCTCAATAAAATTTCGTTTCTGGAAAAACTCATCTTGTCTCCACTGATCCCTTGAAAACGCAACTATCCTAACTAAATGATCCAAGTTACGTATACTTTGCTCTCCTGTGTTCTAGTGTTAGCTACTGAGCCAGCCCCACAGGACAAACAGCAGCTTCTGGCAGAATACCAGCAGAGCTGCTGTAAGAAATGGTTATATTATCACATGTTAAGATTACCCCCCACTCCCCTACCATTCATGGGAGAGATTGTTCTCTGAACATGGAGTAGTAGTCTACAGACATGTTAAGAGACATGTTTCCTAAGTACAGTAACATTCTTCTTCAAGCACTGCCTGCAGAGAGCTGCAGTGCTGGGGACTGAGACTTAGAGGAATTTCTCCCTATAGATTAAGATGATCTGCTGCTGCTTCTTGTGTCTTTTATGAGACTTCCTGTGCTGTGAGGGGACATGGCCATCAATCTGGACACTCTGCCTTTCATTTCTTATATTAATAAACCCCCAGTCCACTGAAGAAATCAAGGATGTACCTATCTCTCCTAAGCTTTCCCCCTTTTCCTCATGAGTCACTTTTTTAAAAGACTGTAAACCAGCATACCATTCTTCAAAAAAGAATGCAACAGCAATGATAAGGGCAAGAGTGAACATGATGGAGGAAGAGAAAGATATTTCAAATTCCTAGAAACCATACCAGCTTTTGCAGTACTAGCTCTTTGAAATGGTGAATCAATATTTTGAAGTCCTACATACTAACATATCAATTTTTCAGGGAGTTTACGTTCCCCCCAAGCCAAGCTGGAACAAGGGATTTTAAAACCTTGAGTTAAGGGAGCTGGTATAGATGATCAAGATTGTGAGATCCTTTTGCAAGCATGAGAATGAAAACCAGTGATTCCACACATGATGGCTGGGTGGGTGCCGGTTCCAGGAACAGAATTGCCGAAGGGCTGGCCCTTATCACGCTCAAGTTAAGGACTTAATAGGAATGGGTACAACTAGGTAACAGCCCCAGACATTCTGAGCAAACAGAACTGTATTACAAATTGTAAACAATTTATTTAGCGAGTGGACAATATTTTGTATTACTGTGGTGGCATTAAATTGATATGAATCAAAACTGACTTCACAATTCACAGATTTAATATAAACAAACCTGTACCTATCAGTCTTACTTATGCAACCTGGAAGCAGTTGCACAAATAATACAATAGAAATATGCAGGACAATAAAATACTAAAAACACTCAATTTTCCATTTTGAACAAGTATACCTTACAGAACTGTAACAGTGAATTCATTATGGAGTTTAAATGTGCTCTGGGTAAATTTCACATTTGTTCCAAAAATACTTTATACTTCATCCTTTGGTTCCCTCCCAACTTAGGTGTTCTCCAGAAGGCTGCAGAATGTAACTCTGACTCTGCTGACTTTAAAAAGTTCCGGAATTTCTGCAGTAAACACACAGGTGCTGAAATTCTCATTTCTCACCAATGAAAGCACTTCTTAAAATTGATTACGGTACGTACAAGGGAATTCTCTTGCAGTTATTAGTGCCCTTGGAAGAACCACACTTTTCTTTTCTGCCTAGGCTCATGTCAACATCAACAAGTAGAAAGAGACCAGTAACTTAAGACAAAATGCATGTAGTTGACCAAAGCCTACTTTTGACAAGTAAGACTGTATACCGGGGGCGGGGGGGGGGGGAATGCAGCCATAATAAGTTAGAGCTACTAGCAGCCTATAACACAGCTATAGTAAACGCCAACTGTACCAAATGAAAGCAAGATTTTTCATTTGCTCCAGCGGGTGAGAGTGTAGTGACCAAGCAAGATCCAAGAAGCTGGTTCTGTAGTTTTCATCCTTGGCTTGGGTTTTACATGAAAACTGGAATGCTGTACCTGTAGCACGCTTGCTTAAAAGGTTGGCTGTCAGCAACATAAACCTTCCTATTTAAACAGAAATACAGTAAATATCTAAAGGCACCCAATTTGTTCTCCAGCAGAGTACATTTGTTTAATTTTAAAAAAAACTAAAGTAAATCTGTAGAATCATAACTGACAGGGACACAATACCATCTTGTCTAAACCTACTAAATGATTGTAAATTCCACATTCTCTTAAGTAATGAATTATCATCTTGCTGTTGCTGCTGTAAAACTCCCTCCTCCATTTTCAGTCTAGCTTCCTGTAGTTTAAACCTACTGCTTCTTAGCCGATCTTCAGTGCAAAATTTAAATAGCTTTTTCTGTAGTTTTTGGATATGTATTTGACAACAGTCAACATTATAACAGCCTCACAAACAAGTCCCCACAAAGGTAGAAAAATCCTTTATGAGCTAAACTCACAGTTCCTTCAGCCTTTCTTCATATGTCTTCTAGATCCCTTCAGCATCCTCAATGTTCTTTTTTAAGTCAAGGTAATTGGTTCCTTTTATCTATTAATTTATCAGGAACATAAGAGAAAATTAAGTTACTTAAGTTAAAATTAAGTTTAGAAAATTAAGTTACAACATATATTACTTTAACCAATAGACTATACCAGAGAAAGTTCATAACTTCATATGACGTTTATGTTTAGAGCAAACAAGGAAGACCATTTTTTTTATTTATTATGATGATGAACTAAAAGAGTACTCCACTTCCAGCATGAAATGTAGCTGGTAAAGGGTTACAAATTAAAGACAGGCACAGAAACAAGAAATAGGTACAGTATTCCCTTCCCACAAATCAGACAAGATATTTGCATATTAGAACTTTCATTATGGGACTTGTGACAGTCCTAGTGCCAAAGGAAGAAGGGGTTCCAATTATAAAAGCTTTGCAAATAAGACTCCCAAAATTACTAGCCCACCATAATTTTTACTGTTCACCTGTTAAGGCATTACAAAGTACCGTAAGTTGTTTGCGGCACATTAGCTAGGAGCAAGGGGAGGAGAAGGGAAATTCATTCCCAATAACTGCTTGCTTGCCTAAGGGTAATCTATACTCACAAGCAAGCAGATACACATTATAACAGCCATTTATTAAGCATTTGGAACACCCTATCTTGTGATTTCAACCCACCTCTTCAATCTTCTCTAAAAAAATATGGTAACTAGCTTTAGGAAACTCTGTGTTGTGCGTTCGCAACTATTCTACTTAGTTGTATATCTTTCACAAAAATTGACAGAATACTGCTTAATCAATGGAAGGTACACAATTTAATCTGTATGCCATATTTGTTATTGCACCTCAAAACTGAATTTGCATTTTCTGTTGTCACTGTCGCGTTGTGGATTCGTCCCCGTCTCTCCCCCCCCCCCCCCCGGCTATCCACCAGTTTATAAATTCCTCTATTTTGAGGTCAGTAACAACTTGGCATTTGTCTTTGGTTTCCAAGCAAGTGCTTTAACTGGCCAATATAAACTTTGAATTCTAAATCAGCCCTTCTTAGGTCTTGTTTCTACTGAGGTGGTTGACCTGAACGTGAGCTGTTCTGTTTTAGACCACAGGTATGGGCTCACATGATGGAATGCTTCTCCATACAAAATACCCACTCTGCACAGAAAACTAGGAAATGGGAGAGAAGGCTAGGCTAAGGCTAGAACCAGTCTCCCTAGTTTTCAATGTGCAAGGATACAGTATTATCTATTATATATACCTGGAGCAGCATTTCATTACGTGAGCCGCACCTGTCTGAAGTGCCACATCCAGAGACAAGCTTACCACCACAGTGAGAGCCAAGCCTATGTCACACCCTTCATCTAGGTGACTAATAAAAGTGACTAGAATTGACTAAGCAGATCCCAGCCAAATCTTGTTGTACACCAATAATGAATTATTAGCGAAGTTCTCCAACAGCCCAACCTAATGCTCTAAAATATATTTCTCCAATTTATAATTCATGAATGTCATCAAATAGATGTATGAATGCTTTCAATCTAGTGTGTTACCCTCAGTCAAACAATTTACCATACCAACAGAGAAAGCTGAATTAAGGTGACACCGTTTGCTCTTTATAAAAATGCTCTTCAAAACTGTAGACTGCTAGGAACTGCTCAGCTTGTTTATAAGCTTAAGCTGCTTTTTTGTTCTACTTGCCAAGCTTATTCATTATCTCTAGGAAGCACACAATTCCATGGACCCTCCCATTTTTAAGATAACCACGGCATTTGCCTTCAGCCAGTTAGAGATCTTGCACAGTTGCAATGTGAAACTTTGGAATGGAAAGTGCAAGAATTTCCCCCCACTCCAAGTCCCTGCCAAAGACCTAGGGGTTCAGATTCAGTGCCATCAAAGCAGCCCCTCCAGCCCCTTCCTCACACTTACTCTTGCATGGAGATGAGAAGGGGATGCTGACAGCAGGGACACCTCCCAGTCTGACACAAGGAAACATGGGGGATTTAGTTCCTGATGCTTCCAGTGTTAAATGTAGAGCGTTCACTACATTACAAAATAATAGAAACTGCATTTCCAATGCTTCCTGGCAGTAATAAGCATTCCCTCAGCATCATGTCTGAGGTCTTCAAAGCCACAAGCCCTCTCTGTTGCTATCCTTACCCCCAAGAGTAAGCTTGCGAAAAGGGAATGGTATGCAGGCAGCTGGCAGCAGCAGAGGCCTTAGGCTGCAGGTAAATCAACAGGGCCTTTTCAGACAGGGCTCATGCTTCCCAGTTCAGAGGGGACTATGATATAACTAATTTTTTTCCGTTTCTGGATGTAATGTTTTGGCTAATGTTTAAATTGTTAGCATGCCTCCCAATTTGCTTGATTGTTTATTTTAAACAAACAACCATGCAAAAAAATGAGAGTGAAGGACTGAATTGGGATTAAAGAAAATATACTTTACCCCAGTACATTTTTATAGCATTTTCATTCCCCTCCCAGGTAATTAGACATGATCTCCTGGTCAACACTATAGCTTCCACTTGCCATGCATAGGGCAGTTAACAGAAGGCAGGAACCACTTCCCTTAAACCAAGTCAGACCACTAGTCCACCAAATTCAATACTGTCTACTCAGAGTAACAGTCTCTCCCCAGGGTTCCACACAGAATTGTTTCCCACTCTAACTGGAGATTCCTGAGATCTCAAGTCTTTAAAAACATGATATGACAAACAAAGCCTACTTGCCTGGCTTGTACAAGCAGGAAAATACATGTGCAAATACCAGTTGAGGCTATTATTCCCAGACTCTGAAAATGGAATTTGGAATAACAGCTTCCCTCTCCCCATTTTAAATCAGATGATGTCACAATGCACAGACAAGCACTTTACAGAACAGTGAGAATTATATGCTGTGCTCCTGGGTGTAAAGTCACAAACGCATACTTTAAAGTGTTCAGATCAGCTAGAAGCATGTTCTCCTCTATGAGGAACACCTTAGCTAAAATGTTTGCCTAGGATTCTGCACTCCTTAAAAGACTTTCTTGAGATCTGATTACATCATCACATCCCTAATAAAATATCCTACCCAGGATGTGATTTGCTTATGGACCAAAAATCACCTAGGAAAGAGAATGAAGCAACGAGTCTCATCTTTCTTTTCCCCTTATGATAACCGACCTGAAACACAACACTCTAGTCTAGCCTTTCTCAACCTTGGGTTCCCAGATGTTCTTGAACTACAACTCCCATCATCCCTGACCACTGGCCATGCTGGCTAGGAATGATGAGAGTTTTAGTCGAACATCTGGGGACTCAAGTTTGAGAAAGGCTTCTCTAGTCAGTATGTGTATACTGTATTAGCCATACAAGAAGCAAAATTCTCTCTTACAGGAGAAACTTATTTTCAAAGTTCAGCATAGGGTTCAATTCTGGCATCACACATAATTAATGAATAATGGGCATGATATCTGAACTGACAAACCATAGTTACACAATCACACCACTGCTTCCAGAGACAGGAATCAACTTGTGAAGTGCTTAGTGTACTGGAAATTAAAGGAAACACAGCTACAAGCAATGGTTTGCCTGGAAGCTCACACCCTGGGTCCTAAACTGGTTGACTCAAACCATGATCATCTCATCACAGGGGCTGTTCTATACAAGGTAGAAATCAGGAATTTAGTATGGCAGCACCTACCCTTTGGAGCTCCCTCCTGTTACATGTCAGAAAGGAGCAGTCCTACTACTGTCTTTTCAGATCTTCCTTTTTCAACAAGACTTTTAAGTGGGGATTTTTATCCCAATTTGTATTAAATTTGAAATTGTTTATGTTTTTGATGTTAGGATGTTTCTTGGGAAGTGAGTCATAAATGAAATAAATAAATGAATAAATAAATAAGAAGTGCACATTGGAGCCTGGGCAGAGAAGGCTCCCTTTCCCTCCCTTGTGTGTTGGCAACCCCAAGTTATTCTGGCATCCAAGCTAACAGCCTCAAGTTTGTGCAAATAAACTGGAGGAAAGATTGGTAAACTGGAACAAACTAAACAAACGTCTGCATCGCTGATACCATAAGAAAGTCCTGTATGATCTAAATGAAAGTATGGCATGATTCTTTTATTCACTTTCAGTCCTCTTCTCCCTCAGTGAGGAATTCTGGTGCCAGGTGATATGCTACACTGTATGGCTTACAACAGAGCTAGCCACCCGCTTGTGAAGATTATCAGAGATCACAAAGAAAGGAATATATGATAACAACAACAAGATGAGGAAAATAACAAAGAGACTATCTGGACAGAACTGGACAGAATTGTGTCATTAAAGCAGCAGCAAGAGTGATGTTTGGATCCCTTTCAGAGCTCGAAGTATGGGTACCCCCAACAAAATTTTTAAAAATTGGCTGTATAATTTGGAACTAATGTGATTTGGAATTAATGTGATTTGATTGGCCTGTTAATAAAAATTATTTTTTAAAAAATACAACAGAGCTAGCCAACATGGTACCCTGCAAATGTTTTGGACTACAGCTCCCAGCAGCAAATCCAATGATAAGGGATGTGAGTTGTAGTCCAAAACATCTGCAGGGCACCACTTTGGCTACCCATGGCATACAGCATGCCAGCTTGTACAAGTTATGCATACAGGTTGGTTGGCTGGTTGGTTTTACTTTTGTGAAAATAGATGACTCTTGTTTTCTACAGGATATTTTTCTGGAAAATAAATTTTGTGTGCCATAAACAAGGTTCTGATTCAGGTATGCACAAACCCACTACTACTAGCCATCTCAAGCAACAGATATTGCTAAAACCTGCCTAAAGCCCTAAACATGGTACAAAAAGCCAAGTGGCAAATCTTCCCTGTAACAACAGTGTTTGCTATTTTATAGCCAGTGAGCTGCAAAGCATCTTCATGGGATTTACTCAGGGCCACAGCTCAGTAGTAGTGCACATGCTTTGGATGTGAAAGATCCCAGGTTCAATCCTCAATATCTTCAACTAGGACTAAGAAAGACTCCTCCCTGAAACCCATCTGAAATAGACTCTGCATAATGCAACTTCCCATGTTCTGGGAAAATCCAAAACTTAGTAACATAATTTTTGAGGATTTAAAACTTTAGTCAAATCCATTAAGCACACCTAGTGCAAGCAGTTTAAAAGCAGCTGGAATCATTCTTTAACAAGCTGCAAAATTTACCTGAAGTATCAAAGGTGGAGTGCCTTCTTTCCTCATACTTGATTATTTATTCTCGTATGCATAACAACCACCTGCAATGTTGTCCTTGAACATTAAGTATCTCTTTTGCATTAATCTTGGCTTCCCCCCTTGCCTTAACACCTCTGCAGTTTACAGTCTCAATACACAGCTTAGCATGGCAATACAGTGGTACCTCACAAGACGAATGCCTCAGAAGACGAAAAACTCGCAAGACGAAAGAGTTTTTCGTTTTTTGAGTTGCTTCGCAAGACGGATTTCCCTATGGGCTTGCTTCGCAAGACGAAAAACGAAAACGTCTTGCAAGTTTGTTTCCTTTTTCTTAAAACCGTTAATACCCAGGGTGACTTCGAGGAGCAACTCATAGCACGCGGTATGGTAGCCTTTTTTTAGGTTTTTGAAGACTTTGGTGATTTTGAAGACTTTGGGAAACCATGCTTCGCAAGACGAAAAAAATCACAAGATGAAAAAACTCGCACAACGAATTAATTTCGTCTTAGGAGATGCTTTGCTTGCTGCCACACAAAATGACACAGCAGACTGTAGTTCCATTCTTCAGTCTTCTACTAACCAATAAATACCCAACCACCTGAAGCTATGTGCCTACTCCACACAAGGCAGTTATCAAATTCCACATACTGTATTAACATTCCCCAACTGTTCCCTCCAGATAGTTTTTTTGGAGCCTAACTCCCATCAGTCCCAACCTGCATGGTCAATGACTGGGAATGATGAGAGTTGTAGTCCACAACAAGTGGAGGGCATTAGGCACAGGGAGGGGAGTTGCCATATATCATTACTCCTTCAAAACCTGGCAATGTTCCTATATCTACCTGCCCTCTGTCACATGAAACTTTGAGAAATCTTTCCATACAACACTCAGTACTTTTCATCACTCTGATGTTCCACTTCACCTACACTTCTGAAATATTCAAACCCCTCCATGTATCCATATGTAAAGTACTGATAGAACACATTCCAGTTCTGGATTAATGACGCAGCAGATGGAGGAGGAGTGAAGCAGCACTGACCATTCATCATGTCACAATAAGTAGTAGAGATAAGATAATGTGGAAGCAATGTTGGACATTTAAATAGTATGCTCCTACACAGTGGATATATCCAATACCTTCCTGGCAGCCCAGGGCAAGCAACCCCCATCTTCACATACACATTCCACTCATGGTGGACACTGGACAAGGGAGGGAAAGCCGGGCCTTCTCTATCCCACATGTTTTCTCAGCACAATACAGCTTTTAAAGGGCACTGGTCACTTAGATCTGAAGTTGAATTTCCAAGGGATGTCCATTAGTTAATTGACAGATTTCCATTGAACTTGAAGCCTGCCGCTCAATCCTATGCTTGTTTAGTTGGAAGTGTCACTTTGTTGAATTAGGCTAACACTCTGGTCAGTGTGCATAAGACTGCAGCCTTAGAAATACTGTACAATTGAATCACTCAAGACCATTGTGGTAACACCAGCACCATCCCTTCAGCTCCCAAGCAAAAATATAGAAACATCTGTGGCTGCAATCCTAGCTGCACTTACTTGGAAGTAAGCCCCACTGAATGCAATAGAACTTCCTTCTGAGTAGACATGGTTAGGATTGTGCTGGTGGTGAATGATTTTGGAAAAAATCCTCCTTTACAGCTAGACAGACAGATCTGGAAGAGATTGTGAAGCTTATAGTAACAAGTATAGAATGAAATGGCCTTCAAAAACAACAAATTCCAGCAACAGTATATTATATGCAAGAAAACCTGAAATTAGCAACCACTGCCAACTTTCAAGATGAAAGAACTGCTTCAAGTCCAGAACCAAACTCAAGTCGAGCTCCTGTAAACCTGCAAGCAATCACATAACAGTGTCTACCCAATTCAGCAGGGCACACCACACCCCATATCTAGAACACCACAAATGGAACATAGTCTCCAACACAACTTGCATCAGAAAAGGTAAAAACAGAGTCCCATGACTCTGTTAAAAGGTCTCACCTGAGGACATTCCCAAGATCACTTAAAAGAGATTAAATGCTCCCCCAGTATCCCTTTAGCTTGCATATCAAAATCTACAAAAGTTAACCCAAACCCAGTAAGGGCACACATCTTTGTGTCTAGTCATTTGTGGTCTTCACAATATTAAGAGCCAACTTTTGTCATGCTCCTTTGCTAGTCTCCAGAGGCAATTTACACTTGCCACAGGTAACCTGGTAAGTGGTTATTTACAGCACTGCTTCAATCACCAAATCATACTCATAGCAGATTACAGAGACACAAATGGGTGGATTTTCTGTACACCCTTTTCAGTGTGGTCTAATCTGCATGGTGATGGCAAGGATGGAAGCATAAATTGGGAGTTACTTTGGATATTAATTATTGTGGAGAACAAAGATGACTGTGTGCTGATGATAACATTAAACCGGGGGCAGGAAGACAACATACAGGAAGGTGAGGAAAAAACCAAAATATCAGATCTAGGGTTAAAAGGGAAAAGGAGAAACACACAATATGGGAGGAAAGGGGGGGTAACAAACTCAATCTTCTGCCACACAAATTGGTCTCAGGCCTAAAACATGGGTGCACCCAGCCAAAGGGAAGCCAAGTACACCTTGCATTTACTTACACGTATGTTTATGTTCCTCAAATGTCCCATGCAGTTGAGCAAGAGTTAAGAGGCCAAAATTTGGGACCCGTGTACGCTTCCTTGAAACTACGTCCCACAGAATACAGCAAGCCTTACTTTCAAGTAAATTTACCCACTTATTTATGGGGGTAAGCCCTACTGAATTCAGTGGGCTTTACTCCAGAATAAAAAGAGGCACAGGAGCAGGCTTCATGCTCCTAAGCAAGACAGAAGAGTCCAGATTCAGTTTTCACCTTGGCCACAAACTCATCAGGCGGGCTTAGGCTAGCAGTTATTCTGTCCCATGACCTGCCTCACCCCCATTCACAATAACACTGACCTACCTTACAGAGCTGTTATCCCTATATGAGATAGTACACACACACACGGTTGTATCCAGTGTCAACTCCAA